>NC_072819.1:48722011-49962011 GCF_027744805.1 Dunckerocampus dactyliophorus | reverse complement strand
GTGTGGGGGGGGGGGGGTAAAAAAAAAACAAAAACTGCCTGGACAGTCCGAGTCACAGTCAATGGAACACAACGCTGTCTAGAGTTTGTACTTTGTCCAACATACAGTGGTGTGAAAAGGTGTTTGCCCCTTCCTGGTGTGCGTGTGGATGTGTATATATGTGTGTTTATATATGTGTATGTGTATGTATATATGTGCGTATATACAGTATATGTATATATGTGTATGTATATGTATATTATAGGTTTGGATATATGTAGGTTTGGATTTTTTTTCCTTTTAATAATTAAAAGTTTCATTTAAAAACTGCATTTTGTGTTCAGTTGTGTTGTCATTGACTAATATTTACATTTGTTTGATGATCTGAAACATTTAAGTGGGACAAACATGCAAAAAATAAGAAATCAGGAAGGAATCAGGAAGGCGGCAAACACTTTTTCACACCACTGTCTTTACATGAATTTGAAGATAACAGTGTTACACGCAACACACTTACTGCACACGCTTCTGGTGCAAGTTATGTGGCCTGCTGACCCAGTTAGTTAATGAAAGCAGGTGAACTTTTATTTTAGCTCATCTCTCTGGAGTTGCTGGCTTTGACTACAGGGAGCTTTGCTCCACTGCTCCAAAAAATAAAAGGGACACAGTAGGGCTGCAACTAACAAGTATTTTCTTCACAAAATCTTGCAAGATTAAAACGTGACAAGATTTCTCGTTCAGAAAAAAAACTGTGACGATAATAAATAAATTAATTAATCAGACAATAAATGAAAATTAAATGTATAATTTTGCCGGCCTCAATATATTGCCATGTTTATGAATGTTTTCCTCGTTTTCAATCTCAAAACAGGCAGGAAAAGATTTCACTCTGTGCAATGGTTTTAGCACCTTGGCGCGTTTGTTCCATAGAACAACTGCATGAACAGAGTGAGCCCTTTTGTCATACAGTCTCTTTGCCTCAGTGAGTGGGGGCTGCGAGCATACACACAGAGGGCAGAAGAGTGTAACGTAGTAGAAATTTTATATTGTCATATTTTTTCATTGTACTTTTCTTAAAAGTAATGCCAGAATCTCATCTCGTCTTGTTCTGGAATACCATCTTGTCTCATGAACTCATGACGGTCTCATGAGTAACCAAACACAAACAGTTAGTGGTTTGGTCCAATCAAAGCTGATGTGTGTGAATATTTATCTTGCTTTGTCTAAAACACAAACATAATACTGTAATTTCCAGAGTAGAAGCTGCACCCACTAAATTTAGAGGAAAAGCCATATTTGTACATATATAAACCACACCAGTCTGTAAGCCACACGATGCAAGCACAAGTCTGTGAGGACCAGGCTGCTCTTTATTTGACAGGAACCAATCACGAGCTATGAAAAAACTCTCAACGAGCTTATCAGCCCATTGGAAATTGGAGGAGGTCATTACTCAACATAAGTCTGACTCATGGTGTCATCTTACAAACACTAAACTCATCACACAGCAACTTAACACTCAAAAGGTATACCTAATAAATATACAAACATGTACCAAATTTAAAACGAAAAAAAAACATTCAAAAGTTTTTCCATACTGCATTTTGTTTGAGCAAAGCATTTCATTGGTGGACAGGCAGCATAGAAAATGGATGGATGGCGCTGCAATGCTGCCTCTGTCCACTGGATGGAGCCAGAGGAGGCCAGAGCCCAGGGGAGGCTGACGTCATTGCAGTGACCCAAAGAATGCGTTGCTCAGATGCAGTGCCTTAGGGGAAACCTTAAAAATTGTTTTTTTTTCCCATTTTAAACTCATATTGGTATGTTTGTATATTTCTCAGGAAACCTTTTGAATGTTAAGTTGCTGTGTGATGACTTTAGTGTTCTTTGTTAGATGACACTGTGAGTCAGAATGTTATGTTGTTTTACTGTTATATATAATGACCTCCTGCGATTTCCAGTGGGTAGATGAGCTTGTTGTGAGTGCACTCCTGCCAAGCAAAGAACTACCGTTTCCTCACTGACTGGCGAGAGGCACAGTATTTAAACAATTAGTAGTAGTTCTGAAGTAAAGGAGTAAAGCTGTATAAGCCGCAGGGTTCAAAGTTTAAGAAAAGAATAGCTTATACGCCGGAATTTACGGTAGGTCTGCTCTCATGGATGACTAAGGAAATAAAAAAAAAATCATATTTTAGAGGCTGCAATCTGAGGATATTAAAATATTTTCAAAAATTAATTGAATACCACAATAGTTGTCGATTAATCGCTAATCGATGTGATCATTGATTCATTGGGCATTCATTCATTTTGAGTTTTAGGGCCACACAAACATTGACACTAGACACTAAAGAACTAGACTCTCTTCTTTCATCAGAAATAAAAATGTTTTTTTAGATATTGCCGGTAGAGCATAGGGTAGTTTCAGCAAAAACAGATTTTGACCAAAAAACAGAGAAAATAAGCTTTTTCTGCAGAGAAGCAGATTCAAGCAGAGTGACAGGGGTCTGCTGGATGTGAGGATGAATCCCTGCTGCTGACCGATCCAGATGGCAGCCACTCATCAGAAGAATCAGGGTCGGGTTCTGAGTCACCCGACTCTGAACTGCTTCCGGTGTCGCGCCACACGACTCAGCAACGCTAACCACTAGCTTGTTGCTTCGGCTGCCATTGTCAACTGCATTTGTGTAACGTCACCTACATCACCCACATCACACCTATTGTTCGCGATATCACTACTAAAGGCAGATCCACCACCAGACAAGCTCTGTTACAGTGTTAGCTGCCTGTATTTTTTTGCCTCCGCTCGATTTCTCACCATTTTCCTCTCAACTGTCTGTCGCTGCCTGTTGGAGGAAAAGAGAACTGTTGCCCCCTACTGGGACAGAAATACATTACCTACAAGTCAGAAATTCACACACAAGATGAGTAAGACTTTGATCTGTATCTCAGACGTCAAACGTCTTTGGCAGTGAAAGAGTTAAACACCAGTGGTGATAATTGATAAAGTGTGTGTGTCTTTCCAAAGAAGTGAGGACTAGCAAGGTGACATAAGTAAATACCCCTATAGTTTGATACACGCAGACACTTTGCTTTATAAACTTAACAGTATTCTGTTGTCATCTGTTGAAATGACTGAGTTTTCAGCAAGTTGTGGTTTCTGGAAGGCCTTCTCCATTGTTGCTTTTATCCAACCAGGTTAAATGTAAGGCTATTGCCACACTGCTCTGATCTGAAACACTTGTACACTGTACGTATGGACCACCTGTAGGCCGAAGGCAGAAGAAAGATAACGCACACGCATCTCATGATTCATTCAGGTGTGAAAGGGTGCGTGTGTGTGTGTCTGTGTGTGGCAGTATCACAGAGGCCAGGCTGCCGTCATTCATGTTTGTTGACTTGTAGTCTGGCCCTGCCTCTTGGCGAGCTAAAGATAAAGAGATAAGAAGCGGCGGCCATCAGTCGCGACAATGGCTTGGCGGAGAAACAGTCGTCATCTGTGCACAGTGCGGCTGTGATTCAGCTTTCCTGTGTGTTATCTTTACACACCAGGTGTCAAGCAGCCGTGGCTTGTGTATTACTCACCCTCATTCTATAAGGACTAGGGCTGCAGCTATCGAATATTTTAGTCATCGAGTATTCTACTGAAAATCTTTAATTGGAGTAATTGGAAAAAACATACTTTTGCTTGGTTAAAGAGCATTTATAAATACACGAGGAAAAAACATTTCACTAAATAATGAACGACCAGTTGGCTCATTTTTTTTTAGAAAATCAACCGTTTCATTTCTTAAATTGACATTGTTCATAGGAACAAACTGTATTTTCTTGGGTCTGATGGACTACATGATGGTGCTTTTGTAGATGAATTTATCCACCCAGGACTAACTGTACTAATAGAGCCTTTACTAAAACTAAATCACACATTACATTATGTTGATGGCTGTGCATTTCTAAATCCTAAACTTAGACAGGCTAACTAGAAATGAGACACATATTCTTTATAAGATAATGAGTTTTTGCAGTGTTCTAAGTCAAATGAAGACACCTTCTGTAGTGGAACACATTACTCTCACATAAGTGAGTGAGACACGCACTTCCTTGTTCCATTACACAGCGTTGTCTGCTAGAAATGAGCAGCTACTGATTAGTGAGCTGAAACGTTTTTATTTTCAACGTTATGTTCAACCTTTAGCCACATTTTCTGCTGTTTTTTTTTTCTACATTTTGTTTTCCTTCTCTTTCCTTCCTCTTTCTCTTGCCTCTTCAATCTTCCCGCCCTGCCAAACATCCTCTTCCTTCTTTGTCCTCCGCGTGGGTGATGTAAGCGATTCCTTGAGGCAGAAAAAAAATCTTTGATTTTTTTTTGTAATCGAAGTACTCAAATTATTCGAGGAATCATTGCACCCCTAATAAGGACCAGCATGGAGGGACAATGGTTATTACACTTGCAGAAAGTGAAATATGTGAATGAGTTCCTTAGCAACCACATTGTATGGACAGTATTGGAAGTGGAAGTGAAAATGGAAGAAAATTGAGTTGGTCTTGTCACCTTTTTGAAGCTATAACAGATTCCACATTTGTGGAGACTTTCTACGCTATGCTGCAGTGTGTCTGTGTGAATTTTTGGGTGCATTCCCAATTGTCATTAAAACAGACTAGAGTCCATTATAGAGTTGGTTTGGTCAAGTGTGAATGCAGTCCTGCACCAAGCAGGCGGACCGAGACCGCGTGAGTGTTGGGCCTCAATCTGCATGCCAGCAGACTGTAGTCCTGAGCGATGCAAGTGTGAACGCCGACTGCACCACCTGACCAAAACACCAGATATGATTGATAAGTTGAGTGAAAATCATCCAAATCATAGGGCAACAGGAAAGTCGTATGAGTGTACTGTATGTGACCCGGAAGACGTCATGTTTTGGGTGCGTGAAGTCGCTGTACAATGAAGGCGTGACTTGATGCATGTGCTTAGCTGAGAGCATTATTTGCTGTCAGTATGAACGTGGTCCAGAGCACCAGACTACTACAGTGAACGGACTTTTCGTCTCTTCATACAGGAGACTTTCGAGGTCACTAATGTTGGATGGCAGTCGTTCTGCTTGTTCAAGTTCCTTTCAAGCTATACACCAAACTTACTCAAGCATTTCATCAACCTTGCTTGGTCGTGCGTAAACAGAAAAGGGCTTTTGCCAAAGGGTTCCCCCAAAACTGGAAGCACGTTTCTAAAAAAGGTGTTGGTAAAATGAACAATTAGGATTCAGCGGGAACTTGGACGAATGAAGTGATTGAGGCTATATGCGCTTTGTGGGGGGCATTTCCAATAGTTTTAGGAAGTGTCTCCTCTCAATGAGTGGGTGGGTCAACGTCCTGCTTGCAATGCTGCTTCTAAGCGAGTGAGGAAACACGATTGTAAAGAACAATAGGAGAGGGTCATTTTGTTTTCTCTTTGTGTGTGTGTGTGTGTGCATGCATCTGCTCCCATCTTCCATCTCCACTCCATTCTGACCACAAACGTTTCCCCTCAAACTATAAATACACTCCTGAAAGCTGCCACGTCCTGAAACATGAAACGCAACTCGAAAAGATTACCAGAGTTCAGAATAGCCTAATGTCTCCAGTTACGACCAAATGCAGAAGATCCCTGCTCGCCCCGGTATAAACCACGTTTTATTTTGTAAGAATGCCGTCTGATTGGATTTAAACGCAGACAGGCTTTTGTGCAAAAGCTTTAAAGCGGATGGAAGCAGAACACAATCGATAGCAGAGATAAGTATTAGCTTAGAGGTCTTCATGGCGAGAGATGGAAAGGAGGGAGCCGCTGGGAGATGACAGTCGAGGAGTGGGGACTGGATCACTCAGCACACGATGCGATAGTTTGAACATCACTGTCACACACAGGCAATAAAACACTTTGCATCAGTTGATTTCTACATAAACAAAAAATATATACAGTATGCTGTAGACTATTTATTTTATTTTGGGGTATCGGCGATCGGCTGATCCTTACATATGAAACCGATCTTATCTACCTCCGCAAAAGGTAGATCTGCTGCACGGGTAAACAAACAACGGCCATGTTGCCAGTTTGGCTGTACTACACGGTAAAGAAAAAGAGCAAAGGATGGCAGTTTGGAATTTATGTAAGGCCAAAATAAGTTGTAGTGGGGCTGCCATTTAAGAAGCCATCGCAGCGCAGAATATGCAGCAAGTGAAGCTGGCAGTGTAAGCTAAAGCTAGCAGGAGCAAAGAGGCTCAAAACAGTTCTGCAATGTAAGCTGCAGTGTTTTGTTTTGTTTATAAAATGTGAAAAATAAAAGACTAAAGGAAGTGATATAATTCAGGTAGTGTGGACAGCAGTTGTCTAAACGTCTCATTTATATTTGTGAAACAACCTCGTGCAGTTAAAACAGGTTTGTTTAGTTTCACTGGTGCTGTTCAAGGTTTTTCAAGTTTTGAGTGTGAATGGTTGTTTGTCTTTATGTGCCCTGTGATTGACTGGCGACCAGTCCCAGGTGTACCCCGCCTCTCGCCCGAAGTCAGCTCCAGCATACCCACGACCCCGAGAAAATGGATGGATGAAATTTATGCTTGAAATGTATCTTTTCGCTTTTTGTTGGGAACTGATATTTTCCTGAAACTTTCCTATGTTGTACTGCTGATTGCTAAAGTACGGAAAAAGGTAGAAACAAACAAAATAATCTTCCTTTTGGTAGGTTCCATGGTTATAGTCATAGAACACAATATTCTGTGTGCACCACGCTTTCATTGATGAACCTTCAGTTGATTTTGAAGTTGGGTGCTTGTGTCCACCTGGTTCTGTTTCACTCACCGGCATCAGACATGGATGGATGTCGGGCTGGGCAATACGATGGGCTACCGTGAAGTCGGCCAGCTGCTCTTTCTGCTTTTCAACCCCTCACTTTGCTAGTTCATGAAGGTAGCAGATGCTTCAAAGTTTTGCTGTGTCCCTACAGTATTTTAGAGTTTTTATGGTAACGCATGAGAGGAAATGTGGATGACATATTGATAACTGCTTCATTAATGACTTCCTCTCCACTTCCAAGCATATCTCTCACCAACACAATGGAGGTTATAGGATAAATATAGCCCCATCTTTGTCGAGGTAGAGCAATACAGTTTGCTGTGTGTGTGCACGAGATGTAGGAAGTAAAAGCACAGAGACCGGGCCGTGCATCTCATTTGCACCGGGACAGACTGGCTCAGATTAGTCGCCAATCATTACAGTAGTGTGCAACATCAACCAGATCCACTAGCATCATTATATTTGCATATTTGCGGTAGGGGTGGGCAATATTGCAAATTTTGGTATTGATTCAACACCAAGTAAATACAGGGCCAGTATTACCTACACGAATACTGATACAGATACTTCTTACTTGAAATGTTTCAAGATCATTGAATAAACTCACGAGACGAGACGAGACGATGCACAAGATTGGGTCCACGAGAGTGAGTCGAGACAAGATTTTAACAGTAACTCATACCAAAGACATATTTATTGGTTTTTATTAACCTGGCCAATCCCAAAGACCTATTTATGTCTTTTACGTTTTTTGGCGCAAGAAGCAAAAAGAGGTGAGGATGCAGCTGAACACTAATTGATGTCACTTTTAGAGCAGTTCTGAGCCATAAAAACAGCCACAAGGGGGTGAACTCGGCATGTGAATTTAATGGGAAAAAAATCACAATGGAGGAAGCAGGAAGTGGAAGAACGTGGAGGAGTGTAGCGTGCAGAAGGTTATGCAGTGTCCTTCCCAGGAGTGGCCGGCCAACCAAAAATACCCCACGAACGGCTCATCCAAGAGGTCACAAAAGACCCCACAATAACATCCAAAGAACTGCAGGTCTCACTTGCCTCAGTTAAGGTCAGTGTTCATGACTCCACCATAAGAAAGACACTGGGCAAAAACGGCCTGCATGGCAGAGTTCCAAGACCAAAACCACTGCTGAACAAAAACAACATTAAGGCCAGAAAACATCTTGATGATCCCCAAGACTTTGAGAAAATACTCTGTGGTCTGACAAGACAGAAAGTTGAACTTTTTGGAAGGTGTGTGTCCCATTAAATCTGATGTAAAAGTAATGCCAGATTGAAAAACTCTTCCATGTTTTGGCCATTTGTGCATAATGGTTCTCACTGTGGTTGGCTGGAGTCCTGAAGCTTTAGAAATGGCTTTCTAATCTTTTCCAGACTGATAGATCTCAATTAATCTCAGTTTAAGTTTTAACAGGGGGGGGGAACAATCCCTTTTTCACACAGGGCCATGTGCTTTGGATTTTTTTTACTCCCTTAATAATAAAAAGTTTCATTTCAAAACGGCATTTTGTGTTCAATTGTTGTCATTGACTAATATTTACATTTGTTTGATGATCTAAAACATTTAAGTGTGACAAACATGTAAAAAAAAAAGAAATCACGCCAGTGTATATGGGAAATTACAATAAAGATATTATCAACAATATAACAACATGAACAACACAAAAAACACATTTTTGAAACTAAACATTGAAATCGAAAAATACTGATCTCACCACTCTAGTATCAACTCGATACTGATACGACCGTTGGTTTTGATACTATCGGTAATTGGATCGATCCAGCCACCCCTAATTAACAATGCAAAATGTTTCCAAACTCCAGCTGGTCATAAGAAGGTGCCGTCCCAACACGTCCCGGTCTGCTTGGAACATGTGACTTGCATGTTTCAGAGTCGCACTGCAGCTTTAGTATTAAGTTACACACACACACAGCGTTGTCATTGTATCGCCGTATTAGCGAGATTAGACGAGTGATATTGGGAAGACCAGAGAATGATTAAAAAAAAAAAAAGCGAAGAGAAGCAGGAAATGGGGTAAATTTCACTTTAACTTAGATATTTTACACGCAACAGTCTTCAAAGGACTTTATTAATTATTTAATTCATTCATTCATTTAATCCTGAGAAAGGGAGCTATCAATACTCGGACACAACCCCATTGTCTGCTGTGTTCCTATGTATTTATGTTTGTGCGTGAGCGGCTGCATATTCTGCATTCCAGGCTGAATCGCACACAACTCTGCGTATGTGAGAAAACAAAAGCTGCTGTTCATTGAGGAGAAATTACTCATTCATCCTGGCTGTTTGTTAGAAATATGTGGTCATCACTTGGTTCCCTACTCAAAAAAAAACAAAAACAACAACTTTCATCATAAAGTATGAATGATTTGGTGTCCTGTTGTCACCCCTTGCAGTGCGTGGGTGAGGAGAACTGGGTGGACAGCAGGACGGTCTACATCGGGCACAAGGAGCCTCCTCCAGGAGCTGAAGCCTTCATACAGCAAAGATTCCCAGACAATCGAATAGTGTCCTCCAAGGTCAGTGAGAAGGCACACATGGGGTCTGAAGACACACACACAGTTTGGGGCTGCAGCTCAGTGGCGCTCAAGTGTGCAGAAGAGCGATAAGTGAATGTGACATAAGAGGAAAAAACAGTCAGCACCACCACAGCTCTTGAACCTCCCTTACAGACATTGCGATTGCTGGTGGGTGTGATAACGGGAAGACGCGGCATTACAAAACTTCACTCATTCATTTTTCACCACTTGTCCTGTTCAGGGGGACTGGTGAACTGCGGCATATCGCAGCTGACTTTGGGCGAGAGGCAGGGGGGTCAATCCCAGGTCACGTACTGTATAGACCACATGTGTCAAACTCGTGCCCTGGAGCCAGTTTCTTCAGCAGGTGATTTAATTGATGAGCTCCTTCCGTCGAACTGAAGGTGTTGATCATTAAAATCACATGCTTTTGTGACTGGCTGGAAAGAAAACCTGCAGTGTCTCGGCCCTCCATGGCACCAGTTTGACACCCCTGGTATAGACGAATAGCCATTTACAGTACGCAAAAACTGATGTTTTCGGACTGTGGCAGGAAACCAGAGTACCCCGAGAACGTAAGCACAGGCAGAACACAAGATTACTCCTTTTCCACTGCAGCCAACGTAGGTGTTGGTGCAGGTTTAGTTCCGAGCTGGAGCTGAACCAGCGTTGGCCTTGAACGGGCTCTACACCAGATTCATTCTCCATTGTCCTGGGGAGCCGTGTCATTACATCACGAGGGTTACGCCTCCAATCAGGGAATAACAAAAGGGAGATCAGCGCGAGTCAACGCAGTTTAATTTGCATGATATTTATATTCTCGCAATCGACCGTCAAATATCGACGGGTAGCTCGCGATCGACGGGTTGGTGACCCCAACAGTTTCAAATTCAAGCCTATGACTTGGGACTTAACTTGTCTGTCTTGTCTTGACTTGGACTTGCACCCCTTTACTTGAGACATGACTTCAAATGAAAGACTTGAGGCTTGCAAAACAATGACTTGTTCCCACCTGTGCATAAAATACAAAAGAGTTTCTATTAGACTTAGAAATTCAGATGTAATGGCAGAAGGGCTTGAGAAATGGAAGCAGCACACAAGAATAAAAAGTGCCTGACAATTTGAATAAACATGTTTGTTGTTTCTGTTCCTAGTACACGTTTTGGAACTTCATCCCCAAGAATATGTTTGAACAGTTCAGGAGAGTCGCCAACTTCTACTTCCTCATCATATTTCTGGTTCAGGTAAAAAACAACAGTTACAGTACGTCCTATTTTTCTTTAATGTCGTACACGCGCACACACACACACACACAAGCACTCTGCCTGATGTGTTCACGGCACACGAAACAGTAGCCCATCACAAACTCTTTTACACTACACAAAACTTGCTGCAATATCAGGAGGAGTTTATTACCGCCTCATATAAAAATATCAACATGAATGATAATGTGGTGACACGGACGTTATGTGCCATGTTAAGAGTTCTGTGTTGTCCGACTGTCTGTGGTGCCGTGAACGCGTCAGGCCGAGCGCCTCTGTGCAGCGCTGCATGTGTGGAGACCAGGGGTATCCCAATACTGCTTTTTCACTTCCATTACGATATCAATATTGCAGCCTTGAGTACTGTCCGATACTGATATCACTCATATCTGATATCAGCATGACTCATACATGCTTTCATTACTTATTTTGTAGTGTGGAAGGTTAGAAAAGGCTGATCAAATGCTATTACTCAACCAGAAAAAAACTTGGTCTTGCGAGTGTCCTCAAGCTGTTTTTGTGCCGCAAACTGTTACACGAGTAACGTTTAACGTCTTTATCATTAAAAGTGCAAAAAAAAAACCACACACACACGCAAGCTTCCCGTGCTTGAATCCAATGCTTTATTTCCCAGTATGGATTCCATCGATTGATGACCTTTTAAAGGATTACATCGATATATGTCGTCCGGAATGGAAACTTGCTGAACACAGATCGATGTAGTTGGATCATAGGAATATAAATCGATTAGTGCTGTCAAATGGTTGCAATTTTTAACAGATTAATCATGGGTTTCAAATGAATTAATCATGATTAATCAACATTGCAATATGCCCATTTTTACTGTCTTTTATTGAAAGAAAGATAAATGGATTATATATATTTGCATGTGTTAACAGCTCCAAATCAACTGATCATCAAGCTAAAAGATACCACACGTCTTAAGCAATCTATTTAGCTAACACTAGTTTCTGTAATAGTAGCAGAACATCTGAATCACTCTTTAACCGTGCTGTTATGAGCCATGGGACGTTGCGTTCAAACACACCACCTCGTTTAAGTCGAATTCACATTTTGAGTGTATTTAACTGGGATTTCCGAGCATACTTAAATGTAGCAAATTGTACTCACGCACTTAAGAGTTGCAAAGTGAGTAATGAGAATATCCGCGTATTGTTTTTCTTTCTTTCTGTTTATTTAGACGCATAATAAAGACGTTCTTGTGGTCGCAGTGTCCCTGAATGCATCTTGCGGCCGTGTAGAGACAATGAGGAAGTGTTGTTCTGACGCATTAACACTTACAGTGTATGGTGTTGGAATTGCACCGCTGTTGATGTGTTCAGGTTATATTCAAGTTCTGAAAGAGCATCAGACTCTTGGAGGGGGGGAAGTACGCTGTGATGCCGTCTGTCGTCGTAATGGTGAGATGTGTCTTGCCGTAAGGCGTATGCGTCAAATGCGCTAAACATTTGAACGTAATTAATGAAATAAATTAGTTACCGCCGTTAACGCACTTTTTTTGACAGCCATAAAATCGATACGTCAGTATCGGTAGATATCCAAATTGAGGTATTGGGATTTAATTGCAAAGCTGATATTCTTCAAGCTACATTTACTGATATTCTTTTGGCATGGCTGCATATGAAAGCAACAGTAGCTCTAGTATCTGAATTGTATCGGTACATATCCAAATTGAGGTATTGGGATTGGATTTGAAGTAAAAAAAATAAAATTAAAAAAAAGATCCCTAATTTTCACGAAACTGTACTTTTTCATTCAGCTTACCGCAGTACAGTCTGGAACCGTAAACTCAACACTGTGAAAATGTTTTTCTTCGTCTTATCCCGGGAAAAGTGAGATGATGTGAGATGCATGGAGCTGAGTAAACGCTACTACTTGTCAGGAATGGGGCGAGTGCTTGCATTGTCATTGCTGCGTCCTCTTCCCAAGGGTCTTTGATTGTTTCTCTGTAGTTGATCATCGACACGCCCACCAGCCCAGTCACCAGTGGACTTCCGCTCTTCTTTGTCATCACTGTCACGGCGATCAAACAGGTGAGCACATAAGGTCTGCGGCACCGTCATGTTGTATCTCTTGTTGCCATCCACCGTAAGACGCGCTCTGTCTCTCAGGGTTATGAGGACTGGCTGAGACATAAAGCCGACAACGCCGTCAACCAGTGTCCTGTTCACGTGGTGCAACACGGAAAAGTGATCCGCAAGCAGAGTCGCAAGCTGCGGGTGTGTTTAGTGTGAACGTGTGTGTCCTGACAAATCACCCTGATCACTTATACACTTATTTGTTTGCCTCAGGTGGGAGACGTTGTCTTTGTCAAGGAAGATGAGTCATTCCCCTGTGATCTCATCCTGCTGTCTTCATCTCGAGATGATGGCACCTGCTACGTCACCACAGCCAGCCTGGATGGGGAGAGCAGCCACAAGGTGTGCACATTTCTGATACCGGACGGTCACTTCAGAGAGTTTGTTGGGTCAAGAATGTTCTGTCGTTTCTCCGCCCACAGACGTACTATGCAGTGCAGGACACCAAAGCATACAATTCCGAAGAGGAGGTGGACGCCATCCACGCTACCATAGAATGTGAACAGCCACAGCCAGACCTGTACAAGTCAGTGAAACGTGCTCCTGCTCATAGCGGACCAAAGAATACATTTTATCAACCTGTTATGTGTTTTCACATAGATTTGTGGGCCGCATCAACATCTACATGGACAACGAACCAGTGGCAAGGTCCTTTTCAAACGTGTAGCCTTCACGCACAGTGGAACCTGCTATAGATAGATACTTTATTCATCTCCAAGAGAAATTCCAAAATCATAATAAACAATCAAGGCAAGACAGGGCAGTGATGGTAATCTGCCACTGAAACTGCTCTTCTGTTGGGAGATGATGCTGCGCGTTGGATGATGCTGAATGTCCGTGGTGGAAAGGAGCCTCCTTGGTGTCCTTTGCTCTGGCAGCAATGGCTGGTTTTGGCTTAGATTTTGATTATGTTGACAACTACTTATGTCAGCCAGTCGGAAGGGCATCAACATAAACGGGTTCCACTGTACTGGAGACATTTTGGTAATTGTTGGGCTGCAAGGGTTAGAACAGATTAGTACAGGAGCGTCGTTGTGTATGTGAAAGACTTCCTGAACTGTTTTTTTTTTTTCTGACACTAATGCTTCTTGTAGGCCATTAGGATCAGAGAACCTTCTTCTCAGAGGAGCCACACTGAAGAACACCGAGTACATTTACGGTAAATTCAAATGGAACGTTTTAGGAACACATGGCATCGACTTTGTTTGGTGATACTCCCTAAAGATGAGAAATATTTGTCTCTCCTGCTCTTTAGCGGCTGCCATCTACACTGGGATGGAAACAAAGATGGCTCTCAACTACCAGTGCAAGTCTCAGAAGCGTTCTGCAGTAGAAAAGTAAAAAGAAATGTTCCCATATCATAACCATTTCTTAACCACCTGCTCATTAGCAGAATGTTTAGGCTATTCATCACTGCCTGGAGGTGGATTACATTTGCACCTGTTTTAACATCCATCCACACGGCAAAGAGGATTTGTGTGCTTCTTTCTTGACAGCTCTTATCATTGGCAGGTCAATGAACGCCTACCTGGTGGTCTATCTGTGCATTCTCATCAGCAAAGCCCTCATCAACACTGTCCTCAAATATGCATGGCAGGCTGACCCCAGCAGAGATGAGCCCTGGTATAATGAGAGAACGGAGGCAGAGCGGCAGAGACACATAGTGAGTCTGTTAATTGCACCATAATTCCCCCCATATTTTGACTGACACCATAAATATTAGTCCTACATTTATTTTATGTACATATTTAGATTCCTTGACCATAAAAAACATACCATGGCAGGGTGTGAATGACTTAAAGAATGCTAATAATGCTAATGTTAGCATGATAACACCTAGCATAATAGCGCTAAGTGTTTGTATAAGTGCCTACCTCTGAAAATGTTAGTATACAGTAATTATGTTGGCGTGCTAACATGCTAAATGTCCAGAGAAAGTGCTCACATATGTAACAACATAACCTCTGTGCTATGCTGAGGTTAAGAAAAAGTGCTATGCTTTGTCTCAATATCTTCTCTTGCCTCCTCAGGTGATCAGGGCCTTCACTGACTTCCTGGCCTTCATGGTTCTCTTCAACTACATCATTCCTGTTTCCATGTACGTCACCGTGGAGATGCAGAAGTTCCTTGGCTCCTATTTCATCATGTGGGACGACGAGATGTTTGACGAGGAGCTCGGAGAGAGAGCAGTAGTTAACACGTCAGACTTGAATGAAGAACTGGGCCAGGTTCCTCAACGTCTTTCCCTTTTTGCATGTCGTTCTTTCAGCAGCTGCGTGCTGTAGATGTCGCCTTTAATTCATCTCTCCAGGTGGAGTACGTGTTTACTGATAAGACAGGGACGCTGACAGAGAACAACATGGAGTTCATCGAGTGTTGTGTAGACGGACACGTTTATGTAGCCCAAGCAATCTGTAATGGACAGGTAACTGTAATGTTACTTTTTGCATATACGTCAACATCCCTTATATCCTCTTATCTCATGTTGTCCAGGTGATGCCTGGTGCAGCTAGTATGGACATGATAGACACGTCACCAGGTCCTGAGGCCAGGGTGAGCGAGGCCTCATCATCCATTGAGTGTTTCTTTACGTTTATGTGTGTTTGAACCCTGTTGGCTCGCAATGACAGGAGCACGAGGAGCTGTTCTTCCGGGCGCTGTGCTTATGCCACACCGTGCAGGTGAAAGAGGAGGAGACGGTAGACGGCATCAAGCAGGGCATCCACCGAGGAAAGTCCACTTCCTTTTACATCTCGTCATCCCCAGATGAGGTGGCGCTGGTTGAGGGCATGAAGAGGTGCCTGACACACACGCACACACACATGAATGCAACCTTTGCTCCTAAAGAAAGTGAAGGTGTATGTACTGTGCTCGTTGCGATGCAGGCTTGGCTTCACATATTTAAGACTCAAGGACAGTCACATGGAGATATTGAACAGAGAGGATGAAATCGAGAGGTGAGTGACTCTGAAACGATTAACCTGGTTCGCTGGATGCAGTGCAGCGGTACCACATATTTGTTTTTCCAACAGGTTTGAGCTTCTAGAAGTTCTGACGTTTGACTCAGTCAGGCGGAGGATGAGCGTCATTGTCAGGGCCAGCACTGGTAATATGGATATACCGTTTGGGTTTACTTGTGAGCTTTCTTCCTTATTTTGAGCTTCTTCTTTGTGGTGAAGGTGAGCTCTACCTGTTCTGCAAAGGAGCCGACTCGTCCATCTTCCCAAGAGTCATCTCGGGCAAGGTGGATCAGGTCAGAGCTCGGGTGGAGCACAATGCAGTGGTGAGAGCACACACGGACAAAAATATCAGAGATGCTCCATATTGGCTTTCTTATCAATATCCGATATACCGGAGCTTCATTTCCGATACCGATATAAACTGATGCAGACACAGGCAGCAGCTCTTCCCTTAAACTACCATAAATTCCGGTGTATAAGCTTCTTAAAATTTTAACCCTGTGTATTTTACAGCGGAGCGGTTAATTTATGGCTATATTCTAACCACGTGACATCTCCTTTACTTCAGAACTACGACTAATTGTTTAAATACCGTGCCGCTTGCGAGTCTTTCTTTGGCAGGAGCCCATCACAAGTGCACTCACAACGTGCTTGTCAACCTACTGGAAATGACATGAGGTCAGTCTGACTCACGGTGTCATCTTTTAAATAACACTAAACTTGTTACACAGCAACTTAACACTCCCAAAGGTATACCTGAGAAATATACAAACATGTACCAATACGATTTTAAAATCGGAAGTTTTCCCATAATGCATTGCATCTGAGCAACATATTCATTGGGGCACTGCAATGACGTCAGCCTCCCTCTGGGCTCCTCTGCCCCCCTCTGGTGAACAGAGGCAGCATTGCAGCACAAGCCGTCCCATTTTCTATGCCGATTGTCCTTCAATGAAATTTGAAATGATTTTTTTTTTTAAATTTTAAATGAACGTCTTACTCCTCTTCTGCATAACCTGCGCTTTCATTGCAAATTGCACGTTTAGAATCCGAAGGCGAAATTTTGGGAATAATTCCAGACTGCTAGCTGTGTGGATACCATCATCACGGAATGCGCCGATATCACCAGCAGAAAAAATTATACTGACATGCACCGACATCTAATTTCAATGATGTCAGCAATCAGTCAGCAAATCAGTCAGCAAATCTTAATCGGACATGTATAGATTTAGTATATATTTAGTAGTATAGATTTTCCGTGTGCATTCATCTTACCTGAATGGAATCTCTCCTCAGGAGGGTCTGAGAACACTGTGTGTGGCCTATCGGCCTCTCAGTGCGGCGCAGTACCAGGAGGTTTGCCTCCAGTTAAGCGGGGCCAAGTTGGCACTCCAGGACCGGGACAAACGACTGGCGGAGGCTTACGACCTCATTGAGAAAGATCTCTTCCTGCTGGGAGCCACTGCTGTGGAAGACAGGTAGACAGCAGCATCCAGATACCTGTTTACTGGTCTTGCCATCTAGGATGTCAGCCTCCCATTCTCACATCCCATCCCACATCCCATCTCACAGCGCCAACAACTGGTTGTGTGCGTGCTACCGCCGTAACAAGTTCTTCCCAACTTCTAGTTAGTTGAATGATGCAAGTGGCAGCTCGTGCCCTATCACGCACTTGCCACAAAGGCGACTTGAAAATACATTGTTAGCCAGGAGGGCACTTCAGGTCAGCTCATGCTATTCAGAGCGAGGCAGGGGAAAGTAGTCTTGCACTGTTTGACCCTTCGCTTGGGTGCTTTCTCTCAATTGTGGTTATTTTTGTGCAGCAAACCAGTCGCCCCACCCTCTTCTGTAACTTATCCACAACAGATTGCAGGAAAAAGCGGCAGACACCATTGAGTCCCTGCACAAAGCCGGGATGAAGGTGTGGGTGCTGACCGGTGACAAGATGGAGACGGCAGCCGCCACCTGCTACGCCAGCAAGTTGTTTCACCGCAACACGCAGATCCTGGAGTTGACCACCAAGCGCACAGAGGAGCAGAGCCTTCACGATGTCCTGTTTGACTTAAGCAGAACCGTCCTCAGGCAGCACGGTGGCTGGAGCAGGGACATCTCTGGGTGTGTTGGCATGCTTTAAGATGTGTACACTTGGTTGCCGACATTAGACCAAAAACTAAATGAATGCAGACTCATCCACCTGCAAACAAGTGAGGTCTCCACAGAGGAACAGAGTCTGAGACTCTTTTTAAATGTTATTAATCACCTAATATGTCAACAGTCGCGCTCAACACCGCACACACTTTGCTGCACGACGACGTAGCGCTGTCCACAACAGTAACACAAGCCTTCGTCATTATCAACCAATCACGATCACAGCACGCAAGGTGAATTCACAAACAGAACATCACAAGCAGGTCACGTTCCCTGTGTTCTGCATTGCCTCTGCTTTTGCTGTCATAATTATGGCAATTTGTTTTCGATTTTATTCACTTGCTCTCAGTGAACGTTGGCCTGAGCCAAGGCTTCCCTTTGTCACCGATTCTGTTCATAACACGCAGCCAAGGTGTTGAGGGGGTTCAATTTGGGGGCTTTAGGATCTCGTCTCTGCTATTTGCAGACAATGTGGTCCTGATGGCCTCATCGGGCTGTGACCTTCAGCATTTACTGGGGCGGTTTGCATCTGAGTGTGAAGCTTCTGGGATGAGACTCAGCACCTCCAAATCCAAGGCCATGGTTCTCAGTTGGAAAAAGGTGGCTTGCACCCTACGGGTTGGGAATGAGGTCCTGCCCCAGGTGGAGGAGTTCAAGTATCTCGGGGTCTTGTTCAGTGTGAGGGAAGGTCGGAGCGTGAGGTCGACAGGTGGATCGGTGCAGCGTCTGCGGTAATGCGGTCGCTGTACCGGACCGTCGTGGTAAAGAGAGAGCTGAGCCGGAAGGCAAAACTGTATGACAAAATGTATGTTTTTCTTTTTTAAAATACCAGTTTGGGACCGGTACCGGTTAAAATGAAACGTTATCCATTCTTTATTGAGCCACAGCACATATTTTACATATACCACCAAAGAAAATACCAAATTGTATACAGTATGTATGCTCGGGTAAACGGTGAAAGAACATCTAATTACAGATGAAATGAACAAAGATACATTATTTGTAATAAATAAATAAGCATTTGTGGACCAGTTAGGTGAAATTGGATTATTTGCCACTTAGAAGTCATGTGACTTTGCAGTTTATCAGGTGACTACTCCGACTACGGCCTCATCATCGATGGAGCCACCCTTTCGGCAGTGATGAAGCCTGGCCAGGAGGACTCCAACTCAGGAAACTACAAAGAGATTTTCCTGGAAATCTGCCGCAACTGCAGCGCCGTACTCTGCTGCCGAATGGCACCTCTCCAGAAAGCGCAGGTGAGATGAAAAAGCATCATTGAATGTTCTAAAAATGAGCTGCTTCACATGACGTGCATCTTTGGCCTTGTCTAGATTGTGAAGCTGATCAAAACATCCAAGGAGCACCCTATCACACTTGCCGTCGGAGATGGAGCCAATGATGTCAGCATGATCCTCGAGGCGCACGTTGGCATCGGTGAGCACATTTTGCACATGCAGCCGCTTCAAGCTGAGGGGCGGCTTTATGGCAACAAGGCTGTCCTACTCCTGCCTCAGGTATCATGGGGAAGGAGGGCCGTCAGGCAGTGAGGAACAGTGACTACGCCATCCCAAAATTCAAACACCTGAAGAAGATGCTGCTTGTCCATGGACACTATTACTACATACGCATCTCTGAACTAGTCCAGTACTTCTTTTACAAGGTACGGTCACTTAAGGTGCGTAGTCTGTGTTGTTTTTCTGCAAGAGACTGACTGTATTTACTTCTTCTCTCCACCAGAACGTCTGTTTCATCTTTCCTCAGTTCCTTTACCAGTTTTTCTGCGGTTTCTCACAGCAGGTAGTGACGCACGCACGCTGTAACGTACACAAGGATACCACAGGAGATAAAGTGTGTCATTGTTTCTCTCCTCATTCTCAGCCGCTGTATGACACAGCGTACTTGACTCTGTACAACATCAGCTTCACCTCACTGCCCATTCTGCTCTACAGTCTTGTCGAGCAGCACATCAACATGGACATCCTGAAGAAGGACCCGTCTCTGTACAGGTCGGAGCTCATTGTGCTAATTGCTCCTATCCAGATGAGTCACAATAGTCATTGCAAAATAACAAAATTAATGAATAAACAGAAAGCTTAAAAGGCAGCAGCTGTACCATTACACCACCAGGGATGTGCTGGCAAGGGGCACAGTCTTTTTTTTGTTCTTCTCCTGCGCATCCTTTGCACATTTGCTAAGAATGCAGCCCCTGGCACAAAATGGGGCACCCTCATGGATCGTGGGAGCTGAAGCACAGCGCGCATTCCTAAACAGATTAGATTTTATTTGATTAGATTAGATTTGATATGTACTCCTTTGCCTCCACAGAGACATTGCCAAGAACTCGTTACTGCGGTGGCCCAGCTTCATATACTGGACTGTCTTGGGCGTCTATGATGCCATTGTGATGTTCTTTGGTGCTTACTTCCTGTTTGACAACACCACCTTCACCAGCAACGGACAGGTAGCATCACGCAGTCTTTTTGTCGCATTTGTCAAACGATCACAGTTGAATGTGAAGTGAATATAATCAAGTCAGGTAAGGACATGAAGCAAATAATACAAACGCCAGATGACAAGCCAGACACACCAAAAAAAAAAGCCTAAACGGAAATGGCCACAGTGTTCAGGTGCAGAGCATGAGCTACTGAAGTGCATGACAGGTGTTCTATACAAAAGAGTAGCGGACTGTAAGCTCCAATGTCACCAACCTTGCCTGCTTTCATTCTCAGTCAGCGTTATTCTCTTGAATTTAGCCACCTTCTGTTTGTTTTGCATCGGTTTACTTATTTTCTCCTGTTATCAGACTGTTATTATTTCTTATGATTTTCTTCTTCTGGCCCTCTTCTTCCTCTCCTCTTACCTTTTTGTGTTGCTTTTTCTTTGCTTCTTTTCCTACTCCCAGCTAATGACAACCAACACACAGATGGTAAGCCCGACCACGTCTCAATGTCACCCCTCCAATTTCAGCCTCACGCCAAACCCAACTATTGCTTGTGCTCACCTCATCTCATCCGTCCTTTTTTGTGATGTTTGCTGTAGACTTAGCAGCTGTAGGCCTGTAGCATAGTCACATACGCGTGTGTGTAGACATTCAGCTGTGTCAATATGAAGATGACGCAGTCTGGGGAGAAACAACTGATAGAAAGTCAAATTAAGTATTTTCTATGCCATCGATCGCGAGCCTCTGCTCGATCTTTGGGAGTTTGCCGGTTGAGGATATTACAAAAAAATGTATTACTATATCAGTGCCCTCCCGGAGAGTGACCAACAGGCGCACATATTGATGACTAAACACGCTCGTACACCTCGCCGCCCTCCAGGCACGCAACTTGCAATGCTGCCAAGAGCCCAGTCCCCGAAACCTGGCCCGTCCGGTACCAGCCAATGCACGGGATCGCCACGCAAGCATGCAGAGGTTAAGCAGGGAGAGAGAGTGAGTGACAGAGCGCAGCGTTGTGCCTGAGAACACAACAGTAGTTGCTGCACGTTAACTTGGCTCCAAATCTGCCTTTGCTACCCCAAAATTAAGGCACAAACATGACAACATAGACGTGCACCTCAAAATATGCATTGACCAGTGTGTCTCTCTCCTTAATATCGCTCTCCAATGACAATGAGCCAGCAAGCCAGCTGTAGTTTGCTCCTAAAGAGCCAACGTCACCAGGGATATTGGTCTCTAAATGGCTGGTGACCACTGCTGTAGGTAACTGTTGGCTAAGAGATGTAGCTCAATACACTTTGTCGATATACACTTCCTCATTTCGTGGTTCGAATTTTGCAGCTTCATTCTATTGCAGTTTTCCCAAAAAAAAATGTATTAATAAATTATTGACTAGGGCCTGTTATTAGTAAAAAAAAAAAAAAAAAAAAAAGCATATTTAAGCAAATGTTACGTATTCTTGGCCTAAGTTCAGCATTTTCAAGCAAAAAAGTGGCTAAATAAATGAACATACAAATATAAGGCATTAAGAAGACTCAAATATGCAAAGTTGTTGTATTGCACACTGCTCACTCGGTGTCAGTAGTGTCACATTGATGAGACAGTAGCCACCACAGGAAGCCGCCCAGAAAAAAGAACAAGGAACTCTCCCAATGTTAAAGTGTGAGTCTATGTTATGTCTTATTTACATCTAATGTCTTATTTTCTGTTACTATGTCTACTATATTGGGTAATATGAGTGCTAAGGTGATATAATAGGGGTGCTATTTCATGTTTAGAAATGTGAAAAAGCATATTTAGGTTATAAACAGGTTTTCTATGCTCTACTGGGAAAATATTCCATTTCTAAATAAGGAATGAGGGATTACTGTAAAGTAGATGTATCTGTGTAGGCTCTCAGTCGTACAGGAGTTGTCCATCGAGGAAAAGGCTTCTTGAGACGTCATCTGTACTTCTGTGTAGAAGGTGTCGGACGTTTCGCTCCTCATCCGAAGAGCTTCGTCAGCAAACTAATAAGTGCTGGTAGCTTAGGCCTTAAATACAGTAAGAGTGGGCGGAATTGGTGTGCCAACACCCTCCTCCTATTGGTTCGTTACACTAAGCCTGCATTCCTCATCTTTACAGTGGTATAATCCTATCCTGTTATTCACACCTACGATAAAAGGGAAGTGTCGCTCCCTGAATTGGGTATGAACGACTCTGATACTGGCTTGTTAGCATCTATTGTTCTGGCTCGGCCCTGCCTTCACCTCATTTGCAAGACTAAGAGCTGTGGGTTTTGGTCTCAGTAACCTGCTGAACACAGGGTCCAAATTGAACCTCAAACCACCATTCCGATTCAATGATGGGTTCTGTTGTTTGACAAAAATAGCTTCCTTTACTCCTCTTTCAAACCATCTGTTTTCTTTGGCCAAAATCTTTACCTCGCTGTCCTGAAAAGAGTGATTGGTAGCTTTCAGGTGTAGATGTACTGCTGATTGAGGACCACTAGCATTGTCCCTGCGATGTTGATAAAGCCTTTTTTTGGAGCATTTGCTTAGTTTCCCCAATGTAGTGCTCTTTGCATTCCTCATCTTTACAGTGGATGGAATAGACCAGAATAGACAAGGCTCCAAACCAGAAACAGAGCAATGTGGTCTATTCCATCCACTGTAAAGATGAGGAATGCAAAGAGCACTACATTGGGGAAACTAAGCAAATGCTCCAAAAAAGGCTTTATCAACATCGCAGGGACAATGCTAGTGGTCCTCAATCAGCAGTACATCTACACCTGAAAGCTACCAATCACTCTTTTCAGGACAGCGAGGTAAAGATTTTGGCCAAAGAAAACAGATGGTTTGAAAGAGGAGTAAAGGAAGCTATTTTTGTCAAACAACAGAACCCATCATTGAATCGGAATGGTGGTTTGAGGTTCAATTTGGACCCTGTGTTCAGCAGGTTACTGAGACCAAAACCCACAGCTCTTAGTCTTGCAAATGAGGTGAAGGCAGGGCCGAGCCAGAACAATAGATGCTAACAAGCCAGTATCAGAGTCGTTCATACCCAATTCAGGGAGCGACACTTCCCTTTTATCGTAGGTGTGAATAACAGGATAGGATTATACCACTGTAAAGATGAGGAATGCAGGCTTAGTGTAACGAACCAATAGGAGGAGGGTGTTGGCACACCAATTCCGCCCACTCTTACTGTATTTAAGGCCTAAGCTACCAGCACTTATTAGTTTGCTGACGAAGCTCTTCGGATGAGGAGCGAAACGTCCGACACCTTCTACACAGAAGTACAGATGACGTCTCAAGAAGCCTTTTCCTCGATAAAGTAGATGTAGTTTATGAAATAAGAGTATATCGAAAATTGAGGCATATGTTCAAATGCAGTGTTTGACAAAAGTGAGAACACATGTTATTACAGTGTATCTTTTCAAGTACTAGTACTGTACAGTACCATAGAAATTAAGCTTGTATATACTTTAGAGTGGTGAGTGTACAGCTCATATAGCAACATTTTATTTTTATACTATTTGATTTGTCATTGTTTTAGCCTTCAGCGTAAACATTTTCTGTGAAAGTTTTTTTTCTTTTTCTCATGTGTGAATTTTTATTTTACTTATTTGTTATTATTTGATATAGTTAGTTTTTTAGATTTTATTTAGTCCTAATGATTTGACTTTTTGTGGCTGAATACATCCTATTTCGCTGCATTTTTGCAGTCATGGTAATCTTGTGTGCCATGTTGGCAAAATTCTTTTGTCAGTGTTTTTTAATTGTTAATTCATTTCTTGGAGGACAAGCCGCACATGTCCGCGTCATTAAATTGCATACTGTGGTGCGCACGAATCTGTGAGGACCACAGGCAGGAGTCAATCAAGAGCTATAAATAAACTCATGATGAACTTATCAACTCATTGGAAATCGCAGGACATCATGACTCAATATAACAGTCTGACTCACTGTCATTTGAAAAAAAAAAACACTCTAAAATCATCACCCAGCAACTTAACACTTAAAAGTTAGCTAAGATATATACAATACAACAACCCAGTATTAGCGTTTAGAACAACAACAACAAAAAAAAATTAGCGGCTTCCCATCATGCATTTCTTTCCAACAAAGCAGTTGATTGGCCAATGCTGCCGGGACGCTGCAATGATTCAATCAGCTGCCCCTGTCCTCCAGAAGGATGAAGCTGATAACTCATTGCCGCGCCCCGGCAGCCATGTCCAATAAAATGCTTTGCTGGCAAGAAATCCATGATGGGAAGCCGTTAAAATACTTGCTTTTTAATGTAAACTTGTATTGGTACTTGTATTGTGTATTTCTTAGCTACCTTTTGAGTGTTGAGTTGCTGTGTGATGATTTTAGCGTTCTTTCTAGATGACACCGTGAGTCAGACAGTTATATTCAGTCATGACCTCCTGCGAATCACGATGGGTTGCCAAGCTTGTCGTGAGTTCCCTTATAGCTTGTGACAGTATTTAAATGATGAGTAATAGTTCTGAAGTAAAGGAGACGTCACAAGATTAGAACATAGTCGTAAATTAGCCACACGGTTCAAAGTTGAAGAAAAAAGTAGCGGTATATACACGGGAGATTACAGTACGCAGAAGGAAATCCACAGATTATTTATTGCAAGTTTGACTTTCTTCCACCGTTTTCTCACAACGACAGCAACTTCCGTCACAATTTTTGGGAAAAGCACTTGTGAAATCAAAACAGGCCCGCAAAAACTGACTTAATTAATCTGTAAAATATGAACAATTGAATGGGTTCAACTCGGCAGAAAGCAGACCTTTTTTCTTAGCCGTTTTGTTGATGATTGAATGACATTGTTTGAACATGACATTCTCATGGACCATTTTAACATCACCCGTTGCTCCTCCCTCCCCTTCGTGTTGCTGCCTTCACCATCTGTTTGATTGATTGAGCCGTGCTGATTTTGTGCACTTTTCATGTGGCCACGGTTGTTAGAACAACTGAGAAGGTACGTTGTGTATATGACACGTTCCTCCAACTTGCAGAGATCTGGCCAACGATCTTCTGGACACAAAAATCTGTCAGGAATATGATGGTTTTATTGTGTAGGCTTTGATATGAACTCTAACTGCATCCTGTAAAATGAACTGCAGTGGAAGTTCTTACTGATGCGCTGTTTGCAAAATGCTCACACAATTTCAGCTACACGGATTACATTGGCCAAGTTCAGGAGCTTTGGAAATCCAATAACAATCGTTACCTTTTAGGGATGTCCCGATCTGATCTTCAGGATCGGGACCGGCTGCCGATCCGCTGTATTTTGAAGATCGGAAAAATATCGGCTTCCGCCACGAGATCGGCCGGATCCAGTTGCTGTATCACGTTCGTAACTCTGGGCCGCGCTCCAACACAGTAGGTGCGGTAATGCGACTCATAGCTGGTCGCTACTCGACTCCCACCTCCCGCAAGAAGAAGAAAACACAACACTACCATGCAGACATGTCCGTGGTGAAGTTTGTTTCACGTTGGACGTCGGCTATTTGGCTCCGTAGCTACAGCGGTAGTTCCCCCTCACTGTGCTCGGACTGCTGTGTCGTGTTGCGGGGAGCTCGCACGCAGCGGCGGAGCTAAATGGTGGCCATGGCCACCCCACTGGCCACCCCACTGGCCATCTAGACATTTCAGGTATCAACTTATTGCCACCTCTATGTGAGTAATGGTCTCACCTTGGCCAAAATTTCTGCCTCTGCACTGCTCGCACGGGAAGTGTTGCTCTAACCGCTGGTTGTTTGTACTCGGGACAAACGATTAGTCCTACCCTAAAAGTATTTTGCACACCCATTATTTACAATTTTATCTTTTATGGGATCTTTTATTGGATTAGGTACCTGACTCACAGAGGTTTGTTATTGTTGGTCATGCTGTAACAACAGTAAATTCGGCAATACGTTGCTTGCATTATTTTTAATGCTTTGATGAGCTATTTTCATAACCATTCAATTCCACATATTCATGTTTGTAACAAAAACGTATTTAAAAAAAAAAAATAAAAGGATCGGCAAGACTATAAAAAAAAATCACATCGAATCAGAAGCCAAAGAATGTGGATCATGGGGACATCCCTATTACCTTTTGTGTCCCCCGCGTCACGCATGCTAATTAGCATGGGAAGTGACTTGAATGCCCTGTTTTGCTTCTAGTAGTAGTAATGGGGCCACGTGAATAAAATGTTATTGCATTAATTATCTAAAAGTCATGTGGTGTCCAATCATCATGACTGTTATCGCTGACAAGAATGATTTTTTCATGAAGTCACCTTTTTACATGTTTTTTATGATGTGGCAGTCATTGAACACTGCAAAAAAGTTGCAGGTTTTGAGTGGACATGAAGTTGAAATTGTTGACTCCCTTGTCAGGTTCTTAGTCAGCATGTTTGGAGAACGTGTCACATACAGTAGTACGCTGTACAAGACCGGCATGGTGTGAGTACTTATTACCTCACATGTTCTGTATAGTATTTGACAAGAAACGACTTTTTGGTCTGCAGATGTTTGGAAACTGGACCTTCGGGACGCTGGTGTTTACCGTGCTGGTCTTCACGGTTACATTCAAGGTACACAAATACACACATGAACGCACACAAGAACACACATTGACATATCTTCTCTCCGTCCAGCTGGCCCTGGATACTCATTACTGGACCTGGATCAACCACTTTGTCATATGGGGCTCGCTGATCTTCTTTGTTGTCTTTTCGCTGCTGTGGGGAGGAATCATCTGGTAGGCTTTGAACACATTTTTAGGTGTTGCCATCCTTTCATTTTAGGGATGTCGCGAACCCGATCTTCAAGATAGGGATCAGTTGTATTTTGAAGATGGGCTAATATTGGCTTTCGCCACGAGATCGGGCCGATCCTTTTGCCGTGTAACCTTCGTAACTCTGGGCCACAC
The DNA here is from genome assembly GCF_027744805.1 of Dunckerocampus dactyliophorus. Classification (NCBI taxonomy): domain Eukaryota; kingdom Metazoa; phylum Chordata; class Actinopteri; order Syngnathiformes; family Syngnathidae; genus Dunckerocampus; species Dunckerocampus dactyliophorus. The sequence continues at coordinate 49,934,827 of NC_072819.1, read as the reverse complement.
TCCAACATGGCAGGTGTGGTCATGCGCCTCAAAGCTGGTTGCCACTCGACTCCCACCACCCGCCAGAAGAAGAAAACGAAACACCACCATGCAGACATGTCCGTGGTGCACAGTGGTGAAGTTTTGTTTCACGACGGATATTTCACTCCGTAGCTACAGCGGTAGTTCCCCCTCACTGTGCCCAGACTGCTGTGTCATGGTGCTTGGAGCTCACACGGGAAGTGCTGCTGTAACCGCTAGTTATTTATACTAGGAACCGTCAATAAATTACTATTGCGTTGAAGAGAGTCTAGGACCCTATGATTGAATTATGGAATTGGCCAAGAGGGAAAGTTCATGTGGGGGTATTTCCCCGGCGGGCCGCTCTATCGTGGCGGAATCGCATCACAAACACTACTAAACATGTCGAAATGGCGGTGAAAAACCTTGGAAACTCCTCTGTTAGGGAGCGTGAATGAAAGCTAGCGGGGTTAGCTGAGTTTAGCAGAGTGTGCTAGTGCAGCTGTGTGCGTGACTCGGGCTGGATGAATGTTTTCACCATGTTGTGTTTTACTGCTTTAATGGAAAGACCATTTTACGATGCCCATTGACGATACACAGGTTCTGAGTGGAAAAAGACGAGAGGCACGTTTATTCTTGCACCCAGCTTGTATCACCAGTCAACACACACGACACACTTCTGGTCTTCAAAATAAGAGCGCACTTTGTCACGTGTCTCAATGTGTGTCATCAAAATACGGGTGTCATAAAAATATCTTGCATTAATAACGCGATTGGATTGATTACAGCTTGTTGAAGACTTTGTAGCGATACAGGATGTGAAGGGTTAGCTAAGCTACATCCATTTCTCAATTCCTGGACAAAATGGGACAAAAAATGTAAGGATTTTTGCATTTTATTCACTAACCCAGATAGCACACACTTGATGCTGGTAAAATAAGCGGAAAAGGTAAAAAAACTGAATTTGGGAAAAAAAATAAAGCTGATTTAAAAATAAAAAAAAAACATGTGAAATGATTAGTCCTTTCCTCAAAGTATTTTGCCCGCCCATTTTTTTCAATTTGATCTTTTATTGGATGGACTTTTTTTGGGATCTTTTATTGGATGAGGGACCTAGCTCACACGTTTGTATCAAAAGCTTATTATTATTTCGTATTTCATTTCATTGTTATTTATTTATTCATTTACAATGTTTGCATCCCACAGGCCCTTCCTCAACTACCAGAGGATGTACTATGTCTTCATGCAGATGCTGTCCAGTGGCCCAGCCTGGCTCAGCATAGTTCTGCTGATTACAGCCAGCCTGCTACCAGATGTGCTTAAGAAGGTCATTTGGAGGGCGCTGTGGCCCACCACAACTGAACGTATCCAGGTGAGCTTTTTCCCCGAGGTGACAAACTCCCCAGATCAACACGTTATAGTACAGAAATAGTGTGATTTAAAGCTGTTGAAGCAAGTATCGTGTCTAATGGCGGCTGTGGGTCAGCAGATGTATGCGGGCCTCGGCTATGTTCCCGCTCTTTTGGATGTAAGTCCAGTCCGTCTCTGTGAGTGCATGTCCATGCTCTTCCATGACAAGCACCATTTCAAGTGTGAACTGAAATCTGGAACGGTTAGAATTGTACTGTAACTGTTTTGTGTGCAGTGTTCTACATGATCCATGACCCAAAGCCTCATGTCTTCCTTGTAGAGCTAATAATCAATCTAAAGATCTTGTTTCTGTCGTTTTAACTTCTCTTCTACATTTGATTAAATTAACCTTTTTAATAGATCTGACTTTTTTTTCCTGAGCTCTAAAAGGGGCTTTATGCAACTAGCTCAAGATTACTTTCATTTTTCAACAAAAAATGTCCGTGTTTCACAATTACGAGTTAAACTGCATTAAAAAAAAAATTGTCGTACATTTTCTTTCAGCCTGGATAAAACAACTACTGTTCATGGCTGTCACTCACGGCACATGTCGTAGCACGTCCACACACACACACACACACACACACACGCAGTGTCATAGAGTCAAGCAACAATTTACTAGGGGTGTCCCGATATCAGCAAAAAAAACTCGTAAAGTATTTTCGCCTTTACGCTCCTCTTTGTTTACAGCACATTGCGCAACTCTCTTGCGCAGGCTATGGGATCACTGCAGGGACACAGGAGACGGCCAGCGCTTCAAGCATAGCATGCCACCAAGCTAACTAGTTAGCCTCCAATGTATGTATTCTAAACTTAAAGGGTTTCAAACTGAGTAGGGAAGAAGGGCAGAGTGAGATGCCAAAAACTTACCACTTCCACATGGTATGTGAGGAGAACAGGCCATATCGTACATGCCATGGCTGGTGTGAAGGTAATGCAATGTCTCATTAATGTAACAATCCTGATGCCCAGCGACCAGAATACTACGTATAACTTGCCTTTCAATATTTTTTGACAAATAATAGGCCAAAGTCAGCCACGAAACAGCCATCATTTATTCATTCTTTTTTGGAAAAACACAATTAAGTGAGGGAGCGACGTTCAAAGTGCTCCAGCGCGTCTATCCAGCAGAGGCCTGATGGATCCCGGAGCTTGGGGAAAAAAAAGTCATTAATTAGCCGCACTGCTGTATAAACCGCAGGATTCAAAGTTTAAGAAAAAAGTAGCGGCTTATACACCGTAATAAAAGCATGTATGATTTGTGTTGATATCGGATTGATGTTGGTGTCCGACGATATTTAAGGCTAGTATCTGTATCGGATGGGAAGTGAAACAGTTGTAGCGGGACACCCCTCCAATTTACATTCATGTTGCCACGACAGACGATACATTTGGTGATAGCTAACGTTTTCAGCTAAACTTGGCCAAATGGCTGTCATTAGCTGACAGCAAACATGACTAAGCGTGTGTGTGCCGCTGGGATACCAAAGCAGGAAGAGGGCGGGCTATAACAGCCAGTCATTGCATACAGTCCCTTTAAAGGAAAACTGCACTTTTTTTTGGAATTTTGCCCATCATTCACAATTTTTATGTGAAACATCAACACATATTTATTTCCCTTTCTGTGCGTTCTAACGATGCATGTCATGGGAGGCACCTATTTTCCATAAGAGACCTGTATATTAACCAAGCTGCAGCAATCTTCTTATTCTAGCAGCTACCATGAAGCTAACATATATTTACCTGGCCAAGTAACACGACGCCTCGCTGGTATCAGCGCCACTCACAACGCCTCAAGCCACTGCAACGGGACAGACGGAACAGTGGATACTACCGGCTCTCCATTTCCCGATGAAGACTCAACAAGGCGCTCGTTTGCTGTCGGCGTTTTTTAACCTGAGGACTGGAGCACAAGTCTTGTGCTGGAAGACACGGCCATCCCAACAAGAGCGGACACTTTAAGTGTCGTCGCTGTTGTTGACGGAAGTCGCGTTATCTCCTGTGGTCTATGTCAAATCAACGCGCCTAGGAAAGAAGTTTGGGTCATGTTTGATACCATCAAAGTACGGCAAGATACTGCAAGTATGACACGTTATAGCCCGCATGTAAACGTTGTTGGAGGTTATTTTAGAGCAGGGGTCACCAACGTTTTTCCTTGTGGGAGCTACTTTTCCAAAATGAAAATGGCCAAGAGCTACTCATTTTTGTAACATTTATTTTCAGAGCTTATTTTAAACCCAAACAAAGCGGATATGCTTGTTTTACCAGAACATGAACAAAATGCTGGTGTCCACAACTCACATGTTGTATTTCACAATGCATTTCTTTCTACTGTTCTTTCATTATTAACTGAAAACCTGAATGAAAAGCAGGCTTGCGGGCACCTCGTGTGGTCGTGGGGGGCTACCTGGTGCCCGCGGGCACCACGTTGGTGACCCCTGTTTTAGAGGGCTTCATGGTGGAAATACAGTAGGTAGCGCCCATGACGTGCAGTGTTGGCTGGCTCGTACTAACTCGTAAGAACGCACAGAAAAGGGAAAGAAATATGTGCTCATGTTTCCCATAAGGGTTGTGAATGATGGGCAAAATTCCCCCAAAAAGTGCAGTTTTCCTTTTAACTTTGTGCTTTCCTGTCGTCACCGCCCTCCTTACCCTCCCCGACGCCCTGTGGTCCTGCTCCCCTGGCAGATGAAGCGTCGGTGCCTTGCCTCTGAGCCCTCCACCATCTTTATGCTGTCTCAGACCTCCAGCAGAATCACTTTCTAACCCCGCCCTAAGGTGACCCACCCCACTGCCTTTTCTTTAGCCCGCCTCTCTCCCACCTCTTCGCTGTCATTTTTATTTGATTTGATGTTTTCATTGCATGAAAATGAAGTCGTGTGACGGGGAAAACTAACTGTGTGTGTGTGTGTGTGTGTGTGTGTGTGTGTGTGTGTGTGTGTGTGTGTGTGTGTGTGTTCATGTCTGTATCCGCAGCATGTGACAGATAATAGAGCTCATGGGGAGGCCCAGGCCTGCCTGAGTTCTGACTCCTTACTAGGTGGGCTAGCAGTGACAGAAGCCTAGGTGGCTTCAGCATGGTAACGCTTATCTTGCAAGAGTGTGTGTGTGTGTGTGTGTGTGTGTGTGTGTGTGTGATGGTGCAATGAAGGGGGGTTGTTCTGCATCAAAGAAGGTTCAGGTTGTGCTTGCTCGGGAGCCTCTGGGGTGTCCACAGCGCTTGCTGTCTGGATCTCTGGGGCCCTCTGGTGACTGGGTGTGCATCCTTTTCTCTGGAAACTTCTAGTGCAGGGGGTGTCCAAACTTTTTGGCAAATTGAAGGATACATTAAAGTAGCTAAAATCTGAACACAACATCCACATCTTAAAGCAAAGTAGTCTAATATCTAACAATACACTCATGACAGTGTTTCCCACGGGGGGGGGGGGCAGATGATGCCGTCATCTAATTTGCATAATTGGCCATGATGCATGTGCATGTCATCTTTATGCACTTCCTCACCGATAGAAAGCATAGAGAGCATAGAAAGCAAGCATGCACACACATAAACCGGAAGCGGAAGTGCGGGGGGCAGACTGGAAGTGACATCGGGGGTTCAGAGTTGAGTTTTAGCTTGGCCCGTGTTGGGGATTATTGTGCCTGTTGTGAGATTATTGAAAGATGCAATAAAAGCCTGTTGTTCCAGCGATTGAGTCTGGTGCTTGTGTGTCTCACTGAACATTACAGTAACATTACTGACACCTAGTGACCAGTGTAGAATACTACACATCATCACGTCTGAATATGTCTTCTGAATGCCTTATATTTATATTGTAGTTCATTTAGCCATTTTTATGCTTGAAAATGCTTAATTTAGGCAAAACAATATGCAATATTTGCTTAAATCTTAAATTCAACAGCATTATTCGTTCATATATTTTTGAAAAACAGAGCCGTGAAGTGGCAAGGGATTACTGATTTTTTTTTTGGTCTGTGCCGGTCAGAATGAATTAGTGGCGCTCCACCACAAATTGCTGAAAGTATGGGAAACACTGCATTGGTCGTGTATTCATGACATTTTCTATTTTTACAATAAAAACTTGAGCTACAGGCCAAAAATGACCCCCAGGCCGCACTTTGGACCCCCCTGACCTACTGGCTGTGATCGTTGCATGGTTTGGTTATACATGGAAGCTGTGAAAGTGGAAAACATCCCAGCTGACCGCTCTTAGAGCAAAAGCATCAAAACAAAAACATTTGCGTATTTAAGTTGAACTCCCAAGCCAGCTGGGATGTTTGCTCATCTCCTCCGCCAGTAATTTCTTATTTCTCCCTTCTGACGCTCACACAGAATGCTGATAAACTCTACAAGGGTCAGCTTTCTGAGTTCACCCCCCTGGACTGCCGTCGGGGTTCGGGCGACCACAGGAACATGCCTCACCCTACAAGGTCTGAACCTTTTACCAAGAGAGTCATGTTGACGCGCTGGCAAAAACCACCAGACTATCGCACCTTCACGCCCCTGCTGGGATTTACTGATGTCACACCCTCCTGCAACGGGGCAGCCGGGCCCGAGACCTCTGTTTAATGTGCTGACGTGTATTTGTACTCTGGTAACAAAACAACACTTAAACTGGGTCAGAACCTGCACGAAGAAGCTGCAGGCTAATCCAACGTATTGGTGTCACTGAGCTTAGCGGTGTGTGTAACGCAAGTGCACAGGGTTGAAAGTGACCTTCACCACTGTTCCCAAGTCAGCAGCCAAGTATTATGGGATGGCTCCGTGTCCCAAAAAGGGCTCAGTGTCACTGCATCAAAGCTCAACACCTTTTTTATTTGTCATTTATCACTGAAAACATGCGCACCGGCCCTTTAAGTCTGAAGTGCAATTGGATTACTGTAATAGAATTTGTATGTTTGTTTTTTTTTTAATGATGATGTTGGCTGCAATTGTGAGGATGATGACAACCAACAGCCTCTGTGCTCTTTGTCTTCATAGGACTAACTGGTCATGCCTCCGTGCAAACACTTTGTCCCGAAACACTTCGTAGGGATGACTGCAGCCGTGTAAGGAGGATGTGTCTTAAGAGAGCTGATGCCTGTCTTTACATATTACACTTCTACGTGTAGCTAGCGTCCTGTAGACAGCATGTGCTCTTGTGCTTTTTTGTACAGTAGACATTATACACTACATGGTGGTCGTCGGGTTATGTACCAGTTCCGTTCCTAGACTGTGGTGTGTGTCGAGTTTTGGCGTAAGATATTATTATTATTATCATTTTTATTATTATTACACCTTTAGAGCCAGTTTATTAGCGCTGCGCATTTTCCGTCTGATAGCTTCTCATAGAAGCCTTCACTTACAGTACATATGACTGAGACCACTGGAAGAGGCAGCCACACAACAGATGACTGGTTCTCACTCACACAAGCTTAACTTTCACTTTCTAGAGGGGCGCGGCAACTGCTTTATATGCTGTGCGTAATTGCATTCCTCATTGATGATAAGAGTCCAGCACTGTCGCCGAATATATTGCTTTTATTTTTTTTTATGCTGTTGGGAAAACCTTTTAAATTGTGTGATCCCCGACTACTGCTTCGATAGCAATGCCGTGCAAAGAAAAAAGGCTAAAGAGATTAAATGGCCTTTACAGGTGTAGTACCTAAATTAAGTCCTAAGTCTGTGCATGGAAGGACATAAAATACAGTACTAAAACACTAAATACAAGAATCAAATGAAGCAGTAACGAAATAATAACATTTGATAAAAAGTGAAAAGTAATAGAAGTAAAAACCGAAGCACTGTAGCAACCTTTCCATCTCAATAACGACACTCTTTTGTTATTTGTAGTACTAAAATCAGCCTCCGTGAACCAGGGAGTAGTCTAAGTAGTACAAAAATCAGTCTCCACAAAACAGGAAGTAGTCTATGTAGTACTAAAATTGTCCTCCGTGAACCAGAAAGTACTCAAAGTAGCACTAAAGTCCCCCTCTATGAATCAGTAAGTAGCTTTAAAGTTGCCCTCCACAAAAGAGGAAGTAGCTGATGAAGATCACCCTCCATGAACCAGAAAGTACTTTGAAGTAGTATGAAGTAGTATGATGGTGGTGGTGATACACTGTTCGCAGTGTGTTCTTCCTCTTTAACTTGTTCTTGGGCGAGTCTTGAGTGTCGACGGACCAAAATAGAAGATTTTCATTGATTTATGGGAGCGGGCACTTAATCACAAAACTGGGAACACCGTAAACCGAGGACCACCTGCGTTCACTACGTTTGGGCATATTAGGCTTTGGGGTGAAACGTGCACCATGACCTTTTACAGGTGAACTTAGTTTGTCTAACTTTGAAACGTTTGACTGCTTCTCTGACTGTAAAAACGGACTGAAACATTGAACAGTTGGACGTTCCAAAGTGTGGGGAAGGTCAAATGAAGTGGACCTGAAGGTTGGAGTGTATTTTGGGTTTATCCTGTTTTTGTGAGTAGTGTCATAGCGTGTTTGCTGCTAGCACTTTTAGTTTAGTCATGCCCTCCCACAGCCCCCTTTTTTTTTTTTTTTTTTTTTTTATTGACGCTTCCTGTCATTGGTAGCTGTGTAGTGCTTGCTAGCGGTCTCTGGTTGCCTTCACGTTGTGTTGTGGGTGCCGCGTCCGAGTGCAGCTGGTTTGCTGTACTTCCATGTGTTCATCAGTCACGTGGAAAGCACGTTATTCTGATCGCCAACACGTGAGCGTTATAGATAGTATGAACTATGAAATATCTTGTAGCCAACTGCCACTTTCAGTTTCAAGCACATCCTCTCCTGTCTTCCCTTGTAGATCTCTCTCTCTCTCTCTCTCTCTCTCTCTCTCTCTGTTTATCCTTCCCGCTGTCCTCCTGTCTTTGTCTCTGTGGCGATGGCGGCTCCGCTGAGGTCCAGCCCGACTTCACTTTGTCAGATCATCACCTTCACCGTCACGCTCCATGGATAGCAGTCGAGTAGTTACTCTCTACTCTGAACCAAAGCCGCTTAGCTGCTTCCTGTTAGGTGCCTTGTGCTAGTTTCTACGTATGTAAGCCACCAAGCAGGTGAATGTAATCGTCTCAGTCCAAACTGCGCTGGGATATCCCAAACAATCAGAACAAACGGCACACACACACAAAAAGTCGGACCACTTATGTGTGATACGATTGTTTTTATGTATTTTTAAAAGACCTTTTATATGCCGCATGTGCGGGAAGATGTATTGTTTCACTTTATTTGGAAGTCGTGTTTCTCACGTGAGCGTCGCTTCTGTTGCCGCTGGCTCATTGTGGAGGCACTTCATGCAAACTTTGCGTGTGTGTGTGCGCGCGCGCGCGCATGTGATACTGTATAGGTGTATAGCAGGTGCGGTTATAGCTTTAAAGGGTAAACACTATATATATGTTTGCCCCCTTCCTGATTTCTTTTTTTTTTTTGCATGTTTGTCACACTTAAACGTTTCAGATCATCAAACAAATGTAAATATTAGTCAATGACAACACAACTCAACACAAAATGCAGAGGAAAAACAATCCAAACCGACATGGCCCAGTGTGGGAAAAAGTGATTGCCCAAATTTCTGTAGTTATAAAACCATTTCTAAAGCTTTGGGACTCCAGTAAACCACAGTGAGAGCCATTATCCACAAATGGCCAAAACATGGAACAGTGGTGAACGTTCCCAGGAGTGGCCGGCCAACCAAAATGACCCCAAGAGCACAGCAACGACTCATCCGAGAGGTCACAAAAGACCCCACAACAACATCCAAAGACCTGCAGGCCTCACTTGCCTCAGTTAAGGTCAGTGTTCATGACTCCACCATAAGAGAGACACTGGGCAAAAACGGCCTGCATAGCAGAGTTCCAAGACCAAAACCACTGCTGAACAAAAACAACATTAAGACTTGTCTCCATTTTGCCAGAAAACTTCTTGATGATCCCCAAGACCAGGGTTGGGCAACCTTTTTGAATCGCGGCCCACACTGGGTTGGAAAATCCGGCAGAGAGGCCGTCTATACATACAGTAGGTGGTCATCAAACAGAACGACATACTTGCTCACTGTGCAATGAAATGAAAACAACACATCCACAGCAAGTTAATACATCACATAAATCAACTACTACTACTGGGGGGGTGATGAAGAACAACTAAGCGCTAAACATGACACGTAACTTAAAAGTGTTGTTTCCAAGTGCCTGCAAGGCATGCTGAACTATATATACAACAGACCATTGACAGTCTTGTTTACTTCTCTGACGACCTCCTCAACATGTTTTTGCAAAAATGCAACAAACACAGCTAAATGTTTGTACGAGAGTACCACAAGCTACCCAGCATGCCTTGTGGCAGGAATATATTGGTGTTTTCCTTGGCATGGACATTGTGTGTGGATATTGATTTGTATGCCCACGTGGTGCAGTAGGTAGGTTATGCTATGGGTCGTGTGTGTGTTGTGTTGTTTGGATGGCTACAGATTGCATCTGACTATTTTGGTGACGCAAGCGTGCCACAGCAGCACTGCAAGTCATGTTTCCAGCTACAGTTTCGATGTTAAGGGTTTTTTAAAGAATGCCTGGTGGACCGGATGAAGATTCTCGGTGGGTTTAATGTGGCCCATGGGCTGCTTTTTGCCCACCCCTGCCCAAGACTTTTGGGAAAATACTCTGTGGTCTGACGAGACAAATGTTGAACTTTTTGGAAGGTGTGTGTCCCATTACATCTGGCTTAAAAGTAACACCGCATTTCAGAAAAAGAACATCATAGCAACAGTAAAATATGGTGGTGGTAGTGTGATGGTCTTCAGGACCTGGAAGACTTGCTGTGATAAATAGAAGCATGAATTGTGCTGAAGGAGAATGTCCGGCCATCTGTTGGTGACCTCAAGCTGAAAGCAACTTGGGTTCTGCAGCAGGACAATGATCCAAAACACACCAGCAAGTCCACCTCTGAATGGATGAAGACTTTGGAGTGGTCTAGTCCAAGTCCTGACCTGAATCCTATTTTCTTAAAAAGGAAAAGCCTCCAATGTGGCTGAATGACAACAATTCTGCTAAATTCCTCCCCAGCGCTGGAAGAGACTCATTGCAAGTTATCACAAACGCTTGATTGCAGTTGTTGCTGCTAAGGGGGGCCAACCACTTATTAGCTTTAGGGGGCAATCACTTTTTCACACAGGGACATGTAGCTTTGGATTTGTTTTCTCCCTTTTTAATAAAAAGTTTCATTTAAAAAGTGCATTTTGTGTTGAGTTGTGTTGTCATTGACTAATATTTACATTTGTTTGATAATCTGAAACATTGAAGTGGGACAAACATGCAAAAAAAAAAAGAAATGAGAAAGGGGCAAACACTTTTTCACACCACTGTGTGTGTGTGTGTGTATACGTGTGTGTGTGTGTGTGTGTGTGTGTGTACATGTGTGTAAGATGCCCTTGCTTGACACTCTGATGCACCCCTGCTTGATTGACACTTTATGTAAAACCTACAAAAGCCATCAAGGTGTATTTTGGGGTGAGAAGTGTACCAACTGAACTCACCCCCGACTGTTGAGTGTCCTGTGGTCCTCGTAGCAGACGTGATGTAGACATCTGTGTTGACTCCTATAGAGATAAATACATAGATTTAGGTATACCGTTTTGGGGTCTTTTGCATAGAGTTTTTAACAGCCGTGTCGGGACTGACTTGTGGATGTTTGCCAACCGTATCTGTTGCGATGACTAGAAAACATCTGTACATTTTGCTTCACAAATAAAAGCCACCATGGACACATGAAAGCAGTGGCGGCAGCTCATTTTCTTCCAGGAACAGCCTTGTGAAGGCCCTCGGAGGGCCCAAAACGACATGACTGTGTCGGCCCTTCATCGTGTTCTTGCATATAGTACTGTAAATGATTCATACATTAGCCAACGTAAAGTGACTTCTTGATTATGATTATTATTATTGTTAAGTTATGATGATGGGTATCTTTTTAGCAGGAAATGATGCAAGATTACAAGAATATTTCCATCCTTTTGGATATTTTGAAAAAGATTCATATCTTTTCTTGGTCACTCATAGCATCATCTAGAGCAGTGATTGACAACCTTCTTTTGTTGGGTGCCCTTGAAAAGGCCTCTTTTGGGATGTGTTCTCAAATGAAAATACTAATTATTGTGTTATTATTGTAAAACTTTATTTCATATTGGTGTATTTTTTTGGTGTTTTTTTTTTTTTTTTTTTTTTTTTTACATTTTTTCTCCCTCAATCATAATAACCATACAATAAAGGTTCTATACTGTTCACATCTTTCTACGTGGTGTCAACTGAATCAGCATGTATGTGTGTATAGAAAGATATGTGTATCGATCTCTGTGTGCTGGTATATGAAATAATATATTGATATACTCATTTTTTATGTCTTTTTTTCTTTGTATTTTAGTTTTATATATTATATATTCATTTTATATTATATAGATGTATTTTTTTTATCTCAAGTATCACCATTTGAGAGCTACTGATCCACAGTATTATATTAAACTATAAATGTACAACTTGGCGTCTGCATATGCTGTATTTTTTAATGGCTGCAATTCATCTGTACGCCACTGTGCGGCAGCAGAGTATCGCGTCAGCGGAATCACAACTTTACCCAAATAGTTTGTCGTGGAAGCCGATAAAGACGTTTTCAAGGGACGCACAAGGCGATTTACCGCTGTAAGCCGGTACCAACAGAGACCGAACATGTGTTTTGTGCGTATTTTTAAAATATGTTTGTGTTGTACGCTTGGGGCTGGAGACGTCGGCACGATTCCAAGGTTCTCGGCTCGACTGTGGACCGCCGTCGTCCTTTTTCACTTGCCGTCTGAGCTCGTCTACCCGCTCGTCTCCCGCACTGCTGGCGGCCGATGGAGGCAACAAGGACGGATGAACATCTGGGCCAACGCTGACATTTGCAACATACGTGAATGAAGAAAACACTGGGTGAAAAGTAAACAGGGAAATATGCTAGCGGGACCTTGGTGACTCGAGAGCACGTGGTGTCATGGAATAATAATTACGCCTTTAATTTGTTGATCATGATTATAATCTGAATAAAACCCAAGATAAATATTATAATTGATATGAACAACACAAAAAAGCACATATTTGTGAAAATAAACATAGAAGAGAACTTTAAAAAATGATTTCATTCCCTCACACTTGAATAGGTACTAATCGTACCCTTGGTATCGATACTGTCAATATTTGGATCGACCTGTCTATCCCGATTTCAAGCAGCCAGAACGCTGATATTAATTCTGGTATTGAAAACATCTTGAGGAAAAGTTTGTTTTAAAAATGTATTTATTGTCCAAAAAGTGTATTGGTGGTGAAGTGGCATTGTAAAATGTTGACGTGAAAAATAAAACACTTTTTTGTTTTTTCAATATATTTTAAATAAATTGTATTATTAATATATTTATAATTAACAGTTAATAAAAGTTATTATTACTAACACTGTAATAATAAAATACAGACTTTTTTTAACTGTGGATTTTTTATGACATTTTTCAATGTAATAATGATAATATAAAAAATAATCTCATAATAATTACTATTATAATTGAATAATAAAAACCAGACATTTAATATTTTTTGTGGATATTTTTTCTATTATGACATGTTTTTTCAATGACAATCTTCTGATTTTTATTTTTTTAATTTTTTTTACGCCGTATTGTTTTTGGAACGTTCTTGCACTCTAAGCCCCGCCCCCACGAACCAAAATGAAACTGGAAAAAAAAACAAATACATAAAAATGAAGCTGAAAACCAAAAAGTTGCAAATGAAAATATGTGACACTAACACACCAAAAATAATCTGAAGATAGTAATTGAAAAACATGTCTTAATGCAAAAAAGTGAGTTTTTTTCCAATGAAATTATGATTATTAACATTTTACAAGAGGCCTGCAAATGTAAAAATGACCGCTGTCTTCCTCGTGCGCCCTTCTCTTGACACAATGGATTCAGACGCAATACCAGACAATCTTAAGTCTCAAGTACGTCTGCGGCTGAGATCTGTGGGGTTGTGCACATGAACTGTGTGTGTGTGTGCGTGTGTGTGTGTGTGTAGTTTGCTCCCAAGGCTGCCATCAATTGTCACATGAGCGGTGCAAGTGATTTCATAGGCTGAGTTTTGTGAGAACTTCGGCAGCAACGCAGTAAAAGTTCTTATTGAAAATACTGTACTGTACAACTAACAGCAAAGACGGAAAAAATGCAGTAATTTAAAGTCAAAACCACAAGAGAAATAAGTTGTATGACGACAAGTTGTAATTTTACCAGAAGAACATAATATTTTGAGGAAAATCACGTTGTTTTAATAGCATAGAATTGTTTTTTGGGGTTTTTTTTAAGTTGGAATATTATGAGAAACAAACAAAACCAAAAAAGTCATTTATGGGAAGTTAGGTTGGGGGAAAAAGTCTTAATTATGAGAATAAAGTCATAATTATGAGAATAAAGTCATAATATTACAAAAAGAAAATTTAAGCTTATTTGGCAAGGAAGTTGAAATATTTCCTCATCTTCCAAGTTTATTCTCATAGAAATCAGTCTTATTGTCAATTTCACTTTTTCACAATTTTTGCTCTTTTTTTAAATTCTCCAATTATTTATTTATATTATTTCTATTAAAAAAAACTAAAACTTTTTTTTTTTTTATTTAATGTTTTACAAAAGAGAAACAGCGCCCCCCTTCAGTGTAACGGCTGGCCAATTACATCTAGCGTGTGTGGTAGAATGAGGTACTGCACAGTAAATTCCAATATCACTCTCAACTCAGATAAATGAGTACAGCAAACTAAAACGTAAACATCTATCGTGGTCAACTATCACGATTAAGATCCATTTGCATGTTTGTTCTTCAGTAAGGTTAACTCGTGGACTTTACAGCGTGCACTCGACTCACCAAGCGGAAGTCAGGCGCCAGTTAGGCAGGAAACGTTCACGAGCGTGGAAAAAAACGTTGTGTTGCTGGATGAGAACTACACGAGAAGAAGGGACGCTTTTGCCAGTAGTTTTTCAGCCAAGCTAGGGTAACGAGGCCGCTAACACAAATGAGTGAAAGTTGCATCCTGCAGCTAACGAGCGAGTGCGTCTTATCTCTTTGCTTCTTTCGTTTGCTGCTGTCTGAGGCGCGTTCACATTTTGTCTTCCCCGCTTTGTTGCTGTTTGTTGCTGACGTGCGTGCTGGAGAAGGACACGTTCACCAAGGTCGGTGTACTTTGTGTACATCATCAGACTGTTTGCGGCCTGCCTGTGCAAAGTGTGTGTGTTGTTCTCAGACCTGTTAGTGAATTAGCTTGGAGTTCATTTCAATGGATTTAGAATTCATTTTGTGGTTGATGAAGAAAGGAGGGAATCTTGATTGTGCGCAAACTGCTCGTGGACGCACTCGCACTGATGACGCCACACCAGGAGGTCTTTTATTTGGGCTGGGAGGACCAGAGATCAAACCTGCACCCTTTCAGTTGAAAGAGACCACCTTCTTTCTGTTGTGCTCTCAAGGGGGGGTTGTGCTCAAGATGCAGCTCAACACAACCTAAAGCCCGCCGTCAGACTTCATCGCTTATCGACTTCGTGTGTGTTTTACCCAAGATGAGCAAGTCGTTAGGAGGAATTCCCCCAAAAGATTAGGACTGCTTTCCAATTGTACCAAACCCAACATCCTCATGACAGGTCCCAGCACCCTCACCTCACATCTGCACCCAAAGACCTCCCACTGTCCTTTACAACGCCACGCCCTCACCCTCACCCTCACCCTCACCCTCAGCCTCACCCTCACCCTCAGCCTCAGCCTCACCCTCACCCTCACCCTCACCCTCACCATCACCATCACCATCACCATCACCCTCACCCTCACCCTCACCCTCACCCTCACCCTCACCATCACCATCACCATCACCATCACCCTCACCCTCACCCTCGGCCTCGGCCTCAGCCTCAGCCTCAGCCTCACCCTCACCCTCACCCTCACCCTCAGCCTCAGCCTCGCCCTCGCCCTCGCCCTCGCCCTCGCCCTCGCCCTCGCCATCGCCATCGCCATCGCCATCGCCATCGCCATCGCCCTCGCCCTCGCCCTCGCCCTCAGCCTCACCCTCACCCTCACCCTTGCCCTCACCATCACCCTCACCATCACCCTCACCCTCACCCTCACCATCACCATCACCATCACCCTCAGCCTCACCCTCACCCTCACCCTCACCCTCACCATCACCCTCACCCTCACCCTCACCATCACCATCACCATCACCATCACCCTCACCCTCACCCTCACCCTCATCCTCACCCTCACCATCACCATCACCATCACCATCACCATCACCCTCACCCTCAGCCTCACCCTCACCCTCACCCTCACCATCACCATCACCCTCACCCTCACCCTCACCCTCACCCTCACCCTCACCCATTGCCAGAACCTTGGATTCTTCTTTGACAGCAAACTCAGCTTCTCCCAGCACATTCAGGCAGTCACTAAAAGAGTTTTCACCACCTCAAGAGCATCGCCCCCCCTTTGTCCCTGCAGCTGAAACCCTCATTCATGCGTTCATCACATCACACACTGATGACAGTAACGGCACACCCACCAATCTCCTTAGCAAACTCCAATACAGTCAAAACTCCGCCGCCCGCTTCCTCACCCGTACGCGTTCACGGGACCACATCACCCCCGTCCTTCAGAACCTCCGCTGGCCCCCGGCCCCTTCCCGTATACACTTCATAATCCCTTCACAAGCAGGCCCCCTCTTACCTTAAGACTTGCTCCTCCCCCACACCCCTCCGCTCCTCAGATACAAACCTCCTGACGGTCTCGAGGACCAAGCGCCGAACCTGGGGGGCCAGAGCCTTCTCTGTTGCCGCCCCCTCCCTTTGGAACCACACATCCGTGACACTGCTGACCTCAGCACTTTTAAGACTAACTTAACAACACACTGCTTTTGACAGGTCATCTCTTCCAAATGTTTTTATTTTGCAGTACGTCGCATTGCAACTATTTGCTTTTTGCTTTTCACTTTCTACTGTTATTTTGGTGTTTTGGACTCTGCTTTTCCCACGTAAAGCGTCTGAGTCTTTAAGAAGCGCTTTATAAATCAAATGTATTATTTTTATCATTGGTACTATTAGCGCGTCCTCACGCAAGGCCTGCTGTGACGGACACGTCCGCTAGCATGGGCCTGATTCTTCATGTTTCATCACGCATTTCATTCAAAAGTGAGCACGTCTAGCGTATTCTACCTCGCTTGCTCCAATGTCCCCTCGGGGGCTCCGTAGGTTCTCGGTAAATGGTGACGCCGTCTCCGAAGGAGCCAAACGGTGGCGCTTTCACAGGCGATTTGAAGCCGAGAGCCTGGACGTAACCTGGCCAGGACGAAGTTACCACGGTGATGCAGATGCTTCATAAGAGAGCTGCCTTCGCTGAACGCGCAAGTCCGGCTTTCCGCTCGCCACAGCTCGCTAACGCACTAAACTCGCTCGGCAGAATGTCGTGAGACGTCCTCGTCAGGTGCGACTTTCAAGGCTCATTTGTGGCACATGAAGCGTTTGGTGGAGTGCTGATGATCACGTATCTCGTTTCTTTGCTCCAATCATCTTTTATTTAGCGCGTTCTTGTTGAGCCGCCAAGGCGCCAAACCTAAGGCACAAAAGTCATTGTGTCGTACAAAAGCCGAGTTGGTCGATATTTGCTTCCCTTTGTCGGAATTCCAAGAGAAGCCTCGGTGAATGCGAGTGTCTCGGCTTCTTTATGCGCTTGCAACCCAGGCGATCAACATGAAGAATGGCTGGAAGAGCAAGGACGCACGCGCCACAAGCGCCTTGTTGCCGGCCTCTCTTCCCTTGTCTGGCGATCATCCGTGCCTGACAGTTAATCAATTTTCATCAGAAGAAAACACCTGCGCTCTCTTGCACATTCCACAGCGGTCGCTGCGTTAGCACCAGTGCGTGTCCGTCAGGGGGAAGCAGACATGACGGACATGATCAGGATAAGGCATCTCCATCCCGATGGCTCCAGCTCCCCGTCACCCTGAACGGGATATGGATGGCTGGACCACATCTTCACTGCTCTCCTCCAGAGGTCCGTGTGAGCTTCTCGTCCCTGAGTGACGGGACACAGCCCCCCCCCCATCCCCCCAGCGAGAGCCTCCAATCACAGGCATCCCTCGTTCATCGCGGTTAACTGGTTCCAGACCCGACGGCGATAAGTGAAGTAGGATACGCTGGCATTACTCAGTACAGTCGACATGATACGAGTGAAGAAGCCATTTCACACGCAGATGGACTCCTCAGGCAGCGCCCCCCCAACCTTTTTTGACCCATCTTATTACTTGCGGCGAGCGCAGCTGTTGTGTTTTTGCCGGCATTTATCCGTCTGTTTGCGTTCAAAACAACTTAAAAAGCTCTGACTGGATTTTGGATGAAATTGTCAGGAATTCTCAGAAATCCATTTCTGGGTGATCCAAAATTCCCCCTTTTCCCTCCAGCTAATTATTAATACCACATTCCTCAGCCATTCCAACATCAAACTGTTCAACACGTTCACGACATTCAGGCCATCTTTATTTGCGCTGGAAAAAAATTTAAGTTTTTCCCAAAATTCACACTTTTTCTGTAAAACTGCTACAAGTATTATTTACTACTTCCACATTTCCCAACCGATTCACCTCATCCCAACATCAACCCATTCAACAAAGTCAGGACATTCATGCTATTAGCACTGCACAAAAATCCCCACATTTTTCTTCTGGAACACAAAATGCCTTTGATCTAAAGAGTTCGAGGTTCTTCCACATTTCTCAACCCGTTCAGACCGTTCCAACATCAAAGCATTCAACTCAAAGGACGTTCATGCCTTTTCCTACATACCAAGAACTTTTCTTGACATTTCCATTTTCGGAATGCAAAATGCCTTTGATCTAAAGAGTTCTAACGACTTCCACATTTCTCAACCGATGCACACCGTTCCAAAGTCAAAATTAGGAACTCATTTGGAACATTTAACCTTCCCGGTACATTGTGCTATCAACCTGGGTGTTAGCATGCTAATGTTAGCATGTTAGCATAGTAGCATTTTTTAGCTATTTTCATGGGTAGACACATACATAAACAATTAGTACTATCATGCTAGATGTTATCATGCTAACGTTAGCATACCAGCAGTGCTAGCATGTTAACATTAGCATGCTAGCATTTTTAGCCATTTTTATAGATAGACACTTATATAAAAACTTACCACTATCATACTAGGTGTTAGCATGCTAACTTGATCACATTGGTTTTGTTAGCATGCTAACATTAGCATAGTAGCCATTTTCATAGCTACACGCACATGTAAACATTCAGCAATTTTATGTTACATGTTAACGTTAGCATTTTAGCATTGCTAGCATGCTAACATTAGCAATCTAAATATGTAGTCCTTTTCTAATATAGCTTCCTTTCACTTCTTTTACTATTTTTGGTCTCCACGTCAGCCCAAAAGCGTGCAGCCCTCTCGAGACTCGCCATAAAAAATAGCCAATGCTGAACAGGGTTAAGGAGCATGATGAGGATTTTTGTCAGTATGTTTTTATCGTCTTTGCATAAACACACACGATCACATCCTGGTGAAATAAACCTCACATGTGCTTCTCAGCAGAGAAACTTCTGCATTCTTTTCTGTGGTTGTGAAAGACACACACACACACACACACACACACACACACGTGCACACTGTGTGATCAGGAGGTCAAAGACTGTGCTTCTGTGGCGACCTGGCGGCCCACAATAATGACTTCCATAATGTCTTCCTGTGGCGAAGGAGAGAGAGAGATGGCGAGGAAGAAAGCGAGCGAGCGCCATCCTGGCCTGCTATTGTCACTCGCCCTGGAAGAGCTTTTAGCCTTCGCCTCTAACTTATCGGTCGAGTGGCCACGTGGGGCGGACGGCAGAGAAGGAGGGAGCAGGCGTAGGGGGCCGATTGCAACTGTAAAATGTGGACTTGCGCTGGCGTCTGGGAAGCCGAAGGTCCAGTCGATTTTACACACACACACACACATGCACACACACACACACACCCTTCCTCCCTTTTCATTGCTGCGAACCCTCGCTCCTTGGCACTATTGATTAGCATCAGACGCTTAGCGAGAAGGCGTAGAAGAAGCAAAGCTGTGCTGTTGGATTAATATAAGAAATCACGTAATTCATGTTTTATTTCCTTTTCTACGTTTACCCCCCAACCAGAGCCAAGCCACCAAATTTGGACGCTAACCGGGAAATGTACGCAAATGTTTCGCATGCATTTTTCCACGTACACTAACCGGAGCGTATGCTAACCGAGGCTGCACTCTACTCCATTGAAATACGGAGATTTCATGACATTCACGAAGTCGACAACTTTTTTGCCAGCCTTCGCTTCAGTTCTTCATTTTATTTGTGTGTTTATTTGTGTGTTTATTTGTGTGTTTATTTGTGCGTGTGCGTGCGTGTGATTAAAACATCTGCATGTATGTCAGGCTGATTGACGGCTGACAAAAATAAACACGGATGCTGAAGACGAGCACTTTCCCCGCCATACGTGCAGTTGAGTCATCGGCGCTGGCGTGAACGAGGACGCCGCGGCTGCCAGCTCGCATCTCTGATGGCTTTCCAAGCGGCGCAGCGGCGAGGTTGCGTCCTGGACTCGTTTCCGCTGCTGCCTCCACGCTCGATTATGCGGCTTATTCCCTCCATCTCGCCATCGGTGAGAACGCTGATGCAACAGTCTGCAAGCCTGCGCTTCCTCTTGCCCGCCTCCTCTTCCTTGCCTCGGTCCGCCCCTCGCTTGCCTGTTTGACCTCCTTCCTGTCCACCGCTGCTGGCCTTCCTGTCCTGTGACGTTTGCTTTATTTTTTCATTGTGGTATCGTTTCTTTTTGTTTGTTTTTTTCTTTCACTTTCACTTTCTCACCTTACTTTTCCTTTCAGTTAAGAAACGTGTGATGAGCCTCCAGCTAATCCCATCCCTAAAGCACCTTAGCAACGCTCACTAAGGGAATTTGGTGGGTGCGACACACACACACGCACGCACGCACGCACGCACGCACGCACGCACGCACGCACGCACACACACACACACACACATGCACACACACACACACACACACAGGAAGCACACGCACAAAGCCCAGCAAGCAGCCCCCTATTGGCAGCAAGTGGATTTTGGGACGCACTAATACATCTTCAAATGTGCTTTTTAAAGCGTTTGGAGCGCCTCTGTGGTCGCATGATAACTCCCCACCAGGAAAAGGATGGATGCCCCCATTGTGTCTGGGCACCGCCCCCTCCCCCTTCGCCGCCGTCTCCCTCAACTTCTTCTTGATTTAAAAAGTTAGCGTCTCAACACGTAGCCGCCTGCGAGGTGCAAACTCCCCCCCCCTCCCCAGGGGCTGGCAAACAAAGCAAAACCAAAAAAACCAAACACTTAAGACAGGGGTGTCCAAAGTGCGGCCCGGGGGCCACGACTGCTTTTGTATTCTAAAAATACGATTAAACAACAAAATTTTAAAAACAAAAATGCAAAAATGGGGGAGAAAAAGCAATTTTATAATAATAATAATAATAATTTTACAAGAAAAAAGCCAAAATGTTAAAGTAATAAAGTCTTTATGTTAACAGAAAAAACTGCATAAAGTTGAAATTTTATAGGAAAAAAGTTGTAATACAAGAAAAAAACCAAAGAAAGAATTGTTTTGAAATTTTAGGGTGTTGGATGTTGGGTAAATCATGTTATGATCATAAAGTCCAAATATGAAGAGAATATGAAGAGAATAAGTCGTATTAGTACGAGGGAAAAACGTAGAATGTTGATATACAGTATTTGTAAAACACAGAAAAAAAACAATCAAAATAATAATAATATTATTATCACTGATAAAATGAATACATATATTTTATATGTATATATATATATATATATATATATATATATATACAGTCAAACCTGTCTTAGCAGCCACCTTTATAGAAGGGCCACCTGCCTATAGCAGCCACTGAAAAATCCCCCCCAGCAAATTTACATGTTATAGACCCTGTGTATAGCAGTCACCTGTCCAACGCGGCCAGCGGCCACTCATTTTGTCTCCCTTGGTCAATATCTGCCTGCATAAAGCGGCCAAATTACCGACTCAAGTAGAAGCTTCATGCACGAAAAAGTTTTGTTTTTCAATCAATGAAGCCGTCGTGTGTAGACTTTAATTACTGAGTCCTAGCTCAGTCACAATCATTCACAAGATCCACACAAACTGTCAGTTGTTCCACATAAAAAAGCCGTCTTCTTTTGAGCTTGCTATTTCCTGGTCAAACATGTAACTTTAAGAGCATTTGCACCAAAACATTACCGCAAAGTATGCTGGGAACAGGACGTGCTCCCAGCGACGCTACAATAAAAAAAAAAACATACGCTAGCATGCATGCGGCAGCGGGAGCAAAACTGAGTTGGGTTGTACTTAATTGAAGTATTTTAGAATGTACTCACGTTATTTTTCATCAGTCCTCATCCACAAATCCATCAAAGTCCTCATCTTCTGTATTCGACACAAAAAAAAGCCGTCGTCTTTTCCGTTCGCTACTAGTCTGTTAACTTGTCAGTGTTATTCAGCTCCGAAGCAAAGAAGGAAACTTCTCCTGTCGCTTCTGCCAACTTTATTTATTGAACGCGGCCACCAGACAGCAGCTCAGAACACACACACATCTCTCAGCATCGTCTCTCCTTCCTGCTTGCCCACAAGGCAATGGTTAAACAAGGTTAAACAAGCCCCACTACATAGCTGTCCAGGCACTGCCTGTAACAAGTGACACCGTTAATTTTCTGGTGTGAGACAATGTGCACAATGTGTGTCAATACTGTAATGCCGCTTGTTGTGGGGAAGGAGAGACTCACGTCGCCGATGCACTTTAATGGCTTTATTAACAGCGGAGAACACTGCAGGACTTTACATCCACGCCAACATAAACACACTTCCCAACTCTCTCCAAACTCACAGCTAGCACTGAGCCTAGCTCTCCTGCTCGGGACGCCCACCGTCACTTCCCGATGAACTAAAGCTGTAATGACAACTCTGCCGTATAAAAAGTAAAATATTAAAAGCGTAAGACATTACTAGCACAGCTTTGTTCTGTGGGTCGTGGATATACAAGTATTCTATCAGTTATTATTAAGCCTCTAGCTTCCTTTTAGTAAGTAAAAACCTTGGCTGTGATTGCACTACATTGTCATGTAGACCTACAAAGTACACGTGGAAGAACAAGAGGTGAATAAATGTATTGCAACTGATGAGGGGTAGGATTAAATAAGCTTTGCTTCTTCCTACTCCTTTTTGGACATGCAAAATTGTGAATTGTACTATGTGATGTGCTACTGTTTGACTCATATGCATGTTCAGGATGAATTAAAACCATGAACCATGATAATAACAAGCCTAGTAGTGCTGTACAACTTTTATCCGCAGTGCCCTCTACTGGTCAACATTATTATTATTATTATTATTATGTTCCCTTTTTTTTCTTTTTTTTCCCTCTACTGGTCAACATTCAAACTGGACGGCAACCTGTCTATAGAGGCCACCTGTCTATAGCGGCCACTTTTGCAGACTCCCTCTAGTGGCCGCTATAGACAAGTTTGACTGTATCTATATCTATATCTATATATATATATATACATACTGTATATATACATTATATTCAATATTTTGTTTGGGTTGGTTTAAAAAAAAATATGTAAAAGCCGCCCCCACCTCTTTAGATTTTTCAGTATGCGGCCCTCAGTGGAAATAGTTTGGACCCCCCTGACTTAAGAGGGCTCGCTGGGCTTAGAATCTTGTCTGTTATTAAGTTCAATTCACTTAAAAATGTGTGCTCTCAACACAAAAACATGATTGTGTGTGTGTGTGTGTGTGTGTGTGTGTGTGCGTGTGTGTGTGTGTGCGTGTCTGGCTACGACAATATGCTAATCTCTGGCATGGAGTGGAGGGATTTTGTGTATAAAAAGGAGCGAGAGACAAGCTTGCTTGTTAGCGATAGCCTGGCTGAAGATTCCCACACACACCCACCACACTGATCCACTTATGTAGGCCTTCTAGTGTGTGTGTGTGTGTGTGTGTGTGTGTGTGTGTGTGTGTGTGTGTGTGTGCGATTGTCTGCCCGTGTACGTGTCCCGTGCCAGTGAGTTTTATCTGTTTAGCATATACGGATTCAATGAAACAATCCACAACACACAACTACGACACCGTTTGTTGGAATCTATTTATCGACGTCGAGAGATACGACGCCGAGAAATGCTGGTCACGAGGAGCTCAGATCTTGTCGCCACACGGGCCGACAACAACAACAACAACAACAACAACAACAACAGTTCTCGCTGCACGGAAGAACAGCACAATAGCAGCATT
Organism: Dunckerocampus dactyliophorus; assembly: GCF_027744805.1. Lineage (NCBI taxonomy): Eukaryota > Metazoa > Chordata > Actinopteri > Syngnathiformes > Syngnathidae > Dunckerocampus > Dunckerocampus dactyliophorus. The sequence goes on along the minus strand of NC_072819.1, from coordinate 49,911,011 downwards.
AAAACCCAATCAATAATCTGATCAATAATCATTTGAACAGCAGAAGCCAGCATGCGAACCCCAACGACATCAGGCGATAACTGAGCCAATTTACGGAATAACGGAAACCTGCATTGATGCTGGCATGACGTTGAATTAGTGACGGTTTTTTTTTAAAGTCAAAAACAACAAATAAAGTTGCAATCTTTGGAAACTTAGGTTGGGGGAAAATGTCTAACAATAAAGGAATAAAGTCAAAATATCAGGAGAAAAGAAGTTGAAATATTTGGAAAATTCTAAAAAAAAAAAAAAAAAAAATCAACAGCAGAAATTTTACCAGAGTAAAGTCAAAATATTACCAGGAAAAAATTGATTTCTAATTTAAAAAAAATATGAGAATAAACTTGTAAAATGATTGGAAAAATGTTGAAATTGTGAAAAAATACATTATTTTTGAAAAAGATATAAAGCTATAATTGCGAGAAGAAAATTTACAAGAGCAAAGCTGAAATGAAACAGTTGGAAAATTTAAAAAAAATCAGCAGAAATGGAAAAAACAGCTGTAATGTCACGGGAATAAAGTCAAAATATCAGTCATGTTCGAATGACGAACAGAAGTGCTGATTTTACAAGAATAAACTTGTGTTATTATCAAAAAAAGGTCATTTTTAGTAGCATTTCACCTGCATTACAGATGCATTCCAAAGGTGAAATGCTGTGTTTTCTTCAGCTATACAAGTCGTAGCTTCTTAGCGCATCTCAGTGTTGGCCTACGAAATATCAAAGTGGTCCTTGCATCCTTTCATTCAGCATGTGGCCCTCACTGGAAAAAGTTTGGACGCCCCTGCTTTCAAGCTTTCAAGGATGGGATTGAGGCAACCTACTCAAAAACCAATCAAAAGTCGCACGTGGTAACTTCAAGACGAATCTACTGAGCCACAAAATGACGGTTATGTAAGTCCGATGCACGGCATGCGCCTGCTTGTCCAACAGTCACCGGTCCCAGCAGAACCACAGCCCATTGTGCCCATCGGACTCCCCACGTTCCCAAGCAGTCGGTATTCGGGTTTCTGAAACATTCGTAATAACCCGTTTACATGCGTGACGTACACGCACACGGAAAACGTCACGACACAATGTGCGTCATTTCTGCTGCTTCTTCCCGTATCCAAAACGACGACAACAGCGCCACGGCGGGTAATGAACGCCTGTGTTTGCGCTTTGGTGCTGGTACTGACCCACCAGCAGGACTTGGCACTATTCTGTCCAAAGACCCGAGACTCCTTTTGGATAGAACGTGCACAGAACACAAATGAATGTTCCTTTTGATCGGGATATCCCGATAGGCGTATACGTGACCCAATAATTGGATTAGAAAAGGAGTAACCCAGGGGTAATACTCGGGTTTTTGGTGTTTACACGGCCGTGCGCAGCCGCATTATTGCTAGTATTCCGGTTGTGATCGCTTTATTGGACCGCATGTAAACGCACTAACTGGTACCGTGCTCACCGATGGTGTTTAAAACAATACAATAAGCAGTTCATGGATTAATGCCACCAGTTTTTACCGTCTGTAACGCAAACGACAAAAGAAATGAGCTGACTGTCTTACAAAAAAAAAATCATGACTAATTCATGAATTACATTCCTGGTAGTAGTTTTAGTCAAATCATGTTATGGGTTTAATGTTGTACGGAAGCTCAGGTGGTAGAAGCACCGTACGTGTGCGTGAAATTGGATGTTGAACCAAGTCTGTCGCCATTAAGTGTTTTCATTACACGCACACACGCACACACACACGCACACGCACGCACACAGACAGTGCAACTACTGCGACTAATGGCTCCTTGCCTCTGCTGAGGTCATCGTGTTATAATGAGTGAATGAACTGTGCACACAATTACACACAATCACCACACAATAGCAGCCAGGGACAATGTGGGCCCTTCATTGGAGAGCATGCTAAACGTGTAAGTGTTACACTTTGAAGTAAAGTCCGACGTAAAAGCGGTGCTTTCAGCCGCTCTGATCCGTACCCAGACCGCACGCTAGTCACTTGAATTGGTTTTTGTTTTTTTTGTTCGTCATTTTCACCAGAGCGCATGTAACACGCACGCGGGTGCCCGCGTGTCAAACACCACCAAGTAATTATGCCAGCGCGCCGGTGATTGGCACTAATTGAGCAGTGTTTGTGATGGTCGCAGCGATGGGAGGTCGCGGAGACGTGAACTGGGTCTCACCTGCGGTCCGCAAATGACACGGTACCCCGCCACAGTGGCACTTCACTGGCCTCCAGGCTGGCAGGAGACCTTTTAACTCCAGTGATTAGCCCGAGTCCGCGTTACTGGGATAATTATGTGAGTGTTTCGTGTTTGTCTTTACTCCGCGGCTCGTGCTTTTTCCTCTCGCGCCTCTCAAGGGTGCCTTAACCCACCAGGGAAATAGTCTTGTTGTTGGAGGTAATTGCACCGACAGCCACGAGTGGTGTTGAGCTTGCTTGCTATGTGTAATATTACATTTTGTCACAGTTGTTAGCAGCTTTACTGTAGCCAATGTTTGTATTTGGCATTGTAGTGATTTATTTTTATTTCTTTAGATAGATGCAACAATTAATCGATGGTTAATCGATCACCCAATTCATCAATTTTGGTCATGGTTTCATTGGTTTTTTGGTGTAAATATGTAAATATCCTTTGGTTTCAGCCTCTCAGATGGGAATATTTGTTCATCCATGAAAGCAGACCTATTATGTTTGTGTTTTAGCCAAAACAAGAAATTCACACACGTCAGCTTTGACTTTGGAAAACAGTGATGGCCGTTTTTGCTTCTTTTCTGATATGCTGCACGCAAATTCAAGAATCAGATTGCATGCTGAGTACGATAAATTTGTACATGTTGGCGGGTCTGCACTCACATTGAAAGTGCTCCCTGTCTCTCACGCCCCCCCCTGACGGCCCTTCCGCCCCTATTTGAGAAGCACTGATGTACGGCCTGAGCGACTACGCCATTGATTGAAACAACAAGCTTCTGATTAAAGATCATCACGTCAAATGCGTACAGTAGTTCTATTTGTCCATTGAACTGTGTCGTTTTCTGAAGTAAAAGTTGCTGAATTTGCTCATTTCCTGATCAAATGCATACTGGGCGGAAATGTGAGATGAGGCTGCGGTGAGTCGTTCTTCTCGGCTAAAGTGCGCAGGCTGAGCATACAGTCTGAGTGCACTACACCGAGTGCACTGAGTTGAAAGGCCATTTGTGTTTGTCAGCAGGTCACGAATACAACATTTATTTCACACCGTGGCTTTCTGCAGTGTTTAATGCAAGTGTGGCGTCATTATTTCTGCTAATCGGACAATAAACTGCAGACAAATGTCCCACGCTGAGGCGCAGCAGTCCTCCACCTCACCATGAAGAGAAGAAAAGCCGGCTGTAGCTTTTTCTTTGAACTTGATTTAAGGTCAAAGGTGCATCCTTAGTGCGATGTCAAACACGCCAAAGAAGGGGCAATTTCAGTTTGCAGCGGGAGATATTTAGGGCCTGCCACCGCAAAAGCTCTGCCTCCTCTTGCTTTTAATCTCGTCCTGGGACAATGTAAGAGAGACAAGAGAGTAACTTTATTCTTAAATAATCTTTGAAACATTTCTTAGAGTCATTGTGGTGAAGACGGAGCTCAGCCGGAAGGCAAAGCTCTCAATTTACTGCTACGTTCCTATCTACGTTCCTACCCTCACCCATGGTCATGAGCTTTGCGTAGTGACCCAAAGGACAAGATGGCGGGTACAAGCGGCGACAATGAGTTTCCTCCGTAGGGTGGCTGGGCTCTCCCTTAGAGATGAGGTGAGAAGCACTGTCACCTGGGAGAAGCTCGGAGTAGAACCACTACTTCTCCGCATTGAGAGGAGCCAGATGAGGTGGCCCAGGCATCTGGGCAGGATGCGTCCCGGACACCTCCCTGGGGGGGTGTTTAGGGCACGTCCGACCGGTAGGGGGCCTCGGGGAAGACCCAGGACACGTTGGAGAGACTATGTCTCTCAGCTGGTCTGGGAACGCCTCAGGATCCGCTGGGAGGAGCTGGACTAATAGCGGGAGAGGGAAGTCTGGGCTTCCCTGCTTAGGCTGCTGCCCCCGTGACCCGATCTCGGATAAGCGGTAGAAGAATGGATGGATGAATGAATGGATGAATGGATGAATGGATGGATGGATGAATGGATGAATGGATGAATGGATGGATGGATGGATGAATGAAAAAAATGCATGCACAGTGTGCCGGATTAGTACATGTTTGCATCCAGACGGGAACAAATGACTGAGTGAAAACAATGTAATCCACACGGCACACGTACGTGTGGTGCACGTGACCGAAGCAGAGAAGATGAAAGGATGAATGTGCACAAGGCCGTCGTCCTTCGCTGTCCAAGGCTCGTCTACACTTATGACAAAGTGGAATTACGTGTGTGTCATTTCGGGAGTATAAGACTAGAAAATACCAGGAGAATGTCGGCTGAGGTGAGTCGTGACACTCGAAATATTCACTTGTGGTCAAAGCTCACTTCTGGTCACGTGATGGCGACGGATCGCTGTTGTTATAGCTTCCAAAAAAGCAGCAGATTGCTAGTCTAGACGGAAACGAGGTTTCCGTGTGGATGAGAGGCTGAAACAATACAATAATTTGGCGTTTTATTCTGAAAACGTTTCCGTCTGGAGAGCCCCTAAAAGAGCTGTCAATGAAAACACCAAGTTTTGAACACAATAAGATGAAAGGGGGCGCTAGAGCGCTGTTGACACCAGTGAGGACTGGTCACCAAAAAAACATATTCAGGTCAAAAACGGCAAAGCATTTTATCGTTTGAGCCGCCTATCCACACGGAAACGGTGTTCTCGGTGCCCTGAAACTGTATTTTTTAAAAACTGATTCCAGAGGGGGAGCATCTCAAAACCCGGCTTGTCGTGTGCATGTCGCCGAGCAAACCCGCTGCTGTTTGAAAACGATGACGCCAGCGACCCTATCTGAATATTTGGACGGGCGTGGCTCACCCCAGTTGAATGTTAAATGAAGCTGAAAACAAAATAAAGCAAAACAGGAAGTACTACAAAATAAAGGCCTGAAAAACAGAACTGAAAAACAGGCATGGAAGAGGAAATAAAGTGTCATGCAGTTTGACTCTTGAATACGCTTGCATGCGCCACTGCTCTCCATTTCGTTGCATTTTGCTGGTTTCGTAGAGTTCAGATAAATAAAAAGATATTATCAGTTTCTCGACAGCATTTCAAATCGGGTGGGCGCGGAAACATTTCTGTCCCCCGGCGGGGGCATGAGAGAAAATAATAACCCACTGTACTAATCCATTCATTACCCTTCCAGTAAATTGTCTTTTTGTTTTTCATTGTCCATCATTTTTTTGCGACCGTAAGGCACGACAGAAATGTAATTTAAAAGTACTCGTATCGTACGGATAATTAACTATTTACACCTTTCTATGACACATACAGTACCTGTCTTTGTTTTGGGGAAATTAGAAAAGTGACAAATCTGGTCTTTTCGGTTGTCTATTAGCTCCATTCATGGCTGAAGAGTTTGTCAAGGACATCCTCACAATGCAATGTTTCTGGATCCCGCTTCCCAGCATGGCGGCCAAACCCGTGCAAGGCGTACTATGAAAATGGATGCCGAGTAACCGGACTTCTCTATCTGGCGTCTTTGGACACGAGTTAGTCCCGAGCCACAGTCCTCAGAGGCTCCAGACATCGTCACAGAGCCAGCCCCCCCCCTTTGCAACATGGCTTTGTTCTCCAAGGACGCTGAGAAATCAAGCTGATCATTTCATTTGCAATGAAGTGATACACCACCAGCGCTGCAACAGGTAAAGGATGGATCGGCGATTAACCGATTATCCACTTAATTGACAACTATGTTGGCATTTGATTCATCGTTTTTGAATTCCAAAAATGTGAACATCCTCCGCAACCACTGACTGTTTGTGTTTGCTTCATATGGATGTGGTCTGTCAAGCTTCTCATTAATCCACTAAGAAAATCGTTAGTTGCATCCCAGGTGGCGTTGTTGCATGCATGTGCTGATGCTAAATGAATACGTATTATACCGCTAACGAGGCTCAGAGTAATCCTGTAGTTGAATGAGTGGATCTTGAACAATGCAAACATCGATGCAGCCCCTACGTTGGATTGCATTGGAGGAGTACTTTACCACTTTTTATTCAGTTATTCTTTTCGTTTGTGTCATTTGTTGATCTCATTCGATACCAAAAACGTATTTCTACGTTTTTATGAACCGAGACGCAAAAAGAGGTGATGAAGCAAGTGCACTCCAGTTTTAAGCCATAAAAACGGCCACGAGGTGGCAGCAGTGTGTTTGGTAAGAGCTCGGCGTGGCCCTTTTGCATGTAAACACACACTCGACAGCAAGGAGGAAGCGGAAGAGCATGGAGGAGTGTAGCGTGCAGAAGGTTACGCATTGTAGGGAAATTTTAACGTTCACACACACACACACACACACAGTCTAGCTCCAAATGTGAAAATTGTAAATAGTGTTAAATTTGTAAATACATGTAAAACAACCCCTTTTGTAGTGTTAATGTTGTGGTTTAGTTATTTAGATATTTGAGCTGTCACATTAGCAACAACTTTGTAAGGCAAGCAGTAAATGTAATTTAAAAGTACTTATGTAATACGGATAATTAACAGGAAGTATTTGCACAACGCAACATTTAGTGGAATTCTTAACACATTTGAAAAAGGTAGAAACAAAGCTTTTTTTCCCAGATGAAAGATGAGAGTCGAATCTTTCTTTTTTGTGTGCTTTGAAAAATCAGTCAAAATGGTTTAAAATGGCGGCTCCTGAAGGGGTTGAATGTTGACAAATGTCCGGGCTTGAATGAGTTAATTACTTGGTAATTCATCCCAATGTGGGAACGTGGACCAAAGGTCAGTGTCACCGTTGAGCGGGGCTCGCCATGTCCTGTAAGCAGATGGTGCGTGATGATTACAGGCCCCCAGGGAGGTGGAGGGGGTACTCCCTAATTGATTGTCACCAAAGGCTCTAATTGAATTGAGCGACTTGGTGAAACAACACGCGGTGCGCCCCATTTGATGTTTAGTGACTTGGCTCAATCCCGTCAAGGCGGGGGCAACCCCCACCGGCTCAGAAGGGAACTGTTTGTTTACGTGTCGTGAGCCCCGTGGGGTTTGTGGTGGTGCATTCGCGGCCCACAGAAGGTGGCCTTTGACTCTTGCGAAACACCACCATGAGGCGACGATTCACTTTTCCATCATTTAACCGAGACAGGGAGGCCGAGGTACGGTCTTGGTACCTGACAGTGAGGAGAGAAAGTGAGACATCAGGGTAATGGAGGGAGTCAGGCAGTGACTGGCACCAATAGGTGGGGGGGTAGCAGCTCTCGGATTAGGAGGCTGGAAGATGGTTAAAACGTGTCAACGTGTAATTGCACGATAAGGCCCCCTCGTGAAGAATTTGTCTGCCCCGTTGCTATTTTCAATGGCGTCCCAGCTAATCTCCCCGCACCACATTCTGTCTTGTGCAATCGGCCCCCCCGTAATCTCCCATGACAGAACCGGGTCCAACGACGGAGGTGCGTGCTTTTATAGGAGGAGAGGGAGGCAAATATGTGGAGGCGTGATAAAGTGACGCCGATTATCCATGTTTAGGACACTGGGAACATGCGGGTTTGCGGGGGGGGGGGGGGGGGGGTGATGGCGTGTGAAGTGCCAGAAGATGCATGACATCACGATGTTATGACATCACTGACAACTTTTCATGTTCTTCACACCTTTTTTGGAACATTTGTCTTATCTTATTGTTGCTTTTTTGTTGTTGTTGTCGCTCATATGAAATGATCACGTGTAGTCTTTTACAAATATCACATGTCATTCTGGGCTAATGGTCCAAATAATCAGCACAACCTTTGGTATAAATTAGATCGATTTTTTTAACTAAATCAATTCAATTTGCCTTTAAAAATAGTAATTATCTGAGGCAATGTGGGGGGAAATAACACACGTGTTAATAGTGATCAGGCTCGCAACAGTAGAAAGCAACACAAACGTGTATTTCATCATCAAATGTGGCAAATGTTATTGAAATTGAATTGAATTTGCCAGCAAGCAGCACGTGTCAACCAATTGGTGGATTTACCTTTTTTATAAGTTAAATTCCAAGTCTGTTCATTTTGTATTTATTTACACACATTTTTTTTTCTCTTTTTGGTGGGGGTACGTGCCCACTAAACTACCCCCCCTTCCTCCTCATCGTGCCATAAAGACTTAATCCCTCATTTTCCTCAAGACAAAACCGTCCTCCTCCTCACCTTCGCCTCACACCCCTCCCCGTCCTGGGACTACAAGTTTTAAAGAATGACACAATTTAACAAGCTAGTTGCGCACGCACACACACACACACACACACACACACACGCACACACACACACAAGCAGGTGTCAGAAGGGCTTAACGACTTTCGTGGAGGACCCAGTTTAGGATTTAGGAGTTCTAGCAGATACTCTTTGGATTTAAATGACTACGGCCTTGCTGCGTGGTGAACACGGAGATTTTTGCACAACAATAAGGCTGTATTTTTTTTTTTACATGGAAATCGGTAAATGTGAACTGAATTTCAGAAGGAGGCCTAAAGCCCGTGACACTGTAATCACGCGGGGGAAGAAGCAGCTCCCCCGAATGCACGCGGACAATACGGTCGCAGGAAACGGAAAGAGAAAGCAGGCTTTGTTGCGGCAAAACTTTATGGGAGTGCAGCCCCGAACACGTCACCCGTACTCTGCACGGGCTGTGGATGGTGACAAAGAAAAATGTTACACTGTGGTTTCAAACACTAAAAGCATGAAGAAACGTCATTAGCTTTCATCCACGGAAATCGATCATGTGGGGCAATATCGGCGAATGCTGCATGTGATCGGTTTTTTTCAATCTCCTGCAAATATGACATTTTTTATTACAGTAAATCAGCGCACAAATAGTAAAAACTATGCTGCATTTAAAGTAGAGTGTTTTATGATATACAATATATTAGAAGTAGACATGAATTTGAGCAGGTTTGTACACTCCCCACGTGAGCCAATGCATAAATATCAATCATCCTTAAAGCAAATGTATGCCCTTTTCTTTAAACTGGTATTTCTGTATTGTTGGGGGGTTTGATTTCACTTTTCATATCACGTACATTAAAATAAATTTCTCTTGCTGAGGAAAAAAGCCCTACTGTGTTCTCTTTCTGACAGTGCGTTTGCATAAAGCCTTTCCAGTGGGAATATTTATTCACAATTTACAAGATTTACTTACAACAACCCAAAAAAGAAAAAAGAAACAAATTACACCGACAGACCCACGTGTTTACAAGGATTAAAACTGGAAATCAATTTCAAATGCTGCCTGTGAACTTGCTTAAAAACACATTTTCCACGCTTTCAATTCCACACAAACGTAAAAATAAAGCCCATGATGCACCAGACTTGCAGGATTATAATTTAAATGGTGTGAAAACTTGGCATAAGCTGTTAAGATCAAATAAGTCAGCGTGTGCGTTGAGGCAAAAAATAATAACATGAAAAAAAAGTTTGTTCAGGGTGATTGCATTTTTATGGCTCGAAACGCCTTAATTTACACGCGAGCAGCAGCGGCCCACCTCCTCTTAAAGTATTTGGTTGCGGTTCAGTGCTTTTCCAACATGTAAGAGCATTAAATGTGCGTCAGAGGAACCGTCCCGTTCACCGACGTGCTGCTGCCCTGGTAGTGCTGCGGGTGGAGGACGTGCAGGCGGCCGTGCACGGAGGAGTCTCCCGCCGCCTCACCCGTGGGCAAGTACATGCTGATCATGTCCCGCAGGTCCCCCGAGGGGCAGGTCGCTCGCGCCGTGGACACCGGGGGGCTCGCGCTCGGCTCGGACTTCACCAGGGGTCCCAGAGTTCCCCCAAGCGCCCCCGACACAGGGGACACGCCGGCGCTCTGGTGCTGGTGCGTGTAGCCGGAGATGCCCCCGTAGCCCGGCGGAGAGGCGCTCATGTAGCTCTGGGAGTTCGAGATGGGGCTGTAACATAAGGCGCTCATGTCGTACCTGTGCACGGGCTGCGGGTTGTGCGGGTGCTGGTGGGGGTGCTGGTGCGCGTGGTGGTGCGGGTGACCGCCGGGGCCCGGGTGTTGCGTGTACGCCACCTCTTGCATCATCGCGTGAGCGGCAGCCGCCGCAGCCGCCACCTGCCCGGAGTAGGCGCTGTTCGGCCAGCCGTTGACGTGCGCGGCGTAGCCCGCGTTGGCCCCCAGGTGCCCCCCGCCGGGGCTCTCCAGCCGCTGCCCGCCGCCCATTCCCACACCCGCCGCGTGGCCGAGGAGTCCGCTGGCCAGCGTGTACTTGTCCTTCTTCAGCAGGGTCTTGGTCTTCCTCCGCGGGCGGTACTTGTAGTCCGGGTGCTCCTTCATGTGCATGGCCCGCAGCCGCTTGGCCTCGTCAATGAAGGGCCTCTTCTCCGCCTCGGTCATCACCTTCCACTCTGCCCCCAGCCGCTTGCTGATCTCCGAGTTGTGCATCTTTGGGTTCTCCTGGGCCATCTTCCGTCGCTGGCCTCGGGACCACACCATGAAAGCGTTCATGGGTCTCTTGATTCTCTCCTGGGGGACTTTACCGCCTCCTCCCACGTGTCCCCCCGGGTTGGACGGGTTGGTCTGCGGCACCATGGGGGAGTGCAGGTCCGTCTCCATCATGATGCTGTACATTCACCTTGCCTTGGAGGAACCGCTTAGACCCACACAATCATCGAAGAGTGAAGAAGATGATGAAAAGCCGGAGCGGTCTCAGAGGACAACTTGTTCCTCACTTCCCCCTTTTTTTTGCCCTTTTTGCTGTCATCCGCCGTGAAGAATAGACCCTTTTGAGCCCACTTTGCTCGGAGCTGTGCGGGGAAAAGTTAGCGGAGCGTTCCCGGGCCGCGCGCGCTGACAGCAGCTAAATGAGCGCGGGCGGCCAATGGAGAAGCTCGAGCGTGGACGTGATTTGCATGCGCGGGCTCGAGCTTCTGGTGACGTCACAGCGCGAGACTTGCGAGCGGCCGTGTTGACGCTTCACACTCAGCTCACAAACTCTTCCAATGTGGATTTCTACACACACTCAAATAATCACTACTGTGGCATTCATACTGTATCTTCAGAAGCTCTACATCAAATCTTTTCAATCAGGAGTGTCAAAACTTTTTTCATACTCAAAGAATTGTAATATTTGAATTGTGTAAACAAGCTAAGGTGTGCTAGGAAGTGACGTCTCAGCTTTGTGTATTATTAGTATCGACCATTTTGAGTATATTTGTAGAACGTGCCACGGTCCAATAAAAAAACAAACTTTGGACACTGCTGCTTTAAATAAAGATATCCCAAATGATATATCACATTTTTTATAATAACATGATAATTGACTTCTTTAGATGTACAAAATGAGTTGGCACAAAAATTCAATTAGATGACTTTTAATGAATCTAAAAAAAAAACATACAAAGAAAACATGATTTTCCCGAGCTAATAAGAAGACAGGTTATGACAGGTCTACATAAACAAACATAAAACTGTGCATTTTTAAATGGGACAATATGCTATTTTCTTGCCTTGGTTAGACAACATGCGGCGTTCCAGACGCACGCCCAAGGGATCAATAAAGTTGTACGATCTAATCTAATCAGAACGTATGTGAGAAACACACCCAGCTCTGTAAATTGTATGTTTTGCATATACTTGTTCATTTGGCAAACAACAGGTCTCCCATTCACAGCCACAGGTGCATTTGTGTTGTGTCTGTTGCTAGGGAACGCTTGACTGACGCAGAGCATGTGCCATTCAAAACACCCTTTTGTTTGCTAGCGCCAGAGAAAACGCCATTTAACACACACACGCATGCGCTAATGGGCTCTTTTAATACATTTTTAAATATTAAAAAATACAAAAAAAAGTGCTGCAATGAGACACTCACACTCATTTTCTCATCATCCAAATCCATTCCCCACAGCCAAGACCGTCAATGTGAATTTTATTGCATAAATGGTGGCAATTTAGTCGCATTCAGTATTCCGTGTTGTTTCTGTGTCTTCATCTCCATGTGTACCCCCGCACCTGCTTTATTGTCCCACTCAGCGCGTGGATGGGATCCGTTCCCGACGCGTGAGTTGGTCACACAAAGGTTATTTCATCAGTCAGATGAGATGATGGCTTCCTGTGGTCGTGCTTTGGGTTTTTTCTGCGTCACGCCTGGATGCATTGCTGGTGTTCCCGCGTATGTTTTATTGGGGGTGGGGGGTGCATGCGCATCCAACATGTCGGAGAGAACGAGAAGCCGCCACGGTCATCACAGGGTTGGCAGCAGGCTTAGCAACTTCCTGTAATGACAAAGAAATGACATTTTTAGTGACAAACAGGCAGAAATGTAAATTCAAAAACAAAAACAAAACGGAGCTTCAAAATTGAGTCGGTATTTTAGGGCTGCAACTCATGACTTATTTTCTTAGTCGATTCATCTGACGCTCGTTGTGTCGATTGATTGCGTAATCGGATAGGCCAGGGTCGCTCACGCTTTTTCAGCCTGCGAGATACTTTTAAAATGACCCAAAGTCCCAAAGATCTACCTGACTCCTACTATAAATATAGAAAATAAATATATTTACTATATTTATATTTTAAAAAAAAGAGTACGTATTGATGCACGTTATACATGTACCGTATATCAGCGGTGCAAGTTCCAAGTCAAAATGGTCTACCTCTGTCTATAAAGCATGTAACATATATCAAATCTAACCGGTAAACTTTGAAATACTACTGTAAGTCTGAATAATGGTTAGTATTTGACATTCACATGTTGAAAGTGTACAGGTAATCATACCATAATTATGTTTGTGGTCGGACTCAAGCCAGGTCAGGGTGAGTGCTCAAGCGGTATTTACTGCCACGATCCCAAAGTGCAAAATATTAACAGTGGAAAAAACCAAGAATGTCCCAAAAGAACGTTTACAAGTCTATATTTTTACAGTTTTTACAGTTGGGATAGAAAAATGATGGCTTAGCAATGAGTACTGCGATCACTCGTGATTAGCTTGTCCGAAAAAAATCATCAGCTGCGTTACCTGCTGTGTCCCACGAGACTCCAGCTAGACTCAACTACCTGCCTGGAAAGGCGCCCCTTTTAAACCACATAAGCCCCTCCTATTGGGCGTCAACACTTTCTTGAGTATTCAGAAATAAAGAAACATTTATTTAGAAAAATAGCAGGCATAATGGGCCAAATATGCTGCTAACATTAATAATAAATCAAAGCGAACGATAATAAAGTCCTACTGAGGCGTTTGAAAAATGAAACGAGTGATCAACATGACGCGCCAAACGTGCATATTTCAACACCCCGGACACAATACGGCAATAACGATAATTCCACAGAATTGCTCAATATTAGTGTACATAACCTGAGTACTGGTAGTATGCTACGTAACGTTCATGAGGAGACAGTTCACGTTTGACATCCGGTTAGCGTTTGCTATCAAACATTCCCAATTATACAAGAACTGAAAATGATGATGCAAAAGACAAAGCAGCCGAAGGCAAGTCGACATATTAAAAAGGTTTCAGCAACGGGCACATTTTCCATTTCATCATGAAAGAATAGTTTAAGAAGCAGACGTGTAGAAAACACTGATTTCTGTAGTGGAGTTCATGACGCCAAGCAAAGCCATCGAACAATACACTTTTTTTGTTGTTTTCCTACATAACCAGGCGCTACAAGTGGACAGGTAACGTTTAGAGTTAGTTCATCCGTTAGCAGAATCATAATAAACGCCGTGAGGGAGCAAGAGCGCATCGGAAGGGGAGGGTAGTGTCAGCTGACTGACTTTACACGATCGACCCAAACTACCTTTGTGATCTACGGGTAGCTCACGATCGACGTAGTGGGCACCCCGGGCCTAACGGTTAGGCCATAAAAAGACTAAATCGACATGAACCAAACACAAACAGTTAGTGGTTTGGGCCGGAAAAGAGGCGAAAACGCCCATCACTGTTTTCCAAAGTCAAAGCTGATGTGCGTGAATTTAGCATAAAATACAAAGATAATAGCTGCTAGTCTGCTTTCATGGATGACTACAGAAATTAAAAAGTATTCACAATTGAGAGGCTGAAATCAGAGGATGTTTACATAAAAAACAATGAAATAGCAATATAGTTATCGATGAATTGAATCATCAATTAATCATTGATGAATGCTTGCAGCTCTACAGCATTTCAGGTTTTGTTTTTCTAGTATTTCTCTGGCAGGACAAGAAATAAAATAAAGCCGAGCAACGTTAGTTTGACATTTTAGGTGGCCGTAGTTTCAGAGATGCACGTGTGATTTTGTCTGCTTTTCAGTGGATCGCAGCGTTGTGCTGCCTGGAAGTGCCCAGAATGCTTCAAAGTAAGAGCTGCATAGGATGCTGCTGGAATGCGTCTGTGTCGCACGCACGGCTACACAGTTGGCGCTCGGCGTGGTCGGAGCTCCAAACTAGTGTTCAACGTGGACGGCCTGCTGGATGAATCACATGTTATGTAATCCCTCACTTCAAAGGCATTACTGCTGTGCATTAGATGACACACTGAGTTGGGTTGTTTTGTTTTTTTTTTACTCTCTGTCATAGCAAGCTGTCAACTCCACTGGGCTTCAGAGGCGCTGACAGAACAAACACACACATACGCGCACAAAAAGTGCACGACTGGTTCCAATGTCTTTAGACAGCAAATGAATCATTTCCAGTAACTGCAATTGAATTGAAAGGTGATGCAAAATCTTCCTGCAGTGGACTATCGGTGCGAATGTGAGTGTGATGGTTGGTTGTCTATATGTGCCCTCACTGACTAGCAACCGGTCCAAAAGGTGTACCCCGCCTCTGGCCCAGCTGGGATAGAATCCAGCTTTGCCGTGACCCTGAAACAGGACAAGCAGCAGAACATGAGTGGTTGTTCTGGCACTTTCTGAGGTTGTCTTGGTATTTTCACTGTATCATTCCATCCATTTTAATAGCGCTTGTCCTCACTAGGGTCACGGGTGAGCGGGAGCCTATCCCAGCTGAGATTAGGCACATACAGTATAGACAACCATTTGCATTCCCACCTATGGAAAATGTAGAGCCTCCATTAGCTGGAGTACCCGCAGGAAAAACCAGGCACAGACAAGGAAAACATGTCGACTGGCATCAGCACATGGCGGTGGCCTCGTGTTGCGTCAGTTCAACTCACACTATAATACCATGCAAAAACTGATTTTTTTACATCCAAGTAGCTTATTTTGATGGTACTGTGGCGTCTGGCTTTGTTTCCATCCTTTCGCATGAGGAAGCGATGGTGGCCGACAGCGGACAAACGCTGCAGACACAGAAATGATCCCAAAAAAACACACAAACTCCATAAAACACCAGCAACGGGGAAATGCTGCGATCACATAAACACTACAGGATAAAAAAAAAAACAAACAAACAAATGCGGGAGAAAAATGTTATATGAATGAGAACAAATGCTGGAACTTCACAGAACACGATGAAACTCAGCTGGGCTCCCGGGGGCACCAAACCTGAGCGATATCGCTCTTTGAAGGCTAACTCGATGAAGCACTTTGAGTAGAAATTGTGTGTGAAAGCTGAAATGTTGAAGCTGAACTGAAATGTCGAAATATCCTGGAAATGCGTTGCAATCTGCTCACCCGTCAGGTTAGGAGCCAAGCCGCTGTACCACCTGAGCCATGCCGCCGTGCACCGAATAAGCAGAATGTTTCATGTAGCGGCAAATGTAATATACATTTCCACCATTAGGGGGTGTCATTGAAACGGTCCATTTTCAATGGGAAAAATTTCAGAAAATATTGAATACGCTGTTTATCTGGGGGGGGGGGGTTTCCAAAATAGCCCGCCATAAGTGAAATCCGCAAAGCAGCCAACTTTTTTTAAAATAATGATTTAATATGTTTGAAGGCTGTAAAACACCTCACAAAACACTTTAACACTTTCTCAGACAGACATGAAGATTTTCTTACATTTCTCTCTTGTTTAAACACTCTCAAAGCTCCAATTTCGTTTGAATTTTCATGATCAACCTATCAGATTGGACACAAGAAATGATGAAGTGACTCACTCACTCTCCTTGAACACAAGATTCATTTTTTCGCCCCAAAGCAGGTTAACTTCTGCAGCTCACACAGTTAGCTAGTTTGCTAGCGACCATTGACCACAACAGGAAACGGCACAAAGGAGATTAATTGATTGATTGATTGGTCTACAGCCAATCAGGACGCAGAACACAATGGGTGGGTTCTTCCTTAGCCAATAGGGACTGTTGTGGTTCTATATTTAGCCAGCTATTGCCTACCGTGGGTTCCTAATATACTGGTACAGACACGTGAACACATACTGACACGAGGTGGAGCCGCACACTCTTCAACTCTCAAATGAGTGTACACCACCCTCTACTGGTAGCAGTAGGAAATACAATAACAGACACATACAACAGAGCACCGATAGATCGCTCTAATACACCACAAGGACGCAGAACACAAAGCGCGTTCATATAAAAATGCAGCCTGAATGTCAACATGTATAAATAAGTTGAATGATTACAGCGGGATCGGGGATCGGACCAGCAACCATCGATTCGGGGAAGCAACCACTCGACCTCCTGAGCCATGTCACACTGTGGAACAAAGAGAGCGTTACTTTAGCGTAGTGTAACCTTAGCGTAGCGCTACCTTACGCAGTGTATGTGACTGCAATTTAGAATCTGTACGTAATATACGTGCGATTTATAATTTGCAGCATTTTTAATTTGCATGTGTTTTATACAGTGGCGGCTGCTGGTCATTCAAGGGGGGGAAGCTCATTATTTCCGGCCTACATCATAAATGTGTTTATTTATTCATATGTAAATTCTACCCTCCGTTTTTTTTCAAGAAAATGATCTGTGACCCTGTCGTACCAACTAGGCTTCTTTTCCAGGGACTTGACGAGTGTCCTGACGAGTGTCCTCTCAATGGCCAGCAGAGCTAGACTGCTTGGACGGCCTTGGCCCATTGTGCTGCGGGTGGAAGACTTGAGCTCCTTGATCTGCCCGGTCGTGTAACTCTAATTTTCTCTTCGTAAGGAAGACTATCAAATGGCTTCGCAAAAATCCGGTCGACAACATTCACACGCTGCTCGTTGGGGAAAGAAACCGCAGAGTGACACAAGAGAGTCGCCAAACACAACGCTAGCCGTTTTTAACAAAGACAAAGTCGCCGGGGATCGGTAAAGTCTCCGGATCTGTTCAGAACAACGGAATGAAAAGCTTGGAAAATGCTCCGATGGGGGTTTATTCTTCAGGATCGCTGTTTCGCTCCTTTCACCGTCAATCAAAAAGGGATTCCGTCTCAGACGGATCATCCAATCATCAGGCAGAAGCTGAGCATCCGATGGGCGGGACAAAGCCCAGCATTCATCCAATGACTGTCCAGTTTCGCGCAATGGAACAACCCACTCTACGCTTCCCCATGGAAGTCAGTGGACGCTCAGCGTCCGACTGCGTAAAAGCGGCGTGGCGCTGCGGGGACGAATGAGAAGGAAGTGGTGTCAGTTCCCCGTGAAAGGCAGCTGGTTCTGAACAAAAGACGAAGGTATTCCAGCCAATGAAATGTACACACAGCAGAACATATTGGATTTTATATTTGGGACATTTTATGGGAGCTTCCCTTGCAGCCTTCGAGCAATCGCCACTGGTTTTATGGGACTGGTGTGTTTCGGATTTTGGGTCATATCTGTTTGGAACGTTTGAATTTGTGGAACATACAAGGTAGCACCATTTCCAAAGGTTGTCATGCATGCACATAATAAATACAACAAAGGAGCTTTTTTTAATGTTCTCACATGAAATCCTTTTTTTCCAAAACATGGAAATGTTTTATGGTAAATTATGTGAAGGTAAGATACGAACTCAAAGGGTGCTAACAGCGGGGGTCCTATTGCTTGTCCCTTCGTAACACTACGTAAAGGTCATGGGTGAGCTCCAATTTCCCATGTCAGATGGAACGTGCAAATTGTATGGATTCAACCAAATTCGCTGTCAATCACTTTTTAGAATCCAAACCATTCGTATTATCAATGAATTGATGAAGCAGTGATGCATGGATTGTCCAATGAATTGACCACTATTTTGGTATTCGATGAATCGTTTTTAATTAAAAAAATGTAAAGTGAAATGTGACTCCAGCCTCTCTAATGTGAATATTTTTTTATTTCCTGAGTCATCCATGAAAGCAGACTTATTATTTTTGTGTTTTAGGCAAAGCAAGATATTCACACGCATTAGTGGCTGACATTTTTGCCTTCTTTCTGTTTGGTTTGTATTGATTTGGTCCGTCTCGGGCAGCAGTAGGGAACCTATGGCTCTCGGACATTTCTTAACACCATAAAATGTATATAGATTTTTTTAAGTGGCATTTTCAAGTAAAACATTACAAAATATAAAATATAAAACAATTTATGCATTTTAATCCATCCATCCACTTTCTATCACATTTATTTGTATTCCGTGTTAAGAAAATACGATAAGGCTTTCACAGAAGCACATTTTAAAATATGCGGCCTTCATGGCTCTCTTAGCCAAAAATGTTCCTAACCCCTGCCTAGGGCCTAACCCATTACTCGATTAAATGAAACCACATGCTTCAGATTCAACGACAACAAAACTAATCGTTAGTTGCAGCCGTGCTTTTTTCCATTGTCTTATTTCTTTAGCACACGGCGACGACTCCTACACTTAAAGCCGACTCACCGTCTTCAACCCATTCAACCTCAGGCCTTTCAGACGATTTGGACTGATTTTCCAAGGCCCACAGATGATTGTGTTCTACGGCTATATGAACATGGAACCCACCAAAAGAAAGGTTAGACTCTCGTCTTTTCATCCGAAAAAAACTTTATTTCTTCCTTTTTCTGTTCTTTAGTAACCAGCAGTAGAACGTCGGTAAGTTTCAGGCTTCTCAACAAAGCACTCACACACGCCGCACGCAACACACGCACACACTCATAGCACTTTATTTATTCATTCATTCATTCATTCATTCATTCATTTATTTATTTATTTGTATATTTATCTGTATTAATGTCTCTTCTGTTGTTGTTGCTTAATTTATTGGTATTTATGTTTCTTATGTTCTTATTCTTTCTCGTGTTTTCTTTCTTTTCTTGGGAGAATGAACAGAATAAGATTTTCATTGCTTAGTAGAACTGCTGTTTTACTGCACATGACAATAAAACTCTTGAATCTTGACTCTTGAATCTTGAAAATACTGTATCAGTTCCCGACAAGAAAAGGGAGAAAAACAAGATTTGGGAAAAGTTACATTTCAAGCATAACTTTCACTTTGACATCATTTGTTTTGCTTTTGTGACATCTCAAATATCCTAAACAACAACAGTACACCACAACATAAACAACACAACAATGTTGTTGTTTTGGGCTGTTTTTTTTACATCAAAATAAGAGTTTATTTACAAATATAACACCATGAACTATTTACATTTCTCACATTTGGAAGTGAACAGTTTGTGCGCACGCGTGCGTGTGCTCACGTGCACGCGTTAATATTTTCCTATAATGCGTAACCTTCCGCACGCTACACTCCTTCATGCTCTTCCACTTCCTCCTTGCCGTCGAGTGGGTTTTTACATGCAACGGAACAATGTGTGTGTGCGTGTGCATGCGTTAAACTTTCCTTACCAATGCGTCACCTTCTGCACGCAACACTCCTCCGCGCTCTCTCACTTCCTCCTCCCTGTCATGTGTGATTTTTCCCTCCCTGCCGAGCTCTCACCAAATGCACCTCTGCCACCATGTGGCCGTTTTCAAGGCCACGAGAGTGGCCTCTTTTATTGTGCAATCGCGTCATCGCCTCTTGCGCAAAAAAACGTAAAAGACGTTCATAAAGACGTATAAATGCGTCTCAGGTGTTGAATGAGTTAATTGCCGCCATGACCAGACGAGTGTCGTGGTCGTTCCATCCACGTGGACGTGTCAGGCTGAAGTAGACCTTTAGAGCTCGTGCAGTCAAAAGTGTTCAAATGGGAATTGCAAAACGTTTCATTTCAATTACTGCACGTGCGGCCTCCCTCTCCAAAGACGCACTTACCCACTGCTTCTGGGCACAAGTATGATTGAAGTATGATTGGTACCCTGGCAAACAGGCACATTTAACCGCAGACCAACCCAAAGGTCTGTGTGGGGGGGAGTACAAGCTGAGGAGAAGGGCTGGAGATCCTCGATGTATTGTTATTCGGTCCGATTTTCAAGTGGACAGCAGGTAAACATGAAGCCACAAATAAGATTAGCTGGATCAAAAGAAGAGAAAGGGCGGAATGAAGTCCTAACCTTGATGGAATGAGGTAAGTTGTGCAGGAGGACGCCTGTACACCAGCAGTGAATAGAGGGAGGGGGCATGGGGGGGGTGGTGTCGTAACCCCGACGAAAACAGATTAGTCGACCATGAAGAGGATTACCAACAATGATAGTCCCTCTGAGGGACCCGCGAGTCGGTCGGAGCCAATACACACACACACCCACCCACACATACACACACACACACACACAGACGCAGTGTTTGACCTCCCGCTACCCGTATTTTACTTTACGGATGCTTTTTCTGAGTCATTTTAAAAGCTAAAAAAATTGCTAAATGTATCCATGCGCTGTTATTTTTGTAGGGAATTCAACAACAATCATTGTAGCGCACGATATCTCCTTTCCTTCCTCCCTGTTATCAAACGTGGTCATGATAAGTACTGACAATAGCAATAATTAGGATTGCCAAAGCCGCATGTCCGTGCACTTGTAACGCGTGCGTCACGTATATTAGTGTCCATGTCTGAATGATACATAATCCCACAGAATCTGTCACGTCGTGCTGATATCGGCACCGAGCGCGGACACCGTGCATGAAGGTTAGAAATGAATTTTGTATTTGAATAAGCGAAATAAGTTTTTGATGCCCTGCCAACCAGCAAGAATTCTGACCCACACAGACTGGTTGGTCCTGTCCAGCTTGGTGGTAACTGGGGAAAGCTGGCGCGACAATTTGAAAGCGGAAGAAGTCCAAGACAACACCTCGTGGGGTAAGGATGATGCTGAGAAAGGCGGTGGACCGGCCACACGGGAGGAGCTAATTGATGATCTCTCGGGAGTTGGGGCCGTGCAGTCACCGAGAAAATCATTGGTAACACACTTTCTGATAATGGATGGAGACGTGCAGTGCTCGCAAGGTCCGCCCGCTCAAGAAGACACACAAACAGCAGTGTGAACAAGTGTTTGCCCCCCTCCTTTTAGCATGTTTGTCACACTTAAATGTTTCAGGTCATCAAACAAATGTAAATATCAGTCAATGACAACACAACTCAACACAAAATGCACTTTTTAAATTAAAACCTTTTATTATTAAGGGGGAAAAAAATCCAAAGCTACATGTCCCTGTGTGAAAAAGTGATTGCCCCCCCCCCACATTAAACGATAACTGACATTAATTGAGCTCTATGAGTGTGGAAAAGGTTATAAAGCCATTTCTAAAGCTTTGGGACTCCAGCCAACCACAGTGAGAGCCATTATCCACAAATGGCCAAAACATGGAACAGTGGTGAACCTTCCCAAGAGTGGCCGGCCAACCAAAATGACCCCAAGAGCGCAGCAACGACTCATCCGAGAGGTCACAAAAGACCCCACAACAACATCCAAAGAACTGCAGGCCTCACTTGCCTCAGTTAAGGTCAGTGTTCATGACTCCACCATAAGAAAGACACTCGGCAAAAACGGCCTGCATGGCAGAGTTCCAAGACCAAAACCACTGCTGAACAAAAACAACATTAAGGCCAGAAAACATCTTCATGATCCCCAACACCTTTGGGGAAATATTCTGTGGTCTGACAAGAAAAAACTATTTGGAAGGTGTGTGTCCCATTACATATGCCGTAAACGTAGAAAAAGAGCATCATAGCAACAGTAAAATATGGTGGTGGTAGTGTGATGGTCTTCAGGACCTGGAAGACTTGAATGAATTGTGCTGAAGGAGAATGTCCGGCCATCTGTTGGTGACCTCAAGCTGAAAGCAACTTGGGTTCTGCAGCAGGACAATGATCCAAAACACACCAGCAAGTCCACCTCTGAATGGATGAAGACTTTGGAGTGGTCTAGTCCAAGTCCTGACCTGAATCCTATTGAGATGCTGTGGCATGACCTTAAAAATGTCAGAGGATATTTACATTTTTAAATAAGAAAATACAAAAAAAATCAAATACCAAAATAGTTGTTGAACATTTGTTGCATCCCAGTTATTTTTAACACTGAAATGTCACAAACACGGGTGAATTGCAAGGTTTGTGTGGACAAATAATTACAAAATAAGCTAAAGCTTATACTCTCACTGGCAATTCTCTCCCTCACGTTCCACATCTCACAGCTAATAGGAGAATGGGGGTCCTCCTCCCTCTCTCGCTCCCTCCGTCCCTCCCTTCCCTCCTTTGTCCCAAATTAGGCTTTTTTGTTGCGGCTGCGGCCTCTGCTGCTGTGGGGAAGAATGAGGACTTCCTGCAGAGGACCTTTAAGTGCAGGTCTGAGGAGTCTCTCTCTCTCTCGCTCCAGAGCTCTCTCGCTCATCCTAAATGGGGTCAAGCTCCCAGTCAGAACCTGCTGCTTTCAAGGATCCCAAAGAGCGACGCCCCTCCACCTGGCCTTTCCTCCATCCCATCAGTAACCTTTTTTCCTCCCTCCCCACTTCACACTCGGCCTGTCTCACTTCCTCGAGTCTTGTGTGTGATTTCACCCGTCTTTGTGTGATTGCATCTGAGTAGCACCCACCGAACGTGTGAGCGGAATCCTTACTTCCCACATGATCGATCCAAAAGTCAACGAGAAAGGCGGGTCACAAACGCACCGGAACCTGCTCAAGTCGGTCACGCTTATGTCGACAACCCGCCTCAGTCCTGATCCAGCGTGCTTTTTTTTTTGTAACTACCTAAAACTGCCAGCTTAAATCGACGTTGGCATACAGTCTTTTGTCCAAAGGGGTCATTTCTATGGAAAATGTGTCACTTCATGTCGGCGACGTGATGGAAAAATGTCTAATTTACTGATAGAATTGAGGTCACGTGTCTTATTATAAAGTAGCACCTCCGCAAAGCGCATGTTTTTGCCGGCGTTTATCTGTTTGTGTTCAAAATAACTTGGGAAGTTCTGAATGGATTTGGATGAAATTGTCAGGAATTGTCGGAAATGGGACATGGAAGAAAACTGTTTTTTTTTCTTTATTTTGGGGGTGATCCAAAATTTTCACAAATTCAAACTGTTGCCTCCAACTACTTATTATTACCTGCTCCTACTGCCACATTTCTCAACCGATTCAAGCCGTTCCAACATCACACTGTTCAAAACGTTCAGGACACTCAGGCCACATATTTATACAAAAAAAAATTCAAAATGTTTCCCAAAATTCACACTTTTCCATAAAATCGCTATTACCTTCTACTACTTCCACGTTTCTCCACCGATTCAGGCATTCCAATGTCAAAGCATTCAACTAATTAAGGACATTCATGCCATTTTCCCACATACCAAGAATTCCCACTTTTCTTGACATTCCCTTTTTTCGGAAGGCAAAATGCCTTTGATTTGAAGAGTTCTAACTACTTTCGCATTTCTCAACCGATTCAGACCGTTCCAAAGTCAAAATTCTCAACTCTTCGGGACATATAGCCTTCCCGGTACATTGCGCTAACATGTTAGGTGTTAGCATGCTAATGTTAGCATGTTAGAATTGCGAGTATGCTAACATTAGCATACTATCATTTTTAGACATATATATAAACACTTATCATTATCATGCTAGGTGTTAGCATACTAATGTTAGCATTTTAGCATTGCTAGCATACTAATGTTAGCATGTTAGCAATGTTAGCATGTTATTATTATTATGTTACATTAGCACAGTAGCATTTTAGCCATTTTCATACTAGGCACTTACGTAAACACTTACCATTATTATGCTACGTGTTAGCATGCTAACAATAGCAATCTAAATATGTAGATAAAATAAATGTAGGACTAATATTTATTTTAGTGTAAATCACAATATGGGGGGGGGGGAATATGGCGCTTGGCAGAGGTCTGCGCTCTCCGAGTGCCTTTCTAGTGTGACATGTTCTTTGAACCTGCAGAACCTGATCTTTTTACATGTTTTCCATCCGTTGTCCATATGCCTCTGGCTAAAGTCCCAAGTAAATGCGCAAGTGATAGCTACTTTTCGGTTGTGTCGACAACCGCTTGTGTCGACATCAGCCCGAGGGAAGTCGACATATTCTACTGGATCGACAGGTTCTACTGGAGTATGAAGGCAGGTTGGTGAAGAAGCGTTCAGTCAATTCGAGGAAATGTAAGAGGTCAACCACGGTACAAGCTTCCTAAAGGTACGGTCTGATCTATATCTCGTATATCTCAGCTGAACGAAACCGAATGAAACAGCTGCAGCGTAAGTCAAACATTTATTTTACAGTCGACATTTGAATGCTCCTCACGTGGCTTCTTCGCAAACAACGCCAGTGCAAACAGTCCGGGGTGCGACAGCAGCATTTAAACACAGCTGATCATCATTGCACCGTCGGCTTCGGCCATGTCTGACACACAAACGCGCACACTCACATGCATGGCTGAAAAAGGCCTCGGCCTCGGCCTGTCGGGAGCAGCGACATACCTTCCCCTCCTCTCAGCGGGCCTCCCGTCATCCAGTTATTCTAAGTTGGAGCTTTTGCAGGACAGGCGGAAAAAGACCGGTTGGCCAAAGTTGCCCGCAGCTCAGCGTGTCCGCCTTCAAGAAGAGTGACGATGCCGTGTTGTGCTTCAGCATCTCTCGGCGCTTCCCTCTCCTCTGGCTCCACAGAGCTCCTCCTGAGCCTGAACGCCTCTGGCGATGGTCATGGCAGCTCTCAGCCCTCCTCCGACCCCATACTCGCTTTTATTTAATTTGTCTGTATAATGGATGTGAATGAAGCCGAGGGAGGGGCAGGCCGCTCAGCCAAAGAGAAACAATAAGTGCCATTATTTTTGATTGGCTTCCCCCTTTTGGAAAATGACTTTCAAAGTGTGATTTCCCATTGTCGGGGCAGAATAATGCTGAACAATGCGGCTGGGGGCGGGGGGAGGTTTAGTCTTATACACGCAAGCTGATATTGAAGGGGGCTTTGGCAGTGGTGTGCACCGGATAACCCTGCAGGGCCACGACTGGGCTCGGGGTTAGTCTCATAATGGGGGGCCTTTAGCCACCATTGTGGCGGCTGTGTCAACAGAGAGGCCGCTGGGAGTTGCCTGGCATGGCGGGGCGGGGGAAAAGCCTTTTATGCCTTTTCTATTCAGGCATGAGGGATGGATGATGCTTGCGGCACCACCCCGCTGTCTCATTTGACGGCTGCAATTGTAACACTTCACCTGGAATCATTTCTAAAAGTGTCGTACAATATGCTGTATGTGCTTGCGCCCCTTTTTTCAGGGGGCACTTCAAACCCCCGAGCTTGCTTTTGCATGACTAAATAATAAAACCACCTCAAAAAGCAATAAAAAAAAAAAAAAACAAAACCACACACCCAAATGTCACACTCCTTCCAAAAAGTTCAACTTTTGTCTTGTCAGACCACAGAGTGCGTTCCCAAAGGTCTTGGGCAGGGGTGGGCAAACTGCAGCCCGTGGGCCACATCAGGCCCGCCAAGAATCTTCATCCGGCCCAGTGGTTCAGCAGTGGTTTTGGTCTTGGAACTCTGCCAGGCAGGCCGTTTTTGTCCAGTGTCTTTCTTATGGTGGAGTCATGAACACTGACCTTAACTGAGGCAAGTGAGGCCTGCACTTCTTTGGATGTTGTTGTGGGGTCTTTTGTGACCTCTTGGATGAGTATCACTTTTCTGCAACACTTTGCCATGGAAAGCAAGAAAGCTCACTGCTGTGATGTAGTGCCACGAGAAAATTTTCTGCTGGCTCCAAAACAGATGAGAGACGAGACAAGTTCTTTAAGAATAACGACAGGTGCACTTTAATAACACTTGCATGCAAGGAGACGCAGATCAACAGAACCTGAACAGACGGCTTCTAGACAAAATATTCATGCTAACATGTTAGTTAATATAGGAAACGACTCGTGTGAGGGGAGGGGCGATCTTCTTCTGTGAGGGACAGAGACGATGAAGGGTGGACTTACATGCCCAGACCCCCAGGGGTATTTGAATCGGGTGATGAGCATGTGGAGGACTTGTTTTGGAGGCAAGCGGCCTCTAGCCTCAAGAAGATAAACTTGCTCCAATAATCTTGTGGTTGATCAACATGTACTTAGCTGTAAATAGTCCAGATCACTTCTTGATGTGTATGATAAAATGGAATGATGGACATATTTTCGCGATGATGGCCATAATGACCCAGCATGTTTTGCGGCAGGAAGATATGGTTAGACGCTCGTCTGCCCACGTGTTGCAGTGGGTAGGTTACGTTGTTGTGTTTGCCTGACCTGTTGCATATATACAGTACGGTATATACACACAGCTCCTATTTTTGACATCTCTGTGCCTCCGGGGAACATTTTGTCCGAGCGGCGAACAGTAAATGACATACGCTGCAGTCATCCCTCGTCACTTTGCGCTTGAAATTTCATGGTTTCACTCGTATCACAGTTTTTCAAGAACACATTCATAAATCATGTTGTTTCGTGGTTGACTGCGGCCTATCACGAGTCATAAAAATCAGCATATTTAAACAAATTCTACGGATTTTTGCCTAAATTAAGCATTTTCAAGCATAAAAATGTCTAAATGAACTGAAATACGGGCATTCAGACGATGCATTCAAAGACGTCACGCGATGACATGTAGTATTCTACAAGAGTCAGCAGGTGTCAGTAATGTTACTGTCATGTTCGGTGAGGCACACGAGCACCAGACTTGTTCGCCACAACAACAGGCTTGAGTGGTCTCACAACAGGGACAAGCTAAATTTGTGACAAGCTAAAACTCAACTCTGAACCCCTGACGTCACTTCCTGTCTGCCCCCCACTCAACTCCCCTAGCACTGGAACACATTTACAGTTACACACATCAACACGAGTCTTATTTATGTCTTAAATGGCTTATCATCTCTATATTGGGTGATACGAGTGACTATGGGGTATTATTTCATGTCTAGAGGGCTCTAATAATGTTAAAAAACATATTTAGAAGGTCGTAAAAAGGTTTTCTATGTTTTATTTTATCTTATTATGTCTACTGCAATGGGTAATAGGAGTGCAAAGGTGACTATAGGGTGTTATTCATGTCTAGAGGGCTCTAATAATGTTAAAAAACATATTTAGAAGGTCGTAAAAAGGTTTTCTATGTCTTATTTTATCTTATGTCTACTGCAATGGGTAATAGGAGTGTAAAGGTGACTGTAGGGCTTCTATTTCATGTCTTGAGGGCTCTAATGTTAAAAAAACATATTTAGAATGTTGTAAACACGTTTTCTATGTCTTATATGTCTTATTATGTCTACTGCATTGGTAATAGGAGTGTAAAGGTGACTAAAGGGAGCTACACTAAGTCCCCAACCAATGAACACAATTAGTTCCAGATGACCGTTCTTAAGTTGAATTGTTCTTAAGTACTTTACATAAATTCCACTGAACATAAAGAATTTATGTAAAGTTTTTGCTTCGTATTACAGAAGAAATTCCATATAACGTAAAGCGTCAAGTCAGTGCAAGTCTTTTTTTTTTCAATCAACTTTATTAAAGCCTCAAGTCGGTGCAAGTTCAGACTAACACTTGGTGACGCCTTCTGACGCATCACGCTCTCATTGGCTGATTATCGGGGCACCGCCTACGCTCTCATCTCATTGGCTGAGTTATACAGCACGTACAGGCTTGTCCCTTCAAACTCCTTCCTCTTCGTAGTCGCCCTTAAACTAAGTTAAACAATTAAGTTAAGTTACAAATTAACATTTTGCACACAGCATTATCGTGTAGTGCGTGTGTGTTTATCTGTGAGACCAGCTGACTCGTAGACTCTTTGAGTCGCGTTTCGACTCAGGCTAGTCCTCCTCCTCCTCCTCCCCCCTCCTACTCTCCACTTGCGTGCTCCTGATCGAGACATCTCGTGAACGGTAGGATTGTTTTTGTTTTTCAGTTTTATTCATTTACAGTAATCTTATTTATTACCTTATTTTAAATTGGAATGTTACTCTACTATGTTTATGCTAACGTTTTCTTATATTTTCCCACCATCTTTGTTGGGCTTTGAATATTTTGAAGGGCCAAAGGGGTGAGTTTGGGAAGATCTTGGAACGGATTAGGCTATTTACATGTATTTTACGCTTCGTAAAACATAAAATCCCTCTAACGTAAAGGTTCTCGGAACGGATTATTTATGTTGTAGGGGCGTCTACTGTACTACTAATGATATAGGTACTACATGTACGTGTATACATATACAGTATATGTGTATGTATGTAAATATGAGTTTGGATGCAGTAGTAATATTAAACCAGGATAATTAATGAAAAAAACAATAATAAAAGTGATATAATAATACGTAATGATAAATGTCATTTACCTTTGAAGAGGAGTGGTCGAGCATACGTCGTTGTGGTGGAGTTGGAGGAGTTATTGAAAAAAAGGACAAATGGTCATTGTCGTTAGACTCTTCTAAAAGAGGTAGTGTTCTGTGGGTGGTGTAGAATTAAGCAGGCCTATTAACTCTTCATAAACTTGAATCACACGCTCTGTCCGGGTTGTATCATACAACTCTTAGCCTTCCTCTCTCCTCTTCCTCGTCTTCCTGTATCTGTTGGTCCCATTAGCAGTGTCACAGTGCCCTCTGCTGGTCAAGCATGTACAGTATAAATATGGACTTATCAGGCAAAACACATGAAAATATAGACCAGTCGGCTTGTGTTCGTATCTCCGAATGTTCGCACATCGGATGTTCGTTAGTAGGAGACTTAGTGTATTTCCTGTCTAGAGGGCTCTGATAATGTTAAAATCGTATTTAGAAGGTTGTAAATAGGTTTTCTTTGTCTTATATGTCTTATTTTCTCTTATTATGTCTACTGCATTGGGTAATAGGAGTGTAAAGGTGACTATAGGGGTGCTATTTAATGTCTTGAGAGCTCTAATAGTGTTACAAACCTGAGAGCCCTGACCTCAGTCCCATCAAACACCAGTAAGATGAATGGAAAAACTTTTCCACAAACTTTTCCCAGAAGAGTGGAAGCTGTTGTAGGTGCGTAAAGGAGGACCTACTTCTTATTTTCTTCCCTTCCACCCATCCACCCATTTTCTGTACCACTTATCCTGTTCAGGGTCATGCTATGGGATGGCGTCTGTCATTCACAGGTGTGCTTTTGTCCTTATAGTTGACATAGTACACACTTTGTTTGCTGCTGTTCAAGTCCCCCACCAAGTGTCACATTTGCGACAGCTAGCTCGTCAGTGTCAATGTCAATTCGTCAATCCGCTCCACTCAAGCTGCGAGTGCACTTGTGTTCGTGGGTTCCAATTCTCTCTGGCAAGCACACATTCACACAAGTTTACCGCGTATATACAGTATATACAGTATACTGTATATATACGACACACACATCCTTGCACATGTCTATTCTTGATGTAAGAACACATGCTAAGGGCACAAACCCCTAACAGGCCCAGCAAGCCAAGTCTCTTTCATTACTAGCCTGCATATCAACACACGCGCACACACTTCCAAAGGCAATCTCTCAAAACATGGTGGGCTGCAGTTTATTTGTGCTGCAACATTAATATGATGCAACATGTACATCCATCCATCCATTTTCTATACCACTTCTCCTCTTTCGGGTCGCGGGGGCATGCTGGAGCCTATCCCAGGTGGGAAAAGTGTTCCCCTTCCTGCATTCTTATTTTTTTTGCATGTTTGTCACTCTTGAATGTTTCAGATCATCAAACAAATTTAAATATTAGTCAATGACAACACAACTCAACACAAAATACCGTTTTAAAATGTTAAAACTTATTAAGGGAGAAAAAAACTACAGCAAAAAGCTACATGTCCCTGTGTGAAAAAGTGATTGCCCCCTAAAGCTAATAAGTGGTTGGCCCCCCTTAGCAGCAACAACTGCAATCAAGCGTTTGTGATAACTTGCAATGAGTCTCTTCCAGCGCTGGGGAGGAATTTAGCAGAATTGTTGTCATTCAGCCACATTGGAGGCTTTTCCTTTTTAAGGTCATGCCACAGCATCTCAATAGGATTCAGGTCAGGACTTGGACTAGACCACTCCAAAGTCTTCATCCATTCAGAGGTGGACTTGCTGGTGTGTTTTGGATCATTGTCCTGCTGCAGAACCCAAGTTGCTTTCAGCTTGAGGTCACCAACAGATGGCCGGACATTCTCCTTCAGCACAATTCATGCTTCCATTTATCACAGCAAGTCTTTCAGGTCCTGAAGCAGCAAAACAGCCCCAGACCATCACACTACCACCACCATATTTTACTGTTGGTGCGTTATTTTACACACACCTTCCAAAAAGTTCAACTTTTGTCTCGTCAGACCACAGAATATTTCCCCAAAGGTCTTGGGGATCATCAAGATGTTTTCTGGCCTTAATGTTGTTTTTGTTCAGCAGTGGTTTTGGTCTTGGAACTCTGCCATGCAGGCCGTTTTTGTCCAGTGTCTTTCTTATGGTGGAGTCATGAACACTGACCTTAACTGAGGCAAGTGAGGCCTGCAGTTCTTTGGATGTTGTTGTGGGGTCTTTTGTGACCTCTCGGATGAGTCGTCGTTGTGCACTTGGTGTCATTTTGGTTTGGCCATTTGTGGATAATGGCTCTCACTGTGGTTGGCTGGAGTCCCAAAGCTTTAGAAATGGCTTCATAACCTTTTCCAGACTGATAGATCTCAATTAATCTCAATTTATCTTTGTTTTAACGGGGGGCAATCACTTTTTTCACACAGGGCCATGTAGGTTTGGATTTTTTTCTCCCTTAATAAAAAGTTTCAAATAAAAATTGCATTTTGTGTTGAGTTGTGTTGTCATTGACTAATATTTACATTTGTTTGATGATCTGAAACATTTAAGTGTGACAAACATGCAAAAAAAAAAAAAAAGAAATCAGGAAGGGGGCAAACACTTTTTCACACCAGTGTATTAGGAAGCGCGTGTGAGCAAAGAGCACAAGAACAACCAAACTGGGCAGACAGGTGGACTGCACTGGATGCTGTTTGTTTGCGAGCGGCGCACAGTCAGCGTTTCTTGCTGCTGCACCCGAGAGAGAACGGCCAGTCAGCATGGAAAGCGTCCGAAAGCAGGAAAAGCCCGGGCAAGCGTCTGCAAAAACACACACACTGGAAATGTCTGTATGTGTGTGTGTGTGTGTGTGTGTTTGACATGTTACTGTGATCTTGAACATATAATGTACTGGAACTCTCTTAGGTTGATGTGTTTTGTGTTATTTATGTTTGTTTTTACCTTGAATCACAAGTGTCAAGATCAAGGCCTGCAAAAGCATGGAAATAATGCACCAAATGCACATTGACTGCACTGTGAATGCAACAGACGACGTGTAAGCAGCGCTGACTGAAGCCAGTCGATGCACACGTTGACGAAAACCGAAATATACAAAAATAGATTTTTTTCCCCCCATATCAAGAATAGGATATTCCCAAATCCAATTTATAATTTCCATTTTTTTAGATAATAGTTCTAGTTTTACTGACAGAAAACAATGAGAAATACAGTAATTCCTCGCCTTCGAATTTCACGGCTTCACTCGTTTTTCAAAAATGTATTCATTGAAAATGATTTTTTTTTTAAACTGATCGAGTGAATTTTTTAAACTAATAACAAGCCTTATGGAACCAACCAAACAGCATTATTTAAATATATTAATTATATATTTAAAAAATTAAAATATATGAATTAACCAAACAGCACTATTTATTAAAAATATATGAATTATATCTAAAAAATAAAAACATATTAATTAATAAATAATGCTGTTTGGTTGGTTGCATAAGGCCTATTATTAGTTTAAACGAAATCCATATTCAAGCAAACGTTATGTTTTTTTGATGTTGCGATGGTGTGTAGTATTCTACACTGGGCAGTAGGTGCCAGTATTGTTCTCTAATGTTGGGTGAGACACACAAGCACCAGATTTGACTGACTATCAGGTCTGGATCCAGTTTACAGTGATAAACGAGGGATCCCTGTAAATATAAATGCCGAATGAAATGGATAAACATTTAACATCACGGTCACCTTTATTAGCATCCTTGATTTCTTTTTTTTTTGTTTTGATGTACTTCCCGTACATCCTGGTGAGCTCCGTCACGTGTTCTTTCTGGAATTCAACAGTGATCAAACGATATCCGGGCAAACGGGCTATCTTGCTACACGCAATGTTTGGCCGTGCGAAAAGCGATACGGTGTAGGAAAACTGAGATGAAATCTCATCAAAAACCGACTCGTACAAAAAGCAGGGCGCACAAAGGCCGAAGTTTCGTGGAACCCCCCACGCGTTGACTGACCATGTGTTCAGCCATGA
Source organism: Dunckerocampus dactyliophorus (assembly GCF_027744805.1). Classification (NCBI taxonomy): domain Eukaryota; kingdom Metazoa; phylum Chordata; class Actinopteri; order Syngnathiformes; family Syngnathidae; genus Dunckerocampus; species Dunckerocampus dactyliophorus. Next base: position 49,878,406 of record NC_072819.1, on the reverse strand, counting down.
CCTTCGATGTCTCCTCTTATGAAGACGCCCAAAAGGTGCAAGTGCTTCATTTTTTTCTGCATGTAGTGAACAGAAACAGCATAAGTTGTTACTAAAAGTGAGTTTCATTTGCATATTAATTAACATCTGAACGCTATCATCTCGGCAGACACGTGTGTGCGTGTGTGTGCGCATATGCAGAAAACACTCATTAACACAATAATTTAGAAATACACAACAGTACAGATCAAATGCACAGCATGCATGTCCCACAGCTTTTACATGCCTTATGTCTTTATGCTTCACCGATAATGTTTTTCGTCAAGCGTTGAGATGTCGCACTTTGTTCGGCAGCCCTCGAATGCATCATAGTTGCTGTGAGATGCAGAGGTGAAAGCTTCTATAACCTAATTCACCTTGTGCATTGTGGCTCCGATTCCTTGTCGATTCTTGTCCATCGATCACCTTGAATTATCATCTTTTCGTGGTGAGTACCTACAGTATACAGTTTATCATTTAAATGTGTTTAATACTGTCAGTGTGCGAGGCATATTCAAGAGAGATAAGAATTACAACAGTCACTGTTATTGCAAATGTTGACCCGAAATCGGAGTTTGTGATACAAATTATCGTCGATAATCGATATTATCGGCAACATTTCGGTAACGTTCCTTGTCATAGAAATCCGACCACAACTGGACTCGCGGGACCAAATGGGGGTGGGGGTTAAGTGACTGCTGATGGGGATGTCATACAACCTCATGTCAAAAAATGGGAACTATCCCTTTAAGACACACCTTTTTGTGCAATCTGGACACATGATCAGTGATGTGTCTGGGGTCACAGGGTGTTTCGGGTCTTACATCAGACACCCGCACCCGGGTGACCCAGCCGGGGGTGATCAGGCCCAGACTTTTCAGAAGCTTCCATGATGTTTTCCATGGCTCTTCGCCTGTGCAGCCCACAGATTCCTAGGAGTCCCAGGACTCGTTATAGAGACTGGCCTCCACCCACTCCTCCGACAGTCAGAAACCAGTTAAGCATGCTTGGCCTTCTTCCTCTCCATAGCTTCCTCCATCCGATCTTCCCAAGGGACAGTTAGCTCCAGTAGCACCACCTGCTCGCACTGGACACCAAGACCATGTCCGGCCTGAGCGCTGTCCCGGAATCTCAACTGTTTCCCAAAGGTCCACAAGTAGTTGCCAGTCCTTTGGTGTTGCCAGCAAACCACCCTGGGTGGTCTTCTTTGGGGGCTGGGGGCTTCTCGCCTGCTCGAACAAAGGAGATGGTACACTTGGAAGGATGTTTCCGCTTGCTAATGTTCATTCCCGTGCAGATGGTGTCTTCTGGGGGTGCAGCAATACGTGTATCTGTATCGAACCGTTCAATACACACGGGTACCGAACCGTGACGCCTGTGTCGAACAATATGGAGTTTTATATTTTTCTGAGGGCGCTCTGTGCTGAATGCTCAGTGTATCTGCGATCGACTGCCCTGGCTTAGGTTGCACTGTCAAGCACAGAGCCACTGAGCTCCGCCACCCACATTCACAACATGCTGAAAATGTTGAAAAATGGGAAAAATGTTGGCAATTTCAATAAAATTCAAATTTTAAAAAAGGCCAGGTAATTAATTTTTTGTATTGAGAAAGTATCGAACCGAACCGTGAATTTTGCGCATCGATGCACCCCCTAGTGGCTGCTACTGTTCTCAGCACCTGGTCACGGTGCCAACAATACCGACGCCTTAGAGCAGCAGCAGAGGATGTGTTCTAATCATTCAGGTGAGTCCACCAGGCCCCAGGTCAACAGGTTGGCGGGGCTCGAGAGAACGTCATACACTGACTGGAGCAGAAACTTGAAGCGGCATGGCTCCGTCCTCCAAAGTTCTGGCCAGGTGGTCTCACAGCCAGCAGCATACAGAACGTGCAATGCAGCGAGCGACACCTCCAGCGAGCAGATGAAACACACGCATACATGCGCACGTCAATTTATCAAGGGCGCCACAATTATCAACCTATTTTTTGAATTGTTCAATTAATTGAACAGGCATAGCGTCAAGCTAGCAGGAGAGCTAGGAGGTGGAGGAGCGAGCTGTGTATCACAAATAAACTCTTATGATTTTCTCTTTTGGTCCCGGAATGGAACGGAAAGCAAGGATCTGCTGTACTTGCCGTCATTTTATTCCTTGACGTCCAATTTCAAAACTGGTTATTCATCATGGTAAAAATGCTAATAATCAAAAGCAGTCGCAATTATGTAATAACACGATGAACTGCATGAAAGGGTGTCTGACACCCTGGGTTTAAAATAATCTGCTTCTGCTTTTTTTTTTTTTTGCTCGAAATCGCCTCAGACCTGATCATTAAAGACCCTTGTTATCTTGTGTACACATGTACACACTTCACCTGCGCTGCACACACATCTACACTCACCCCTAGTTAATGACAAGCCCCCTCCCCGGCCTGACCCCGTGACCCTCATCAGAACCACAAAGAGACAGATAGCAGCGGCAGGACAATAAGATGGAGAGGTTGCTCCGGGTGACAAGATAAAAGCGGTGCCTGACAGGGAGTCGGCGCGGAAAGGAAGGGGTATGAGAGGATGCGGTGACGTCTCTGAACTGCGACCGGTTTGACGAGGATCAGACTCCAACGTGTCAACGGGGCATGCATCGCACATGTTCAGGTGGATCGATACAAAGTGCACTTTTTTTGGAATGTTGCACATCATCCACAATCCTTGTGTGAGACATGAACACATGTCCCTCTCTTTTCTGTGCCTTCTGAAAGATATAAAAACAGCTAAGAATGCACATAATGGGAAACTCATATTCCACCTATAAAACCTTCTGAAGAAACCTCCATTTGCATATAATGTGACATGCATCTTAACCAAGCTACAGCAGCATTGTTGTTATTAACACTTTTACGCCAAAGAACTATGTTACTAGCGTAGTGACACCTCGCCATACCACACCGGCTAGCTACTAGCCAGCTAGCGACTAGCTTCAGTACACACTCGCTCAGAACGCCTCGCTCGCAATGCCTCAGACCACGATGGATAGCTTTTGTTTTTGAGCTTGGAAAAGCTAATGCTAGGTGTAGACGTTTGTTTCTATGTTGCTTTGTGAGTTCCAGTAATGCTTAAAATCTTGTTTTGGCTTCCGGTTTTTCAAATAATGAGCTTTTGTTACAAACATGAATTTGTGGAATTGAATATGGTTATGAAAAAAGCTCTTCAAAGCATTAAAAATAATGCAAACAAAGTATTGCTGGATTTACTTTTTTCTTACACAGCGTGACCAACAATATTGTTTGACTTTTGGAACAAACCTGTGTGAGTCAGGTCCCTAATCCAATAAAAGATCCAATAAAAGTCCACCCAATAAGAGATAAAATTGGAAAACATGGGCGTGCAAAATACTTTTAGGGTAGGACTCATCATTTGACATGGTTATAGATCAATTTGTGGTGTGATTTAGAATATATGAATATATTTTTTTTAACAAACTCTCTTGAATGCAATAGTAATTTATTGACGGTCCCTAGTATAAACAACCAGCGGTTAGAGCAGCACTTCCCATGCCAACTCCCCGCACCATGACACAGCACTACGGGCACAGTGAGGGGGAACTACCCCTGTAGCTACGGAGCCGAATATCCAACGTGAAAGTAACTTCACCACGGTACACCGCGGACACGTCTGCCTGTGGTCTGGTGGTGTTGCGTTTTCTTCTTCTTGCGGTTGGCGGGAGACGAGCGGCGACCAGCTTTGAGGCGCACTTACCGTGTTGGAGTTTGGTCCACAGTTATGAACGTTGTACGGCAACCGGATCTCGTGGCGGAAGCGGATATTATCCAATCTTTAAAATGTAGCGTATCGGCAGCCGATCCCGATGCGATCTTCCCTAATAGTAACACACACAAAGATGAGTCTTATTTATGTCTTAAATGGATTATTTATTATTTTGTCGACTATATTGGGTAATACAGGTGTAAAGGTGACTATAGGGGTGTTATTTCTTGTCTAGTGGGCTCTACTAATGTTAAAAAACGCATTTAGAAGGTCCTAAACAGGTTTTCTATGCTCTAACTATATAACAATTTTCCATTTATGAATAAGGAATCCTACTTTGCAGAAATTCACTTATCACGGTCGGGTCTGGAACCATTTAGCCGGGATAAACGAGGGATTACTGTGTCGTGTTAGATGGGAGATTTTTCAACAGCTGCTAAGTGTCGTTATGCTGTGTTATATAACATTACAGGCATTTGCTTTTGCTTTCGCAATAAAACGCACGCCTGGGATGTGCGACTCATAGGAACGTGAGTTCACACGTCGCTGCACCCCCGAAGCGTATCGATGAACATATTTGCACCGGAGGAGAGTCTCGAAGTCGTCTCCGTCTCCGAGACTTTAGCGAGACGCAGATGCTCACGATATATTTAGTGTTTGTCAAGGCGCACGTCTCTCCTCTCATAGCTCCCACTTGCACTGCTGCTTGTCTGCAGCCGACACGCGCACACAAAAGCATCATTCACAACTTCACGAGCTGCGTCTTCGCGTCGTGCTCTCCCGTCTCTACCTTCACCCTCTCGTCTCACCCAAGGTCTCGCAGGATAATAGCGCCTCGCACATTAGCGATCGCCTGCAAACACAGCGGTTGCAGCGAGGCCGTTCACAGAGACCTCAAAAATTAATTAAGGTCACCCATCCGATTGCACTCTGTGCTTTCACATTTCCTATTCATACGTCTCTTGTGTGGCTGATTCAAAAAAGGGGCTTAGAATCCACGGTGGATGTGCTCCAGAAGGACGTCTACAACTTTGTATTCTGATTTGAACCTGACAAAACGCTGCTTTTTGAGCTATCAAATAATAATCTAATGAGACAAATCAGACAATGAGACTCACCTGGTAATGATTAGGTCGCCGCGCACTGCACGGGTCACGGGTAAACTGGAGCCTGTTCCAGATCATAGTATGTTCACATTACAAGGAGCCTACATGATGGGAAGCAACAGTTGGAACCACTCATCCACTGTGCTGCCCCTTTCCCATGACAGATGCACCGATCAGCTTGCATACGGTGAATAGAAACACACTCTTATGATCAGTAAGTTGGCCGTTTTCATGTGCTTAGAGCAGACGCTTGGTCCGAAACCCATTGCTGTCCATCTAGGCCTGTCACGATAATGAATTTTGCTGGACGATAATTGTCCTACAAATTATTGTTGATAATCGATAACATTTTTTTTAGACCATTTTTACATGAATTATATGGCATAAAAACGCGAGTACAGTGTTCCCTCGCTCTATCGCGGTTCACCTTTCACGGATGCGCTGTTTCACAACATTTTTTTTGTGCTTTTTTTTTTTTTTACCTCAGCGTACGAACGCTGTTACAGGTCGAGCCTGACTCTTTAAGGAGAATTGCATTGTGGGAAGTTTAGTGTCTCTCTCTTCCCTCTCTCATCTGTCTGCACCGCCCATTGTCTTCTACGCCCTGATTGGCTGTAGACCATTGTGTGGAGTGGGTGGGTGGGGTTGTCCATGGTGGAGAGCAGTTTGTCCAGTGTCCTCCCGTCTCTCACTGCTACAAACGCCTCCCACGAGTGCCGATAACTTGTTCGGCTTTGTGGATCATGTCCTACAAGGTTAAATGTCTTATTTCTCTCTGATTATTGAGACTATATTGGGTAATGGGAATGTAAAGGTGACTATATGGGTCTTATATCATGTCTAGGTGCCTCTAGTAATGTGAAAAACACGTTCTATGCCATAACTAATGAAAAGCGGGGCGTACGCCAACCAAAGTTTGGGGAAAAAAAGGACAACATCGTATTGTCCTCTACACTGTGCGCACAATTATTAGGCAGGTCAGTATTTTGACCACATTGTCATTTTTGTGCATATTTTCCAACCCCGAGGTGAATAAACGTGAATGCACATTGGGTTTAAGCGTACCAGGTGATGTGCATGTGTGACGGCAGCAAGGTGGAGGTGGGGTGCCGGTAAAGGCTGCCATTATTAAAAGATGAGCTTGTTGGGGCTTTTCAGGTTGACGATGGACTGCAACAAAACCATGATTTTCGCTCCATCTCAAAGGTCTTACAAAATAATGACACTCGACCTGAACCCTATCGAGGACTTGTGGCCTATAAAGGTAAGATTTACAGCGAAGGAAAAAGGTCCACTTGTCGGAACAGTGTCTTGGAGGCTTTGGTTGCTGCTGGATGGTCAAATGATGACGAAACTGACAGATTCCAGGGACGGAAGCCTTTTCCATGTTATTGGAAAGAAGGGTGATCACTGATTTATTTTGTCCATCCATCCATTTTCTATGCCGCTAATCCTCATTAGGGTCGCGGGTACGCTGGAGCCTATCCCAGCTGACTTCGGGCGGGAGGCGGCGTACACCCTGGACTGGTCGCCGGCCAATCACAGGGCACATATGGACATAACTGTGGGCGCAGTGTATTGTGTGTGTAGTCAACTTTATTTAACTGCTTGGCATAGCTCGACCTCCACTGGATTGGCTTGAGCATGTTTTCGAAAGGATATTCAAGGTGCATTCTTTCCTTTTTCCATATGGTGGAAAAAGTTTGGACACGGCTGCTGAACGGTATCGGTGGGATGTCGGTGCCTGGTTGATGCACGGTGCATACAGTGCAAGCTCATCGTGTCAGGGCGACAAAGAGGCCAAGAGGAGCCGATCTTTATCAGCTGCAATCGGAAATTAAAGGGACGGTTCAGTGCTAATATGCAGATTAAAGAGAGCTGCGCACACACACACACAGACACACACACACGCACGCACGCGGCTTGTGATGATAATAATAATAACAATAATAATAACAATAATAATATGAATGTACTGTATGTCTAATGACGTGTTCATGACAGAGTTGTGTGTTTTGTACGTGATGTGTTCCAAAGGCGTTCTTGTGTTTCTGTGCGTGCGAAGCCCAACACAAACCAGGAATAGCTGGTGCTCCTCCATGCGCGTCGCTTCTCTTGAAAACATGACGCTGGAATGTCAATGCTCAGCCAAAAACGAAAAGAACACTTTCTGCCGGGAAAGAAAGTTGGAAAGAAAGTGTGGGTGCACGGTATTATTACAGGTTGGTGGCGCTCGCCGGGTCCACTCGCGGCTTGATGAGCGAGTGTGATTATTGCAGGTGCGACATGAAATTGTCGCGTTAGCTGGAGGGGGATTATGGTGCTTTTGGGTCAATACTTCCTCTGAGTTGCTTGTCTGCCTGAGCTGAGGAGCGATTAGGCCTTTGTCTGTCAATCTGACTTCATAGAGGCAGTTAGTGCAGAAATACACACACACACACACACACACACACACACACAGGAACCACCTACTGTCACACAGAAACCTGCACTAATTATGGTCCATTTAGTGCAGCAAGAGGTGACGGAGCAGGTGGAGGAGCGAGGTCTTATTCTCTCTTACACACACACACACACACACACACGCACACGTACACACACACACTGGAAAGTGCAATACTGAGATGTTGTATAGTGAAAGTGAAGCATAGGGGCTGTTTTTTGCCCACAGTTAGTTTTTTTAATTGATTGTTGGCTAATGCACTAATTTGCTTTGTCACGTATCACGACACAAAGCTAGGAAAATGGCTGTTTTGTTGGGCTAGCTTAGCATACGTTGACCTACATTGGATTGGTTTTAGCATGTTTGAAGCACAAAATGTATCAAAGTGTTATATTGGGTTGGTGGCCCTTTAGCGCAAGCACAGTGGCGCTATAGCAGGGGCTCGAGCCGACGAGCAGCGGCGATTTCCACTTTACTTTTGTGTGCGTTAATGAAAAAAAGCTGCAGCCTAATGGGATTTGGTGATAAGAAATTACCAGCGCCGGGTCCTTGTCTTTTGTCTCTCACTGGGGGGGGGGGAGTTCAATGGCTCAGCCAGCACGAGGGAGCTCAGGGCCCCAGTTGCCGTAGAGACGGGAGAACACAGAGGTTTGGCGTCACCATGGCAAAGTGCTTTTCACACACAAACGGCGCACATACACGAGTGTGTCTGCATTCATGTACATTGGCCGTGCAAAGACGCGGCACAGTGAGCAGGAAACTCCCATAATGCGTCTGGTAATGGAGATGTTTTAGGGATATATGACATTTCAAAACATCTAAGACATTTTCCTCCTCATTTCACCTCATGTCAGTCTGAAGGCCAGGTGTCCAATTAAAAAGCCACAATAAGGATTTTAGGTAACCAATTGATTTAATTCATTGCGGTACATTTTTTTCCTAACTAACACATGCACATCATGGCAGTTATGCCGGTGGACGGAGGCAAGCGTAGCGTCCCCACAGTCTTTCACTCTCTTTTTTTTTAAACTTGATTCCTACCTTAAAGGGGACCTATTGAGTGTCCTCTTCCCATTCTGTGTGGAAGTGGTACATTTTTGCCTACTTACTTTGTCCTTCTTCCCCATTCCGTTTGAAACCCTGTCTTAAGTTTAGAATAACTAAATAAATTGGAGGCTAACTAGTTAGCTCGGCAGCATGCTATGCTGAAAGTGGCGGCTGTCTCTCGTGTCCCTTCAGTGATCCTGTAGCTTGTGCATAAGAGTTGCGCAATGTGGTGTAAACAAAAAGAATAATAAGAGTGTAAAGGTGACTATAGGGGTGTTATTTCATGTCTACAGGGCTCTAATAACGGTAAAAACATATTTAGAAAGTCATAAACAGGTTTTATGTAGTCTAACCAAGAAAATATTCCATTGATTATAATTGAATCCTGCTTCACAGAAATTCACTTATCGCAGTCGGGTCTGGAATCAATTAAACGCGATAAACGAGGGACGACTGTATCTTCAACTCAGAGTAACAACTCCTAAAATTGATTTAAGCAGTCTATTTTCCACATGAAGAAGAGCAAAATTCAATGTTTTCATCATTTGACACCCAAACAATAATAATAATAATTATTATTATTATTATTGATTGGATTCATTTATTGCCTTTCTAGACACCCAAAGTATTTTACACCAAGAACCAATGATTCATTCAGTCAGTCCACAGTCACATACAAAATATTACCAAAAATGTAACCCCATGAAAATGACTGTAGTACTTCAAAATCCTTGTTTAGTTGGTAGCTTCTTTCCAAAAAACATCGTCATTATATCCATAATAGTAAGAATGTACAAGCAGGGTTTCCACTAGGTTTTTTGAAGCTGTGGTGCACACAATCGACATGATCTACCTCTTGCTATAAAACATATAGCATAGTAAATGTAACCGGTAAACTTAGCAACTACTATACTAAATACTAGTGATCAGCATTTCATGTTCACACTTTCAAAAAGTTCAGTAATTGACAATTCAAATCAATATGGCAATAAAGATAACGACACATAATTCCTCGGTATTTGTGTGCATAAAGTGAGTGATATGTCAGTGGAAATAGCTACGTGGCCTTCATCATGTGCTGTGTGCAGTTAGCATTCGCTATACAACATTACAGACACGATACGGGAAATTACAAGGATTAGGCAAAGGACGATGCATCGCGAAATCGTAGTTGAACAAACGAACTTGGAGAAAACACACAGTGGAGTTCATGACACCAAGCACAGCCATGAAGCAACTGACGTGTAGGTGGCCGCCACAAGTGCACGGATAACTTTTGTGGCATCTTAGCGCCGAGCGAGTTTATCCGTAATCGCAGTAATAAAGATGAAAGCTGCACGAACCGCGTGCGCATGCCGACATCTCTTCTCCGCTTTTTTTAATGCCGCCGCCACCGCGGCACAACAACAAATCAGGAAGGGGACTTAACGTCAGCCGACTGATGTCACATGACATCTACAAAGTATGAAGTGACGGTTATGAAGTCGGTGACACGCGTCCAACATGATGAACATGATATTGCACGTCCAGTCACACCCTGGATTACCTAACGTTGTTCCAAGCTGTGGCGGCCTTGACTGAGCCGTGGCGCCCCGACGCGATCCATCACATGAAACCCTGTGCAGGTATATGCCAATGTCCTTTCCAATACCTGCTGGGTGGCTGGGAGAAATCACATGCTTCTACCGGCTAGTGAGGTATATGCTGTCCATTTTTAGTCATTCCCTACAAAAGGGAGTAGAAATGACTAATTGCTGCAAAAAGCTTTGAAAATTTGACCAGAGCTTGATGAACAACACTTTCAGGAAGAAGTTCCCCACGTGTGTATTTTATGAGTGCTTGTGTTATGTCGCAGTAAGGGGCCACACACACGCACACACACACACACACACACACACACAACAATGGGAGAGAGCAAATGAGCAAGCAAGCAAAGAGCCAGTAGCTGAGGAAAGAGAGAGAAGTGTGTCAGCTCCATGGCGGATGGCAAAACAAGCAAATTACAGAGCGCTGGTAAAAAGACAGTGGCCTTGTCATCCGCCACTGCCAGGAAGGATTTCCTAAATTACAGTCGAGTGGCAAGTGTGCTGCCCCCACCCCATCACTTTGGGAATGCATAGCTATGACGGTGTTCCTGTACGGCAATAAAAAGCATCGAAGGAGGGTGATGGGAGAGAATGTTTGTGTCAGAATGATGCGGTGAAAGCAGAAAACCACGTTGCTGCAATGTGACTATTATTTATTATTCTTTGACAGTAAATGAGCAAAACTAACAAAAATTCTACCAAGGTTAAACCTTTAAAAAGGGCCCTGTGCTACATTTGCAGCTTTTCAGACATCAGTGGTGTGAAAATGTGTTTGTCCCCTTCCTGTCACACTTAAACGTTTCACTTCATCAAACTAATTCAGTCAATGGCAACACAACTCAACACAAAACGCCGCTTTTAAATGAAACTTATTACTAAGGGAGGGAAAATAAATCCAAAGCTACATGTCCCTGTGTGAAAAAGTGATTGCCCCCTAAAGCTAATAAGTGGTTGGGCCCCCCTTAGCAGCAACAACTGCAATCAAGCGTTTGTGATAACTTGCAATGAGTCTCTTCCAGCGCTGGGGAGGAAATCTCAATAGGATTCAGGTCAGGACTTGGACTAGACCACTCCAAAGTCTTCATCCATTCAGAGGTGGACTTGCTGGTGTGTTTTGGATCATTGTCCTGCTGCAGAACCCAAGTTGCTTTCAGCTTGAGGTCACCAACAGATGGCCGGACATTCTCCTTCAGCACAATTCATGCTTCCATTCATCACAGCAAGTCTTCCAGGTCCTGAAGACCATCACACTACCACCACCATATTTTACTGTTGCTATGATGTTCTTTTTCTGAAATGTGGAGTTACTTTTACGCCAGATGTAATGGGACACACACCTTCCAAAAAGTTCAACTTTTGTCTCGTCAGACCTCGTCAGAGTATTTTCCCAAAGGTCTTGGGGATCATCAAGATTTTTTCTGGCAAAATTGAAACAAGTTTTAATGTTGTTTTTGTTCAGCAGTGGTTTTGGTCTTGGAACTCTGCCATGCAGGCTGTTTTTGCCCAGTGTCTTTCTTATGGTGGAGTCATGAACACTGACCTTTTTTGCACAGGGCTATGTAGGTTTGGATATTTTTTCTCCTTTAATAATAAAAAGTTTGTTTTTTTTAAATGTTGTGTTCAGTTGTGTTGCCATTGACTAATATTTAAATTAGACAGGAAGGAGATGAACACCTTTTCCCACCATTGTATATGGATGATATTCTATTCTATTCTATTACAATTTGAAAATTTTACTACAAAAAAAGGGTTCCCACCTCCAAGTAGAAATTCTGGTAATTTCTCTTGAGGCAAAGATGATGAGACACACACACACACACACACACACACACAGGCGCACACTAATGACATTTAAATGGCTCATTTGAAGATAAAAGACGTGCTGACATCAAATGGAGCCTTGTTCTGCATAATAGCAAGCAACTAACCGAAAATGAAGCTTGAATAAAAATGCTCATGTTTGTCTGTGCAAACAAACTGAGGGCACACAAACAAATATTGCGACATTGTGATACAAACTGTGCAATCAAGTCAACACGTTATAGTGAAACTGGCCAATTCAGGCTGTGGGAAATGACTGCGCGTTACAATGACATTTCCAATAAAAGTCTTTAAATACACGCGACAAACAAACCTTTTGTCCGTCCAGCGGCGCCAACTGTCCTTTGTAGCTCTTTAATGAACATTCGTGAGAAAATCGCTTGCATATTTCAGTTTCTCCCAATGCAGGACTTGTCACCATGGCGACAGGAGAGCTAAAAGATGTCAGGTTGTCACAACTTTGTGCACTGCAAACTTTCATCCTGTTCATCTTCTTCATCCCATTTACCTCCTGCCTTATTTCTTCCCTCTCTGGCAGCGTCTGCATGTAATAGGTGGGTAATCTGCTACCCCCATTACCTGCCAGCACATTAGTCCCCGTCTGCACTATTTACACAAGTTCGCGGTCCAACCGCGACACTTACAATCATTACGGCATGGTGTCCCAACACGCTTGGGAATTCCGAGTTGCGTGTGTGTGTGTGTGTGTGTGTGTGTGACAGAGATCAAGGCAAGAGATCCTGTTAAAAGCCCAAGTCAAGATATATGACGCTATTAAGATTTTTGGAGCACCAATTACCCCATCGCAGCCATTATGAAGATGGCATCACGTATTACACTTCTTGTACAAGTTCTTCATCTGGAGGCCACAAAGTGCAACTGTAATTTGACAGAATTAGCAATCTGCTTTCTGGTGGAGACACCATCTTGTATGGTTGCATCTCCTGCCCCTGTCCACCGCAGTACACAAAGAATAGAATGTCACTGTTCAACGTCGTTACCAGCCACAAACGTCTTGAATCTCGACTTTACTTAAACGAGCGCCCACGGACATATCAAGGATTTACTTCACTGAACTCATCACACAGCAACTTGACACTCAAAAGGTATACCGTGGAAATACACAAACGTGTACCAATACAGGTTTAAAATGACAAAAATAAACATTTTGAAGTTTTCCCACGATGCATTGCGTCTGAGCAACGCATTTCATTGGAAGACAAGCAGCACAGAAAATGGATGGCGCTGCAGTGCTGCCTCTGTCCACCAGAGGGAGCCAGAGGAGCCCAGAGGGAGGTTGACGTCATTGCAGCGCCTCAATAAATGAGTTGTTCAGACACAATCCATTATTGTAAAACTTTAAAAGAGTTGTTCTCATTATAAAACCCGTATTGGTACATTTTTGGATAATTTTTGGGTATACCTTTTGAGTGTTAAGTTGCTGCGTGATGAGTTTAGTGTTCTTTGTAAGATGACACTGAGTCAAACTGTTATATATAATGACCTGCGATTTCCAGTGGCTTGACGAGCTCGCGATTGGCTCCTGCCAGAGAAAGAGCTACCATTTCCTCACTGACTCGCGAGCGGCACAGTATTTAGTGTCACGAGATAGGAATTTAGCCATATATTAGCCGCACCGCTGTATAAGCCGCAGGGTTCAAAGTTTAAGAGAAAAGTAGCGGCTTACACACCGGAATTTACGGTACTACCATCATCGCGGGTCATTTTTAGGGGTGGTGAGATCAAACGTAAAAGGTGGCGTTTAGGGACGATTCTACATTGGAAGTACTGTAATTAGCATGACGCTAAAAAGCAGCTCCCATGGTGAAGGCCCCATCTTAATGACCTCTCCTGGGGGTCCTCTGTCAGAGATGGCCGGGATAGACCCTACACACACACACACACACACACACACACACACACACACCATTGGATGCACTGAATGGTCTCCCATGGCAGCATCAGTAGGACATTGTCAGGCCAGACAAAAGGCCTTATCTCCTGCTCCCCTTTCAGTCTGGGTGATTGGCCGCAAGAAATGTCCACAGCCGACACACCACAAATGTCAGCCACCTTGCTATCTCTCTTCAACCTGTGTGTGTGTGTGTGTGTGTGTGTGTGTGTGTGTGTGTGTGTGTGTGTGTGTGTGTGTGCGCGCTCATGATGGGAGATCTACAACGTTTATCTGTCTTCCACGGCTGCAGAGGCCAAGGAAATCTTCCACAGGCATGAAATATGTGAGCGCATGCTTGGAAAATGTAAGTGTCAAATATGACCAAAGAGACAGCATGTGCAAGTATTGGCACATGGGGCAAAAAAAAAAAAAAAAGAGAAAATCTTGCAGCTATAACAGCTTTCACTCAGGTAACAAACTTTCAGTAAGATTTCAGGTTTTGTCCATTCATCCACAAGACGTTTTGTGAGGTCAGAGGTCAGAGGATGTTGGTTCACAGCCTCTGCTGAAGGTCATCCCAGAGGTGTCTGATGTGGTGTCAAATTCTTCCACACCAAACTCACCCAAGCATGCCTTCATACTGTAGACCTTGCATTGCCCCCCCCCCAGGGGCGCAGTCATGCTGGAGCGGAAACCCACAAAGATGCGAGCATAGAATTGTCTAAAAAGAGATTCGGGGGGGTGATTTCTGAAAGATCTGATTCATTTAAGAACTATTCCTGCATTCCTTCTTAAGCACCTGTGATTCATGCCAACCCCCATCCGCTGCGGAGCTCTTCTTCATCACTAATTGAAGGATCATTGTAGCCGCCGGAGACATTAATCAAGACCTGGTTAAGCCTCGTTAGCGGACAATTGCTCATAATTCCACAACTGGATGTTTCAATTAATTAACCATGAACCAATTAGAGACTCTGCAGCTGGAAAATCCACTCCACGCAGTTTTAAACACCACTTTTACGGTGTAGTCTGTGGGGAAATGCAGTCTAAAACTTTTGGCCAGGAGGCCCAAACTGTGTGTTACTCCCCGGTGTTGGGGGGCATCTATGACAGTAGAACCTGCTTAAGTCAACACAACTCGTCAACAAGTCCTGGTCCACAGTGTTCTTTTCAGGTGCCCGCTGAAGTCGACGTCGGCAGTCACGGTCGAGCGCAATTTTATCGACATAAAATTTGAAATTGTATGAAAAATCAGTCCGTCTGTGTCGACGTGTTGTAGTGTTATTAGCTTGATCATCATCGCAGAGCAACATGACGACTGTCGAGTCACGCATCATTAACATGTGCAAAGTAAGTTTCAGAGTAAGAGCATGGCAGTATTGACCTGTATTCTACAATACAAGCAATGGCAATCAATTTTGCTTACGCCAACGACCGTCAGCATGTCCACTGTACTAATGCTCAGTCCAAACAATCGGTGGGGGGCCAGGATGAAAAGAGGCTACAGAATCAATTAGTCCTGGAAGACATAGTTTAGCTCACACACACACACACACACACACACACACACCTGCTGTCGGCCCCCAGCCCACCCCTGCAGAGGCCCACCCGCAGACCATGTGCCATGACAAAAGAGTCCCCCGCTTGCCCCCGCTCCACTCTCCCTCCACCTCGCCGTTTCTTGAAAGTAGGGACTTCATCAGCGCCCCCCGCCGGGCTCATCTATCCGAACACCAAGGCAAACACACTCGCCGCAGGCTCTTTTCTTTTTCTTCTAATGCTAATTATTGCTCAGGCTGCCTGTCCAATTATTACCAGCCGCGCTCTAATTAGGACTTGTTTAAAGTGCTTGTCAATTAGTCTTTAACGTCGTTGTCTGCCTGAGTTCGCCGCGCCAGTTAGCAATTCTTGAGATTCTTGTGAGGAAGGTGCGCCGAGTTGCTTCTGAGCTTCCCGTCATACAGCAGGAGTGCAAAGGTCAATTTGATATGCATTGCTCAGCGTGGGCAGCATTACTGCTTTTGGGAATTTCTATGCACTTACAAATACTACATCTACAAATACAGGGGCGTGAAAAAGTGCTTGCAGCCTTCCGGATTTCTTTTTTGCATGTTTGCCACACTTAAATGTTTCAGATCATCAAACAAATGTAAATATTAGTCAATGACAACACAACTCAACACCAAATGCGGTTTTTAAATCAGTTTATTACTAAGGGAGGAAATAAAACAAACCGACATGACCCTGTGTGAAAAAGCGATTACCCCCACTGCCAAAACATAATTTAACTGAGATCGGTGTGTTTTCAAACCAAGTTGCTTTCAGCTTGAGGTCACCAACAGATGGTCGGACATTCTCCTTCAGCACAATTCATGCTTCCATTTATCACAGCAAGTCTTCCAGATCCTGAAGACCATCACACTACCACCACCATATTTTACTGTTGCTATGATGTTCTTTTTCTGAAATGCGGTGTTACTTTTACGCCAGATGTAATGGGACACACACCTTCCAAAAAGTTCAACTTTTTTCTCATCAGACCACAGAGTATTTTCCCCAAAGGTCTTGGGGATCATCAAGATGTTTTCTGGCAAAACTGAACAGTATATTTCATCACATACACAAGAACGGAGAGGCGACAGTGCGCAGGGATACGGCAGGAGACAAATGTAACGCCGAGCGATTTGTGAGGTCTGTTTTTTTCGAGGAGGCATTTTTATGATGCAAACGTATCACTCTTTTGAACGCATGTTGTTTTGAGAAGCCAAACACGGCTTCAGGTGAAATGTCTGAACGGCTACGTGACTGAAAAGTTTGCATTACAGGATGCAATTACAGCCCATATGGGATCCACTCAGTAAAACCGTGACATTCCTGTCAGATTTTGCATACATCCAACCAACGACAAAGCCCCACTCACAGTGACAGGTCGTCCCCGCTGCACCGTGCTGGGATTGGAACACCAATAAAAATGAAATCTTTTAGATTAAACACTATTAATGCACAAAAATAATCATCAGACTTACTGATTTGTTCATATGATGCACGCAGAGCAACGAACAACATCGTGTGCTGTCTCCTTCCTGCTTCGTTCCAATGCGCCGTGAGGCGTTCAGGCGCACTCGTAATTGAGAGTGATAGGCGCTAATTGTTTTCCATTTTTATTCACGTACCCCGTGTTACAAGTGGCGTACCCCTGGCTAATTTTAAAATACACGCAGAGTAGAAGATCCTCGTAAAGGAGGTTTGGCGAATGTGTCACATAAGCTGTGCGCTGCAAGCTAAAAAGTGTCAACATAAAGTTGCTTGGTACAGTTCGTCCAACATTGTAGTCCAATCGTTGTGTTGCGTGTTCATATTGCCATACTAACCTTTGCAGTGTGTGTGTGTGTGTGTGTGTGTGTGTGTGTGTGTGTGTGTGTGTGTGTGTGTGTGTGTGTGTGAGGACACTCTTGTCAGCGCTCTGACACTTTTCCCAGTGAAGCGAAAGGATGCTCGTATTTGCACGTGTAGGTGGGAGGAAAAAGAGGATTTATCAGCGCTAATCTCTCACCATGCAGATCTAGGCGCATCACAATGTACCGCTGCGCTACATATATTTAGCTCCCTGTCTCGCATTTGACGCCTTGTGAGAGGGGCAGAATTGGAGGATGTGGTGGAATGAAAGACGACTAGAAGTAGTGCAAGAAGGAGGATCATCCGAGAAAGGACAACAAGAGAGGAGGAGTCTGCTTGGAACGCTAAAAGGATTAGTCCCCTCACCTCTCCTGGATCACAATGTTTCCTGGGCCGTTTGATCAGCGCGTGTGCGAGAGAGAGCGAGAGAGATGTTTGCTCTGATATCGACACTGCTTCATGCTGATCCTATTACACGGCAATAAACATCAGCTACCAACATGGGGATTACTAAGTGTGAGCGTGCACGTGTGGAGCAGTGTGGTGTGTGTGTGTGTGTGTGTGTGTGTGTGTGTGGAGATGTGGCCTAAACTCAGCTGGACCCCTTTTATCCTCCTCTCTCTCTCTCACACACACACACACACACACACACACACACACACGCACACGCACTGGTATGAAAAAGTGTTTGACCCCTTCCTGATTTCTTATTTTTTTGCATGTTTGTCTCACTTAAATGTTTCAGATTATCAAACAAATGTAAATATTAGTCAATGATAACACAACTCAACACAAAATGCACTTTTTAAATGAAACTTTTTGTTACTAAGGGAGAAAAAAAAAATCAAACCTTCATGGCCCTGTGTGAAAAAGTGATTACCCCCCTGTTAAAACATAAATTAACTGAGATTAATTGAGATCTATCAGTCTGGAAAAAGGTTATAAAGCCTTGGGACTCCAGCTAATCACAGTGAGAGCACATCATCCACAAATGGAGAAAACATGGAACAGTGGTGAACCTTCCCAGGAGTGGCTGGAAAAAAAAAAATTGCTTTTTCCCCCCAAAAGTTTAAAATTTTTCTCATAACAAACACAAACCCGCATACATTGCACAAGATAAGAATCATAATGACAGAAAAGAGAGACAGAAAAAAGTAGGAGCATCCACACTCATCCAACAAAGTGCAATAGCCTGCAAAAGTACAAAGTCCAATATCTTTGGGTTCGGCCAACCGAAATGACCCCAAGAGCGCAGTGACGACTCATCCAAGAGGTCACAAAAGACCCCACAACAACATCCAAAGAACTGCAGGCCTCACTTGCCTCAGTTAAGGTCAGTGTTCATGACTCCACCATAAGAAAGACACTGGGCAAAAACGGCCTGCATGGCAGAGTTCCAAGACCAAAACCACTGCTGAACAAAAACAACATTAAGGCTCGTCTCAATTTTGCCAGAAAACATCTTGATGACCCCCAAGACCTTTGGGAAAATACTCACGCCACATTTCAGAAAAATAACATATCAGATCATAGCATCAATAAAATATGGTGGTGGTAG
Source organism: Dunckerocampus dactyliophorus (assembly GCF_027744805.1). NCBI lineage: Eukaryota > Metazoa > Chordata > Actinopteri > Syngnathiformes > Syngnathidae > Dunckerocampus > Dunckerocampus dactyliophorus. The sequence continues at coordinate 49,859,779 of NC_072819.1, read as the reverse complement.
TGTGATGGTCTTCAGGACCTGGAAGACTTGCTGTGATAAATGGAAGCATGAATTGTGCTGAAGGAGAATGTCCGGCCATCTGTTGGTGACCTCAAGCTGAAAGCAACTTGGGTTCTGCAGCAGGACAATGATCCAAAACACACCAGCAAGTCCACCTCTGAATGGATGAAGACTTTGGAGTGGTCTAGTCCAAGTCCTGACCTGAATCCTATTGAGATGCTGTGGCATGACCTTAAAAAGGAAAAGCCTCCATTGTGGCTGAATGACAACAATTCTGCTAAATTCCTCCCCAGCGCTGGAAGAGACTCATTGCAAGTTATCACAAACGCTTGATTGCAGTTGTTGCTGCTAAGGGGGGCCCAACCACTTATTAGCTTTAGGGGGCAATCACTTTTTCACACAGGGACATGTAGCTTTGGATTTTTTTCTACCTTAATAGAAGGTTTCATTTAAAAAGTGCATTTTGTGTTGAGTTGTGTTGTCATTGACTAATATTTACATTTGTTTGATGATCTGAAACATTGAAGTGGGACAAATCAGGAATCAGGAAGGAAGACTTGGAGAGGCTGGATCCACTTTAGCCCAAAACACATTTGAGTCTCTTGCAGTGCGAGAGAGAGTTAAAATGCCGAATTTGACGTTTGATTAGCACGTTTTTCCTCACTGTGTTCATACTTTTGGAGAATATTTGATCCAAATCTTGTTCCGGTGTTTCGGTCTGTCCTTCTTGTTTGTGCCAAAAAGTGACGTTTGTTGCGCCGCAGCAACATCTTTTTCATCATATGAGCCGTGGGTTCGTAAATCCACGTGTTTCCTTCCTCCCTTCCTTCCTTTCTCCTCCTCCTCCTCCTCCTCCTCCTCTCTCTCTATCCCTTTCACAGCATCGCTTCCTCCCCCTTGCGTCCCACCCATTGCCTTTCTTTCTTGCAGAACCTCTAAAAGGCTGACATGCAAATGGGTCTTATTAAATCCTATTAGGCCGTCTGTCACCAGCCAGCAGAGAGGGAGCGGGAGGGGGAAGGGGTGGTGAGGGGGTCTTGGAGTTATGATTGGCGGCGAGACGGAACGTAGCTCTATGAACTCGGGGAAAAAGGGAAGCTGAGACGTGTAGAAAGTGGTGGGAGAGGACGCTTGTGCAAGCTTCCACACCGCTGCAAGTATGCGCTTTAAAATGGTACACTTGGCGCAACACACACACCACACCGAAATGACATTTCCTTCATGATCGCTGCTGTATTTCCATCAGCAAGGAGTTGACGGTGGCTGAAGCTTGTCCAAGCTGACTTCAAACATGAGAAATAGTTCTTGATCACAAGTGAAATGTCAGGAATGTTCCAGCATCCTGCGATATTGGAGCAAGGGGACCAAAATGGCGTGTTGGATCTGCGGGTTATGTCGCCTGTTCATCTTCCATCACTTCTCCTCCTCTTCCGCTTTGATTTCCTTTTCCCGTGATGAGACTTAGAGGACGACGCATGCCTTTCTCCTGCCTGTCAATTATCCTCGTCCATCTCTCAGTCGACCTTAATTGCCGTTCAGGAGAGGCGAGCGCCATCCCAACGGGCTAGGCCAGGACAATGCAGGCCCGTATAGCTGACCGGCCCGCGACTCAGCCCAAATTGGATTGGAAATCTTCCATCTTCTCCTTAGCATAACAAAGGTTGTTAGACAAAGCAGCCTTTTTAATGGAGAAAATCAATCTCGCAGAGGAAGCGGCGGCATTGTCTCCCATCAGCTGTGCAGGTGCGTCTCACCCACGGCGGCCTTAATCGGAGGTGGCAGGGGAGACATCGGACCGGAATGTATACGTTCCTTTGGAGAAGGCTGGCAGCCGGAGGGGCGGGGGCGGGGCAGAGCAAATCCTGACACAGACGTAACAAAGTAAATTCAGGTGACGTCCAGCTTCGACGTGAACGCTCCTTTGCCTAACCCGGAAAGCGGCTCTCAGACTCTCTCTCTGGACCCTCTGGACCCGGTAGAGCAGGTCGTCCAGAAACCGGAAGGTTGGCGTTTCGATCCTTGCTCCCTCCACCCAGTCACTGCCGCTGTGTCCCTGGGCAAGACACTTCGCCCACCTTGCCTCCAGTGCCGCCCACACTGGGTGTATGCATGCGAGTGAATGATCGGTGGTGGTCGGAGAGGCCGTAATCCACATCTACCAGCACCACAGTGTGACTAACGAGTGAATGAATAATGGGTTCACTTCATTGTAAAGGGCTTTGGGTGCCTTGAAAAGTGCTGCATGAAATCTTAATCCATTATTACCTGCTTATGTTTTTGCTGGAGTTTATCCGTTTGGCTGGTTGTGTTCAAAATAACTTGAACAGTTCGGACCACTAGTTGTGACCACTAGATGGCGGTGTTGACGTGTTTAAATTGTTTTTTTTCTTACAATTTTTTCGTAATTACAAACGCGTGTGTATACATCTGCTAAAATTGGCCTAATTAGGAATATTTCATATTGCATTTTATTCCTGGCGCTCCTGCGAGCGTATCGAGCGTATTCCCTCGGCTGAAAATTGATCTGGTTTATAGATTTAGGGAATGCTCTTTTTTTTCAATTTTTGTTCTCCGTGTGGCCTTGGGGGCGACGTAGGTTCTAAATAAAGGTTCTACCTCCGAATTAGCTGGACAGTGAAACAGTGGAACTTTCATAGTCAAGATTAAGCTGAAAGTCTGGACATGGGCTGGTCAGGTTCAGGCTATGAGTGTAGCCTAAGTTACCATGGCGATACAGCTGTTGTAAAAGAGAGCTGCCTTCGCTGAACACGCAAGTCCAGCTTCCCACTCGACACAGCTCGCTAACCCACTAAACTCACTTGGCAGAACACCCCCTAAATCAACATGACAACCCTTGCGAGGCTCCAAACAGCACAACGCCCCGATTTGCCGTCTTCCTCGGCATCAAACTTAGATCAGCTGCTGGCCATGCGTCCTTCTAAAAGGGGGCGACGGCTGAAGGAAGCCGCGAATGCTTTGCCGGGAGAGAAGATTTTCAGGAGCTGAGGAGGATTTGGAAGCTTGAGATTGTTGTCTGACTCTCAGTGTTGAGGAGGTGAAGCCGGTGGATCGCCCGCGGCGCGGTTTGGATTACACTGGCACGCCGCTCGCTGTCCTCCACGCTTTGTGAACGCGCGTGCTGCAGACGTTTGAGCGGCATCGCTTAATCGCTAGTTACGTGCTTTGTCAACGACAGCAACTAGCGGTGTGCACGGCATAAGCCATCCTTTTCCTCGACCACTTATGCTGTTGAAGGCAAGCTGGAATGTATAGCAGCGGATCGCCGATCAATCGCAGCTCTGACACGTACAGACAGACAAGCATTCACACCTACAGACAATTTAGAGTCTTCATAACGTAACATGCATGTTTTTGAGCTGTGGGGTGAAGCTGAAGTGCCTGCAGAGAACCCAGACAAGTGCAGGGAGAGCATCGCAACAGCTGAGCTAACCACTGCAGGCCCGGATGCCGGCGCCTTTGGCATGCGAGGGTGATGCGACGGGCGCACGATTCCTCAGTGGGAGCGCAATTTAGCTGACGTGCGTCTCACTGCCGTGAAGCAAAACTCCTCCCATTGTGTGCGTTTGGATAAGGTGAGTGCTCGTGTTTATCTGTGCACTTGCAGCTTCGTGCACATTACCATGAGAATGGCCTAAGCCCTCTGCTAATCCTTGTTGTAATAAACGTCTTCATTCGCTCACCCGAGACACGACGGGGCCGCGCGGCATCGGCATCACCGAGCTGTGGCACGTAACTTTGACCAAGAACATGTTGTAGTTTGTTTTTGGACAAGTTAGTTTGGGTCATATCGATACAGCGGTACCTCGGCTTTCATAGAATTTGGTCCTCAGCAAAAATGTAAAATGGCTCACATTGCGTACACTGTCTCGGTTATCATATGGCCGAGCAGTGCGCCTCACACACTAATCAGAGGAATCGAGTGCCCAAACAAAGCATCCCTGCGTTGGTGACTCGGTCTCCACTGGTTCTTTGAGAGTTGGGACACGATTGACCAGGGGCGAGCACACTGCAGCCCGCGGGCCACATCAGGCCCGCCGAACGTCTTGATCTTTTCCAAATTACTTTTTTGTGAAACTTTTAACATCAGAACTGCAGCTACTCTGGCAGATGCAATCTGTAGCTTGTACACAAAAAGCCATCCAAACAACACAACACGTCAGCACGGGCGTAAGCTAGCTACTGCCCCATGCGGGCACACACAAAGGTCTATGCAGCCATGGCCAATGAAATGCTTTGCTTGGAAGAAATGCATTATGGGAAGCCGTAATAATAATAATAAGAAGAATTGTTTTTTACTGTAAACTCGTATTAGTACTTGTATTGTTAAGTTGCTGTGTGATGATTAGGCCTGTCATGATAATCGATAAATCGAACGATAGAAAAAAAAGGAGGTCGGTAATATTGACGCCTGGATAAAATTGACACGCACAGGCGGGATGACACGAGGGTTCACTCTGCATGTGTGTGTGCACATCGGTTCTATAGTGGAATGAACGGAGAGAGTCAACCTCCTGTCAGCTATTCAGCCTCTTTGTGTACGTGGAGGCGGGGGGGTTACGTACTGATGGAGTGCTAGCAGCTAGAAAGTTAGCGAGCAAACGCGAATATGAATGAAGGCACAAAAGCGATCGTTTCTAAGCCGAACACCACAGTTCCAGTGTGGATGTGCGGCGGGGCCTTCGTCCCGGCGGTCGGTCGGCGCTTGCTGGGGCGTTTGGGGCGGGGTGGTGCGCGCTCGCGGACGGTGTCGCTCGCTGCATTACAGGGGAGGTTACCTCTTCCTCACCGACTCGTGAGTGCCACAACAGGAAACTTCACACAGGTGCGCTATACTTGACTACGATCTAGTGTTTCAAATGTTACCTGACACGGGCTCGTGCGCCACAAGACGTCATTTTATGACGTGGACATGTGCGGCTTATAGTCCGGTGCGGCTTTTGTGTGTACAAATCAGTTTTTCTCTCTAAATTTACAGGGTGTGGCTTAAACCCCGGTGCGTCTTATACGCCCGAAATGAAGTTTTTTCTGAGTGTTAAACAAATAGTCTGTTTCGGTTTTCGTCTGAGCTTTTGGAACGGATCATGAAAACAGGTTTCATTGTATATGTACCGTATGTCTTTGGAGCTGCTTTTTATTCCAAAAAAGGCACTTACACGCGTGCGCAGCAATTTGAGCATTGATGCTCCACTTGGGTCACATGTGTCCCTTTCTCTCCCCTACCTTCTGCGGGTCTCTCTTGGGAACCACCCCACCCGCCACCTTCCCACCCCATTGCAGGTTTCCTCACACAAAGCAGTCCATTAAAAAGCCTTTATCGGAGCTATTCATTCAGTGGGCTTCCACAGAGATGAGGAAAGGCTTTAGGGTAAAGGTTAGAGGGAGTGTGTGTGTGTGTGTGTGTGTGTGTGTGTGTACCCAAGGAAGGTCTGGCCCTTCCCTGTTTAGGAGGAGGTTTTGTAAGGCAAATGTACAGATATACCATTTCATTGTGCGTTTACGCTGCACTTCCATCAATATGCTATCATGGCTAATGGCTATAATGCTTTCATTACATTAATAGTGCTTCACTTGCATGTGTGTCAAATTACAGAAGGCCATTTTGGCTCATTAGAAGCCTATTGCACCTTGTTTTCAATGAAAAGAAGTGTTTAGGTTGGACGTGTAAGCTTTTATTTGGAAAGGTTGTAACACCCGTCAATGTAAAAATGACCACAAAAGGTGATAAACCATAATTGCGATTAAAAAAAAAAAACAATCGGCAGCTTTTAATGTAATAATCCTGCAAAAGTAATACATTTCCCACAAACATAAAAGCTCACTACAAAAGGTAACACGCCGTTTCCCACAAATGTAACAACTATTGCGTTTGCAGAGGTTTTCTACGTTCGTGGGGAAGCAAAAATGTTGTCATAATTTCCCACAAATGTAATAACACAATGAATAATGGTTGTTGTTATTTATACCTACTAATAGCCTACTAATCCACCCAAATCCACCCCCACCCCCAAACACTTCTCTCCCTCTCTCACCGCTGTCGGCGGTAAATCTTGAGATCAGCCATCACCAAATGGCGGACCTCGGTCCAGATGGGGACCAGCGGTGGCCCTTTGCGGAGCCGTGACCAATTCAAGTGAATGGGAAATATAATAACTTCTAATAATGTTCGCCAGGGTAATTACTTCAGTTATTACGGTTAACATGGCGGTGACGTCACTCGAAATGAGCCAATGAAATGGTATCGTTTACGAATGAGAACCATCCATCCATCCGTTTTCTATGCCGCTTTGTCTTCGAATGAGAACCGTGGCTCGTTGATCGAGAAAGCCGAGCGTTTCAAAGCGAAAGCACGGCCCGATATACGTACACTCTTCCAGCATCCAGTCCCAAACCGCCGTGTCTCCTGTGCTCTGAAGCTGTAGAGCCCAGTGTGGAAAATCTACGAGTCACAGCGCATTCATTTACAGCGCAGCAGCGTGCACACGAGCCTTCACGAAGGGCTGTGTGGATTTTGGAGCAAAAGAAAACAACTTTCGCAGACGGGAGCGTTGTGGAGTGCTTCCGCTGCAGACATCTTACTCAAAAGGTGAACAAAAAGAGCAACTGTGTGACAAATTCAGGCAAATTCCAGCGTCCGCTGCAAAAGTAAGAAGAAAATGTACGGTTGCAGCTTTTTGTTTAAGGAGGAGAAACCGGTGCAGTTTTCTTTAGCTTAAAAATGTGTTTATTCGTTCAAAATTTGTATTATTTGTGAAATTTGTACTGTAAAGACTGAACTGGAAACTGAAACCAGCAAAATGCAACAAAACGGAGAGCAGTGAAGCATGCAAGCGTATTCAAATTGCTTGCCGAGTATGACAAATTCAGACATGTTGGCAGGTGTGCACTAACACTGAAAGTCCTCCCTGCCTCACGCCCCCCTGACAGTCCACCGCCTCCCAGTATTTGAGAAGGACTGGTTGTAGGGTGACGTGCAGGGTTTCATTACATTTGATGCTGATATGAGCGGGTCTGTTGGACGCAATTTAAGCACAAAATAAGGTTCGGACCCTCGCTGTGAAAAAAAACTGCATAAACGGACCTTAAAAAGCAATTAGCGACTGACACACAATTACGAGTGCGCCTGAACGCCACACGGCGCAAGCAGAACAGCGCAGGAAGCAGAAAGGAGACAGCGCATGAAGTTGTCCGTTGCTCTGTGTGCGTCATAAGTGCGTCATGTGTCCGCCACTTTCCCCGAGTGGGTTTGATAAAGGCCTTCCGAGTCCTTGGAGGCTCCTGCCGAAAGCCTCATCTGGATCTCGTAGGGTCTAGCCCAGGGGTGTCCAAACTTTCTCCAGCGAGGGCCACATAGTGAACAACGAAAGGATGCAAGGGTCACCTTGATACTTTGTAAACCAACACGTGTAGATATGCTAAAAAGCGACATGTAGCTCAAGAAAAAACTGCCTTTCGCTGCCTTTGTCTTACAGGCGATATGCTACTAAAAATGACAAAACAAGTTTATTCGTGTAAAATTGCGACTTTTGTTCTTCATTTGATTATGACTTTCGTTCTTAATATTTTGACTTTATCCCTGTAAAATTGCAGCTATTTTTTTCCCTTTCTGCTGTTTTTTTTTTCCAACTTGTTCATTTCAGCCTTCCTCTTGTAAATTTTCTTCTCGTAATTATAACTCTTTTAAAACAATAATGCATTTTTTTCTTTACTTCAACATTGTTACCAACATGATATTTCTCCTCATTCCTCGGTTTATTCTCATAAAAATGCAACTTTTCTCATTAGAAAATTGTTCTCTTAATATTTTGACATAACTCGGGTCAAATTTCTGCTGTTGATTATTTTTGTATTATCCTCCAAATATTTCTTCTAATATTTTGACTTTATTCCCATGTTATAGATTTTCCCGCAAGCTAAGTTTCCAAAAATTACTACTTTATTCATTGTTTTGCACTTTAAAAAACAAAAATAAAACTTGTTTCTTTAAAATTTCAACTTCATGCTACTAAAATGACATTTTTCCCTCAAGCTATGACTTTATTCCTGTGAAATGACGGCTTTTTTACTTCGCTACATTACAACTCTTCTCTTAATACGTTGACTTTTGATTGATTTTCCCATTTTTGCTGCTGCTGTTGTTGTTGTTTAAGTTTCCTTGTTAAATTACATTTTAGACTGTGCTGCGGGCCGACAAAATCACAGCCACGGGCCGCAAAAGGCACTTTGGACACCACTGGTCTAGCCTTTCCCTGTAGCGAGAGCATAGTCTTTATTTTGCAGTAAGGAGACCATCCAAATGAGTGCCGTTTTTCTTGTCTGTGTGCCGCGTTTTCCAGACTGCAAGTCCCATCAGTCAAGAAATGCGTCATGAAGAGGAAGAATACATTTAGAAGTCGCACTGGACTATAAGTTGCATTTGCCAGTATTTATGATCAAAGCTAACAGTTTTCTTTTTACAAGAGAAGAAGACAAAGCCAGAAGGAGGGGGCGATGTTTACACCAACAAGCAGACACGCCAAAGCTACGGAAGCTGAAATAAGTCATTTTTCTAAGTTTATGGATACAATAAAACCTTACGTGGTTCATAAAGGATGTCAAGAACGTTCTCGAAGAAGACACTTTGAATGTGTGGCATGACGCCTGGACGCATCCCGGTGTGTGGAAACGCACACTGGGGTGAAAAAGTGTTTTTTTTTTAAACACAGATCATGAAACAAATTGAAATATTAATCAATGACAACATGACTTAACACTTTTTCACACCACTGTATCAAACCGCCGTATTTTACCACCAAAGCTTCATTTTTGTATTCACAAATGAAATAAAACAGACTGAAAATCATCAGTCCATGTGCGTGTTTAGTTAGCGAGTGGGTGACACAGCAGCTACAGTCTCCAGTGTCCTAATTAAACAGCACTGCTGTCTAACATGCCACATTTGCCACTCCGCGTGATTATGGTTGCACATGACTTGCAGACGCATAGCTTCCACGGCAGAAGTGTATTAGAGAATATTTCGAAACAGCCAAATCTGTGCATAACTGCGTCACAAGCTCAACTCAATTAATTATTGCGGCCAATAGGTGTCGCCAAAAACCAACCACCAGCACTCCACTTTTGATATATAAGTCGTACCTGACTTATAAGTCACAGGACCAACCAAAATATAAAAAATATGACTTATACTCTGGAAAATACAGTAAAAAACCAAAAAGCAAAGATAAGGAAAATCATTACAGTGGCCTGACTTTCCCAAAAAGCCCCCAAATTAGTGACATAAAATGCAGTGTGTGTGTGTGTGTGTGTGTTTGTGCAAGGGCTAAAACGTTTCAATACGCAAGGTGCATTTCAGTCAAGACACACAGCAGAAGACATTTGGAGCACGGTTGGCCTTTGCACCTTCTTCTGTTTGAAGAAGATGAAGGGATTGAGGAGGAAGGACACCAAGATGGCCAACCTCTTCAACACCTTTGATGCTCAAAGGGCAGCAGAAGATCAGAGAGATAGAAAAGGGGAACACCGGGAAGAGCAACAACCCATGGCAAAGATACCGGACGAGGAGATTGGCGCAGGAGAGGGATGGAGATGATGGGGGCCGTGGGAGGCTGGTGCTGCACCGGATGCTGAAAACAACACTGATGTGGATGAAAATGACTTCCTGACATTCATTCATCCTACATGCAGCCTGTTGGTGCGATACGGGTCGACAGATTTAAACGCTTCTGAGAGTGGTACCTCGATTTTTGTTACGAATTTGTTCCAAAAGTTGAGACAAAAAACATTTAATCCGCTTCAGACACCCAAAATATCACCGTAAAACACATTTTGTACATTTTACACGTGGAAAGCAACGTGAAATCGTTGTAAATGACAAACGGACGGAATTTATCGTTGATGCGGACTTCCTGTCCATCCTGGTGAGATTGAATTCAGTCTGGTTTTTCACCTTCTTGATCAAAGTGCTGCCACTCGCAACTTTCCTTGGCCCCGTGGTGGGTTATTTAGCAGCCGAGAGTGAGTCAGCAACGTGTAGGGTGCGCTCGATTTTGTGCAACGATACAGTACAGGGCGAACGGACTACAACGGACGCGTGTAGAATTTACTGCCAAATAATCTCTTTTGGTGTATGGTACACATGTGGAAAAGTACATTCTGCAGGCTGCACCAACACGTAGGGTGGCTTGGGACGAGAGATGGATAAGCAAACACGGAGACATGACAGAGTAAACAACGCCCTGGAAACCAGATGGCGAGACACAAACAACATCCATCCCTCTCGTTCTTTGTCTGCATCTATTCACACCATCCTCTCTGTCATGTGAGCCCGAGCCACGTGTGGATCGATGATTAGTTTGCCCATCTGTTGTGTGCCGTTTATGCACTTTTTAGCGCGTGTGATCGCCAGGGTGGCGCATGGTCCTGTGGCCCGCTGCGTCACAGTTGACAGCTTCAGGACCAAGGCCAGCGGCGGCCCCGCTGCTGCTTAAGTACTTTCAACGTCACTTCTGATCATTTGGCACATACAGTATCTATGTGTGTGTATGTATATATCTACAGCAGGGGTCACCAACCTGGTGCCCACGGGCACCAGGTAGCCCCCACGACCACATGAGGTGCCCGCAAGCCTGCTTTTCATTCAGGTTTTCAGTTAATAATGTGAGAACACTAGAAAGAAAAGTATTGTGAAACATAAGATGTGAGTTGTGGATACCAGCATTTTGTGAATGTTTTGGTAAAACTAGCATATTTGATCTGTTTGGGTTGAAATAAGCTATGAAAATCATTTCTACAAAAATGAGTAGCTCCTGGCCATTTTCATTTTGTAAAAGTAGCTCTCACAAGGAATAACGTTGGTGACCCTGGTGTACAGTAACTACACATACAGTAGAGCCCATCTATTCACTGTTGGCTTCGCTCTGTCGCATATAGTTGACAAAGCAGAATAGCGGAGTATATGTCTTCAGGAAGGAATTCATTTCATTGTTACAATATGCGAAGGGCCAACATTGAGCAGATAATGGCCCCCGGCCTGCACTTTGGACACCCCTGTCTTACAGGGTTACTTGAGAAAGCTTGAGATTTTGATATTTTAATGATTTCATTATATTGAGAGTGAATCAACCACCCACCTTTCAATTCAGGGCAAAATATAGCATTTTTATGCCATAACAGAGGCCAGCGTCTCCACCATGTGTAGGTTGTGGTTTTTGGAGGTGTGACCCAGATGCAGTTAGAGTACTGTATGTACTGAAAATCAATGCAATTTGGCGTTATGGGTATAGTAATATATACTGGATAGACTTTGCTTTTATATGAATGAATAAATCATCACTCTGCTGTGGTTGACTACGGCCTATTATTAGTCAAAAATATGCACATTTAAGCAAGTTTGACATATGTTTTGTCTAAATTAAGCATTTTCAAACATAATAATGGCTAAATGAACCAAAATAGATATACAAGGCATTCTAAGACGTTATGTTTCTATATAGTATTCTACACTGGTCACTCGGTGTCAGTAACGTTACTGTAATGACACACAAGCACCAGACTTGATCGCCAGAACAACAGGCTTCTATTCCCTAACATGGACTACTGTTGCGGCCATAACCCACGCCAAGCTAAAACTCATTCGGCTCCCCCAGCACCAGAACACATTTACAGCAACACACAACAGCACAGGTTGCTTATTTCCTCTTATTATGTCTACTGTATTGGCTAAGGCAAGTGTAAAGGTGACTATAGGGGGGTTATTGCATGTCTAGAGGGCTCTAATAATGTTAAAAGCCGTATTTAGAAGGTCGTAGACAGGTCTTCCCTTCTCTTTAACTGAAAATATGCCATTTGCAGGCCCGTAACCAGATATTTTTCAGGGTGGTTCAACAATCTGAGCGAGCGGACCTTTTGCGAGGGAGCAAAGCGACCGGGCGGGGGGAGGATGTGCGAGGGGGGTGTTCCCCCACTCCCAGGGGCAGGGAAAATTTTGCATTTGGAGCCCCAAAAAAACAGTTTTCTGATGCATATTTTGAACAGACATAACAACAGTTATTTCCTCCAAATGACAAGCTTAAGGGCAAAATGCCAACATCAAGCTTGCCCTCTTTAGATAAGTTCATCAGTTTACTGGGCGCCTGAGCATGCCATGGCTTCAGTGGTGGATGCTATTTCCACAGGCCTCCACTATATGAATCACTACAATGTGTTTCAGCCTTACCTATCGCTCATTCAGCATCATCTTTCTTGGAAAATATGTCCACCACTTCCTCCAGGTTGATCACCTTTTTGTAGTGAATGTGAAGTGCCAGCGAGGTCAGCCGCTGTTGCGTCACACTGGCCCTCATGCGTGTTCACACGCTTATGGATTATGGACTTCTTTTAACGGCAGTGTGTCCTGTAACACTTTTACAGAGGAATGACAGGTGAGCGTCCTCTTTGGTCACGGGATAATCATGTCTCATTCCTAACAGTTCTCAGCACTTCTACAGTAATTTGGATTCCATTTTACCAAACAAAAAGTGTTCCAATAGGTTGTGATGGTATAGTATATTGGTTGGCTCACCCTTTCTAATTCCCCTTCACATTATTATCTTCACATTTGATCATTTGTCTCACACGTGTGCTGATATTCATACAATGAAATATTTTGTAATCCAATTTACAATACAGGACAAGTTAACACATTCAAACTTCTTTTGCATGATGTCCCTGAACACATCTCACGTGGCCAACATGGCTGCTGCTGCACAGCATGCAATACTAAATGAGGCCCAGCAATTAGCATTAGCAAAGTAGCAACAAGTAGAACCAGCATACTGAAAACAACATCGTCACAATGACATAGAATATGACCTGGAGCAACAGTTTTACAGAGGAATGACAGGTGATCATCTACATTGCACATAAATGATTCCAAGTTAGTTCAACAAAGAAAGTGCATTCAAGTCTATAAAACTTCACTCAACAGTGCAGACTGGCTCTTTCCAATGAGTGAACACTATCAAATGCACATGACATTGTATATGACAAAATATAAACACACAGTAAACATCACCAAATATCCCGGACAGTGCCAAAACGTGACTCACCATGTCTCTGAGCACTTCCTGCAGCAATGTGCACATGCCACTATTCACCAGCAACAGGCGCTGTTGCAACACTTCTGCCATCATTTATCACAGCACATTTACACTAGGTTACAATTGCACACCTTGAGAGCAGCTTTTTTTTTTTTTTTTTTTTTTTTTTTAAGCCAAGCGGACCTTTGGTCGCCCGCGGGGGAGTTCGTTCGAACCCCCCAAACCCCCCCCCTGGTTACAGGCCTGATTTGTAAATAAGCAATACTGCTTCACTTATGAATTCATCTATCACGGTCGGTTAACTGCGATAAGCGAGGGATAACTGTATCCGGTTGCGCTATTTTTAATTACTGGTATTTACAGAAAGTTCTTCCTCACTCACGCGCATGCATGTGCGTGCTGACAAAGGCCGCGTGATGCCGTGACATCTTTGTATTTGCTGGCTAACCTGCACAAGAGGTGTCACATTAGCAAGACAACAAACGTTGGCAGGCCTCTGCTCAGCAGCTGCACACCTCTTTTGTTGTCTCGGCACTTTCTAATTAATGTGATAAATAAGCTGCTGTTTAATTGGAGGGAGCTGTGAGTGACACGCGAGCGCGACGGAAGATTAGCCGGTGCTTTGCAACAGTATCCCCCCCCCCCCCCCCCCCCCCCGTCACTGTGATACGTGATTGATGAAGTCCTGATTCCTGCTGCTAAGAGGCCGCGGCTCAAACCCGCATCCACGAATCATAAGTTGAGCAACTCTAGGCTGTCAAGACACTGTCCGGCGCGGCTCTTGAGGTGTCAGGGAGTGGGCTGCCATCCGATACACTAATTCAACCAGAATGGAACACTCTTATAAAGAGCATTTCCAACATGCTTAGCTGAGTGTTCCCACCACTGTGAGAAAGTCCGTCAAATATCTGTCAGCTTTGCCTCAAGCGTCCATGTCATAGAACAATAGCAGCGAGATCCCCACATCTCCTCATCCTCAACTAATCCCTGCTCCATCTAGATCACAGCAAACATCCTGCAGGGGGGACCAGTTTCAGTTGTTCTGTGCCGCCTAATCTCCATCATTCCCATTCACACAAACACACACACACACACACACACACACACGCGCGTTTCTTTGAAGAGTATTTAACGCTTCCTGCAGTTAGTTCTATTTCAGCAACATCTTGCTGGACAGTCCCAAACTGTCCCGACGAATGCGGCACCTCCGCAATTAATCCCACCTCCTGGCAACGGCCGACGGCACGAGAGGAACGCAGGTTTGGCGAGAGATGAAGAGAGATTAGCGGAGGAGAACAGGAGAGATGATCGGGATGAGATGGTGAGCCTGGAGATGCATCACAGTGAGAGGAGGAAGATTACACAAACAATCAAGCGCGGCGTGTTCCAGTGTGCAACAAGTTCTCAGGGGCGGAGGAGAAGAGGATGTAGGAAAGGAGGGATGAAGAGGAGCAGTGGAGGAAGACCGCAGCGTTTAAAGCTGTAATGACAGGCCGGGGAGTGATAAGAGACTCTCAGTGGAGAGGCCACTATAGCTGCACTCCTCTGCAGGCTAACAACTGTAATTATCCAAACTCCACTCTCGCTACTATTGATCTTCCCCTGCCCGCGCCTCCCCCGACACTGGGCCTCCATGTCTCCCGATGCTCTGTGTGCTTCGTGGACGGGGTAGCGCTGGAGTGCGTCCCTCTCAGCACGAGAGTTGTTCACACCTGCTGCCGGCGCGTGTGGAGAGTGGCGACAAGCACCCCGGCAAATACGTGACGCCCGCAAAACACAAACATTGGTGCAGCCAGGACATTCCCCTCGCTGTGTGCGTCAAGTGGGAGTGTGTGCGTGTGTGCGCGCGTGCGTGTGTGCGCTCTCCATCTGCTTCTAACACCTGGTTTTGGAGTGCTGGTTTGCAACGCGACAAGTGTTTAGACGTCCTCACAAGACCAAAACGTTTAAGCGGATAGTTCTTACTTTCTGTGGAGTGTTGGGATATAAATTACAGCCCGCATCATCCACACGTGCACACTCATCCCCATGAGCCCCAAACAAGACGTACTGGGACACCTGGCCCTTACAGATACAGGAAGTCATGTAAAAAAAATAACCACTTACACTCTTCATTCATCTCAAACAAGGCGCGACGGAGTATTAGGGCCACACCGAAAAAAATAAGAATAAAGTCGTAATATTACGAGAATACAGTCAGAAATTTACGAGAACAAAGTCGGAAATTTACGCCTTAATTCTTGTGAATGTAAAACTTTTTTTCTCGTAAATGTAAAACTTTTTTTAAAGCCCCGGTCACACCGCCCGAACTTTGCTGTAGCGTCCCTGGAGCGGTGAAAAAAAAATCATCACCGCTCGTAACCGCCTACAAATTGGGGAAAAAAAATAGAAAACACGTAAAATACTGTAAAATACTGTAAAATCTCGTCTGGGGGGCTACTCTGCGTTACGTCTTACATTAGGCGTTCTTTCCGAGCTCTCTCATGGCTTACATGAGAAGGGAACGTTTAAATTTTATTTTTATTTATCATGAAAAAAAAAAAAATTGGACATTGCGAGAATAAAAGGTGTAAACTTATGTGACAAAAAGTAAAATAAAGTAAAATTTACGAGAAAAACAGACTTTATGACTATATTCTTTAATTTAATCGGGAAGCTTCTTCTGCACGAATAGAACATGCGCAGAACACAAATGAATGTTCCTTTTGATCGGGATATCCCGATAGGCGTCCACATGACCCAATATTTGGGTGAGAGAAGGAGTAACCCAGGGGTAACATTCAGGTTTTTTAAAAACCGGAATAGGAGCATATTCCGGTTTTTCAAAAGGGTTATTGGTGTTATTGGCCGTGCGCAACCGCGTTATTGCTAATAATCGGAGCTAGTTAGGATCGGGTTATTTGACTGCATGTAAACCTACTAGGGCAGAGACACTGCAGGTTTTCTCTCCAACCAATTTCTCCAGCAGTTTCTCAAATTGAAGGAGGTGTTGATTAAAAGGGACCTTTGTGTTGCGTTCTGGACTCCTTTGGAGCAGCTACACACGATAACCCGCACAGAAAGCTTTGTAGATCTTCCAGACTCTGCACTATTCCTTGGGTTTCCTACCTCCCGCCCAAACAGTCTGTGTAATATACTCCTCCAGGTACGCCTCTCGCAGAGCCCACTCCGCTGTGATCGGTCACAGTCCCAAGCGCTCCCGAGGACGTCCGGATAGCTGCAGAGCCCCGATTACTTACAAAAAATAAACACAGTTATTGCTTGCTCTTCTGACTCTTCAACACGACCAAGTAACTTCAGAAAGGTGTCGGACTAAAATCACCTGCTTTAGTGACCGGCTGCAAATAAAACCTGCAGTGTCTCGGCCCTCCATGGCCCTGCCTCGACCCCCCTGCCCTAAACTGCTCTTACAACTGAGGGGTCGATCCCGACACCCAACTGATGAATGAATTGTCTTCTCACATACGTCAGGATTGCTCTCCAGGGTTTGAAAAATGTGTTTAAAAATGTACTTTACCTTTCCGTCCATGCGTATCCTGACGATAAGGTAAGCTTTTCCTCACCGGACCGCAAAGCTAAATAAACAATGACACCTGATCGGAGGAAAGAGGACAAAACACAAACAATAGTTGTTAGTCGGCGACAGACGGCAAAGACCCGAGGAAGAGTGGAGTGAAATTGAAAATGTCAGAGCTTTAAGTGTCGCCTCTAATCAGACAGGCTGTCATTATAACAGCGAGGTTAATGGCTGCTGACAGAATCACCTTCAGCAGACGCTGCGCTAAGAAAAAAAAGCTCTTTTTACTCAAGTTACAGGGCCACACACGCATACAAAAGAACACACACGCAGTGTCAATATATACGGAGGTGCAGCCCAGCACTGGGAGAGGATTGATGAAGGGGATGCGACACTCGTGCATCTCGTGTCATGGCTGCACACGCGGCTCCTGATAGCGCCATTGAGCGGGCGGGAGGATTTACAAGTCGCCCCACTGGCCTCCGTGCGCGGCTCGAACCCCTCTTTTGTTCCCCCATCACCTGTTCCAGATTTATGACACCCAATTACAAGCGACGATGCTAACAGTATTCCCCATTAGCCTATCAAATGCTTTAGAGCTTGTTCCCTCAAAGGGTTATCTGCTCTTTCAGCAGGGTCATAGCCAATTTACGCCCGCGCCCCCACCCCCCACCCCGCCAAAGACCATGTGAAGAAAGACCTCCCCGCTCTGCTTTTTGTTGTGTTGCACTGCTCCCCAAGACAGGTAATTAAAAGGGAAGGAGTTTGCGGTTAATTTGTGAGATAATTATCTAAATTAAACTGCCTTCTCCTCACATGGCGGGCAAGGCGGGGGGGCTCTATCTCGCACGCTCCGACGGGGCGGTCACAGGGTTTTGTAGCACCGCAGAAACAAAACCGGTAATGACACTTTTTCCCTTTCTCCCTTTTTGTTTCGGCTGCTTTATTTTGCCTGGGCTTTTGTTTGAGCAGTCGTAGACGTAAATGAAGAGGCTGAAGGAGAAGTTGAATTCCAGGTGCGGCTGTCTGCTATTTATCAGCTTGGGAGCCAAAGCTTTTCTAAAGAAAAAAATAAGCAATAAATGCAATCAATTATCAGTTATTCCATTTGACTGCACTAATGTTAGTTGTAATTATGCACTACCAGTACACATGTACAGGATGCATACACAATGTCACGCTGACTTGCTGTGATTATCTGCTCTTGTCTCTAAAAACAAGTCCTCCACATGCTTATCACCTGGTTCAAATAGTCATGAGTGTCAAGGCCTGTTGGTCCGCACCTTCATTGCAGAGCATCTGTTGTGTGATAGCATCAGGGCCGCCCCTGGCCACATTTGGGGCAGAATTTTATTTGGTTTATTTCTGCTGGCAATCATTGTGGCAAAGAGCGTGGCGTCAGATTACACGTCTCTTCCTTTTTTCCTCCCCCCTGCCTCGGGCTGATTTGGTGCACAACCTTTGCGCATTTGCCGAGGATGCGCCCCCTGGCGGTCATCAGCATGAATCCGCCCCAATGTTGGCCGACACTTGTTAATTTGTCGCTACTCTCTCAAGGTGACTGGATACTGAACTCAGCACTGCATCTGCATGGTGGATCCTCACCACAGGGAGACGTTACTGTCCGATACTGGCAGAAAAAGTCGATATCTGATATTGTCAGATGCTTGCTTTCTCACCGTCTGGAATGATTTCCACGTGTCGCCTTCAGAGTGTAAATGTGCAAAACGTGGCGACGCGAGGGAGTACGTCGTCATCCTTTAATACAGGGGTGTCCAAAGTGCGGCGCGGGGGCCATTTATGGCAGATGGATTTTTTTTTTTTTTTTTTTTTTTTCCCCAAATTGGCCCTTGGCACGTTCTAAAAATATGATTAAACAAGAAAATGAATAAAAGAACAGCAAAAATAGGAAAAAGAGAAGTCATTTTACAAGAATAAAGATGAGAGTAAAGAGAGAGGAAAGAGAGTAAAGTCATAATATTAAGAGAAGCTTAAAGTAGAATTTTTTTATTTATTTTTTTTTAGTTGGGATATTATGAGAAACAAGCAAAACAAAGAATAAAGTTGCAATTTTTGGAAAATTAGGTTGGGTAAAATGTATAATGTCATGATAAAGCAAAAATATGAGAATAATATCCACAATATTGCAAGAAAAAAATCCACGAGAAGAAAGTAATAATTAAAAAAAAAAAAAAAAAAACAGCAAAAAAGTGTAACGCAAGGAGAAAAAGTTGACAGGAAAATGCCGTCCTTGAAATGCAGCTGGTGTCTGTCTGACTCCCTCCGTCCCCACCCCCCACAAACATGCTCCCATGTATGAAGAAGAAATGATCGCTCCCTGTCAAATCTGTTGGCACGTTGCCATCAGGCCCCGACAGGAAAATAACACACTTCAAGGAAAATAATACACTCATTCTGCTGTCAGCGCTCGCAGCCTCATGCCTCGCCGTGCATGCGTGTGTGTGTGTGTGTGTGCGTGTGTGCACGGGTGCATGCGTGTAAAAGCCCTCATCACTGCTGTCAACCTGAGTACAAAGGATCACTTTATATGATTAGTATGCATCTCTGAAAAACATACTGCACTAAAAGCCCTGCCCCGCTGGCTGCTCCACGCCAATTAATGGATTAAGAAATTATTTCCAGGCGAGCCTTGTTGTGAGACGGCTATGATACGTGGCTGTTGTGGCGCGTGCCAGCCAAGCGGCCTGATCCTCACGCGACAGACAATGAGGCCCCCATCGGAAACCCTCGAAAAGTGTGCTGCCCGGTGTATGGTGAGACGCCTGACAACAGTTTCAAAACAAAACGTGTTTATCGCAAATTCTAATGTATTTTAAGGAGTACATAAAAGCAGGGGGGTCCACAGTGCCATTTATGGGTCGCAGCTCGCTTTTTATACAGCATATTCAGAGAATAAAGACTTTAAGCCCACATCAGAACATTACCAAGAAGATGAGATAAACTGAAATCCATCAGTATGGAAAAGGTTATAAAGCCATTTCTAAACTTTGGGACTCAAGCCAACCACAGTGAGAGCCACAGTGAGACCCATTCCCAGGGGTGGCCAGCCAACCAAAATGACCCCAAGAGCGCAGGGATGACTCATCCAAGAGGTCACAAAAGACCCCACAACAACATCCAAAGAACTGCAGGCCTCACTTGCCTCAGTTAAGGTCAGTGTTCATGACTCCACCACAAGAAAGACGCTGGGCAAAAACAGCCTGCATGGCAGAGTTCCAAGACCAAAACCACTGCTGAACAAAAACAACATTAAGGCTCGTCTCCATTTTGCCAGACAACATCTTGATGATCCCCAAGACCTTTGGGAAAATATGCGTGTTTGACCAGAACATGAACAAAATGCTGGGATCCACAACTCACATTTTGTGTTTCAGAATGCATTTCTTTCTAGTCTTCTCACATTATTAACTGACAACCTGAATGAAAAGCAGGCTTGTAGGCTACTCATGTGGTCGTGGGGGGGTTGCCCGGTGCCCGCGAGCACCACGGTGGTGACCCCTGGGCTATATGATATGAAAGGGGAGCCATAAAATTTAGACAAAAATATATTTGACTTACTTCTTCAAAATCATCGGTGAAACTTTGAGACTTCGGATGCAGCTTGATGGCGCTCCAGGCAGTCGGGGCTCCTGACTGATGAGCGTATATAAGCTATAAACTTTAGCCAATATATAATAATACAGTATATTGGCTATAGTTTTATATCAATTTATGTTAAGAGGTTTTCGACTATTTTTTTAAGGAGATAAATGTCACCATCTGTTGGTGAATTTCATTCAGTCGTCTTTTGAGGAGACGTTACAGAGAAATACTGATTGAAAGGAGTGTCTAACTGATGCATTTGCTGACAGACGGAACTAAACTTGAATGGAAAGTTTGAAATATCAGTCTATTTCATCCTGAATTATGTTTTCTTAGGACTGTAGTCTGTGCATAATAATAATAATAATAATACAACAACAACGATACTAATAATATAACAAATAATTTATTTCAGGTTGAAATTTTTTTAAATATTTATTTGTTTATTTGTTTATTTTTCGGGTTGAAGTTTTTAATTTAATAATTGTTTATTTCATGTCGAATGTTTTAATTTAATATTTATTTCAGGTTAAAGATTGTATTTAATATTTATTTATTTATTTCAGGGTGAAGTTTTGTATGTAATATTTATTTATTTCACCTTGAAGTTTATTTAATATTTATTTATTTACTTTAGGTTGAATGTTTTAATTTAATATTTATTTCAGGTGAAAGATTTTTATTTCATTATTTCAGGTCAAATTTTTTTATTTAATATTTATTTCAGGTTGAAATTTTCATTGTAATATTTATTTATTTCAGGTTGAATGATTTTATTTGATTTGCCTCATACAGTCAAACTATTGTGTCTATATTTACAGTACATTTGTTATTATTATTATTAATAAAGGTGAAGTGGCCTGTTGTTATACGGTCATTTTGTACCTGTGATCCATTTGGGATGGGGAGAGGTGTGAGGGTGTGGGGGTGTGGGAGGCCCCAAATAACATTTCACTGAGGGCCCCAGTTTGGTCAAGGGCGGCCCTGCCCACACATGGCAGACAAGTGGTGTGGTCCTTGTGGTGTATTAGAGTGATCTATGGGTGCTCTGTTGTACATGTCTGTTATTGTATTTACTACTTGCAAGTAGAGGGTGTTGTATATTCATGTTGAAGACTTTGTCTCAGTGTGTTTACGTGCATATTAGCAACCCACAGTAGGCAAAAGCTAAATATAGAGCCACAGCAGTCCTTATTGGCTAGAGGAGAACCTGCCCAGCCCATCGTGTGATTGACAGTGGTCTACAGCCAATCAACCAATCAATCAATCTCCTTTGTGCCGTCGTTAACAAACTTGCTAACTGCGTGAGCTGCTTTTGGGTGTCAGACGAATTGGATTTACTTTATTTCTTACGGGAAAACTTAATTTCACTTAACGTTTCGGCTTGAGTCGGCGCTTCTGCAATGGATTCATGACGCTGCCAAATAAATAACCCTTTTTTTTTTTAAGTTAAACATGTTTTTGATAGTTTTCTTGTTTTTATGATACATTTATGAGTGTGGCCCCCCCACATCCTTCAATCATTCAGAATGCGGACCTTGGTGAACAAAGTTTGGACCCTCCTGATTCAATAATTCAACATGACTTAGCATGTTGGCCACCGTAGTGAAGAAAAAGAAATGCACATGATGGCAGTAGCAGTTATTGTAGTCCACACTACTGCAAATAGTACGGCTGCTACGACGACTACTACTACTACTACTACTACTACTGCTAGCAATGATAATGGATCACAGCTGCACCAAATCAAGCCGTCGACCTTCTGCTTGACTTCATCATTACCACAGTGCAGTTCAGAGCACAAACGCCACTTTGACACGATGGCTGACCCAGGCCCGACGCAGGCCCGCCACCCTTTTAACCCCCGTGTTCACAATCTCGTTTCAAGAGGTGCGCTTATAGATTTGGGAAACGCGGAAAATAGAGCTCAGAATACATTTGGCCCACGAGAATTTCATGTCTTTCTGGTGTGTGCGTGTGTGTGTGCGCGTGTGCGCGTCCAGTCACTGTCCAAACCTTTTCCAGCGGGGGCCGCATAGTGAAAAATGAAAGGATGCAAGGGCCACTTTGATATTTGGTAAAGCAACAGCTAATTTTCTACACCGCTTATCCTCATTAGGGTTGCTGGGGTATGCTGGAGCCTATCCCAGCTGACTTTGGGATAGAGGCGGGGTACACAGTGGACTGGTGGCCAGCCAATGGCAGGGCACATATAAACAAGCATTCACACTCACATTCATACCTACGGACAATTTAGAGTCACCAATGAACCTAACATGCATGTTTTTGGAATGTGGGAGGAAACCGGAGCACCCGGAGGAAACCCACAGGAAGAACATTAATCAATCAATCAATATTTGTTTGTAAAGCGCCTTGCCAACAGCCAGACAGTTTATAACAGGGGTGTCCAAAGTGCGGCCCGGGGGCCATTGCTGTGATTTTATTGTCCCACCACAGTCTAAAAATGTAATTTAACAAGGAAACTTAAAAAAAAAAAAGCAGCAAAAATGGGAAAAATCTATCAAAAGTCAAAATATTAAGAGAAGAGTTGTAATCTAGGAAGGAAAAAAAAAAGCCATAATTTCACAAGAATAAAGTAATAGTATGAGGAAAAATGTCATTTTAGTAGCATGAAGTTGAAATATTAAAAGAAAAAAGTTTTGTTTTTTTTTAAGTCAAAAACAATGAATAAAGTTGTTATTTTTGGAAGAAGGGGAGAAATTTACAACATAGGAATAAAAAGTCTAAGTATCAGGAGAAGAAAATAAGTTAAAATATTTGGAAAACTAAACACAAAAAAAATCAATAGCAGGAATAAATCATTTTCTAATGAGAAAAAAGTAGCACTTTTATGAGAAACTAAAATGAGGAAAACTATCATTTTCTAACAATGTTGAAGTAAATAAATACATATCTGTTTTAAAAGATAGAAAGTTATAATAACGAGAAGAACATTTACAAGAGGAAAGCTGAAATGAACGTTGCAAAATTTTAAGAAATCAAGAAATGGAAAAGGCAGCTGTAATTTTACAGGAATGAAGTCAAAATACTAGTCATAATCGAATGAAGAACAAAAGTCCCAATTTTACAAGAATAAAGTCATATTATTATGGGAAAAAAAACATCATTTTTAGTCGCATTTCCCCTATATTACAAAGGCGAAATGCAGGTTTTTCTTGAGCTACATGTAGCTTCTTAGCATATCTCCATGTGTTGGTTTACAAGATATCAAAGTCACACAGTCACAAAACAGAAATAAAATACGCATGCACAGCAGCACAGACAACATCATTGTGAAATGTGTCAAAAGCCGGTTTGAATAGGAACTGACAGTTGAGTTGTAGAGCGTAGACCAGATGGAAGAGAGCTCCAGAGCTTAGCAGCAGACACAGCAAATGAGCCGTCTCCCCATTTCTTATAGGTGGACCTGGGAACCACTCGAGTTAGTTATGTGCAGGTCGTATAGTTAGGATGCAGCAAGGCCATCTTGAACACAAACAGAAACACCTTAGAATCCACCCTGAATCCAGGCTGGACGATATGGACTAAGTCATATCCCGATATATTTAGGTTGAATATCGATATACGATATATATCCCGATATTTTTTTTCCCACAAAGCGAGTTCAGACAAAGTCGAATCCGTGTGTGTGAAATCGTTTTATTCAAACGTTTAAAAAAAATCTCATAGAAAAATAGCCGCTGAAACAAGAGTCCATTCTCTTTTTTGAAATAAATGTAGAAAAAGTGAAATATAATCGTAAGTCTGAATCAGCCTGCACTCACGGTAGTCCCTCTGCAGCCGGGTTAGCGCCGTTAGCGCTTCCGTCTTGTTGGGGAGAGATCTCACGTTCCCCGTGATGACGGTAAACATGGTTCATACCGTCTTTTCCGCTGTCGGTCTTTAGCGATATGAACGATATGCTTGTTTTTGATGTTGTGCTTAAAAGTAGTATTTATATTTTGAGATAACAGCCCCCGCATGATCCACGGTGTCAAAGGCGGCTGCAAGGTCCAAGAACACCAGCACTGCCTCCACACACAGATGCCCAAACGGGGATTCGAACCCAGATCATCCATATCTCCTGACTGTGTGGCCAACATGCCAACCACTAATCCACCGTGCGGCCTCGTAAAGTTTTTATTTTATTTTATTATTATTAGCTATTATTCACATAATATTTAAAAATGTCAACTTTGTCGTATTTCATTTTAAAATGTAAATATCCTCTGATTTCAGCCTCTCGCATGTGAATATTTTGTCGTTTCCTTCGTCACCCATGAAAGCAGGCCTTTCGTCTTTGTGTTTGAATAGAATATTCACACATCTTTGGAAATCAGTGATGGACATTTTTGGCTCTTTTCTCATACGTTGCGGACCAAACCACTAACTGTTTGCATTTGGTTCACATTGATTTGGGCGATAAGAAAACAACTGCAGTTTAGTTGCAGTCCCAAACAATTTAACTCTAAATGACTCCAGCACGGGCCGCACGGTGGTCTAGTGGTTAGCACGTTGGCCAACACAGGAACAGCCTGGAGATCGGGAAGACCCGGGTTCAATTCTCCCCTTTCTGTGTGGAGTTTGCATGTTCTCCCCGTGTGCGCGTGGGGTTTTCTCCGGGTACTCCGGCTTCCTCCCACATTCCCAAAAACATGCGTGTTAGGTTAATTGGTGACTCTAAATGGTCCATACGTATGAATGTGAGTGTGAATGGTTGTTTGTCTATATGTGCCCTGCTGGCCACCAGTCCAGGGTGTACCCCGCCTGTCGCCTGAAGTCAGCTGGGATAGGCTCCAGCATCCCCCCGCGACCCTAATGAGGATGAAGCGGTCTAGAAAATGGATGACTCCAGCACACATGCCGTCTAAAACGCGCCAATTCTGAGTGACCTCTCCAAAAGCTCATCATTGCACCGTCACCCTTGTTAGCAGTCAAATAACCTCAGATGACCTACTGTGGTCGTCATTGAGACCGACACGGCGCGTGAAGCATCATTGCAACATGTGCCGGAAGAACAAACTCCGGCTGCGTTTGTCACTGCGGTTGAGTGCGAGAGCGTCGGCTAAGTGCTGCAGGCCCGTGTTTACCGCATGGCGGATGAGTGCAGGATATCCATCACATTAACACGCTTTGATTGCAGCCTGGCACTTTGAGGCAGCTTAGTCCGCAGGAAGGCTCTTGTATCGCACCGGTCTTGGCATTTGAAATGCTGCATGCCACTTATGTATTTAGCTTTATTTATAGAAACTATTTCAGTGCAGTGGTGTGGGTGGCAGATGGTGTTGTCTTCCTGAATCCTGCAGTAAAGCTGTTTGTTTTGGCTTTGTTGCCCTTGGCCTGTTCCTCTATCACACATTGCATTTAAACGTCGAACAAGGAATTCTGGAAGGAAGCTGCGCTAGTGTTGGAATTGTGCAAGAAAGCCGTAAAAAGTGCGACAAACAAACAAAGAAATCAGGAAGGAGGCGAACACTTTTTCACACTGCTTTATGTTCACCTTCCTGCTTCCAAGGTTCACCAATAAAAAAATAACCTGCTGCTTTGTGAATCCCAAAGCATCAAAATGAAAGCATACACATGAATCCATGATCACATGACTGCGATACGAGACTCTCTCAAAATGAACAAAAAAATGAGCAATTAAATGACCAAGCGGTCCGCCTGTATTTTTTCCAATATGTGGATACAAAATGAATATAGGGGGCCTAAATTCATATGCACCCCCAGCATATCAAACGTCATGTCATGGAATAAACGTGTAGCAGTGAGCTACTGTTGCAAAGGACAAACCACTCAAAGAGGGGTGTCCAAAGTGCAGCCAGGGGGCCGTTTGTGTCCTGCAGCACATTTTTAAAGGACTTTGGAAAAAAAACACAGCAAAAATGGGGGGGGGGCATTTAATTCATAAATGGCCGCTCTTTAGTGGTTGACTCCAGCCTATTACTAGTCCAAAAATATGCGTTATTTTAGCAAAATCTACATATTCTTGGCCTAAATTAAGCATTTTCAAGCATAAAAATGACTAAAAAGAGTCAAATAGGGATTGAAGGACGTTGAACTGTAGTGGACACTGGCCATGAGGTGAAGCGGTTCACACACCATACTTGATCTCTGGGGGTGTCAGAAAAATACCTGCCTCATGGGACGATAATAAATTCATTAAATTGCACAATAAATAAAAATGAACTCGATCATTTTATTTACTGTACTGCCGTGTGCATGCGCGTCGGCTTGGTTCGTCTCACGCCTCCAAACATTCAGGAAGAATGTTTGCATTGGCATTGGTTGCATTGGCTTCAGCACCTTGGTGCCTTTGTGGCGTAGAACACTTTTTTTGTTTTTGTTTATATTACAGGCATTGCCTGAGACAGCTATGAAAAGGGGGCACTTATGTGACCTTTGGCCTTGGGCACGTGGAGGGGGCGGGGTAAGGAAGGCGGAAGTGAGAAGCGCTAGCTCGCCATGCTAATCTGTTTGTGCTCAACTACTTGGTTTTTCTGCCACGTTATAAATAAAAGCTGGCCTGAAGCAAGAGGAAAGTGTCCTTCTTTCCTGAAGATCTATGCTCTATTTTCCCTCTGACACGTGTGCCACGTAATATTACCACTTTATTCTCGAAATTTCACTTTTTTTTTTTCAGTGTGGCCCTAATACTCAATCTTATTTTTTTTCCTCAAAAAAACTAATTTATAGTATCAAAATGGCCCTCAGATCCTACAATTGTTCATATGTGGCCCCCTCCTGCGCTGAAATGCCATCTATTGGTCATGCCAAATTTGTCTGCAGTTTTACGTGGAGCTCCGGCGCCCTCTTCTGGTGTATTCCAATACATGCATCCTCCAAGATAAACTTGCTTTCAGCTCTTTTAGTGCTCCATTTAAGTGTCTTGACTTTGTACTGCTGCTTTGCTACTTAATTAAATGTAACATTTGCATTTTTAGCAGTCCCATGAACGTAAGGGTAATGATCGGTGATGAAGGGTCATACATTGTCATCGCATTATTAAAGCAACGTGATGATGATTATTTTAAAATGTAAGTGCACTCAAAACTGTGTTGATTGAGTGTGTGTGGTTGCAAGATGACGAAAGCAGTTTCGCCTTCAGGAGGTGTCTTTGCTTCCCATCGGTGTTCGTTAGGCGTTGCTGCCATCTAGCGGAACAACTGCAAAGCTTCTTCTGGCCACTCCGAGTCAAACTTGCTTTTTACGCGTTTACGGACTTTAAACTGAATAATTTGGCCTCGTGCACTAAATCACTTTAAACGTGCTGTCGGCGGTGCTGCGTGTGGATCGTTTAGTTTTAAACGAGAGGAAAAGCGTCACATCTTATCATACATCCCAAAAAAATCCAACGTTCGGCCGGAACACCGAATTCCCTCAATGACACGGTGACGTGCAGCTCTCATGAACAAATCAGGAACATGAAGGCTCCAAAAAAAGAGCTGAACTTACCACGTGCACGTGTCTGTTGATATCCACGTCAAACGTAAACGTCTCTCTACTTCTTCTGACTTCCACTCAAACTATGAAACGCCCTGTGGGGATGACAGAGAGTCCTCACACGTGAGCGTCCTCCATCTAAAGCAAGAATCCTTGACTTGAACACGACCGGGGTTTCTCCACCGGTGTTCCAACCACAGTGTCATTCCAGATGAGTTTTACTCCCTCGTGTGTCGTTCTTTTTCACGTCCCTCCGGGCGGATTGAAAGACAGCCCAGGTTGATCGTGTGTTCGTCTCAAGAGTTCCGGGTTAAGCGGTGCGGGGACCTGTTGGTTGAAGTTTGCCTTTGACGGATAAAGTATCAGAAGGTTCCAGATGGAGGTTAATGGAGAGTTGAGGAGTCGTCCCGTCGATTCCCAGCCAGGAGGACGAATGGAAAGTCTGCCTCTCTGCCTCCTTTTATACTCTCCTCCTCGCTTCCCCAGCCGCCACGCTTTGGCTTTTACCCTTGCTTCGCTTCAATCTGAGCGTGTGCGTGTTTGTGTGTGTGTGAAAAAAGCTCTTTCAGAGCAGCACGAATATATTATATCCCAAACAAAAGAAGAAGGCTTATTGTTTATGAATTACCAGCCTTACAAAGCCAACAAAGGGCCCCATTTTCATAGAAAACTCCATTTTCATTTCAGCTCCATTTGATTAGCAGAGCAAAAGAAAACAAAAAAGGCCCGCTTGGTCGCAGCATCCCAGAGGGATTCTTTCCTCTTGCCTGGTCTCATTCAAAACCTCTGAAAAGGTTTCTTTATGTCTTTCTTTGCTGAGCTGACGTCAAATGGGCTTTTAGGAGTAAACCAATGGCACAAAAATTATTGCTGGTCTATTTTGTACAATAACAAGGGAAAGAAGAGAGTTCAATGTCGTCTTTGTCATCTTCCGCTCTCTTCTCTTTGGCTCTTTTCAGCTCCTGCAGGAGAAAATTGCAGAGGATGGAAATTAATGGCACGTTTTTAAAGGGGATGACAGAGTGTGAAGAGGCAGACACAATGTGCAGCAATCCAATAGAAGTGATCACAAGCTACTGAACATGTTGAGGAGCCGTGAAGGGACCACACCACCGCACAGGACGTGTGCCAAACATGATACACGGCAGGAAGTGTCATTTTGGGTGCATTTTGTGTCCGTTAGATGAGTGCACATACAACAAGTTGGCCGACTCTCTCTCCTCGCTCCTGTTTTTGTTTTGTCCTCAGCCATGAATATTTTGGCAGGAGACAAAAGGTGAGCCAATCAATTCTTCCTCTCGCGGTTGTGAAAGGCGTTGACATTTCAGCTTTGCAGGCGACATCTGCAAATTTATATGCCATCCATTGTGCGAGGCAGCCGGCTCTGTATCAAAGGCTGTGAAAGGCCTTGTCAATTTAGTCAGGATAACTTCACAAAGACGCCTTTCTCCGCTCAGCCCCCGTTGTTACAAGAACAATGCCCTTCGCCGTTGCCGCGCCAAAACCTCCCGTCGGCTGCACGGCCATGTGACGTTATTGATCACATTGATAACGGGCGTCGAGTCCATGGAAACCATCAAACTGTCAGCGATACACTCTGAGACGGTCCGTTATCTTCAGAGGCCGATAACAATGTACAGTAGCTTCACCAGCTACACAGTCAACTGTGGAACCACTGGAATAAGTAAGGTGGGTGCTGTTTTGTTCATCTGAAGCACCAGTCTCAGTTGGCTGACTGTTATTTATTTATCTCTGGTTTAAACAAAACTGAACAAATCTGAAGTTTGGAAGAAGAATACCCCAAAATGACCCCAAGAGTGCAGCGACGACTCATCCAAGAGGTCACAAAAGACCCCACAAGAACATCCAAAGAACTGCAGGCCTCACTTGCCTCAGTTAAGGTCAGTGTTCATGACTCCACCATAAGAAAGACACTGGGCAAAAACGGCCTGCATGGCAGAGTTCCAAGACCAAAACCACTGCTGAACAAAAACAACATTAAGGCTCGTCTCAATTTTGCCAGAAAACATCTTGATGATCCCCAAGACCTTTGGGAAAATACTCTGTGGTCTGACGAGACAAAAGTTGAACTTTTTGGAAGGTGTGTGTCCCATTACACCCAGTCACACCGCATTTCAGAAAAAGAACATCATACCAACAGTAAAATATGGTGGTGGTAGTGTGATGGTCTTCAGGACCTGAAAGACTTGCTGTGATAAATGGAAGCATGAATTCTGCTGAAGGAGAATGTCCGGCCATCTGTTGGTGACCTCAAGCTGAAAGCAACTTGGGTTCTGCAGCAGGACAATGATCCAAAACACACCAGCAAGTCCACCTCTGAATGGCTGAAGCCTTTGGAGTGGTCTAGTCCAAGTCCTGACCTGAATCCTATTGAGATGCTGTGGCATGACCTTAAGAAGGAAAAGCCTCCAATGTGGCTGAATGACAACAATTCTGCAAAATTCCTCCCCAGCGCTGGAAGAGACTCATTGCAAGTTATCACAAACGCTTGATTGCAGTTGTTGCTGCTAAAGGGGGGGCCAACCACTTATTAGGTTAACCCCGCAATGTAGCTGAATGACAACAATAAAATCCTAATGCTAAAAAATTGAAATTATGAGACGAGAACGTCATAATTATGAGATAAAAAGTCCAAATTATAAGATAAGAAAGTCATAATTATGAGATAGTAAAGTCATAATTATGAGATAATAAGTCAAAATTATGAGATGAGAAGCCGCCTTCTTGACACATGCACACATGACACATGCACAGTTTATATCTCATAATTTAGACTTTTTATCTCATAATAATGACCCGCTGCTCCTCCGCATTGAGAGGAGCCAGATGAGGTGGGTCGGGCATCTGGTCAGGACGCCTCCTAGGGGAGGTGTTCAGGACCTCGGGGAATACCCAGTACATGACTATGTCTATGTCTACGCCTCGTGATCTGCTGGGAGGAGCTGGACAAAGTAGCCTAGGCTTCCCTGCTTAGGTTGCTGACCCAAGAGGCCCGACCTTGGATCAGTGGAAGAAGATGGATGGATTTTCGTTATTTTGACTTTTTACGAATAATTATGACTTTATCTCATAAGTATGACTTTTTAATCTCATAATTAAGTCTTTTTATCTTGTAATTTTGACTGTTTATCTAAAAAATATGACATTTTTATGTCATAATTATGACTTTATCTCATAAGTATGAATTTTTTATCTCATAATTATGACATTCTTATCTTGTAATTTTGACGTTTTATCTCAGAATTTTGCCTTTTATCTCATATCTAAGACTTTTTATCTTGTAATTTATACTTTTTATCTCATAATTATGAGTTTCTTATCTTATAATTATGTATTTTTAACTCATAATTATGACTTTTTTCTCATAATTAGGACTTTTACCTCATAATTTACCCTTTTTATCTCATAATTAGGACTTTTACCTCATAATTTGGCCTTATCTCATAACTACGACTTTTTATTTTGTCATTTATACTTTTTATCTCATAAGTATGACTTTGTTATCTCATAATTAGACTTTATCTCATAATTTTTACTTTTTGTCTCATAATCATGACTTACCAAAGGGATGTTTTTTTTTCTTTCAGTGGCGGAAACGGGCTTCCATAATATAACAGCATGGGTGACCCTCGCAAAAATTTACTGGGGGAAACACTGACATCTAGCGGGGGAAAAAGTAAGTACAGGAAGGAATCAACAAGTGTTTATTCGCGTTGTAGTGTTTATTTGACACAATGACATTGGAAAGCTTTTATGTCACTGTGGTGTTAGGAGGCATTAAAGATTTATAAATGCCACGTTTTGACACGAAAACATGTAGGTCAACGCATTTACTGGATTGTAAGCAGGCTACAAGCTTTTGTGAAAACTCCCTATCTCTTTTACGTTAAAGCCCATATTTAGTTCCACAAATACTACTGCAAATAACTGTATGTTTAGGCGAATTATCTCTTACTAAATAACTTCATGTGTAGGCGAACTATCTCTTAAAATGCTTTCAGGACAATTTGTTACTAACGACAACAGTATGTGTATTTTATTACAATTTTAAAGCTTTGTGTAAAATTGCATCTTTATTCACACATTTTGTTTTGGAACCATAGCTGGTATTGTTCCTACTGCGGGAAGTGGTCGCAGTTTGCTGTGGGCTTTTATTTTTTCAATCCTGCTACCGGAAGCCGTGATAGTGTATTCCGGTGGGCTAGCCTCTCAAATCGCCTTACGGTTGTGAGACATCAACGCTTTTTGTATGTCTGTGGGACTTTGCTTCTGTAAACGCACGAAGAGATACAGAGAAGGCGTCTCCACGAATTGCTGTTTTTTTCCCCACCACCAAGTGTAATTCGCCACGCCGAAAGACGCCAGGCTTTATTCTCAGTCGAGAGAGATACTTTTTGCCCCTGGTGAGTTGCCTCTCCCTAAACGATGAGCAACTCAAGTTTGATGCAATAGCGGATATCCTCGTGTTCGATGTCTTTCAAGACGTTAGATGCGCAGTTTTGCCTGGGCTGTAAACTGGAAGCTAACGCTGGCTTACTATATACCTAATCAGCTTTATTTGTCGACATGTTTGACCCCTCTTCGGTTTCAAAATGACGCTTGGGTGGCTGACATGTTTTTGTTAAAACTTCACGTGTATCCGCGGCTACCATTAGGCTCATCCCGTTATTTAGACGACACCCACTGGCTAGTAAAATGGTAGCCTTTCATGCCTTAAGTGGTGTACCATGTACATTTTGGAGGAGTAACCCTAACGGGAACTAACCTTTTAAGTCGTGACGTAGATATACGTGGTACAAAAAAACTGCGCCCGTCAGTCTTTTATTGTGTTTTCGTCATGTCATAGAGTTTAGCCAACACTCTGCCTCAGGCGTTTTGGGGTGTCGTCTACTGTTTGGGTAAATCGTGGCTGTAACAGAATGTTGTACTGATTACTTACGAGCTACAAGTGGGCATGACCCAGGAGCTAAAAAGCCACCAGCCCACAGCTGCTAAAACATTTTCCTTAACAGGCTCCATGACTTCCATCACCGCGGTGTCTTTTAAGGCTACGTGGAACCGAATGCACTGTGACGAGTCCTCCGTTGAACAGATAGCCATCTGAACGCAGAGCAACGTAATAAGTGCACATTTCGACAAACGCCGGCGTGTTTCCGAGTTAATTACAAATCTGACGTTTCGTTAGTGGCGCACTACAACACTGGATCGTATTTCGAAGCCTACCATAGCAATATCCATACAAAATCAGGATGACATAACAGTTTGGTTGGACGCTTCTTTTGCCACATGGCTTTTTTTTTGTTCTTGACCTTTTAATGTTCTTGTGCGGAACAGCGCAACATTTCGGAACTGATATGTTTAAAACTAGGTCAAATAATAGCTCAGCCATCCTGAATAAACACACAGCAATTTTGCTGAGTGCAAATCCAGTGCTTTCATGCACCATAACCGTTTTAGCTTTTGTTAATTTTTATTTTTTTGTCGATGCTTGCTTCAATGTCGTGTTTCCTCTGTTTTCAGGTCCTTTGATAAGAGGTGCTGTAGCTGACCTGTGACAAATTTTTTCAGCTGTTTGGTTTAAGGAGGAGAGGAAGCAAAGATGCCTAAACCGGTAAGAGGATGATGAAAAGGGAGTATCTAAATGTACACCTCCCAAAAACATAAATTGAAGCCGTATGTCACAGCGACAGGAGATGCGGTAGTAACCACACTGAAAAATTAAGTGGTGCTTCATTTCGGTGCTAAATTAACCTGCAACAAGTGCTTGAAGGTGATATTGTGCAAGCAACATCTTGTAGACACACACACACACAGTCTGACGCTCCTTTTAAACTCAAATCACCACGTCAACAGCAGTGCTTATCCACCAACGGCAAGCGATGCGCATTCACAAACACTAATTCTGAGCATCAACATGACAGCATAGCACGTCACCAGAATGGAATATCAATAATGAACTGTGTGAAATGAATGCACTTGTGATGGGAATTTTGGCTCTTTTAAGGGAGCCGACTCTTGCAGCTCGCCTCCCTAAAAAGAGCCGTCCGTCTCGGCTGTAGAACAGCTCAAGATTTATTTATTTTTCCTGCTGAAATTGATTTCATTGATTCAGTTTCCAGCTATTGACAGTGACCCAACACAACAATAACCAAACATTTCACACCCAAATATAAATTAAGATGTGCAAAAGTAAAAGAAAAAGCAGCATCCGGATCAGTTGGTGCCAGTCTTTAGTGAAGATTGGCATTCAGAAACACAAATTGGATCACCTTTTGTCTTCAGTTGCTCATTCTCCTCATTTTTCCAGCTTGCTTGTGTGTAACCCCTCCCTCGTCCTTGCGCTTAGTGTCGACACTTTTTTTCACGCCACATTTTAACCAATCGTGCTGTTTTTACAGAAAAAACACGAGAAAAGGCTGTAAGAGTGCTTGAACTACTGTAAAATCTTGAAAATTGCTGGTTTTGCTCTGATAATTATGACAATTTGTTGATTACATTTCAAAAGGCATTGTTATGGCCTAATAGTTAGCATGTTGGCCACACAGTCAGGACAGCTGGAAGGTCTGGCTTCATACGTTTGTTTGGGTAACTCTGTGTGCAGTTTGCACGTTCTCCTCGTACGTCCTCCGGGTACTTCGGCTGCCTCCCACATTCCAAAATTATGCATATTACGTTAATTGGAGACTCTGTAAATTGTCCATAGATATGAATGTAAGTGTGAGTGGTTGTAGTCCAGGGTGTACCTCGCCTCTTGCCCATAGTCAGCTAGGATAGGCTCCAGCTAAGCGGCATAAAAAGTGAATTAATAAATGTTTTTTGCATGAATGTTCCGTTTTGGCATCACAATACTGACCCTAGTAGTGATGCGCGGACCTTACGGTCTGTGATTGGGTGGCTTTCAGTACATCATTTTCATAGGTATAGAACTCGTTCACAGTACACTAGGTCCCCAACTTACGAACACCAGACTAGCGAACACTCGCGCATACGAACACAAGCCGACCAGTCTATATTTTATTTTATTTTGCCTTGTAGTCCGTCGCTCAATCAGTATTTATACTGCTACTATACATGCTTGACCAGCAGAGGGCACTGTGACACTGCTAATGCAGCCTTAGAGCTAATGAGACCAACACAGGAAGAGTTAGACTCTGGGGAGATGCGGTGTAAAGCTAAATGGAAAGCTAAATGATACAACCCAGACAGAGTGTGTGATTAAAGTTTATGAAGAGTTAATAGGCCTGCTTAATTCTACACCAGCCACAGAACACTACCTCTTTTAGAAGAGTCTAACCACCACGACGGACGACTTGTCCTTTTTTTCAATATCTCCTCCAACTCCTCCAGAACGACGTATGATCGGCAACTCCTCTTCGAAGGTAAATAACATGTATCATTATGTATTATTATCACTTTTATTGTTTTTATTAATTATCCTCGTTTAATATTACTACTGCATCCAAACTCATATTTACATACATACACATATACTGTATATGTATACACATACATGTAGTACTTATATCATTGGTAATATTACCTTTTCCCCGACTTAAGAACAATTCAACATAAGAACGGTCGTCTGGAACCAATTGTGTTCATTAGTTGGGGACTTAGTGTAGTAGGCACATTCTCTGATTTCGGCTCAACGTCCATCCATCCATCCATCCATTTTCTTACCGCTTGTCCGGATCACGGGGGCAGCAGTCTCAGTAGGGAAGTTCAGACTTCCCAGTCCCTGGCCACATCTTCCAGTTCCACCGGGAGGACACCAAGGCGTTCCCAGGCCAGCTGTGAGACGTAATCCCTCCAGTGTCTCGGTCTGCCCTGGGGGCCTTCTCCTTTCTGCCCGGAACATCTTACCAGGGAGGTGTCCGGGAGGCATCCAGACTACATGCCCCGAGCCACCTCAACTGGCTCCTCTTGATGTGAACGAGCAGCGGCTCTTCTTTGAGCTCTTCCGGGTTGACTGAGCTCCTCACCCCATCTCTTCGGGAGGAAACTCATTTCAGCCACTTGCATCCGTGATCTGGGGCCCAGCCCGAAAAAGCCACACGGGATCAAAACCACTCTCTAGTCACTTTGGCTCAACATTTACAATAAAAAAACGCTGTTACACATCCGTTTCTCTTCAGTAGCCATTGCTAAAATGGTCGACAATTGCTCAGTGAATGGACTCTCTGGAAACACTGCCCCTAGTGTTTCAGCTAAGAATTGCACATAATTAATACAAACCTGAGCCAGAACTTGTTCATAACGGTGTTGGAAGGGGCAGCGTGGTGACTACGCAGAATAAACTGAGTTTTACACTACTTATAGAACCAATTTACACACATGCATCTTGCTGCAGCCGTTGTGGAGTTACTTCAGTCACAAAATGTTATTTAGCCACAGAACATGTTCAGAAATGGTATCTCAAGTAAATGTCCATTTACTCCCGCTATACCGAGCAATGCTGACCAAGGCAGCTGCAGCTTTGTCAAGTTTACAGCATATTGGCAGTAGACATGCCAATGTTCCACTGGCAATGCTGTATGCATCTGTTTTACCACACTACACAAGTGGCTGGCAAACGTGTAAGTCGATTTTGACGCTTGTCAAATTCAGCCTTCAGAATGTCTTGTATGACCTCTGGGCTACATATAAGAAGGCAGTGTCCACTATTATAAACTGGTCTGTGTTGTAGTTCTCGTATTGGTTGGAGAGCAATGTACATTTGACCAAGGTGGGAAGTGTCCTCTTGATCCGTAAAGCTGCTCTCGCTCTCCAAAGGCCTCTTCCAAGTAAACAGCCAGCGTGTGAAGTGAAATGCAACTGCAACACTGCTGCCATTGTCTGTTAAAGCGTAAAGGGAATACCAGAGACCCTGGATATGAACGGCACTAAAACCAAATGTGTTAGTTATGGTCGTTTCATGACTTGTCTGAATGGTCATGTGGCTTCATCCTCACAAGCAGACAAGGATACAGATCAGCTGTCGATATTCAAGTTGCACATTCATTTTTACATAATTGTAAAATGAATGTTGACATTTAGCTGTGCACTCGTAGCGGTACCCCAGTTGTGCTTGTGACTCTCGTGAAGACCCGCGGCTGCAGCGTTAATGCGCCCCCATTTTATTACGGAAACAACCGGAGTAGGTCATGTGACTTTAATTTTAAAAAAAACAAACAAAAAAACACATTGTGTGCCTCCTAATAAATTGTGTCATCTGGTAGTGTGACAAATGGTGAGCGCACCCCACAGGAAGAGTCCTCACTTCCTGTTTGCTGAAGAGGGCGCTTGCTACGGTCATTGGGGTTCAGCATATGTCCACATCCTGTCATATCGAAAGTTCTGCGACGGGGTGTGATGAGTGGGGTTTGCTCAGGAAAGGGAGGAGTTTAAAATGAACATGAAAACATGGAAGTAGTGTGTGCTCTTGTCAGAATTGTTTTTAGAAATTTTAACCGGCAAACTATTATTCAGTGTTCTGAGAAAGGAGTTTCAATACCAAATGTGTTTGACCCTTCACCTCATTTACAGCACAAAGCAATGTGTTAAGTTTCTATTTCCTCGTTGTTATCCCTGGAAAATCAATGCAAGCTGTTCAGATACTGCCTGTCATTCACAGCATGCATGTTCCCCCGCTTCTGTTTTTCTCTGTAGCTGCGATTCCTTTTTCTCACTCTGTGGCCGGCCTTGCTCAGCAGGGGGGGATAATCAGGGGGACAGACAGCTGCTTTAAGCCCAGCAGGTTAGATTAGCAGCTCTACTGATTGAATTGGGGGGGTGTGTCTAAGGCCTCCCTCAGCAAAGCCCCTAAACTGCTTACAGAAACAAAACAGCTGCACATTTAACTAGGGGTCTGTCTAAGACTCCATCTTTACTACTGAAATGGAAAGGGGGTGGGGTGAGGGGGTCTCTCAATAGCACTCAGTGATGAATGAATGAAAACAGTTGAGCATTCACACAGCTACTGGATTCAACCAAAGCTCAGCATCATGCTTCAGTTAGATGATGTCATTGCATAATTTGCATAATTGGCCACCATGTTGGGTGATATAGCCTGCAATTTATTGTGATATACATTGCAGCCTTGTGTGATAATGATATACATCACAATATATTCCTTGGTGGGCGTATTCCTTGGTGGTGCAGCTTGCCATTCTCAATTATTTTCCCAGGACACTGCTGAATTGCGTCATCAAAATCCATCATCGCAATCTCTACCGTATGCCAATTGATGTTTCTATCGCATAATGCTTTTATCGTACTCAGCATGCCTTGTGGACACTTAAGTTAGGTGTTTGTGTTAGCACTTTGTTACCCACATAGAATGGTAGTTCATTGTTGTGTGTTAACTTACCTGTTGCCTGTCTTTTCTGGCTGTCGTTTGCCCTCACTGTTAGTTGTCAGTAGGCCTGTCACGGTATTTGATACATCGATTAATCGAACGATAAAAAAAAACAAAGTCTATAATTATGCCTGGCCTCGATAAATTGACATGTGCATGCATGCGTGTGTGTTTCATCTCGTCTCTCTGTACCACACAGGCTGTATGACAAGACGGTTCACTCTGCATCTGTCTGTGCTCATTGGTTCTATAGTGGATTGCACTGAGAGAGTGAACCCTCCTCTTATTCAGCCTCTTTGTGGAG
Source organism: Dunckerocampus dactyliophorus (assembly GCF_027744805.1). Classification (NCBI taxonomy): domain Eukaryota; kingdom Metazoa; phylum Chordata; class Actinopteri; order Syngnathiformes; family Syngnathidae; genus Dunckerocampus; species Dunckerocampus dactyliophorus. The sequence goes on along the minus strand of NC_072819.1, from coordinate 49,821,461 downwards.
GCGGGGCTACTAGTGAGTGGCTACAGAGCACTAGTGCTAGTTGCAAGTTAGCCTCGTGAGCCAGCACACGCTAACATGAATGAAGGCATAGGAGATTCAAGAGTTTTGTTGTCACATGCACAGTAAAACAGGTAGTTATACTATGCAATGAAATTCTTATTCTGTTCAATCTCCCAAAAAAAGAATGAACAGAATAAGGGATGGTTTCTTAGGTCTGTCACTATAAACAATTTTGCTGGACGATAAGTGTCCCACAAATTAGCACCGATGAACGATGTTATTGTCAATGCTATTTTGAGGCAATTTTTTTCATGAATGTGATCGGAATTACACACTATCGAAAGCAACTTTAATGTCTCAAGAGCACTCAAGAGTGTATTAACATTGAAGCTGGAATGTCAAGAACGTTCAAATGAAATAAATTAAGCAACATAATAAACCAAAAAAAGAATAAAATGGACTCTTCGGTCTCTCTTAGCAAAAATTGCACTTACATAAAAATCACAATATTTCTGAATTTGATATTGATAAAAAAGACACAGAAATAACCCGGAAATACTTTGAAGTTCACATAGTGTGTCAATGCAGACGTTAGCTCATTTGCATTGATAAACTTTTAGCAACGTTGTGTGTGGAATACGCTGCTTGCGTAATAAAGACTGAATGACTAACAGGAGGGTTCACTCACTCCGTTCATAAAGTAACTCAGTCATTAGTTGTGACGTTTCCAGTCATTTTGTGGCGAGACCAGACAGCGTGATGTCAGTACAGGCTCAATTGTCACTATTTGATTAGCTGCGTCAATCTCTTGGCACACTGTTGTACACCCCCCACCGCCCCATCCTTCTCCGCAGGACAGGAGAGGATTAACTGACCGTCTGGTCCACACAGGATTCCTCCTAACTGTACTCTGGGTTGACCGTGTTTTGGCCAAGGCGCAGCACACAAGGGTTGGCTCTTTGACAGCCCATTGCCGGTGGCTGACGGGCCTCAAAGAAACAGAGAAAAAGGGAAATTCAAGGCCCGGTCACTTGGAAACCCGGGCTTGGCATTATGTTCTCTATAATGAAAAGTCAATGAGGCAGTTCCTCATGAAACTAACACTGTGGCTTAAGCCAGCCGGCCATGAACAGGTTATACTGATGTGGGGTGGGCTGCATTTCAAAAGGAATGTGAGATAGTCTTCTAGTATTATTTACATTTCTCTGCCTGGAGTTATGTGATGGAATGTCTTGTTTATGGGTCATTGACAGATACGTTTCTCAAATCATTTTCTGAAGTATCTACAAGCATGTTAAAAATGAGTGTAATCCACATGTTTTATTTTGAGACAATGCATATACATAAGTAGCATTTCAAAGTGTATGCGTTCATTCATGTACAGTATTTTCCTAATTTATTCTTGATGGAATCTTGGGCAGGTGTACTTGAGCATGTCTACACTGCCAGGGGTGTCCAAACGTTTTCCACTGAGGGCCATGTAGTGAAAAATGAAAGAATGCAAGGGCCAGTTTAATATTTTGTAAATCAATGCAAATATGCTCTTTTTTGTTTTTTATTTCCTCCCCTCACCCCCTTGTTAAAAATATAATTTAACAAGAAAACCTAAAAAGACCAGCAAAAATGAAAAGAAACAGTAATTTTTACAAGAATAAAGTCTCATAACATTAAGAAACAAAATATGAATTAAATACTAATTTTATGAGAATAACATAATAATCTGAAGAAAAATAATCTTTAGTAGCATAAAGTGGAACTATTAACAAAAAAATATTTTTTAATTGTAATAAGAGAAACAAAACAACAAAAATAATTTTTGGAAAATTATGTGGAGTATTTAAAGTTATAATATTATAGTTTATAATATTTCTAATTCAAGTTGTATTTATGAGAAGAAGAAAGTTGAAATAGTTGGAAAATAAAAAAATAACAGCAGAAATTAAACCGCCAATTCCAAAAAAAGTGACAATATAAGAGAAAAAAAGTCTTATTCTAACAAGAAAAAAGTGTCAATTTTATGAAATTAAATTTGTAACATTGTAAGGAAAAAAGTAATTTTAGTAACAAAGCAGAAATATTAAAGAAAAATGCGCGTGCTTTTAAAAAGTCATATTATGACAAACTAAACAAAATAAAGTTGTAATTTTTGGAAAATTAGGTAAGGGAAAAAGTAAGTTGTGGACGCTACATGGACCAGCATTAATTACCGCAAAGAGTATAGAGAAACTATAAATACAGTCGTCCCTCGCCACTTAGTGCTTTGAATTTTGTGGCTTCACTCTTAACACGTTTTTTTTCATGGTTTTGTATATGACTGCTATGAATGCAAATATGAATGCAAACAGACGGCAATGTGGCTTTCTTTATTCTTAACCTCAGAGAAAACAAGCCATGCTTTCATACAATTAACCATCTGAATCTTGCAGAAATCCCCTAGTTGATCATTCCATTTTCCATTTCTTTCTTGTCTACCATTGATATTGTTAATTAGGTATACTTTCATTTCCTAATTTGACTTTTGCTTTCTGTTTTTGAAGCAGCCTGTTGTGGCACTTTTTTATCCTGCAAATTTACTTAAAATTGATGCCATGTTTGTGGTACTTTTACTTTTGTCCAAAAAAAAAAAAAAGTAAATCAGCTCTCAACCGACCTGCCGGTCCCTTCTGCAACACAAACTCGGAAGAAACTGAACCTTCCTCTCATTCAGCCTCTTTGTGGAGGCGGGGCTACTAGCTACCCTACTACCCCATCAGAAGTTAGCTTCGTGAGCCAGCATACGCTAACATGAATGACTACAAAGAAGCGATAGTTTTTAAGGCGAATGCCTCAGCCACATTGTGAGAAGCAACAGCGGAGCCTTTGTCCTGACAGTCAACACTTACTGAGGCGTTTGATCGGCAAATGTAAACAAAACATTGCAAAAACATACTTCTGTGTCAATGTCTCACACAGGCACATCCTACGCTGTACTTGAGTACGATCTAGTGGTTCAAATGTGAATTACACCTCTCGGCAATAACTCATGAACAAAATGGTTTAAAAAAATGTCACCGAGATTATCGAAAATCTACGATAATTTGTAGCACAATTATCCACCAGCAAAATGTGTTATTGTGACAGGACTAGGTGTAAGCTCACCTGCTAAACAGTGGTGTGTACTACGTAACGCACTGTTAATGAATTGATTGGCTCCCTAAGTGAAAACGTGCCGACAGGATGTCATCGTTGGCTAGACAGCGTGCGTCATTGTTATGTTACCGCTTGTTGTCTCCTGTCACTCAGAGTTGCACTGCAAATGTGTTGATTGAATTTTAGTTTTTTTAAGTATGTAGTATTGAGTAAAAAAAATATTGTGACAAGTTTGACTGTCATCTGCTTCAGAAGACCCTTCTGAAACATGTCTGATTAAAAGAAACTGAACACGCATTCAACAAGAGGACAAAATGAGCCTATACAAGTTTGCAGCTTTCATTATTGTTCCCCAGCTTAGAGGAAACGCACTGTTCAGTGTGTGCGTGTGTGTAAGGGCGGAAGTTACAATTGTCAGAGGTCAGCACTTTTCTCCCTGTGCCATCAGCTGCTCATGTTTGTGTTGCCAGCACCGCTCATAAGCCAAGAATAGCCAATGACTTTATTCCCGTCCCTGATTCACTGGGGCTGCCATGAAAGGTGGGCTCTGCTCTTCTCTCCTGAGTTTACTTAACTCAGTTGAAGGACGTAGACACATTCCTTGCATAGAACAGACATTCCATTCCACTCTGTGGAACATTTTTAGGAATATTGTCTGAACTGAGGGAAAAACAGTCTTTCGTGTGTGCACGATGTCCTGTACTGCAATACGGTGGATGTTTTGTCCTTAGACAAGCATCTCTCCATTTGTTTGTCATGGAGTCAAACAATATGTGCAACCATTGTGATGTTGATGGCACTTGGTTGCCATGTGAGATGGAGCGATATGAGACAGAAAAAACCCACGTTTGAGTATAAACGTTGTGGGGAATGTGTGTTTTAGATCAACGTTCGTGTGACCACTATGGATGCAGAGCTGGAGTTTGCCATTCAGCCTAACACCACTGGAAAACAGCTTTTTGATCAGGTCAGAAATAAGTCTTTTCCATGCATCCTGTTCAGTCTACAGTCCATATTTATGTGGGCCTGTGTGTGAACACTTGTGATCATTCTTTTGCTGTCTTTTATCAGGTTGTAAAGACGGTGGGCTTGCGGGAAGTCTGGTTCTTTGGCCTCCAATATGTGGACAGCAAGGGCTACATAACTTGGCTCAAACTCAATAAGAAGGTCAGTGGCTGGTTTGTTAGGATGCTTCACCAAAAAATGCAGTCTTTTTTTTATGCATTGGTCCATTTTCTTCAGGCCTTGCTCCTCCACACTGTCATATCTGGATGTTGTTTTTGTTGTCCAGGTGACGCAGCAAGACGTAAAGAAAGAGAACCCACTGCAGTTTAAGTTCAGAGCCAAGTTCTTTCCTGAGGATGTTTCAGAGGAGCTTATCCAGGAGATAACCCAAAGACTCTTCTTCCTTCAGGTGAGCAGTCGCCTGCTAATGTCAGATGCTTGAACCAATAATGCATAAGCTGGCAACAGTAAAAGGCCGCTCCAAAATGTGCAGTCAGAAAAACAGCCAGCAGTCAGTTTCTGACCACCATTTGCCTCACCAAGTGTAACACATCTTTGCAGAGAGTTGATCAGGTTGTTGATTGTGGCATGTGGAATGTTGGTCCACCCCCCCTTCAATGTTAGATGGCTGTGTGTACTTGTTGGAGATTTGCAGGAACTGGAACACGCTGCTGTAAACACCCATCCAGAGCACCCCAAATAGGGTCCATTTTTCATTTTCTATTCCATGTCTGATGTGCCGTCTGGCCATGTAAGAACTGGGATGTTTTCAGCTTCCAGGAATTGTGTACAGATACTTGATACGTGATAAAACTGCGCATTTTGGGGTGGCCTTTTATTGTGGCGAGCCTAAGACGCACTGCAATAATGATGCTGTCTAATGAGCATCTTGATTTGCCAGACTTGTGAGGTGGATGGGTTATTGAGGGGCAGCATGGCTCAGTTGGTAGAGTGGTAGTCTCCCAGCATGAAGGTTGCTGGTTTGATCCTCTGTTCTTGGACAAGATACTGAACATGAACCATATCTTGGCTCAATAACACGGATTTTGACAGATTTTTGAACAATACTTGAGCGTAATGTGGCTTTTGTGTATTTTTTTTAATATATATTTTTCATTCACTTTCTTTTCAGGTGAAAGAGGCCATCCTGAACGATGAGAACTACTGTCCGCCGGAAACAGCCGTGTTGCTTGCCTCATATGCAGTGCAGGCCAAATATGGAGACTACATGAAGGATGTTCACAAGCCTGGATACCTCACACACGACCGACTGCTGCCTCAGAGGTCCACCATACGTTTTGACCATGTCCTACCATATTGTTCGCGTTCTATCAGCTGATGTTTTTGTGTGTGCACGCAGAGTCCTGGAGCAGCACAAACTAACCAAGGAGCAGTGGGAGGACAGGATCCAGACCTGGCATGAAGAACACAGAGGAATTCTCAGGTGTGTGAGCAAGATGAAAGAGCATGTGTGGATTGGACTTGTTGTGTCATGTACAACGAAGGTGTGTGTGTGTGTGTGTGTGTGTGTGTGTAGTCATTGTTGTGAGCCAAAACATGTTTTTAGCGTGTTGACCCAGTTTCATTGGAATGTGTGATTCTCCTCTCCAGAGAGGACTCTATGATGGAGTATTTAAAAATTGCCCAGGACTTGGAGATGTACGGGGTCAACTACTTTGAAATCAAAAACAAGAAAGGCACACAGCTGTGGCTGGGCGTGGATGCACTCGGTCTTAACATCTACGAGCACGGAGACAAGTGAGTGATGCGATAGAATCCTTTTTGCATCACGAGATTACACACACTGTAGCTTTGTTTGACTATTTAGTTATGATTGTTATATGGGTCCAGTGTTTCCCACAGAGATGCAGTCTATTTGTGGTGGTGGCTTGCAGGGAGGTCTAGATGATGTCATCTAATTTGCATAATTGGCCATGACGTGTGCGTGTCATTTTAATTTATTTTTAAAGAATTAAAAAAAAAATGTATATAAAGACAAGTATGCCTTTTTGCCATTGTTTTTGCTGCTGTTTTTGTTGTTGTTGAATTTTATTTCTACAGTACCCCATGGCCCCATTTGTTTAATAAAATAAATAAATAAATAAAAACGAAAGGGAAAAAAAAAAAGTAGGCCGCATTTGGCACACTGGCCACAATTTAGACAATCCTGGTTCACGTATTTCAGGCGAAGTGTTAGCGAACGACAAAAGAGCACTATCTCTGTCATGACTCCCGCTAGTCAAAGGATAAACCGCACGCTTGTGGAAGTTTTTCTGCAAGAGCTTTTGCAGCAAAGGTAATGGCACACTCTCCGATGTCTGGATCTCATCTTGAATTTGATTACGGAGTAAATGCATGATGCAAGAAACACTTCCCGTCTTACACTTTGAATGCATAAAGCTTGGAAAGTTAGGATGTATACCGACTCCTAACAGAGAGCGGGCCTGTCACAATAACACATTTTGGTGGACGATAATTGTCCTACAAATTATTGTTGATGATTGATATTATTTAGATTTTTTGAGACCATTTTAAAAATTAATTATACGGTAGAACAATGAGTACATCATATCAAAAGCAAACTTTAATTTCTCAAGAGTATTTAACATTGTAATTGGAACGTCGAGAGCTTTTAAATAAATTAAACATAATAAACTAAACGAACAAAAAAAAACTCAATGCTCACCTTGTCCATTCAGTTTAAAATCGATTATTCCCACACTGGGGCTGTGGCATTCGCCTTAAAAACCATCGCTTGTGGTCCTTAATTCATGTTAGCGTATGCTGGCTCACGAGGCTAACTTGCTGCTAGCACTCTGTGTATCCACTCACTAGTAGCCCCGCCTCACGTAATGTCTGAGATGAGGGTTCACTCTTTCAGTTCATTCCACTGGGGCACCAACACGCACAGACAAGATGCAGTGAACCCTCGTGTCCTCCAACCTGTGTGGTAAAGAGACGAAACAAGCACGCATGGATGCACATGTCAATTTATCGAGGCCGGCAAAATTTGCGGCTTAGTTTTTTCTTTTTTTCTTTTTATTGTTCAATTTATCGATTATCGTGACAGGCCTAAGATGGAGCCAAATATATTAGTGGCGGGCTGCCACAGATAAATGAACGTATGGGAAACACTGCGATATTTAATAAGTCAATTTATAGGTGACGGCATTCCAGCATCCTACGCATGTTGTGCATCCTTTGCTTGCAGGTTGACTCCAAAGATTGGCTTCCCCTGGAGTGAAATTCGAAACATCTCCTTCAATGACAAGAAGTTTGTGATCAAACCCATTGACAAGAAAGCACCGGTGAGTGTCTTAGTAGCACGTGCAATGAGTAACCAGCGCAATTATTAGCAGCTTCAGACAATAAGCAGTTGGCGTCTTCCCACTCTGCAGGACTTTGTGTTTTACGCTCCACGACTGCGCATCAACAAGCGCATCCTGGCGTTGTGTATGGGGAACCATGAGCTGTACATGAGGAGGAGAAAGCCCGACACCATTGAGGTGCAGCAGATGAAGGCCCAGGCTCGGGAGGAGAAGCACCAGAAGCAGATGGAGAGGTACGCAAGCACGTCCTGTTTGAATGCGTACAAGTGCATCTGGTGTATAGTTTTATCAACAATAGGCATAATGCTGCCAGGCTCGACGTGCTAAAACCTGACATTACCCACCACCGACAAGGGGCTGGCTCTTTTCTCTTACAGCCAATGACTCGTAGCTGTCCTGTGGAAATTTCTCTCTCTCTCTTTGCAAATGCTTCAAATAGCCGTGGTGTTGCAAAAATCCTTCTTCAAATGCGCTACGGGATTGGTCGTATAAAGCTTCCCCGGTTCTGTGCATGACAGGTCTTGAAGTCAGCTGCAACGTCTTTATCGGACTTGAACAAAAAACACAGCCACACGGTGGACATCACTCGTACTCTTGGCTAAACACGCTAGCTCAAGCTAGCACACACTGTGGTGATCATGTGGATACTGCATGATGTGGGGGCTGCTGCTGGATAAAAGTGCTGGCATGGAGTCTGGACTGGACTGCTTGTATGGAAGTGCCAATATCGGGGATTTTAGATCCAGGCCGATTATAATCCAGTATTGTTTTTTTGGGCTGATATCAAAATCTCAACATCGGGTCGGGACATCCCTATGTAGAAGTCGGCATACTCTAGATCAGTGATTCTCCACTTGTGGGTCTCGAAGCCGTTTTGGGTGGGTCGCTGGTCTTGCAAAAAAAAACTGTAGAGACTTGATGTCCATGAACGCATCCCGCGTCCCTGCTGTTTGCTTGCTACACCACCACGAAATGCGTTGCATATTTGTTTATGGGCGACTTGGCCAAGCTTGAGCAGGAGGGGAAGGACATCAAGTGTGAACTAAACTTGCCGTCCGTCCGACAAACTGCTATATCGCCTTTATGTCCGCTGGAGAAGAGCGCGCTGTGAAGAGGCACCAGTTGGTCCGTGTGCTACTGCTCAACTCCTCAGATGTACCAGGTTCTGAAAAAACCTTTACATACTCACATTTTGTTGAAATAATGTTTTTTTTGTGGACAAAAATGTATTGTTCCTTAGCAGAAAGAGGATATAATGGATATAATGCTTGCAGCACTCTAGGAACCCACGCCATTGTTGCAAACAGGCCTTTAAATATAAGATATTTAAGAAGTTTTAGTTGAAAAATTTCCTTCATTGGTTGTCATTTAGGGGTGTTGGTGGGTCCCGCAGCCAAACCAGTGAAGAACCACTACTGCAGACAAAGAAAACGTTAGGATTTGTTGCATTTTTCACCTTGTAAAAAATAAGCAAAACTCCAATCTTCTATTGTATTGTATGTGTCAGGGCCCAACTGGAGAACGAGAAAAAGAAGCGAGAGGCTGCAGAGAAAGAGAAAGAGAGGATTGAACGCGAGAAGGAAGAACTCATGGAGAGGCTGAAACAAATTGAAGAGCAGACTATGAGAGCCCAAAAAGGTACTCTTGCTTTTCTTGGCGACCATCTTATCACATGGAGGTGTTGTCACGTGCTTGCCATCCATCGGCCCATTTTCAAAAAGTTAAGAAAAAACCATGCAATGATTTGCAAATGCAGAGCTGGAGGAGCAGACTCGCCTGGCTTTGGAGTTGGAGCAAGAGAGGATGAAAGCACGAAAGGAGGCCGAGAGGTTGGAGAAGGACAGACAAGCAGCCGAGGAGGCGAAAGGCGAGCTGGCCAAACAGGCTGCAGACCAGCAGAAGAACCAAGAACAACTGGTGTGTGTCTCTCCAAGGCCCCGCTTCGCATTGTGTGTGTAAACAGACACGACGACACCTGTTCCTTTTAACGTTTCAGGCTGCTGAACTTGCCGAATTCACAGCCAAGATTGCTCTCCTGGAAGATGCCAAAAAGAAAAAAGAAGAGGAGGCCACAGAATGGCAGCACAAGGTGCAGCACCCCTTACACAGGCCACACACACGTACACCAGCAGCAACTGTGTGGCCTTACTTGCTCTGCTTCTCCACCCACAGGCTCTGTCCGCACAGGAGGACCTGGAGAAGACCAAAGAGGAGCTGAAGACTGCCATAACCACAGTGTCAACCCCTCTGGGCGGCCATGCTGAGAGCGAGCATGACGAGCAGGACGAGAACCACGCCGAGGCGAGCGCTGAGCTTTCCAACGAGGGCGTCAGCCAGCTGGACCTGCGCAGCGAGGAGGCTCGCATCACTGAAGCCCAGAAGAACGAGCGGGTCAAGAAACAGCTCCAGGTACGAAGTTGTACTGAACTGGAACCCCGTAGAGTCACTGTTGATGTACTACACTGCTGATGAGGATGTCAAACAACTTCATGTCAAAACATCCCAACTATCCCTTTAACGTAATGTCAGTAGGTGGTATGTCAACGTAACATACTAACTTATTCAGATAATTATAGCGTAAACAACATAAAACAACTAGTTTACTTGCAGATTGTAATCTGCAGGATATGACTTTTTTGGGGTGGCATATGTCTCAACTGTCTTATAAGTTGATGTTTACATTGCAAATTTTTACTGGTACAGGAGTGATAGGAGTAGCGGATACTGGCACACAAGCCTAGAGCGCCCTCTCGCCGCTGTTGGTGTGGGGAGAAATATAAACAGAGTATAAGTCGCTCCGGAGTATAAGTCGCGGAACCTGCCAAACTGAGTATTAGTGCGACTAATAGTCTGGAAAATAGGGTACATCTTTAACCACAAGCACAGATGCGATTCTGTAGCAGTGAAAAGTTGGACAAATATTAGGCAAAATTGTTCAATGATGTAAGGATTTATTGAAGTCATTTTATTGAGTGACACAAGTAAACACACAATCTGTGGTGGGAAAATAAGTGCAAAAAGAAAAAAATAAAATTAAAAAAATCTAAATGGAAAAATCAGAATTTAGGTAATACAGAATTTTGGAAAAAATAAAACGGATTTCGTAAGGCCCTAGAAAACCATGTCGACAAACTGCCATCGGTTGGAAAAATCCTTCTCATCCTTCTTAAAATGGTTACAATGATTCTTATGTCTCTGGCCGCATCATTGCAAGCAGCGGTTAGTTTCAGGTTTGCCAGTATGCTCACACTTTGTCCTCCAAGATGAACTCTCCTAACGCCCCGCCCCTTTCTTGTGTCCGTCAGACTTTAAGTTCCGAGTTGGCGGACGCCAGAGACGAAACCAAGAAGACCCAGAACGACGTCCTGCACGCCGAGAATGTGAAAGCGGGCCGAGACAAGTACAAAACGCTGCGTCAGATCCGGCAGGGCAACACAAAGCAGCGTATCGATGAGTTTGAGTCCATGTGAAAAAAAAAAAAAAGACCTCTGTGCCCCGTCCCCGCACCCCTCCCTTCTCCAACGCGGCCGCACACTTTTTCACGGACAACTGATGCAGCCGCCCTTCTCGTCCTCTACCCCTCCCCCCTACCGTTTATCTTGTCAGCCTGCCAAAGTTGTACTCCTCATGCCCTGCTTAAGAATTTGGGGTGTGTGTGTGTGTGTGTGTGTGTTTGTGTGTGTGCGTGTGTGTGCGCGCGCGCGTGCGCACGTGCCAGAGAACGTGTGTACTAGTTGAGCGTGTGCAAAAAGACAGCGTCACACACCAGAGATCAAAATGGATTGTTTTCATCAAGGCCCAAGAAAGCTTTGGTTCTTTTCCATGTACTCAAAGCTTGGTTGCATGGCTTCACTTCAACATACGTCCGCCCTCTTTTCGTTTTTAAGTTCTGCTTTTTGTTTGAATCATTTTAGCGTTTGTTTTTAACTACCTGTCCAAAGTCTGAGGCTCGATTAAGGACCAGACCACAGAGCAGGATGTAGATGATTAAATGCTACCAGTGTCACCTCTTAAAGGTCAAAAAGACATTTCATTTCTAAAAGGGTTCTGTGGTATTTATGTTTAAACTGGATTTTTTTGGTGGGGGGTAGGGGTATTTTACTTCATCTCACATTATGTTGGGGAGGGGAGGAGACACCTGACACGTCACCTGCCAGGTGTTGATGGATGAATGTAGCAAAGGTGACAAAGGGAAAGTACGTTACGCACCGAGCCACCGGCCGGAAAGTGTTGCCGCATCCCAGTGTTTGATGTGCAGTCGCTACGCTGCTCGTCTCATGGGGTCGTGGTCATGGTGTCTGCATTTCTGTGTGTGTGTGTGTGTGTGTGTGGAAACACAGCAGCCCGGCCGCGGCGCTCTCGAACGTCGGTCTACCTCTCGCCATGTTCGCGGCCCCCTTCGCACCCCTTTCCAAAAACTAGGTGGCCTTAGAGCTCATCTGCAATTTATAGACGCACGGAATAATGATGCTGTCATTACATTGCCTCGGACGGGCTTTGATGACTGCATTGAACGAAATGTTTGTATTCTTAGGACCTGCGCTCGGTGGTTACAAAGAGGGGAGATAAGCAGCTCCATTTAAAGTTGTCATAAATTCAAGTGGAGCGTCCTCCGTGCATGTTTCAATTGAACCGACTTGAAGAAACTTTTTTTTTCTTAACATTACACACAACGAGAATGCTTTCATGCTTGTATTTGTTACACTATGCTTGACAGCTGGTGCAGGTTGACTTTTAATAACAGTCGAGTGGCTTTTAAAGCTCCTTGCCTGCCCCCAATGTGAGACATTTGCCAACGGCAGGCACACATGCTTACGTGCTTCCAGACCATTTTTGCGTTGCGTTCACAAGGACTAAACCAGCCCGTGTCATTGACGCGGATCATTTTCATTGTTTATAAAAGTTGGCTTTTGTTAAATACTCTCGGCCTGCCCAACGAAGCCAACCTGTGTGACGGTGGTGGTGATGATGATGATGATGATCTGGCACCAGCTGTCACAGTGCTGTTATTTTGTTGGTTTCAGAGTCAATATGTTTGTTTGTTAGAGGATTCTTTATGGATATACTGTATGGTTTGCTGGATCACCAATAATAAAGTTTTACATTTAAGTTCATGACATAGCTTTTCATTTTGCATTGTAGGAAAAATAAAGCTAATTATGTAACATTGAAACAAAGAAAAGCTGTTAGGTCAATAAAAACATATGGCGGAAAGCAAGTTTTATTCTTTTTAATGTTTGAAAGTGAAATTATTATTATTATATACAGCGGTGTGAAAGTGTTTGCCTCCTTCAGGATTTCTTACGTTTTTCCATGTTTGTCACACTTAAATGTTTCAGATCATCAAACAAATTTAAATATCAGTGACAACATACCTGAACACAAAATGCAGTTTTTAAATTACACTTTTTATTACTAAGGGAGAAAAAACAAATCCAAAGCTACATGGCCCTGTGTGGAAAAGTGAGCCCCCTCAAGATGCAATGTATAGCTTGAGTTTATATCCTAAAATCATTAGACCAGTGGTTCTTAACCTTGTTGGAGGTACCGAACCCCATCAATTTCATATGCCCATTCACCGAACCCTTCTTTAGTGAAAAATAAAATATTTTTTTTTCGAATTCAAGACAAAGGTATATGTTTACAGGCATATGTTTGTTTATAGGCATATGTTTTATAGGCGTATGTTTGTTTATAGGCATATGTATGTTTATAGGCATATGTATGTTTATAGGCATATGTTTGTTTATAGGCATATGTTTGTTTATAGGCATATGTTTATAGCTATGTGTTTATAGGCATGTGTTTGTTTATAGGCATGTTTATAGGCATATGTTTGTTTATACAACCCCTGGCAAAAATTATGGAATCACCAGTCTCGGAGGATGTTCATTCAGTTGTTTAATTTTGTAGGAAAAAAGCAGATCACAGACATGACACAAAACTAAAGTCATTTCAAATGGCAACTTTCTGGCTTTAAGAAACACTAAAAGAAATCAAGAAAAAAAGATGTGGTAGTCAGTAACAGTTACTTTTTTAGACCAATCAGAGGGAAAAAAATTATGGAATCACTCAATTCTGAGGAAAAAATTATGGAATCATGAAAAAAACAAAAGAATACTTCAACACACCACTAGTACTTTGTTGCACCACCTCTGGCTTTTATAACAGCTCGCAGTCTCAGAGGCATGGACTTAATGAGTGACAAACAGTACTCTTCATCAATCTGGCTCCAACTTTCTCTGATTGCTTTTGCCAGATCAGCTTTGCAGGTTGGACCATTTTCTTCAACTTCCACCACAGGTTTTCAATTGGATTGAGATCCGGACTATTTGCAGGCCATGACATTGACCTTATGTGTCTTTCTTCAAGGAATGTTTTCACAGTTTTTGCTCTATGGCAAGATGCATTATCATCCTGAAAAATGATTTCATCATCCCCAAACGCCCTTTCAATTGATGGGATAAGAAAAGTGTCCAAAATGTCAACGTAAACTTGTGCATTTATTGAAGATGTAATGACAGCCATCTCCCCAGTGCCTTTACCTGACATGCAGCCCCATATCATCAATGACTGTGGAAATGTGCATGTTTTCTTCAGGCAGTCGTCTTCATAAATCTCATTGGAACGGCACCAAACAAAAGTTCCAGCATCATCACCTTGCCCAATGCAGATTCGCGATTCATCACTGAATATGACTTTCATCCAGTCATCCACAGTCCACAATTGCTTTTCCTTAGCCCATTGTAACCTTGTTTTTTTCTCTTTAGGTGTTAATGATGGCTTTCGTTTAGCTTTCCTGGATGTAAATCCCATTTCCTTTAGGCGGTTTCTTACAGTTCGGTCACAGACGTTGACTCCAGTCCTCCCATTTGTTCCTCATTTGTTTTGCTGTGCATTTTCTGTTTTCAAGACATATTGCTTTAAGTTTTCTGTCTTGACGCTTTGATGTCTTCCTTGATCTACCAGTATGCTTGCCTTTAACAACCTTCCCATGTTGTTTGTACTTGGTCCAGATTTTAGACACAGCTGACTGTGAACAACCAACATCTTTTGCAACATTGCGTGATGATTTACCTTCTTTAAGAAGTTTGATAATCCTCTCCTTTGTTTCAATTGACATCTCTTGTGTTGGAGCCATGATTCATGTCGGTCTACTTGGTGCAACAGCTCTCCAAGGTGATCACTCCTGTTTAACTGCAGACTAACCAGCAGATCTAATCTGATGCAGATATTAGTTTTGGGAATGGAAATTTACAGGGCGATTCCATCATTTTTTCCTCAGAATTGAGTGATTCCGTAATTTTTTCCCTCTGATTGGTCTAAAAAAGTAACTGTTACTGACTACCACATCTTTTTTTCTTGATTTCTTTTAGTGTTTCTTAAAGCCAGAAAGTTGCCATTTGAAATGACTTTAGTTTTGTGTCATGTCTGTGATCTGCTTTTTTTCTACAAATTTAAACTGAATGAACATCCTCCGAGACTGGTGATTCCATCATTTTTGCCAGGGGTTGTAGGTATGTGTTTGTTTATAGGCATATGTTTGTTTATAGGCATGTGTTTATAGGCATATGTTTGTTTATAGGCATGTTTGTTTATAGGTATGTGTTTGTTTATAGGCATATGTTTGTTTATAGGCATGTGTTTATAGGCATATGTTTGTTTATAGGCATGTTTGTTTATAGGCATGTGTGTGTTTATAGGCATGTGTTTGTTTATAGGCATGTGTTTATAGGCATGTGTGTGTTTATAGGCATGTGTGTGTTTATAGGCATGTGTGTGTTTATAGGCATGTGTTTGTTTATAGGCATGTGTTTGTTTATAGGTATGTGTTTATAGGCATGTGTGTGTTTATAGGCATGTGTTTGTTTATAGGCATGTGTTTATAGGCATGTGTGTGTTTATAGGCATGTGTTTGTTTACAGGCATGTGTGTGTTTATAGGCATGTGTTTGTTTATAGGCATATGTTTGTGTTTATAGGCATGTGTTTGTTTATAGGCATGTGTTTGTTTATAGGCATGTGTTTGTTTATAGGCATGTGTGTGTTTATAGGCATGTGTGTGTTTATAGGCATGTGTTTATAGGCATGTGTGTGTTTATAGGCATGTGTTTATAGGCATGTGTTTGTTTATAGGCATGTGTGTGTTTATAGGCATGTGTTTGTTTATAGGCATGTGTGTGTTTATAGGCATGTGTTTGTTTATAGGCATGTGTGTGTTTATAGGCATATGTTTGTGTTTATAGGCATGTGTTTGTTTATAGGCATGTGTTTATAGGCATGTGTTTGTTTATAGGCATGTGTGTGTTTATAGGCATGTGTTTGTTTATAGGCATGTGTTTATAGGCATGTGTTTGTTTATAGGCATGTGTTTGTTTATAGGCATGTGTTTGTTTATAGGTATGTGTTTATAGGCATGTGTGTGTTTATAGGCATGTGTTTGTTTATAGGCATGTGTTTGTTTACAGGCATGTGTGTGTTTATAGGCATGTGTTTGTTTATAGGCATATGTTTGTGTTTATAGGCATATGTTTGTGTTTATAGGCATGTGTTTGTTTATAGGCATGTGTTTGTTTATAGGCATGTGTGTGTTTATAGGCATGTGTGTGTTTATAGGCATGTGTTTGTTTATAGGCATGTGTTTATAGGCATGTGTGTGTTTATAGGCATGTGTTTATAGGCATATGTTTGTTTATAGGCATGTGTGTGTTTATAGGCATGTGTTTGTTTATAGGCATGTGTGTGTTTATAGGCATGTGTTTGTTTATAGGCATATGTTTGTGTTTATAGGCATGTGTTTGTTTATAGGCATGTGTTTATAGGCATGTGTTTGTTTATAGGCATGTGTTTGTTTATAGGCATGTGTGTGTTTATAGGCATGTGTTTGTTTATAGGCATGTGTGTGTTTATAGGCATGTGTGTGTTTATAGGCATGTGTTTATAGGCATGTGTTTGTTTATAGGCATGTGTGTGTTTATAGGCATGTGTTTGTTTATAGGCATGTGTTTGTTTATAGGCATGTGTGTGTTTATAGGCATGTGTGTGTTTATAGGCATGTGTTTGTTTATAGGTATGTGTTTGTTTATAGGCATGTGTTTATAGGCATGTGTTTATAGGCATGTGTTTATAGGCATGTGTTTATAGGCATGTGTTTGTTTATAGGCATGTGTGTGTTTATAGGCATGTGTGTGTTTATAGGCATATGTTTGTGTTTATAGGCGTGTGTGTTTATAGGCATGTGTGTGTTTATAGGCATGTGTTTGTTTATAGGCATGTGTGTGTTTATAGGCATGTGTGTGTTTATAGGCATGTGTTTGTTTATAGGCATGTGTGTGTTTATAGGCATGTGTGTGTTTATAGGCATGTGTGTGTTTATAGGCATGTGTTTGTTTATAGGCATGTGTTTGTTTATAGGCATGTGTGTGTTTATAGGCATGTGTGTGTTTATAGGCATGTGTTTGTTTATAGGTATGTGTTTATAGGCATGTGTTTGTTTATAGGCATGTGTGTGTTTATAGGCATGTGTTTATAGGTATGTTTTTTTACTGGTGCACAAAATGACAGAGACAGGACGCTGACTCCCATCACGGTCCGTGATACATGTGAATCCATGCTGTACATATTCGTCCCACCACTTTCTTTTTTTGCTAGACATAGTATGAATTAAAATATTAAGAAGGAAATCACACGACGTGCTACCACATCAGTCACACGTTGACTACTTGATGGTGCGTTTGATCTCCCGAGTTGAAAGCGTTCCAGTTGCCAAGTCAGAAAAACTTCACACTATTGCAATATTTTTAATAAATTATTTATTATTTATCGTTTACACACGAGGCAGCCATCATTGAGTGTTAACTCAGAGGTGGTGTGGATGCTCAGACTTCCAAGTTGAACATTCCAGCTTCGGGGGGCGTTTCAGTCGGGTGTTCCCGGTAGGACCTCGGTAATTCCGATTTGCAAGTACAAATGGAACACACCATGAGCGCGCTAAATTCTTCGCAGCACTGATTGGCCAAGACAAGCAATGTAATGTGATTATCTGCAGCCAGTGATGGCTAAGCGGGGCGAGTCATCACGATTTGACACGATGGGTCCGGTGTGTCTTAACCTCCGTGGCGGAGGCTCCGCCGACTCACCGACTCAGGTTAAGAACTACTGGTCTAGATATTCCTTCTGCTTTTGTTATCGACTTGCTGTTGTGACTATCGAGAGAAGCTATTCTGCTCCTCTCCAGCGCATGTGTCCAATGGAGGTAAATATAAATTCAATAACTTTTTTTGTTCTCGTGTTCTTTAAAGTGCTGTGGGTCATGTGTAGGTACTTCAATGGGGGCGCTAGCGTTCGAAGGCGATGTCTCTGGAAAAACTATCAAATCCAATAATTTGAATGTAAGGCCTTATAATGTCAAAATTATCTTAAAGGTAATTTGAAAAGGTTATTAAAATATGTTAACGTTACTTTGATTATAAAATGCATAATATAATCCGGTTTTTTTTAGAAGACTCGATAATATACCCGCAATGCGGAACTAGAGTACTTGTGCAGCCCGGGCAGAATTTTTTGAGCACAATCAGCGAGTGTGTTGTACGTAGAGTCCCACTCTAGTTGTACGCGCTCTGTCGGTCTCCAATTTTCCTTCATGTCGTTTGTATTTTTTTGCCCGTACGGTCTTCAAAATGTAATCATCATGGTCTTAAAGTGTTAAATTTATTGTTTGGAACCTGCAGAGACCCTTTACCTTGCGCCCTCTTCCTGCTCAGCCATGACTGCTAATTGTCGATAGCTTCTCTGTGACTGGGTCTAAGTGTTCGTGCGTGAGTGACTGACGGTGATGTGCGATACCACTGATTTCGGTTCCGATCCCATAATAAAATTCAGGCTGGTATTAGCGATGCTGATCCAAGAACGATACTGCAAATTCACTTAAAGTGTCTGATAAATTTTAAAAGGTAGTGTATTTCATATCATAGCACAAAGAATACGAGACATGTAATTATTGTAGGAAATAAATGTATATATTTTAAGCATAATTAAAGTAGTTTTAAAATGTTAAACCGTGAAGTATATTGAGGTAGCAGGGGTGATTTACTACAGTGGAGTGTTAGGGCCACATTGAAAAACAAAACAATCTGAGATTTCGAGAACAAAGTCGTGAATTTATGAGAACAAGTCGTAATCTTACAAGAAGAAAGTCGTAATATTAAGTGTCTCTGTGTCATACGCTTCAGGAAGGAAGGAAACTTTCCTCTTTCTTCAGGCAAACTTTTATTTGTAACGTGGCGCAAAACAGCAGCTGAGCATTTAGCATTTAGATGAGCAAGACTGGCCCTTCTCACTTCCGCCTTCTTTCCCGTGAACGCCCTCCAACCTTCAGCAAAGTTGCTCAGACAGCAGACGTGCGCTCAGAAAAGGGGTCACATAAGTCCCCCCTTTTCATAGCTGTAGGTTTGTATAGGCAATGCCTGCAACATAAAGTTACGACTTTTATCTTGTAATACAAGTTTTGTCTCATAAATGTACAACTTTATTGTAGTAAATTTACGACTTTTTTTCTCATATTACACGCTTTTCCCGTAAATTTACAGCTGTATTCTCGTAAATTTGAGTTTTTTCTCGTAAATTTCTGACTTTGTTTTCGTATTGCCATGATATCACGATTTTTTTTCTCGTAAATGCACGACTTTATCCTTGTAAATTTGACTTTTTTTTCCCTTGTAAATTTACAACTTCATTCTTGCAATATTCCGAGTTTTTTTCTCTCGTAAATTTACGACTTTATTCTCATATTACAAGCGTTTTCCCGTAAAATTACGACTTTATTCTTGTAAATCTACGAGTTTTTTCTTGTAGCTTTCTGACTTTATTCTTGTAAATTTACAAGTTTTTTCTCGTAAATTTCCGACTTTATTCTCATATTAGTAGTATTTTTCTCTCGTAAATTTACAACTTCATAGTCATGATATTACAAGTTTTTTCTCATAAATTAACAACTTTATGCTTGTACATGTGACTTTTTTTCTCTTGTAAATTTACAACTTTAGTCTCGTAAATTTACTTTATCCTTGTAATATTTAATAATGAATATAAAATATTTAATTTTCTTCAGCAAAGTTGCTCAGACAGCAAACGTGCACTCTGAAAAGTCCCCCCTTTTTATAGCTGTCTCAGGCAATGCCTGCAACATAAAGTTATGAGTTTTTTCTCCTAAATTTACGACTTTGTTCTCGTAATGTTACGACACTTGTCTCATAAATGTACAACTTTATTGTAGTAAATTTACAACTTTTTTTCTCTCAAATGTACAACTTTATTATCAATTTACAACTTTATTCTTATTTACGATAGAAAAAAAGTCATAAATTTACGACTTTATTCTCACATTACGAGCTTTTTCACGTAAATTTAAGACTTCATTCTTGTAAATTTACGAGTTTTTTCTCATAACTTTCCAATTTAATTCTCGTATTCTCATAATGTAACAAGGGTTTTCTCTTAAATTTACAACATTATTCTTGAAAATGTACGTCTTTTTTTCGTAGTTTTTCGAATGAAGTTGTAAATTTACGAGAATAATTTACAACTTCATTCTCGCAATATTATGATAAATTAACCACTTTGTCTCGTAAATGTACGACTTTATTGTAGTAAATTTACGACTCTTTTTGTCTCGTAAATTTATGACTTTATTCTCATATCACAAGCTTTTTCCCGTAAATTTACAAGTTATTTCTTATAAATTTCCAACTTTATTCTCGTATTCTCATGATATTGCGAGTTTTTTTGTAATTGTAAATTTGACTTTTTTCCTCTTGTACATTTATGACTTTATTCTCGTAAATTTACGACTTTTTTTCTCTTGAAAATGTACAACTTTATTCTCCTAATATTACCATTTTTTTCTTGTAAATTCACGACTTTATTCTTGTAAATTTATTATGGTTTTTTTTCTAAATTTTACGACTTTAGGCATTGCATGTAACCTTTGGCCTTGGGCAAGAGGTTCTAAATTTTTTTTTTGTAAATTTATGACTTCAGTTGTAAATTTATTACAATAATCTGAAAGCCTCATTATTTTAATATTCCGTCATAAGAGGCATTGCCTGAGACAGCTATGTAAAGGGGTGACTTATGTGACCTTTGGCTTTGGGCAAAGGTTATATTACGACTTTATTCTCGTAAATGTACGACTTTTTTTCTTGTCAATTTAGGACAGTCTTTCTCAAATTTCTGAGAATTTTTTTTCTCGAAGTCTAAGATTTTTTGATGTGGCCTTATTACGTAATTTACAATATAGCCAAGCTAATATACAACAACAGAAAAAACAGGACATCATATATCATATAAAATGTATTAATGGTATTTCAACAAAAAAAGGAAATAAGTAAAATACTGTAAAACCAAAATGAGTGATTTTTCAATTTTGGGTGCTGATTGTAGTCTTTTCGATTGTGGGCCATACAAACGCTAATAATACTCAATTGCACACATCAGACCTCTTAGCGGTACTCTTTAATGAACAATCACAGTTACAGTTGCAATAATAAAGTCACCGGTAGAGTTGTTGGAGTGAACCTTCAATGCTGCAACACACAAGTGCACAAATAAAAAGGCGCGGAAACATGCACAACAGTTTGCTGAACATAGTTCAGAGTATTGGATGTGTCGTAAGCACGATGCCATGTAGTGGCATTACTTTGGGCCCACGCTCGGAGGCCACGCTGACACACGGTGCCAGCAGGCCCGAGCGAAGGCGCTTCTTTGTTACACTATTGTATTTGGATTGGCTTCTTTTCCGCAGAGTCCCATTTAACACGCTGCAAGAAGCGCAGCCTCGTGCTTGGTGCTCTTTTGCCAGAAAGACCCGACCAGCTGCTGATCAGAGCTGAACTTTGACTGCAGAAAAGAAGCCGTGAACCCAAACGCCCAAAGCAGTTCTCTTCCCTACACAAAGTAGGCCCACAACTGCTTTTGTCCATAAGATAGTATGTCCACCGTAGCTCATGAGTTGGAACTTTACTACATTAAGAGTGTGAGATACACATGGAGTGACACGTCAACATACTGTATGACATCAGCGACTCACTTCCTGATACAATTTGTATCAAATAGGGCTCAACGTGGATTCTTCTGGAATCTGCTACAGACAACAGCAATTAAATATATTTACACGACGTACACTTAGAAGAGACATTCTGTCTGTAGCACATTCCAGTCAACCCAACAGAACAAAGTATGTGTATGTGTGTCGGTATACACCATGTACTGTGTATATGTAGAGAGAAAAAGAGGGATGTCCCTTACTAAAACTAAGGTACACGCCACAGGGTAGCCCATCTCCACAGCTACAATTTGGGCCACAACACTTGCGTCATCTCCAAAAAGACCACAAGTTGTCATCAGTCCGCAAAAAACCCCAACAACAAACACACGAGATGGATTTTGGTGATGTGGTACACAAGACAGCCACGCAACACGCTCACAAATGGCCACACAGTTGAAACGGGGACGATTCTGTGCCTATGCGGCGGTCTCAGTAGCCCGTCTGAGCTTTCTCTGCCAGGATGGCGGCGGCGAGCTGCTGAGGGTCCGTGACGTGGGGGCTTCTCGCCATCACCCGGCTCACAAGCTCCGAGGGGAAGATGTTGCATAGGTTGGTGTACGCTTTCTCCCTGGCATCCCCATAGCGGCTGTGTGCGGGGGACTCTGGGCGCGATGAATGTGTGAGGTGAGGAGGGTGAGGGGAGTGGGCAGCGGGTTGCGGGTGACTTAAATAGTGCACGGGATGAGACAAGTGTGGTGGTGCGTAGGCGTCTTGTGCCCACTGAGGTGCGTGCCATGATGCCTGGCAGGTGTCCGGCGCGCTCTGATAGGCACCTGGTGCGTACCGAGGTGGTGGTGGTGGTGGTGGTGGGGGCGACGGCTCGCTGTAATACGCATCCCAGGTGGGCAAAGCTTTCAGCCGGTGGTGGTGGGGTGCGTACAGATGCTCATACAGACGAGAGTCTGACACACTCTCTGCCCTGGTGGGGGCCAGGCAGTGGCCAATAGGAGAGCTGGGAGGGTTGGACGAGGTCACCGTGTGGTAGTCGCCTGGGCAGCTGGATCTGGCGGCAAGCGGCTGGTGCTGGAAATGAGGAGGTAACGGGTATAGGGGTCGCTTTGGGCCGGCGTCGGAAGCCTGATCGTGAGTCCAGCTTGGACCCTGTGCAGCGCCGGTGTGGTAGCTGTGTGCTCCTGTGTTGGTCACATGACCGTGCGGAACATTTGTGTAATCGCTCAAATGAAAGCTGCAAAGTTCGTGGCTTGTTGCGGTCTGACGGAAATATGGGCGGCCGTGCGGGCTGGCGTAATGGCTGTTGTCGTCTGCTAAGGTGTCCTGGGGGCAAGCGTGACACGGCCGCTCACCGTACGAGTCGCAACTGCTGCCGCAACTTGCACTGCTTTCACTGCCGCATTCTGAGCCGGCCGAACCCATGGAGCCCAGCCGCAGGTCGGCGTCGTTGGAAAAGCGAGCGTCCGGGCTCCGTCTGGACGAGATGCGCAGGCCGCTATAGGCACGTGCTACTGAGTAGTAGTTCAGATCCGGGGACTCACAGTGGGGGTAGAGGTCGTGACTGGGGGCTGGAGGGACACAGTGAGGAGTGCTTGCGCGAGATTGTTGGTCTTGGCCTCCTGGGGCTGAGGATGCTCCCGCGGTACCACTGTGATTGGCACACACGTTGATCTTCTGGCTTTCGGACCTCCCCTTTGCGGACAGCTTCTCCTCTGCGTCGCTGTACGACAAAGCTCGCACACCAGGATCCGACTGTCGTTTCGCCACGCCTTTCTTCGCCTCAATGCTACCAACCGGCACGCTGTGGCTCTTCACTAGCCCGGAGTCCCCCTGGTTCTTGGCGGAGACGCAGGTCTTGGCACTGGCTCGCAGCTCGTCGGCCACGGCACGCTGGGGCTGAGCGCCTCTCTCTGGATGGTAGTACTTACACTTGTGGCCGTATGTGCACTTTTTACCTGAAGACGGAAAAACAGTCAAGTCAACCAACATGCCTCAAATCAGACAACTTCTTCAAGGACGAACGTTATCTGGATGTGTCGTCTCACCGTACGGGCAAGGCTGCTTCTTCTGCTCCGGCACCACGGCTCTTTTCCTCAAGAAATTGTCCAAGCTGGGACCGTGTCGGCCCAGAGGGTCGTCTGGTGGCATGAATCTGACAGGCGGGCGAGCAGGATTACAACAGTAACACATAAACCAGCAAAGTCACATCATAATATGTGTATTATGGTTGTGGAACTGCAGACAAGAAAAGAAGGGCTGTCGCCTCATTAAGGGAGAGGACCAGGCAGGAGCCAATCATGAGCTGTGAAAAAACTCACAACGAGCGCGTCAACCCATTGGAAGTTGCAGGTCATTACTCAGTATAACAGTCCGACTCGCGGTGTCATCTTATAAATAACGCTAAACTCATCACACAGCAACTTAACACTCCAAAGGTGTACCTAATAAATACACAAATATGTACCGATACAAGTTTAAGATGGAATTAAAACATTTTAATGTTTTCCCATAATGCATTTCGCCTGAGCAAACCCTGATCATTGGAGGACAAGCAGCATAGAAAATAGAAGGATGGCGCTACAATTCTGCCTCTGTCCACCAGAGGGAGGCTGACGTCATCGCAGTACCGCAATGAATGTGTTGCATCGGACGCAATGTATTATGGGAAAACGTTTTTATTTCATTTTAAACTTGTATTGGTACTTTTGTAAATTTATCAGGTAGACCTTTTGAGTATTAAGTTGATGTGTGCTGAGTTTAGTGTTCTTTGCAAGACGGCACCGTGAGTCAGACTGTCATATTGTTCCACTGTTATATATAATGACCTCCTGCGATTTCCAGTGGGTTTACAAGCTCGTCGTGAGTGCACTGATAGCTCGTGATTGGCTCCTGCCAAAGAAACAGCTACCGTTTCCTCCCTGACTTGCAAGCGGCACGGTATTCAAACAATTAGTAGTACTTCTGAAGTAAAGCACTGCTGTATAAGCTGTAGGGTTCAAAGTTTAAGAAGACAGTAGCGGCTTATTATCAATTGGTTTATGTGATGCAATGGCGTTTTTGAAAGGAATGAAAGCCTGACCTACTTGTCATTGACAAAGGAGTACATGAGCAATCGTTCGTCGATGAACTTCTTCCATTCGGGTTTCTCGTTGGCGAGGTCTCTATAGTTGTCGTTGGACACGATGATACCGTCCGACTCGTAAGCGAGCTTGACGATGAAGCGGTCGTCGTAACAGACCACGCGTCGACCTTGGACGCGGCGCGAAGGGGTGAAGACGAGGATCTTTTCCTTCTCCAGGCGCCGCAAGATCTCTTGATCTGGGGAGAGAGGCGATGGCGTTGACATGATTACAGTGGAATCCGTCCACCTCAGACTGGCCGACTGATGTCAGCGTAAGCGGTTTGACGAAACAACCGAAATCAACACGAGCCACTGCTTGCGGGGGCGAATTAAAAGGGGGTCCAACAGATGTGAGAACTGACCTGTTATCGGGGCATCTGGCCGGGACTGCTCCTTCCTCCACGCTGGAACAAAAACCGTGATATCATGGTGGCCACGTTCTAAAAACCAGTCAACAGCCAGTTGGATGCCCTGGCAGGAGAACACCTCTTTGTTGCCGTGGCTACAGGACAGACGCATCATCACATTACGATGGTTTTACCACAGTGGTGTTGACTATTAGCCATCCTCACCTCATGGCTACGTTACTGCCGTCCACCACGATGGGCCGCAGGTTGTCCTGATCGCACAGAGACTCTGGCGGACACGGCGAGTCCAATCGTTGACCTGTCTGCAAATCGGTGGAACTGTAAGAGGAACAGGATGACGAAGACGTTGAGGTGGGGGCCGATGATGTAACTGACTGCTCGCCATTTGAAGAGCCGCGTTTGACCAGCTCTCCCAGTATGTCGTTGATGAGAGTATGTGGCCCCAGCTTGGACAACACCAGCCGCACCGTTTCCTCGGAGTAGCCCAGCTTGAGCGCAAAATCCAGTTTGGCCTGATATTCCTTGTCCACAGCGGTGGGGGCTGGATCGGATGTAGAGGGGTTCGAATGACACTCAGGAGCACGCTGGAGTTGAGAGAACTTGATGTCTTGTTTGAGCTCTGATGACTGAAGCTGAGGTGGTGGCTCGGGAGGCCCTTCGGTCCCCAAGTCCACACACTGAGTGCGACACAGCGGCTGGTGGGTGCTCTTGCTGTGTGTTAAGCAGCTCTCTGCCCTGTTTGGGTTGAGGCCACCAGTAAGACTGAAGGACACCTGTGGCTCACCCTCTGCGTCAGTACTTTCCTGGGGGGTAGGGGCGGCGCTGCAGTCGCTCTCCCCCTGCTCCTCCATGGCAGGAGGCCCGTCGGGGCTGCCAGCCTGCCGCTCAGCACCCACTACATGGAGATACTCAAACCCCAGGTCGAGGATACATCCTGCTCCTGCCTCCTCATGGTTCTTCTGGCCCATGGAGCTGTCTCGGACATCCGTCACGTGGGGCTGGGGCTCACAAAGCTGGACTCATCTGTGCCTAAAGAAGTAGTAGAAGATGATGTCGAAATTGAGTTGCTGGAAAGTGACAATGGAAACGTTGCACTCATCATTGCTACAGTTAGCGAGTGTAACTCGGGTGTACAAACATTTTCCTTGCGGGCACTTTGTGAGTAACCGTTTCAGTTGCGTGTTTGGAAGAATATTCAACATGTGGCCCTGTTCAGATAATCGTTATAGACTTGCATTCACAACAGGTTCAACCGTAAACGACACAAAATGAGGACGTAATTGGTCCCATCGTGCTGCCTGACATAGTTTACGTCGGCACTGGCGGGCTTTTTCAGACATCTGATGAGGCTCAACAGACCAGAGCCTGTCAGGCCTCTCGACCTAATTAATGGACTCCCGCTTCTTTTTTGGGGGTGCTGGAGGGGGACAGGGATGACCGGGGTGGGGGGGGGGTCATGCCACAACATATTAATCACGCACTGTGAACTGCTCATAAAAAAGGAGACTCCAAGCCGTTGACACTGGGCCACACAGAACCCTCCCATCGCACATTCGGCTTAGTAATTATAGCCCATATGCTTCTTCAGCTGGGGTGGTGTTGGTGTATGTGGTGGAGGGGAGCACACAAACATGATTGGACGTTTAGCTTTGTGCAAATTACAGAGGGAAACTTAAAGGAAAACTGCACTTTTTAAAAAATGCATTTTGCCCGTCACCCACAACCCTTACGTGAAACATGACCACGCATTTCTTTCCCTTTTCTGTGTGTTCTAAAGACAGAAAAGGAGTTAGCATGAACGTGCTAACAATGGACGTCATGGGACACACCTATTTTGACGATAAAGCCCTGGAAAAAAAAAAAAAAAACCCGCAAAAAATCGCAAAAACATGGTGCCATTTAAATAAGTGACCTGTATATTAAAAGTTAACGCTAGGTTGTAAATCATGCCTCGAACGTGTGCTGTAGAAGTTTGTGGCAATAAGCCGAAAAGTTGGTCAACCTTGAGATTCCACACGCTACCAACTAAACCACAAGACAGGCTGAAGTGGATACTACTGGCTAGATGCTAGGTTGTGGTTAGCATTTTTTTTTTTACCCGAGGTCTATGTTGTATTTACAAAATCCACAGGGAGCACAAGTCTTGTTGTTGTTGTGGGGTCTTTTGTGACCTCTCGGATGAGTTGTGGCTGCGCTCTTGGGGTCATTTTGGTTGGCCGGCCACTCCTGGGAAGGTTCACCACTGTTCCATCTTTTGGCCATTTGTGGCTCTCACTGTGGTTTGCTGGAGTCCCAAAGCTTTAGAAATGGCTTTATAACCTTTTCCACACTCATAAAGCTCAATTAATCTCAGTTATGTTACATTTTAATGGGGGCAAAGGGGGGTAATCAGGTTTTCATACAGGGCCATGTAGGTTTGTTTGATTGATTTGTTTTCTCCCTTAATAATAAAAAGTTTCAAATAAAAAGTGCATTTTGTGTTGAGTTGTGTTGTCATTGACTAATATTTACATTTGTTTGATGATCTGAAACATTCAAGTGTGACAAACATGCACAACGATAAGAAATCAGAAGCAGCGTGCGTCCCACACACCACACGTGCACCAGGGGAGAAAGAAGACCTTTTAAAATTGAAAAGGTCATGTGGATGCAACAGATGATCCACGGAGAAACAAGCCGGTGGTGGGGGTGAGCGCGGGATGGAGATTAGGGGAGGCGGAGACAGAGTGCATTTTATGAAAAAAGGGGCTACCTAGCAACATGGCCAAGCTACTGTTGCTAAGCTACAGCTGTTGAAAGCATCTCCCGCCCCACACACACAGACACACCTCAAAGCGTGCAGACAGGGGTGTGAATTCAGTCAGCGTGTGGGGGGTTAGTGTGTCTTGCTGAAACACCATCGCGCCACACGAGACGGCAACAGTTCATTAGGTCCACCAACACAATCTAAAGAGACCCAATAAAGAAGATATTATATGGCTGTTTCCAATTACAAAAAAAGTCATTCCAAAATCAATTTAATGAGATATGTTAACTAGGGATGTCCCGATCCGATCTTCGGGATTGGCTGCCGAAGCTCTGTACAGTATTTGGAAGATCGGATAATATCAGCTTCCGCCGCGAGATGGTTGCCGTACATTGTTCGTAACGGTGGGCCGCACTCCAACACGGTAGGTGCGGTGGTGCGCCTCAAGGCTGGTGGCAGCTCGACCCCGCCACCCGCTAGAAGAAAAAAACGCAACACCACCATGTGGACATGCCCGCCGTGTACCGTGGTCAAGTTAGTTTCACGTTGGATGTCAGATATTCGGCTCCGTAGCTACAGCGGTAGTTCCTGCTCACTGTGCCCGGACTGCTGTGTCACGGTGCGGGGAGCTCACATGGGAAGTGCTGCTCTAACTGCTGGTTGTTTATACTAGAGACCGTTAGTTAAAAATTACTACTGCATTGAAGAGAGAACATAAATGCCTTTTTTTTCTTTTTTTTCCCAAGAAGGTAGTTCTCCGTCTCCTTGCTGTACCGCACCTTCCTGGCAAAACACGCATGGGTGTCCAAAGTTTGGCGCAGGGGCCATGTGTGAAACGTGACTCATTGCAGAAATAAACCATGGCAGAAATAAACAATAAAAGCCGTCATTTAGTACGCCGTCTGAAGAGCAAACACTTGACCAAGTATGGTGAGTTTTCCAGGCTCGCGGTGTGATCGTCAGGCAAACGTCAGCGAATGTAGCCTTGCGGCTAACACCCACCCGTATGTGTGTGACAGTCAGAAGGCTAAGCTAATACAGTGTTCCCTCGCTACATCGTGGCTCACCTTTCGCGGATACGGATGGTGTATTAGAGCGACCTATCGGTGCTCTGCTGTACGTGTCTGTTATTGTATTTACGACTGCTACCAGTAGAGGGTGTTGTGCACTCATGTTGAAGACGTGTGCAGCTCCACCTAGTCTGTGTGTTCATGTGCCTGAGGAACCCACAGCAGACAACAGCCAATAGACAATACAGCCAATCCTCATTGGCTAAGGGAGAACACACCCATTGTGTTCTGCGTCCTGATTGGCTGTAGACCAGTCAATCAATTTCCTTCGTGCAGTCGCTATCAAACTGCATGAGCTGCTTATTAACCGCCAATAAACAATCAAAGAAGAAGAAGCTAAACAGACTAAATGAGTCTTGGGTTCAAGGAGGAGGACGAGGAGGACGACGACGGCAGGAGCAATTTGTTTAAACAAGGCTACAAAAACACGACAGCTGAACGGCGCCAAGACGAAGCACGGTCAGAGCAGTCAATGCGGTGAGTCACTTAATAACGTACTGCGTCCAACCTGGCAGACTGACCATTTAAATTTAAACCAACTTTGAACTTTCAGAGTGTTTAAAAATGTGAGAAAATGTCAATGCCTGCCCGAGAAAAGTGTATAAAATGTACGGCGAGGGCTTTTATAGCCTTAAAACATATCTGATCATTGTATCCCCCATCCCTCGCGATAAACGAGGGAACACTGTAATCCAAAAAATAATTGAATTCATCGGCCGAGATGACCAGCCTTTCACAGGGTTCGCCGAGTGCCCTCTCGTTTACCTGGAAGTCCTGCCGGAGCTCCACCACTGTGCTCTCGCATCCACCGTCTCTTCATTTTCGTTGTGAAACAAAAAAAAAACACGCTAACCGGGGGCGTACGCTAACCGAGGTTCCACCGCATTAGGGGACAAAAACGTCCTCACACAATAACGGCTACAAAAACAACAGATGAATATTTTTTCCCTAATTTTTGTGCTCATATCTTTCAGTCATCTTCAGCCCTGATCATCCATCCATTCTTTTTCTATGCCGCTCATCCTCTTTATGGTTGCGGGGGTATGCTGGAGCCTATCCCAGCTGGCTTCAGGCGAGAGGCGGGGTACACCCTGGACGGGTTGCAGGGCACATTTAATTTAGGGTCGCCAATTAACCTAACATGCATGCTTTTTTTATGTGGGAGGAAACCAGAGTAGCCGGAGAAATCCAACAAAATGCAATTCTGGACTTTCTTACAAAACACCGAGAACATCAACGACACGAGGAGAGCGAGGCCCAAACGGGGAGGTTTCTAAACCTTGAATCGATGCCTGACCCCCTCCCTGAGGTTTGAAGAAGGGGGAAGGAGGTAGAATTGGGATCCAGCCGTAGTCGTGGGTTGTTGAAAAATGAAAATGCAAAGAAAAAGGTTGTTTGTTTTTTTTTTGCGTTGGGCCATTTGGACCATTTTTCATTTTCTGCACATAAACGCTCTAAACCAGGGGTCCCCAACCACCGGGCCGGGGCCCGGTACCGGTCCGTGGGCGGGGCCGAACTGGGCCGAGGAAACCTTTCAGGCGCAATGTTAAAAAAAATACAGAAACAAAAAAAATACTTTTGTAAATAACTAAATACAATTTTAAGTAAATGCATATCAATTTTGGAAATGTGGGCCATTCTTTTATTCAAAAAAATAATATAGTTTGAAGTTCTTGCATGTTTATGTTGTTTGTTGCAAGTGTCCCACTTTGTTTGACAGTCCTTGAACGCACCATTGTACATGCGCTAGCCTTCTCCCACTCTGCAGATTGTCAACTATACTGTATTTTTAATGGGGGGGGGGTTCAC
This sequence comes from Dunckerocampus dactyliophorus, assembly GCF_027744805.1. NCBI lineage: Eukaryota > Metazoa > Chordata > Actinopteri > Syngnathiformes > Syngnathidae > Dunckerocampus > Dunckerocampus dactyliophorus. The sequence continues at coordinate 49,790,829 of NC_072819.1, read as the reverse complement.
TTCATATTTGCTCCCAAATGCTGATAGTCTGTGGGAATACATCAAGGTCAAGTTTGATGACGTTACTGAGTGCTAATGTGTATATTTGTTGTGTGTGCAGCTTCAAGGTAATTCATGCTAGCACACTGCCTGTTAGCACACACGTCAAGCAGCGGCGCTAGCATCTTCAAACTCCAAGCTGATAGTGGTGGATGGTGGCTCTGGATCCACTCTGCTTTTAATTTGATGTTGTTCCTGGCGTAGTTTTACACAATAAATACTAAATGAGATAAATTAGATCGCTACACGAATTTGGGAGTAATGTCGGTAGGTTGCAGGATAAAATAAATGTTCTGTTGGGGTTTTCCAGAGTTGTACGTGCCGAGTTAAAACAAAAAGGTGCGCATGCACGGTTGCATTGCATCAGTCCAGCAAATGCCTCTGATCCGGTCCGCTCACGTCCCGCTCCTCCAACAAACGTCTCCTGCCACGATCCCACATTTAAAACACAACTAATGACGCCATCCGCCCGCCTCCGTAGAACATTGGCTCGCCGTGATCCCGGTGGCCAACGGTGCGTCTTTCAAAGCCGAACATCCCGCCTCCCAGCGAGGGCAAGCCATGAATATGTAACACGCCGCTTGCCGTTTGGGACGGCGGTTGGGAGTGACGGGAGTTGGCGTGGTGGGGGAGGTGGGGTGCCGCAGGGACAGACCGGGGGGTAGTGATGATGCTCCTGGGGGACGCTGGGCTTCCCCCCCAAACTGACACAAACTCTCCACAACTGCATGGGAGAGCAGAACCAGCAAGCGAAGACGCTCTTGTACGCCCGTAAGCTTCATCACAAACACACAGCACAGTTTGGCAGGTGCACGGACCGCACTCGCGTCGCAACGCAGCGTTAATATATCACTTCACTCCGCTAACACGCTCCCAAACACGGAGCCTTGCACGGGACGGCAGCTCGCGTCTGCATTTCTAAAAGACATCATCTCTTTCGGGCCTCATACTCACTTGCTGGATGTCCGGCGCGTCAAGAAAATCCTCTGCAGAAAGCTTCAGCCCAGCTTCCACATGAAGCGAGGGTCGGCCGGCACCTCCAGGCTCCGAACGGGACTGTTGCAGATCCGTGTTCCCCGTACAGAAGCGACTTGGACAATGAGCAGCGGAACAGATGGAGCAACAATGTCAGCCATTCCCTTGTTGAGAGCGCTTGCGTCTCCACCAATCACGGGGAGGTGTGTCACAGTGAGGCGCGGCGACAGCGGCGGGAGGAAGAGGAGGGGGAGAAGACCCGTGACACCCGGTTTCCCCAAGGCACGTGTACTCAACACACACACACACACGGCTGAAAGGGCGTCCCCTGTGTGGCCGATGAATCAATGAGGGACGGGGGCCACACAATAGAGGCACACAATGGGACGCCGGCGAGGGCAGCTGGAGGGTGAGTGTTGCTGCTGTTACGGCTCGAGGCAGCAGTGGTGAACACCTGGCTACGGAGCGCCACAGTCGCTCTCCGCTCTTTGTCTGGGCCTGGAAGAACGGTGGGGGTGGGTGGGGGCTGAAGCAGAAAGAAAGAAGCCTGGCGAGGCTTTAAAAAAAAAAAAAAGACTCCAAGAGGAAAGAGGAGAGTGTGGCACGGCTCAAAGGGAGAAAGGAATGACTTAGTGTGTGTGGAGGAGGGGGGGCGGCGGGGGTGACGGACATCCCAAAGTTTTATGTGAGGAGCCTCCTCATTGTTGGCGGCACACTTCAAGCAGATGACTCGGTGGGGGGGGGTTGGGTGTCCAGCCACTAACAGGATTTCGGTGATGTCAACAAGATGGCACCGGCTGGGAAATGACAAACACGCAAACTAGGGATGCGCCACAGTATCCGTATGTGCGATACTGGCGTGAGAAAATGAGATATCGGTTCATACTGTATCGGTGTCTGTTTTTCTGCCGATGATGATATCGTCATTCTTCTAGCTCAGTATGAGAGCTGCGACAATTAATCGATGATTAACCGATTATCCAGTTAATCGACAACTATTTTGATATCCCATTAATCAATACCCGCTGATTTCAGCCTCTCAAAAGTGAATATTTTTTATTTCCTTCGTCACCCATGAAAGCAGACTGATGATCTTTGTGTTTTAGGGAAACGAGACGCTTCAGCTTTGACTCTGGAAAACAGCCATGGACATTTTTGCTGATATGCTGTGTTTCCTTCTTATTGATTTGGTCCGTCTAGGGCGGGGGGGGTCCGAAATGCATTGCAAAAATAGAATTTAACACACACACACACAAAAAAAAGCAGCAAACATTTAAAAATCAGCAGCAATTTTACAAGAATAAAGTCAAAATATTAAGACAAAAAAAATAAAAATTTGGAATCTAACGAGCAAAAGGCGGGATTTTACGAGAATAAGATGAACATTAACGTCATTTTGGTAGCATAAAGTTGAAATGAGAAAGAAAGACGTTATTGTATTTTTAAAGTCGAGGCAAACAAAACAAATGATGTCAGTGTGTCTGCGGTCTGGACTTATTTCCAAGTTTGTCCTTGCAATCTGCAATGAAAGCGCTGGTTCTGCAAGGGGGGGGGCATTTTGTTTTACTACTTCTGGTCTAGTATGTTTCGTTCATGCTGTGCTGAATGATTGTATTAGGCCAGGGTTTCATACTTACATAAGTGTTTATATAAGTGTCTAGCTATGAAAATGGCAAAAATGCTACTATGATAATGTCAGCATGCTAGCAATGCTAACATGCTAATGTTACCATGCTAACATGTATCATAATAATGCTAAATATTTATATGTGTCTAGCTACAAAAATGAAAAAAATTTTACTATGGTAATGTTAGCATGCTAGCGATGCTAACATTTCTTCATATGTTTCTTTATACAATTGTCTACCTATGAAAATGGCTGAAAATGCTTCTTTGCTAATGTTAACATGCTGGAAATGCTAACATGCTAACATTAGCATGGTAACACTTAGCATGATAGTTTATATATGTGTCTACCCATGAAAATAGCTAAAAATGCTAGTATGCTAACACCCAGCATGACAGCGCAATGTACCGGGAAGGCTAAATGTCCCGAATGAGTTGAGAATTTTGACAGTGGAGCAGTCTGAATCGGTTGAGAAATGTGGAAGTAGTTAGAACTCCTTAGATCAAAGGCATTTTACATTCCGAAAAATGGGAATGTCAAGAAAAGTGGAGATTCCTGGTACGTGTAAAATGGCGTGAATGTCCTTAATTAGTTACGTGAATGCTTTGATGTTGGAACGCTCTGAATAGGTTGAGAAATGTGGAAGTAGCTAAGACCTCTTTAGATCAAAGGCATTTTGTGTGGCTGACAGCACGAATGTCCTCAGTTTGTTGAATGAGTTGATGGTAGAATGAGGTGAATCGGTTGGGAAATGTGGGCGTAGTCGTGGGTAACAGCAGTTTAACGGAAAAGTGTGAATTTTGGGAAAATGTTGAGTATTTTTCCAGTATAAAATAGGTAGCCTGAATGTCCCGAACGTTTTGACCGCTTAGCGGAGGTAAAAATCTGAGACCATTGAGCAGATTAAAACTACCTGAGTGGTCGACACTTTTCAGGGTCAACTCACACGCTTTCTGATCGCTACAATCGAGCACCTCAATATCCGAGTCGTCAGTGTTAACGGGAATATTGTTGGAAGGCTCCCCGCCCGGGACGTGAAAATCGATGACACGTGAAGAACAGCAGACAGGAAGTTGATAAATATTGACTTCAAGAGGTCAAGCAAGCAGGAGAAGCAGCAGCTGCTGAGGTGAGAGTGCGCCTGGCCGCTCGGATCAGGGGGACGTGACAGCTGATCGGGATCAGAAACGCACTCCTGGCATCAGTTGACCCACTGCACACCATCTGCTCCAAACGGCAAGTGTATATGTGTGTGTGTGTGTGTGTGTGTGTGTGTGTGTGTGTGTGTGTCACTGAAGGAACCAACTCCGGAGCAAGGATCTATTATTGTTGTATTACCACAGTTGTATTCTTTAATTTCCTTTCTTCCAAACCAGGAACAAATACCGTATTTCCGGTGTGTAAGCCGCTACTTTTCTTTTAAACTTTGAACCCTGTGGTTTATTTATGGCAATGTCCTAATGCACCAGTTACTAGTTCGAAACGACTACTAATCGTTCAAATACTCGCGGGTCAGTGAGGAAACGGCAGCTCTTTCTTTGGCAGGAGCCAAGCACGAGCTATCAGCGAACTCACAACGAGCTCGCCGACCCTTTGGAAATCGCAGGAGGTCACCCAATAGAACAGTCTGACTCATGGTGTTGTCATACAAAGAACGCTAAAGTCGTCACACAACTTAGCACTGAAAATGTAGCGATAAAATGTACCAATACCAGTTTAACATTTTAAAAAACTATCAACTATTTTCGCATTTTAACATTTTGCCTTTATTCGTTTCGTTGGTTATGCCTGCCGAGGCGCTGCAATGATGTCAGCCTCCCTCTGGGCTCCTCTCAGCGTAGCAGATACGTGAATGATTTCACAGGAATCTTTCAAATGCTGATGCAAGCACCAAAATTGACATCAACACTATGGACAACTTAAAAAAAAAAAGCCTGTTAGCCACCGGAAGTTTCAAGAAGGCCGCCATTTTTCAAGATGGCCGCCATTTTCCACGCCACTTGTCTCCTCCAATGAAATGCTTTTCTGCGACGAAATGTATTTTAATTTCAATTTAAACTCGTATCGGTACTTGTATATTTCTTAGCTACCTTTTGTTAAGTTGCTGTGTGATGAATTTAGTGTTTGTAAGATGACAACCGTGAGCCAGATTGTTACGTTAAGTAATGACCTCCTGTGGTTTCCAATGGGTTGACAAGCTTGCCGTGAGTTTTTTTGCCATTTCATGACGTGGACGTGTGCGTCTTATAGTCCGGTGCTGCTTATATACGTACAAATCTGTTTTTCTCTCCAAATTTAGTGGGTGCGGCTTAAACACCGGTGCATCTTATACGCCGGAAATGATGCTACTTCTTTGCCCAGCTCATTTTCGGACTTTTAGTAAATAGCAACGGGACCGTACCGCACACACACACACACACGGACAAACGTCTGGACATAAACACATGAATAATGAGTAATAACGAGCAACCTAATTCATGTATATTTCAAAGATTACAACGCCATTACCGATACCGACAGTGCTGCGTTACTATTGTAGCGTCACTTTTTTAAACATTTTTTACTTTATGCAAACCTTCACACGCCAACAGCAGTGCTTTGTTGCAATATCTCCAAATTGCACCCCCGTCCCTGCCACGGACATACAGTAATCACTCCTTTGTCACGGTTAATTAGTTCCACACCCGACCGTGATAAGTCAATTTCCACAAAGTAGGATTCCTTCAATACAAATGGAATATTTTGTAGTTTGACCATAGAAAATCCGTTTACAACCTTCTAAATACGGTTTTTAAAATCATTAGAGCCCTCTAGACATGAAATAACATCCCTATAGTCACATTTACACTCCTATTACGCAATATAATAGACACAGCAAGAGAAAATAAGCCATTTATGACATCAATAAGACTCATGCTTGTGTGTGTTGCTGTAAGTGCGTTCTAGCGCTAGGGGAGCTGAGTGGGGGGCGGACAGGAAGTGACGTCAGAGTTGAGTTTTAGCTTGGAGTGGGCGAATCCATCTATATCTCGTAAATTCCTTCATCACGGTTGGGTGTGGAACCAATTAACCGCTATAAACGAGGGACGACTGCGCCGATATGGTAAGTTCTCAACGGCACACGCCAGATATTTTTAGGGTTTTTCCAAAAAGTTAATGCAATACATGCAGGTAGGAGTAATTCACAACTAATTCAATCGCTATGTGGCACCCGGTCCTTGTACAACCGGAGCAGGAGCCTGGTTCCAGCCCTTTGTCCACGATTCTGTTCAAAATTTTCGTGGACAGATTTTCTAGGCGTTAAGGGAGTCCACTTTGGGGGCCTCAGGGTCTCGTCTCTGCTATTTGCAAACGATGTGAGGCCTGGTGGCCTCATCGGGCTGTGACCTTCCGCCTTTACGGGGCGGTTTACATCTGAGTGTGAAGCTTCTGGGGCGAGACTCAGCACGTCCACATCCGACGACATGGTTCTCAGTTGTAAAAGATAAAAGTATGATACCCCAGATTGCCGCATGCGTTACAACAGGCCATTCAAAAGTTGTGAGGTCTGTGGATAAAAAGTTTGAGAATGCCAGCGAGAGGCCTGGTCAGAGCCTGAACTTCAACATCTGTGGACAAATGTGACGACGTGTGAAAGTACCAGCACTCTCCATCCTGTCTGATGCAGCTTGAGAGGATCTGCTAATTACAACTTTCCAAAACTGGCTGCGTAAGCATGCAGCATCACACTCAAAAAGACCCGCGGCTCTAACATACCCGATACTTGTTGCCTAGTACTGAGTCAAGGGTGTGACTCCTTGTGTAAATGCATACTGGTTTTTATTGGAATTTAATGTTACTGTGGGGTTTTGTAATCACGAGCATTCCCAGCAAGTGTTTAACATATACTGTACGTTTTCTCCAGAGGACATTGTAACAACTTCAAGAAAAGTAAGGAAGTAAGGAAGGAAATACACACCACAGCGTCCCGTACACTCCCAACTTGCTCAGAAGGTCCTCTGGGGCACCAGCAGCCCTGCAGATGCTGCAAGATATTGGACAGCGACATGACTGACAACAAAAACAAGAGGCAAGCCGCCCTCAAAACAAACAAAGTAACGCCGTTAAAATAAAATTTCCACACACAGGGGACGCAAAAAAAATGCAGCGTCCGCCTGTTAAGGGCGACACCGTGGCGCTTCTTTGGGGAGTGCGCAGGTGCCTGCAAAACAACCCCGTCACGACCTCCCTGCAGCTTCTCCACAAGGCAGCCTGACACCACTTTAGCATGCTAGGCTAAAGACACAAAGGTGCACTTACTTACCTTTTAAGTGGGCGCCGCGCGGGCCTCCGCAATTCGCCTCCGTATCACACCAACAAATGTTGCCGTCACTTTGTTGTGGCGACGCAAAACATCCGGCTGGCTTGCAGCGTGACCCCGCCTGGCTGAGTCAAGTTGACATGGTGATGACAAGACCAGATTTCTGGGTACATTTCAAAATAAAGGACATTACTAATTGTTCTGTGAGTTAAACGACGGCGTTACTGCGATGCTAAAAGATAGCGACATATATAGACTTTATTAATATGACGTACTCAGTTAAATGGAGGACTGTATCACTGTACACTTTCGGTTGGCATATTCTGTGGAGTTGTGTTTATCCTCGAGCGGAAATTGCGTTTCAATAATGAGCGACGGCGTTCTTCTTCGTTGGTGTAATGGAGGGTTGCAATTGTGACTTTAAAAGTGTATACCGCCATCTTGTGTGTGTGACATGAGCTATACCCAGGGTGGCCAAACCTTTTCCAGCGAGGGCCACATAAGTTAAAAAACTTTGATATTTATTATAATATATTAAACGGCATCTAAGCTTTGTGATATAGCTAAAAAAAAAAAAACATTAATAGTATCAACTTAGGTCTTTGCTCGTTTCCCCCATTATTGTGTTTTCAATTTTCCAAATATTTCAACTCCCTTCTTAAATAAGCTTCATAAATTTTCTTCTCTCAATGTTATGACTTTTCCAACCTAATTTTCCAGAAATGACAGCTTCATTTTGTTTTGTTTTTCATATTACATCTTTTTGAAAATGATAGTTTTTAATATTTCAATTCCACGCTACTAAAATTACATTATTTTTCCTCATATTATTAGTTTATTCTTGTAAAATGGCAACTTTTTTTCTCTTAATATTTTGGCTTGTCTTTTTTGTTGTTGTTGTTGCTCCCCCCCCCCAAAAAAAAACACACACACGATTTCAACTATTTTCTTGTCAATGTTCTTCTTGTAATTATGACTTTATTCCCCATAAACTTTTTCCACAACCTTATTTTAGAAAAATTACAACTTTATTAATTATATTGTTTTCCATATGACAACTTTAAAAAGTCTCTTAATATTTTAAGTTTGTGCTACTAAAATGACGGTATTTTTCCTCATATTACATTATTCTTATAAAATTATAATTTTTTATAAAAAATAACATTTTCTCGTTAGATTGCAACTTTTTTCTCTTTATATTTTTCCATTTTTGCTGGGTTAAATATATATTTAGAACGTGCCCGCGGGCCGCACTTTGGACACCCCTGGGCTACACGTATCGTATAACCAATTTTACATTAGCTAATAAATGAATAAAAGTAAAAATGTAAAATAAAAACATGGGAGGGATTGTAAAGTGAACATAAAAATGCAAACTGGCTGTTCATCAGCCAAATGTATGAGATGATAGCCTTAAAACGTGACAGTCTGAGCTAAAATCCCTCTTTTTGTCAGACATTTATTTTGTCCTCATGGCAAAGACATGCATAAAGCCTTTCTGTAGGGTGACCAAACATCCTATTTTCATGTCCTGTTCTGGCCATCCTGCTTTTTTTCCTCCCCAGAAATGATGGTAGTCAGAAAATGACACTCAATTGTAAATTATTTCAGATTTTATTCAATTGAAAATAAAAAAAGACCTTCAGGAAAATACAGTAATTCCCATAGAACACACAGAGAGGACATAAATTATAGAGGTTTCAACAGAAAAACCCAGGTGGTAGTAAAAAAAAAAAAATAAAATAAAATAGAAAGTATCCACACTGCTCAAAATGCTGAAAAATCAGTGGAGTCTGGATGCGTGTCATTCATCATGTGAGCCAACGTTTATTCATTCCTGTACATGACTGCCTAAATGATAGTACAAAAGGGAATACAAAATACAGAAAACTGCCCTCAAATGATCCATAAATATTCATCAAAACAATGACTCCTGTAAACATTTTCAACATAATGTGTGCATGACTTTTTAAAAACCACAGCAGTCGCGTACTTATCTGAAGGGACACACGGTGGAGACTAAAAACTAAGTCCAGGTTAAAAATATGCCACTTGTTTTTCATCATGGAGTGGTTTTGTAACACTGCTGCACTTTTGGTCTTGTTTGCTTCTCTGTGTGTGTGTGTGTGTGTGTGTGTGTGTGTGTGTGTGTGTGTGTGTGTGTGAGGTCAGTGAAGGCACCACCATTGCTGATGAGCTGGGGAAGTTGGAAATGAATGTTACGCACTGCAGGATACGACGATGGTGACACGAGGTGACGAACGACAGCGGCCTTGTCAGATTTGATGGGACACACAAAAAAAAACAAAAAAAAAAAAAACACAGGAAGCAAACCAAAGCTAAAAATCGGCAAAACAAGGTCCATTTTTGTATCCAACTAAAGCCTTCCTTCAACTTTTAGGCTCCATAAACCCTACATGCGGATTCTCAGCAGATTTACTCTGCTGGAGACTTTAATAAGGCAACCTGAGCTTGGAAGCTATGGTGTCCATGGACTGCGACGCTCACATGCACACAAGCCTTGTTCCTTTGTGGTCGGCCACCTGCTGACTCTAAATCGAATTCACAGTCTATCCTTACCCTATATTGACGGTGAAGGAACGATCCACCTCAAGAAAGAATGAAAAGATCAATTTGGGTCAATTTCGTTGTTTGGTGGACGATAAATAAGCGTGACGGTCACCACGTAGGACATATACAGTGTAAGAGAAGATGCTTGGAAGGTGGTGGCGCTGATAATCCATTACCCTGTCATGATCACCATTACCCACTACAACACCTTCAAGAAGGCAAACAAGTGTTAGGTGACCGTTGAGTGGGGGGAGGAGGAGCTTGCGCCACCTGAACTAAAAACAAACCAAACAATGAGTGGCGTGTGTGTGTGTGTGTGTGTGTGTGTGCATGGTTCATCCTCAGCTGAGCACCTGCCCAGGGCCCTGCACTGACCTTGCGCACGCGCGTGCACACCCATGACGCAAGGCTGCACAAGGACACAAAACGTGTACACATCCCACAAAGGTCAAGGGGAGGAGGCAGGCTTGGCTCAAAGGATGTTCTGTGAGAATATAGTTTACTAGAACACGCACTGCGCGTGCGCGCACACAAACACAAAACGCAACACCCCGCCCCCCCCATTGGCTATTCATTATCGTCCAAACACGTACGAGCAAGCATCTTCATAGTCGTCATGTCGGTCACGGCGTCAGTGACTACCAGCTCATGAGCGAAGTGCGTCCCAGGGTCATGAAGTACACCTGACTAGCACCACCGGCCCGCACTGAGGCGAAGAACACCTGTAGGACACAAGTAACAATTAAGACTTCCTTGTTATAGAATTACAGTACGTCCAATCCGAGTCCAGGCAGGGCGCACCTTGTCGTTCCTCTCACACAGGAACTTGAGTCTCTGGGCTCTCTTGTGCATAAAGACGCCATCCAGGTGGCCGGTCTCCACTGAGCGGATCTCGATGGCCTTCTCGCCCCAGCCCATGATCTGGTTCGACCTAATGTAGGCTGCACACAGGGAGATGCAGGCGGCATTACAGGTGGTCCTCGGTTTACGAGGACAACACAAAACAACATCAGCAAACTCAACTGTCCTCTCTGCACGGAGAAATCCTCCGCACATGCACACTAGGGATGTCCCGATCCGATTTTCACGATCGGGATCGGGTGCCCATCCACTGTAATTTGAAGATCGGATATCGGCTTGCGTCACGAGATCGGGCCGATCTGGTTGCCGTATCACGTATGTAACTCTTTGCCACACTCCAACACGGCAGGTGCGGTAAGGCACCTCACAGCTTGTCGCCGCTCAACTCCTGCCACCCACAAGAAGGAGAAAATGCGACACCACCATGCAGACATGTCCGCGGGTTAGTGTACCGTGGTGACGTTAGTTTCACGTTCAACGTCAGACTAGCTAGAGTGGTAGTTCCCCCTCACTGTGCCCGAAATGCTGCGTCGTTGTGGGGGAGATCGCACGCAGTGGCGGAGCTACGTGGTGGCCAGTGGTGCATTTTCAAGCATAAAAATGATTAAATGCACTCAAATGCAATAAGACCACAACTTGTGAATGTAGTATTCTACATTGGTCGGTCACTGGGCCTCAGTACTTTTTCGGTGAGACCACCACCGAAGCAGCAGACTTGAACATCCACTTTTTATTGCAGGGTTAAATCATCTCACAACAGGCACAATAATAACATCATAATAATCATAATGTCACACAGGTTACTGTTGCAGCCATAGCCCACAACCAGTTAAAACTCAACTCTGAACCCCCCACGCCACTTCCTGTCCGCCATCGATTCTGCTCCCCTACAAGGTAAACTTAAATGTCTTTATATTCTCGAATTATGTTTACTATATTGGGTCATTGGAGTGTAAAGCTGACTATAGGGGTGTTATTTCATGTCTAGAGGGCTCTGATAATGTTAAAAATCGGATTTAGAAGGTAATAAACCGGTTTTCTAGGTCTGATATGTCTTATTTTCTCTTATTATGTCGATTATATTGGGTAATAGGAGTGTAAAGGTGACTATAGGGGTGTTATTTCATGTCTCGAGGGCTCTAATAATGTAAAAAAATGTATTTAGAAGATCGGAAACAGGCTATTTATCTATTCCATTTATAAAGAAGGACTCATACATCAATTCACTTATCACAGTGGAGTCTGGAGCTAATGAACCGTGATAAACGAGGGAGTACTGTACACATTACTGGCAGGTCGCCACAGTATCTTTGAGCACTTTAAAGGACCTGCTGCTCCTCTGAAAGAGGGTAATAACTGAGCAGCGTAGTGGTCTTATTATTGAGATGGAATGGGTTGCTAGTTTATTTTGGATTGTATTTCATTACTGTTCCTGTTTTTCCACATACTTTGTGTGTTCTGTGTACAGTGTGAGTGATTTAGGAATTCATTTAGATATAAAAGCAGGTATAAGATCTTAAATCACCGTCTAGGAACGTAATCTCGTACGTAACCAGAAGTAATATGGCCGTCACTGACAACCTCCCTCAAGTACGCTGGAACCGCTTACCCACTGAAGTCGGCATTTCCCCCCACTGCAGCACCACGTCCTTGGTGATGCGCCCGTAGGTGTTGACGTAGACGCCCTCGTCCTCGTAGCACACCAGCAGCTCGATCCCATCGGTGTTGGGCAGGATGATGATGGCGTGGCACTGAATGCTGGTCTGGATCTGAAAGCCAAGAAGGGAGTGTTTAAGGTGGGATGGGAACGTAAACAATGTGGGGAGAGGGGAGCACCGAGACGGGCATTTACGTGAGTGGGTAAGTAGATGTCGTAGACGGCGCCCGAGTCCACATCCACAGCATGGAAGCCTGAGCAGGAGCCATAGATGACCTTTAACCTCTGACCTTCCTCCACTGTCAGGTCCACCAGCAGAGGCTTGTGCACCAGGTCGCCAAACGACTTCAAACAAGCGAGGATGACATCATTAGTAGGTTGACAAACACGAGAGGAACAAAAATGCAGTGAAACCTCGGTTTTTGACAAATGATTCCTAAAAATAGTTCTCGGTTTTCGTTCACTGCATCGGTTATCATCGGTTGACTCAAGTACTCAAACAAAGCATCCACGCGCTGGTGACTGACTGTTGGTGTCTGTGAAGAATGGATAGTGGGTCTTGTAGAGTTGGGACACTATAGAAGACCCCGAGTTACTTAACCTCCTCCACTTGGGGCAGGATCTCATCCCCGACCCGGAGATGGCACTCCACCCTTTTCCGGGCGAGAACCATGGACTCCGACTTGGAGGTGCTGATTCTCATCCCGGCCACGAACCAATCCGGTGAGAGTTGCAGGTCACGGCTCGATGAAGCCAGCAGGACCACATCATCTGCAAAATGCAGAGAAACAATCCTGCAGCCACCAAACCGGAGCCCCTCAACACCCTGGCTGCACCTAAAAATTCTGTCCATAAAAGTAAAGAACAGAATCGGTGACAAAGGGCAGCCCTGGCGGAGTCCAACCCTCACTGGAAACTGGTCCGACTTATTGCCGGCAATGCGAACCAAACTGACAGCGGTCATACAGGGAGTGAACCGCCTGAATTAGGTTGTCTGATACCCCATATTCCCGGCCTACTACCCACAGAATTCCTCAAGGAACACAGTCCAATGCCTTCTCCAAATCCACAAAACACATGTAGACTAGTTGGCAAACTCCCATGCACTGAGAGTGTAGAGCTGGTGCTGGATTAACTGGATTTACGTCATTTCTTATGGAAAAATATTCATTTGTTTTTTGTAAGGGTTAAAGTTTGTCTGACCTTTTGGGACGGACTACTGGTGAAAACCGAGGTTGCACAGTATCTGACTGGATGGGCCTGCTCACCTTAAAGGCCATGAACTTGTGGTACGGTTTGGGGGCCCAAGCGTAAACCTCCACAGAGTTCTTCAAGGCCAGCACTAAGAATTTAATCCTCTCGTATTTTACTGAAAGACAAAGTCACCCCATTACCCAAGGAGTAGTTTCTTTTCAGGCAGTATCTCATAACTTTTGACGGCTCTGCCCACGTACCAACTTTGTAATGGACACAGCCCTCCAGGTCGCCCACATTAACCCAACCCTGCTTCTTCTCCACCTCTGGGTCATTATGCAGGATCTTGTTCCGAAGCCACGACAGGTAATAAACTCGCAGCTTGTTCTTTTTGCCTGGAAGAAAACCACAAAGTCAAGCATCCATCATGCCAAAGCTTTGTCACCTTCTCTGCTTCATCAATAACGTGGTCCAGGAGGAGATTTGGTGCTTGTACCCGATATGGTGACCAGGACATTAAGTCCCTCCAGGACGTCCATTTGCTGGATGCGCCGCCGGTTGATCAGCGGGTACACTTTCCCCTGACCGCTGCGGTCCAGCAGCATCAGGCCGCTCTCGGTCCCAACCAGCAGGTTGACGCCTGTCGTTGCAAACACAGCTTAGAGACTCTTGCCTGAGGGGAACGGTGTCGTCACAATACAAAACCCAACCTACCCCAAAGAGCAGCGCACAGGATCTCCGAGTTGAAGCGCTTCTTATATTTGCGGATCTCTGGCGTGTCGCTGGGCGGGCGCGTGTTGACAGGGTTGACATTAACCACCGAGCCTTTGCGGGACGGGTCAGACCTCAACGGGTCTGCTAGACGTACGTCCTGCCCAAATCCGGCTGTGTGCACACGGACAACACAGTTCTCCTCAAAGTATTCAACGATCACAAAGAGAAGAATACTTCTGACCTACCCATGTTGTTGAGTGAGCTGCCGCTGGATGGGGAGATCTGGAGAAGGCGAGGGTCGATGAAGGGAGTGAAGGAGGAGGAAGATTTGTGTTTGGACATGGAATTGCTCTCCGACTGGCTCTGTGCAAGACAGGAAAAACATAATGGACTCGACAAGGAGGAAAACAGACACGCATGCACATGGTAATATATGGAGGCAGGCAGAATTATCGAGTTCGTTCTCGTTCGATTAATTTATTTAAGTATCGCGAGACAGCTTTCTTCTGAACGAGAACCCTCATCACGGTTTGATCTCGCGAGATCTCATCACAAGCCTAGTTGTTGCTGTCGCTTTCATAGGATCAGCGACCTGGCAGCCATGTGTACTGTACAGTACTGTTAAAAGTTATGTGTTTTCTGACCGTCTGTGACCACGACATGTGTCCTGACTGCGTGACCAGAGAGGACAGTCAAGTTTGTGGATGTCGTTTTGTTGTGGTCCGGGCGACAGCAGCATGTTTTGTTTTTGCAATAAAGACATTGATGAGCCACCTTGTCATCCTTACAATGTCCGGGTAGACGTTACAATACCATCTTTATCCTTAATGATGGTCACGACGGTCAAGCGATTGAGGCAAGTGCGGCCAATATTGAGGGTGGTGGACTTTAAGAGAAACCGGACACACCCAGGTGACCGTGTGGAGGTGGTTCACACCTACAAATACCTGGGAGTGGATGATAAACTGGACTGTACCGCCAACAAAGATGCTCTGTGCAGAAAGGGGCATAGCCGCCTGTATTTCCTCAGAAGGCTGGCGTCCTTCAATGCAATGCACAGCATCATTTCCCGACGAAATGAGCAGTTTCAGTGACAGATTACCATCACTGTCCTGCTCCACCGAAAGACTGAGCAGATCGTTCCCCCCCCCCCACGCCATACGGCTTTTCAACACAACAGAAAGGGAGCGATAAACACACACACAGGACTGGACTTACACTATTAAATTATGATGTATTACTATTATGATGTATTATTCATTATGTATTATTGGACTACAAATTTGACGTGACCTGTCCCATATTTATTTATTCTTATTCTATTTCTTATTTTTCTTGTCTCTCATGTCTTGCCTTGGTTGTTTATTTTATTTTGTGATTTAAGTGATTAAGTTCATTATGACATTTTTGGAGAAATTCACATTTCTCTTATCAATAAAGTATCTATCTATTTATCCCTCCGCGGCGCACAGTTCTCACTCATCCTCGAGCGAATCTCGTCGTTTTTGGGAGCGTACACGTAACCACAAAACGATGTAAACAGAGGACCCCCTGCATAGCTTAACATAGAAAGTATGCAATGCAAAGTGCCACCTGGAAACAAAAATACCAAATTCTTTGTTAGACAAACAAGCATTATAGAAAATAAATAGTAAAATATTTTGTTAGACACACAAGCACATCAAAAACATGTAGATGAAATGAAGATGTGTAGTTTCAAGATTAGTAAGGACAAAAAAGTGGAAAGGAAGAAATCATGGTAGTAGATTAATGCGGTGAAAGGCTGCTTATGATTAGGTGCAGGCAGAAGAGGATCCTAAATTCACCACCAAGATGCATCTGGTTTGAGGCAGTGGGGTGGGGTGGGGTGGGGGGGTGTAGGTGAGGCACCTGCTACTACAAGTACAACTCAAAGCAGAGGCGCTTGCTTGTTAGTTCACCCTGAGAAGTTCCGAGCTAGTTTCCTCCCTGCTATAACGATGTTCTACCACCAGGACACGGCCATGTTAGCAGCAGGCATCAGCTTGGCCACACGGAGGCGGAGGAGAGGCAGAGCGAAGCCAGAAGATGCAGAGATGCTCAACAACCAGGATGGTACTCAAGGTTTTATACAGGCTCGGATATTTTATTTTTTTGTCTGTTAGCGTTTAGAAATATAGTGGACCCTTTAAGTACCTGAGTGTGTGCAATTCAGACATTTTACAGGCAAAAATGCCTGTAAAATCACAAAAGAAGGGTTGTTAAGAAATGTGGACTCGCATTCAGAGCAGCAAAGGTGTTTTGTTCAGTAAGACCGGATGCATCAACATGTCAAAGGCAGAGTTTGATTTTCATTCTTGACTCTTTACCTTTGTGACATATAAGAAATATCTGTGACACAATGTAAAGACTATTTGGTGCTTGAGTATTATTTTTACAGTCTTCGGTTTTCGTATGTGCCAGTTTTCATGTAAGTCGGGATTTGTCAAAAGATTTTGCCTCAGTTTTCATACACCGTCTCGGTTTTGGTTGCACGTAACATAGTAGTCCGGTTGCACTGTACTGCATCGCTGTGCAGAATAGAGCAGGCAAACAAAGCACTCTATGCACTGCTGACTCACTGTGCGTTTTTTTTATTGAGTGTGACTGCTAAATAACTCACGAGTGCCAATACTTTGATAAAGAAGGTGAGAAACACTATTGAACTGGTCATTTGGAATTATTTCACATTGTTTTCTGTATAAAATGTTATTTGCGTTCATTTTTGGGGGTTTAATTGGCTTTATATTATTTTAAAATGATAAAAATTGCCTCTGTTTTCGTATGCTTCGATTCTCTTCTAACCCAGGGGTTGGGAACCTTTTTAGCTAAAAGAGCCATGAAAGCCACATATTTTAAAATGCATTTCTGTCAGAGCCATACAATCCTTTTTAACATTGTATAGAACTAAATGCATGACTTTTTAAGCAAGACCTACAATTTTAGAATACAAGGAGTCTCTGAATTTATTATGGTTATTAACGTTGTTATACTGAAGTTATACAATAAGAAATCAAATACTTCTTAGCATTAATGCTAAATTAAGAGCGCATTTCGAAGACAGGAAGTGAACAAATGTATTGCAATTGATGTAGAACGGATGGGGGGTGGGATTAAATGAGCTTTGCTTCTTGCTCCTTTTGGACATGTGGAATTGTGAATTGTAATATTTGATGTATTCCAATGTAACTTGTATGCATGTTCAAATAAATTAAACCATAACCGTAATGCCACTTCTGGTGCTGCACGGTTTTGCACTGTACTCCGTATCTTTCTCTCTTTTCACCGTCATCTTCATCTAAAGGGTTGGCTCTGAAGAATTCCCGAGCTGACTATTTGATTAAAAGGAGGGAAGTTTACCTCTTGACATTTCAACGACCCCCGGTAGGCTGCCGTATTACTCAGTAATAATTGAGTTTTGGTGTCTGACCAGTAAAATATTGGAAGGACAGCTGGTACCGGCTCCAGCCACCTGCACTGCGGTAAAAAATAGATGGATGGTTTGAAATGCATATGAAAGTTTTATATTTTGAACGTTACTTTTAACAGTGTGATTTCTGTAAAGTTTTACCTTACATTGTCAATAAAGAAAGAAATGTTCCCAAGTCATAGGTTCCCTAACTTGTGGTCTAACTTTTTGGGACAAAAAAAAAAAACAGAGGTACCACTATATTATTACGTTGCCTATGCAGTTAATAAAAGTTTAATGAGGACGACGGACCCTGAAATGGATTTCTATTTCAATTGGAGGTCAACCAGTGTCCCGGAATGGACTATTTGACCATGAAGGCTTCCCTGTAAAGCAATTCCGCTTCACTTTATTGTCAGGGTTAAATTTTTTCTACTATGGTGCTAGTCTTAAACTCCAACAACTTGAAAACACATGCAGCTGCTACTTGTATATCCGAGCCTGAACACGCCTGCAGTCCATTCCTGTGTTGCTGGCCTCAGCAGAGTGAGGGCCACGTACCTCAACGGCAACAAGCTTGTCCAGGGCGTTCTGTGGGGACATGGCCAGACTGGCATGGCTCGGAGATGATGAGAAGGAGGAGAAGGAGGAAAGCATGGATGTGGAAGAGGATGGGGAGTGATGGCTCTGCTGGATAAGGTCTGGTAGGTGGTGAATGCGGCCAGCGAAGCCATTCTTCTCTTGGAAGGTGTGGCTGGGGGGTAGGGGCTGGCCGTGAGTGGTGCCGGCCGGGGAAGAGGAGAGACTGACCAACTGCTTTATATCAGCGGTGCTCTGCAAGCAAGAACAGGCACACTTTTGGGCTCAAGTAGCAGCAGGAGGTGAGATGAGGCAGCGTGCAGCCTTGTGTCTTTAAGATCCTCTTCTTCCAACAACATACTCTCAGTGGGTCTACGGTGATACACTTATATACTTTACACAGAAATGGAGGATGGTGATGAATTAGTGGATGAAAACACAAAAAAATAGATGATGTTTCTGTGTTCTACTGGTGGAAGTCACGGTTATGCGCTGACAATGATTTATAAAGATCTTCCCATCTCCGATTCCTACCTGTCTGATGACCAGCGTACCATCCTTTGAGGGTGTAGTGGCCTGCTCACTCTCTGAGTCTTCCACCAGCATTGTTTTAGCAGACCCACTTTCTCCATTACTCATTCTCCTGTGGAAGCCATGAGAGGATCTGACGTCCACAATCAGACCCATTTTAACCAAATCTATGTCAAAGAAAAAGAACAAATCAAAACAAAAAAAAACAGCAGGGTACCTACCCAGACCGAGAGTCCTCTGCCCCCGAAGTGGACTCCTCTCCCGCCTCCTGGTCTACTTCTTCATCATCCTCCTCATCGGTGGTGCCGGACTCCTCGCTTGAGGAAGAATAGTCGGTCACTTTGTGGGGAGGCCGCACGTCGTCCACTGCGCGGAGTTCCTTGGCAAGGGCTGTCAGGTCCTGAGGAGCGGTGAAATAGATGAGCAAGGTGACAGGAAAAGCATGCGTCCGTTTCATCGTGATTGCATTCAAGTCCACCAGTGGAGGTTTCAGCCACTGCCTAAGGCAGCAAAGTGAAGAAGAGGTGTGCAGGCGCACAACATCACATAATACTGAATTCATCCTACAAACAAAACTAATGGTTATCATCGGACGCAATGACTGTGGAGCAGGAACAGCACAGGCCAGTTGATTTAGTCTCTTAATATGCTTTCCACAACAACTTAAGAGGTTCCCCAACAACCACCAAACATTGGATTCATGTGAAGGTACGCGTCAGGTGAGTGAGAGGGAAAAATACTGTATTTTTCGGACTTTTCATAGTTTTGCTGAGCCTGCCACTTATAGTCAGGTGCGACTTATATATCTTCTTCTTCTCCTTTCGGCTTTTCCCTTCAGGGGTCGCCACAGCGAATCAATTGCCTCCATCTAACCCTGTCTTCTGCATCCTCTTCTCTCACACCAACTACCTTCATGTCCTCTTTCACTACATCCATAAACCTCCTCTTTGGTCTTCCTCTAGGCCTCCTGCCTGGCAGTTCCAAACTCAGCATCTTTCTACCTATATATTCCCTATCTCTCCTCTGGACATGTCCAAACCATCTCCGTCTGGCCTCTCTGACTTTATCTCCAAAACCTCTAACATGTGCCGTCCCTCTGATGTACTCATTCCTGATCTTATCCTTCCTGGTCACTCCCAGAGAGAACCTCAGCATCTTCATCTCTGCTACCTCCAGCTCTTTCTCCTGTCTTTTCCTCATTGATGCTGTCTCTAGACCAAACAACATTGCTGGTCTAACCACAGTTTTGTACACCTTTCCTTTCAATTTAGCTGAAACTCTTCTATCACACATGACAGTTTTCTCCACCCGTGCCGTCCTGCCTGTACACGCTTCTTCACCTCTTTTCCACACACTCCATTGCTCTGGACTGTTGACCCTAAGTACTTAAAATCCTCCACCTTCTTGATCTCTTTTCCCTGCAACCTCACTCTTCCACTTGGGTCCCTCTCATTCACACACATGTACTCTGTCTTACTACGCCTAACCTTCATTCCTCTCCTTTCCAGGACAAACCTCCACCTCTCTAGCTTCTCCTCCACCTGTTCACTGCTCTCACTGCAGATCACAATGTCATCTGCAAACATCATAGTCAATGGAGATTCCTGTCTAACCTCGTCTGTCAGTCTGTCCATCACCATAGCGAACAAGAAGGGGCTCAGAGCTGATCCCTGATGCAGTCCCGCCTCCACCTTGAACTCCTCTGTCACACCTACAGCACACCTCACCACTGTCTTCCAGTCCTCATACATGTCCTGCACTGCTCTAACATACTTCTCTGCCACTCCAGACTTCCTCATACAATACCACAGTTCCTCTCTGGGCACCCTGTCATAAGCTTTCTCCAGATCTACAAAAACACAATGCAGCTCCGTCTGGCCTTCTCTGTACTTCTCTATCAACATCCTCAAAGCAAATACTGCGTCTGTAGTACTCTTTTTTGGCATGAAACCATACTGCTGCTCACAAATGCTCAATTGTGCCCTTAGTCTAGCTTCAACTACTCTTTCCCATAACTTCATTGTATGGCTCATCAGTTTTATTCCTCTGTAGTTGCCACAGCTCTGCACATCTCCCTTGTTCTTAAAAATGGGCACCAGCACACTTCTCCTCCATTCCTCAGGCATCTTTTCATGATCTAAGATCCTGTTGAACAACCCAGTCAGGAACTCTACTGCCACCTCTCCTAGACACTTCCAAACCTCTACAGGTATATCATCAGGACCGACGGCCTTTCCACTCATCATCCTCTTCAATGCCCTCCTCACTTCATCCTGACTAATCTTTGCTACTTCCTAGTCTACAAAAGTCACCTCTTCTGGTCTTTGTTCTCTCTCATTTTCCACGTTCATCATCTCTTCAAAGTACTCTTTCCATCTTCCCATCACACTACTGGCACTTGTCAATAGACTTCCATCCCTATCCTTAATCACCCTAACCTGCTGCACGTCCTTCCCATCTCTGTCTCTCTGTCTTGCCAACCTGTATAGATCAGTCTCTGCCTCCTTATCCAACCTAGCATACAAGTCATGTGTTTATATATATATATATCATTGTATATATATGAACACACACAGGGTTCGAATGTTGCTCCCTCACTCTATTGCTGCTTTTCAAAAACAGTTTAAAAGTTTTGCTGGCCCATTACAAAACGGCATACTTACAGCAGGTCGAGTAGGCCTGGCGAAGTTCTTTTCATCTGCTTTTTTGGGAACGCTCTCGGGGCGCTGGAGAGGCGATCCTTCAGATTTGGAGGACGCTTCAGAGGAAAAGAAGCAACAGTATTAGCGGGGGTTGGGTTTTAATGACAACGTAGGGAAACTTAGCCGAGTGTCCGAGGACGGAACCAGGGGACTCACAGCGTGGCCTGAAGCGGTCCCCAGGACTGGCCTGGGCGCTGGAGTTGGAGGAGCCAGAGGAGCTGCCGCTGCCAGGCCGAGGCTGCAGCTTCTCCACACGGTCCCACAGAGGGCGGTGCTCCACATTACTGCCCCAAAGTGACAGTAGTCCAAAGTTCAATAAGATACCCAAAAACATTTAACGTTATCACCGAGTACTCTAATGTCTTCTCTACTTACCCAGATGCGCTCCTCTGGCCACTAGGCTGCGATGGTAGTGGAGACTCTCGGCGCGACAGTACAGGGGATCGGGACGTTGTTCTCACCGGTACCTAGATGAGACATACACAATGTTTGCTTTATGAGTGTGAAACTGCCACCTACCACAATTCAGACGTTTAGGCACATGTTCACATGCATTGTAGAGTCAGATAGGCAGGTCGTGACTGAGCAGCATGGTCAGTGGAGCGACAGACATGAGAATGAGGCAAGTGAGGGGAGCACACCAGGGGGGCGGAAGGAGCCCTCTTGACTCCTTACCTTGGGTGGCACTTCGTCACTGGGCGGGGCCAGAGGCTGGTGGAGGGGCGGTTGGGGCTGGGATTCAGTGCGGGCAGGCGATGGGTGGTGATGGTGGTGATGGTGGGGATCCTGGGAGCGCATGTGGAGTTGTGCAAAGTTAGCAGTAACACCACCGGGCTCACTGAAGGACTGGGAGCGAGCGACCACGGGCGGAGGAGGAGGAGGCGGAGAAGGGGCGGCACTGTTGCTACTCTTTAGAGCGGCAAGGTGAGACCACTGGACCTTTAAGGAGTGGGGAGGGGAGGGGAGGGGGTGAAACACAGTGAGACATGAGGGAAGATGTGTGGTTTACATACATGCACATGCATACAGGAGACAACACCAAACAAGGTCATCGTCTGGACTGGCATTCATGTTACCACATACATTTGGGTTCCGTGTGTGTTGGACAATTGATGAAAACCACAGATGTCAAACACAAAAATGACCAATCTTCACTCGGGATGGGTACCAAAACCCGATTCCATGTAGGCACTGGTGCCAACATTAACGATAGCAATCAGACCAAAAAATTACGTGGCTATCGGTGCCTCATTTCGGCACTAAAGTAATACAGACTCAGCCACCTGCTGTGTGCTTGAAGGTGATATTGTGCAAGTAACGTCTTGTAAGACACGACACAGGAACACAGAGTCTAATGCTCGTTTTAAACTTTACTAATACCTCAATACGCCAACAGGAGTGCTCAATTCCAACACGGCACACACATTTCACTGTATGGCTACGTAGCGCAGTCCATAAAAGAAACAAAACACTGTCACTGTTGGCCAACCACGGTCACATTGCGAGGTGCATTCACAAACAGAGGAATATTGTGTTCTAAATTGCGGCTAGTTATGCTGTAATAATTATGAGAATTTGTTGTGGATTTTATTACTTCGTTGTCATTATATTTATATTAGGGAGGTCCCGATTCGATATTCAAGATCGGGATTGGCTGCCGATCTGCTGTATTTTGGAGATCGGATAATATCGTCCATCCGTCCGTGTGGGCCACACTCCAACATGGTAGGTGCGGTAATGCACCTCAAAACTGCTTGACATTCGACTCCCGCCAACCGCAAGAAGAAAATGCAACACCACCATGTAGACGTGTCCGGTGTACTGTGGTGAAGTTAGTTTCACGTTGGACGTTGGATATTCGGGTCCGTAGCTACAGCGGTAGTTCCCCCAACTGTGCCCGGACTGCTGTCTCATTGTGCGGGGAGCACGCATGGGAAGTGCTGCTCTAACCACTGGTTGTTTACACTAGGAACGCTCAATAAATTAGAATTGCGTTGAAGGGTTTGTTAAAAAAAAAAAAAAAATTAATATACAGTCAAACTTGTCTATAGCGGCCACTAGAGGGAGTCTGCAAAAGTGGCCGCTATAGACAGGTGGCCGCTATAGACAGGTTGCCGTCCAGTTTGAATGTTGACCAGTAGAGGGAAAAAAAAGAAAAAAAAAGGGAACATAATAATAATAATAATAATGTTGACCAGTAGAGGGCACTGCGGATAAAAGTTGTACAGCACTACTAGGCTTGTTATTATCATGGTTCATGGTTTTAATTCATCCTGAACATGCATATGAGTCAAACAGTAGCACATCACATAGTACAATTCACAATTTTGCATGTCCAAAAAGGAGTAGGAAGAAGCAAAGCTTATTTAATCCTACCCCTCATCAGTTGCAATACATTTATTCACCTCTTGTTCTTCCACGTGTACTTTGTAGGTCTACATGACAATGTAGTGCAATCACAGCCAAGGTTTTTACTTACTAAAAGGAAGCTAGAGGCTTAATAATAACTGATAGAATACTTGTATATCCACGACCCACAGAACAAAGCTGTGCTAGTAATGTCTTACGCTTTTAATATTTTACTTTTTATACGGCAGAGTTGTCATTACAGCTTTAGTTCATCGGGAAGTGACGGTGGGCGTCCCGAGCAGGAGAGCTAGGCTCAGTGCTAGCTGTGAGTTTGGAGAGAGTTGGGAAGTGTGTTTATGTTGGCGTGGATGTAAAGTCCTGCAGTGTTCTCCGCTGTTAATAAAGCCATTAAAGTGCATCGGCGACGTGAGTCTCTCCTTCCCCACAACAAGCGGCATTACAGTATTGACACACATTGTGCACATTGTCTCACACCAGAAAATTAACGGTGTCACTTGTTACAGGCAGTGCCTGGACAGCTATGTAGTGGGGCTTGTTTAACCTTGTTTAACCATTGCCTTGTGGGCAAGCAGGAAGGAGAGACGATGCTGAGAGATATGTGTGTGTTCTGAGCTGCTGTCTGGTGGCTGCGTTCAATAAATAAAGTTGGCAGAAGCGACAGGACAAGTTTCCTTCTTTGCTTCGGAGCTGAATAACACTGACAAGTTAACAGACTAGTGGCGAACGGAAAAGACGACGGCTTTTTTTTGTGTCGAATACAGAAGATGAGGACTTTGATGGATTTGTGGATGAGGACTGATAATGAAAAATAACGTGAGTACATTCTAAAATACTTCAATTAAGTACAACCGAACTCAGTTTTGCTCCCGCTGCCGCATGCATGCTAGCGTATGTTTTTTTTTTATTGTAGCGTCGCTGGGAGCACGTCCTGTTCCCAGCCTACTTTGCGGTAATGTTTTGGTGCAAATGCTCTTAAAGTTACATGTTTGACCAGGAAATAGCGAGCTCAAAAGAAGACGGCTTTTTTATGTGGAACAACTGACAGTTTGTGTGGATCTTGTGAATGATTGTGACTGAGCTAGGACTCAGTAATTAAAGTCTACACACGATGGCTTCATTGATTGAAAAACAAAACTTTTTCGTGCATGAAGCTTCTACTTGAGTCGGTAATTTGGCCGCTTTATGCAGTCAGATATTGACCAAGGGAGACAAAATGAGTGGCCGCTGGCCGCGTTGGACAGGTGACTGCTATACACAGGGTCTATAACATGTAAATTTGCTGCGGGGGATTTTTCAGTGGCTGCTATAGGCAGGTGGCCGTTCTATAAAGGTGGCCGCTATGACAGGTTTGACTGTATTCTAAATCACACCACAAATTGATCCATAACCATGTCAAATTTGCACGCCCATTTTTTTTACAATTTTATCTTTTACTGGATGGACTTTTATTGAAGATTTTATTGGATTAGGGACCTGACTCACAGAGGTTTGTTACAAAAGCCAAACAATATTGCTGGCCATGCTGTGTAATAAAAGCATTATTTTTAATGCTTTGAAGAGCTATTTTTATAACCACATTCAATTCCACAAATTCATGTTTGTAACAAAAGCTTATTAATAAAAAAAAGAGGATCTGTATCAGAACGGCAAGACTATTACAAAAAAAATAATCGGATCAGAAGCCAAAAAATGTGGACTGGGACATCCTTATTACTATTACTATCTATTACTATCCAATATTACTATTCAACTTGCAGGCCACAAACGTCAGTACAAATAAAAAGCCCAAAACTGATGTACCATTTTTAAAGTGTTGAATAAAAAAATGGCCATTTCTAATCTTCACAGTAATCACTGTATTGAGTCCACGTATTTTAAACACGCATGTTCTAAAATGATTTGTGTAATGCGCTCATCTTTCGTACATGCTTCTCCCAACAAAGTTTTGTGTAGATCAGTTGTGCAGTTTTTACATACTCAGTAAACTGACTACAAAATAGACTAATGAAGCCAGACACTCAAGGTGTTTATCAGTGACAATATTCACATGATGAATGAAGTGGAGGGGTTACCTGAGGCTCCATGGGCCGGTGCATGGCAGAGGCCTCAGATGAGCTACCGTTGGAAAAGGGTTCAGCGGAGCGGGGGGGTAGAGGGGGTTGCTTGGGAGGAGGGGCGGTCTGAGGGGAGCCCTGAATGTTCTTACGGTACCGTTCATCAGCCTGGGGTGAGGAGACCACAAGGGACAAACAATGAGGTGAGTGTGCGAAACAGGAGGGCTGAGAAACAATCTCAAAACGTTCGTCATCACACTCAGCGGGCTTCTTCTTTCACGACATACGAGTGACTAGGGTGATGAGTCATGCTTAAAGCTGCACAGACAAACACGCAGGTAACATACAGTACTATCGTTTCAACGTTTTTGAATCATGAAAAGGGAGGAAACTGTTAATGACGTGTCACTGCTCACATGTTCTGCTTGTTAGTTTGGGTTTTTGTCCGTTTACATGCAGCGGACCGACTCGCATTGGCAGCGCAGCCGTAAGTCTTCACCAAGTTTGGTCTCCAAAAGAGAAATGGTGACGACTGTGTTGCTGGCACCACCTGTCGCTGTTGTCACAGGGGCGGAGCCAAGACAAGCGAGGAGAAGAAGATGGAAAGAGCAGGCAACAGGGCGGTCAGAGCCAACGAGGCGGTTCACCTCTCTGATAGGCTGTGGAGGATGACTGACAGGTCTATCAGGGTCAGCATGTTCTCCTAGGGGAGGTTTGGAGTTAATGGTGGGTTCATGAGGAGGGCTGGGACTACGGGAGGTGAGCCTGCTGCTGAAGTCCTCATCAGGGTCACTTTCCTCCAACACAGGTGCCTGAGCTTTAACGCAGTCAGGGTGCACACCAGAGCTCTCAGACGAGTCCCTGGCAACGGTGGCACTGCCAAGGACCAGAGCCTGTGGGGGCAGGGTGAGGACTCTGTCGGGGGGCTGGGAGGTCATTGGAGGAGGTTTGCTATGGTCTGAGGGGACTTTGGACTTGTCGCCAAGCTGCTGTTGGGATGCACGCTGGAGTGACAGCAGGTAAACCTGTTCCTGATGCAGCCGCTTGTGAAGCCGCTCAGCCTTGCGCTGCTCCTCCAGCTCGCGCCACTTGAACCCCTATCGCAGAGTGGGGCAGGATTCAAGGAGGGGGGATTCAACGCGGTCTACTCAATCATTTAAAAAAAAAAAAAAAAAAAAAAAAAAAAAAAAAAAGGGACGTTCTACGCAGCAACTCTAATCAAACACAAGATTTGGTATGTGGAATTGTCCCAGAACTTCCACAGTCCTTACCTCTAAAACATGAATAGATAAAGACAGATCTGGAGTCAGTTGAGATGAAGTCATGTGCGTGAAGTGACAGATAAGGAAATATACACTGCACTCTACAGGTGGCACAGCAAGTCATTACATATGTGTACTGACCAACAACATGGCCTGTTCACGCAGCAGCTGCTCCTGTAGCATCTCCAAGTGTCTCTGCTCCTCCTCTAGCTGCCGTCGGATGTACTCCTGTCAATCAAAGTGAAGCAAAGCAGTTCAAATTAATCCACACGTTTCTCCTTCCTCCTCTAAGATCTCCAAAAAACTTCAAACAAGAAACATGAAACTGCATTTAACAGGCTGTCAAGCAATGTTCCCCCTAATTTTTCAAGTGGACTTGCTGGTGTGTTTTGGATCATTGTCCTGCTGCAGAACCCAAGTTGCTTTCATCTTGAGGTCACCAGACGGCTGGACATTCTCCTTCAGGATTTTTTGGTAGACAGCAGAATTCATGTTTCCATTTCCTGAAGCAGCAAAACAGCCCCAGACCATCACACTACCACCACCATATTTTAATGTTGGTATGATGTTCTTTTTCTGAAATGCTGCGTTACTTTTACACCAGATGTAATGGGACACACACCTTTCAAAAAGTTCAACGTTTGTCCCGTCAGACCAGAGTATTTTCTCAAAGGTCAAGATGCCTCAAAGGGATTGTTCATCCGCGTTTTCATCTGTACACAAGATGGCGTCGCAGCCATCTTCACCACATACAAAACAATGGACAGGTGATAGCGTGCAGTAATACAACGAAGGAGAGAAAGTAACGCAGCGAGATTGTGAGGTCTGATTTTTTCGAGGAGGTATTTCTGTGATGCAAATGTATTACTCTTTTTAACGCATATTGTTTTGAGAAGCCAAACTCTTTACTTAAGAGTCCCCAGCAACTAACTGGAACTACGTTTTGCATCACTGAAATCCGACAGGGGCTATGTAGGTTTGGTTCCCTTTTCCTGCATTTTGTGTTCAGTTGTGACTAATATTTAAATTTGTCTGATGATTTGAAACATTTAAGTGTGACAAGCGTGCAAAAAAAAAAAAAAGGAAAGCAGGAAGGGGTCAAACACTTTTTCACACCACTGTGTACCCTGTGGTTTTAACAGACCTGTTCACGGTCATTCCTCCTCTTCTCGTCCTCAGCACGCCGGCGCTCCTCCTCCTCTTTGCGCCTGCGATCCATCTCCTCAATGCGCCTCTTTTCCTCTTGCTCCCGCCGACGCTGGTCCCGCTCCTGTTGCCGTCTCATCTCCCGTTCGCGTCTCTGTTGCTGCAAGGTCCAAATGAATATGACACTCAGTTGTTGGGGCTCCATCACGGTGCTGCGTATACCACAATAAATTGCGACTGTCCCAACAGTTACATTAATTTCATAATAGAATATGAAAAACAACTCACAAAGTCAAAGTAAAGACATGTCCTTTAATCAAGAGGAGAAATTATTGGTCATACAAACACTGGCTCAGACAATTTAAAAAATCAACCAAATGCTGTTGATGTAAAAATCCACTTCTTTAGTCACATATAACAGAGGTCATTCTGTTCCGCCTTTGGAGTTCTAATAAGAAAACTAACCTCCTCCAGTCGCCGTCGCTGCTCCTTCTGCTGCTCGATACGCTTCTGCCTCTCAGCCAGTAGTTGACGCTTGTACTCTTCCTGTTCGCGAAGCTGCTGCTCCTGCAAAAGTTGCTGACGACGAAGTGCCTCTGACCTCTCTTTATTTTCCTGCTGCAGGCGGATGAAGTCTCTGCGCAGCGTGGACTCACCCGGGACATTAACGATGGAGCTGGGTCATGACAGTAGTCACACAAGTGTTAAACTGTGCCCTGGCACATAGTTTGAACAATGGCTGGTAAGTAGAAACAGCGCTGGAAGCAAACCTTGGTTCTCCCTCCTGTTCTGGGGGATCCTCCTCCTCCTCCTCACTGCCACTGTACTCATACTCTGTCTCGTCTGCACGTGGGAGAAAGTGATCCAAGTGAGGCAAACATCTCACGACAACAGTGTGATCTTCAGAACTGGGGAGACTCATGCACCTTTTTCACCCCTCTTCTTCTTGGTGCGATCGATGTGGTCTTTCAGCTGAATTCGGACCTGCCTCTCATTGGGCTGGTCTCGGATGAAGGGGTGTTTGAGCAGCTGTTCTGTTGGTGGCCGCTGTGTGTAGTTCTTCACGAGACAGCTCTCGATGAAACTGAAAAACTTTTTGGACCTATGGGAGGAAGAGCACCAAAAGATTTCATACATAAACATACGCACTAAACACACAGAAGATGAGTGGAGGGAGGGGTGTGGGGGACGAATAGAAGGAGGCTAGAAGGAGACCGATAGTTGTTCATCATTCTGTGTGCGTTCTATGAGCAAATCAACCACCCACACACACAAAATAAAGATGAATCAACAACTATTTGACGAATCAACACTGTAAACAACTGTTTTATCATGCACTTATATTGTCAATGACAAGTTTAGCACTAGTGCTACACGCTAACGCTATGAGAATGCCTTAGTGCAGGGGTGCCCATTAAGTCAATCGCGAGCTACCGGTAGATCACGAAGGTAGTTTGGGTCGATCGCATAAACGTCACTCTGTAGATGTCATGGGACATCAGTCAGTTGACATTAAGCTCCCCTCCTGTTTCGCTCTTGCTCCCGCTCAGCAATGGTGCACAGATGTCTCAAACTACACACACAGATGCAACTTTCATCTTCCAGTTGTGGATAAACTAACTGAGCGGTAAGATGCTTATATCTATAACTAAACATGTGCGACCAGATAACCGGTTTGGAGGACCTAACGACTCAAATTAGCCGATAAAAGAATGCTGTATCAATAATAATCGTCCATAAATTTTAGATTAACTGATTGTGGAGACATGCACTGGGTATCGCGAGAGAAGCAACCGGTTGACAGGATCTTATAAACTACAGTATGCTTGGGCTCTGCTAGTGCCAGTTGTTAATTGCTAGCGCGGCTACCTAGATCACTGAACGTCTTTGGATTAATTTCAAGAAGGGTGCAAAGCAGACTTCATCATGCGTTTGATTGTTCACCCACTAATAAGGAACGTGATCTGGGTTGAGACTGTCATGGAACAGGTTAGTTTTACCCTATACAGTAGATCAGTGGGTCACCAACATGGTGCCCGTGGGCACCAGGTAGCCCCCCACGACCACATGAGATGCCCGCAAGCCTGCTTTTCATTCAGGTTTTCAGTTAATACTGAAAGAACAGTAGAAAGAAATGCATTCTGAAATACAAAATACAAATGTGAGTTGTGGACACCAGCATTTTGTTAATGTTCTGGTAAAACAAGCATATTCGCTTTGTTTGGGTTTAAAATAAGATCTGAAAATAAATGTTACAAAAATGAGTAGCTCTTGCCCATTTTCATTTTGTAAAATTAGCTCTCACAAGGAAAAACGTTGGTGACCCCTGCAGTAGATGATCTGTTGTTGCAATAGTAATCATTGCTTGAGCAGCCAGACCGACAGAGGCGATTATGGTAACTTTTCTGCTTTGATTGCTTTGAAATGTTGAGCCTGGAGTGTTGAAAACACAATGCTCAATCTGAAATGTTGTATGATTACCATTATTATGACATTTATAAATAATAAATAAATAAATAAATACATGGGGGGGGGGGGTGTCTGTGTTTAAACAGTATATACATTTGACGTGTTGTTCTGTTGACTTTATTTTTGCCAGTGCCTTACAGCATGCTTGGGGATATGATGTGCTCTTTACACATTGGAAAATACCGGCAACGGCAACACAACAAACCTCTCCAACCACCTACTAAGGCGCCATGGGATTTCACACAACGCTGACCGTCCAGGCACCTCTTGCAGCGAAAGCAGCAGGTAAACTACTGTTGAGTCAACCTGAAGAGATGTTGATTGCACTTCATTTTTTTATATTAACTCACTCAATACCAAAAACGGATTTATACGGGGTTTTTTTTTTTATCTGAACGCTTGGCCACAAGGTGGCAGAAGTGCATTTGGTAAGAGCTCGGCATGGATCTCTGGCATGTATTAACAGACTCAGCAAGGAGGAAGTGAGAGAGCGTGGAGGAGTGTAGCGTGCAGAAGGTTACGCATTGTAGGGAAATTTTAACGCATGCGCGAGCACACACAGTTTCATTCCAAATGTGAAAATTGTAAATAGTGTTATATTGTAAATATATTGTTATTTCGATGTAAAACAACCCTTTTTTGTGTTGGTGCCGTTGTTTAGATATTTGAGTTGTCACAAAAGCAAAAAAAATTGTCTCTCTTAAAGAGATAAAGTATCTTTCACAAAAAGCTGTTTTCCTCCCTTTTTTTTGTTGAGAATTGATATTTCCTGAAACTTACCTACGTTCTACTGCTGATTACTAAAGAACGGAAAAAGGTAGAAACAAACTTTTTTTTCCTGATGAAAGACAGAGGGAGTCTAATCTTTGTTTTGGTAGGTTCCATGTTTGTATGGACATACAACACAATATGCTGCGTACCTTCAACAATCAGTCAAAATCGTCTAAAATGGCTGGTACTGAAAGGGATTGAATTTTGAAAAACAGCCGGGATTGAATGAGGTAATGTTGTATTTGTATTATTTTTATGTTGAAAAACAGCAGCAGGTAAACCTACTGTGGAAATGTTGGCTGCACGTACTGTACTTTCACTGAAAATGTATTGGATATTGAAAATGAGAGCAGAAAAGGTTAGCCTCCTGTTAATTCAACCTGAAGTGCTGGTTGCACTTTATACAAATAAAATGTGAACGTATTTGCCATTAATTGTTGTTTACTTGTTTGTTTATATCCATAATTAATTTATACTCCATTCCCTTACAACAAACAACGGGAATCTACCTGGGAATTCACCTGCACTGTCCAGTATCCAGGGATTTATTTCAAAGTCACAAGGGTTGAATTTTTGGCCAAAAGGTTACTGAATCCATTTAAAGTTACTGAATCATTTCAGATCGTATCGTCCTAAATGAACCAATATCGTCCTTGAATCGTATCAGCAACCACGACTCATGATACAAATCGAATCGTTATGAAAACAAATCGTTACACCCCTAGTGAAAGCACGTCAATAGCGAGTACAGCAAGTATCATAAAAATCATAAAGACTCCTGGTTGATATGTCAATAAAAACCGTAGGTTAAAATGAAATGAATAGGAAAAAAACGTAACTAATTTTAGGCCTGGATAAATCAAACAAAAAAAAAACTGGTTGATGATGATGACACCCTTGATAAAATGAAATGTGCATGTATGCGTGTGGTTCATTTGCCCGTCTCTCTCTGTGCCACACAGGCTGGATGACAAGAGGGTTCCCTGTGCATCTGTCTGTGCGTACTGGTTCTATAGTGGAATGAACACAGAGAGTGGGCCCTCATGTCACTCAGCCTCTTTGTGGAGGCGGGGTTACTAGTGAGTGGCGTACAGACCGTTTAGTGGTTAGCTTCGTGAGGCAGCAGACACTGACATGACAGAAGCGATGGTTTCTGGGGCAAATGCCACAGCCGACAGCCACAGTGTGGTAACATTTCGGTTTTAAACAGAATGAACACGGTGAGCGCATGAACACCAACACCACCGATGTAGGTGCCTCGGGCAGGGGACCTTTTGTCCCGACAGTCAACGCTTACTAAGGCGTTTGGTCGGCAAATATTAACAAAATAGTGCAAAATGGTGCATGCTCACAGACAGTGTCGCTGGCTGTTTACATACAGGCAATTTCTGTGTCAAGCTAATGTCTCACACAGGTACACCGTACACCAGAGGTCACCAACGTGGTGCCCGTGGGCACCAGGTAGCCCCCCACGACCACATGAGGTGCCCGCAAGCCTGCTTTTCATTCAGGTTTTCAGTTAATAATGAAAGAACAGTAGAAAGAAATGCATTCTGAAATACAAAATGTGAGTTGTGGACACCAGCATTTTGTTCATGTTCTGGTAAAACAAGCATATTCACTTTGTTTGGGTTTAAAATAAGCTCTGAAAATAAATGTTCCAAAAATGAGTAGCTCTTGGCCATTTTCATTTTGTAAAAGTAGCTCTCACAAGGAAAAACGTTGGTGACCCCTGCCGTACACTATACTTGAGTACCATCGAGTGGTTCAAATGTGATTTACACCTCATGTCAAATAAATTGTTGGCGATAGAATCAATTATCGACAATAATTTGAAGCACGATTATCGACAAACATGATTATTATGGCAAAATTTGTTAAGGTGGCAGGCCTAGATTATTACTTACCATTTTTTGGATTTCAGTCTCGGAGGGGGGTTTCTTGGAATCAGGAAGAGTGCTCTCATTGGGTGCATGTCACAAAGCGCTACAAAACATTCATGAATATATAGTAAAAAGGTAAAGCAATTTTTATTTTTTTTTTAAATCAGGTAAAAAGAAGTCCTTACGTGGCGCTCCTTCGGCCATCTCAATTGCTGTGATGCCACAAGACCACAGGTCACTCTATAAGAAAAGTACAGTGTCAACCACACATGCTCACAGCACCAGATTGCTGCTGCTGAAACAGAAGGTCTTACTCTGTAGTCGTACGTCGCATCAGGGTTTTCGTCGCAAGCAATGACCTCAGGGGCCATCCAATAGGGAGTACCAATGAAGGTGTTTCTCCTTCCTACAGTGCGATCCAGCTGGGCACTCACACCAAAGTCCACTGGGGAGGGGAAGGAAGGGAGGTTTGATTGGTTGTTTGTAGTTTTTCGAAAAATAGAAGTGACAGCTTAGAAGTGTCCCCACTTACCTAATTTCACTTCGGCATTCTCAGTCAACAGGACATTCTGTCCCTTGATGTCACGGTGGATCACATGGTGGGCGTGTAAGTGAGCCAGTCCCTGCCCAGGATGGAGATGGAGCACATGAGTGAAGCAGAGGAGACTTTTGACCCTTAATAAGCACTGGACTTATCATGAAAGTAAGAATCAGTAACAGAAAAAAACAAGCAATGACTAAGAGAGGAAGAAGAGCACTCACTCTAAGGATTTCTCTGGAGATGTAGGCAATCCAGTCTTCCTTCAGCTGGTTCCCCTTGGTGTTCTTCACCAGGTCTGTGATGGAGCCAGCTCCACAGAACTCCATCACCAACTAACACAAAAATATACAAATACTTTTTTCCTTCACAAAAGGAGATAAACCCATCTGACCCACATAAGAGCCACGGTGGGGCTGTCGTCTTAAGATAACACACATAACCGTGCTTTCTAAACAGCTGCTGCTGCTGATTTTCTCCCTTCTCCCACAGCTTAGCATTCTTGTGTGGATTTGAGGACTTACCCAAAGCTGGTCGTCATGTCCCGGTGGACTCTTTTTAATGAAAGCCCCGTAGTAGGTGGCGATGTTTCTGTGATGGGAATACTTCTTCAGCATATTAATCTCCAATTTAATTTCCTCTTCTTCATCCTGCACACAAACAACAACGATGCGTCTATTGCATGTAATCCATTGAAAAAGATAAATTTAACTAGGAATGTCTGCAACACTCCTCCACGCTCTCTCGCGCTTCATTCTTGCTGCCGATCTGCTGTATTTTGAAGATCGAGTAATAACGCAACACCACCGTGCAGACGTGTCCGCGGTGTACCGTGGTGAAGTTAGTTTGACGTTGGACGTCGGATATTCGGCTCCGTAGTTACGGCGGTAGTTCCCCCTCACTGTGCCCGGACTGCTGTGTCGTGGCAGAATCTCATCACAAACATGACTAAACATGCCGAAATGGCGGCGAAACACCTTGGAAACTCCTCTGTTATGACGCGTGAATGCTTACTTTAGCAGAGCGTCGAGTGGAGCTGTGTGTGTGTGTGTGTGTGTGTGTGTGTGTGTGTGTGTGTGTGTGTGTGTGTGTGCAATTCAGGCTGGATGAGTATATTTTCACCGTGTTGCGTTTTACCGCTCTAACGTAAGGACCGTTTTACAATGCCCACTGACGACGTCCAGGTTCTGAGTGGGTGAAAAAAAGACAAGAGGCACGTTTACTCTTGCACCCAGCTCGTATCAACCATCAGTTGCCATTCTCAACACACACAGCACACTTCCGGCCTTCAAAATAAAAGCACTCTGTCATATTTGTCTAATTGTGTAAACAAAATAAGGGTGTCATTAAAATATCTCACATTAATAACGCGACTGGTATTACATGTGTGACTCCATCTTCCATAATCACAAGCACGGCCATTACAGTTTGAGTTTGAGTGGTTAGCACACAGTCACACAGGCCACACAGTCATGAGATCAGGAGGATCTGGGTTCAAATCTCCACTGGGCAGCTCTGTGTGGAGTTTGCATGTTCTCCCCATGCGTGCGTGGGTTTTCTCCGGGTGTCTGGTTTCCTCCCACATTCCAAAAACATGCATGTTAGGTTCATTGGTTACTCTAAATTGTCCATAGGTATGAACGTGAGTGTGAATGGTTCTTTGTCTATAAGTGCCCTGCCATTGGCTGTCGACGAGAACAGGGTGTACCCCCGCCTCTCTCCCAAAGTCAGCTGGGATAGGCTCCAGCATATCCCCGCGACCCTAATTAGGATAGAAACTGGATGGATGGATGTGCTGAGGCTGACATCCCATTAGAAGAGTTAGCCAAGCTACATCCATTTCTCTATTACTGGACAAGATGGGCCACTGATGTATTGCAACAATGTTGTAAGGATTTTTAAATTTAATTACCCAAATAGCACACACCCTATGTTGGTAAAATAAGTGGGGGAAAAACCTGAATTTTCAAAAATTTAAAACAGAAAAAACAGGATTTGGGGAAAAATTAAAATTGATTTCATAGGGCGCTAGAAGAGTTTGTTTAAAAAAAAAAAAACATTAATCAATTAGTCCTAACCTAAAAGTATTTTGCACGCCCATTTTTTCCAATTTTATCTTTTATTGAATCAGGGACCTGGCTCACACACGTTTGTTCCAAAAGTCCAACAATATTGTTGGTCATGCTGTGTAATAAAAAAACGTATATTCAGCAATACGTTGGTTGCATTATTTTTAATGCTTGGAAGAGCTATTTTCATAACTATATTCAATTCCACTCATTCATGTTTGTAACACAGACTTACTATTTAAAAAAAAAAAAAGAAAAGAAAAGAAAATGAATCGGTACCAGATCGGCAAGACTATAGGACAAAAAAAAAAATCAGATGCCAAAAAATGTGGATCAGGACGTACCTAAATGTAACAAAATATACCGTATGTCATTGAGGAGAAATTCTCCACTGATGTGTACAATGTGTACAAATCAAACAGTTAATAAAAAAAAAAAAATCACATTATTCACAACCATTGAAGTGTCCTCTGAAGGTCAGGTCAGGTCTGTTTACTGAATGCACGCAACAGCAACGCTAACCCTGACAGTCGCAGATTGTGACCACAAATGTATTTCTTCTTGGTGATTGACAAGCGGACTGTGGCCTTCATGTTGAGCAGACGTCACCTTAAGCACAATAGCAGTTGGCTGCCTCTGTGATGCAAGCTTCGCACGCGCACGCGCACGCGCACGTGCGCACACACACGCACACACACGCGTGCGCGCACACGCACACACACGCCACCTCCCCGATCTGACCCTCTGTGCCGTGCAGCTGTTGGATTATCACACTGCTGGCTGCAAAATCCCCATCACCACAAGTCCCAGTCATGGACAAGACTTGGTGAAGATAATATGGTGGCGAAACGTCTTGGGAGTGGATGTGAAACATGGTGTTTCATTGAAAAGACGAGTTTGGCAACATGATACATTGGGAGCGGCCTGAACAAATATCGCACACGGCAGCTTCACAATTACACGACTAGGCTGTTATCTATCATGACCTCCTGACTGGAGGGTTCCAAGATGCTGTCATTGCTAAGCAAACTCGAGACAGGAAGCGGAAAGGCATCCATATTCTGCCCAAGGCCGGCACAGTGGCAGAGGAGCGCCTGTGTTTAAGAATGTGGGTCAGTGTGTCTGTCTGCAATATCTCCACAATGAACAGACAAAAGTGGCCACGCGGCAAGCGGGACGACTGGCTCGGCACACCTGTGTCCGGTCACACACAACAGGAAACGGTTGGGCAACATTCGCAACACTGGTTAACCATGAAAACAAATCAGTTGTCAGACAATCCCTGTGAATCATAGTAACACCTGTGGGGAGCGGCAGCGGACAAGCCAGCCCCGCACGGCTCCATACTACAATGCGAGACACAAATTTTTCATCCACTCACATTTTATTTTATTATTATTGAAACACCAGAGAAGAAGAAGCTGGGGCGTATGTGTCTAATGTATGTAATGTAATGTAATGCTATCGATTCATCATCATATCATCATCATCACTGTGCATAATTGTTATTATCATTGTTATTAAAGCAATGCATTTAAATGATACTTTGGCCTAATTCATAGTTTAATGGCTAATTTAGCATTTACACGCCTTTTTGACCTGCGTGCATCAATAACTCTGTTTTCCAGGACTTATTCCGGGAGAATAAGTACAAATACAATACTCATTTTCTATATGTTTTCAATGACTGGAAAATTGGCCAATCACTTTCCTGCCTAAAACAATGCATTCAATATCTGGCAGTCCTAAAAAAATTGAGCAGAAATTGAACAACAAAGTGAACAGAGTATATGCATGTCTAATGCGGTGGTACATGGTCAAAGACACTTCAAGTAGTCAATGTGGATAAACCATCACGTTACAAACATGTTTTCTTTGTATAATTACAGTAGCTACACTGTTTTAACAGGACACCACAGAGAATCTTGATGGTTTAAAAAAAAAAATAATTAAGTGGGCTTGCAAGTCTGAGGGCCAACCAGTGCTTACTAGGGGCGTCACAAGATGTCGCAAGATTAAAACGTGACAAGATTTCTTGGGGCACTAGGCCTGGCTCAATAATAAATGAATTAATCACACAATAAATGAAAATGAACTGTATAATTTGGTCTGGCAGAGTATATTGTGTGCGTGTCCATTTTCTCGTCTCTCGCCTCCAAACATGCAGGAAGAGAGTTCACTCGGTGCATTGGTTGCAGCACCTTGGTGCATTTTTGTTCCGTAGAACAACGGCACGAACGGAGCAAGCCCTTCTGTCAGTCGTAGAGTCTCTTTGTCGCGGTGGGAGGAGGCGGGGCCAGTACCATGCACACAGTGCAGAAGATTGTAGCTTAGCAGAAATCCAATTTATTATATTAATGAAATTATATTCGTAGATTGCAATATATTGTCAGACTTTTTCACTGTACTTTGGTTAAGTACTTAAGTAGTTTACTGAAGAGTAATATTAAAATCTCATCTCGTCGACCCAAATCTCGTGTATCGTCTCGTTCCTTATACGTGTGTGCGCTTCATACTCATTCCAAAGCACGGATCAACAAATTGTGGGGCTTTACCTCTGTGACGTCCATGACCTTGATGGCGGCCAGCTGCCCAGTCTTAACATGTCGTCCCTGTGAGGAGAAAGAGCAGAAATGGTTTCTTTCATTCAATATATTCAGCATATTGTCTACATATAGAAGACACATGTCGACCTCAAGGCCCGCAGGTCACATACGGTTTGGAAAAAAACATCACGTTGGGCCACATCACAGACCTCATCAAACAACGTGCTCACGATAATCTGCGCAATAAAGTAATTCTGTCAGTTTCAACTATTTCTATAGCAATGCTGATTGTAAGTGGCACAGTATCATACTGTATATAGCAGCAATTGCACAACCGTTGTTACTAAAGTTGCCAGATTCTGACTCAACAACAGTTTACAGGGTTTCCCCTAGGATTTTTGAAAGCTGTGGTGGTGGGCTGCATGGGAGGGTGGACTGACCCGAGTACACTGCAAAACTATTCTTTGGTGAACTACTCAACATCAGCTGCTGAGCTACTGCCAGCATACAAGCTACCTGTTGGAGATCCCCGTGATAGCGTTGCCAGTATTTTGAAGACACGCCGTAAGTATTATAACGATAACAAGAGAGCAAGATTGCTAAGTGACACTTTAAAAAAGTAGGTTAGCATATACCCCAAGAACATGATAGACACTTGTAGCTCTCCCATGGGACAAAAATGACCTAGCTAGGCTGCCGCCAGTGAGGCAGTGAGAGTCCGGCAAAATGTGTAAACAAAGATGCCAGAATGTGGAATGAGACTGAAACGTGAGCGATCACACATGCTGGCATGGATAGGTTTAGCAAGCAAGCTGTCGTCAATTGACCACACATTTTACATTGTGAACTGTCAATCTGGTGATTGACATGCACTGCAGTAGTTTATATTTTTTTAAAAAGCGCAGTGAAACATTTTTACGATATTTTAAATTATTTTCAAACTAATAATGGTCAATATGTTCTTAAACAATAAGCGATATATGCATCTATATAGCATATATATCCATTCATAATATATTACATTATTTTCAAGTTAAAAAAAAAAAAAATTTTTAAGGTGTGGCGGCTTTTATTTTGTTGTGGCACATCAATTACATGTAGCAG
Organism: Dunckerocampus dactyliophorus; assembly: GCF_027744805.1. Taxonomy (NCBI): domain Eukaryota; kingdom Metazoa; phylum Chordata; class Actinopteri; order Syngnathiformes; family Syngnathidae; genus Dunckerocampus; species Dunckerocampus dactyliophorus. Next base: position 49,751,440 of record NC_072819.1, on the reverse strand, counting down.
AAACCCTGTCATGGCACATGCACATGTAATAACACCATTACACTTGTGTCACACAAAAAACACCATCATCTTAGCAAGCACATTCCACATACTTTATGGATTAGGACAATAAAAGCCACAAAGGCTTAGGGCCAGGAGAGAGGGATGAGAGGGACACTTCTATTTGTTAATCCGCTCCACTTTGATCCCAGGAGGTTGCTGGCTGCTGGAACCAAAACAAGATGGCCATCAAATCTCTGTGCAGGCACTATCTGTGAGTATTGATGCACTCCCCAAGCCATCGGTTCAACATTCACCTGCGTGCCACAAAGACAGCCTTCCAAAAGAAATGGCTTGCTTCCAAAACAGCGTCGACCTACTCGTGTATGGCATTTGGCTCTCAGCGTCTAACTTGCCATGCAGGTGCAAGGCGACCGAAGGTCCATACCAGGTCACACGGGGACGGAGGGGAGCATCATGTGGTTCTTTGTGTGTGTGACCTTTCCTTGTGACGAGAGCAAGGTCACCAGCCCCGCTGTCGGCAAAAAAATGATTGCACGCATGCTCATTCCTGCAGTTGCCTGAGACCAGGGGTGGCCATTACGTCGATCGCGAGCTAAGATGCGAAGATGCAACTTTCATCTTTATTATTGTGATGATGGATGAACTAACTTTGCGGTAAGTTGTCTAAAGCTATAACAAAAGTTATCTGTTCACTTGTAGCGGCTAGCTACGTAGAAAAAAAGTGTATTGTTTACTGGCTTTGCTTGGCGTCATGAACTCTACTACAGAAATCAGTGTTTTCTACACGTTGGCTTCTTAAACTATTACTTCAGGATGACATTAAAAATGTGCCTTGATTTGGGCTGCATTGTCTTTTGCATCATCATTTTACATTCTTGTATATGGCTAATGTTTGATAGCAAATGCTAACTGGATGTAATACATGAACTGGGTGCCCTCATGAATGTTACATAGCTAACTTCATAACCAGTACTCAGGTTATGTACACAACTATTTAGGAGTTATGTGGAATGATCTTTATTTCCATATTGAAGTGAATTATGATAGCAACTACTTTGATGACTTGTCAACTTTGAAAATGTGAATGTGAAATACTAATCATGAATATTTACAATAGAATTTCAGTGTTTACTGGTTACATTTTGTATATGTTATGTTTTATAGAAAGAGGTACATCATTTGGACTTGTATTTGCATGCTGAGAAAGTGCGTGCTCTCCTGATATACATGTATAACCTACAGAAATACCTACTCCTATTTTTTTTAATATAAATATAGTAAATACATATACTTTCTATATTTATAGTAGTCGGTAGATCGCAGGCTAAAAGTGTGATCACCCCTGCCTTAGACGATGCATATCACACATGATGCCACATGAAGCAAGGCAGCAGCACGTCTCATTCAGAACTGTGCCTTGCCCCCCCTCCCTCACCCACCCCCAAAACACATACACTATGCCACTTCATACTGGTGCTGCATACCAGCACACTGACCCACTTCTCTCACACACACGGTCTGCAACTTAACACGAAAGAGGAATGCACATTAAATATTGGAGGGTGTACATCCCATGAGCTCAGCACACTTTGAATAATGTGTAATGTCTTTGTGTTTGAGTTCTTTGTGTCTCAAGCAAAACACACTTTGGTAATGAAGTGCGCTGAGACAGCAACATGTGCACACGCACGAGGAAGAACACAGACAGTTTTTGTCCAAGCAGAGAACGTTGCAAGTCTTGTGACACCCATTAGGCTGAGGGTCATTGTGGGGGAGATGGGCACAAAGGAGGCGTGTGAGTGTGTGTGATTTTCACCATTTTTGAATTCCAGTGAACGTAATGAGTGATGCAAACCCAAAAGCCTGCTTGGTGTTTGCACAATAGTGAAAGGGGATAGACACAATATGGGAGTGCAGCCCCACTGCAGGACGGGTGACACATTCAACACCCCCACATTGTGACCTCAGAGCTTACAGCCCAATCGGCACTCAGGCTCCCAGGACCTTTAACCAATGAGACTCATTCCAGGGAAGCGACCCAGGAGTTGGGATGTCCCGATGCACATTTTTTTGGCTTCCAATCTGTTTTTTTTTAATGAAAATAGTTCTTCAAAGCATTAAAAATAGTGCAACCAAAGTATTGCTGAATTTATTTTTTTATTACACAGCATGACCAACAATACTGTTTGGCTTTTGTAACAAACCTGAGTCAGGTCCCTAATCCAATAAAAGTCCATCCAATAAAAGATAAAAAAGAAAAAAAATGGGCGTGACAAATATTTAGGGTAAGACTAATCATTTGACATGGTTATCAATTTGTGGTGTGATTTAGAAAGACTGATTTTTTTTTATAAACAACCAGCGGTTAGAGCGGCACTTCCCGTGCGAGCTCCCCGCACCATGACAGAGCAGTCTGGGCACAGTGAGGGGGAACTGCCACTGTAGCTACGGAGCTGAATATCCTACGTGAAACTAAGTTCACCACGGTCCACCACGGACAGGTCTGCATGGTGGTGTCATGTTTTATTCTTCTTGCAGGTGGCGGGAGTCAAGTGGCGACCAACTGTGAGGCACATTACCGCACCTATCGTGTTGGAGTGTGGCCCAGAGTTACGAACGTTATATGGCAACCATAATGGCCTGATCTTGTGGCGGAAGCCGGTATTGTCCGACCTTCAAAATACAGTGGATCGGCAGCCGATCACGATCCTGAAGATCCGATCGGGTCACCCCTACCCACGAGCTCTAAAAAGTGATGGATTTTAAAAAGTGCTAGGCAGTTACTGTAGGTGTCAAGAAAAACTTTGTTCAGCACACAGACAATTGCTGTTTCAGTACCAATCCACTAGGGCACCATGTGGCACTGCCCATCGGGCCGAGCAAGCTCCCGAAGGCCAAAGCACCTCATCTTGAGGGGAAGGACAGTGACCCAAAACAAACAGCAAAGGCAACAAAGAAGTGGCTCAAAAAGCATCACAATCAACAAAACATCCATCCATCCATTTTCAATGCCATTAAGGTCGCGGGTATGCTGGAGCATATTCCAGCTGACGAGCGAGAGGCGGGGTACACCCTGGACTGGTCGCCAGTCAATCGCAGGCACATCAAAACATGTACAGTCAAGTCTCTGTGTGTCCAATCAAGTGCCCATATGAAGCACCCTGCGCATCGCTACTACTAAAATAACCCGGCATAGGGACAAAAATGAGGAAGGCGAGAAACACTATTGAACTCCATCTCGCCAGGATGTCCACATCAACAACAAGTTCCATCCACTTGTCATTTATAATTATTTTGCATCATTTTCTGCTTATATGAAGTCTGCATCGGATTAATAAATTACATTATTTCCTATGGGGGAAAAATTGCTTCAGTTTTCGCCGAACCATTTGGAATAAATCAATAACAAAAACCGAGGTGCCACTGTGTTTAAGAAAAAATGTAATCAGCCACGTGACAAAATTTGATTTGGACTATCTAGAGCAGGAGTCTTCAACCGTTTCAGGCCAAGCACCCCCAAACTGTGGGCGAGACGGAGCAGGGTACGCTACTACAGTGGAACCTTGGTTAGATTCAAACCAAAACGTACTGTAACCAATTTCCCATAGGAAATAATGCAAACAATTCATCCATTCCATACACAAAATTTTTTTTTTATAGTTTTACAATGATAGTTTGAAATGCAGAAAACCATTCAAAATGCATATAAATACACAGAAAAATGAAAGCGATAACTGAAGAAGACTTGATTGTTGACAAAAAACAACCACCTATGTGTTTTGCAGTGAGTTATTTATTGAATTCAATCATGTTTCTTGCCTTCTTTATCAAAATGCTGGCACTTGCAACTTTCTTTGACTACATTCTGGGTTATTTTGCAGCCGTGATCACAAGAAACTCAAAGACTTGGTGGTGCAACTACGTTGGTTAGCAAAAACTACAGAGTCAACCCCTGATGACATCATAGACAGGCGACTGAGCTTTTTTCACCCTTAAAAATAAGATGTTCCATTTAAAAAAAAACCACACATTTTGTGTTCAGCTGTGTTGTCAGTGACTAATATTTACATTTGTTTGATGATCTGACACATGACAAACATGCAAAAAAATAAAACCCTTCCACACCACTGTACCTTGTTGTGCATTCAATGCTGAGCTTTTTATTGCCTAACCTCCTGAATGTGTGCATTTCTGACTGAAAGAGAAGATCTTCCGTCTCCATGTATCCATTTGCAGCAATATGTCGAATTCAAGATAATGTCGATTGACAGACGTTTCAATTTATGGAAAATTTTGGGGGACAAAAAATATTTAAAATTTTATAAATCAGACAAAAATGTCACAGCCAGCCTGGAGCACATCCTGCTGGAGACCTCTGATCTCAAGCCTTTGTGCAGTGTGTCTGTTTTACTGTTATCATGACTACCTTGTTGTGTTACTCCTCTATCCAGAGAAAGATAGCAGACCGAGCCAGCTGGTTCGACACCAGATGATAAAAGGGAAACCCAGAAAGAGCCTCTTTGTGTGGCTCAAGCCATGTTTTTTTTTTTTCATGAAACTTGGAGACAAACAACTAATGAGTTGAGAGCAGCCGTGTGCTATCATAACGCTCCCACTGACTCACTCACTGACTTCTTTACTACAAACTCTTCTCTCTCTGCTGACCCAGTTCATCCACTGGGGTCCAGTGCACCATTTTTACCGGTAAAAACAAATAAATAAATGCGAGTGTGCCAGTCCTGGTTCTATGCACAGGTGCCTTCATGCTACATTAGATCCAGACTTCCACTCGGATCAGTGAGACAGCCACAGTAGAAGCGGGTGATTATTTTTATTACGGCTGTCCATCAAAATCTGTGCCCAACCCTTCCTCACCCAAGCAGCGGTAGAGCATGAGCTTTGTGTTGTTTATCTTGGTGGCCACACACAACAGCATCATGAGGTAAAGTCACAGGTCACCCCCAAACTATTACTATACATTGTCATCAATACGCAACAACAAAGCCACAGAGAAATGTCGCTAAGGAGTCAAAAGTGAAGAGAGGCGTGCCGACTGTGAACCCAAACCAGCCCGAGAGAGAGAAACTTCCCCCTTTTTCCAATGGGGGGGGGGGGCTGTTGCGCTTTGCCTGCAGCCAAACACCCCTTGTTCAAAAAGACAAACTAACTTAAGCTTTGTGAAAATTGGTGTCGAGTGGAGGTTTCTCAGCTGCTCTTCGGCCACTTGCCACTAACCACACACAGGTCACATGACCCACTCAGCTGTCAATACAGCGACCGAGCGCTGATCAGCAAGCCGCAGAAAGCTGCAAGTCCAGTGTAGACAGCTGGACTCATCCTGCGCATCTCCGTGTCATCTGACCGTCGTCACTTGTGAGAGTGGCTTTCCGACATTTACGTGCATTTCGTCTTCTGTCCCATGCGGCCTCATCACCACCCGTCTGGTGGGGAGACAGCGGTCATCACGCTCTCTCTGGCTCTTAGAATACTACTTGACTTCCCAAACATGACGGACATAAAAGCACACGCACACAGATGGATTCCCTCAGAGAGTAGACCATGGGATAGGATGCCGGTCATTAGACCACTTGGCTTCGTCACAGCTAAATCTTTTGGTGCTCTTATAGTGGTCTAGTAGTAATTAGGGATGGGAACCTCTGGCCACCTCACAATTTGATGCGATTACGATTCAGAGGCCTGTGATGCGATTATTATTATTATCGATGCATCTTTTTTTGTGTTTGTCCATTATATTTTTTTTCTATATATAAAATGTATTTTTACTCACCATGCACTATTAAAACAAAGCATATTTGTAAGGATCCACAATTTAAATAAACATGAAACGTCCATTATCTTTTAATAATTGTCAGGTTCCATCCACCAACATATTTCCCATTGCACAGAACCAGCAGAAAGGGTAAAAGTGCACCAGTAGCAGCATGTATAAAATGAACAAACTTCAGCATATTCTGAGTAAACAACATAAAAAATCTGCCATTATTCACAAATAAATAATAGACTTCTGAATTCAACCTAAAATCCTGAGCATTAGATTTCTGTACCAGCGGCTCTCATACAAGAGGAATGCTTGCAGACGTCAGTATAATATGAATAACCAAACAAAGTAGGCTGCCCTTGTTCACAATTGCATTGTCAGAGAAATAACGTTGCAATGGAACGTTGTATCTGGGTTCCAAAGTGCGCCACAAAGTATGAAAGCCCTGCTTCTCAACAACCGAATATGGCCACAAATCCTTCGCAATAAAAGATGCGGTTGACTTTGTGATTCGCTTCGCCTTTTCCAAGTTGGGTGGAAAATGAGTTATCACCTGCTCGATGGTTCTCTGGTTGGCAGCAACTTGAGCTGGCTGCTTTTCCTCCTGGTTCGGGTGGAAACGTGCTATAGTTGTCATGTCGCTTATGTGACCAAGCTTGCTTATTGTCTGGCTCCTGTCCAGCTCATTTTTACCTTCAACTACGTGAAAGCCAAAGTGCTTTCAGACGCTCGCTTTAAATCCAGCGGGTGCGTGTCGGAGTTTACGCTCAGCCATTCTGTTAGCATCTTATGGGCGCCACACACGGGAGGCGACATTGCCTCCACGCCATTCATTTTCAATGGAACCTGCACGATAGGGCGATTATGGCGTGTCACTGTTCAGCCAAGCGACGCGATCCCAGAAAGTAGAAAAATGTTCACGGTTTCATCGCTGTCGCCCAGACGAGGACCAATCAGCGGGAGTTTCACTGCTCGACCAATGAGCAGACAGGATGCTAATCAGTACGCTATACTTGTTGTGTCAGATTTCCCGGAGCTATTTGACATTTCTTAAAAAAGAATATAGAGACGTAAAGAAAAAAACAGCGGCATGGGTGCCAGAGTAAACGGCGGGTATGTTTACATTCACTTACATGGACATTTATGCAAGTTTATCTTCAATACTAGCAAGACAGCCAAATCAAAACCGTGAGAGGCTCATACAAGTCGCTCTCCCGTGTAGCTGGTCACAGCTGCTCGTCACCTCCCGTGTGCATGGTGTTTTACGCGTTGGCGCTGAGCTTCGCCAATCGCAGTCGTTTGTCGCCTCCCGTGTGTGGCGCCCATTACACTTAGGAGCACCATCAACTGTCTGGGTGGCACTTCCGCTTTGCGCCTTTTTGTTTCATCAGCATCGATTACTGACATTAACAATCGCCAATGTCCGCATCGCGATGCATCTAAGAGTCAATTATTTCCCCCATCCCTCGTAGTAATGTGCACCTTCACTCAGTCACGACAAGGTACGCCTGCAAAAAGTGTTTTAATGTACAAACTTTCTCAAAAAAAAAAAAGTTACTTAACAAAAGATAATACAACCAAACCTCCATCTTCGGAATCCCTCCTTTATTACGTTTAATTGGTCCCAAACACGCCTTTGATAAGTACATGTCCGCAAAGTAGGATTCCTTCTTTATAAATGGAATATTTTTATAGTTACAGCATAGAAAACCTGTTTACGACCTTCTGAATATGTTTTTTAACATTATTAGAGCCCTCTACACAAAGTAACACCCCTATAGTAACTTTTACACTCGTATTACCCAATATAGGTGGCACAATAAGAGAAAATCACCCACTGAAGACATAAATGAGACACGTGTTGATGTGTGCTGCTGTAAATGTGTTCCAGTGCTCGGGGAGGGGTTTGGGGGGGAGGGGGGGTGGCATATCATTACAGCATCTTTGAATGCATCTTCCGAATACCTTATATTACCATTCATTTGACCATTTTTATATGTAAAAATGCTTAATTTAGGTAAAAAAATAAAACATTTGTTTAAATATGCTTATTTTTTCCTCTAATAACAGGTGGCATTCAAATACAAAACAGCATAATTTTGTAAAGAATATATTTCGGAAAAAACCTGATAGTGAACTTTTGTACGGTTTTCGTACACCATCTCCGCACACAAAGTAGTCCGTTTGCCCTGTATTGTACTGTTCCGCAAAATCAAGTCTCCAAACAAAGCCCCGTACGTGTTGCTGAGCCAATGTCCATGCATTTGTTTTATTCAGTGCGACTGCTAAATATGCTGCCATGGGGCCAAAGAAAGTAATTTGATAAAAGGAGGTGAGAAACACTACTGAATTCGGTCTCGCCAGGATACACGGTTAGTCCGCATCAACAGTAAGTTCTACCCATTCATCGTTTATAATTATTTCACATTTTTTTCTACATGCAACACTAAATGATTCAACGGCAGGAAGAGAGTTCACCCTGTGCATTGGTTTTAGAACCTTGCCGTGTTTGTTCCATAGATCAACGGCATGAACGGAGTGAGCCATCTTCTCAATTGTACAGTCTCTTTGTCTCGGTGGGTGGAGGCGGGTCCGGTAGGATATACACAGACTGCAGAAGAGTGTGACATACTACAAATTAAATTAGTAGATTGCAATATATTGTGATATTTTTTAGATTTTTTTTACTGTACTTTTCTTAAAAGTAATGTCTCATAGATACAATCTCATGTATCGTCTTGTCTCGTGAACTGAGTGTCTCCTGACACCACTAACCTGGACCAAACACATATTACCACTCTCCCTCGTCATAACAGCCGCAAAGTTCACTTCCAAAAACGATAGCATGTGGATACCCACATGTGCGTTCACATTCGTAGCCTGGCTTAAACATGTTCGAAAAGATACTTGGTGCGATCTAGTTAGTGTTCACACTTGCTTTTTTGTCGGCCGACCAAATAATTAATCTCATTTAAGCGAAACGGATGCCAGCTGGTGTGTCAACCTCCCTCCCTGACACCTTCAAAGCCATGCTGGACGAGTTCACAGCTCGGGCTTTTAGCTCGCCGCCTCGCTCTCACTTAGCAGAGATTTTTGGATGCAGGTTTGCGTTTCGGGGGCCAGGCTGCAGGGCTGAACTGCGTTACATAAACACGTGCATAAAGTCGCGCCTCGACCGGACCGTGTATGTGACGTGTATGTAGTCAAGCAGAGCAAACGGTTCAAAGATGAGAACGCAGCTTTAGTCCTGATGCAACCAGGACATAAAAATGGCTTCCGACTTTGGCGAGTCACTGTAAGACTTGTTCATCCTTGCCTCCTCATCTTCTTTTCAGTAAGTAAGGGTGACGTAAGACAGGTGAGGCACCAGACGGACTGAATCACTCTCTAACTCAATGCTCACAACCGAGATCGGGGTCAGACAACTGGGCACAGACAAAAGTAATGTCATGCTTTACGTGAGCTCACAGCCTGAAGGCAACACCTGAAAGACGTCCCTTAGCAAATCGGGAGTTGTTTTGTTCTCACAGAGGTTCGGCGGCGGAAAATGAAAACAAGCCTGTGGTGACCATCGGTCTCCTGCAGGACATATCACGCACTGCGCCTCCAACCAACCTTGTATACTTGTCCGTAGGTCCCATTTCCAACCACCTCCACCAATTCAAATATCCCGGCTGGGTCCTGGAAGAGAAAGGACAGATGCGGCGTTACACAGGTCAGAAATGGAGTGTTATGAGGAGGTATTGTGTGGCGTGAGCCAGCTGTTGCGCCCTGCTAAAGCCTGTCGTTCCCAGTGCATCTGGAACAAAGGAAAAGCAGACAGCGGCAACACCTCGCGACGACTCAGCGGTCATTTCCACCACTTCGCCCGAGACAACGAACGACATCTGTGCCCCATTTACATTAGCCACACTGCACGATGTGTGTTTTGTCGAGCTACAACACATAAACGCGACTAAAGCAGGGAAAAACACAGATCTCAGGTCGGAAGCACTCACTCACCCGCAGTGAAGCCAAGTCGATGTCTACTAGACTTTTAGCCGGGGAGTCGTTCGCCATCTTTCAAATACAAGCCGTGCGTCCCTTTTTCAGCTACAAAAGCGTCATTTGTCTCTGTCTTTATCTCTGTGCGGTCCGCTTCTCGGCAGTCAACGCGGGGCTCTTGCTACTCCATGTTGAGGTGGCAGCAGCGGACTCCCTGTTAGCTCGCTACTAGCCGCCCTGGCCTGCGCTCTAAAGCAGGGTTAGGAACTTCCGTCAGGGAACTTCAACGTAAAGGTTGTCAGTATTAAAGGCAGCATTTTGTATTGATCAAGAAAAAAGTGTCATTCTTAGAGTACGTCAGACAGAAATAATTAACCACAGTCAATATTTCAGCGGTAATTTTTACGAGTATCCGTGGTTACGCTTTCCTTTACATATGCTATACTAAATATAAAAGCACGTAACTTCCGTTTTTTTCTAGTCCGCTTCTCGGTAGCTTGTCGCCGTTATGAGAGGGTCGCGCTACACCGAAAGCCGGTCCTAATTGTTCAGAAGAGGAAATATTTAGCGTGGAGAATTACATGACCTGTTACAAATAGACACGCGTAATAACCAGTTACTACACTTAACGCAAACGAGACATACTGTATATCAAGGCAGTCAGCACTCTTGCGGACATGCGCAGGAGAGACGTCACTGTCAATATTGGTTATCAAGGGTGTGGCAAGCGGCCCACGAGAGCGATGCTCAGTCTACATGCACGGATGCAGTACAGTCTTTCTCTAAATGTCGGCTCGGTAAAAGTGGTGTTTAACCGAAATACAGAATAAAAGAAAGAAAAGTGAATCATATCAAAGTGGACCCCGCATCCTTACACTTGTTTTGGCCTTTGGCCAAAGAAGTTATGGCAGTGCACGTGCAAGCCCACGTTTGTGAGACCACGGCTCGCCTTGTGTTTGTCAACTGCAGCGCACGTTAGTTACCATTAAGATCCACGCTTGGCACTCTGAGAGCCAAAAGCCCCATCTGTTGGTTAAACAATATTCAAATGGCAGAGCAGGACCGACCTGTCAGACGGGGACTGCGGACACGAGCACAATCATGCATGTTCAAACTCACGCAACCTTTACAACAACGGACATCGTGCTTTCGCCGTACAAGTCAACTTAATGTTAACCCTCCCTTTCAAGTTGCAATGTAGACTTTTATCCCAACACATTTGTGGCGTTCAAATATTAAATACGAGTTTACTTCCATCGTGTGGACATTTTATGTAACTGCAAATCACATACACAGCGAGCCATTTGTTCTCCATTTGAAAAGAGACAAAATAATAATAATTTCACGCGTCGTTTTAATTAAATGAATATAAAACTAAATAATAAATAATCCAAAAGTATTTTATTCATTATTTATGACATTGTAACATTGAAACTTTATGAATAATATTAAATGTAAACAGTAACTCATATTCCAGCAAGCATGTTAATATATCTTTCTTCTCAAGTGACGGTACCATACAAATGAAACTTTAATATAATTTAGAGTAGTCACTGTACAGCTTGGAAAGAGGTATACATTTACTGTCCTCTGAAAATAACTCAACATACGTTCATGATTGTCTAATTGGCTAGCAGCACAAGAGAGTCCACGTGGCCTTTCGGTCGTTTGCGGCACGCGGCTGTTTTTTTTATTGGCCCGCAGTACATTCTAAAAATATAATGTAACATCCATGCATCCAAGGGTATGCTGGAGCCTATTCCAGTTGACTTCGGGCGAGAGGCGGGGTACTATAATTTAACAAGTAAACAAAAAAAACGGCAAAAATTGAAAAAAAAAAGCGGTAATTTTACAAGTATGAATGAAAAATATTAAGAAAAATAACAAGAAAAAGTAATAATTTTACGAGAATAATGTTGTGTTCTTTTTAAAACTATTGATTCTGTTTTAAACCACAGTCCATCCACGACACTGGAAGTTTCTGCTGACACCTGTGAACATTTCCTGCACTTTTTTAATAATAAGGTTGCGTCTATACATGCCAATATATCACCCCCCTCTTTTAATTCGTCTACAGTGACACAGTGCTCTAAAGTTTTTAATCAGTTTGAACCTGTGTCGCTGGCTTTTATTACCAAGTAGTTGATGGTCTTAAGCCTTCTTCCTCTCCCATTGACCCTGTTCCCCCTCACTTTTTTAGGGAGGTGTGGGCAACTATTGGCCCCTATGTGTGTAATATCATCAACAGCAGCCTGTCCTCTGGTATTGTCCCTTCCTTTTGTAAAAAGGCTGCTGTTGAACCTTTGCTTAAAAAACAGGTCTGGATCCTTCAATTTGATCAAATTATCGGTCCATTTCTAAACTACCTTTTATCTCAAAGATTTTAGAAAGAAGTGTTCTTGCACAGATGCAGCCTTTTTTAGATGAAAATGGGATTTTAGACACCTTCCAGTCAGGTTACAGGGCCTTTCATCGCACTGAGTCTGTACTTTTAAAGGTTTTAATGACCTGTTTTTAATGACTGATACTGGTGGTTCAGCCATCTTACTGCTTTTAGACCTGACTGCTGCCTTCGACACAGTGGACCACACTATTCTTTTATCTCGTTTGGAAAACTGTGTGGGTGTCAGGGGGGCTGCCCTTGAGTGGTTCAGGTCCTATTTGTCAGGGAGATGCCTTACTGTGGGACTTGGTGACTCCACCTCGTCTACTGCCCCCCCTGGAATGTGGAGTCCCCCAGGGATCAATCCTGGGGCCCATCCTATTTGCTCTCTACCTTAGCCCACTTAGTACAATTTTTAGAAAGCATGGCATCTCCTATCACTTTTATGCAGATGACTGCCAGATCTATTTACCAATTACAAGAAATGACCATGCCCCCCTGACTCCCCTTCTTGAGTGCTTAAGTGACATCAAGGTCTGGTTGGCTCAACATTTTTTTAAGCTCAATGAGGGGAAGACAGAAGTCATCATCCTTAATAATAATAATAACCCCCTCTTGGACTTGGGCCCGGTCAAGAATCAAGTCATTTCCACAGCCACCAGCCTTGGCGCCATAATCGATAGTGATTTTAAACTTAATAAACAAATCAACGCTGTCGTAAAATCCTGTTTTTATCATCTTTGGCTTTGATCCAAAATGAAATCATTTTTATCTTTGTGACATTTCAAACACGGCATGCAGGCTTTTATTTTGTCACATCTGGACTACCATAATGCACTTTACTCGGGAATAAACCATAAATGACTCTCTGGCTTACAGTTAGTCCAGAACTCTGCAGCACGGCTTTTAACAGCAACCAAAAAGAGGGAGCATATTACCCCAATTTTAGCCTCCCTGCACTGGTTGCCTGTGCGTTTTAGGATTGATTTTAAGATTTTATTGTTTGTTTTGCAGGCTTTGAATGGGCTGGCCCCTCAGTACATCTCGGACCTCATCCAAATCTACACTCCAGCGCGCACATTGAGTACTTATTTATCTTTTTTACCTACTTCTTGGAATGTTTTGCTTTTATTGGTTTTTACTTCCTGTTTAAATATTTTACTGTTATACGTTTCTTTGTTTTTATTTATTGGATTTTTTTCGTTTTTACTGTAGTGATTTTTACTTCTTATTTACATTTACATTTACATTCCCTTATTAACTTATTATTTGTGGTTTTGCTAGTCTGTGCAGCACTTTGGAAACAGTGTTTATAAAATGTGCTCTATAAATAAAGTGAATTGGATTGGATTAGTAATGTTATGGGGAAAAAAACATCATTTCAGTAACATAAAGCTAAAGGTAAATATAAAGAAAGACATTACATTTTAAAAGTCGTAACATTGTGGAAAACAAACAAAAACAACAAATAATGTTAATGTAAAGTTTAAGTATTTGTAAAATAAAAAAACAGCAAATAAAGTTTTGGTCATTTTTGGAAAATAGGTTGTGGGGAAAAGTCAAAATATTATGGAAATAAAGTCATAATTACGAGAAGAAACTTTACAAGAAAGTTGAAATAGTTGAAAAATTAACAAATAAAAAAACACCAGCAGAAATGGAAAAAAGCTGTAATTTTATGAGAATAAAGTCAAAATATTATGAGAAAAAATGTCATTTTAGTAGCATAGAACTGAAATATTAAAGTTGTTTTTTTTAGAAAAACAAAATATGGAAAATAAGTTTCGGGGAAAAGTTATAATATCATAGAAATAAAGTCAAAATATTATGAGAATAAAGTCATAATATTCTGGGGAAAAAAAACAAGAAATAAAGTTTTGGTAATTTTCGGAAAATAGGTTGCAATAGTTGAAATAGTTGGGGAAAAAAAAAAATTAAAATACACCGGCGGAAATGTTTTATGAGAATAAAGTAAAAATATTATGAAAAAAGTTATGTTATTTAGTAGCAAAGTTGAAATATTAAATAAAATCAGTTTTAAGTTGTAATATTTGAGAAAAACAAAACACGGAAAATTAGTTTGGGGAAAAAGTTATAATATTATGGGAATAAAGTCAAAATATTCCGAGAAGAAAATGTAAGAAGAATAATTAAGAACACAGTTTTGGAAAAAAACAAAAAACAAAAAACAACAGCAAAAATGGGGGAAAACAGCGAGCAAAGACGGAAGTTGATACGAGTGTAGGTTTTTCCACCCATATCACAAAGCTGCCATGCAGTTTCTTACTGGAAATAGACATCATTTGTGAGCATATCTACATGCTTGACAAAATACCTTTCATTGTCAAGCATGTGGCCCTCGGTGGAAAAAGTTTGGACACCCCTGATTCAGTGTGAGCGCCATCGTTATCCAGCACTGCCTTAAACCTCTTGGATGTGGAATTCACGAGCACAATACTGTGGTATTGTTGTATTAGACATCCCATGAGAATAACGTGAATGTCAGTTGAGCAGAAAGTCAGGTGTTGGGTACCCAAATAAGTGAAAGTCCCCCTGATAGCGCTCGTAGAGGCGCCTGATGTCCCGCTTGCTGATACCTGAGAAGTAGCGTTCCACCTTGGTCTTGTTGTAGCACGAGACGCCAGGAGGGATGGCCGGGTAGGACACCAGATGCTCGATGGCCGCTTTCCTCAGGATGTGGGCGGCGTCTCGTTCCAGTGTCTCATGGTGGCCAATGACATCATAGCTGATGTCACACGGCGCGCACAGCTCCACGTAGGTTGCCCAGTGGATGATGTGCTCGCCGAACTGCCAGTCCAAGAGGCTCCGGCCCTCCGCATCCCCCAGGTAGCGGACAAATTCATCAAAGACTAAGCCGGCATCGGCGAGGAAGGGAAAGTCCGTGCGGTACTTGTGGATGATGGCGGGGGAGATGGTGTGCTTGTACCAAGGTTCTGAGGGTTTGTTGAAGAGGAATTTGTCCTCAAACGTAGTAATCAGGCGCTCGAATGGATCCCGCACGACGATGAACTTAAAATAAGTCTTTAATCTGTTGGCAACAACATGAGAACATCACGTGTGATGGCTGTGACAAGGAAGGATAAGGTTCGTCACTGATTCACCTGTGCGTTATTTCCTCCGGCGCCAGTGACGAGAGGCGGGGCAGGCCGTTCCTCTGATGGTCGTGAACGAGGTGCTCTGGGACGTCCTCCGCACTGGAGAAGGATCCTGCCACGAGCAGCGTACGTTACAAACTGCAGTTTGCTCAGAAGTTGAGGTGACAGACGTGCTAAGATAATAAACGATAAAAGTGATAAAACTAGCAATAGTGGAGCGGAGAGCCAAAATGGCAAAGAAAGGAATTAACTGATGACGATGCCCCTGGGAGATACATCACAACAAATCATGGCAAACCCCAGATTGTGTGGAACTCTACCCCCTAGGGACTGTGGCGCTGGTTTAGTTTATTTCAAACACTTTCAACATGACATTGCCACACATCTCAAGGAGGATTCTCCGAATTTCTGGACGGGTATTGGTATTCAGGGCCTCGGTGGTCTGTGGGTTGTTGCAGTACACGCTCTCCTTCAGGTTATCCACACAGAATGTGTGGCAACATCATCATCGCATTTTTAAAAGTTCAAAAATTTGCATTTATTTGCCATCCATCCAGGATTTCTAAATGTGCATTATTTTTTGGAATAAAATTTTTGGAATATTGATAGCCCTTTACACAAAATTTGATGTAGTTATCGTAGTTGCGTATCATATAGATAAAAACTTATTTCTATCTAGTGTGATTAATTATGTGTTAACTACAGACAAAATGTGATTAATTGTGATGAAATATGTTAATCGATGGACAAACCTATACATGTTTTACTATGACGTTATTCCCATAATGTTACAAGTTTTACCCCAACCTAATTTAAAAAGGTAAAGGTCAATTTGTAAAGGTGACTCTGGGGGTGTTGTTTCATGTCTCAAAGGTTCTAATAACATTAAAACCCGTACTTAGAAGCTAGTAAACAGGAAAATATTCCATTTCTAAGGGCCCTGTCACACCTTGACGATTTAGACAGCGCATGCCTGACGTGATCATTTTGATGGCATATGTTGAACTGCCGACGTTTTTTTTCTTCAATTTTGGGCGTATACATAGCGTATTCATAACGAGGTAGACGTAAACATGACGTATTAGTAACTTATATAGAACGCTTCTAGAACTTATAGACAACTTATATCAACGAATGCGTAGCGTGTCGCCGGTGTTCACAATTTCTGCCCAACGCCTGTCAAACCTTGACGATTTAGCCAGCTATCGCCAACGTATGAAAAAATTGGCCAATACGCTGGCGTACGTCAAATAAGTGATGGGTAAGTTTTGTGTAAGTTAAGAGCACGCTGAAGCACGCTGGCATACGTATAGTACGTCCAAGTCATCGAAAAATTTGTGCATGCACAAAACATTTCGACGTATGTCAACATATGATTAATATGCGATCGTTGACGCCCGTTCACACACGTTATTTGTAAGTTACGTACAAGTCAATATACGTCAACATACCTTGAGACAGAACTGTCTTCTTGGCGTAGGGAGATGGAGAGAGGCCTCGCCGCCTTAACTCGTTCGCTCGCTCATTCATTCATTCCTCGGAGACAGAGCGGAGTCAGCGGCTTCACGGCTTCTCCTCTGCCCAGCTGAGTGGAGGAATGAATGAATGAGCGGTTTGTGACTCGCTAAGGGCATTAATAAAGTTGATAATAAAGTTGAATCAATACAAGTTGGTTCCATTCCCAGTGCCACAGTGCCCTCTACTGGTCAAGCTGCAAACTTACCTGCAAATACAAACACGACAGGCTCTCCTCCTCCCCATCTCCCTACGCCAAGAAGACAGTTCTGTCTCAAGGTATGTTGACGTATTTTGACTTGTACGTAGCTTACAAATAACGTGGGTGAACGGGCCTCAACGATCGCATAACTTATTGCCCGTGGATGCGGGACGTATTAATCATACGTTGACATACTGTACGTCAAAATTTTTTGTGCATGCACAAAATTTTGGACGACTTGGACGTACTATGACGTATGCCGGCGTGCTTCAGCGTGCTCTTAACTTACACAAAACTTACCCATCACTTATTTGACGTACGCCAGCGTATTGGCCAATTTTTTCATACGTTGGCGTTAGGTGGCTAAATCGTCAAGGTGTGACAGGGCCTTAAATAAGGAATCCTACCTTCCAGAAGTTCACTTATCACGGTCGGGTCTGGAACCAATAAACGGCGATAAACGCGGGGATGAGTCTTTCGCCGTTGACACGCTGCACCGTGATGCCAAACACTGTCATGCTTACCACCAACAGCAATGAGGAGCTTCTTCCAGTAGGCGTCGCTCGCTTCAGGCGTCTCACAGAACAAGATGCCGTGTTGGTCCGAGACGAGGATGCGGTCCAAGACCAGCTCGCTGGTGGAGACATGCGAATCACCCCGGTCCTTGCAAACAGTGGAGATCATCTCGCTTCTCCGCTTCACAACGACCCCCCAGTCTGCTGCTGAAGACTGAGACATCAACATCAAAGGCTTTCATAAAAAAATGAGCAAGTTTATGTGGCAGTTAATTGCTAACTTATTCTTCTTATACCTCCTTACCACCTTTATTGTGAGCTATCAGCTTACAGCAGGGGGTGTCCAAAGTGTGGCCTGTGAGCCATGTATGAACTGCAGCTCATTTTCTACCGCCCCGTGGCACATTGTAAAAATACTAAATATAGCCTTGCCTCGCTATATCACGGTTCGAATATCACTCCTTCACGATATTGTGGGGTTAAAAAAAAAAAGAATAAATGATAGCTGTTTTGTGGTTGACTATGGCATATTATTTGTCCAAAAATATCGAAAGACAAGTTTTATGTAGTATTCGGGTCACTAGGCATCAGTAAAGTTACAGCACGTGACGTTAATTGCGTTTCTTTTCACACTACACGGAGACTGGCTACTGAGCCAGCAAAACCGAGCCGACACGCCATGGCTGAGATCGAGTGGGGAAAAAAAGGTTCTCCTCTCGTTCCGTGTGGAAGTGGTACGTTTTTCTCTTCTTTGTCCTTCTTCCGAAAACACTTTCTTAAAGGAAAGCTGCATTATTGAGGGAATTGTTGCCCATCATCCACAATCCTTTTGGGGACAGCTTATTCCGCACATAAGGCCTTAGGAAAAAGACCCCAAAAAGTGCCAACAACGCTCCATTTACATGTAACGTGACATGCATATTAACCTAGTTACAGCAACATTGTTTTTATTATTATTATTAACATTGTTACGCGGATCGACACTTAGCCGCACCGCACCAGCTAGCTACAACCCTGATAGCGACTAGCTTCACCACACACTCGCCCGCAGCGCTTCGGCGCCGCGCTCACCACCACAAAAAGGTAAGTGTACATTTCGGAGCTGCCACCACCGCTGCTGTGTTTTTGTTTTTGAGTTTGGAAACGCTAACGCTGCAGGTGGAGGCGTTCGTTTCTGTGTTGCTATGTGAAAACAATGCGCCCGGGAAGGAAGTTCCGGTGATGCTGAAGACGACCAAAATATGGCAAAATACTGTAAGTATTACATGTTATCAGGAATGTAGCTGTTACTACTTGGCTACAGCATGGATGTAAAACCATAAAACCTTGATGGAGGTTTTTGGAGCTGTTTAGTTTCCCTTTAAGTTTAGAATAAGTAAATTGGAGAGGCTAACTAGGTAGCTCGGAAACTATGCTATCCTAGCAGCGTCTGTCTGTTATGTCAGTGAGTGTAAAAGTGACTATTGGGGTGTTATTTAATGTCTAATGATGTTCAAACTTGTATTTAGAAAGTGCATGTTTTCTGTTTTCTGCCTTTATTCATATTGAATCGCACTTGACAACTTCGGGTCTGGAACCAATTAACCACGATGAACGAGAGACGACTGCAAAGTGGAACCTCGATTAGCATCATGAATCCTGAAGGTACGACTGTAGCATAAACGTACTCCAACTGAATCAGTTTTCCCATCAGAAATCATGTAAACCCAATGAATACTTTCCAGAGAGCCAAAAATGTGAACACTAAACACGTTCTTATAGTTTTATATAAATACATTTAAATGACAAATGAGATCAATCTTACTTTTACCTTCATTGAAGACGTGATTGTTGCCACCTTCTTGTTTTGCTAGGAGTCCATCCATCCATTTTCTCTGCCGCTTTTCCTCATGAGGGTCGCGGGGGTATGCTGGAGCATATCCCAGCTGACTTTGGGCGAGAGGCGGTTTTGCTAGGAGCTATCTTTAGGATTCAATAGTGTTTCACGCCTTGAGTCTCTGCTTTTCTTTCCATCACAGACGCAAAACAACCGAAAATGGAGCCAAAGAAAGTTGAGCGAGCCAGCATTTTGATAGCGAAGGGGAAACTCGCTATTGTATTAAAGAACGAAGAAGAAATTTACCAGTGGTAAATTTGACAACTGTTTTAGGCATGTAAAACTACATGTTTGAGACTTGTGGCGTAACCACAAACTACAAGCAAGCAACCTGACTTCCGGTTTCTGTTTCCATGGATTAGCAAGCTGCTAACGAGGATGGTGTGTGATGAAAATACATTAAGAACACAGCTGCACTCACGCAGTGTATTAATCACACCACAAGTCGGAAAATGTACGCAAACCGAGGCAAAGTGTCGACGCTAACCGGGGCGTATGCTAACCGAGGTCCCACTGCATGTTTACAAATACGAACAAACTTTCTGCTGTTGCTTTTTTTTTTTTTTTTTTTTAATGTCACAAGCAAGGAAAAAAGAGAACAAAAGAGTAACTTAAGGAGAAAATCCAAAATGCTAACATAGGCTGCTGTTTGTTTTTAGCATTTTACAAAGTCAAAAATCTAGTGGCCTCAGATGGAAAAGGTTTGGGCACCCCTGCCTTAAAGTGTGAACTATCACGTGTACGATGAAGACAATGCATCAGGAAATCATCATATTTGACTACTGGTGTGATAAACAGCACATATTGTACTGTACCGTACTGTACCGTACTGTACCATACTGCACTGTACTGTACCGTACTGTACCGTACTGTACTGCACTGTACCGTACTGCACTGCACTGTACCGTACTGCACTGTACTGTACTGTACTGCACTGTACCGTAATGCACTGTACCGTACTGTACTGCACTGTACTGTACTGTACTGTACCATACTGTACCGTACTGTACTGTACTGCACTGTACCGTAATGCACTGTACTGCACTGTACCGTAATGCACTGTACTGTACTGTACTGTACCATACTGTACCGTACTGTACCATACTGCACTGTACTGTACTGCACTGTACCGTACTGTACTGCACTGTACCGTACTACACTGTACTGTGGTGCAAACCAACCTGGTTAAATGACCGAGTGTGTTCTGGGGTCTTCACCTCAGTTTCTGCAGAACACACAAGAGCAGTTAATATTTGTCTTTACTATGAATGTTTTTGTAAGAATTAAAGCTGACCTCTCGCACATCTGGGCCTGAGAAGCCTGTCAATCAAGGCGAGGAGGAGCAGCAGCCAGGCACAAGCCAAGAAGACGCGCCAGTGGAACCGCATCGCTCCTCACGTCAGACATGAAGACAACCCAAAATAAAAGCTTAAGTTGGGGTTGAAAATAGAATTTAACAGGAAAACTACAAAATCCAAAAGCGCCAGCCAAAATGGAAAAGAATAAAGTCAAAATATTACGAGAAAAAAGTTGCAATCTAACAAGAAAAAGTCATGATTTTACGAGAACAACATTGTCATATTAGGAGGAAAAATAGCGTCAGTTTAGTAGCATAATGTTGAAATGTCAAATTATTTATTTATTTATTTATTTTTTTAGGTATTATGAGAATAGTTGTAATTTTTTGACAATTCAGTTGCAGAAAAAAAATAAAGTCATAATTACGAGAAGAAAATTTACAAGAAGACAGTTTAAATAGTTAGAAATTTAAAAAAAAACTGCAGAAATGGAGAAACAGCTATAATTTTACAGGAGTAAATTCAAAATAAATATTAAAGAATTTGTTTTTTAAAATGTATTATTATAAGAAAATAATGTTGTAATTAAAAAATAAAATAAAGTCAAAATATAATGGGAATAAAATCAAAATTACAAGACGAAAATTCACAAGTTTAAATAGTTGGATAATTTAGAAAAAAACAGCTATAATTTGACAAGAAAAAAGTTGTACTGTAACAAGAAAGTAGAAATTTTACGGGAATAAACTTGTAATATTGAGGAAAATAAAATCATTTTAGTAGCATAGAATTAAATACTTTTTTAAAAAGTCATAATATTAGGAGAAACACAAAAAATAAAGGAAAATTAGGTTGCGGAAAAAGTTATAATATTATGGGAATAAAGTCATCATATTACAAAAAAAGATTTACAAAAATTACTGAAGAAAAAAACAGCAAAAAAAAAAAGCAAAGAATGAAGTTTATATGAAAAATAGGCTTTTTCACCGGCATCACAAAGCTGAGATGCAGTTTCTTCTTGAAATATATATCACGTCTGAGCGTGTCTACATGTGTCGCTTTAGAAAATATCAAAGTGGTCCTTGCAGCCTTTCATTTTTTGCGATGTGGCCCTCGCCGGGAAAAGTTTGGACACCCCCGGTTGAGGTCAACACGCAAATGTTGAGGTTAACTAACTGGTGTCGGATGGGTTCTGTCCCCGGAGGACAGAAATATTCTCACTCCTCGCCTGATTTGAAATACTACTGAGAAACTGATCATATCCGTTTATTTACCTGTACTCTACACACCGAACTCGAAACTGGCACCAGTGAAACGCAACAAAATGGAGCGCGGTGAAGCACACAAGCGTATTCAAGAGTCGAACTGCATGTTGAGTTCAATGAATTTGCCGAGCAAATAAACAGAAGAGCGCAACAAGAACATCTTTTCTTGCACCTTACCTTCATTTATTGCAAGACGGCCGGCACAAGCAAAGCATCCAAGCGCTTGAAGCAAATATCATGTCACTGCAAACGCAAACGTAACCAAAGCTAAAGCTTGACAAACTTGTCGAACGGGATGACTTGAAGCACATGGCAGCATGCCTGCCAGCGTCAACCTTCACCCCCCTTAAACTGTCAATGTTTTCTTTCAAAATAACATCAACATTTGAAATCTCTGCAGATTAAATGTAAGATTTTTTTTAAATGATTCCAGCATGAAAAATAAGAAGGTGGATGATGACTTCTGTCCTGTAGGTGGCAGGAACATCTACTGCATTCTTGACGTAGGGCAGCAAATAGTTCTCAAATAGTGGGGCGTGCCCCTGGGTGAGGTGTTAAGGGGTGTGCAAAGGGCAGCGGAGGGCGACTTTGAGTATTTGTGCAGATCTTCCAACACATACACATTTTCCACACTGCAGTGGCTTGTGCAGGTACGGGATGTAAGTACCAGGGGTGTCACGAGACGAGACAATACACGAGATTGGGCCCGCGAGATGACAGGAGATTTACTTTTAAGAAAAGTACAATGAAAGAATATTTTTTAAAATACATAATTGAATTTCTACTATGTTACACTCTTCTGCACCGTGTTTCGGCAATTGTTCCTATCAATGAAGACTGTCCACAGAAACAAGATGTCTTTTGTCTTTTTATGATCGAAGCTTCGAGTCACCACTGAACAGAGCGAAGTCTCTCCAAAAGCGCCGTCTGTCCAGGAGTGCGAGGAACAAACCCCCAAACAGGCACACGGTATATCAGTGTGGGAAGATACACCAATGAGGAACTTTGTCTTTTGTCTTCTAAAAGGGAGTAGATACTCGCGCTATTCAAAGGAAGCCAGCCGTGAGATGGCCGACCTGTACACATCTAGCTAAGTGCGATAAGGACGAGATAACCCTAAGGGGTGAAAAGTTCACACAAAAAGAATTGGATCAAAAGACTGGAAGAGAAGAGGCTGTATGACCGCAAAGGGCTCACTCCGTTCATGCTGTTGTTCTATGGAACAAAGGTGCCAAGGTGCTGGAACCAATGCACAGAGTGAACCCTCTTCCTGAATGTTTGGAGGCGAGAGATGAGGAAAACAGACATTGATGCCGGCAAAATTGTTCAGTTTATTTTCATTTATAACGTGATTAACAATTGATTATCATCCCAGGCCTAGTGCCCACGAGACATTTTTTTTTTCTGAAGAGGAAATCTTGCCACGTTTAATCTTGTGAGATCTTGTGACACCCCTACTAAGTACATACATATAATTAAATATGATAAGGTTCTCAATGGTGTTTCAGAAACCAGCAATCAAGTCTGGCGCCAAATATGACAGTAACATTACTGACACCTAGTGACCAGTGTAGAATACTACACATCATCATAACGTCTTTGAATGCCTCATATTTGCATTTTAGTTGTATTTTGAAGATCAAATATTATCGGCTTCCGCCCCGTATCATGTTCCTAACTCTGGGGCACACTCCGACATGGTAGGTGAGGTAATGTGCCTCAAAGCTGGTTGCCACTCGACTCCCGCCACCCGCAAGAGGAAGAAAACGCAACACCACCATGCACACGTGGTGCCCGGACTGCTGTGTCATGGTGCGGGGAGCTCACACAGAGTGGCGGAGCTACGTGGTGGCCGTGGCCCCCCCACTGGCCATCTAGACATTTGAGGTATCAACATATTGCCACCCGTATGTGAGTAATGGCCTCACTTTGGCAATGAAAAATTTATAGCTCCACTGCTACTTGCACGGGAAGCGCTGCTCTAACCACTGGTTGTTTATACTAGGGACCGTCAATAAAGTTTGTTTAAAAAATGTCATATATTCTAAATCACACCACAACTTGATGTAGAACCATGTCGAATGATTAGTCCTACCCTAAAAGTATTTTGCACTCCCATTTTTTCAAATGTTATCTTTTATTGGATGGACTTTTATTGGATCTTTAATTGGATTAGGCCCCTATAGTTGGTCATGCTGTGTAAGAAAAAAAGTCAATTCAGCAATACTTTAGTCGCATTATTTTTAATGCTTTTTTTTAATGCTTCAGAACCATATTCAATTCCACAAATGGATGTTTGTAAAAGCTTATTAATAACACAAAAAAAATGATCGGTATGAGATTGGATCGGATCGGAAGCCAAAAAATGTGGACCGGGACATCCCTAATTATGACTGTCATCATCAACCTGGGTTGGTCTTGTGCAGCAACAATTCGTTTGAAGGCTACAGCACCTCACAAAGGAGAGCACACCCCTCACATTTCCATCAATATTTCATGACGTCGTTTCACGGGGAGAAATGATTCCTTCGTGTTGTCCCGTCAAAAGACATTTGCACAAACGTGAGGGGTGTGCAGTACTCCCTTTTGTGAGGTATTGTACAGTAGTATTTCAATAACTTTATATAAATAACAAAAGTGCTGAACGTTTATGTGCTATGCTGCTAAATCATTGTAAAACACTGTACCAAGGCTTCGTGTGACTAACAGCTACAAAGAAAACGGCAGAAGCAGTAGTGAAGAGATTTCAGTCATTGTCAGTAAACGCAACCCCAACAATCGTTGAAAAGGACGACGACACAGGAAGAAGGCATCATCATCATCATCATCACCACCGCATCGATTGCTCTCAAGGATCATCGCGGACTTTAAGCAAGTGTACAGAAAATATAGAAATGTTATTTCTGTTTCGTACTCTATAAAACTAGTCAGAATTTGAAATCCACTCAGTGCAAAGGAACATGCTTGTCATTGATGCTACACCTCTTTCACGTTGGATTTGGCCATAAATAGGTTTCTTGTGAAGATACAAAGTACTCCAATATGAATACTTGCACTCTGAATGTCAGTTGAGCAGAAAGTCAGGTGTTGGGTACCCAAATAAGTGAAAGTCCCCCTGATAGCACTCGTAGAGGCGCCTGATGTCCCGCTTGCTGATACCTGAAAAGTAGCGTTCCACCTTGGTCTTGTTGTAGCGCGTGATGCCGGGAGGGATGGCCGGGTAGGACACCAGCTGTTCGATGCCCGCTCTCCTCAGGATGTGGGCGGCGTCTCGCTCCAGTGTCTCGTGGTGGCCAATGACGTCGTAGCGGATGTCGCACGGCGCGCACAGCTCTGCGTATGTCGCCCAGTGGATGATGTGCTCGCCAAACTGACGGTCCATGCGGCACCGGCCCTCCGCATCCCCAAGGTAACGGACAAAGTCCTCAAAGTGCAAGCCGGACGCGACGCGATCGCCGCCGCGGTGGCTTTTGCGGTACTTGCGGATGATGGCGGGAGCGATGTCGTGCTTGTACCAAGGCTCGAAACGGGGGTTCGTGATGAACTTGTCCTTGAATGCAGAGATCAGACGCTCAAACGGATCCCTCACGATGAAAAACTTAAAGTAAGTGTTCAATCTGTCGAGCAGAACACAACTTCATTAGTAAATCATGTGAAGGATGACAAACAACGCAATTTCCAAGGTGTAATATTGGTGAGATGATGCTGTTACTAAGTGTGATGAACAATTGCATTTGAATTCACATAAAACTGTGACTTAATCCACCTCTGAATGGCTGAAGAAAAACAAAATGAAGACTTTGGAGTGGTCTAGTCCAAGTCCTGACCTGAATCCTATTGAGTTGCTGTGGCATGACCTTAAAAAGGTGCTTCATGCTGGAAAAGCCTCTAATGTGGCTGAATGACAACAATTCTGCAAAGATGAGTTCCTCCCCAGCGCTGTAAGAAACTGTAAGAAGTTATCGCAAACGCTTGATTGCAGTTGTTGCTGCTAAGGGGGCCCAACCACTTATTAGCTTTAGGGGGCAATCACTTTTTTACACAGGGACATGTAGCTTTGGATTTTTTTTACTCCCTTAATAATAAAAAATTTCATTTAAAAACTGCATTTTGTGCTCAGTTGCGGTGTCATTGACTGTTATTTAAATTTGTTTGATGATCTGACACATGCAAGTATGACAAACATACAAAAAAATAAGAAATCAGGAAGGAAGTATATACTGTATAAGGGAACACAACGTAACTCCAAGTCAATCACACCACTTAGGAAGCAACACAGACTGACAATCAGTTTCACATGCTGTGCAAATGGAATAGACAACAGGCGGACAGCAAGACACCCCCAATGAATAAATAATAAATAAAATACCAAATAAATACTGTACATTTTTGTGAGACTTTTGTTGTCAGCGCATTCAACTATCTAAAGAACAAAGTATTTAATAAGAACGTAAGTATATAGTCAAAGTATTTAATAAGAATATTTCATTCATTCAGAACTTCGATGTGTGTGTGTTTTTTTTTTATTTGTGTTATCCCCAAAAAGCCTTCACCAGTAGGATGGCGAGGACCCAACCTGCGCCCTCTGCTCAAACCCAGCGACTCTCAAACGCATCTTGACCAGTTGTAGGACCAGCCTCAAGAGTCTGGCAGCAGCCCTTGGGAGCAAGAGGTACACCATCAACTCCTTGCCCCTGAGAGCTACCATTTCCATCTCTGTTATAACATTCATTCGAGAGGGGCAGAAACAGCCTAACCAGCCCTTACCAAACCAGAAGCTGGACAGCTAGCCATGGCTTGGGATTGGAAGATGCTAGTTAATATTGGCAAGCAGCTAATCTTTCCCTGGAACCAGTCCTCTCGAGATGGGCTGGACTTTATTCCACTCTGGTGTTGCCAGCAGTGAGAGGCGACGGGCAGGGGTGGCAATTCTTGTTGAGCCCCGGCTTGTGGCCTGTATGTTGGAGTTTAACCCGGTGAACGAGAGGGTAGTTTCCCTCCGCTTTTGGGTGGGGGGACAGGTCCTGACGGTTAGAAGTTCAGAAAACTCACTCTTTTTGGAGTCCCTAGAGGGAGTACTGGAGAGTGCTCCCTCAGGGGATTCCCTTGTTCTGCTGGGGGACTTCAACGCTCACGTTGGCAGCGACAGTGAGACCTGGAGAGGCGTGATTGGGAGGAACGGCCCCCCGGATCTGAACCCGAGCGGTGCTTTGTTATTGGACTTCTGTGCTCATCACGGATTGTCAATAACAACACTATGTTCAAGCATAAGGGTGTCAACATGTGCACTTGGCACCAGGACACCCTAGGCTGCACTTCGATGATTGACTTTGTGGTCGTGTCATCAGACTCGCGGCCATATGTTTTGGACACTCGGGTGAAGAGAGGGACGGAGCTGTCAACCGATCACCACCTGGTGGTGAGTTGGTTCCGATGGTGGGGGAGGATGCCGGTCAGACTTGGCAGGCCCAAACGTATTGTGAAGGTCTGCTGGGAACAACTGGCAGAGTCCCCTGTCAGGAGGAGTTTCAACTGCCACCTCTGGAGAGCTTCGACCATGTTTCGAGGGAGGCGGCGGACATTGAATCCGAATGGGCGATGTTCTGTGCCTCCATTGACAAGGCAGCTGATCGGAGTTGTGGCCGTAAGGTGGTCGGTGCCTGTCGTGGCGGAAAATCCCAGAACCCCTTGGCTTCAAGCTGAAGGAGGAGTCCTATTGGGCCTTTTTGGCTGATGGGACTCCGGACAGGTATCAGCAGGCCAAGCGGTCTGCGGCTCTGGCAGTCGCTGAGGCAAAAACTCGGACATGGGAGGAGTTCGGAGGAGCCATGACGAACAACTTCAAAGAGATTCTGGACCATCATCCTGCATCTCAGGAGAAGGAAGCAGTGCACATGATGGTGTGCTGCTGACCTTGACTCGAGATGTTGTGGATCGCTGGAAAGAATACTTCGAAGACCTCCTCAATCCCACAGACAGGAGGAGCAGTGTGGTTTTCGTCCTGATCGTGGAACTGTGGACCAGCTCTACACTCTCAGCAGGGTTCTTGGGGGTGCATTGGGAGTTTGCCCAACCAGTCTACATGTGTTTTATGGACTTGGAGAAGGCATTTGATCGTGTTCCTTGAGGAATTCTATGGAGAGTACTCCGGCAGTATGGGTTATCGGACCAGCTAATTCAGGCGGTTCGTTCCCTGTATGACCGGTGTCAGAGTTTGGTTTGCATTGCCGGCAATAAGTCGGACCCATTCCCAGTGAGGGTTGGACTCCACCAGGGCTGCCCTTCATCATCGATTCTGTTCATTATTTTTATGTACAGAATTTCTAGGCGCAGCCAGTGCATTGAGGGGTTCCGGTTTGGTGGCTGCAGGATCGAGTCTCTGCTTTTTGCAGATGATGTGGTCCTGCTGGCTTCATCGAGCCGTGACCTTAAACTCTCACTGGATTGGTTCACAGCCGAGTGTGAAGCAGCCGGGATGAGAATCAGCACCTCCAAGTCCGAGTCCATGGTTCTCGCCTGGAAAAGGGTGGAGTGCCATCTCCGGCTCGGGGATGAGATCCTGCCCTAAGGGGAGGAGTTTATGTAGCTCGGGGGTCTTGGTCCTCCACATTGAGAGGAGCCAGATGAGGTGGCGTGGCATCTGGTCGGGAGGCCTCCCGGACGCCTCCCTGGGGAGGTGTGCAGGGCAGGTCCGAAGACGGCCTTGGGGAAGACAGGACATGTTGGAGAGACTGTCTCCCAACTGGCCTGGGAATGCCTCGGGATCCGCCGGGAGGAACTGGACAAAGTGGCCGAAGAGAGGGAAGTCTGGGCCTCCTTGCTTAGGCAGCTGCCCCCACAACACGATCTTGGATGAGCGATGGCAGATGGATGGATGGATGGATGAAGAAATCAGTTTTTATGAGACGTTTCAGGGCCCTTGGAATTCTCGGGGCCACAGACAATTGCCAAATCACATTTATATATGTGTATATATAAATGTGATTTGAACTGTATGTGCACAATGGACCTTTGGAAGAATTTGTAGTAAGGGAAGCTTCTGGTTTGATGTTGTTGTTGTTTTTCCTTGCGTAATTTGTAAAACGTTCGTAAAAGAGATTATTTAAAAAAAAAAAAAAGCCAATTCAAAGAGATGGGTCTCCAATTTACTATAGCGCCTGTAGGTGTGTGTGTGTGTGTGTGTGTGTGTTATTGATCATATCATTTAAACATGCACAAACAGCAGTTAAATACAGAAAACGCCGACTTGAAATCGCTTTTTAGCGCCTTTGCGGCTCACCTGAGTGTAATTCCTTGTGGCTTGAACGATGAGAGGCGCGGCAGGCCGTTCTTGCCGTGGCGATGGACAAGTTTCTCTGGGATCTCCTCCACATTGGAGAATTTTCCTGCCGACCACAAGGACACAAAAACTTAGCCGTTGCGTGACGGGTGATCTTCATTCAAAGCGTGTTCCAGGTACCGTTGAGAGCAATGAGGACCTTCTTCCACTG
Source organism: Dunckerocampus dactyliophorus (assembly GCF_027744805.1). NCBI lineage: Eukaryota > Metazoa > Chordata > Actinopteri > Syngnathiformes > Syngnathidae > Dunckerocampus > Dunckerocampus dactyliophorus. The sequence continues at coordinate 49,722,014 of NC_072819.1, read as the reverse complement.
CGTGTTTCCCACTTTGGGTGTCTGGCAGAACAAGATGTTGTGCTTGTCACTGACAAAGATGCGGTCCAGGACGAACTTGCTGATGGGGACGTGGGTCAAACTCCTGAGTCTACTGTTCTTACAAACAGTTGAGAGCAGCTGGATTCGCTTCTCTAGAACTGCTTCCCACTCGGCCAATGCAGGGGCTGCTGAGGACTGACCACACACACAATAACCTGAGTTGTTTTGCATATGAAAGCTTTATGCCATGACGGAAGAGCAGGGGCGCCACCAGGAATTCAGAAGTGTCAGAAGTGGGATTCCTTGGCTGATTGGATCTGGACCTGTGGCGGACAGCGACTGGTCATCCTGGAATTATTTTTTTCCCCAAGCCTCTCCCTCCCTGACATTCAGAGATGCTGAGGGCTGACCGCCCAGGACAGATCATCACCACTGGAATCTCTTAATAGGGTGGAACTACGTCTTTTACACGGTGAGAATGCTGAAATAAATACAATTTTGGGCCATTAGGTAACAATACACACGTTGTAATACCTCCCATATGCACATTTGGTCACAGTTTTCCTAATTGTGCCCAAGTCAACAATTTGGATTTGTGGTGAAAAACTGCGTTTTAGGCTTTTGTAGTTTGCCCGAATGAACAACACAGATTCGGGGCGTCGACCTCGTCTGAAGTATTTGTGCACAGAAAGTGACATTTATGAATATGGGAAATCTGGTGAACAGTCATTTGAGGAGAAATTGGGGAAGAGCATGCATGGGAAACTAAATTATGGGGAACTTTTGAGAAAGAGAGGAGTGGATTTTTACAAAATGACATGGTTTTCATGGTGATGACAAACACGTCATCAGCTACCAAAGTGGGATGGGGCCTACTCAGAACTTGATGAACCCATATTGTGATCATTTTTTTTGCAGATGACTGCCAAATGTATTTGCCACTCACTAAAAATGACCATTTTACACCCCTTCTCGAGCGACATCAACATCTGGTTGGCTCAAATTTCTTAAAGCTCAACAAGGGGAAGACTGAAGTTATCCTCCTGAATCACAGTGGCCCCCTCATTGACTTGGGCGTCCTCAAGAACCATGTCAGTCCCGCAGCCACCAGCCTTGGCGTCATAATCGACGGTGATTCTGAACTTAATAAACAAATCAACGCTGTCGTAAAATCCTGTTTTTATCATCTTCGGCTTTGATCCAAAATGAAATCATTTTTATCTTTGCGACATTTCAAACACGGCATGCAGGCTTTTATTTTGTCACGTCTGGACTTCTGTAATGCAATCTGGAGTAAGCCCCTATTTACTCTCTGGCTTACAGTTAGTCCAGAACTCTGCGGCACGGCTGTTAGCAGCAACCAAAAAGAGGGAGCACATCACCCCAATTCTAGCCTCCTTGCACTGCTTGCCCGTGCATTTTAGAATTCATTTGAAGATTTTCTTGTTTGTTTTTAAGGTGTTGAATGGGCTGGCCCCTTGGTATCTCGGACCTCATCCAAATTTACACTCCAGGTCCGAGGTCCGAAGGCCAGCTCCAACTGGTGGTGCCTAAGACCAGACTTAAGAGCAGGGGAGATTTATTTATTTATTTATTTAGTTTTCACCTACTTCTTCTATTTATTGCTTTTATTGTTTTTACTTCTTGTTTCAAATATTTTACTGTTTTAAGTGTCTTTGCTTTGTAGTAATTTGTACTTTTACTTCGTATTATTTGTGGTTTTACTAGTCTGTGCAGCACTTTGGAAACGGTGTTTATAAAATGTGCTGAATTTTGCTTATTTGCAACATTTCTTTGAAAAGTAGGCAACATTTTAATATAATCCTTAGCTATTTCGGAAAGTCCTCGTAAAAAAAGGGCAATCATCGCTTCATAGACTTTCCCAGGGAGGCTGAGGAGAGAGATCCACTTTGGAACACACCTTTCGGTCACCCTTCTTGGAAAGAAGAGGTACTGTTACCGACTTCCACGCGGTGTTGAAGAGACGGGCCAGCCGAGACAGTCCCTCAACATCCGGAGCCTTGAAGAACTCAGGGCGAAAAAATAGCGCAAATCCGCAAAGTAGCCAAGTTCTTTTTTTTACAATGATTATATTTGTTTTACAGCTGTCAAACCCCTCGCCATAGACGTCATACACTTTCCTCAGACAGGCAATAACAGTTTCTCACATTTCTGTCTTGTTTAAACGCGCTCAGAAAAGTTCAAACCTTCATTTGAATTTGAATCATCAACCTACAGGTCCGACACAACAAATTATGAAGTCACTCACGCCGTTCCGCTGAACTGTAGTATTGTTGTATCCTTGTTAGAACATATTGCTGCAGTACTCCTGTTGCAGGCCTCCTCCTCCGAACTGGAGATTCATTTACAAGCCAGCGAGCACGCTAGCAATGACACATGCAGGAGACACGAAGGAGATTGATTGACAAAGGTCTACAGCCAATCAGGACGCAGAAAACAATGGGCGGCGCAGACATACACTCAACTTCACACAATGCAATTCTTCTTAAAGGGCCAGCAGTCATACTGTAATAAAAAAAAAGAAGCACTAACAAAATCAAGGTGAACCGCGACAGAACGAGGGAACGCTGTACTGTACTGCACTGCACTGCACTGCACTGCACTGCACTGCACTGCACTGCACTGCACTGCACTGTACTGCACTGTACTGTACTGTACTGTACTGTACTGCACTGCACTGCACTGCACTGTACTGCACTGCACTGTACTGTACTGCACTGCACTGTACTGTACTGTACTGTACTGTACTGTGGCGCAAACCAACCTGGTTAAATGACTGTGTGCGTCCTGGGGTCTTCACCTCAGTTTCTGCAGAACATACAAGAGCAGTTAAGATTTGGCTTTATTGTGAATGTTTTTGTAATGATAAAAGCTGACCTCTCGCGTATCTGAGACTGAGAAACCTGTCAATCAAGGCGAAGAGGAGCAGCAGCCAGGCACAAGCCGAGAAGATGCACCAGTGGAGCCGCATGGCGTCTTACGACACACGTGAAGTCAGCCCAAATGAAAGGTAAATGCAAAGGAAGATACTTGTCTTCATTACATGATACATTATTGTATGTGTTCTGTTCACAGTGACCTTTTATTATTGTTTAAGTCGGGGGTGTCCAAAGTGTGGTCCGGGGGCCATTTGTGGCCAAAATATACAGTAAATATAAATATATCAAAAGTCAAAATATTCAAAGAAAAAAGTTGTAATATCACAAGAAAAACTCGTTGGAAAATAAGGAGGAAAAATAACGTTATTTTAGTGGGAATAAAGTCCAAATTAAATTAAAAGTCGAAAATAAAAAAGCACATTTTTAGGTCTGCCAACTGGTGTCGGATGGGTTACATTAGTCGCATTGTCTGCCCACGACCTCTACAAACCTGTGCCAAGCAAATCAACACATGAATGCAACAAAAGCAGCTTTTCTTGCACCTTACCGTTACTTATTCCGAGACGGACGGCACAAGCGAGGCATCCCAGCGCTTGCAGCAAATATCATGTCATTGCAAACGCAAACATACTTAAAATCCTACAAATGTTAAAGCTTGACAAACTTGTTGAACGGGATGACGTAAAGCACCTTCACCCCCTTTCATTGTCTGATCTACTTTTCAAAAAAACATTTGCCACAATCTCCCATCTCTGCTGATTAAATCATCAGGTCTTAGCTGGTTGGCGCCAACAAAGGCTGTGATAAGAGAAAAATGGCCAAATGCGAGTGATACCGATACAGCGTAAAGGCTAGTCTGCTCTGGTCAGGCCATCTAACATAAGGAAGGAAGTACGTCGAACAAAATTTACGATCTGTTGAAATGATTCCAGCACAAAATAAAAGAGGGGATGATCACTTCTATCTTGACGCAGGGCAGTGCTTCTCAAGTGCACCTCTGGGGGCACTGCAGTGGTTTGTGCAGATACACAAGTACCAGGGGTGTCACGAGATGGGACGATACACAAGATTGGGCCCGCGAGAACAAGGCGAGATTAACTTCTTTTTTTTTTTTACTTTTAAGAAAAGTACACTCTTCTACACTGTGTTTTGGCACTTTTTTCTATCAATGAGGATTGTTCACAGAAACAAGTCGTCTATTTTATGATCGAAGCTTCGAGTCACCACTGAACAGAGGGAAACCTCTCCAAAAACGCCGTCTGTCCAGTAGTGCGAGGAACTAACACCCAAACAGGCACACAGTACACCAGTGTGTGAAGATGAGGAATGAGGAACTTTGTCTTTTGTCTTCTATTCAAAGGAAGCAAGCCGTGAGATGGCCGACCTGTACACATCTAGCGAAGTGCGATAAGGATGAGACGAGCCTAAGGGGTGAAAAGTTCACACAAAAAGAATTGGATCAAAACAGAGTGAAAGGTCACACAGTGGAAATATTGATTTTGCCAATAAACCCGCCTCCTCCCACCGAGACAAAGAGACTGTAAGACTGACAAAATGTCTCACTCCGTTCATGCTGTTGTTCTATGAAGCAAAGGTGGCGAGGTGCTGATGCCGGCAAAATTATTATTTTTTATTTCGGTATTTATGATGACATGTGCTGTTGACCTCTTGGCCAGGTCGCCCTCGTAAATGAGATCTTGATCTCAATGGGATTATCTGGTGAAATAAAATAAAATAAAAATCCACTTTATCATTTATGATGTGATTCATAATTATCATCCCAGGCCTGGTGCCCACGAGACATGTTTTTTTTCCTGAACGAGACATCTTGTCACGTTTAATCTTGTGACATCCCTACTAAGTACATACATTGGTGTGAAAAAGTGTTTGCCCCCTTCCTGATTTCTTATTTTTTTGCATGTTTGTCACACTTAAATGTTTCAGATCATCAAACTAATGTAAATATTAGTCAATGACAACACAACTCAACACACAATGCACTTTTTAAATGAAACTTTTTATTATTAAGGGAGAAAAAAATCCAAAGCTACATGTTCCTTGTGTGAAAAAGTGATTGTCCCCTAAAGCTAATAAGTGGTTGGGCCCCCCTTAGCAGCAACAACTGCAATCAAGCGTTTGTGATAACTTGCAATGAGTCTCTTCCAGCGCTGGGGAGGAATTTAGCACAATTGTTGTCATTCAGCCACATTGGAGGCTTTTCCTTTTTAAGGTCATGCCACAGCATCTCAATAGGATTCAGGTCAGGACTTGGACTAGACCACCCCAAAGTCTTCAGCCATTCAGAGGTGGACTTGCTGGTGTGTTTTGGATCATTGTCCTGCTGCAGAACCCAAGTTGCTTTCAGCTTGAGGTCACCAACAGATGGCTGGACATTCTCCTTCAGCACAATTCATGCTTCCATTTATCACAACAAGTCTTCCAGGTCCTGAAGACCATCACACTACCACCACCATATTTTACTGTTGCTATGATGCTCTTTTTCTGAAATGCGGCGTTACTTTTATGTCAGATGTAATGGGACACACACCTTCCAAAAAGTTAAACTTTTGTCTCGTCAGACCACAGAGTATTTTCCCAAAGGTCTTGGGGATCATCAAGATGTTTTCTGGCAAAATTGAGACGAGCCTTAATGTTGTTTTTGTTCAGCAGTGGTTTTGGTCTTGGAACTCTGCCATGCAGGCCGTTTTTGCCCAGTGTCTTTCTTATGGTGGAGTCATGAACACTGACCTTAACTGAAGCAAGTGAGGCCTGCAGTTCTTTGGATGTTGTTGTGGGGTCTTTTGTGACCTCTTGAATGAGTCGTCGCTGCACTCTTGGGGTCATTTTGGTTGGCCGGCCGGTCCTGGGAAGGTTCACCACTGTTTCATGTTTTCACCATTTGTGGCTAATGGCTCTCACATATTTGCTTAAATATACATTTTAAAATAATGATCATAATAGACCGTATTCAACTACAAAACAGCATGATTTATTAATATACGTATTTTTGAAAAAACTGTGATAGAGTGAAGCCACAAAATTTTAAGCGCTAAGTGTCAAGGGACGACGCCTGCTGCTACCTTCCGTATACAGCTCAGTGCACGTCTGGAGGTTAGGCAAGACGGACATCTTCACTCACACATAAAAATGCAAACGCTACCAAATCGTAGTTTTAAATGATTTATTATTATTATTCTCATTATTATGACTGTCATCATCAACCTGGGTTGGTCTTGTGCAGCAACAATTCGTTTGAAGGCTACAGCACCTCACAAAGGAGAGCACACCCCTCACATTTCCATCAATATTTCATGACGTCGTTTCACGGGGAGAAATGATTCCTTCGTGTTGTCCCATCAAAAGACATTTGCACAAACATGAGGGGTGTGCAGTACTCCCTTTTGTGAGGTATTGTACAGTAGTATTTCAATAACTTTATATAAATAACAAAAGTGCTGAACGTTTATGTGCTATGCTGCTAAATCATTGTAAAACACTGTACCAAGGCTTCGTGTGACTAACAGCTACAAAGAAAACGGCAGAAGCAGTAGTGAAGAGATTTCAGTCATTGTCAGTAAACGCAACCCCAACAATCGTTGAAAAGGACGACGACACAGGAAGAAGGCATCATCATCATCATCATCACCACCGCATCGATTGCTCTCAAGGATCATCGCGGACTTTAAGCAAGTGTACAGAAAATATAGAAATGTTATTTCTGTTTCGTACTCTATAAAACTAGTCAGAATTTGAAATCCACTCAGTGCAAAGGAACATGCTTGTCATTGATGCTACACCTCTTTCACGTTGGATTTGGCCATAAATAGGTTTCTTGTGAAGATACAAAGTACTCCAATATGAATACTTGCACTCTGAATGTCAGTTGAGCAGAAAGTCAGGTGTTGGGTACCCAAATAAGTGAAAGTCCCCCTGATAGCGCTCGTAGAGGCGCCTGATGTCCCGCTTGCTGATACCTGAAAAGTAGCGTTCCACCTTGGTCTTGTTGTAGCGCGTGATGCCAGGAGGGATGGCCGGGTAGGACACCAGCTGTTCGATGCCCGCTCTCCTCAGGATGTGGGCGGCGTCTCGCTCCAGTGTCTCGTGGTGGCCAATGACGTCGTAGCGGATGTCGCACGGCGCGCACAGCTCTGCGTACGTCGCCCAGTGGATGATGTGCTCGCCAAACTGACGGTCCATGCGGCGCCGGCCCTCCGCATCCCCAAGGTAACGGACAAAGTCCTCAAAGTGCAAGCCGGACGCGACGCGATCGCCGTCGCGGTGGCTTTTGCGGTACTTGCGGATGATGGCGGGAGCGATGTCGTGCTTGTACCAAGGCTCGAAACGGGGGTTCGTGATGAACTTGTCCTTGAATGCAGAGATCAGACGCTCAAACGGATCCCTCACGATGAAAAACTTAAAGTAAGTGTTCAATCTGTCGAGCAGAACACAACTTCATTAGTAAATTGGGTTGTAACAATTCATTCACTACATCGATGCATCGATTTATATTCCTGTGATCCAACCACATCGATCTGTGTACAGCAAGTTGCCATTCCGGACGGCATATATTGATCTAACATCTTTAAAATGTAATCAATTGATTGAATCCATACTAGGAAATAAAGCATTGGATTTATATGGACGTGTGTGGTTTTTTTTGTACTTTTAATGCTAAAGACTCGATAAAGAACACGTTACTCGTTTCAGTCTGTGGAATACGGTTCATTCGCGCCTTCTTCTTTTGGCCCGTTGATTCACTTCATTCAGTATTCATATTGAATTCATCTGTCCTTAAACTCCATCTACGGGGACAGTATGCCAAGTAATGACGTTTTCTACGCCTCGAGATGGAAGTTTACGGCCCAGTAGCAGTGACGCTTAGTATCCGGCGCGGCATGTCCACATCAAAACATACGCTTTCGTACGCTGATGCAATAAATGCTGTCACTACGTAATTCGTACCAGAAACGCAATCGGCGCTGCGCATGCGTGAGACCTACGTCACTTCCTCTTTGAGCAAATTTTTACGACAGCTCTTCTGCCATGTCACGTGCTGTGGTAGTGATTATTTTTTAAACGTGTGAACGTAAAAGGTCAATAACCACACTTCCTAGAAGTAATATACTGGGGGGTTATTGGGTGCAACGTGCAGGTTTTTTTTATTTATGCCTGATTCCCTTCCAAAAAAACAAAGTGAATTTAGGAAACTTCACCTGCACGGTCCAGTGTCTATGCAGGCACTTATTTCACAGTCACACTGGTTGAATTTTTGGCTGAAAAGTTACTGAATCGATTTAAAGTTACTAAATCGTTTCGGATGGTCTCGTTCTAAATCAGGGGTCTCAAAGTCGTGGCCCGCGGGCCATTTGCGGCCCGCCAAGTCACATGTTGCGGCCTGCGACTTGACAGGAAAGAGTACTGTAAATGCAGCCCGCAAGCTCTAAGTCAGGGGTCTCAAAGTCGTGGCCCATGGGCCATTTGCTGCCCGCCGAGTCACATGTTGCGGCCCGCGACTTGTCTTCAAAGATGACTGTAATACGGCCTGCGACAAGCCATAGTTACTTGTAGGACGCACACATAAGCCTACACTGAACTAAGAGTGAGTGAGTCACTTAAAAAATGTGGTAAAAAAAATTCCACCCATTTTCTATACCGCTTGTCTTCATTAGGGTCACGGGTAAGCTGGAGCCTATCCCAGCTGAATGCAGCAAAATATAAACTGTGCATTATTTATTTATTTGATTCACCCTATTACTGTATCAAGATATTACTGTTATTGTGAGCCATGTATCGCGTGTCGTATCGTGAGGTACCCCGAGATTCCCAGCCCTACTCCCAAAAGTTGATGCGGCCCAGCCTCACTCAGACTCCACCTCCAGCATGTTTGTCACACTTAAATGTTTCAGATCCATCCATCCATTTGCTATACTGCTTATCCTAATTTGGGTCGCGGGGGAATGCTGGAGCCTATCCCAGATGACTTCGGGCGAGAGGCGGGGCACACCCTGGACTGGTCGCCAGCCAATGGCAGGGCACATATAGACAAACAACCATTTACACTCACATTCATACCTATGGACAATTTAGAGTCTCCAGATGTTGCTGCTAAGGGTGGCCCGACCAGTTATTGGGTTTAGGAGGTTTAATGGCTCTCACTGTGGTTGGCTGGAGTCCCAAGGCTTTATAACCTTTTCCACACTGATAGAGCTCAAGAATCAGTTTTAACAGCGGGGCAATCACTTTTTCACACAGGGCCATGTAGCTTTGTTTTTTTTCTCCCTTAATAATAAAAAGTTTCATTTCAAAAGTGCATTTTGTGTTGAGTTGTGTTGTCATTGACTGATATTTAAATGTTTGATGATCTGAAACATTGAAGTGTGACAAACATGCAAACAAAATAAGCAATCAGGAAGGGGGCAAACACTTTTCACACCACTATCAACTATTTAGAGAGAATGCATGCAAGTGTAAACTAGGCTGATGACTCGTTGCAAGCATCACTACTGTAACTGTGACCAAAAGTGCAACTACCGACAGGCGCCTGATTTTTTCAACGAAAAATTGGGCGGGAGCTCTCTTTCATTTTCAGCCAGGGGATGGGTACAGGTGAAATGAAACGGGATCCAGGTACCTGTAGACTGCGGAGACTATCCTGTCTGACTTATTTTTCAATTATGTCTGATTTATCTTCAATTATTATGTCTGAATTATTCTTCAATACATTTGGAAAAAATCTCATTTGTCGTCAGAGTCTTTCTTCCTTCTTATAACTGGATATTAAAAAACACGCAAGGTGGAGCTGAAATTGGCTTAATTCATTTTCTAAAGTGGTCCTTTGACCTTTAGGAGTTTGTGGAGAAATTAATCTCCAACAGCTGAAAGCAAAAGCTATTTCAATCACTAACATCTGAACAGGCCAAGTCACATGTTAACATAAGATGCCTTCTTTCATATAACCTTCACAATTCTTACATTGAACTTGGGAGTTTTTGGAGCATTTCTGCTTGAATTTCTTTGCAAGATGTCAGAATAGCCTCCCATGGCTGCTCTTTTGTTGCGATCTGATTTTTTGTTTAACGATGCTCCATAGCTTCTCAATTGGGTTGAGGTCAGGGGGGAGAAAAAGGGGTCCAAACCATGAGTTTCTCTCCTTTTATGCCCATAAAAGCCAATGACTGAGAGGTAGGTATTCTTTACATCATGAGATGGTGCTTTGTCATGCATGAAGGTCATTTTGCTACAGAAGGTACGGCTCTTCATGTTGTACCATGGAAGAAAGTGGTCAGTCAGAAACGCTACATACTTTGCTGAGGTCATTTTCACACCTTCAATGACCGTAAAGGGCCTACCAGGTCTCTCCCAATGATTCCGATCCAAAACATGACTCAGCCACCTCCTTGCTGACATCACAGCCTTGTTGAGATCTGCTGGCTGTCCTCTACTTCATCCATCCGGACCACCCGAGGTTGCACGGCCCTCGTCAGTAAACAGGATTGTTTGGAAATTCATCTTCATGTATTTGTTGGCCCACTGCAAGCGTTTCTGCTTGTGAGTATTGGTTAGGGGCGGCCTAATAGTAGGTTCATGCAGAACTGCTAGCCTCCACCAGCAGCTTCAATCACCTGTTTGCTGCTTTGTAATGGCTTTTTAGCAGGTGCTCTCTTGATTCCATACATTTGTATGGCAGAAACCTTTCTCATGATGCTTCATCAGCACAATCCCGGCAGTTAACTGAATCAGCCACAGATTTCTTCACCGTACGAAAGTTTTTGTCATGCTTTTTTTGTCATTGGCGAGATCCTTTTTCTTTCCCATGTTGCTTGAAGTCCGTGGCATGCTTAATAAGGTAGAACAATATTATTAAGTCTTTTCTTTTAATGGGGCTTTCTTTTAATTTGTCCGAGACTGATATCAGTAACCCAAAGAGCCGCAAGACACGATGCCATCCATCAATGTCATTGAAAAACAAAAAAATCTTATTATACCAAAATCCTATTTGCATAATAATTTGGAACACAGGGTAAAAGCCAGGTCAAAGAGGTGGGTCTTGAGTTTGCTATAGCGCCGATAGGTGTGTGTGTGTGTGTGTTACTAATCATATTATTTACACATGCACAAACAGCTGTTAAATACAGAAAGTGATGACTTGAAATCATCGCACCCGTGCCCTCAATCACGGCTCACCTGAGTGTAATTTCTTGTGGCTTGAACGATGAGAGGCGCGGCAGGCCATTCTTCTCATGGTCATGGACGAGGTTCTCTGGGATCTCCTCCACACTGGAGAAGGTTCCTGCCGACCACAAGGACACAAAAACTTAGCCGTTGCGTGACGGGTGAGCTTCATTCAAAGCGTGTTCCAGGTACCGTTGAGAGCAATGAGGACCTTCTTCCACTGCGTGTTTCCCACTTTGGGTGTCTGGCAGAACAAGATGTTGTGCTTGTCACTGACAAAAATGCGGTCCAGGACGAACTTGCTGATGGGGACGTGGGTCAAACTCCTGAGTCTACTGTTCTTACAAACAGCTGAGAGCAGCTGGATTCGCTTCTCTAGAACTGCTTCCCACTCGGCCAATGCAGGGGCTGCTGAGGACTGACCACACACACAATAACCTATGAGTTGTTTTGCATATGAAAGCTTTATGCCATGACGGACTAGTACCTGATCTGGTTGCGGTGCAAGGGTTTTTACAGAAGAGGGCACTGGAAGCTTTGCCACCTTGTGTCCTGACAATGTCCAGCTCTGAACACCAGCCATCTCTCCATATTCTGCAGATGCAAACCACACTGGTTAGTGGGCCACAGTCACAGTAAAATCCACTTAACAGAACTCACCGTTGACAGCTTTGTAGCTGATGAACTTGGTGACGAACATGAGGAAGAGCAGCACCAAGGCGCAAGCCCGAAGGAGCAACCCGTGGTGCCGCATCGCTGCATCAGCCAGCGGTCATGGAAGCTACGGATAGCGGCTCCCACCCTCACAGCCTTAGACTCTTTGCGTCGTTGCTTTCTTCCAGTTTGTTACCAGCAACAAACGATAAGTGCTCACACTGGCCAACTGGGGGAGTTCGGTTAGCCGACTAGCTAGCACCGGGTCCCTCCCGAACACACCACTCCAGCATTCCTAACGAGAATTAAATAATTTTAGTAGCGAACAAAGCACCGGGGCATAGGTACGGAAAGAGGACAGCTGAGACCTGTGAAGTGAAAACGCTTAAATGCGTCGCCGGAGTCCTCCTAATGTGTGTTGTTTACACAGCTGCTATTGATGTCCACTAGCTGAACAGTGATGCCTACCCCTCAGTAAGGACAGTAGCTATTGGCTCTTCTTGCGTAATCATAATAAACGGAGGTCCACTGTATTCCAGCATCGCTTGGTGGAAATACATTCGTGTGGGCACACAGTCATCGTCCGTGCGTTTTGGGCCATAATAAACAACACTTTTTGTTCACATTTTGTCCTATATATGCGCTGTGATTGGCTGACGACCAGTCCCCGGGTGTGCCCCGCCTCTCAGCATTCAGTATGATGGGTTCCAGCAGCGATCCCAGTCAATTCTCGGATGGAGAATCTAGCGTCCCAGCTAGAAGACAGGAAGAATGACCATAAATCTACAGTGGTGTGAAAAAGCCTTGGCCCCCTTCCTGGTTTCTTTTTTTTTTTTGCATATTTGTCACACTTAAATGTTTCAGATCATCAAAAAATATTTAAATATCAGTCAATGACAACACAACTGAACACAAAATGCTGTTTTTAAATGAAACTTTTTATTACTAAGGGAGAGAAAAAATCCAAAGCTACATGTCCCTGTGTGAAAAAGTGATGGCCCCCTAAAGCTAATAAGTGGTTGGGCCCCCCTTAGCAGCAACAATTGCAATCAAGCGTTTGTGATAACTTGCAATGAGTCTCTTCCAGCGCTGGGGAGGAATTTTGCACATTCAGCCACATTGGAGGCTTTTCCTTTCTAAGGTCATGCCACAGCATCTCAATAGGATTCAGGTCAGGACTTGGACTAGACCACTCCAAGTCTTCATCCATTCAGAGGTGGACTTGCTGGTGTGTTTTGGATCATTGTCCTGCTGCAGAACCCAAGTTGCTTTCAGCTTGAGGTCACCAACAGAAGGCCGGACATTCTCCTTCAGCACAATTCATGCTTCCATTTATCACAGCAAGTCTTCCAGGTCCTGAAGACCATCACACTACCACCACCATATTTTACTGTTGGTACGATGTTCTTTTTCTGAAATGCAGCATTACTTTTAGGCCAGATGTAATGAGACACACACCTTCCAAAAAGTTCAACTTTTGTCTCATCAGACCACAGAGTATTTTTGCAAAGGTCTTGGGGATCATCAAGATGTTTTCTGGCAAAAATTGTCTTTTTGTTCAGCAGTGGTTTTCATCTTGGAACTAATTTTGGTTGGCCGGCCACTCCTGGGAAAGTTCACCGCTGTTTCATGTTTTCGGCATTTGTGGATAATGGCTCTCACTGTGGTTTGCTGGAGTCCCAAAGCTTTAGAAATGGCTTGATAACCTTTTTCCAGACTGATAGATCTCAATTCATCTCAGTTAAGTTTTAACATGGGGGCAGTCAGTTTTTCACACAGGGCCATGTAGCTTTGGATTTTTTCTTTCCCTTAATAATCAAAAGTTTTATTTAAAAACTGCATTTTGTGTTGTCATTGACTAATATTTACATTTGTTTGATGATCTGAAACATTTAAGTGTGACAAACATGCAAAAAAAAAAAAAGAAGTCAGGAAGGGGGCAAACACTTTTTCACACCACTGTAGCGCATGTGTGTGAAGTTAATTTAACAACAGGGTGCTACTGTTCCTAGAGAAGTCTTGGTGAGTGGAACATTTTCCCCATCTCTCACAAATCTCTTCCTTTAGAATTTGGCATTGGTTATAGATGGTATTTAGGAATATTATAATTTTCATTCTATACAGAGGAAGCACACTTTAAATGTATCGGGATGGTAAGGTATCTTTGTGTAAACTTCAAGTATCATTGGAGTATCTCGTTACCGAGCCGAGCGTACTGGTTTTTAGTCATGAAAATATGTCCGCCCTAAGGTGTAAGGATAATTCACCCTCTTGGCATTAATATTCATTCTATTTCAGTTGGACACTTTGCAACTGGGAAGACCAAACTTTGTGATTTCAAATATCTCTTTTATTGTGGTGGACACTAGGGGGCATGTCTCTCACCCAGTCAGGAGTCGACTGGGGGCGTGGTTAGAGTCCAGGTTTGGGCGCGCAAGTGTTAGTGCGATAAAGGAGATGTTCCATCTTTTGTGAAGTGAGTTGTGTGCAGTTGGAGAATAAAGTTCTGCATGAGACCAAACCTTGAGTGTTCCTTACAACTGCCACACTATCAAATTGTACAGTATACAACGCGGTTCACTTTACGTGGACTCTCTGTGACACGGGGTTTTTTGTGTGTATTTTTTTGTGTAGCATGTTTATGTGTCTCTGTTGTGTTCTGCGTCCTGATTCGCTAAGGGACAACAACCACTGTGTTCTGCGTCCCGATTGGCTAAGGGACTGTAGGGCCTGCTTAATTGACATAATTGTTCGAACGCTAGCTAGCGGCAATACTTTAGTGCTGTAAGTTTGTTTCTCCCCGATAAAACTCACAATGTCGACGATATGACTTTAATGCTTGAATGATATGCCTCCGGATGACACGAATGCCCTGACTGATGCCCATTCGCAACCGCTGACTCACGAAGTCACCAAACGAGGATGAGGAAGAAGAGGACACAACGAGGAGGATGGACTAACATTGATCGCTTGGCAACCATGGTGGCAATGTGAGCATACTCAAACGACCTGGCATTCCTTGGATCTCTGTGAGCGCCATCTTGTAGTGTCACACCCGTCCAAAACCTGAGAACTTGAGGTAGTCCAACTTCCATTCTGTGGTGTTTTGTATATGAGCGGGTTCAAAAGGTCAGGAAGGCGTGTGTTTTACAAGGTAGCTTTCGTTTTGGTCCACTTCAGACAAAACAAGCCGTGGAACTATCTCATCCAATTAATGATCTAAATCTTGCAGGAAACACTATCATTTCATTTCGTTTCTAATTTCAGCTTCCATTACTTTTCTTTTTTACCATTTATTTTGTTAATTATGTCTAGTGTTATTTCCTTATTTTCTTTGTGTTTTGCAGCAGCGTGTTCTGGTCCTATTTAATTCTGGAAATGTACTTGAAAGTGATGACACATTTGCTGTGTATGTTTACTTTTGTCTAAATAAAAAATATAAATTAAAAAAACCTCACCTGAAAGAAACAACTACCTTCTGGTCCCTTCCACTGATCTGTACTAATAAATCTGCATAGGCCATTGGTCAATGACTTGTGAAGCCACACGGCCGCCATATTGCCACTCACAAGAAACACTTCTCGGACAATGACCTATGTGAGAACTTGTGAGTTAAGTCTGTTGTTAGTTGGTTACCCACTCACACTAAATGCAAGGTTAGTCTTCAGACTAACCTCGCACAACAGGTGTGCTTGAGCTTAGTCATAAGGACTCGGGAATGATCATTTTTAAAAATTCTGTCGATATACCATACCTGAGTCATAACGGCTTTACATAGGGGGCAGTGGGGAGATGTAAACAACCGCGACTAGACTACTAAATCATTTGCGGTTGCATGCAAATATAAAAAAACACGTTTTTTTTTTGTTTACCCAAATTTAAAATGAACCCCCATATGGAGACAATGTTTATATATTATTACATATTATATTACATATTATTCCTGTGGTTTTTGTTAAAATATGTTTGGATATCAGAAAAGAGGTTAAAATCAGAAAAAAATGAGCAAAATGTTAAATGATTTTAAAACTTGTCTCTTATGATTCATATTTTGTACAGACGAGAGCATAGTGAATTGTATGAACGTAAGAATAAAAAGTAAAGGATCATGACCATGGATTTTAGTGGAAAAAAGGGATGGGATATGCAGTTCAAATGAAAATCTCTTTCTAGAGGAGTAAAACTATCATTGCTGTAGGGGAGTGCTGAGCCAGGGTGCACAGTAGAATTTTGTCCCAAAGGCAATGAGAATTGGAAGGGGAAAAAGTACATTTAATATAGCCAAAAGATAGAGAATAACGTATCAAATGGTTTTTAAGGGACGAAGGTTGCGTTACTTGAAGGAATGGGAGAATCTCCCCGCTTTTTAATGTCAAATATAGATGTTCTGAGAGCCTCTTCATCTGCTTTGTACGCTATGTACGCTGTGCCAATGTAGTCTGCTACGTACGAGATGTGAGTGGTAAGATGGCGTCTCTGTGGCTTCAGCGGCTTGCACTGGCGCGTGCGACGTATGGTCTATCCAGATTTATTAGTACAGATCAGTGGTCCCTTCGGCATCATTCGTGCAAACTTGGCGTAACACTTCCTGTATCCTGTAAATCCAACCATCAAAATAAAATCACGCTAGTACCACATGCACGGTTAAGCCACTTATTTAGTCCACACTTTTCACTCAGAAAACTCCGGTCAGAGCTACGGAAGCGTAGAAATGCCACGGTAAATGATTTTTTTAAGTGTTTCTCGTTAATACGAGAAAGTTTCTTACGTGACAACATCACGTTCAAACTAGATTGTTTTGTCATTATAAAGTGATGATTTCCTAATAACAACGAGATATTTATCACGTTATAACGAGATAGCTATCTAATAAAAACAAGAATTTGATCACGGTAAAACGCGAACGTTATCTCGTTATGTCGTTATGTCTACACTGAGCAGGCCAGACGAATAGATGGAGGTACGTTTACGTTCTTAAGAAACTTGAGTATTGATTAACAGTATATCGGCATACTGCAAAATGACAAAGTCAGAACACATTCTCGTAATTTTCTAACTTTGCGAAGTGTTGCTAATGTTTAGCAAATGTAGTGTTTCAACGTTGACCTGTCTGGCTAACTCCGCCAGTACATCCACCTTACGCTTTTTCTTATCAAAAATATGATGTGCTTGCATTCCAGTTAAGGTTATGGGTTTTTATTTTGTCTTTTGTTGTGTTTATTAATTATACAGGCATGTATTAATTATACTGTGGGCAAGGTGCCAGTGCAGTAAATGTTGTGTAGCTGTTGCCATCTGCTGGGGAAACCTGGTCATTTCAATAATACTGACTTGTTTTTATTTGTATGTTTTCGTGCGTTTGTGGTAGATCTGTGAAGACATTTTGGACGCTCACCTTCCTAATCTGAAAGTCGTGAAGAAAAATGATACAGCCTATGGATTTTCTTGGATGATAATCTGGCTTCATGCATACTCAGCCAATAGCAATCCTCGGCTTATTGCTGGATATTTTATTTCAGAGGTTGAACAAAGGGGGGCTACAGCAGCCAGAATTCGTGCAGATATGGGGACAGAGAATGTGACTATGGAGGACATGCAGCGATTGTTACGCCTCGAACACAATGACTCTCATGCAAGGAATTGCTTTATCTGTGGCTCAAGCACTCAAGCAACGTAAAAGAGCTGGTGGGCTTTTTTTAAGGAAACATCATTGCCAATTCTGGATTAACCGCTTGCACAAATTGAAGCATTCTGATTACTTCATTGGTGATGTTTTGGATAAACAGCTGGTTCTGTTCACCTGTCTGAATATCATTGAGGTGTGTGTGTGCATGTGCACATTTGAAGTCTTGTGACAAAGTGTTTAGACTGGTGGTTGTCCCAAGTACCACCTCTATAAATCATTGGTGTTCCAAGTTATTCAACATTATATTTCAATATGGTTTCATTCGTTGTGTTGGAATAAGCACAATTGAACAAACTGTCAACTATCGATTATCCAAATTAAAGGCCTGGAATTAAAGTTTAATGTAAAAATGTAAACAAAAAAAAAAAAAGAAACTGTACACATTACTGTTTTATGCATGTTCTTCTGGAGGTAACATAGTAAACAATGACAACACATGAAAACAAAACATTTCTAGTGCATCAGAACTGTTGGAGTATTTCTACGCAATGTCCACAACAGAGCAGCTGTTGCTGCTGACAATATGATCCAATTCAACGCGCAGCTCAGGGAAGGACAAGTATGTCCCAGGTAACTCCAAGACTGGCCCACAAGTGTGAGCAACAGGCCGCCGTGCAACTCCTTCTAATGACACAAAGTACACAAAGTACATCAGAGCCTGTAATGACGTGCAAGAACTTTCTCAGGCCAGACTTGTCAAGCCACCTGAAATACTGCTGTAGGTCACGCAAACTCTGGTGTTCTGCTCGGGTCGTGGGGGCAGCATCTAGGATTTGAAGACCTTTACTTTTTCATAGAGTTGCTGGATGTTATCCAGACTACCAAAGGCCTGTCTAAACACCGAGGCCACGATTTCTGACATTTAATCCAGAGCATATGTTGGCTGTTGGATGACCAGCTTGTGAGCAACATTTGCAAGTGTTGTTTTCACGTTGTTTTTTCTTGGAATTGATGTTGCTGTTGCTCCCATGCGGTCCAACAGATCAATCAGTTCATCTTTTGCTCCGCCAAGAAGATCCTCTAGTAAAGCTTTGTTTGCAAGATCCCCGTCTTCCTTGCTGATGTAAGAGAAAGGATTCAAACAGCAAGTCAGCAAGAGGATCACTGTGAAAGGCTTTTGCAATACGACATGGAAAGTAACCATGGTTCTGAACAAACTTTCAGAAGGATTCGAGCAATAGATTTCCATTCCTCCTCCTTCCGCTTGGGGGAAAGTAGTGGAACTCTCATGTCTTGCCCTTTAGACGCATAGTCTAAACCAGGGGTCACCAAGGTTTGTCCTTGTGAGAGCTACTTTTACAAAATGAAAATGGCCAAGAGCTACTCATTTTTGTAACATTTATTTTCAGAGCTTATTTTAAACCCAAACAAAGCGAATATGCTTGTTTTACCAGAACATGAACAAAATGCTGGTGTCCACAACTCACATGTTGTATTTCACAATGCATTTCTTTCTACTGTTCTTTCATTATTAACTGAAAACCTGAATGAAAAGCAGGCTTGCGGGCACCTCATGTGGTCGTGGGGGCTACCTGGTGCCCACGGGCACCACGTTGGTGACCCCTGGTCTAGAAATTCAGCCCAGAATGCTGAATAGACATCTGTGGAAAGGCCGTCTGCATCTGCATCAATGTAACTACATTTTCGTGGGCGGGGGAGCAACTTAGGATCTTTGAACTGTGTTATCATTTCATCCGGGAGCTTTGTTCTGTCAAGTTTGATGTGGACATTGGCAGCTTGGTAACCTGGAACATCAGAGTTGGTGTTGATTGGCATTTACATTTCAGTTGGTAAAACGCTCACACTGGCTGTGATGCACACACTAGTGGGATGCACTCGGACTCGGGTTGTTTGGGGAATACTCATTGGCTACAATCACAGGGTCAAGGATTGCTGAAGATGAGGGTGAATTCATGATCACAGACTGAACTTCATCACTTGTCATCAAGCTTCACCCACAAAGGGCCCTATGATGGCACATTTTCATGTTCTGTTGCAGTCAGCTCAGTCATCTTCAGCTGTAGATTCTTTTACTTTTACCTTTGAGCAAACATAAAACCTTAACATCCCCATTTGGAGCACCGAGTAAAGTTCCCCAACTGTAACATGTTCATCCAATACTGCATCTTCTTGATCATCAGGAATATCAAAGCTGAATTCCTCCAACTTTCCCTTCTTAGGTTGGAAAGAGCAGATCTTTTGCCATTTGGAAAATGTCAGCTTTTTTGGAATCTTTTCAAACATCAACTCTTCTCGTTCCACCTCAGTTTTTCTTGGTATGGTGTATCCACCCCGATTCAACGTTCCTTGTCTTTCTTACAGCCATCTTATTGTTTCTCAGACATGCCTTTGAATGTCTAAATCAGGGGTCACCAACGTGGTAGCCCCCACGACCACATGAGGCGCCCGCAGGCTTGCTTTTCATTCAGGTTTTCAGTTAATCATGTGAGAACACTAGAAAGAAAAGTATTGTGAAACATCAAATGTGAGTTGTGGATACCAGCATTTTGTGAATGTTTTGGTAAAACAAGCATATTTGATCTGTTTGGGTTGAAATAAGCTATGAAAATCATTTCTACAAAAATGATTCTCGTGGCCATTTTCATTTTCTAAAAGTAGCTCTCACAAGAAAAAACGTTGGTCACCCCTGGTCTAAATGATGCGGGAGGTTCCTCATCATGCTCCTCGGCCACTTTATGAATGTCCATCTTCTTCCTGAGTTTTTGGAGCAGAGACTGCCTCTGTGCGTCTTTCTCACCTTTCTTTTTTTGACTCGGAACAAAATCTTCGGGTGGCAATCCTGTCACCGTAGACAGGAATACAGGTGGCCAAGATGTCATCTTCCATAGATTCTATTACTGAGACGTCAATCTAAAACAGCAAAAAATAATATCATCATTTTAAATACAGGGACAAAACAAATAACTGAGGATTCACATTAGGTATAGTATACATTTAAATGTCACGTTTACCACATCTACAAGGGCTATAAAGTTGTCTAATTATTTATGGGCTTGTATGAGAAAAAACAGTTTTGAACTACGTTTTAAACTTTAAAATATATTCTTTAAAATTTAAAGGATGTGCATACAAGCTAGTGTTAATCTGTAGGGGTCTCCAATCCTGTCGCTCCTCAGTACTACTTATGTTGTACATTTATCTGACACAAAGCTTATTTAATGTGAAGACTGTTTCCCCTCAGTGTTTACAGATATACTCTTTTAAATGTTGGTGGTCACAGTTCAATTCTGCACAAAAAAACTAAAACAGGTTTTCCAGGTGATATGTCAAATTGGAGTTATCACGCATAAGTCAAAATAATATCAATTCATTTTCTTTGGGGAGCTACAGATTGGAGACCTCGGCTTTTGTAGTCTAATTCATAGAGCCTTAGTCCACAGTTACTGTGTATTTTAGCTCAAGTTACCACTACTACTACTACTAACGGGTACTTACTCTGTCATTTCGAAGTTTGGTGATAGGCTGCTCAGCAACAATACGGCTTCTTAAGAATGTAAGACATGCCTCCATTCCTTTTTCCAACTGCTCCATATTCAGATCTAACATAAATAACCCGGAAATACTCCTGAAAAATCACATTGTATGTCAGTTGTCAGCTCGTTTGCACGTACACTTCCTTGATTCACTTTTAGCAACATTGTGTGGAGTAGGCCGTTTACATTTCATGAGGTGTAACGTTTTGGATACAGTAAAATGCGTTTGGTGTACAATGAGGTGTTATACTTCAAGAACCACGGCATCTGAAATGTACATTCCACCGTTTTGTATTATTTGTCTTTGACACGAAATGACGGCGTGCAAACGGGCCAAAAGGGACATCAGATCAAGTTTTATACACAACCAGCATGAAGAAAGTATTCAGCACAGATTCCCGTTTATTCAATATGTTTGCGTATATGTTCACATGGCTATGGCTTCAAATGATTGACAGGAGGGTTCACGCTGTTCATTCGGCTGTAGAACCAACACACCCAGGTGTTGATGGACGCAGAGTGAACTCCCCATGTCACCAGCCTGTTCTGTAGCGAGGGAGGAGGAAAACCAGCATGCGTGCACGTCAATATGTTGAGGCCGGCAAAATTATCTAGTTTGTTTTTATTTATCGTGCGGTTAATTTGATTATCATGGCAGTCTGCAAAAAAAACAAAAAAAGACACATTGCTTGAACAAAATGTTCTGTTTATTCGCCTTGAGGGGACATTTTTAGTTTTCATCCACATTGACTGTCTGCAGACCTGTAGGAAAGATGACAAACTGAGATACTATTCATCCTGTACCTGAATGAGCAAACATTATGACTACCTTTGCATGTGGTGACAGGAACATATGTAACCAGGGTGTAGAGCTTGTTGGGGGAATCTTCATCCTCATTACGCTTCCTGGACAGCCGCACCCGTATCCTGTACGGTACGTTCCTGCGCAAACATCATGGTCACCTTAGCAAATTGAAGCAAACTATTTTCTTCCAGAATTGTCACTCTTGTTCTTCTGTCAAACAATTTTCACAAGATGGGAGGTCCCACTTCTCAGTGAGTTATACGGTGGAACCCACTTATCTCAACACGTCTCGGACTGGCTGACGGCGACATGTGTGATTGATGGCATAACCAAAAACATCGACATTTCCTTGTGGATCTCGCCCGAGACATAAGGGGAATATGCGATAAAAACATATGGCATTTTACACTGACTTCTTCCATTTGTTCATATTGTTATTTGGATTCTTTTGTTTTCACGATATTGTAGACATCAGTTGTGAGCTGTGATTCAATAATTGGGCTATAGGGGGCAGTGGTGTTTGCCTGTGGCTAACAACCTAAAATGATTTCTTCCAAAAAGGTCCATTTTGTTAGTGATGCGATAGAATCCAGGTTACTACTGTCATGCTTTTATTCCAGAGTTTATTTTGCACTGAACAGCAAGTCCCTGTGTGCATGTTTCAGTGCTGTGTAACCAGACTCTGCTTGTGGATAATGAAGAAGATTACATGGACATCTATAGGACATAAATGACTCCTTTGGGTCTCATTTTCTGTCAAAAAAAGCGGTGGACCACGCATGTCGACGCCGCCTTAAAAAGGTGCTGTCTGCATGGGGAGCACAGACTTTTAAATGTGCAAATTCCGCCGTCTCCATGCATTGACGCTAGCCGTCACTGAATGTATAACAGCCATATCATAATGACTCCAAATTACACTGCATTTCACTTCAAATTGTGACAAATATTCATTTGTTCAATCCATTCTTTGATCCACTATCAGTGACATCTACTAGACTGGTGGTGGTATCATTTTTGGAAGTCAAAGAGGGACAGCACCTTTAAAAAGGGACCACTTTTTTTTTTTTTAAAGGAAAATTTGAGGAGCTGTTCGGCAGAAGGGTTTCACTGAACTCGTTTAATGCAAAGAAATGGAGATATTACTTCAACAATTGCAAGCCTTGAATGACACAAAGGTAACCCATGTGTCTTACCTGACACCCTTGCTCCACAATGCCTTGTTGAGGCGAGTGTCAATGCGGACATCAGGGGTTCCCATCTCCTTCACTGCAAACTGGCGGATCTCTTTGATGGCACGGGGAGCCCTCCTCTTGAAGCCCCTTCAAAAACGTCGACAGTGCTTATTAAATTACAACAAAGCGTAAAAATGGCAGTATCTGGCAATACAGCGAGAGAATGGATACACATGTTGACGAGACACACTCACACTCCATGGATGCGCTTGTGGACATTGATGGTGTACTCTCTGGTCACCACCTCATTGATGGCTGAGCGCCCTTTCTTCTTTTCGCCTTTCTTGGTTGGGGCCATCTATGAATAACATGCACACAAGTAAAATAAAAACGCAAGCCACCACGTCCTTGCATAGCAATTTGTAAGACGACGTAACAACTCATGCTTCTGACGATTAGTAGAAGTAACCAAAGACCACTTGGACAACCACCCACATACTTCTTTTAGGAAGCCATTACAGTTAAACACACATAGGTTTACAGTTAATGCGTATATTAAAAACAAACCCGTTAAGGGTGCTAAGCTAACGAGCCATTAGTCTACCCACGGCTACACTGTAGCGCTTTGGCTCTCCTTTAACAATAATTTTACACAACAAAAACCCAACAAACGGAACAACATATTAATCGTACATGTAAATATAGTCAATGTGCGATCAATTTGGTATTTTTGTCGGAGGATGGTGCTAGATTAAGAAAATATATTTTCCGACAAATGCACTCACCGTCGCTCTAAACTGAGGCGGAAGTCGGAAGGACGGAGCTAACGGCGTGCATGATGGGTAAAGGAAACCCTTCCGTCTTTTTAAGATGGTCGTTAGAAACAGTGACACCAAGGATAGTTCCCTGCTGAAAAAATAAATGGAAAAAAACCTTTGCACGTTTATGGTGTACAACGCAGTAACGTGCCCAGTGGCAGAAAAACGATTATTTGTGTCCCCTTTTTTACGGCAAAATTTCAAATTACTTTAGTTTTTTTGATCGAGTTGATCCCTTTTATTTATAAAGATACAATATACTAGATACTTTATCTCCAGGAAAAAGTCACGTTTCCAGCAGCGCTGCAAAAGTGTCCTAATAAACGTAACGACTGAAAATAAAACAATGCAAAATGGGAGTTAAGAAAAATAAAATAGAAAAAGAATAAATATGTAACATCACTTCAATTCCAATAATCTACATATACTTGTTAAAGTTAATTTTTATTTGCATATATGTGTACACAGTACACATATATGTATATATAGAAATATATATATATATATATATACACACACACACACACACACACACACACACACACACACACACACACTGCTCAAAAAAATGAGAGGAACACTTTGAAAACACATCCGATCTAAACTGGGGGAAAAATGATGTTGAATATGTTTCCTGATAATAAGTGGGTGATGTCTAAGTAACAAAATGATGCCACATCATTTGATAGAAATGAAAATGATCACCCTATAGAGGGGGGAAATCAAAGACACCCCAAAAATGAAAGTGAAAAAATGATGCAGCACACTGGTCCATTTCGCTAAAATGTCATTGTAGCAACTCAAAATGATTCTCAGTAGTTTGTGTGGCCCCCACGTGCTTGTACGCATGCCTGACACCGTGGGGGCATGCTCCTAATGAGACTACTGATGGTGTCCTGGGGGATCTCCTCCCAGATCTGGACCAGGGCATCACTGCGGTACCTGGACGCATGGAGGAAATTCCAGGAGACAGGTAGTTACTCCAGGAGAGCTGGACAGGGCCGTAGAAGATCCTTCAACCCTCAGCAGGATCGGTATCTGCTCCTTTGTGCAAGGAGGAACAGGATGAGCACTGCCAGAGCCCTACAAAATGACCTCCAGCAGGCCACTGGTGTGAATGTTTCTGACCAAACAATCAGAAACAGGATCCATGAGGGTGGCCTGGGGGCCCGACGTCCTGTAGTGGGCCCTGTGCTCACTGCCCAGCACCGTAGAGCTCCATTGGCATTTGCCATAGACCACCAGAATTGGCAACTACACCACTGGTGCCCTGTGCTCTTCACTGATGAGAGCAAGTTCAACCTGAGCACATGCGACAGACGTGAAAGGGTCTGGAGATGCCGTGGAGAACGTTATGCTGCCTGCAACATCATTCAGCATGACCGCTTTGGTGGTGGGTCAGTGATGGTCTGGGGAGGCATATCCCTGGAAGGACGCACAGACCTCTACAGGTTAGATAACGGCACCCTGACTGCTATTAGGTATCGGGATGAAATCCTTGGACCCATTGTCAGAACCTACGCTGGTGCAGTGGGACCTGGGTTCCTCCTGGTCCACGACAATGCCCGACCTCATGTGGCTAGTGTATGCAGGTAGTTCCTGGAGGATGAAGGAATTGATACCATTGACTGGCCCCCACGTTCACCTGACCTAAACCCAATAGAACACCTCTGGGACATTATGTTTAGGTCCATCTGGCGACGCCAGGTTGCTCCTCAGACTGATGCCCTGGTCCAGATCTGGGAGGAGATCCCCCAGGACACCATCCGTAGTCTCATTAGGAGCATGCCCCCACGTTGTCAGGCATGCGTACAAGCACGTGGGGGCCACACAAACTACTGAGAATCATTTTGAGTTGCTACAATGACATTTTAGCAAAATGGACCAGTGTGCTGCATCATTTTTTCCACTTTCATTTTTGGGGTGTCTTTGATTTCCCCCCTCTATAGGGTGATCACTTTCATTTCTATCAAATGATGTGGCATCATTTTGTTACTAATACATCACCCACTTATTATCAGGAAACATATTCAACATCATTTTTCCCCCAGTTTAGATCTGATGTGTTTTCAAAGTGTTCCTCTCATTTTTTTTGAGCAGTATATATCTATCTATCTATATATATATAA
This sequence comes from Dunckerocampus dactyliophorus, assembly GCF_027744805.1. Classification (NCBI taxonomy): domain Eukaryota; kingdom Metazoa; phylum Chordata; class Actinopteri; order Syngnathiformes; family Syngnathidae; genus Dunckerocampus; species Dunckerocampus dactyliophorus. The sequence goes on along the minus strand of NC_072819.1, from coordinate 49,696,184 downwards.
ACTGCCATCATAAATATTTAAATCCTGTTTCTTATATTCTATTTGATTACATTTTGTTCATATTGCATTTTGAGTGTCTTTCCTTTTGAGCTACTGCAACCAAGCAAATTCCCTTATGGATCAATGAAGTCTGTCTAAGTTTATCATGTGGAATCCAAGACAAAAGTTATTGTTCTGTCAGACTGCCGGGAGGGAGGCAATACTGAAGCTGGTGCAATGGACTTCAGCTGTAGCACTAACTGATAGTTGACTCTGAGAAAAAAACGCAAGGTCCATTTGTCCAGCTATATAAGTCTTTTTTTAATTATTCTTATTTTTATTGTCAATGGATGGTCAACCGTGAGAACACAGAAAACATGTCGAGTTCTCACGGAGGAGCTTTTCGGTCTGGTTTAGCTAAGCATTCTAGTGTCTCTTCCTGGATGGTGAGGACTGATGAGGGTTTCAGTGCGTCGGTGCTACTCCGCGTTCAACAGTATAAGCTCACACTTCATCTCAGTGCATTGCAGGGACTTGCGGTACTGCCAGAGCAAAACCAAAACAAAAAAAGACAGTACTCAATACTGAAAATACAATACAAGAAGAACCATGAGCAACATGGCTCACATCCTGCAAAACATTTCAGAGGAGCTGGACTGTACCTGCATAGAAGAATTGATTAGGAGTTGCTGCAGGTAAGACATCACCCGTGTCACATTTGAAGGCTGAAATGTCATACCAAGAAAGACCCACAAATAAAAGGTAAGCAAGTAAGTTTAAAGCGCAGCTTTAACTTGTGGTGATGCACACGGCCTTTCATAGTCCAGATGAATCAAAATTGTTATAAAAATATCTAGGAAAATACATTTTTTTGAACCAGTTTATGATTTTTCACTGCGGCATTGTGTGTTCGGTTCCATTGTATTTGTCATTCAAAAGAAATGTTTGCAATGTCAAATAAGAAAAAATATAGCCTTTAAATGCTGAGATGTGTTGCCTAATTTTGAAGGCTGCATTTTGACATTTGTCATCTTCAACATGTAAGATGCGTTTTTTTTTTTTTTTTCCTCCTGTGGAAATCTGGCTCAAACACCTGCTGCCTGCACCACTTTCTGTAAGAAATGCACAATGTATGCAAACATGACACTGACTTAAGGCAGGTGACACTGACAATAAAACTCAAAACAGGCTTTAAAAAGCACTAAAAAGCTTGTGTGATTTTTTTTTTTTTTTTTTTTTTTTAAAGATGTGTTAACATTTCTTGTACCAAGTTAATGACAAGCCTTCCTCCAGGCTCGAAGGTCCAGTATTCTATGGCACAGAAAACGTGCAAAACATTTTAAACGTTAATAATGATTCACATTTTTTATGCGTTCATTTCCTACTAAAACATGGCGTATGTGACCAAATGCGACCATTAGGGAGACGTTGGGGCTCACAAGCAATTATGTTCATGTGTTTCCCTCCTAAAACCCCATTGTTCATCTCAGGACACGCAAACTTCTGGCTGTGCCGCAATGGGCGGCGCTGGCAAGCTCAGTTCAGGAGCTGGATCTGACCCACCGTCTGACCTTTCCGGACCAGCCACAGTTTTCCTAAAAAGACGCATGCTCATTTGTAGCAGCTCACTGTCCACCACGGGGTTCATGGGATACTGCTTGGTGAGGCCCTAAAGGAGAGGAGGATTACTAGATGCACAACACCGAAACTTCAGGAAAAATAGCCAAGATAAGCACCTACCTGTAGCTATATTCACTGAACTCTCGGAGATATTTACCTTGTCATTTTTTAACAGCTCTCTGCGGATGGCCAAATCCCTACGGGCACACAGAGCCTTGCAGCAGGGCCCCAGGTTGCTGAGTAGACCCGCCCTTTCTACACGTCTGTTCAGGGCGGCCATGTTTAAGGCTCCGAGGTCGTGCTCAAACAGCTTGTCGGCATCTGGAAGGGGTTTTAAGATGGCGTGTACACATGTTAATGGTTGAAGGGCACTTCATCCTGATCCAAAATGTCCAAAATGTAATTACCGTAAATCACGGCGTATAAACCGCGCTTTTTTTTCCACCGGTAAGACGCCAAAAATCGGGGTGCGGTTTATACACGATGACAAGTCTGTGACCAGACAGAAATTGACCAGAAGCAGACTTTAGAATAGCCGTCTGTGGGTAAGACAGTTGCTTTGACTTTAGCGCCCTCTGCTGTACAGTTGCTGAAAGTGCAATTCCTTTTTCACTTCTGACTGCTGTGCCTGTATTTTCACACAGAAACGATCTCTATAAACACTGAAGCTAACCTAAGCTTCCAATGTAAAATACAATAAAACGTTGGAGTTTATTCAAATTCACACTGAAGCAATGCAGTGTTATGTACAATACATGGATAACTGATGCGCAGAACGCCGCTCGCGTCACCGCTAAACCAACATTAGCTACTGTTAAATCAAGGCTAAAGCTAAAGCAGCTAAAGCTAAAATGCCACGGCGATCTTTCACAGCAGCATTCAAACTCTCCGTCTGCCGGTATTCAGAAGACTTTGGGAACCGGGCAGCAGGACGGCAGCACGGTGTGGACGAGTCAGTCATCCGGCGTTCGAGAGCGGACATCATCGGCAAGTTGACGGCAAACTTTTATTACATGAATTCCATTGCAGATGAACTGATGGACGGCAGATTTCTCCGTTATTCTTCTTTTTGAAACTGCTCAGTACCTTTACGCATGTTGATTTAAGAAGAAAGAGTTGGCAAGCATTTATGTAGTAAAAAAAATTTACCCCCCGCCGTGAGCCAGAAAATGGGGGTGCGGTTTATACACAGTGATTTACGGTAAATCATACATGAGCAAAACAAATAGGGGTGTCACGAGATCTTGTGATATTAAAACGTGACTATAGTTCACGTTGAGCTGTCTCGTGGGAACAGGGCAGCCAGAAGCCAATCAGACTGAACTATGGCATCGCTACTATGATTGATAATACATGTAGTGTGCAAGGCATTATTAAACAGCACATTAAGTGTTAATTTGATCAAAGTTACAGTCGGCCCTCGTGTATCGCGGTTAATTGGTTCCAGACCTGACTATGATAACTGAATTTCCTCGAAGCTGGATTCATAAAGCGATATTTGGGATTTTTTTTAGATGAAGTTGTATGACATCGCCATCAGCAGTGTAGTCCATTAACATTGAAGTGTATGTGATGAACACGCTCACATCTTCCGCTGTGGAACACATACATAAACGAGACCCGTCGCGGAATAAGAGTGGTACTACCATGAGTGTGTTCATGTAATGGACTACACTACTGATGGGGATGTCATACAACTTCATGTCCAAAAAATCCAAACTATCCCTTTAATAAATAGAAGATCTTTGTAGTTATGGCATAGAAAACCTGTTTATGATCTTCTAAATACAGTTTCTAACATTGTTAGAGGTCTCAAGACATGAAATAGCACCCATATATTCATCTTTACATTTGTATTATTTGTAAAATAAGACATTTTAGACATAACTAAGATAAGTTTTTTTCTGGACAGCTTCCAGCATACTTCCGCAGCTTTAAATGGCTTTACACTCATATTACCCAATATAGCAGACAAAATAAACTTAAAAAAGCCATTTAAGACGTAAATAAAACTGCTACTCTAGCAGCATCACAGCAAATGTGTTCCCTGCTTAAATATGCATTCTTATTTTTTTCTTTTTTTACTAACAATAGGCCATATTAAACCGCAAAACATCAATCATTTATTAATTTTTGAAAAACCGCGATAGGGTGAGAGTGTGACGTTCAAACCGCGATGCAGTGAGGGACAAATCTAATTGTCAAACCAAAGCATGTAGATGTTTTGACTTGTCTGCACCCTTAATCAAGCGGTTTTATTTATGCTATTTACATTTGGCTGAGTGCCAACTTTATAAGTACTGGCGATCACGGGTTTGGCTTCACCTCATAAGTACAAGAGATCCGTGTTGACAATTTAACGACATGGTCGCTATATTTAGCGAGTAGGAGTGCGCATTAAAACTGAAAGACAAGAAGTGTTTCGCACATCATGCATTTATTCGGTAATTAAATGCCAGCGGTCAACAAAGGTGAAGTATCCGCCGTGCAGGTGATCGGGAGTGGAGCTCCACCGGTCTGAAAGCTACATAATCTCCTCCACAATCCAACCTAACCTTCGTCAAAGATATAAACTCACCTTTAGGGTCATCTAGCTCTGCTTTGCATACTTCTTTCACCTTCTCCAAGAGCTGAGGCCCAGCAAGTCGCTTGGAGACACCTGCCCTCAGGAGAACAGCCCCTGGGGTGAAGCGCAGCAGTGCTGCCCCGGCGGCTCTGGGTTCCTGTTTCTGTCTGGGCATCAGGCTAGACCAGTCCACATCGATGACATCCAGAGGGCCTGTTGACACATGGCAGGGGGGTGAGGTAATGTCTATGAAATGTGTTTTGTGCTAACATTTTGGGGTGTTTGGAACTGATGATTTTGACTTACATTGTTTCCGATGGAAAAATTGCTTCAGTTTCATGTTTGTTTTTTGACAAAACCCTCTGGAACGTATTTTCCACAAGTCACACTTTTTTTCATAACAAATGGAAATAAAAAGTCAAAAACCAAGAAGACGTTCGACCGTGGAAAAGCGTGCCTGCCAAAAATAAACTGGAAAAGACGCCCCAGGCGGACAACTGTCCACCGAGTAAGTCACCATGATACCGATTTCGATACATGCCGTACATCAGGGGTCACCAACGTGGTGCCCGCGGGCACCAGGTAGCCCCCACGACCACATGAGGTGCCCGCAAGCCTGCTTTTCATTCAGGTTTTCAGTTAATAATGAAAGAACAGTAGAAAGAAATGCATTCTGAAATACAACATGTGAGTTGTGGACACCAGCATTTTGTTCATGTTCTGGTAAAACAAGCATATTCGCTTTGTTTGGGTTTAAAATAAGCTCTGAAAATAAATGTTATAAAAATGAGTAGCTCTTGACCATTTTCATTTTGTAAAAGTAGCTCTCACAAGGAAAAACCTTGGTGACCCCTGCCGTACATGATATCACAACACAGTCCATCTAGCCATGTATAAACAAAACCTGGAATATGGGCTAAAACTTTACAGATAATTTGGATGTCCATTCATAGTTGTTCATACTGTATGCTTCTTCTTGTTTCCTAGTAAGTACAGGTACAGGTGTCCTATCGCATTGTTTTGGAGTGGGCTGTTACCGCTCCGTAGTGGCATGGGGCGCAGTGTCACTACGCCAGAAAAATAGTTCTTCGTGTTAGCTGCTACAATAACAATGTTGCTGTAGCTTGGTTTATATAAAAGGTCAGTTATGCAACTCCAACATAGATAAACAGATACAGTAAATAGAACAGATTGGTTTTTTTTTTGTTTGGTTTTTTTTTTTTAGCTTTTTTGGGTGTTTTTTCTGGCTTTATAGTCAAAATAGGTGTGTCCAGTTATGTGCATTGTTAGCACCCATATGCTAGCTGTTTTATCAGATGCTTTTCTCTCTTGAGAACGCGTAGAAAAGAGAAAGACATGTGCGGTCATGTTTCACATAAGGATTGTGGATGATGTGCAAAATTCCAAAAAAGCGCAGTTTTCCTTTAACACGGACCGGTGCCCATCTTGCAGTCGATCTGTGAGTTTTCAGTAAGTAAATCCATATATATTCCTGTATTATATGTGCATATATATATATTTTTTTTTTACTATAACACTATAATTTTAGAATTATAGTATGGGGTTTGGGGTTGTTGGTGTAAACAATGCCCCCCTGCTTCTGGCTTTGTCTTCTCTTGTGAAATGAATGTTAGGAGCAGCACTGTGACACTCCCACACACAAAAAAAGCTGGCTCTGATGATAGCGTGATCATAAACATCGGTAAACGTAACTTACGGTACAGTGCGATTTATGTTTTTTCCTCTTTGTGATGTATTTTTTGACTGATGTGAATTAAACTCTGGAGCAACTTATAGTCTGGAAAATACTGTAATAATGGACAGTGAGGTACCACGGTATTTGACAAATATAATTCTATTACAATATAGAACATTAAGTGGTGAATTAATATGTAATCACAAGTGGCAATTTATAGTAAAGATATATTTCTTGCTACCTGCAATTTTCTCCTCATCCTGCTGCTCTTCCTTTTTCTGACTGTCAGCCAGAATTTCATCAAGCTCATCATCACTGATTGGTTCATACTCTTCTCCAACAGATGCCACTGACTGGCTGTCATCTTCTTTCCCGTCATCCTCTCCTGTAAGACAGCAGCATACACGCGGTCCTTCATGTGCCACCCAAGCATGTGAAAAACAAAACAAGGAGTGAGGTGGGGGTGGAGGTGTTTTTACCGTCAATGCTGTCTATTCTCTCCATCTCTGGCTGCTCGCCCGCCACGTGGTGACTGTTGCTGGGTTTCTCAGGTTCTGGCGGGCTGAAGGCTTCTCTTGGAAGGAGGGGCTCATAGTCACCTCTGTCTTGTCTTATCAGGTCACCTCGCGCCGCAGCTCTGGTGTCAGAGTGGGAGGGAGAGGCCAGCATCATCAATCTCTCCCTTTCTCTGTCACGCTCTCTCTCGCGTTCTCGCTCATGCTGCTGAATGAGTCCCTCAGGGAGTAAGCGCTCCCTGTCCCGGATGTCCCTCTCCCTCAGAAGAGGTTCCCGGCTGGGACGCATGAGCAGGGGCTCTCGTCCCCTACTAGGCCACTCCCTGGATTCGGGATCCCAGTCTCTCTGCTGTTGAAGAGGCTGCTGGAGTATCAGGCCTGGCTGCTGTTGCCGGACGTCTTTTCGGTCGCGTTCACGGTCAAATTGCTCCCTGTCGCGTTCCCGCTCTCGACTGTCGTAGGAGCCGGCGCGGGACTGGGACCTGGCCTGCCTCTCAGAGTCGGGGGAGCTACGCCTGGAGCTGTGGCTGCGGGAATCCTGGCGGTCTACAAGCCGAAAGAGGTCTAGGTTAGGGTGGGCAGGTAGGTACATGTAACCTTTTGTGTCACGTTTATTAGAGTTTACCTGAGGAGGTACTGCGGCTAGGCTCGGCTCTCCTCAATTGGTCGATTCGTGATTTCCTCTCAGCTCCTGGTGGGTCACTCAGTGCCAACCTTTCTCTTTCTCGCTCCCTTTCACGGTCATGTGCGCCACTCCCCTGAAGGCGGCCCCTGCGGGACCGTGGTCCTTGAAGGTCATCACGGTGGGCCGACTCACTGGAGGGGGACCGTGGTCGTCTGGATGACGTGCGGCTCTGATTGCTTCCCATGCTGCTGCTGCGCGTCTGCTCTGGGAGAGGTTTGCGGAGAAGGGGCTGGGACATCAGAGGCTGTGGCGTTAATGTCTGCAGCATCATGGGAGGGTCCTGCAGAAGCAGAGGGGCGATGGGTAGGGGGTTGCGTCTCTCCCTTTCCCGGCCCATCCTGGGGCCACAACCTCTCCGAGGAGGCTCAGTTGGAGCTTGCTCAGCAACAGCAGAGTCCAGCTGACCTCGATCTGAGACCTCCTCATCTGACCAGTCACTGAAGTTGTCCGTTTTGGACTGTGGAGAGGGCTCGGCATTGGCTCCAGTGCCACGGTGACCCGGTCTCAATGATGGCGGCGGTGTCCGAGGTCCTCTCTTCCTCTTATTATGGGGTTGGTGCGCTGAAGAATCCTCCTCAGATACATCAGAATCTCCATGTGACCGTTTTCTTTTGCGCTCAAGTACCTTCTTCTTTGCTCCTTTTCTTGGTGAATGTAGAGATGGGGGCCCACCTGTCATAGCGCCAGTCGGGGGCTCAGTCAGGCTTTTGCCACCAGCCACCTCACTTTCATCTTTGCGCCCTTTCTTCAAGCCCTTCCTCAGTGATTTGGTCTTCTTCTTACTATCCTCTTGGGGTTGTGACCCGGCGACATCTCTGTCTTCGCTGTCGGCACCAGGAGCTACAGAAACAGGAGGCGGTGTGGGGTTTCGCAGGTCCCTGCCTCGGCTACGAGCGTCTGAGTGTGTGTCTGGCAGCTGATCCCCTCGTCGGTCACCTCCCCTGCTGCGCTCGCCTCGGACCTCCTGGTCCTCGTGGCGACTGCGCAGTTCCCTCTTGTCTGCTGCTCCTCTGCGCTCCTCATCCTTCCAGTGGCCAGGCTTGTCATCGGGCGCTGTAGCCCTCAATGGGGAGCGCAACGGGGGCTCCTGGGGCCGCACCACCTGGCTCAAAAGGCGATGCTTGTCTGCACCTGCACATGCAGACATCACATGAATTACTGGGAGCACATTAGTGCGACTGGAAATCCCCATTCCCAAATATGAGTGTGTCCTCTCTAAAAGAATTTCCTACTGTCACTCGGAGGCGGACACACGGGGCTGGGGAGGAGGGGCTGTGGGTGGAGCTTGGCCAGTCCTCGGCCTATTGGACGCTCACTTTTCTCATCTGCGCTGATGTAGCCGTCACTGTCTGCAGGACTGACGTCACGCGTCCCCCGCTTGGGTGAAGGTCGGGGGCTCGGGCTGCTCTCCAACCTGTGTCGCTTGCGGCTGTAGGGAGTAAAAGGGGAGCTCCGATGAAACAACACGTTGTGCCAAAACAACGGCACAACAAACTAAACTGAGCATCGATATACATGCCTTGTTTTGCGATCGTCCCGTGTTTCTCGAATGGCACGGTCATCTCGGGCATCTTCTCTCCTCTCTCGCCTTTCGTCCCTCCCTCTCTCTCGCTCCTCCCATTCCCGCTGCCTCTCTCGCTCTCGCTGCTCTCTCTCCCGTTCCCGCTCCTTCCTCTCCCTCTCGCGCTCCTCTCTCTCCCGTTCTCGCTCCTCTCTCTCCCGCTCCCGCTCCCTGTCTCTCTCCCTCTCCCTGGCACGCTCCCGCTCAGCCTCCCTCTCCTTTTCCCGCTCCTTTTCCCTCTCCCGCTCCCTGTCTTTCTCCCGTTCCCGCTCTCGCTCCCTGTCTCTCTCACGGTCTCTGGTCCTGTCCTCCCGCCTCTCGTCTCCTCGATCTGCCCTGCGCTCATCCCTTCTGTCGTCCCTCTCGGACTCCTCCGATCTTCTCTGGTGTCTATTTGGGGAAGCCGCTCTTTGATCTGGGAAAACATAGTGAGAATGTGAAGCCCTGGAAATGTAGTTTCCAAAGTTTCAGAAGAACATTTCACGCACATTCAGAATTTCTATGGTGACAAAATCAACAACTCCTACCTGATCTGACAAGAAATATAACATGAACATGCGCCTGTACAGTCATCCCTCCCCACTTTGCGGTTCGAACATTGCTCCCTTACTCTACCGCTGTTTTTGAAAAGTTCATTCATTCTTAAATGATCGCTGTTTCGTGGTTGACTACGACCTATTATTAGTCACGTAATATACAATACTGGTCACCAGGCGTCAGTAATGTTACATTGATGCATCAATACAGAGTCTGAAGTGGAAAAAAGTACTCCTCCCATTGCATGTGGAAGTGGTACGTTTTTGGCTTCTTACTTTGTCCTTCTCCACCACTCAGTTTCACACTCTTTCTTAAGTTTGGAATAAATAACGTGGAGGCTAACTAGTTAGCTCGGTAGCTTGCTTCGCTTAAAGCGGCAGCAGTCCCTTGCGTCGTTGCAGAGATCCCGTAGCCTGCGCCTAAGAGTTGCGCAATGTGGTATAAACAAAAACAGTAGCAGTATCCATTATTTTACAAATGTACATGCATGCCAGATGCATGTCAGACAAACGTCATAGTGAGGATGGGTGATGGGCTGTCCATCTTTTTTCCAGTGCTTAAGTGTGAGTTATGGCTTACTATTGCTGACCATGTCTACAATATTAGAGAATACGAATGTAAAGGTGCCGAAAGGGATGTTATTTCATGTTTACAGCGCTGTAATAATGGTAAAAAACCCCAATGTATTGAGAAGGTCATAAACAGGTTTTCAATGCCCCAACGACAAAAACATTGCATTTATTAAAACTGAATCCTACTAAGCGAAAATTCACTTATCACAGTCGGGTCCAGAAACAATTAACCGCGATATACGAGGTACGACTGTATAAGATAATTTGACAGATTTGTTTAGCCAATATAAAACATAAGGGTGTGTTTTGCATATTATATATCGTGATGAGATTGAAGAAAAAAAAAAAAAAGTGGAAACATCCTTGGAAGAAAACCTAGCCATCACACAAAAAAACAAAAAATCCAGGCTGCAGATGAAAACTTTGTTTGCGGAAGTTTAAAACCCCCCAAAAAGAATGTAAACTCCCCTCACCTCTGTCGCGATTATCTCTGCGGTCTCTTTCACTGTGGCCGCCTCTCCTGTCATACGAAGAGTCTCGGCCCTGCTCTCCTCTCTTGTCGCCATCGTAGCGGTCTCGCTCTGAGGCATTGCTCCTCTCTATGCTCCGTTCACGTGCACCGCCGCTTCGAGACTCCCAGTTTTCATGGCTGCTGTCCATCTGAGACCCTCGAGAGTTCCTGTTTGAGCCTGATGGAAGGAGATTCATCTGATACCTGTTTTTTTTTTTTGTCAATGTTATTCATGTCTTGCCTTTGTCAGGTATTTCACGTCCCCTCCCTCGTCCGTTTCGCTCTGTTCTGGTCTCAGCTCGCACATCCCTTCCTCCTTCTTCACGTCCATGAGATCTCCCGTAACTCCTGTCATCCTGGGCCGCTTCCTCCTTCCTGAGGGTGTCCATCCTCTCCCTCTCCTTTTCCCGCTCTCTCTCCCTATCCCTGTCCTTTTCACGCTCTCGCTCACGATCCCGACGCTCAAGGGACTCTCGACTGCAGCGGGTTTCTGTCCTGCTCTCTCGCGTCTCCTTCACATCTCTGCGGTCACGAAGCTCTCTGGCTGTGTCCCGTGCTCGACCATCCCGTCGCTCTCGGGCTTCCCTGGAGTCTCGGTCATCACGGCTATCCCGAGACAGGACCTGCTCCGTGTCGTAGTCCCTATCGTCGCGGTTATTGTCCTTCTCTCGCTTGCTTCGGCTGTCTGAGACACCAAGAAAAGAGTTTGTTATTAATGTTTAATAATAACAATAACGGATTTGATTTATATTGCGCCTCTGAACAGTGAACAGTGAACCCATTATTACACACAGGTGGTGATGACCTACATCTGTAGCCACAGCTGCTCTGGGGGAGACTGACAGAAAGGTGGCTGCCAATTCGTGCCTCTCCAACCACCACCTAACACTCATTCACGCTCACACACCAGTGTGGACTGCACTGGAGGAGAGGTGGGTGAAGTGTCTTGCCCAGGGACACGATGACAGTGACTGGGATGGAGGAAGCAGGGAAGCGAACCACCTGGTCTACCTCAACTACCCAACCAAGTTTAAATGGTTCACCTCAACATTCATGTCGCCACTATGACAATTTTTATCTTGCTGGCTGTACTGTACTGTAAATGTAGATATGATGCAAAAAATAAGACAATGAATGTCCCCAAATTTTAAATATTTAGCCCCATTTCCACAGAAAGATAGGTCAAAGTCTGTGGAAGGTAATACAGTTGTCCCTCGCAAATGCGCGCTGTGTACAAAAGATGCATACATGTTGGCAGGCCTAAAAAAAAAAAAAAAACCTTTGTCAAGCAAAGCTCATACCATCTCTGCGCTCACGTCGGCGCTCCTGAGTGTGCGGACTCCTCTCTCTGTCGCCGCGGCTTCTCTCCCGGCCTCTCGAGTGGCGCCGAGCAGGGCTTGATCTATCAGAGCGCCGGTGCGGCGAGGACGCATCGTGGGAAACGGCCGGAGATCGTGACCGCTGGGACCTTGGCGGCGAAGAGGCCACAGCGGCGCCGCTGCGGTGGTAGGCCGGGGAGGACGAGCGCCTACGGCGAGGTGAGGTCGAATGCCGCTGCGGGGAGGAGTCGGAGCGAGAGGAAGGAGAGCGCCGGTGGGGCGGAGTGGGCGTGCGCTGGTGGCGTTGAGGAGATGGAGATCTACATCGAAAGAGGCACGTTAGTTCATTGCAGCCTAGCGACGCGCAGCAACTGCATCCACCGCATGTGCCGACCTGCGAGGCGGAGACACCAGCAGGGTGGCCTTATGTGAAGCAGCTTTGGGGGAAATAGACTTCTTCCTGGTGGGGGGCGACACACTACCGGATCGCTCCTCTGATGTCATCAAGCGCTTGGTCTTATGGGAACTGTCTGATCGATCCCTGGATTTAGAACACGGCTTTTTCAATAACTACAAAAATAATTTTTTTTACTGTGCTGAAGTGACCACTGCAAACTCTACCTGTGCTTTTCCTTTTTGTTTTGTCCTTTGTGTTTTTCTGCATCCCGTCCCCTGTCTTTCCCCTCCTTCTGCTTCTCCTCGCCCTTCTCTTTGTTTTTGTGCTTGCCTTTGTGCTTCTTCCCAACCACGGGGATGTCCAGAGGTACTGGAGGGGGAGGACTGGGGGTACGAGGCCCTTTCTTCTTACTGTGAGATCCTTTCGATCTGATGCAAACACAGACGAGAGCAAAAACGTCATCACCGTGTCCTCATCTTGTCAACAAGTTGATGGTTCTCTGCCTGGCAGACACGTACTTGGCAGTTTCTGCGATAGGCGAGGATGCTAATGCCTTCTTCTCTTTCTTCCCAGAGCCTTTAACTCCACTTTTGTGTTTTGGGGAGCCACTGGACTTCCTGGTTGAAGGGGAGTCTCGCGAGGATAACTGCTCAGGGGAGGCCTGAGCGACACGTAAGAGGAGGTACATCAGCAGCGGTAAAGGAGACAAACAAGGTGCGGGGAACCGTGCATCTTACTTTTTGAACGGCCGTAGATCTTGTTTTGGTGGAGGTCTCGTCTTTCTTCACGACCATCTCTTCCCTCTTGTCCAAATTCTCCTGCTCCAGCTTCATCAGCTCACGTTGAATCTTCTGACGTTTCATCTCAAGGGACAACTCGTAGTCATAGTCACCAATATCTGAATCTGCAAGGCCGCCAAAAAAGGACACGTGAAGACCTTAGACGACATTTAAACACTTCTTCACAACAGACAATCAAATTTTCCAAATCTGGGGCCCTTTGCACAGAGGTAGGATTCAGACCTCGAGGATAAATGACAGAGCTGAGTTCAACCAATCCAAAACAAGAGCGTCTAGGCTTAATTGGTTGCACAAAACCCAAACCAGGATGAGCGGACAAGGATGAATCAAACCGGGTGAAACCAATCCCGGATCAGTGGATGCTCACAGCTTCCTTTAATAGACCCCGCTATCGAGCAGGGTCACCGATTCACCATGGCAACGAGGGCGGCGTACTTCCCCCGTTGGAAGCAGACATCCTCATTGAGGCTTACGAGAAGGTAAAAGAGAAAAACAAAAAAGAACGCGGTCATAAAACAAAGAGAGAAAGCGTGCCAAAGCATTTCAGAGGCGGTCTGAAATACTTTGTGTTTAAGTGGTGCACAAATACACACTCACCGCTCCACCCAAACCATCACAATTACAATCCACGTGGTTAATTAATGTTATGGTTGTTGCTTGTTTAACAAACCACAAACGGTGACGTTCAACAATAATCCTGAACTCCTTATTGCTTTATTAGCACATCACCATTACTGGCTCGTAGCTTCAACAGCGGGTATACTTCCCGTTTCCCCTCGAGCGCCAAGCCTTCTGGGTAATGTAGCACACTGACATTTACCAACACAACTAACAACTGCGAAAACGCAGTCTTACTCAAGAGTATGAATCTGCTGGAATCGACCGCAGATGTGAGTGAAATTGTGTAAATGTAACTCCATCAGACATCTTCAACCTTGCAGATGACGTGTGTATTTTATATATGGGAGATTGTAAACGACCTATTCATTATGGTATGACTGCAACATCATCTAAAATCATTTATCCACAATGGTTGAAATTGGGGGTGCTCCGATCGATCGGCCGTTGATCAGTATCGGCAGATCAGCATATGCCGATAAATGCCTTTGAACGCTGGTGCCTGTGGCTAGCACTATTGCGATCCATTCGTGCAGTGTTGTGTCGACATCTTTGGCAGCATCGTCCCACTTTTCACACAATAACAACCGTATCCGCCGTGTGGCACTTAACTACCGACACATGCCACGCAAACTTATCTTGCGGGGGTAGCGTGTTAAGAAACTTCAATACGGCATTTGAAGAGCAAACAATGGATGGAATATGGCGAGTTTTGGAGGCTCACGGTGTGATCGGTGGCACGGTGGCTAATGTAGCCATGTGACGTATGCGTGTGGCAGTCAAAAGCCTAAGCTAACCCGAAAAAAAACTGAATTCATCGCACGAGACGGAAGACACCGAGTTCGCCGAGTGCTTTCTCACGTACCTGGAAGTTCCACCAATGTACTCTCACATCCAAAGTCTCCTTCAAGAAGGCGTCTCATCCTCTGGAAGTTTCACCAAATATGTTGTTGTCTAAATTAAGGTTTTTCATATCATATAGCTAGAAGCAGGGGTGAAGCCAGGAATTCTGGGTCCCATATAAAAAAACAAAAATCACATTGCCTCCCTTTTAGAGGCAACGTACACCTTACAGACATGTCCGCGGTGTACCGTGGTGAAGGTACTTTCACGTTGGACTTTCGGCTGCGTAGCTGCAGCGGCAGTTCCCCCTCACTGTGCCCGGACTGCTTGGCCACACAAATGAAAAATATATGGCTCCACCACTGCTCGCACGGGAACTGCTGCTCTAACCAATGGTTGTTTGTGCTAGGGACCGTCAATAAATTACTATTGCGCTGAAGTCTAAATCAGACCACAAATTATCTATAACCATGTCAAATGACTAGTCCTACCCTAAAAGTATTCTGAATGCCCATTTTCCCCAATTTTATCTTTTATTGGATGGACTTTTATTGGATGGGGGACCTGACTCACAGTAAATGCTCTGTAACAACAAAGTAAATTCAGCAATACTTTGGTTGCATTATTTTTAATGCTTTGAAGAGCTTTTTTCATAACCATATTCATTTCCACAAATTCATGTTTGTAACAAAATCTTATTATTTAAAAAATAAATAAAAATCGGTGCTGGACCGGTTCAGCAGGACTAAATAAAAAAAAAATTGGATCGGAAGCCAAAAAATGTGGCTCGGGACATCCCTACTATTAATGATAGCCATTAGCATTATAAACAAATTGAAAAATGTCTAATTAATCCATGTGATCGGTCCTGGATGATCGGTATCGGAATCGGCAGATTTAAACATTGATTGGAGCATCACTGGTTGAAATGATCACATTTATATAATGTTTAAACAATGATGGTGGCTGTAGTTCAATGTAATAATGTGTAGTGGGCAGTGGAATTAGTTTAGTTTCCATTTATGGTGGCTGCTGCCTGATACACGGGATGAGATTACATAGATCCTGGGCCTAAACCGGGTCTGGAGCAGGCTAGCGCCGCAGAATAAATCTCCATGGTAATTTATGTCATAACATACTCCACTTTCCACTATCCGGATCACGGATAAATTGAGCCAGGATAACAAAGATATCCCGGCTTAACCCCTGATCCTAGTTTTCTGCAACGGGCCCCAGGTTGATATTCAAAACAAAACAACAGCTGGCAAACCCTCACGAGTTGTCTCCCACTCTGGGGGCTCTTCCTCACTGGCTGGGGTACGCTCCTTTGTAATTTTGATACCCTCCTTCTCTCTATGTCGGCCTCGGGAGGAGTCTCTCTGCTGTTGGTGGGCAAGCAGACAGAAAAAAAAAGCATTGCCTTTAGGGATGTCTGATAATATCATCCGACCGATACTGGCGACAAAATGAGATATCGGTTGATATCGGTTTAGTGCCGCGAACTCAACTCTTCCTGTGGGAGATGCAGGCTCGTCCAAGTCTCGCTTCACGCTTTCTGGGTCATTATCTTGTCTTTTGTTCTTCATCCTCTCCCGCAGATCGCCGGTGGGTCTCTCCGCTGACCTACACACATACACAAAAATGAAGCCCTGAAAATCGCCGTCTGACATAAGCATTAACACGGCGCTGAGAAACCAGCCGTCGTACCGGCTGAAGTTAAATCCTTTGCCTCGTGGTTGACTTCCATGTGTGTAGCGACAAGTGTTGCCGTAACTGCAGTTCCCCGTCTTCAGCCAATTTCTGCAGTGACTCTGAAAGGCACAAACAAGCATCCATTACTAAAGGTCTTGATCATACATAGTCTTGCGGTAATCTGCGTTGCACATACATCAGCAGCATTACTCCCAGTGCTCGGGCCAAGTCGTTCAAACACGCTGGGTCGGCGCGAGGGGGCGGCAGGGTTGCTGGTGCTGCTGGATGCGGTGGTGCTGCTGCTGTCAGATATCGTTTTTGAATTCTCCACTGTAACCTTCCGCCTGATCTTGGACATTCTGCAGATCTGGAAATATCACAAAGAATGAGGCGTTCCTCATGGCACAGTCGCCTCATTTTAACAACACTAACTATGACATTTCACGTGAGGATGTGGCATTTGCAAAACTAGTGTGCCAATGCACAAACACGTACGCAGAATGCATGTTAAAAAGATGAAAAAGTGTTTCTTCATTACTATTGAACAGCTACATTTAAATGCACGCAAAACAAATAATACTAATGCTGTTTTTCTAAACAAAACAAAAGAAGGACTTCAACTCTTGCAAGTGGCGCTAAATCAGTAGAACACTGAAGGCTCGCATTAAGTAAGCCAAGCAACTCTTTACCTGTAGAACTTTAATTCCACTGCGTCATTATTCTAAAACTGCCAATTACACCAAAAAAGAAGGGGGGAGCCTGCATTGCGTATATACACATGCAAATTTACATGCTAAACGTTTGAGCCAAACAAACGAATGGAGGCTAATGCTAAAGCAAAGCACTGTACGTTTCTGAAGCGCGAGGCCTTCGTGTCCCGGAAGACGTATGTTAAACACTGGGCACATCAAACAAGCACACTCACCCAAAATATTGAATCGGTGTCGCATCTACTGTTGTGGCAAAACAAGATTCAGTAACTGAGGAAATAATAACGCCAATTTTTTTTAAAAAAAGCAAATGCTAATGCAGGAACATCGACGGAGGATGTGCGTCATTTTCCATGCTCTTCATCGGTGGTGGCAAGAGCAACGTGTGTTGCCCTAGTTACTGTGACGCCATCTACTGCCATCTACTGGTTGAATATGTATAACGGACTATAGTAGTGTAGTGAATGAGTATCTAAAGGGTATATCAAGTGGTGTGGAAAAGTGTTTGCCCCCTTTCTTGATTTCTTTTTTTTTTGCATGTTTGTCACACTTAAATGTTTCAGATCATCAAACAAATGTAAATATTACTCAATGACAACAAAACTGAACACAAAATGCAATTTTTAAACAACACCTTTTATTATTAAGGGAGAAAACCATCTAAAGCTACATGGCCCTGTGTGAAAATTTTTGTTTGTATTTGTTGTGTAATACATACAATAGTTAGAAACTGGGGCCTTTAATAGATTTTAATAGACTTTAATAGATATTCAACCACATGAGTTGAAGAACAATCACAGTCACAACAATCACAGTTTATTCACAGTCTGTCTCATCCAAATGTTTTGGTGATAGCGCTTAAGCAGTTGCAGCCTGTGTTTTCTCTATGACCCTTTGAGCTATGGTCTTCACTGCAAGCAGAGCTTCATTGCATGCTTTAGAAATGTGAGACGGTGGCAGAAGAAAGCCATATTGCCCGCGGTCCTGGAGCTCAAATGTGAATGAGTACTTGATGCCGAGATTGTACGCCCAGTCGTCAGATCCGCCAGGAGCTAGGTCTGCGGAAGAGCGATAGCTACGCATCAGTACTCTGAATTGCTCCAATGAGATGTTGTGTAAAATAACTCACTCACATATTGTCTTTGCTCCTGCACCATATTTGTAGGTGTTTCTGTAGTGTCTTCTGATGATTTGTGAAGCTTCTTGGGCCATTTCAAGCTTACAAGGAGAGATTGAAAGTCAACATCCACAGTTAGAAAGAAAACACCGGGTCCAGCCTGTGAGGCTGAGCGGGAGTGGGCTTGAATTACTTTTCGAGTCGTCAGTTTTTCTGGCGATAAAGATATCGATGCTCCACACTCCACGCAGCACGCAGCAACAAGCTTGCTAGCTCAATATGGCTGCAGTCTGGAATTATTGGATTGTGGATTGATGTGGATTGTAAATTATTGGATGTGGATTGTAAATATGCAATTTGCAATGAAAGCGCTGATTCTGCAAGGGGGTAGGAAGGCGTTTCCCTTCATACTTCTAATCTAATATGCTTCCTTCACCTGCCCGCATGTGTGACATGCTTTATAAATCCAGTTTATCATTTTACCGACTGTATTAGTCCAGACTTTCATACTTTGCACTTTACTTTGTTCTTATACGGATGTTTGTGCAACATAGAAAAGTGCAGCTTTCCAAATTGTATGATTGCAAACATGATTTACCGTAATTTCCGGTGTATAAACCGGTACTTTGTTCTTGAACTTTGAACCCTGCGGCTTACACAGCGGTGTGGCTAATTCTCCTTTACTTCAGAACTTCTACTAATTGTTTAAATACTGTGCCGCTCGCCAATCAGTGAGGAAACGGTAGCTCGTTCTTTGGCAGGAGCCAATCACAAGCTATCAGTACACCCACAACAAGCTTGTCAACCCACTGGAAATCGTGTAACAGTCTGACTCACGGTGTCGTCTTGCAAAAGAACACTCAACTCATCACACAGCAACTTAACGCTCAAAAGGTATATCTCAGAAATATACAAGCATGTACCAATACGAGAAAAAAGGGAGAAAAAACACCAATGTGACCATAGGGGTGTTACTTCATGGCTAGAGGGCTCTAATAGTGTTAAAAATTGCATTTAGAAGGTCGTAAACAGGATTTCTATGCTTTACCAATACAAATATTCAATTTAGAAATAAGGAATCCTAATTTGTGGCAATTAACTTACCACGGACGGGTCTGGAGCCGATTAACCGCCATAAACGAGGATAAAAATGACTGTTTTGGATATCGGTAATACAGCCAATGTCGAACTTCACTATGTATTACCAAAATGTTTTTCAACATAAAATAAAAAAGATATGTCACATGGATTATTAACGTACCAAACAAAATAGCTTTGAAAAGTTTATATCCAATGGTTCACTTCAAAAGAGCCGTCTCAAAGAGCCGTCTCGTTCTCGGCCGACACATCGCTACTCACCAGC
The DNA here is from genome assembly GCF_027744805.1 of Dunckerocampus dactyliophorus. NCBI lineage: Eukaryota > Metazoa > Chordata > Actinopteri > Syngnathiformes > Syngnathidae > Dunckerocampus > Dunckerocampus dactyliophorus. The sequence continues at coordinate 49,677,083 of NC_072819.1, read as the reverse complement.
TCGTTGTGGTTCTCGGCCTCCTCCAAGGTGCAGGAGTATGGGAAGAGCAGCATCTGAGAATAGGCGTGGATGGTGAGGTAAAGCTGGATGCTGTCCTTGTTACTGCGCAGGAAGTTAGCCACGGCCTCCGATTCGGGTTCTGATTCAGGGAAGGCACCGCAGTAGATCTCGCTGCAGGGCTCATTGGAGGCACCCTTCGCTGGTGGACGACACAAACAGCAGCAAATGAGAGGCCCATGTTTGAAAAAGCATACAAATGCGCTAGCAGGAGACTCACTGCACCAGTTGGCGTCAAAATTCCTGTTCAGGTCAACGCCAACACAGGAGCTGCCTCTGCTGATGGACCGATTCTTCCTCCACATACGGTTCTGAGAGACAAAACAAGCACACAGAGATAAATCAAACATCTTTTATGAATGACGTCTATCTTGTGTAGCCTTACCGTAGTCCACGTGTAGTGGTATCCATCCGGGTTCATCACAGGCAAGACGTACACATCCATGCTGTCCAAAATGTCGGTGATGTCTTGGTTTTGCTTGTAAAAAGCCAAGGACTTTGGGGGAGGAGAATGTTTTACCGATGTGATTTGTGCACTAAGCCAACGTACACACCTGGTATACTCACATATTGTATAAACCACAAGCAGAAAGCAGGAGAGATCCACTCTCTGGCGTGGATCCCACAGTCGATCCACATGGCTTTCTTATTCTCACTGTGAAGTGACAACTAGAGTGGAATGAAACATGCTATTAGACACTCTGTGGCAGCGATGCAGCGGGCTGTCATCTGTTATTACTCCTACTGTTATTATTCCTCCGATAACGCTCTGTCGTGTTGCTTTAAACCCGCTTTCATAAAAGAAGAACATTGTTAGGAGATCGTGATCTTCAGCTGTCACCGAATCGGTTTGCAGCCGAGTGTGAAAGTCTGCAAGTTCTCGCCCGGAAAAGGGTGGACTGTTGTCTCCGGATCGGGTATCACATCCTGTCCCAAGTGGAGGAGTTTAGGTACCTTGGGGGTCTTGTTCACGAGTGAGGGGAGGATGGGACGCGAGCTCGGCAGGCGGATTGGTGCGGCGTCTGCGGTGATGCGGACTCTGCATCGGTCCGCTGTAGTGAAGAGGGAGCTGAGACAAAAGGCAAAGCTCTCAATTTACTTGTTGACGTTCCTACCCTCACCAATGGTCATGAGCTTTGGGGAGTGACCGAAAGGACAAGATCGCGGGTACAAGCGGCCAAAATGAGTTTTCTCTGTAGGGTGGCTGGGTTCTCCCGTAGAGAAAAGGTGAGAAGCACTGTCATCCGGGAGAAACTTGAAGTAGAACCGCTGCTCCTCCGCATTGAGAGGAGCCAGAATTCCTCCCAGAGTCAGAATACCTCCCGGACGCCTCTCCGGGGAGGTGTTAAGGGAACGTCTAACCAGTAGGAGGCCTCAGGGAAGAGAGACTGGACTGGACCACGTTGGAGAGACTTTGTCCCCAGGAGGAGCTGGACCGGGCTGAGGCTGCTGCCTCCGTGACCCTACCTCGGCTAAGCGGTAGAAGATGGATGAATGGAAGTCTACTATCTTGGCTAATAAAAGTGTAAAGGTGACTATAGGGGTGTTATTTCATGTCTCCTTGTCTCTACATAAGGGCTCCTACTTCACGGAAATTCACTTATCACGGACAGGCCTGGAACCGTTAAACCGTGATAAACATTGCATTGCATGTTTTCATGGGACAACACTGCAGAAATGACACTTTGATACAAAGTAAAGCAGTCAGTGAGTGCACCCCCAAGCAAAAATGTCCCATGAACAGACATTCTAAAATATTTGCACTTTTGTGAGGTCCTGTAATTGTTGGACATCGTTGCAACGGAGTAACACAAACATGTGCACCTTAAGAGCATAGAGGGGTCGCTTCTCGTACGAGGAGCCCAGGAGAATGGTTTGGATGGTGTGGGGGTTGTCCTGTGCGGTACGGTTAATCCAAGAATAGATCTGCAGAGATGATAGCAAAACATGATGAACGTGCACATGAGCGTGAACGTGCAACGGAAGGCGTACATCCTCCAGGCTGTGATATCTCTCGTAGAAATTCGTGCTGCTTCGAGGGTCCGTGGTGTCGTTCCTCGTCTGCATTTCGATCAGTTCGCTGGCGTTGTCCAACAACACCCTAAAGAACGCGCAAGCGGTCAACAAAAACTGAAACGACACAGGAAACAGTCAAGCAGGGAACGTACTCGCGTGTTATCTTATGTCTCTGCAGCAAATCGTTGACCACAGCCGAGCTGTTTGCGGGAACATAGAGGTGAACTTGAGTGTCCTCCTGGATGTACTGGTGGTGTACGGGCTGCCACAGTGCGGTCTGAAAAAATGTGACGCACAGATATTCTGCAAAAGCAGGACAAAAAAAACACATCCAAATCATTTCCCCAAGTATTTGGGGTATTCTACCTCATATTGACTGGATATATTCTTCACGATGTCCACTTGTTCCGGTGTTGTTGGTGTGATCGACAGAATTTGGTCACTGCGCAAAAGAAGAGGCAAACTGTTGTTGCGCGAAGGTCTAACCACCTGCTTTCATTGTGGAAGGTGGAAATGATGCAGTTATGAGCATTGAAATGACACAACTCCAACTTACTGGGTTTCAGTGCAGTGTCCTGTCCAGAGGAGCGGGCTCGTTAAAGCAAAGCAAATGAAAAGTGCCCGCATCGTGGAAACGGTGCAGATGACTGATAGTTTGCTCAAACTGCGGGGGTAAAGAAATGTTATTGATTTTGTGTTTTCGTGTTTATTCAGAAGTTAAACTTTAGCTTTTTCAGACGACGGGGGCACAGATCAGTAAATGTGGTGGCGAGGGAGCCGATCACTTCAGTTACATGTATTTAACAATACTGCTATTAAAATTATTCGGGTTCCTTTAGATACAGTATTACGTTATCTACGACTGGCTAAAGCCGCGGTTTTTTGTGTAGTTATACACCCACACCCGTAGGTGGCGGTCATGAAGTCCAAAACGGCCGCAAAGAGCAGGCGAGTGAAAAGTTGAAAGGTGACGAGTGTAGTTTTGTGTCTGTCAGCAAGATGTCGGCGCACGACCCGCTGGTTCACTGTTTGTGTACATTAACGGGGTAAGTAGGCATTTTATGACACGTTTGTGCCACAGTCTTTTAAATTCGCTTTGTGATTTTTGTCTGTTAGCTAACCAGTGTGGTGCCTCGGCGTCGTCGATCGTCACTGTTTAAAATGGAAGCGTTCCACTTTTATATGTGAATACTTCAATAATGAATGAATCACCATTTCAAGTCGGCTGGGACGGCGCTACAATAACATCGAGCAGGGGCGTCAAACTCGTTTTCACCGTGGGCCACATCCCGGTTATGATTATCCTGAGAGGGCCGCTTTTTATCATTCTATTTTAGAATTTTGTTAATTAATTTTTCATTAATAACTAATAAAAAGTCATTTTAAATTGGATTTGACAACAAAAATGTAGGGTTTTCTGTCGGTATTAATAACAAATACATGACTTAAAAAATATAGAATTTTTAAAGCTGTTTTTGTTGGTTATATTATAGTTTATAATAAAATAGTTTTTACTTTAATGCATTTTTTAATGTATTGTAAATGTAACGGTAAACGTTTATTAAATTATTGTAAAAATGTTTTAAATGCTCCATTTTTTTATTTTTATATATTAAAATTTTTACTAATTTAAATATATTTCTATTAAGTAAAAAAATATAAAAATTAGCATACAGCATTCATATAAAAATACAATAATATAATTTTACAATAGTAGAAAAGTAACAATGAAAAATAAAGCCTAAAAAAGTAAAGACAAAATTAATATTAACAACAAAATTACAATAAATATACAAATATGTATTTTTAAATATTAAAATAAGTGTCCTTTTGACATGCATTATTTCAAGGCTTTCGCAGGCCACATAAAATGATACGGCGGGCCAAATTAGGCCCCCGGGCCTTGAGTTTGACACATGTGACATAGACGATGCCAAATTCATCAGTAATGAGCAAAATATTTGTTTTCATTCATTGGTCTTTGCCATTGAGTTATTGCTGAATTGTGCCTTTGTTATTTACTTACTTCTAATTAATTTTCTGTGCATTATTAATGTATTCCTATTTCATTACTTTTTAAAGATTTATTTTGCTTAACACCTCACAGTCTATGTACTATGTCATTTTTTAAAGAACTTCTATTTGGTTATTGGTATTTTTATTTTCTCAAATCCTTCCTTTCGTTAATCATTAATCCATAGCCACCATTTATTTATAAATTGTGTTTATTTTCTCCAGTATGTATTCATTTGTTCATTTATTTTATTTACTCTATTACATGTTTTATTTTATTGTCTTTTTTCCCCTTCAAAATTCATTTTTTTCTCTTTTTGTTGTTGTTGCAACACTCATATTAGCGCCTTAGTATTTTACTTTTTCAACACCTTTTCCGAAGGATATGTGAAACAAATCAACCATATCATTCATGTTGTGCTCCTGTGTTGTAGCTTGCTGTGGAAGTTGCTGTTACCCCTGCTGTTTGTGAGCCTGCTGCTGCTTGCCTTGCTGGTCCTGCTGGTGCTGGCAGTGCGTCTGTGGCTGCAGGGCAAAAGGAGCGCTCGACAGGCGAGGACTGGACGTCCGGCGGTGGCCTTCTTCCATCCGTACTGCAACGCTGGTGGTGGCGGAGAGAGGGTGCTGTGGTGTGCGATCCGGGCTTTGCAGCAAAGGTGGAGCTGACAGGCTCTTCTGAATTCTTCAGCAAGTTACACTGAAGAATATGTGTTCTTCGGATCTCCACAGGTACTCGCACATGGACTTTGTGGTCTACACCGGGGACCTGGGTGTTTCGCCACACGAGATGGTGGACGGAGCGCGACGTCGTTTCAACATCGTGCTCCCACGCGCCGTTCACTTTGTGTTCCTGAAGCACCGAATGCTTGTGGAGCCCAGCCTGTTTCCGCACTTCACTCTGCTTGGGCAAAGCCTGGGCTCCGTCTTCTTGGGATGGGAGGCGCTCACAGAATTTGTACCTGACATTTACGTCGATTCAACAGGCTACGCCTTCACTCTGCCCCTTTTCCGCTACCTGGGAGGCTGCAGCGTGTGCAGTTACGTTCACTACCCCACCATCAGCACTGACATGCTGTCGGTGGTGACAGAAAGGAACCCGAGGTAAGTTTTTACTTGCATACAGTGGTGCGAAAAAGTGTTTGCCCCCTTCCTGATTTCTTTTTTTGCATGTTTGACACACTTAAATGTTTCCAATCATCAAACAAATTTAAATATTAGTCAATGACAACACAACTGAACACAAAACGCAATTTTGAAATGTGTGGAAGTGATTGCCCCCCCTGCTAAAACATAACTTAACTGAGATTATTTGATATCTATGAGTCTGGAAAAGGTTATGAAGCCATTTCTAAAGCATTGGGACTGCAGCCAACCACAGTGAGAGCCATTATCCACAAATGGTGAAAACATGGAACAGTGGTGAACCTTCCCAGGAGTGGCCGGCGGCCAACCAAAATGGCCCCAAGAGCGCAGCGAAGACTCATCTAAGAGGTCACAAAAGACCCCACAACAACATCCAAAGAACTGCAGGCCTCACTTGCCTCAGTTAAGGTCAGTGTTCATGACTCCACCATAAGAAAGACACTGGGCAAAAACGGCCTGCATGGCAGAGTTCCAAGACCAAAATCACTGCTGAACAAAAACAGCATTCAGGCTCGTCTCAATTTTGCTAGAAAACATCTTGATGATCCCCAAGACCTTTGGGAAAATACTCTGTGGTCTGACGAGACCAAAGTTTCTGGAATGTGTGTCTTATTACATCTGCCGTAAAAGTAACGCCGCATTTCAGAAAAAGAGCATCATAGCAACAGTAAAATATGGTGGTGGTAGTGTGATGGTCTTCAGGACCTGGAAGACTTGCTGTGATAAATGGAAGCATGAATTCTGCTGAAGGAGAATGTCCGGCCATCTGTTGGTGACCTCAAGCTGAAAGCAACTTGGGTTCTGCAGCAGGACAATGATCCAAAACACACCAGCAAGTCCACCTCTGAATGGATGAAGACTTTGGAGTGGTCTAGTCCAAGTCCTGACCTGAATCCTATTGAGATGCTGTGGCATGACCTTAAAAAGGAAAAGCCTCCAATGTGGCTGAATGACAACAATTCTGCTAAATTCCTCCCCAGCGCTGGAAGAGACTCATTGCAAGTTATCACAAACGCTTGATTGCAGCTGCCGACTGGATTTTTTTTCTCCCTTCATAATAAAAATATTTAAAAACTGCATTTTGTGTTCAATTGTGTTGTCATGGACTATTTAATATACTATTTAAATTTGTTTGATGATCTGCAACATTTAATTGAGACAAAATGCCAAAAAATAAGATAGGGGGCAAACACTTTCACACCAGTTTCTTATGTACCTTCTGCCATCGAGTGGAAGATCATCAGGTGAACAAAGAGATGCTTGATAGCAGAGACGTTCGATACTGCCTTTCTTACCGATTGCTGCTATTGTCCACTTCATTTCCGATACCAAGCAATAACATCAAAAAATCATGACCAGTCGTCAACTGAAACAATATATTCTGTACTATCAACAAGTAAGACAGGCTCGTCTTCTGAATAAATGTACAAATAGGAATCCATTTAAATATACCTGGAAAACTATCGGTTGGAAAGCTGCACATTTCTATGTGGCACAAACATCCGCGTACGAACAAAGTGCAAAAGATTCAACTTTGGACAGTCAGTGATATTATAAAGTGGGCTCATTCAGCATGTCTCTGCTGGTCATCTTCTGTCTACTATCGGCAGACTGTGCCAATATCCCTGATTTTTTTTGGCGTTCTCCCTGGAATGAATGTATTTTGGTACCAATTACGCAATATTTTACACTCGCTCATGGCCGCGGCACAGTGTGAATCAATGAATTCCAGATGAAGTGGGGACGCTGATAAACTGTTCTCATCCCAGGTTCAACAACCCAGATTATGTGTCCAGCAGCCTGCTCCTGAGTGCCATCAAGCTGCTCTACTACTGCATGTTCGCCCTGCTCTACAGCATGGCCGGCTCCTGCAGCGACCTCATCATGGTCAACTCCTCCTGGACACTGGAGCACATTCTGTCACTGTGGCGCGCCCCCAACCGCACCAGCGTGGTCTACCCGCCCTGCGACGTCAGCGCGTTCCTGGACATCCCGCTAGAAGAGGACGGGGACAAAACGTGCCACTCCATCGTCTCCATCGGGCAGTTCCGGCCCGAGAAGGACCACAGGCTGCAGATCAGGGCTTTCAAGAAGGTGTTGGATCGGCGGAGAGAGGCCAAGGAGACACTGAAGCTTATCTTGATTGGAGGATGCAGGAATCAGGAGGATCAGGATCGGGTGCTGATGTTGCGGGGGCTTTGCCAGGAGCAGGGCGTGGCCGACAAGGTGGAGTTTAAACTGAATGTACCCTTTGCAGAGTTGAAGAGGGAGTTGCAGGAAGCCACTATTGGACTGCACACCATGTGGAATGAGCACTTTGGGATAGGTAATTGATCACCACTCACCTGTTTGGGAATTTTATTGTATGTGTGACACCTCTGGCAACCCCTCTCCAGGTGTCGTGGAGTGCATGGCAGCAGGGAAAGTCATCCTCGCCCACAAGTCTGGTGGTCCCAAGCTGGACATCGTAGTGCCCTTCGAGGGAGGCCAGACGGGCTTCCTTGCAGATGATGAGGACAGCTACGCCGAGGCCATCGAGAAGATCCTCAATCTACCGTCTACGAACCGTCTCCAGATAAGACACAACGCACGCCAGTCGGTGACTCGCTTCTCAGATCAGGAATTTCAAGTCTCCTTCCTGGCCGCCATGGAGCTTCTGATGGGGACAGTTGAACGATGACTCCATGTTTGCTTGGGACTGGAAACTGCACTTGGGGACATTTATTTTTTTTATGGTAAATGTGCAAAAATTCTGCATTTGCTTTGCCTTTCTGGCTTGCAGCTGCAACATAAACATGACAAACAGGCCTGATTGCTCTGCGTGTGTTTGGACTGACTGAATACTATTTGCAGAGCCGCCCCTGGCCATATCGGGACCTAAAGCAGACTTTTTTTTTTATTGTTTTAGTGCAAAATAACAAATTATAACTATTAAAAAAACTGCCCAGAGTTGGGATCAAGTCTGTGTTCTCTGCCTTAACGGGTAGCAGCTGTACCATTACACCACCAGGGACTGACTGTTGAGTGGGTAAAATAATTGTGGCAACGAGCGCGGCGTCAGATTACTCGTCTATTTTTTTCTCTCCTGCCTCGAGGTGACTCGGTGTGTATCCTATGCGCATTTGCCGACAATGCACCCCAATCATCCATCTTCTTCCGCTTATCCGATGTCAGGTCGTGGAGGCAGCAGTCAAGGCAGGGAAGCCCAGACAAAATGCGGCCCCCATGGATGGCGGGGCCCTATGCACAGCACGTGTTCTGTGTGTTGTTTTATAAACCTATTTTGTGTAAAGTGAATTGAAGTTTAAGCACTGTTTTAAAATGTCCTCATTTGAATTGGCACATCAGGGTGGAATCAATAACGCGGAACAAAGGTTGAGAACACTTGCCAGAGGTGATTGAGGCTGAGAGGCGGGGCAAAGTAGATTTCACCGGCATACAAATAAAGTGTTGAGATGCTTCGTTTTTTTTTGTGCTCGTCAAGATGAAGCCGCACATGCTTCTCTTAGCTCTGCTGCAGTCGCTCAGGTGAGTTTGATTCCTGTACCGAGCACTTAGCGGCCACGTGTCACGTGACCATTAAGTTTTTAAATAGGCGTCCCGCTGTACAATGCTGAGCTGAAGTCGATGGCAGACCGGGGACTTGGGGCTGCTTTGGACAAGGTCAACTCGATCTATGCTGTGGGCGGGTCATTCTGCCAGGATGATGACTACTCCAGCGTGATTACACGATTCCTGCTTGCAGGGGCTATGTAGTTATGGAAACTCGGGAGCCCGGACAAAAATATCACGGACAGGAAGTAGACGTTTATCAAAAGTAAACGGGGGGGAATTTAAATATGGCGGACGAACGTGGACGAATTGAGAAGAGGTGTTCAACGAGAATTATGAGCAATTGCTCGGTTGGTGGAGGACAATTTTCCAACGGATTATATTTTAAGGTTGGTGGAAGATGTCATAGGAAGTCTTGGAAAAATATCTGCGCTGACGAATGCAGATTTGGATGAAGCTGTGTGGCGCAATCTTGAGGAGGTAAATTATCACAGGAGTGCCAAAATTAAAAGGGAATACGTGTGGAAATACAAAGAGAATCAATAATACAAAAATATACAAATGCGGAAATACAAAGAGATTCAATAATAAAAAAATATACAAATGTAGTCATATTTTTGTTATTATTTTCTCTAAATGTTTTCTGTATTGTCTTAGTTTATTCAAATTTGCCGTTGTTTTTCCTGTTTTGTATTTGTCTTTTCCAATTGCGTTTTCGCATTGCATATTGTGATTGCATTTGGTAATACCCTGCTAGATTGGACTGCATCATAAAACACTGTGTGGAAGACAGAGTTTGACAACAAATGACGCGGGACAGATTATTGTTTGAACATTTATATTGTGATTTTCGGTTTATATGCAATGACACGTATTCAGTCTGCAACCATTTAAGTCCCACATGAGCACGTCAATAACTTACAGAACTGTAGCAAATATCCTGTTAGGGATTGTGATACTGTACTTTTTTTATTCGAAATGATATGCCACAACTGAGTTGGGTACAATAAAAGAGTAACATGTTAAACCACAGGCAACTCTTTTCCCCACCCCATCTTAAACGAAAATCACTCGAATCAATTTCATTTTTAAATGGTGACGTAAATATAAATGCCATCCTCACACATGTTGCAATGTAAGAACAGCACAAGCACCTTGCAAAAGGAAGGCCAAGATACAACAGACGCACTCATATGAGATCAACATTCAAGTCTTAAGTTTGTCAAATGAGTTCTGTGGTCTACAGGAGTTGATGCGCTGTACATTAAGCAGGCCAACATGTCGCTTTGTGGCTCCATCACACAGATCAAGCCAGTCTACTTCCTGGATTGTGATCATGTGACTTGGCAGGGACAATGGGGAAAACTTCAGCTGTACAAACTGATAAAAAAAAAAACAACCAAACAACAAAAAGCACTCCACGAGGCGTTTTAAAACAAGTCCATGGGAAGTTTTGCATTTGATTAAAAAGGGTAAAGCGCGATTTCAGCCCCAGTCTGCTGAGCCTTAAGAAAAAAAAACCATCCTTTCTACACTGCTATTGTGCAAGACTTCAAGAATAAGGCCTCCTACTTTGCTTTTGTCACAAGATGAGACCCTCTAGAAATGTTTAAGACACCGCAGAATTGAAGGTCGGTATTACCCACCAACACCCATGTTTCACTTCCAGTATACATTCCATCATCACATTTGACCAAACATCCGTTGATCCCAAATACACTTAAATAATTTCACACAAAAGCAAACTGTCCCTGTTCCGCATCGGCCTCCACTTCCATCCCTGCTACCATATGTATGTGTGTACGTGCATGCGCACAATGCATATCAGTCCGCAATCGCACCACACATGCACTCCCATTTACAGCCTGAGCAAGGTCCTTTTTTCCAGCTTTCCCGTACGTGGCACAAGAAGCTTGGATACTTAGTTTTGATTTGTGTTTAGTTCAAATGCTTGGTGCACCAGATGGGATTTATCGTTAAAGCGGCCATATCTTGCTCATTTCAGGGGCTTTTAAAATGATGCACTATAGTATGTTTCTTTTGATAAAATACGCCATCTCAAAGTTGTGTACATGGTAAATCTCCATTCTTCTCCTCTCAGTCGGCAGCCTCCCTCTGTTGAGATTGGTCAGGGCTCGAGGGTGGGCTCCAGCGCTGCACAGAGACATGCCCCTTAAACTGGTTATCAGCAAACAGTCAAGAATTTGAGAAATATTGGAGAATTTGCAGTCAAACTGTGCTTTGTTCAGGAGTAGTGACTGTAAGGTGGGTCTTTAGCTCCCCAGAAAGCAAAAAATATTCCCATTGCTGCCTTAAACCCCCCCAGTAAAAGTCACCAACGGAACTTACACCTGGCGAGTTGCCATACATGGATGCGCTAAAGGTGTGGCGTGAGCTATTCAAAAGGTGCGGAAGTCTCTTTAAGTTCTCATACCTGACCGTTCACAAGATTTGGAGTGGCATCAAATTGAAACCAGGGATAACTTCAAAACCCACCAAGCCATTATATGGTACGTGCACATCATGAACAACAAGAGTACATCATTTGAAACATATACGTCTGAAAAGCTGCAAATGCAGGATAGGACGCCTTCCAGAGTTTGGGAGTTTCCAGTTTGAAACCTTGCCGCTATAATGAATGAAGAGATGCTGTCAAATGCCTGCAGATCGAGAAACCCAAGCATCTGAGAAATGTGAACCCTTGTTGAACACAATGTCAATTGGCTTTAAGTATTTACACAGACTATTTGTTATTAGGATCCAAAACAGAGCGGAATATTCTCACATTTGCTTTTCAACACTCTCCAGTAAGCTTGGTGCCGTCCCCCCGTTTAGGTGGTGCAGGTGGGGGTCCCCGTCGTAGTGTTGCATAGCCTGAGATGTTACTGGACATGTAGCCGCCATTTCCTCCATTGCTCTGGTTGCCCTGATCCAGGAGCAGCTCAGGCGGTGGTGGAGGAAGCGCCATGTCATCCATCGTCCCAGCAGGGTCCATTTTGCCTTGCCGACCCACAGACTTTCGCTTAAGGGTCCGGTTCAGGTCCTCGAGGAAGTTGGGCTGTCCTGAGCTGCCCTTAGGTGAGGTGGGTGGAGGGAGCTGTGGTGGTGGTGAGAGTGGTTGGGGCTCTGGCGTGGTGTTGCTTCGGCGCACAAGGGTTGGCGGGGGAGGAGTCTTTTTAAGCGAGCCCTTACCCCATGAAGAGTTATTGATAACAGAAATAGCTGGAGGAGGGGGAGCTTGGGGCTGGGGGTTGACCACAGCCACTCTGGGAGGGCCACCACTATGCGAATCGCTACCAGGAGCAGGTGGAGGCGGGAACAGTTCAGACGCTGGCGGTGGAGGAGGGAAGTAGGCGCACTCGGGTGGCGGGGAAGGGAAGTCGCCACCAGATTGTTTTGCCTGATTCACTTTGGCCTGAAGGGCCAAGGGAAGGTTGGCCAGGTTGAGCTTGCCAGGTTTGGGGGGTGCAGGGGGACCCCCTGATGGATCCTTTGATGGGGAGCCAGTGGAGGCAGAGGTGGGAGATGGGGAGGATGGAGGGGTGTTGCTCTGGGGAGCAAACTTGCTGAGCAGGTTCCTCCTAGATTCCTCATAGGATGCACAAGAGTTGGACTTGATGCTGGAGTTTCTTTGGGGGGTGGGAGGAGGTTTTTTACCTCCTAGACTGCAGTTGCCAGAAGGTGACTTCCTCACAGGGGATCCCATGTTCCCAGGTGGAAGGGGAGGGGGTGGGGGTGTTGGGCATGAGGCAGGGGCCAAGGGAGCTGGTGGTGGAGGTGGTGGGGCAGGGAAACCACCACCGTTGACTTGAGCACTGTCCGGAGGGGGCGGGAACTCTGGAGACTGTAGCTGCTGACCGCCTCCAGGCTGCCATTTTGGTTTGGACTTGACTGCAGGTGGGGAGAGCGGGGCTCCTTGAGTTAAAGCCCCTGGAAACTGACTTGTGAGCTGCTTCACCAATGACGTTACAGGCGGGGTACCTGTGCTAACAGCTGGGGGCTTAGACAGGCTGTGCTGCTTGGGCAGTGTTGGCGGAGGCTGGCTGGAGGTGTAGCCTGTCTGGAGACTGAACTGCTTCTTGAGGGGAGCAGGTGGAGGAGGGGGTGGCGGCGGCGGTGGCGGCAGCCCACCCATGGAGGCGGGAGGTGGGGCAGGTGGGAAGGGTGAGACAGGTGACATAGGTTTGGGAACAAACCCTGGCGTAATGAATTTGGGTGGTGCTGGTGGAGGAGGCGGGAACTGGGCAGGAACATGGGTCTGCTGGGGAGGTGGAGGAGGAGGTGGGGGAGGTGGAGGAGGGGGAGGTGGTGGCGGGGGAGCAGGGGTGGGAGTCGGTGACACTTCAAGATCTCCATTTGCAGATAAAAGATCCCGTGGTGGGCTAGGAAACCTTTCCTTCAGTGCATGCTTCAGCCCAATGTGGTAAGTTGACTGGCTGACTGGACCCGGTGCAGCTGGAGGTGGTAGAGGAGGAGGGGGTGGAAATGCTCCCCCATTCGTCTGTGGGATGAAGGCAGCGAGGACACCTGGATTCTGAGAGCCAAGCTTCAAGACGGCCATGGCTGAGCCAGGGGTTGGCATCGATGGTGGTGGTGGAGGAGGGGGTGGCGGCGGGACATTAGTCCTTGCCGCAATGTGGTTCACATTTGGTTTGATAGGTGCCTGTGTGGTGGGCGCTGTCTGAGACGGAGAAAGTTGCTGTGTGGGCATCCTGCGGTGACTGGCACCCTGGGGGAACTTCTGGTTCTGTAGCCTGTTTATCGTGCTGAACTTGTACATGGTGAGAGCCGGAGAGTGGTGTGACACACTTAGGACCTGGGGTGGCAGTGGTGGCGGTGGTGGTGGTGGAGGCGGTGGAGGAGCGGGCTGTTGCTGCGGGGGAGGGAATGGGCTGGAGTTGCTCACACTTGGTGGCAGCTGTTGTGGGGGCACATGGTTGTAGTTGCTCACAGTTGGTGGCGCCGGTTGCGGGGGCACATGGTTGTAGTTGCTCACAGTTGGTGGCGCCGGTTGTGGGGGCACATGGTTGTAATTGCTGACTGTGTGTGCAGCCGGTTGCGGGAGCACATGGTTATAGTTGCTGACTGTGTGTGGCGCCTGTTGGGGAGGCACCTGGGTGTAGTTTGAGTGCATCTGCTGCTGTTGAGGTGACGGTGGCGGCATGTGGCTGTAGTTGCTGCCAAGGTGTGGCGGCTGTTGTGGGGGCACGTGGTTGTAGTTGCTCATGGTGTGCAGATGCTGCAGTTGTTGGGGAGGCTGCTGTGAGCGCTGAGGCGACTGTGGCAGGGGGACCTGTTGAGGCGACTGGGGCGGCATGTGCGGCTCTACACCCTGTGGTTGAGGCTGTTGGTGAGGATGAGCCTGAGGCTGAGGAGGGGGTGTCAAGGCCGGGTGGTCAACTGAATGCTGGCTGTGATGGCGGTGGCCGTGGGAAGCATGCGGCAAAGTGGCCCCTCTGGACGCCTCCATTCGCATCTGTTAAAGCAGGTCCCGTTAGAATCAGTACCAGATACACAAAAGCGGCATTATGGACTTTGAGCGTTCATACCTTGGTGTTCTCCTCTATTTGAGTGCCTCTCTTCCAGGCCTCAGAGAAAATGGAGCTCACCACACTCTGGGAACGACCATGAGAGGAACCTGTGTCCACACCGCTGTCTGAATGCCCTGAATGATTAGACTGTAATTCTGGAGGCACAAATAAGTGCAGAGAAAACATATTGAGCCACAAAAGTGAATTTTTTTGCAAAGATAAAATTACCTACCTGGTATGCTTGCAGAACTGGAGCCTGATCGGATACTAGAGGTGGAGAGAGAGGACCAATCGTAGGCTGCCTCTGTTCTTTTCATAGCCTCCTGGTAGTTCACATAGAGCTGCTTCCCATACTGGCCACACAAATAGGTGGTTGTACGTTTCCATTTGGAGACAAATATGATTTGTGTGGGAGAGAAACTTCAACTCAAGCTTTACCTTTGCAATTCGAATTCCATTGATCCACTGGTGCAAAGTCCTGACATCATCACAGCACAGGTACTTAATATACTGAGACTTCTTCTGGATCTGTGGATGCTGCATGACAACAACAAACAACACTGTTTAGGTGCATGATGGAAGACGCAATGAAAAGTTGTGTGTCCACCCCAAAGTACAACACACAATAATTTGGTTCACCTTCAAGGCCAGGCAGTAGTCAGTAGGAGCTTTATATTTGCTGCGGTAGTCTTGACCATAATACACATTAACATGGTCCAGCTGCAGGAAGCACACAAGATCTCTCGATGCCTGTTGACAACGGACAGACGAAAGATATAATGTACAGTAATCCCTTGTTTATCGTGGTTAACTGCTTCCAGACCCGACTGTGATAAGTGAACTTCCACAAAGTAGGATTCCTAATTTATAAATCGATAGAGCTTCGAAAACCTGTTTACATTACATTTTTTTAAACATTTGATTCCTCTAGACATGAAATAACACCCCTGTAGGTGTTATTTACCCTTTTCACTCATATTACCCAATATAGTCGACACAAGAAGAGAAAAGAAGCCATTTAAGACATAGACTTGAAAAAAGCCTGTTGTTCCGGCGATTAAGTCTGGTGCTTGTGTGTCTCACCGAACATTACAGTAACATTACTGACTCCTAGTGACCAGTGTGGAATACTACATATCACAGCATCTTTTCAATGTGTCTTCTCAATGTTTTATTTGTATTTTAGTTCATTCAGCCATTTTTATGCTTGAAAATACTTAATTTAGGCAAAATTATTTGCTGAAATATGCATATTTTTGACTAATAACAGGTCATATTAAACCACAAAACAGCAGTATTTATTAATTAATATATTTTGAAAAACTGTGATAGTGAAGCCATGAAATTTGAAGTGCAAAGTGGCGACGCATGACTCTATTGTAGATTGCAATATCTGTGAAAATGCATTCAGTAGCATCACACAGTAAAAGAAGCATACTAATAATAATAATAATAATAATAATAATAATAATAATAATAATAATAATAGCTGTCAAATCATTACAATTTTTAATCAGGCTTTTCAAATTAATTTATCATGACCTATCAACATTTGCGACCGTGTCTGAAATATGTCAATTTTTACTGTACTTTAGTGAAAGAAAAATAAACGACAGGACAGGATTATAATGCATACAGTATGCATTAATGCTGTAAAAAATGATGTCATTAATGAAAGGAGGACAAAAAGAAGGACGGTCAAAGTGGGACAAATTGCTGCTCGCATTAAGCATTCAAAAACTGGGGATTTCTACTGTGTATTATTTTTGAACCCACCATCCACCAGTACTAGCCTGGACTTTGCAGAGAGTTTGTGTACCAAACAAATATGCACATTAGGACTCAATAAGGTCATCAAATCTTACTTTTATGCATTCCCACATAGTATCAGCATTTGGGAGCAAATATGACGTCAAAGAAAAAGGGTAAAAATACAGTATAGTAGTCCATCTGTGTGAATTTCTCTTGGAGATTAATAAAGTTAACGTGCTACTTAGTAGTACCTGAATTGGGTTATGACAAGGGCTGTCAAAGGTAACGTGTTAGCAGAAGTTTCCTTTAACGGCACTATTTTTCTTTTGACGCGTGATTAACATGCGCACGTCCTGTTTGACCCTCAGCCGATGCCATAGTTTGATGAAGCTACAAGCGGGAGAAAATACACTGAGTGGTAATAGATAAAGAAAGGGGTATTTTGATTGGTACATTTAGCTTCAAAGCCCTGGCAGATGTCTCTCGCAACAAGAACAAAGTCATTGGAATCTACTGTTGCTGTGATTGGAATTACCACGGACTACGTCGTCCAGTGAAGAGAGAAGCGGGAAGGTTCTGAAGCACTGCCGGTATTTGTTATTGCCATTTATACAACGACAGGCATAGCCGAGGACAGCTATGTAGGGGCTTCTGTCAATTCAGTGCATTAGCTACAATTAGCAGTGCACTGGCTTGTCATCAAAACGTCAGTAAAACATACGTCCATTATAGCGATGTATAAATCCATCCATTTTCTATACCGCTTCTCCTCATTAGGGTTGCAGGGACATGCTGGAGCCTATCCCAGCTGACTTCGGGCGACAGGCGGGGTGGGGTACACCCTGGACTGGTCACCAGCCAATGGCAGGGCACATATAGACAACCATTCACACTCACATTCATACCTATGGACAATTTAGAGTCACCAATTAACCCAACATGCATGTTTTGGGAATGTGGGAGGAAACCGGAGTACCCGGAGAAAACCCACGCAAGGGGAGAACATGCAGACTCCACACAGAAATGCCCAAGGGAGAATCGAACCCAGATCTTCCCAATCTCCAGACTGTTACTGTGTGGCCAACATGCTAACCACTAGACCACCGTGCAACCCGTACAGCGATCTAATTGATTTTTTTATTACGTGTTGTGTAAAACTACGACATGGAAAACATCAAATTAAAAGCACAAAAGTACCGTAAAAGTACCAAACAAATATGCCCATAAGCACTTAATACACTCATCAAATGTTACTTTTACGCATTTCCACATAGTGTCAGCATTTGGAACCAAATGTGAGGTGAAAAATACACTATAGTTGTCTGTGCAGTGTGGGACAAAGCTAGAAGGTGCGTTCAAGGACCGTCCAACAAAGTGGGCCAAAACGCCTCTCGCATCAAACATGCAAAAACTGTGGGATTTGTAATTGTGTGTTATTTTAACAAAATAACGGCCCATATTTCCAAAACTGATATCCCTTTACTCAAATCAAATTTATTAAAATTGATTTCGTTATCGTAGTTGTGTATTGAATCATTTACATCCCATCTTATTATCGATAAAAATCTGTGATTCCATCCATCCGTTTTCTATGCCGCTAATCCTCATTATGAGCGCCACACACGGGAGGCGACAAACAGCTGCAATTGGTGAAATTCATTGCCATCCAGTGCGAAACCATGCACACGGGAGGTGACAAGCGATTGTGACCAGCTACACAGGTGAGCGACGCATTCACATCCAGAGCGAATTGTACGAGTCTCCCACGGGTTGATTGGCTGTCAGATGTGGTGGGAATTTTAGGGTATCAAAGCAGTTCAGAGGAGGAAAAGCGGCCGGTGTCGATCGAGGACTCTTGCTAGTACCAGATCTTGCTAGTATTGAAGATAAACATACATAAATGTCGGTGTAAATTAATGTAAACTTACCCGCAATGTTTACTCTGGTGTCAACGAGTTCCCGAGTTTTTTTTTTTTTTTTTTTTATAGAAATGTCAAATAGCTCTGGGAAATCTGACACGGCAGGTATAGCGTACTGATTAGCATCGTGTCCGCTCATTGGTCGATTGGTCCTTGTCTGAGCGACAGCGATGAAAAGTACAACATTTTTAAACATTTTGGGATCGTGTCACGTGACAGGCACGGCCACAAACTTTCACACGCACGAATTCCGCCTGTCGCTTGGCTGGATGGTGACACGTGATAACCGCCCTATCGCGTAGGTTCCATTGGAAATGAATGGAGTAGAGGCGATGTCGCCTCCCGTGTGTGGCGGCTATTAGGGTCGTGGGGGTATGCTGGAGCCTATCCCAGCTGCCTTCGGGCGAGAGGCGGGGTACACCCTGGACTGTTCGCCAGCCAATCGCAGTCATCTGTGTGATGAAATGGTTTAATGGTTTAATCCATCCTGAACATGCATTTGAGTCAAACTGGAGCACATCACATAGTACAATTCACAATTTTGCATGTCCAAAAATGAGTAGGAAGAAGCAAGGCTTATTTAATCCTACCCCTCATCAGTTTCACATCAGTGGCAATACATTTATTCACCTCTTGCAATTAATGCAGTTAGT
Source organism: Dunckerocampus dactyliophorus (assembly GCF_027744805.1). Classification (NCBI taxonomy): domain Eukaryota; kingdom Metazoa; phylum Chordata; class Actinopteri; order Syngnathiformes; family Syngnathidae; genus Dunckerocampus; species Dunckerocampus dactyliophorus. Next base: position 49,658,447 of record NC_072819.1, on the reverse strand, counting down.
GAGTTAACATGGACAAAATGCGATGAAATATTTGAGTTATGACCTTAATTTAAATTAAGTTAACTTAAGTTAATGAGGTTCTGCACGAAAATTGCAGTTTGGTCCTAAACAGGAAATGCCAGAGAGCAGCCTGCATGATTCTGTATCTCATAAACATTGTGTATTTACATTACTGTCATTTTTTTACTGTGTAACCCAAGGCTCACTGACCTTGGCTTTGCCTTTGGGGACATAGTAGATTCCAGAAGCCCTGAGGAGGAAGTAGCGTTTCTTCCATGACTTCTTCCCATCTTCCTTTAGCCACAGCACACCTTCAATCTCTGGCACCGAGACAGAGCCACCGCAAAAGCACTCCTGAAAATGGATAATTAAACATTTGTTAGCACTCCTTTTAAGAAAAAAAAATAAATAATGATGTGGTTGATCTTCTTACCTCCAATAAAGCCTCCTTGTTCCTGTCTGCCATTTCAGAGGTCTCTTTCCGCCCCAGCAAATAGTTCTAGAAATGACGGGCGGGATCAGTTTAATAGTGCACAGTGAGCGGAAGGAGAAGGTGGCGGAAAGTCAGTTGCTCACGTCTTACGCTAAATAAATTATTCACATTTACTAGCTTTAGAGCTTCGACCTACTTCCAACTCTCCAGCACAAACAAGCTCCACTGTTTGCTCTCTGAGCAATGCCGGTACCGAGTGTGCATAAACAATGTGTTTGTGTCTGTGGCACAGATAAGAGGCTGGCGGAGGTATTAACAATGCAACCCGTGTGTCATCTCTCACTGCGTGTTGTGTTGTGCTCAGGCACCTGAGGGTTCTTGAAGAGAGCATATTTCTCAATGCGCTCAATGAACATCAGCTTGTTGTGGCTGTCCCGCGTCCAATTCAACAGATTCTCCACCAAGTTCTCGTGATCCTCAAAAATACGCTCTGAGAAAGAGAGGGGATGAAGAATGAAGGTAGTACAAGGCCAAGATAGGTTTGTTTTCTTCATCACTTGACCAGGATTAGTCAAAACCGAGCTGACCCTGATCAAATTACCTCCCTCCCAGGACCCTGGCTGGCCCATTAATCCTATTTGACGTCATTTCAAGGAACAACCAAGTTGCCATACGTGCATTTACTTACCAGTTACATGTGATTGTAGTAAGTGTTCTGTCTAGTGACCCCCCTGTTGGCTGTTGCCCCATTAACTCATTCAATACCAAAGATGTGTTTGTGTGTTTTTATAAACGGCCGATCCCCAAGACGTATTTATACGTCGTTTATGTTTTTTTTGCGCGAGAGGCAAAAAGAGGTGATGACGCAATTACACACTAAATGATGTCACTTTTAGAGCAGTTTTCAGCCATAAAAATGTCTGCAAGGTGGCAGATGTGCATTTGTTCTTTAATCTTTTGCATGTATTAACACACTCGACGGCAAGGAGGAAGTGGAACAGCGTGGAGGAGTGTGGCGTGCAGAAGGTTACGCACTGCGGAGACGTTTTAACGTGTGTACACGCACAGTTTAGTTCCAAATGAGAAAATTGTAAATAGTTAATGGTGTTACATTTGTAAATACATTGATGTAAAACAACTCCTTTTTGTGTGTTGTTCATGTTGTGGTATAGTTGTTTAGATATTTGAGCTGTCACAAAAGCAAAACATATTTGTGTGAAAGTGAAAGTTATGCGTGAAATGCATCTTTTCACAAAGAGCCGTTTTTAGTCGGGAACTGATATTTTCCTGAAACGTACCTATGTTCTACTGCTGGTTACTAAAGAACAGAAAAGGGTAGAAACAAACTTTTTTTCCTGATGAAAGACAGGAGTCTAATCTTTCTTTTGGTAGGTTCCATGTTCATATAACAGAATATGCTGTGTGCCTTGAAAGATCAGTCAGAATTGTTTAAAATGGCCGGTACTGAACGGGTTGTCTTTTGAAAAATGGCTAGTACTGAATGAGTTAGAGACGCTTCCTTTAAGCAACCTAAAGTGCCTCTGACCATCTTCCTCGGGTCCGTGGGCCGCACTTGCACTAAATTTTGATGCCAAGTAGGGGGCCTGAAATAAGGTCCACGGGTCAGTGTTTGAGATCCCTGCTCGAAAAGATGTGAGTGACACATGCTCTTTTTTCATTTATTAATTAGTATCGATACTTTGTGAGAGTATGCGCTACTCATTCTATACCACAGTATCGATGCCACGGACTCAATATGCCCATCAGTATTTCTTACCCATTTGCAGCTCATTGATGGTTTCCACCAAAGACCAGTCAGGGCTGTAGCCGCAGTGCGACTTGTCCAGCAGGCTGTCAAGGACCTGCCTGACCGTCTGCCTCTCGTCCACCATCATGGTCTTGGAGCTCTCGTCTGACATGTGCACCCTGATCACCAGCTGGGGAAGTCGAGAAGGAATAAGTCGGTGAAGACTTTATCCCAGAAACGTCATCACTTCATTTTCATGTGACCCAGTTAGATTACTGGACGCTCTGGGGTACAGTCGGTCACGGGGAAATGAGGTTTGTTGCAATTATACCAAAGTATTAATGGCTCACAGTGCGCCCACTAAAGACCAACTTCCAGTAATCTGGTTTTGCATCTAAAGCCCACCAAAAGTCAAGGAAGATTAAATTTAGCCAAACGTGACAAGCGCACACACGTGCCAAATCCAGACTGGCAGAGCCCATCCTGGTGTGAAACTGAATAAAGTCCCCGTCTTCTCTCACTGTGACCCAAGCGTTCAATCAGTGCGCGGGTTCAAGAGCAACTTGGATGAATGACAACACTAAGAAAGCTGCAGACATGGGAAGTGTGACCTACATTTGACACGGGAAATCCCCCCCCCCAAAAAAAAAATCTCTGTCTCGCCCCTAAGCCAGAAATAAGAAAACTCAGCTTCATTGTGAAAAGTACAAATGAAATTGTGAGATATGTAAAATACTGACAGTGGAGCGCTAATCCTTAAGCGTCTGAGCTTTTGTCTTTTTTCGGAGGTTTCTGGTGACTGCAAAATGGCATGGCTGTTGTGCGCACAAGGCATTTCAAAGAAAAATGACATCTTGTGCATCCATCCTTCTTTGCAACCTCTCGTCAATCTCCTCCCTCGCAGAGACGCGCTCACAATCAAAAGCTGCAATGACCTATTTTCTGGGCTGTGAATGAAGTTCACAAAGGGATGCGGCGTGCAGCGGATACGACAAGACAGCCGTCACGACGTGAGTCGGAGGAGCTTCTAAGTCAGGAAGTGGCACACAAAGGAAATACACGCTTACCTTTTTGACCTGAGCTTCTTTAATTTTCTCCAGGGCCACTCGGATCTTCTCTGCCTTCAGCTTAGCGGCTTGCTCCTCCTGGATGGTTCAAAGAGATGTGTGGTTAAGACTCACACGTTAAGACCATCCGTGCCTCCGTAACCTTGCTTCATCCTTCATCCATCTACAGTAGTACCAAGATGCAAGCACCAGGGAAGCTCACCTTCATTAAATAGTTAGCAGCCTTCCGCGTAAACGCAACAAGCCTCGGACACGATGGCGCATATGAGAGTGCTATTTTACTACACGTCGGCTTTGCTCACCTGCCCCCTCCAACAAGATGCCATCATCTCCATTCCCCGAGATGCAAACAAAATGCCGAATATTTGATCAGAAAACTTTGCACCGTAATGCCAAATCTCGTCAATTGCGAGGGCGATACGCTGCTCCCTTAAATATGGCGCTCCATGTGCCGTCTACGGTTCCCCTCTAGATGCTTATGGAGCTGCAGCGGTTCCCTTTGATCCCTCATACAGCGGAAGGGAAACAATACTGGCACATCCCCGGGAGGGCCACAAGCTGCGGATGAGTGCGAGATCAGTTCAGAAAGCCTCTACGTCCTCCAGTTAAACAGAATTTTGGAAAAAAAAGAATACACTAAAACAGAAACCCAGAAAATAAAAACAGAAAATAAGAAGTGGTTGAGAGTGTTCTCAGTTAGGGAAGACAAAACGGAGCCGTGCATCTTCCATGACAGAGGTTGTGCTACATGACATGTGCACCCGAAATGAACACAACCTGACTACTAACGTACCTAAGGGAGGATGATGCCCCTCCCCCTTCCATCCTTCTCTCTCCCCATCTCTCGCTCTCAAAGGGGTTTGGGAGCGTGCCCAATTGAGGGAGCGTAACACCCACAAAATCTGCCAACCCGGCGAGCTCCTTTTCCACGTCTGTCTCTCTGTGAGTGAACCAGACCAGGGGGGTGAGGCACCGTGACCAGGGCCGACCTCAGCGCTAACGCACATCGACGAGGATGGAGAATTCGGGTGACGTGCTGAATGTTTGAAGTCGTGTGCCTGCGCGTTAGCTGAGAGCCTGAGGGTGGGAGTGTCGAGGGGTCTTAAAGACCACGCCTCAAGCCTCTTACCTCCTTCACCCAGACTACCTTTCCACTTGACCGCTTCCAGCACCGGTTGGCTGACACAGTCCGTGTAGCGGCAGGCTTTTAGGCGCCTTTTAGTGTCTGAAACAAGGTCACGAGGATCGCGCAGGTTCGGCAGACACACAGTCTCTTTGACCCCTTCACACCTTCTAACCTCCATTGTTCCTTTGCTGCTTGAAACGCACGTGCGCGCACATACAGTACATGCTCAGCAATAAGTCTGAAAAAATGTCTTCATAAATCAAAGCAAGCCAAAGCAGCAAATATTACCCAAGATAAACCGGAGTCACACAGAAAGTACACAACTATCATCAAAATCTACTAACAATGAAAAAAAAAAAAAAACACCTTGGTGAAGGTAATTGTGGGCAATGGCTCAGCCTCCAGTGACTTGGCTTGGGGACCAGAAGACCAACAAGGTATTTTCCTCCATTCATCTATCCATCTATCCATCTATCAGAACATGTAACGGCTAATCAGTGATTTAATAGCTGCATTAGTGTGGTGTATATACGAGATCCAAGCTGTTCAACGGGGGGTTGTGTTCCAAGACCCCCCAGCCCCTATGAATGGTTAAAAACAGCAAATGGACACACTATAGAAAGCCGCAATATGCCCATTTTTGGCACTCAACCAGGGGTCACAAACATTTTTGAGCCCAAGATGCCTGGTCTCAGCTGTGCAGTACTTCAACACACATTTAAAGACAAAGCTTTATGTTATTACTGTACTGGTTATTTAGCCCCTTGTGTCTTTTGGTCTACTTTTATCATTTTTGCCATTTTTCAAGAAAACGTGGTTTCTGCATTGTGCCTTTGGTCAATGAAAAATGATCCATGGCCTATGGATCATTTTTCTCTTTTTGTCAGGGCTTGGCGCATGGTGTCACCTCTGTGAGCAAACCACAACTCCATTTGGCTTGATGGCTTACTATCGAGGGAGAGCGATGGTGGTTGAGGACAGAAGGGGAGGTAATTTCATGTCTAGAGGGCGCTAATAATGGTAACAATCATATTTAGGAAAGTCATAAGCAGGTTTTATATGCTCCGACTATGAAATTATTCCGTTATTAAGATTGAATCCTACTTCGCAGGTCTGGAACCAATTACGAGGGATTACTGTGTTTACCGTTAAGCAACACCACACGTCTTGTCTAAGCATCTTCCTGCTGGGAAACATTTGAGTTGGACTTGTGAGACAGCCCCTCCTCTGGACTCATCTCTGCAGCACGCTTATTCCCCTGTAGGTCACGCCGTCAACCCACTTCCTATTCAGGTTAAAATAGGTGAAAGTTTAAAATGATTCAAAAGTTAAAGCCCAGGGAGTAGAAATCCGCCATTATACGGGGGGAGCAAACGTCGAACTGCAAATAAGCGGGGATATTGTATAATATGCAAGTGAAAGTTGGAAACCACGAGACATTTGTGACATGCAGAGCAGCAGAGGGTGAGCGAGCATTTACACAAGCACTGAGACAAAAAACAAGCAAGTGTCTGAGGAAGGTCACCTTGGTCAGGAGGTGAGAAGGCTTTCCAGCTATGCTTTTCAGAATGAGCGAAGTTTCTTGGTCCAGATAGGAGTGCTTGGGGTGAGGAGAAAGAAAGAAAGAAAAAAAAAAAGAATTACGGACAGGGGAATAGAAAAAAATAAAGAGAAATCAGTGATGAATCTTGGAAGAGTAATATTATTTGTGATCTTTTGCCATGAAATGTGAAAGTGTGATTAAATTAAGGGGTGGAGCTTATAATCAGCTGGAAGTAGTGCAAAGCAGCATTGCACATTAGCGCTACAGTCTAAACGTGTCTGCAATATTACAGCAGCTAGGAGTATGAGCAGGAACAATGTACAAGGTATACCTACTAAAACATGAACTCCACAACTTACACACATATACTCCAGAGCCACAAGATTAGGAACAGAACAATCTAACAAGAGCACATACAAATGCTGTACCAAAACTTGCCGCTTACAAAGATAATAATGCTCATTTGTGACTGACACTGCCAGCTAGGTACAAGTGGTGCTCGGGTTAAAAATGAGCTCCGTTCCCAGACTGTGATGCAAGTCGAGTTTTATACAGTTAAATACAAAAATAACATGGTTTTAGTAGCATAAAGTTGAAATATTAAAGAAAAAAGATGTATTGCGTTAGACAGTGGTACGAAAAAGTGTTTGTCCCCTTCCTGATTTCTTATTTTTTTTTGCATGTTTGTCACACTTAAATGTTTCAGATCATCAAACAAATTTAAATATTAGTCAATGACAACACAACTGAACACAAAATGCAGTTTTTAAAGTTTAAAACTTTTTATTATGACAGTCTGGAAAAGGTTATAAAGCTTTGGGACTACAGCAAACCACAGTGAGAGCCATTATCCATTATTCTCAAAACATGAAACAGTGGTGAACCTTCCCAGGGGTGGCCGGCCAACCAAAATGACCCCAAGAGTGCAGCGACGACTCATCCAAGAGGTCACAAAAGACCACACCACAACATCCAAAGAACTGCAGGCCTCACTTGCCTCAGTTAAGGTCAGTGTTCATGACTCCACCATAAGAAAGACACTGGGCAAAAACGGCCTGCATGGCAGAGTTCCAAGACCAAAACCACTGCTGAACAAAAACAACATTAAGGCTCGTCTCAGTTTTTTCCAGAAAACATCTTGATGATCCCCAAGACCTTTGGGAAAATACTCTGTGGTCTGGCAAGACAAAAGTTGAACTTTTTGGAAGGTGTGTGTCCCATTACATCTGGTGTAAAAGTAACACCGCATTTCAGAAAAAGAACATCATACCAACAGTAAAATGTGGTGGTGGTAGTGTGATGGTCTGGGGCTGTTTTGCTGCTTCAGGACCTGGAAGACTTGCTGTGATAAATGGAAGCATGAATTGTGCTGAAGGAGAATGTCCAGCCATCTGTTGGTGACCTCAAGCTGAAAGCAACTTGGGTTCTGCAGCAGGACAATGATCCAAAACACACCAGCAAGTCCACCTCTGAATGGCTGAAGACTTTGGAGTGGCCTAGTCTAAGTCCTGACCTGAATCCTATTGAGATGCTGTGGCATGTGGTATACAACACCAACACCTGCACCACCTGAACCATGTTGTAGTCAATATGTATTCTTTACACTGTATTCTTTACTTGCGTATCTTGCTTGCTGCTGTAACAAGTGAATTTCCCCGCTGTGGGATAAATAAAGTACAAATACAAATACAAATACATGACCTTAAAAAGGAAAAGCCTCCAATGTGGCTGAGTGACAACAATTCAGCAAAATTCCTCCCCAGCGCTGGAAGAGACTCATTGCAAGTTATCACAAACGCTTGATTGCAGTTGTTGCTGCTAAGGGGGGCCCAACCACTTATTAGCTTTAGGGGGCAATCACTTTTTCACACAGGGCCATGTAGCTTTAGACCGTTTCTCTCCCTCAATGATGAAAGGTTTCAACTAAAAACTGCATTTTGTGTTCAGTTGTGTTGTTATTGACTAATATTTACATTTGATGATCTGAAACATTTAGGTGTGACAAACATGCAAAAAAAGTAAGAAATCAGGAAGGGGGCAAACACTTTTTCACACCACTGTATGTACGGAGTGCGGTTTGTAATTTTACCCTTGGAGTAACTGTCGTGTTTGTAGTTTTATAACCACAATAATTAATTTGAATTAATTTACAGTGTCGGTGAAAACTGAAGCATTAGAATCTCTGAAAAGACTTTTTTGATGCAGCTCTCATTAGACTACAGTATACAAGTGGAACCAATATCATTGTTGGTCTTGCGTGACAATACATCCAAGTAAACGTGCACATCAACAAACAACAAACACTCATGCACTTACAGTGGCCCGATCCACTTCACCCTCTTGCAAGGTGAAGTCGAGTTGCCGCCTAGCCGTTTTACCGTCGGCCCACCGCAGTGTGACATGCTGGAAAAGTGCGTGTGTGTGGATGGATATAAAAGAAAGGATGCAGACAAAGATCATATGAACACATGCAAGGGTGCGGGATGGCACGGTGCATGCAAAACGTATTTGTTGCTCTGGTATGACCCCAGGAAGAGTGCACTGTGCAAGCTTTTGCATGAGTGCCAAATTGCTCAGTGAGTGAAAGGAGTCATTCAGGAGCAATAAACACTGTTAGGATTATAATCACAGTCACACTTAGAAGATTACAATACACTTATTAGCACAATAACTGTGGTGTATTGCAAAGACATGTAGCGTCTCGCATGCTAAACGTGCGCAATGAGAACCAGATTAAGATCAATTAGTCTTATTGTTGGTTAATTATTTACAAGTTAGAAGCCTCATTGCGTTCAATGACTTATTGGAAATGCGCATGGAAACACACACACACACACACGCAGACACGCAGTGTTAGCCAACTTTTTCGCATGTCCATGCTCGCCATACCTCTGTGCTCGTCTGGTTTTGTCCCTGCGAGGTCGGGCTGCTCCTGCCGTCCGCCTCTCCAGCCGCCATCACTTTATCAATGTCCAGGGAGTCCATGCTGGACGCGGACACCGAGTTGACGCTGGAGCGCTGGGAAGGAGCTTCTTGTTCACTCACAGCACCCACCGAGCCCGTCCGCCGATGCTGCCCGCCGCCGGACGACCCGGATGAGAGTCGCCGCAGCGTGGCGGAGGAGAACGAGGACGAAGAGGACGAGGAAGACGAGGAGGTCTGACGGGCGGCTTCATCCATGCTGAGAGAGGCCTTTTCCAGCTGAGAGGTGATGTCATCCAGGGAAATGTTGGAGGCAACAGGGCGTGTGGTGGAACTGCTGCCTCGCACCGTGTTGGCCGGAGATGCCCTGGTGCTGCTACTGGCACTTCCTGTTTGAGTAGAGGATCATTCAGTGTATTTCTGAAAACAGTATCCAAAATGAGAAAGGGTAACTTATGTTATGAGTGAAGTGATGGATGGATGGATGGATGGATGCGTATTGTGTAGCACCGTGTTCACACTTGTGAACGACACTCTCGATCTACCCGTCGTTCTACTTTCCTACCCTCACCTATGGTCATGAGCTTTGGGTAGTCACCGAAAGGACAAGATCGCGGGTACAAGCGGCCGAAATGAGTTTTCTCTGTCGGGTGGCTGGCCTTTCCCTTAGAGGTAAGGTGAGAAGCACTGTCATCCGGGAGAAACTCGGAGTAGAACCGCTGTTCCTCCACATTGAGAGGAGCCAGATGAGTTGGCTCGGGCATCTACAGTAGTCAGGATGCCTCCTGGATGCCTCCCTGGAGAGGCGTCCAGGAGGCACCTCCGACCGGTATGAGGCTTGGGAAAGAACCAGGATACATTGGAGAGAACGACTCGGGATCCGCCGGGAGGAGAGGGAGAGGGAGGGGGAGGTCTGGTCTTCCCTGCTTAGGCTGCTGCCCCTGTGACCCAACCTCGGATAGGCAGTAGAAGATGGATGGATGGATGGCACTTAATAAACACATTTTAGTGTAAAATGTATAGGTACTCACGACTGAGCTGATTGATGACCGGATGAATCGGTCGCGGTGTAGAAGTCATTTATATAAGTTTTACTTTGCTACCATGGTGCATTCAAGGACCACAATGTGCAAAATCTCAACACTTGGTGAAAAAATATCAGTGAAGCATGAAGGCCTAACATGTAACAATTGTATGCTGTACATTTGATCTGTATTCTAAACGATTATCCATTGCGGCCTATTGTTGGAGAAAAAACATTTGAAAAAGTTTTTTGATCCGAATATTAATTTGCGGCGCCGTAATTGTTGAATGGCAAATGTGCAGAACATCTACCGGTAAATTTTTATTTTCTTACGTTCCAGACCAAAGTACCCAACTACTTGTAGTACAACACAGCCTTTGTCGAGAGAATTACCTCCACTGCTTCCGCCTCCGCTGGCGCCTGCGTGCTTGGTGCTGGCACTGCGTCCCCCAGGCGCCCGCTTGCTCTGGCTACGAGAGTTTGGCTTCGAAATGGTACTAAGCTCCTGTTCGATGGTACACAAGTCAGCCATCAGGGCATCCAAGTCTACCGTGTCTCCCTGGTTCAGTGCCTCTGCATGGAGTCAAGATAAACAACATTATTATATTGGCCTTTTCGGCCAGGGGTGTCACATACTGAAAAATGAAAGGTACTGAAAAATGAAAGGATGCAAGGACCATTTTGATATTTTGAAAGCCTCACATGTAGATATGCTAAGGAGTTAAATATACTTCAAGAAAAAATTGCTCTCAGCCTTGTCATGCTGTGTAGGTAAAAAGAGCGACATCCGTCTTTGCTCCCCCCCCCCATTTTTGCTGTTGTTTTTTCCCCTCCAAATATTTCAACTGTCTTCTTAAATAATCTTCATAAATGTTCTTTTTTGTAGTATTCTGACTTTATTCCCATAATATTAGAACTTTTTCCCTCAACCTAATTTTCCAAAAATTCCAACTTTATTTTTTGTTTCTCATAACATGACTTTAAAAAAAACAAAACAAATTATCTTTAATATTCTAACTCTATGCTACTAAAATGGCATTATTTTTCCTTATAATTTGAGTTTGTGCTAATAAAATTATGACTTTTTTTTTGTTACAATACATAATTTTTTTTATCTCTTAATGTTTTGACTTTATTCTTGTAAAATAACAGCTGTTTTTTCCATTTCTGCTGGTATTTTTTCCCCCCAACGTTCTTGTAAACTTTCTTCTCATAATTGTGACTTCATTCTCATAATATTTAGACTTTATTAACATGACATAGCTTTTTCTGCAACCTTGTGTTCCAAAAATGACAACTTTATTCATTGTTTTGTTTGTTTCTCATATTATTACAGCTTTTTTCTTTAATATTTCAACTTTATACTACTTCAAATTACACTTTTCCTCATAACATGTGATGTTATTCCCATAAAATTACCCCTTTTTCTTGTCAAATTACAACTTTTGTCTTTTAATATTTTGACGTTATTCTTGTAAAATAAATCCACAGGCCGCACTTCCCAGGGAACGATACAGCAAACGGAATCATCAATAAGATGATTTCGGCCTCACCGTTGATATTATACATTGAGAAGCGGTAGGAGAAGTTTGCCATGTTTGTCTCCTGCCTGAGAGGAGGCTTCTGCAGTACCTTCTGGGGTCTGCTGTCATCCAGACTCTACAGAGAAAACACACACAAAAAAAAGGGGGGGGATGAACACTGACAATGCATTCAACGGTGTCTGTCTGCTTCATCATTACACACAAATCACACTAATACACAACACAAAGAGGCAGTGGGGGGGTGGGTTGCTAGGATACAGAATGGGGCTACAGGATTAGCAGTGTTAAGTTGCCATGGTGATAGGCCATCATTTGCCTGGATCATGTAGCCGTCATTGAGAGAGAGTTTGTGTGTGTGTGTGTGTGTGTGTGTGTGTGTTTTAACCTGTGTGAGCTTGTCCAACTCCCCCAGCCAGGCCCCAAACATCTTGTCCAGGTCTTGGTCCTCCTTGTCACTGTCCTCCTCGGCTCCATGATCCAACTCGTCGTCTGATACCTGCTCCATCTACCAGACAGACACGGATACAAAAAAGAAAAGAAAAAGAAAAAGCACACTGTTATTTAAATGCACGTTTAAATGGCTGGGATCAAATACACACACACACACACACACACACACACACACACACACACACACACACACACACAAGGCTCAGTTCAACCTCACTGCCTGTTACCATGGCAACCGCTCGTGTCCACTTGCCTGTGCCAGGTGGGTGACACTATAACCAATCTGTGTGTGTGTGTGCGTGTACATATGTTTGAGTCGTTATTTTAACTCAAATGTCATCGAAATCCTTAGGTTTTCTGCTTATTAAGTGTATTTGGGCAAAAAACACACTACGGGCCGTCACATGACGCAGCAGGGACCAACCCAAGTCGGAAAGAAACAGGAGCTCTGTCAAAAGGTGATGACAGAGCTCCCTCTAGTGGACTCAGAGGAAAATGGTGAAACTGCAGTTGCGTGACCTCTCACCCAATTTTACATGCTCTCGCGTCATTTAACGGAACATACACCCAAAACGTGTCAATTGTGACTCATTTACACGTCAGGCATGCCCCTTCTGTCATTAAAAAGCCAACGAAGCTCAGAGAACACGGACCAGCTAACCTAGCAAAAAACACCTGTAATTTGAGGATGCTTTACTTAGTGCACGCCATGTATGTTATTATGTGATTGTGAATATAAAGGTTACAAATAGATACAGTGGAACCGCGGTTTTCAAAAATTGCTAAAAAAAAAAATGTCCCGGCTTTCACCCACACAACGGTGACTGAAAAATCGGTAGTGATTCTTTTAGAGATGGGACGCTACGGACTGATTCCGGCCAGGAAATCCTTTAATAATCTTCATTATGTGTGTTTGGGTGGTTTATTTGTTCATAGAACACACACCAAACGATGAACAACTCGTGTCTGTCTCCTTTCATCTTAGTTTGATGTACAGTATTTGATTCATTATTATTATATATAGTGGTGTGGAAAACTGTTTGCTCGCTTCCTGATTTTTTTCCCATGTTTGTCACACTTATATGTTTCAGATCATCAAACAATTGAAATAGTAGTCAATGACAACACAACTGAAGACAAATGCAGGTTATCAAGCCATTTTTAAAGCTTTGGGACACCAGCAAACCACAGTGAGAGCCCACAACAACATCCAAAGAATTGCGGGCTTCACTTGTCTCAGTTAAGGTCAGTGTTCATGACTCCACCATAAGAAAGACACTGGGCAAAAACGGCCTGCATGGCAGACTTCCAAGACCAAAACCACTGCTGAACAAAAAGAACATTAAGGCTCGTTTCAATTTTGCCAGAAAACATCTTGATCATCCCAGAGACCTTTGGGAAAATACTCTGGTCTGACGAGACAAAAGTCAAACTTTTTGGAAAGTGTGTGTCCCATTACATCTAGCGTAAAAGTAACGCCGCGTTTCAAAAAAAGAACATCATAGCAACCGTAAAATATGGTGGTGGTAGTGTGATGGTCTCGGGCTGTTTTGCTGCTTCAGGACCTGGAAGACTTTTTTCGTTTTTTTTTAATATCAGAGCTCTGTAGACACACAATAACACCCCTACAGTCACCATTACACTCATATTACCCAGTATAGTACACATAATCAGAGAAAATAAGCCATTTAAGACACACTGTAAATAAGACTCGTGCTCGTCTGTGTTTCAATAAATGTCTTCCGGACATGTGGGATTCAGAGTTGAGTGTGATGATGATTATTATTACTGTTGTTGTGTCTGTTGTGAGCTAATTCAAACCTGCAATAATCGTTGTTGACAGTGATCAAGTCTGGTGCGTGTGTTACTAGTGACACCTAGTGGCCAGTGTAGATTACAGTTCATCAATGTCCTTTAATCCCTTGAACTGTATTTGTATTTTAGTTAATTTAGGCATTTTTAACTTTGGCCAAGGATATGTAAAAATGACTTAATATGCATATTTTCTGACTAATGATGGGCTGTAGTAAAATTACAAAACTGGTCAGTAATTATTATTTGAAAAACCAAGATAAAGTAGTGACGGATGACTGTATTTAGCTTTGTTTCTATTAATTAGCCTCTATAAAATGTGTTTTGTGTTAATATTTCTGGACGTCTGCAACAGATCAACTGCATTTACATTAGTTCTAATGGGAAAAACGTATTCGGTTTTCGTACATTTCCGTTAAATGACCAAAATCGAGGTTTGGCTGTATGGATGAGGGATTCCATCTCACATATACAGTGTACAATGTCGTGTTGCCAGTAAAAGGAAAGGAGGTTAGGAGAGAATAAGTGCAAGAGAGGGTGCAATGAGCGCTGGAGCGCTGACGCCGCTCACGCCTTCTTATCAGGTCTGTTTAGACAGCATCATGCTATCAAACGAATGAACCACCATGCCTGCCAGCTTACACTGAGCAATACGGTTTCAACTCCTGACTCATGGGAGACGCTGAGTCAAACATTAGTCACCCATGTTCTATCAAAAAGTCAGCAAAATTCTTCAAACTTGACCGGTCGCTCCCTTACCCCTCTTGTGGTGTTAGTCAGTTGGCAGGACTTACTCACAACGGAGGTGTTAGCATGTTGGTCATACCTAGTGAGGCTGCTTCCACTGCATGTGCGTAAACCAATGCAAAAAAGTAGGGATGTCCGATAATATCGGCCAACCTACATAAAATTGTAATCTGTATAATCTGTGAAATCTGTAAATATTGTTATCGGGTTTTTTTTCCCTATAATGAAAACTCATTTTAGAAAACGCTGTATATAGGCTTGTGGGCTCCCGAAAGATTTACCAGCACGCAAATGATCAAACCGCGTCCTGAAGCGTGTAAACTCGGGATGTGAACAATAAACCGATGCGACCGGTTATCCGGTTTGAGGAGCGAACGATTCAGATTCGCTGGTAAAAGACTGCTGTAACGATAATAATCAGCCATAAATCGACCGTATCGCTTCCGGGAAAAAGCGCCGCCGATGCTAGCTAACTAGCCGGCATTTGAATGCCGACGTTTGGAAAGTTTTGGAAAATTTCAAGAAGGATGCACAACTTGACCAGCCAGACTAACAGAGGCGAGTATGCTAGCTAGCCTGCTGGCATTTGTACGCCGATGTTCGAAACGTCTTTGGATTCATTTCGAGAAGGGTGCAAAACCTGAGCAGCCAGACCAACACAGGCGAGTATGGTACCTTTTCTTCTTTGTAACTTGAACATTGAACATTTTTAAATGTTGTACAATTACCATTATGACATTTTCAGTACGGGATTGTTCACTTTTCCAAGCTAAAACAGCATTTTCATTGCAGTCATGTGGCAAATACTTCTATTTACTTATCTGTGCTTGGAAGAGATGTGTCATTGGACAATACCGGCATATCAGATATCGGCAAAAAAGCCGGACAAGTGATGTGGAAAAACAACCACAAGACAAAGTAGCCACTCATTGGAATTAGTGAATAACTTCCGCGTGCTCCTCACAATACATATCAAGCATGCAAACCCAAAAGAAGCCAACCAAGAATGTGTTGTGTATGAGCGTGTAAAATTACACCACTCACACGCAGGCCACGGGTGTGGGCGGACCTAGATATGCAGGAACTGTTTGCCAATATTCTCTGTGGCGCTGCTGTGTGTCCGCAAACACACACTTTTAACAGCTGTTTAAACAGCAATCCGCCTGCAGTCCCTTCAAGACACACATACACCGACATGCAAGGCTTTGCAAATTTTCCCCAACTGTAAGAAGGCAAACCACACCGACAATACGAATAAAATAAGAAACACACACACACACACACACACACACAAACACACAAAAAGCGGCCTGCTGTCATTTCTAATGGAATCGTAACCTCAATGGTGGACGCTAGTGCAGTTTTAAGTGAATTACCACCCGAGTCCGTGCTTTTAAACCTTTGGAGTGTGACCCCAGAGAGGTGCAGGGACGGGGGGAACCTCAGTGTGTCCCCCTAAGGCATCATCATCTTAAACCAGACAGCCTTAGCCCTTTTATCTGGTCATACGACTCGGTCCTGCTCTCTCGTCAGAGCATGGGCGGCACTCATCTGTCTCCTGTGACTCTATGGGTGGCTCAGAGGTCAGAAAGGGAAAGGTCAAAGATCATTGGTCTGCTCTTTTTATGTGTCCCTTTGCTGCTCAAGTATAAATGCTTTGCATAAGCAGAGATGAACACAAGGTGTGCAATACGAACGTGTTTAGAAACCGAACGCTCGATCCCAGAGACGTATTTCGACGCCTTTTACATTTGTTTTTTTTGTGATGACGCAACTGCACACTAATAGATGTCACTGTCACTGCAGTTTTAAGGCATAAAAACGGCCACAAGGTGGCAGAGGTGGCAGAGGATAAGAGCTCAGCATGGCTCATTTGCATGTATTAACACAATCTGCAGCAACAATCTGCAGCAAGGAGGACGTGGAAGAGCGTGGAGGAGTGTAGCGTGCAGAAGGTTACGCATTTTAGGAAAATTGTAACGCATGCGCGCGCGCGTGCACACAAATGCACACACAAAGTTTAGCTCCAAATGTGAAAAGTGTAAATAGTTCATGGTGTTTTATTTGTAAATAAATTGTTATTTTGATGTAAAACAACCATTTTTTGTGTTTATGTTGTGGTGCAGTTGTTTAGAACTGCAACAAAAAAAGTGAGTGAGTGAGTCAAAGTGAAAGTTATGCTTGAAATGTTTCTTTTCACAAAAAGCTGCTCCTCTCCCTTTTCTAGTCGGGAACTGATATTTTTCTGAAACTTACCTATGTTCTACTGCCGATAAATAAAGAACAGAAAAAGGTTGAAACAAACTTTTTTTGTCCTGATGAAAGACGAGAGTCTAATCTTTTGCTAGGTTCCATGTTTATATAGCCGTGGAACACAATATTATTCTGTGTGCCTTGAGAAATCAGTCAACAACGTCTAAAATGGCCGCCACTGAGTTGTCTTTTGAAAAAATGGCTGGGTTTGAATGAGTTAAAAGCCTTAAAGAAAGCGCACGGGATGAAAAAAAAAGCTAGCAGAGGAGAATATTTCTATCTTTAGACGCTGGTATCAGAGTGTTGAGAGATTTGTTGCGCTGGGTAGACAAACTGCTTAAAAAGAGCCCCCTCCTTGCGTTTATGTCTTAAGTACGCTACATGATGTGGAAGTATCATATCATGAAGTTGCTGCGTATTGAAGTGATCCCTGGTTTAATTTTTAGGCGGCGAAGTATGAGAACTTCCCGAGATTTCAATGAGATCTTCTGAATTTCTAATGACACCATTTATGTTAGTCTGTGTATGGCAGATTGGCGGTAATCGACGGTTAGTGCTCAGTGCCGTATGTTGCTTTTTTTTTTTTTTTTTTAAACACAGCAGTCAGGAAGTGTTTTTCCGGATGTAAGAATTGTGTATTGAAACCGCAATAAGGCAGCGACGGGAAGATTTGATGGTTTTCAGGGAGCTAAAGTCCCACCTCACGGACAGCTGTTTCGTAAACAAAGCACAGTCGGATGCCAGATTCTGCAATATTCATCCCATTACAGTGATCCCTCGTTCATTTATCCTAGTTAACTGGCTCACGACCCGACAGTGATAAGTGAATTTCCACAAGTTAGGAGTCCTTATTTATAAAGGAATATTTTCATAGTTTGAGCATAGAAAACCTGTTTTTACAATCTTCTAAATACGGTTTTTAACATTATTAGAGCCTTCTATACATGAAATAACATCCCTTTAGTCACCTTTACACCTAGTAGACATAAGAGAATAAGACATAAATAAGACATAATATAAACTCACACATTAGCATTGGGAGAGTTCCTGGTTAACTTCCGGTTGGTGGCTGTCTCATCGATGGAACATTACTGACACCCAGCGACAAGTGTAGAAAACCACCTATCTCAGTGTCTTTGAATGCATCTTCTGAATGCCTTGTATTTGCAACAGGCTGCAGAGGGCAGGAGTGACGGTATCACTATCTACTGTCCACAGGAGACTTCATACACACCAGAAGATGCAAACCACTCCAGGCTGGAATTTGCCATAAAGCACAGAGACGAGCCTCAAAAAATCTCAGACACAAGTTTTATGGACTGAAGAATTTTTTAGGCTCATCTCTCTTTTTATTTTTAGGTTTTTTTTTTTTTTTTTGCCAAATCCCAGCCTGGCCTTCCTGTTCTTTTTGCTAATGAGCGGTTTGCATCTTCTGGTGCATGTTTGACACATTCTCAAAGTGTGAGAAACTCCCACGAGACGGCACAAAGTCATTGGCTGTAAGAGGAAAGAGCCAGCCCGTCGGTGGCGAGTACTTTAAATGCTTCATTGAGCACGTTGCGCCTCGCTGCATTATGCCTATTTGGGGGAAAACTATACTCCACATGCATCAAGAAGTAGATGGGTCAGTTTCTCTTACACCTACTGTTGCTGCCTATCTTTGTCTGTCACCTGATCACCTGATCAAGCCTCGTCTAACATTCCACCCTACTAAACAAGCAACAAAAGTATGCATGATCTGTGCTGATATTGGATCGATATCGGTAGCAGTCGGTATTTAAGGCTGCAATATCGAATCGGAAGTGAAAAAGTTGCATCGGGACACCCCTACTTTTCAGTCTACAGCAAAAATATAAGGAATTGGTCTCACTGTATATCATACGGTATAAACCAGCGGTTCTCAACTAGTGGGTTTGGGGGCCCAAAAGTGGATCCAGTCGCGGATCCATTCTGGGTGGGTCGCAGGTTATTTTGAGTTAAATCCAGCAATATTTTAGTCATCTTCCTCCTTGGTATAAGTGAAATATCTGATTTTGTGGTCTTATTTAGTGCAATTTTGATATTTAGTTTTCATTTATGCATCATTTGTTTGCATGCAGACATAATTTCCTTGACAAAATGCCTTCTACGTTACTTTAAAATGCACTTTGGACATGTAATTACGTGTGTTAAATTATTCAAAAGATGACAAGCGATTTTAAAAAAGAAATACATTTGCTTGGTTTCACTTTAAAGTATAAAAAAATACCCAAATAAAATAAGGAATATATAAGTAAATACAAAATACAACAATGACTTCAATGAAAGTGTTAAAAAATACCAATAAAATAAAGAATTAATTAAGCAAATAAATGTAACAATGACATTGAGCACTGGAAAATGTGGGTCCCAGGTTGTGACAATTTGAGAATCTCACTGTCCCAAATACTTGTGGACCTAACTGTACATCACGGTCAATTTGTCACACATGTTAACAGCTGAGCTAAATGCATAATCAATGAAAAGAAGGTCAGCGATTGCTTGAAAACAGACAACAGAAATGTGTTCCTCTTTCACATGACATGGAATAACTGATGCTGCCTGCTGGCCTACTTTGGCACCAAACAGAATGTGCTTATTTCCATCTGCAGTTTCCATAGTCCTTAAAGCATTAAGTCTTGCATCAGCCGTTTCTGCCGCGTGGATGGGGACAGGGAAAAGGGTGAGTTAAACATGAGATCATGGGTCACATTAAGTACCCGTTATTTGTACGGTCTTTGGCATTTTCACACAGTTTACAGTGCCGTGAAAAAGTGTTTTCCACCTTCCTGATTTCTTGTTTTTTTGCATGTTTGCCACAATTAAATGTTTCAGATCATCAAACAAATTTAAATATTAATCAATGACAACACAACTGAACACAAAATGCAGTTTTTAAAACTTTACTTTTACACCAGATGTTGTTGTGTGGTCTTTGGTGACCTCTTGGATGAGTTGTCGCTGCGCTCTTGGGGTACTTTTGGTTGGTCGGCCGCTCCTGGGAAGGTTCACCACTGTTCCATGTGTTCGCCATTTGTGGATGGTGGCTCTCACTGTGGTTCGCTGGAGTCCCAAAGCTTTAGAAATGGCTTTAGAACCTTTTCCAGACACATAGATCTCAATTACTTTCTTTCTGGGGGAGAGCAATCACTTTTTCACACAGGGCCATGTAGCTTTGGATCTTTTTTCTCCCTTAATAATAAAAGGTTTCATTTAAAAACTGCATTTTGTGTTGAGTTGTGTTGTCATTGACTAATATTTACATTTGTTTGATGATCTGAAACATTTAAACGTGACAAACATGAAAAAAACATCAGGAATATGTATATGAACAGAATAGTTTCACCCTCTCATGTGAACATTTTAAACTCCCCAATGAATCCTTTCATAAGTCAGTCGCACAGGAAGCTGCTCAGCAGGGAGGAAGAAGGAGTATCAACAAAATTGTGGTCAAATATTTTATACCATGATGACTGAGCTCCAAAGACTATTTTTGGAGCTCGTCAATGCAAAAGAGACCAAGACTATAAGGTTCTTTTTCCAGTTAAAAAACAGCAGACGTGGTTAATGGTGTGACCAATACTCCAATAAGTCTTGTGCCCATCAAGCCACCATGGAGTGAAGTAGACTATGAATCACTTCCTGGGCGTCAACATGCATTTGGCTGCTGTCATTAGGCCTGCAAAACACACTTTGTTTGTCAAGACTGAAGACAGAAAACACGCAGCCTGAGGAGTGAATGCATTTCAGACATTAAACACTCACACACACTTCGCAGTGTTTCCCATACATACAAGTACAGTACAAGACTAATAGGCTTTTTCACTTCTATCACAAAGCTGAGATGCAATTTTTGTTTCATCTCCAGGCATATCTACAGGTGCTGCTTTACAAACTAGAGAAGCACTCGGAGAGCACAGACCTCCGCCAAGCGGCGTAGTCCCCCCCCATACTGTGATTCACATCAAAATAGTAATCCTGCATTTTTTTTGGATCAGTCTTTG
This sequence comes from Dunckerocampus dactyliophorus, assembly GCF_027744805.1. Lineage (NCBI taxonomy): Eukaryota > Metazoa > Chordata > Actinopteri > Syngnathiformes > Syngnathidae > Dunckerocampus > Dunckerocampus dactyliophorus. The sequence continues at coordinate 49,637,757 of NC_072819.1, read as the reverse complement.
ATAATTTGTAGAACATGTTGGAACCTTCTTGTGTATTTTTCCCCAAGTGCTCTGACCATTTTTTGTGGAATTATACGCACAAAGCCAAAAACGGCATCTCGCACTGTTAAAGAAACCTTTTAAAATTTCCTGGATCCAGACGGTGATCCGGACCACCCCCAAAATTTAAATCAGTTCTCTCCATACCCCATTTTCGACAATTCCTGAAAATGTCATCCAAATCCATTCAGAGCTTTAAGTTATTTTGAACGCAAACAACCAAACAGACAGAAACGTCAGCAAAAACATAACCAGCGCTGCGCTTTGTGGAGGTTAAGATCAAAGTGGCCATTGCATGCTTTCATTTTTCAGTATATGGCCCTCGCTGGAAAAAGTTTTGGCTGTAACCGGTGGTTGTTTATACTAGGGACCGTCAATAAATTACGATTGCGTTGAGTGTTTGTTAAAAAAGAAGAGTCATATATTCTAAATCACACCACAAATTGATCTATAACCATGTCCAATGATTAGTCCTACCCTAAAAGTATTTTGAACGCCCATTTTTTCCAATTTTATCTTTTCTTGGATTTTTTTTTGGATTAGGGACCTGACTCAGAGGTTTGTTACAAAAGCCAAACAATATTGTTGGTCATGCTGTGTAATAAAAGTTAATTCAGCAATACAGTGTTCCCTTGTTTATCGCGTGGCATAGGTTCCGAAAATAGCCCGAAATAAGTGAAATCCACGAAGTAGCCAACTATATTTTTTTAAAACAATGATTATTTATGTTTCAAGACTGTAAAACCCCTCACCATACACTTTATACACTTTTCTCAGGCAGCCATTAACATTTTCTCACATTTCTCTCTTGTTTAAACACTCTCAAAGTTAAAATGTTTGTTTCTTAATGATCAACCTATTTGGATGGACACCAGATAAGTGACTCACTGGTATTTCACTCATATGACTTTGCCTCTTCATTTGGCTGTAGCGTTTTTGTCAACATATTGCTCCTGTCGTCGTATTTTCCCTTAGCTTCTTCTGGTTCTTCTATTGGCGGTTAGCAGCAAGCAAGCTCACACGCAAGCAAGCTAGTTTGGTAGCCATGGCATGAAGGAGATTGATTGACAATGGTCTCCAGCCAATCAGGACGCAGAAGACAATGGCTGGTGCATACAGAAGACAGAACAGAGAGCGACACCGCTGCCTGTGCTAAAGCACAGAACTACAGCACTCAACTTCCCACAATGCAATTCTTAAAGGGCCCGGCTTCTTTTTAATGCTTTGAAGAGCTATTTTCATAGCCATATTCAATTCCACACATTCATGTTTATAACAAAACATTATTTCCCCCCCCAAAAAAGAAAAAAGGATCAGTATGGGATCGGATCGGATCAGCAAGACTAGAAAAAAAAAATCGGATCGGAAGCCAGGATGTTGAGCACACATACACGCCCCTGACACGAGTCAAAGCCAGACCGATAAAAAGATAACCTGCTCGATTGGTGAACAAAAGCAGAGCAGCTCCACTGTGAAAAAGACACGTGCCAAATGTGACACAGACTGCAACGAAGGGTGTGACTGACGGTAGATGAGATGGATAAGGTACAACAATGGAGGAAGGGTGCCGCCTATTCGGATGGGCTGAACAACAGCTCCAGTGTCATTATTCATGTGTGACCGACAGCCTGCGAGCGGTCGAGGAGGACCCACATTTACAGCTCAACAAATTCTTAAACAAGTGCACTGGAGCGCAGCGTGACACAGTGAACTGCTTGGGCTTACCCTATTACCGAGCGAGGGCAAGGCAAGAGGAGGGGCATAACGGACCCGGCGAGAGGGGAGGAAGGCAGAACCGAGGTCGGCAGATGGAGGCCGAGAGCGAGGGAGTGTCAGGGGAATAAAAGGTGGTCAGGAGGTGCAACGACTGCTTTCCAATATCACCGTTTCCATGGTTACCACACTCGCTCGGCAGATCCCATTCGCCTGCATGGTCATGAAAGCCTCCATGTTGTAATAATAATACAAAAGAAATCAATAAAACAAAGAAAAAGCAGGCTTCAAAACCGGTGGTCATAATGGGGCAAAGATGGGGGGGGAATGCTGTTGAGATGTTCACTATTTCTTGTTATTACAACTCACTTAGGGGACCAAGTGGGGGGGAAAGTCACTGTTGACGTGCTACACTGCTGACTATGACTTCATGTAAAAAAAAATGCCAAACTATCCCTTTAAACTTTGAACCCTGCGGCTTATACAGCGGTGCGGCTATTTTATGGCCATGTTCTAATCTCGTGACTTCTCCTACACTTAAGAACTACTGCTAATCGTTCAAATGCTGTGCCGCTCGCAAATCAGTGAGGAAACGGTAGCTTGTCATTTGCAGAAGCCAATTGTCAACCCATCGGAAATCGCAGGAGGTAATTAATACAACAGTCTGACTCACGGTGTCATCTTAGAGCGAACATTAAAATCATCATACAGCAACCTAACACTCAAAATGTAGGTAAGAAATATACAGGACAAGTACCAATACGAGAATTAACTATTTTTAACAGCTTCCCATCAGGCACTGCTTCTCGTCAAAGCAGTTCATTGGCCATGGCTGCCGGGGCGCTGCGGTGATTCATTCAGCTGCCTCACTGATTCCCAGCAGGCTCTTGAGTAAAACTCAGCTTGACCCTACAAGGATTCAAGGTGTTTCAGGGTTTGTCCACCGGAGAAGAGGGTTTATGTCTACTCCCTGTTTGGGAATGATGACCACGCAACACATTTGCTGCATGAGCAAAACACTCCTCCTTGAGCTGAGCAAAACATAAAAACATATGCAAAGCCAGTGCATGAAAGCATTCATCCCGCTGTGCACTGGATGCTACCTACAGGCAGAGAGATCTGCACTTAGTAGATGCGCAACAATCCCCATCGCTATCTTTTCCTTGTCCTACCTGTCTGAAGCCTTGCATGCTATTAACGGACACAAAAGTAGGCTAGCCAGTTGTCTCGCCACCATAGCCCTTTTAAAAACTGCATGTGTTACATGTTAAACAGTGAAGGGTGAAATTTAGTGAGCACCGAGAGCACTGCTGGAAAAACACTTTGTTGTGAGCATAGTTGTTTTATTTATTTTTATAGAATTAACTTGCCCTTCGGGTGAAATAATAATTAGATTTATAATAATAATTAATAGTAGGGCTGTCAAATGATTACATTAAAAAAAATTGATTAATCGCAGTTTAATCATGATTAATTTCTAATCACCATTTGCAACTATGTCTGAAATCTGCCCTTTTCAGTGTATTTTGTCAACAGAAAGGTAAATTACTGGATTGTACAATTCTATATATATTTAACACATGGTATGTTTGTCAACAGCTCCGAATGAAATGAAAACTTAAATCAAGCTTAAACATACTACACACCATAATATAATATGTCTGTCTTTTTGCAATGTCCTCTGAAGTCAGCTATGGGCGTATGGGCGTAGAGGTATTTACAACAGTATTGTACATCTCAAACGCAGTACAGTAAGAATAGAACAACTAACAGATACCACACAATTAAATGGGGCCATCTGAGCAATTGCTCTTTTTGTGTGAGAAATAGAACAGACTAGATTGCCTGAATGAACTTTAGTAGTTGTTAAGCACTGTAGCGTTAATGTTCGGAGTGTCCGTGAATGCACCTCGCGGCAGTGTGGTAGACAATACGCAGGTGTTGTTCCAAGGAGGAACGGAGAGACTCGTTTGCAAGATACATGTATGGCGTTGGAATTGAGCGCTAAGTTGGAATAAAGTTTAAATCAACAGTTTCAGACTCTTGTGTACGTCTGTGGGGATGCTACACTTGCCTCCGTCTACCGCCATAATACACATTTGTGGCTTGCCGTGATGCGCATGCATTCATTACAGTAACAATTTCATGGTAATAATTAGGCGTGTCACGCGACGGCGGCGTTACAGAGATGGCACTCATTCCCGCTGGCCTGCTCGGTGAATTCTTCACCTTTGTTGATGGCCTGTATTTAATTACCGAATAAATGCATGACGCAAGAAACACATGTGCACCCTTACTGGCTAAATATACAGTATCAGCAATGCCGCTAAATTGTCAATACGGATGTCTTCTATGTATGATGTGTGTTATGAAACGTAACCGGTGATCGTGGGTGCTTGGAGGCTGTCGCTGAACCAAATGTAATGAGCATCGATAGAACCGCTCGGTGATTAAGGGTGCAGACATGTTCGAAAATCTTTGTGGGTTGATCTGACAAATCTTTCAGTAAAGTTGATCAAATGTAGAATTACTACAGCGCTTGGACATCAACAAGTAGCAAGCAGCTGTTCAACTCCGATGGAAAAAAAGCAGCCCCACGTCACTCGCTGACGCTGGGAACACCGGGGTAGGTTGGATTGCAAGGTTCCTTGCACACTGCCACTTCCATATTAATGCATTATCATTCATAGTAGCCATGCCGTAGTTCACAGTCCAATTGGCTTCTGGCTGCCCTGTTCTCACGATACAGCTTTTCTCCAAACGACAAATATCGTCACACGAGATCTCGTCACCCCTGCTAATAATGAAATAAATTAGTTAATTTTTAACAGCCAGCCCTTGTGAATAGTCATTTGTTGACTTTTCACAACTGTGTCTATGCAGCTGAAAACAAACATAAGGAAATGGTCATGAATAAGGTGCAAACACTGCATCCTGGGGCTTCACATTCATTCTGCATTTGCAATCAGGACGGGATACAGCCCACTAGGAGCGTCTCCTTGTGTCCAAGTCTGTCACGGTTCCCCCTCACATGGTTTTACTTAAACTGGGAATTATCTCCCGAGGCTTGGCTCCTCTTTCATTTGGCTTTTCATTTACAAGACCCTCAGAGTGCCAGCGAGTTTGTGCAAACGACAAGCATACAAGTCCATGCTGCAGTAAGCAACAATAAATACATAAACTGTACTGGCAACTTTTGACCACAGCAACTTGTGCATTTGTTTAGAATTTATTGCCTCAAGAAAGCAGCCATTAGTCACTCCAGTGTACAGGAACTCTTACCTCTGAAGTGGATTGGCCCTCTTCCTACTGAGGTTAAAGTTCAGTCAAAACCACCACTCCACTCTGCCTTTTATCCGCTGAAAAAGAAAAGAAAGGGCAAGCACATGAGGCCGTCGGTCAGGCTAATTCTGAAAACTTGGGGATTGACTGCAGCAGAGGAACAGAGCAAGCCGGCAGCTGGAGGAGAGCATACTCGAGTCTCTGTAACAAAAACACAGCGGATTAACTGCGGAGGAAGCACGACTGAAAGACTGACACATACCATTTGAAAGGGAGCAAGAAGTTCTCAACCTAATCAGGAGCAGCTCTGCTCGTTAGAAACTTTCACTTGGGCGGGAGGGCTTCTTCAGTTCGCTACAAAGCCTCTCACAAACACAGACGCTGGTATTGTTAAAAACATTCATTTCTGTACATTACGGCTTTAACAGAGTTGTGTTACTGGAAACTGAAAAAGGGGAATGCAGGCAGCTGACAACTATCAGGAAGCTGTTCCCGCCGCCCTCAGCTGTCCCTTCATTTTTCTTTGCACCAACTGTTATTCACGCCACAGCATGCGCCTGGTCTCCTTGCACAAGAAAAACAGCGGCTGCATGTTCCCGCAGAAAACACACACCAGCCAGAGAGTTCATGCGCATGTTTGTGTGCGTGCACGTCATCCACACGCTTGGCACATGCACCTCCTTCCAACTGCCCGGTGCAAACTGTTCACAGAGTGTAATATCAGTCAGTCTGCGCGGGCCCGGCGAGCAGGTGTGGCACTGACACATGGACCCGTGCAGCTGCAGGGGAACACAGTTGCTGCAGTCACAACAACAGCGGGGTTGGCGGGCAGCTGCTCACTGGCAGAAAACAAAGACCGTGACAGGGAAGCTAAGCAAATACATTTTCAGGAGTCAAAATTGAGTGTTTATGTATGTTTTGCTATACAAAAGCATCTGTGTTTCAGGGACATAAGGAGCTGGACCCAACAGCCCTGGAAACAAGATCCCCCCTTGTGAGGCTACTCCAAATACTATAAATAAGAACAACATACAACAACATACGGCTCGCCTGAAAAGTGCCTGGCATTCAGCTGTTGGCGCCCCACTTTAACAACACAACAAAGGGAAACACTGTGTAGTGGGCACAGGTGTGTCCTTGTCCACCCACGCTTCCCATCCCTTAGCAACACTCCTCGGGGGCAGCTCACTTCCTGCCGGGGCAGGAAATCGGAAGGAGTGCCTGCAGGGGAGATGATGATGTCACAGGAAAAGAGAAAGACGGAATTGTTGTCGGGAAGCACAGTAAATGTCGCTGCCGATGTAAATGCAGAGTGGTGTGGCAGTTCTGGAAGAAAGACTCCCTGCAGGGAGAATTGCATCAGCATAAAACGATGCTGCGGCTTCCTGAACCATGAACATTAGGTTCCAATCTGGGTCGGTGCATTAGTATTGATCAATGCATTGCTTTTAGTACGCCTGCAACCCAAATAAGTCTGCGCTCTCGCTTGGCAAACTGCCCGACATAAAAAAAATAAAATAAATCAACACACACCATATGTTAAGTGCACAATGCCTGTGACCATAATTTACACAAACATATTTCTACTAATACAGCACAAAGTGCTTGTAGGTCACATGACAATCGGGTATGTACAGTCATGATCCCCATGTCGCACTCACAACTGGCATGAATGCTAAAGGAGGTCATGTCTGGTTGCGATTACAAGGAGTTTATCTCCTCTCCTCAGCGGGATTCTCCACGCTCCGTGCAGAGAGCGCCAGGCCTGGGAGAGAACACATGGTGGGAATTACGGAATAATGCTGTGTCAGGAATGTTCCCACGGTGGCCCCGTGGGGTCTGATGGCGCATCCCATTGGCTGCCTAGTTGCCAGTGAGGTTTATGGGTAATGTAACGCACACATACATACAAAGTTACATGATATAATGTCTCTCGTGTTGACGCACAGTTTGACTTGCTGGACCGTTTGATGAATCGCATTCTGTTTTGAAAAGATAAGGAAGCGATGGGGGGGGAGGGGGCAAGCTGGACTACCATAAACAAGCCAGTTGAAGTCGGTCACCGTGCCAAGCAGCTCCTGGTTCATTTGCTTGTGTGATCCAGGAACCACTGGAGAGAAGATCAGCATATCGGAGTAAAGAGATTAGCTAACTACTTTTAAGATACTCAGTTGTCAGAGGCTCGCTGCCAGAGTATTAGTCAACGATACACACAGACACAGATATTTCATCGGATTACGCCCACAAATTTGAGCGACTGTCGAGGGATTTTTTTAACCCAACTGTGTCAATGCAGCTGCTTCTTCTTTGGATTGTAGGTCAGTGCTATTACCGCAGTGTCCTACATGAACCCTGACGCAAAAGAACAGCAGGCCTGCATGCCACCATGTAGTCAATTCTGTGAAAGTGACTTCCGTAAACTGGCAAGCAGAGTGACCTCAGCATCCTCATTCCATTTGCATTTTTCACCTCTGAGCCTCCAGATGCTGTGAGGGCAGGCTGCCATACGCACGTTCTGGTTTCCCTGCAAACCTGACACCCGCCTGCATGGCGACGCTCTCGCAAACATGCTGGTTGCAGTCTGAGGAACTTAGAGGGGAAAAGGCTGCTGTGCATATTTAATAGCAAAACAAGCCACAGTTTTAAGGATTTTAGGTCATGAACCTAAATGCAGCAAAGACTGGAATCTATTTTCTCTGCATAGGCAATTTGCTATGAAACCACTGAAAGCACGGCCCATGCACTGCATTTTGAATGTCCAACGTGAAACTAACTTCACCACGGTGCACTGCATGGTGGTGTTGCGCTTTCTTTTTCTTGCGAGTGGCAGGAGTCGAGTGTGGCCCAGAGTTACGAACATGATACGGCAACCGGTTCGGCCCGATCTCGTGGCGGAAGCCAAAATTATCCCATCTTCAAAATACAGTGGTTTGGATGGGGACATGCCTATCTTCGACTACACTGCCAGTAACTTCCAACATTATGCAACTTCTACCAGCTGCCCGTAAATTTGACCCACATCCAGACATAAGCGCCAGACAACGGCAAACCTCGACACTACAGCATCATCCACAGCAGTTCAGAATCAGTATTTATCTAATAACATGAAAAAAACATGAATAATGTAAATGGCATAGATACAAAACAAAGACGCTGATTATTTATCGACAAAATCCATCCTCCGTTCCAGATTGCAACAGACTATTTGTCAAACACTTATGCTTGGATCACGCAAAGGACAGCAAAATGCTCATGTTATTGTTAGGAGAATCTGAAATCTGATGAGTTAAAAGGAACAGGCACATTGCAAATACAGTTTAAGTGACATTGGCCAGCACTACTGATATTGAAGGCCCTGGGAAAATGACATTGACATGGCAACACCTAGAAGCTGAAATCTGAAGAGACAAAGGCCTCAAAGTACATTAACACAATTTCATGGAACAAATACTAGCAATGTAAGTTGTAAATGGAGGTCGGTGCTTTTGATAGTGTGTAGGCCAGCAGAGAAGACCTTGCTGGCCCTGACGTCCCACTGAGCTTAGAGGGAATGCATCCCCAGAGGTAAATGATGAGCATGGAGCATAAAAAGGTGGTAGGAATTTTGCAGAACAACTTTGTTGAACACACCAAAAGGCAAAAATGAGAGGATGGCAACACGACCACAAAAGACGGGAAGCTGCTTTTACTCTGCACGGTGACTCCGCAGCCATGTCCATTTAATTAAGGCGATTGATTGAGGAAGAAATAAACCCTCCTCGCATATCTACTCCTGATGTGATACATCACCCACAGTCTGTTTGCACATTGCCTTTCTCCTCTCTGAAGTGCCCCGACAAGCTTCCAGCACTATATATTCTTTCCACGTCACAGAGACATTAGCCAGTAACTCTCCAGGCTGTCCGCACACTCAATGGCCGCCCCATCCATCAACTCAGTTGTTGTGCAAGGACATGCTTTGGATTTCATATATGACCATGTGGGGCAAAAGGGGAAAAAAACACCACCATCAATCAACTCCTTCTTCCCGCCTTGGCCAATATCTGATGCAGATGATGGAATTTGCTCTAAGATAACTTTCAGGCTGATTTTTCAACTTTGAAAATGACTTTACGTTCGTCATGGGAACCCCTCAACTGTGTGACAGTACAACAACCACAGCGGCGCTTCCTGTCACACGGATCATTGGGCTGAGTGACTGACTGACCTTAGATATGACGGTAGAGAGGAGGACGACACAAAGGGGGTTTGTCGGAAAGCAGAGTAGCCACCTGCCATTGTCAAAGTCATACAGATGAATAACTGCCTCAGCTGCTTAAACAAATCAGGTGGTGAATGATGACGCACACAAAAGGGGCAATTAATGACGTACCACAGGTATCATAGCAGGTCAAACACACAAAAAGAAAAAAATAGGTCATGGTGGGAGGGAGGCTCTCAGCTTACTGACTGTACTGTTGAGAAAAACAAAAAGTGGGTATTTAAACATTTTACCATGCACATGACAATAAAACTCTCTTGAATCTCTTGAATCTTGAATCTCTTTAAAAACAACAAAATAACTTGTGGCTAGGGATGTCCCGGTCCACATTTTTTGGCTTCCGATCTGATCCGATTTATTTATTTATTTATTATTATTTTTTATTTATTATATAGTCCTGCCGATCTCTTTTTTTTTTTTTAAATATCTCTTCAAAGCATTAAAAATAATGCAACCAAAGTATTGCTGAATTTACTTTTTTGTTCCACAGCATGACCAACAATATTGTTTGGCTTTGGTAATAAACCTCAGTGAGTCCAATAAAACATCCAATTGGTAAAAAAACGGTTAGAGCAGCACTTCCTGTGCAAGGTCCCCGCACCATGACACAGCAGTCCGGGCACAGTGAGGGGGAACTACCGCAGTAGCTACGAAGCCAAATATCCAACGTGAAACTAACGTCACCACGGTACACCGCGGACCTGTCTGCAAGGTGGTGTTGCGTTTTCTTCTTCTTGCGGGTGGCGGGAGTCGAGTGGCAACCAGCTTTGAGGCGTTATACGCCAACCGGATCAGCCCGATCTCGTGGCGGAAGCCGATATGATCCGATCTTCAAAATACAGCACGTCGGAAGCCGATCCTGATCCTGAAAATCGGATCGGGGGTGGCATGGCTCAGGTGGTAGAGTGGTCGTCTCCTCCGTTCCATCCTCCGTCCTCCCATGATCGTGTAGAAGTGTCCTTTGGCAAGATACTGAACCCCCAGTTGCTCCTGATGCTGCATCATCAGCAGGTAAATGTGTTTTGAGTGCCTTGGAGGAGGAAAAGCGCTATACAAGTGAAAGATTTACCATATGGGGACATCCCCATATCTGGAAACCACATTTTCGATCACGTAGATGTATTTTGGAAGATTTTTCAACTTCCCTAACTTTTCAGTGTTTGCATGTAGACAAGATAAGCGTTGTGAGAGCTGGTTTTGGGTCAATTCTAGCAGCGTCTTTGTGTAGTGTGCAGCCTTTCGCCTGAGTGCTTCTGCTATCACGACAGTGAATGAGCGGAGACAAGGCTGCCCTCCTTGTGTCCGCTCTCATCACCGGTGTGGCTTTGGACAGGGGATGCTTGACCAAGACGGACCAAATACAACTTTCACTTGACATTTGCACACTGTCTACTAAGGCTGCACAACAACAACAAAAAAATCGCAATCTTGATTCGCACTAAAATGCAATCTCATGTCTGAAACTGAAGCATGTGCTGATAGGCCATGTATGAAAAGGCCAACAGGAAGAGCAACACAGATTCTGAAGCAGGGGAGTTATTAAGGCTGCAGCTATTTGTCTTTGTTTCCAAGTCCCACAGGCAGCTGCTGCCAAAGGTCAGCAAAATGTTACAAGAACAAGGGCCTATACAAGCTGGTGACCATGTGCGTGTGTCCAGAGGGGACACACCCAAGCAACGCATACAAGTGGTGCTTCTCCTTAGCAGACGTGCACCACAAGGAGGTGAGCCTCGCTGCAGCTTATGATGATGCTGCTCTCCATCCCAAGTTTCCTTCTCTCTGTGGCGCAATATCAAGTTACACTTTCGCCTCCAGCGCTCCATCAGGGTCCGGCGTTTGAAGTGGCATCTCTTTCAGTCCTTTACCCACCTACACCTCCAGCTGTAACACAACCTGAGGAAATAAATACTGACTGCCACGGACTTTTCAGTCCTTTTGTGGGGGGGGGGGTTATGCCCAGGGACAAGTGGGTGGGTGCTTGCTTGGACGGGTAGGAGAAGGACACGCACGGCCCTCGCACGACAGCTAACAGACACGCACGCACGAGATGCTAGCGAACACACAAACCAAGGATTCTCACGAGGTTATTGCTCAAGCCTGAAATGTGTTTGACAGCTGTTATTTTCATTTGATCAACAACGACCCACAAAAACCAGGCAAACAAAGGACGCGGCAGAGACATAAAATGCAGAAAAGCTGCTTTTCTTCCTCTGTCAGCAATGGAATGGTGAATGAGAAAAACATTTGGAGATGGCGATGGCAACCTTCTCCACTCAACAGCATGGAGAAGAAGAAGAAGAAAATAAGAGTGACGTTAAAGCATTCCTCACATGTGCTTTTAAACAGGAGCAGTAAAATGACTGACTCCCCGCTAACATGTTTTACCTCTGCGGCTGGAAATTTAATCCAGGACTGCGCTTTTTATGGCTGAGCTGTATAGCTTACAGCTCAAACCTTGCGCCCTGGGGGCGTCCTAGTGTGCTGAGAAAATGTTTTGCATGGTCCCGTTACGTCTAGCGTACGTACAGCTACTTTTTAAGAAATCCACGTGAATAGCAGACAGTCGTGAGTGAGCAATCATCTTTTTCTGCCGTGGTGGGGTTCTTATATTGTTTGCTTGACAAAAATGTCATCCTGAGCCAGTTGCAATGGGTCCCTTTAACTCAGGGCTGTCCAAACGTTTTCCAGCGAGGGCCACATAGTGAAAAGTGAAAGGATGCAAGGGCCATTTTGATATTTAGTAAACCAACACAGAGATATGCCAAGAAGCTATATGTAGCTCAAGAAAAAACTGCATTTCACTTTTGTAATATAGGTGAAATGCTACTAGAAATGACGTTTTTTCCATAGTACTACAAATTTATTCTTGTAAAATTGCGACTTTTGTTCTTCATTCGATTATGACTTTTTTTCCCCTCAATATTTTGATTTTATTCCCGTAAAATGACATTTTTTTTCCATTTGTGCTGGGGTTGTTTTTTTCCCCATTTCAGCTTTCCTCTTGTTTATATCTTTTAAAACAATACTGTATTTGTCTTGATTTCAACATTGTTACTAAAATGATCATTTTCCTCATTTTACAAGTTTATTCTCATAAAATTGCAACTTTTTTCCTCATTAGAAAACTTTTTTTTTCCTCTTAATATTTTGACTTTACTCTGGCCAAATTTCTGCTGTTAATTTTTTTGTACAATGTTCCTAATATTTTGACTTTATTCCTATGTTCTAAATTTTCCCCCAACCTAAGTTTCCAAAAATTACAACTTTATTCATTATTTTCGTCTTTAAAAAAACAACACTTTTTTCTTTAACAATTCAATGTCATGCTACTAAAATGACATTTTTCCTCATACTATTACTTTATTCTTGTGAAATTATGGCTTTTTTCCCATGTTAGATTACAGCTTTTAATATTTTGACTTTTGATGGATTTTCTCATTTTTGCTGCTGGTGTTGTTTTTTGTTTTTTGTAAAGTATTAAGTCACATTTTTAGACTGTGCTGCGGGCTGAGAAAATCACAGCCGCGGGCCGCAAATGGACCCTGGGACGCACTTTGGACACTCCTGCTTTAACTTTGGTTCGCTGACAAAAACACAAGCGTGAACGCAAAAGTGGATAACAAAAATCTTCTTTAAATTTTTGGTCCAGACCGGAGTACTGGATTTACATACTCCATCCAACCGAGGCGTGACTTTATGGAATGTTGTACCAACCTGCAGACACCTTTACAAGGATCTTCTATTCTATGTATATTTTCAAACTGTTAGTCATTAGTGAAATGGAAATTCCATGGTTGTAATTGATACATTACTGAGGTATTTTGATGATAATCTGGTCACCATATGAGCTGCACAGAGGAAAAGCACCTTTGATTATTTTCTCAGTAGGACTGACACACAAGTTTGCAGGATGAAAAGGTTGGGAGTCAGTCAGTCAACCAGTCAGACCTTGGCATGGCATGCAAATGAACTTTGAACCCCCCACGGTCACTGAAGGGGTCATTCCAAGCCATCTTCAAACCTTCTCCCCCCCCCCCCCCCCCCCCCCCCCCCCCCACAGTTTGACTCGCAAACGACAAACACCTTCGAAGATCGTTAGCTCTGAATGGATGCTAACTATCGTGGAGCTACCCAATCCCTGCCGGAGACGTCACCAAACAAAGGGAATTAAACCGGCGTTCGTTAGTTGTACGCCCTGAAAAGTGTCGTTTACGACGACATGTCGCATATACATTAGGTCTTATTTTGCTCATTTAAAGTCATTAGATGAGATTTTTCATTCGGCCACTCGCCCAACAACACCATCGGCCATTAGCAAGAGCCGATGGCCTCCTCTCGTTCATCCAGGGTGGAGACGACTGTGCTCACCGGGCGACGACCAGGCTGCTAAACATCCCTATTCGGCTACGACAAGTACATGAAACACTTTAGACTTGACGAATGTACACGTATTTGTGTCATTTGTCACTCCCCAAAAGCCAACGCTGCCTTTTCCCAGTTGGCCCAAACACCGCACACACCCCTTCTCCCCCAAGAAGGGGTCGTTCAATGGCCGCATTGGGGGCTAACATAGCCCATTCAAACATCAATTTATTGCCACCAAAACATTCACATTCGCTACCTTTGGAAGCAGAAACGCCATTTTAAAAAGAAATGCAGCAATATGTGCTCCTTTCCTTGAATACGCGGACTGTCAGCGGCGTAACGATGGATACACGGATGGTTTTCGCAATTTGTCTCTCCTAAAAAAATGATACATGGATGATTTTCGCAATTTGTCTCTCCTAAAAAAATGACCGTCCTGGATGTCACAAAGTAAAGTTAAAAAAAATGGGTATTCAAACACACATAGAGTGACGGAAAAAAGCAACTTACACTGAAATGGGATTGACAAAGAGGGTCCTCTGCTCCTGCTGTGTCCTCCGGTGGGGGGAAATATCAGCGGCGATGGAAGCGATGCGTCACACTTCTTCGCTTTTGTGCGGTCAACTGTCGGTTTTGTTCAGTAACTCCTTTAAAGTGTCCGTCGTCTTCATGGTTTCACGCTCAGCCTCTTCTACGCGTATTCCACACCGCCACCCATTCTTCTCACTTGCCGTGGAGAAGACACGCTGCGCGTCCCCGTCGTTTCCTGTCCAACCCAGAACCCACGCTGCATTCAGGGCCTGGAGGATAATCGGACATTTAAGAGGAGGAGTGGGCCACACTGCACATTCTGGCGTCGATCCGTTACCAAGCATATACAGGAAAAGTATTACCGATGCTTATGGCTTCAGAATATAACACAATGTAGTATTATCAGCAAAATAATAAAATTTTACTACATACAATAGTTTGAGCAAAATACAGTAAATCGTGTAAACATAACTCAACAAAAGCGAAAACTACTATTGGCTCCGATTTTAATCGATAATGATGCGACCTTGTATCGATACTATTATCATTTGGCTGCTGCTCATCCTTCCTTTCGGGTCAAATGTGTCCTTTCCTGCCGATCCGTCTGAAAGCAAACCCACAAAACACAAAAACGTGACGTTTCTTCAGTCGATTCATACGTGGGGTTTATTCCGAGCCGAAATGTAGGACTTTATTGTGAGGCCGTGAAGGCAGCAGCATCTCCGATCAATTCAATTAAAGCTAGAAGATCCACACCAAACCTCCTGCTGATGTTCATTTAAAGCCCCTACTTACTACAAGACTAAGGGGCACGGCCTTAGAGGTAGATTAGAAGATTACTGCTCGTTATCCACACGAACACATGCCACCGCTAACCCCTTGTCTCCCCCTCACCTGTTTTAATTAGAATACATTTTCTGCCGCTTTATGACCTGTAATGTGATTCAGATGCATAAAATATGATCTTTGAAAAGGTTTTAAACATGATCTTAAGAGTGTCAGTGACAAACGTCAACAGGTTGATGAAAAAAAACAATTCAGTGCTGCCATCTAGTGGCTCAGACATGCACAACTAGTTGGTAGCTTCTCTGCCCTGCACGATCGTGTGGCTGTGACGTAGTTCAAAGGTCACACACTAGTTCAAAGGGAGAGAGTGGAAACTTCAGAAAAGGAGGCGCTTACAGTCACAGGATGTCTTGCTTAAGAGAAACTGTCAGCACTTCCGCCCGACAGAATAAATCTACGACTCCGTGTTAGCTGAGGGAACTGTATCAGAGTTTAAGATGAGTGTCTGGGTGTTTGTGATCTTCCTAGGGTGCAGGTTCTCTCTAACCACCCCGATGCAGAGTAACTGTCCCTGCAAATGTAAGTACTGGATTTTACTGCATTCCAACCGTTTTGTACTTGATCGCGGGAAATAAGTCATTTCCACTTTTTAGGTGAGCTAAAAGCTGTCTGCCCACACGCCCCAGCCACCCTGACGGTCCCATGTCCAGAGATGGCTGGCGAGGATGTGATCTTCTCGCTTCTCAAGGACGAGCAAGTGATTTACTACCGTAAGTGCAACTCAACCGGAGACACACTGGACTGTGAGTCAAACCCCAGCGCCGGCGTGGTGCTGCGGGAGGCCAATGAATCAGTCAGCTTCATCCTCTCTGGAGAGACAGCCAGAAACGGTGGACTCTACAGATGTGAGGGCATGGTCACCTTCCCGCCTCCCTTCAGGAAGGGTACGAGTGCAGTGAGAATATTGGTGCATGTGGAGGGTAAGCAGAAGAACATCAGGAAAACACATACAGTGGTGTGAAAAAGTGTTTGCCCCCTTCTTGATTTCTTATTGTTTTCATGTTTGTTACACTTAAATGTTTCAGGTCATCAAACAAATGCAAAAATCAGTCAATGACGACACAACTCAACACAAAATGCAGTTTTTAAATTAAACTTTTTATTATTAAGGGAGAGAAAAAAAATCCAAACCTACATGGGCCTGTGTGCAAAAGTGATTGCCCCCCATTAAAACATAACTTAACTGCTATTAATTGAGATCTATCAGTCTGGAAAAGGTTATAAAGCCATTTCTAAAGCTTTGGGACTCCAGCAAAACACAGTGAGAGCCATTATCCACAAATGGCGCTAACATGGAACAGTGGTGAACATTCCCAGGAGTGGCCGGCCAACCAAAATGGCCCCAAGAGCGCAGCGACGACTCATCCAAAAGCCCCACAATAACATCCAAAGAACTGCAGGCCTCACTTGCCTCAGTTAAGGTCAGTGTTCATGACTCCACCATAAGGAAGACACTGTGCAAAAACGGCCTGCATGGCAGAGTTCCAAGACCAAAACCACTGCTGAACAAAAACAACATTAAGGCCAGAAAACATCTTGATGATCCCCAAGACCTTTGGGAAAATACTCTGTGGTCTGACGAGACAAAAGTTAAACTTTTTGGAAGGTGTGTGTCCCATTACATCTGGCGTAAAAGTAACGCCGCATTTCAGAAAAAAGGACATCATAGCAACAGTAAAATATGGTGGTGGTAGTGTGATGGTCTGGGGCTATTTTGCTGCTTCAGGAAGACTTGCTGTGATAAATGGAAGCATGAATTGTGCTGAAGGAGAATGTCCGGCCATCTGTTGGTGACCTCAAGCTGAAAGCAACTTGGGTTCTGCAGCAGGACAATGATCCAAAACACACCAGCAAGTCCACCTCTGAATGGATGAAGACTTTGGAGTGGTCTAGTCCAAGTCCTGACCTGAATCCTATTGAGATGCTGTGGCATGACCTTAAAAAGGAAAAGCCTCCAATGTGGCTGAATGACAACAATTCTGCTAAATTCCTCCACAGCGCTGGAAGAGACTCATTGCAAGTTATCACAAACGCTTGATTGCAGTTGTTGCTGCTAAGGGGGGCCAACCACTTATTAGCTTTAGGGGGCAATCACTTTTTCACACAGGGACATGAAGCTTTGGATTTTTTTCTCCCTTAATAAAAAGTTTCATTTAAAAACTGCATTTTGTGTTCAGTTGTGTTGTCATTGACTAATATTTACATTTGTTTGATGATCTGAAACATTTAAGTGTGACAAACGTGCAAAAAAATAAGAAATCAGGAAGGGGGCAAACACGGTTTCACACTAGTGTATAATACAGTAAAGATATTCACCAATGTTCTCTTAGGTCACCAGTGCCAGGACAGCGGTGTTAAAACACATCTGAGCAATGAACTCCTCTGGATTTTGATCGCTGTGCTCGGGATTCTTTGTGTCTACAGCATCACCATCACCATCATTGCTGGCATCAAAAGGGTAAGAGGAAGAATAAAATGTGTTACTATTCCCCGTTTCATTCCCTATCACTGTCACCTGCACACAAATCACTGTCCACCGAATGAGAGTCAAAAGCGCTGAGCATTGAGCTAAAAGCCTCAGCTGTCGACTCGATGTCCAGCGTGACCTTTAAGGCGCGAGGGAGTGAGGCTTACCAATGCACTTTTGCGCAGCTGGCATCCGTTACCAAGGGGGTGCATTCTACGCAAATGCGCAAAGGATGCGGTTCATAGAGCACCAAGGCAGATGATGATTGACACATTTCATTATTACTCTTGTGTGCTATCACCCGTGCATTCAACAATGTCTGTGACATATTTGCAGGCCAGCGCCTGGCAGGTAAATTTCCAGAATGACTACATTAACACAGTCGGCAGCAGAGAGCCTTAAGGAACCCCAGACCTCAGACCTTCTGAGACATTTCCTTTAGTCAAACACTCTATAAGTACAACTTCATGCTATGATTGTGTGCTATGAGGGTTTGTTTCTTTGGAGCAATTTGTTGTATTGCAGAAACCGCAGCTGAGATTGTGGAAAATAAAAATAAACTGACTACCTTTGTCTAACACTCTGTGGCCGAAACAGGAGGTTTAAATGTACGGCAGCAACCACACTTGGAGTGGTGGGGGGTGGCGGTGGTCTTCAAATATTCAAGATTCAAGATTCAAGAGAGTTTTATTGTCATGTGCATAGTACAACAGCAGTTATACCATGCAATGAAATATTGTAACCACAAGTTCACACACCTTCGCTCACACATTTCTATTGACTGCAGTGCGTGTAGAAGCTGTTCGCATTTGAGACTGTACACTCAAGATCAGAATGAAACAATAACAACCTGCACCGTTTCCTGTTTCTACCTCAAGTTTCCCCTTCCTTAGGCTTCTTGCAGATGTGGCTGCGTCACAAAACAGCTACTGTGTTGGTTTTGCCGACGAGAAAAACTAAAATCATCTTTATTCACCAAGTATGCTCACCACACAAAGAATATGTTGCTGGTAGTTGGTGTCGCTGTAGTACACTATGCGTAAACGGTTTACACAGTGTACCGTTTGGGTTTGACATAAAAAAAAAAGAATATGACTGCAACATTTCAGCTTTTATTTCCAGGTATTTACATCTAGATCGGATGCACAACTTTGAAGATGGCATTTTTGGTTTACAAAAGTACTGGAACATGAGACTGACAGGTGTGTTTTGCTGCCCAGGAGGGTCCTATTGCACTGTTTGTTCAGTCAATAAATAGTACCCTATGTCTACGCTCAGTTTCAGATTGGGTGGTATAGGTTTTGCCTGTGTGGGCTGCATTTAGAGGTGAAAACAACATGAAAACCAGTTAGCTGTCAATGGGTGCAAAACAAGCAATTATTTGCACTGGTGTACTAAGTAACAGACGTGGAACTGGTAGACCAAGGGAAACAGAAGATCTACCTCCAACTATAAATATAGAAAGTATATATACTGCTCAAAGAAAATTAGAGGAACACTTGGAAAACATATCAGATCTAAACTAACGGGCACCCCTGCCCTAAAACAACTGTTGGTGAGGGCATGCGTGAAGGTGACACTATCTATTATTCATAGAAGAATTCATCAACAAAAGTACAACAATGGCTACACCAGCAGATGCAAACCACTCATGAGCAAAAAGTACAGACGTGAGCCTCAAAAATTCATCAGTCCATAAAACTTTTGTGTCAGAATTTACCATAGAAAAAAAACATCAAGTGTTTATGGAATGGATAAAGCAGGCTACCATTAAGCTTCTGGAATGACTTTCCCAAAGCTGACATCAACCAAGCTAATAGATCCATAAAAAAAACAACCCATTTAAATGAACTCCACTAATTGTGCCAAGAAAAGTGGTCAAATATCCAGCCAGCCGGAAGCTTGTTGAGGGCTACAAAAAGCATCTGGTTGAGATGAAAGTCACGGAAAGGCCATTCAACCAAATACTGTATTAGTAGGGGCGTATTTATATCATTTTGAAATTACAGAAATGTCATTGTTTTTAAAAATAACTGCTCCAGTTATTGTAGGCCAGCTAGCTGGTGCTGAAATCCGATTGGTTAAAGAAACATTGCCTAACTGCCAATAGTGTTTAAGTGACATGGCCTGCACCACTGATTCTGAAGGCCCTGGGCAGATTGGATTGACATGGCAACACATTAAAGCTGAAATCTGACTGGACAAAAAAGTCTAACATACAGAAATGATTTGGGCACATCAAAGTTTAATATCTCAGCTTTTCGTCCATGAAATGGTTAAAATGCAGCATACAAAATACTCTCATGGGATCAAGCACAACCACAGAATCAGAGAAGTGAAGTCACAGGTCATGCTCAACATGTCAACCTCTGTGCGATGAATGATCAGGTGCTGGTCGTCGAGCTCAGGGTTTGCCTGCCTGGAAAGATCTGTGCCCTGAGAAGCTCTGCTGCCTCCTCCTCCGACTTCAACTCCTGTTCTGTTATCTGGAGCAAGAAGAGGTTAAGAACACAAAAGCCTTTGGCATATTTGGTGAAGTAAGTTTTTAACTTAAAGAAAATTACATTTTTTTTTTTTACAAAAATCAAGTCATCCCTTGTGTTTCGGAAAGAGAATCTTACCAAAATAGGAAAATATCCTAAAACCTTCAGATGGCGAAGTTTGACAGCCAGCGGGCCGCGAGGTGTAGATGTACCGAAGCAGAAAGCAGACGGAGCCGGGCACAGCACTGCAATTCTACAACCGTGACAGCCAGGTCCAATACTGAAAAAAGCTTGTGCAACGAGAACTTCTTCGTTTTCCCCCTCCCCACTTACCTTTCTGTTTGCTCTGCTTGTGAACACGCTTCCTCACTTTGGTTTGCCACAGGTTTGCTGATCACAGCATCTGACAGACAACACAGAAATAATGCTTGCTATTCAAGAATACATCATGCATTTAACAAGCATACAGTTGCAGTCGGAAGTTTACACACACACAATGGGCATGAATGCCATTCATTTTGGCATCTTAATGATTTACTTGAACCGCTCTTTGGCCAGGATGGAGCGATTACACAAAATACAGTACGCACATCTTCAGTGACTTTTAAAAACAAGAAATGGGTGCACAAACAGAAGCTAAATGTCGCTTTGCAAGAGTCACCTTGACTAGATGCTTTTTGTAGCCATCAACAAGCTTTTGGTGTAATTCTGGCTGGATATTTGACCACTCTTCTTGGCACAGAGTTCATTTCAATTGGTTGGTTTCCTGGCACAGACTCGGCTTTTAAGCATGGTCCACAAAATCAATAGGATTCCAGGGTAGTTTTCCACACGTTGGCAAGGTGGTGACACCTTCTCATAACTTCTACTTACATCAAATGAACCGTCCAGTGGATTGTCTCATTGTTGGGAGTACTGGTCCATTCAATGAGTGCTGTCAAACTACGGTATTTGCATTCTTTTATGCTGCCTAAGAGAAACTACCAGCAGCTGACACTCATGCTCACTACGGAGGAGTTCATCGTGCTGTAATGTCACGTTTAAAGACATTCTGGAACCTTCAACACCACCTATCCAACGATTTAGATTAAATGCCTGCATTTTCTCGGGGGTGCCTTGTGGATTAGTGGGGAAAACAGATTCATATTTATTTGTGTTCAGCGCTTATGTGCACATCACGTCAGGATATGTGTCTGACGGGCACCCTATGCAGGCCAAGAGTCTCTAACATACTGTATGTTATTTCGGTGCAAAAACGCGCCGTTTGTGAGTCAATATGAGTTGGTTTAGCCTTGACTGCAAATTGAGGTGTCGACAGTGGGGGATGATGATTAAGTGGCAACAAAACATCGCAAAAAAGAGAAAAGTACAGCCATAGGGTGAACAATTTCGAAAACCAAGGATAGAGAGAGAAGGGCCAAAGATAAAAGGTATGGAGCTATGTCATCACTTTACGTACACCATATTCACCCATCATCTTCCACCTGTCCGAGGTCGGGTCGCGGGGGTAGCGGCCTAAGGAGGGAAGCCCAGACTTCCCTACTCCTTGCTACTTCGTCCAGCTCCTCCCGGCGGATCCCAAGGGGTTCCCAGGCCAGTTGAGAGACAGCCTCCAACATGTCCTGGGTCTTCCCCGAGGCCTCCGACCGATCGGACGTGCCCTGAAAATATGCCCGAACCAGATGTCCGTACTGTGCTGTAGGTGTGTTAGGCTAAGCAAATCAATCACGCCTTTTCTGTGATGTGCTGCGAACGGCCTGTCGTGACTTCCCCTGAGCTCACTCGTAAGCAAACGTGGCGGCGATCGTGTGCGACCTCTCGCAGTTGCTTTGTTAATAAGAGTGATGTCATGGTTAGGACAAATCTACAGGTACAGATTTTTTATAAATTTGAAAGGGGACCTCTTATGCTTTTCCTCTTTCCTGACCTATAAATGTCGTTACAATGTTGTATTTTCGTGTTAAACAATGCCAACGTGTCAGATAATGAGCTTTGCTCATTTGGAAGTGAGACCTGAAAGCAGTTCTGGACGGCTCTGCACGCGGTGTTTTTTTTAACACCGAGTTCCATTGACAACAATACAACCCGGACTTCCTTATATGGACATGCCCAGCACGCCCGCTCTGTTCACGGTGTTAGCAATGGCTCCCAGGAAATGTTTGTTGGGGTGTGCCGAAAGAGGCGAGCATCAGGCAGGAGTGTTTGGAGTTGCTGATTCCCGGCCAGCGAGAGAAAAATACGCTCATCTGTCAACGCCACTTCACACGGGACTGTTTTGTGGACATGGGCCAATACGAAGCAGGAATATCCGCCAAACTGCTGCTGAAGTCCGACGCCTTTCCGACATTACTTGGCCGTGTTGAAGAGTCAGAAGAGCAAGCAGTAAGTAACAATGTATCAGTGTCCTGACTGCGTTTATTTTGTGTAAGTAATCGGACAAAAGGGGTTCAGCAGCTGTCCATAGGTCCTTGGTAGCGCTCGGGGGTGTGACCAATCACAGCAGAGTGGGCTCAGCGGGAGGCGTACCCGGAGGAAGGCCAGGGGTGGAGTAAATTACACAGACCGTTTGGACGGGAGGCAGGAAACACTGCAGGAAGAGGTGCAGAGTCTGGAAGATCTACAAAGCTTTCTGTGTGCGTTACCAGAAATTTCCCTTTGTGGGACTAATAAAGGCATATTCTATCTTATCTTAGCTGCTCTATTGGAGTCCAGAACTCAACACAAAGGCAAAAAAATCAGTATAATAGGTCCTGTTTAACCATTTCTAGCTATAAATAAGTTATTGGTTATCGGTCTTGAGAAGCAAGAAGGTATTGGTATTGGCTTGCAAAAGAAATTGTGCGTCCCTATTTGTTGTAACTTGTACACAAAGTCTTGTCTAATAAAATGAACAATTAATGTGGCAGTAAACGATATGAAACACATAGGGGTGAAAAGAACGGTTCAAATACATCATTAAGGGTAAAAAATTCACCTACCAATCAGTCATCACACATTACGTTGACACCCTTTTGAAGAGAATACAATGCTTGCCATGAAGTCATTTAGAATAAGACAAGCCATTAAGTCAATAACGCATCTTCTGTTACCTATGAAGTAGAGGTTCTCCGCCACCACCATTTCTTGTAGCGCTACATCTGCTCGGTCACCTAACACCTGCGGCAGGAGCTGCAAGAGTTTGACTGGTGGATCGTTGGCCGGCACGTCTCCCAACATAGGTGGTGGGACACTCAGTGGCCGAGGCAGGACAGGCTGGTCCAGGTGGAGGCACAGGTGCACCGTCTGAAACATGTGTTCCTGTCTCCTGTGCTGCTTCTCTGCTGTAGAGGAATTGAGATTAAAAACAGGAATCATTTATTAACTGGATGGATGGATACATTTCGGCTATAATACCTCTGCTTCTCAGGACTTCCAGTGTGCTGCCCTGCAGAAGTTTCTCCAGTGGTGCAGATGGGAAGTGGCCAAGAAGGCAGAGATAATAGCAAGTCTTTAACAAGTCATAAGCAGACATCTTGGGCAGGTAGGCGTCCACAGCCTGGCTGACACTTTGCAGGAACCTGGAACAGCACCAGGGGAGAGACCTTTTCAACCCACTCTTTGAGGCCAGTACACAAGTTTCTGCTGCTACAAGAGACAACACATTGTCGACCTCATTTCTGGTGTATAAGCCGCTACTTTTACTTTACTCACGCTTTGAACCCTGCAGCTTACACAGCGATGCGGCTAATTTGTGGTCGCGTTACGATCTCGCAACATCTTGTCTGCTTCGGAGCAGCCGTTTCGCGTTGCGTGCACGAGCCCTAGACATTAGTGATCTGCAATACCACTGATTTCACTGTTTCACTGTTGATGTACTACACTGTAGATGGGGCGTAAACTTATACAACTTCATGTCAAAAAATCCAAACTATCCCTTTAAAACATAACTTAACTAAGATTGAGATCTACGAGCCTCGAAAAGGTTATAAAACCAATTCTAAAGCTTTGGGACTCCAGTGAATCACAGTGAGAGATTATCTCCTTCCCAAGAGTGGTCGGCCAACCAAAATGACTCCAAGAGCGCAGCGACGACTCATCAAAGACCCCACAACAACATCCAAAGAACTGCAGGCCTCACTTGCCTCAGTTAAGGTCAGTGTTCATGACTCCACCATAAGAAAGACGCTGGGCAAAAACGGCCTGCATGACAGAGTTCCAAGACCAAAACCACTGCTGAACAAAAACAACATTAAGGCTCGTCTCAGTTTTGCCAGAAAACGTCTTGATGATCCCCAAGACCTTTGGGAAAATACTCTGTGGTCTGACGAGACAAAAGTTTAACTTTTTGGAAGGTGTGTGTCCCATTACATCTGGCGTAAAAGTAATGCTGTATTTCAGAAAAAGAACATCATAGCAACAGTAAAATATGGTGGTGGTAGTGTGATGGTCTTCAGGACCTGGAAGACTTGCTGTGATAAATAGAAGCATGAATTGTGCTGAAGGAGAATGTCCGGCCATCTGTTGGTGACCTCAAGCTGAAAGCAACTTGGGTTCTGCAGCAGGACAATGATCCAAAACACACCAGCAAGTCCACCTCTGAATGGATGAAGACTTTGGAGTGGTCTAGTCCAAGTCCTGACCTGAATCCTATTGAGATGCTGTGGCATGACCTTAAAAAGGAAAAGCCTCCAATGTGGCTGAATGACAACAATTCTGCTAAATTCCTCCCCAGCGCTGGAAGAGGCTCATTGCAAGTTATCACAAACGCTTGATTGCAGTTGTTGCTGCTAAGGGGGGCCCAACAAGTTATTAGCTTTAGGGGGCAATCACTTTTTCACACAGGGCCATGTAGCTTTGGATTTTTAAAATCTCCTTTAATAATAAAAACCTAAAAACTGCATCTTGTGTTGTCATTGACTAATATTTAAATTTGTTTGATGATCTGAAACATGTAAGTGTGACAAACATGCAAAAAATAACAAATCAGGAAGGGGGCAAACACCACTGTATATGTACAAATCTTTTTTTCGCTTTACATTTCGTGGGTGCGACTTATATACCGGTGAGCTCTATAAGTTGGCATAATTAAAATGAAAATGTAAGGAAGAACCTACTGCTCTCTGTTTTGCTGCAGGTCACAGTTAAGAGAGGAGTACACCTTGAGGACACAGAGAAGGTCTTTAAGCGTCAGAGCGTCCGGGTTGGTGATGACTTTCTCAGCAAATGCTGCCATTAAGGCTGCGGGACAAAAGGCGAGGCTCTCAAACACGGACAGGAAGAGGATGACCTGGGCAGGGAGATAAGTGAGGATAGATTTGATCATGTTATAAAGTGATTATGATATTGCGTATTGTGTAATGCAGTGTGTCGGGTGCGGTACCTCCTTTTGGGACCATATGTCTACTGTGGAGGCGATGTAGTCGGAGATGGACGTAAACAGGGCACGATCTCTATAGCGCAGCTCCCGAAACGACTGCAGCACTGTTAGCAGTCTGTTAAGCGGGACTCCATGGAGGCTGTCTTTGAACATCACATGACAGAAAATAGTAAAAACGGTCAAAAGCATGTCATTACATTTCTTTTCGTAAAATGATTTGGAAGTACTTTTAGTACCTGCAATTTTCTCACTGCAGATTTGCAGGAGGGGTTTGGAATAGAAGCCCATCTTGGCCATGGTGGAGATCATGTACTGTGTGTTGGGGGGGCTGAATTGGTCCGTCATCGATAAGGCTTTTTGCTGAAAGTTCAATGGATTAGGGTTACTGTTAAAGGCTAGAAAGTAATCGGCACGATCAAACAGGCAGCTCGAAGTAGAGTGGCACTTGGACCAGCTGAAACTTGTGCACCTTATGTGTCTGAAACATCTTCTTCCAAAGTTCTCCATCCACGCATTATTCAACCATTAAGGAAAACGCACAAAAACGCAATGGGTTCTTCCTTTGCAACGGTGTGTTAGGGCCACACTGAAATCCCATCATAATCTGAGGTTTTGATAATAAAGCCGTAAATTTACGATCAAAAACGTCGTACATTTATGAGGAAAAAAGTCGTAACATTACCTTTGCCCGAGGCCAAAAGTCACACAAGTCTCCCCCCTTTTCATAGCTGTCTAAGGCAATGCCTGTTCAGAAGGAGTATTAAAATAATCTGCGATTTCGAGAATGAAGTTAATTTACGACATAACTCTAATACGACATAATTGTCGGAAAGTTACAAGAAAAACCCATAAAATTACAAGAGTAACGTATTATATTTACGACTTTTTTTCTTGGAAATGTACGGCTTTATTCTTGGGATAACGACATTTGTAGATTTAGATTTTTTTTTTCTTGTAAATTTCCGACTTTATTCTTGTAAAAATTACAACTTTATTTCCCGTAAATGTAGAACTTTATCCTTGTAATATAACGACTTCTTTTCTCGTAAATGAACAGCTTTTTTCCCATAAATTTCCAACTTTATTCTCGTAAATTTGCAACTTTTTTGTCATAAATGTACAACTTCACTCTCATCAATGTACAACTTTACTCTCGTAAATTTACAACCTTATTCTCGTAAATGTATGCCTTTTTTTCCTCGTAAAGGTACAACTTTTATCTCAGATTTTTTTTTTCCCCAATGTGGCCCTAATACTAAAGCCCATTCCCGACCACTCGATAAAAGTTTTGTGAAAATTGATGTAGTAGCTTTTGCCTAATCCTGCTAACCCCTTGGTCGAGATAATGACTACCGTCCAGGGTAGCAGCAGGGCAACAAACCTCCAGTTTTCGTTTGAGGTCCAGCGACGTATCTTTACCCAAGAGACGCATCGCTGTCTGGAGTGCCACAACGTTTGTTATCTGGGGAAGACGGGTCGCAATGACCATCCTGGAGCAAAAAAATGGGGTTTGGGGTGGGGGGGGGGAAATCAGTGACATGATCTGAAAAAGCAGAGCTAGTACACAGTAAACAGTGCACAGTTTTTATGTTCGGTATATTTTAACAGAAAAGGACAGAATGTGGGAAAAAAACCTTGAGAAAAAAATAACATTAAATGAAGGTTATACATCTATTTGCATTTGCTTGAATTAAGTATTTGATCCCCCAAATTATTATTATTATTTTTTTTACAGATCCAACTGGTGCAGCTGTGCAAAAGTACGTCGGTAAACCTCGCTCCCCGACAGCCCAGGGTTTTCGCTCGATGGCTAGCGCTCTCCACTCTCATTCTGAGGACTCTGGTTCAAAAAATTCTCTTTATCCTAAAAATATAATCATATAAAAATAACAAAAAATAAAATAAATAAATAGACCTACAGTCGTATAAAATGAACTGTACAAAATGATGAGGGGTGGAAATACTAATTGTCCATGCACTATTTGATACTGTTAGCCTGACCTCAAGCCGTGTTTCAGTGCATCAACGTTGGGACTGCTCTCCATGACTTCCAGAACGGAGGACAAAATTGACAGACTTTTCTCGTCAAAGTCATTTAACTTCTCCTGTTAGCAAAAAACAAGAAAACAGAAGAAAATACGCACAAATCTTATATTGAAATGTTTGCTTTGTACTGTATTGTATTGTACTGTATTTACCTGGCATGTGCGGAGATACACGTGGACCACGCGGCTACGTTGGGGAACCCCCAGATTCACCATAGCCAGCAGAGAGTAAGCCATGCTGTCATTTCGTATAGAGCCCACGTTCATCATGGCGTTTTGCAGCAGCATCTCAAATGCGGGATGTTCAAACATCAGCTGCAGCTCACAACGCCGCTTCTCATCGGACATCTTCTTTATGCTGGCCCACATCTGCATTAAGCAGTTGCTGACTTGTCGAGGTGTGTACTCGCAGGTGAGGTCAAGCACATCCGACGGGGATCCGCAGTGTTGCAGGTGCTCGAGGAAAAGGGAACTCCTGTGTGTCTGGCTTGCATGGGACTGGAGCTCATTTGGAGCTGGGGCACCCACCAATGGATTAGCGAGATGCTCCTTCTTCTCGGGTCCCAAACTGCAACCCTGTGAGTGGAACCTCTCTGCACTGTTTAAACTTGCAACCATTCGTGTTTGAGTTTGCCTTGTGCCGTGAGTGTGTACCAACTGGAGATTCCACAAAGAGGAGTTCTTGGCTGAAGCTGAAACCAGACTGTATTGTTTCCATTGCGAGATGCAGTAGTGAAGGGAGCGCCTCATGACTCCTCGTGTCACTCACAACACTTGGACTAATGATGGTTTACCCTATATGTAGCCTTACTAGTTAATTCAACATAAAAGTCGCGACTACACTTGCTGTTAAATTTCCAATATCAGTGAAACACTTCCAGAGTATAGTACTGTCTATTTCTATTTGCTCCAATAGAATAGCAAGGTCAACAAGCCCTCTCTACTCAGTGTACAAGCATGATTGCTATTATATGGGTTATTATAATATATAACTACCTACCCTGCTACTCGAATCCGTGTCTAAAAGCAATACGCGTTGTATTATCAGCAAACGATGCCGCTCCAGTGATAAAACAACGAGCCAATGATGTTTGCATAGTTGTAGTTGTCATAACGTTACCGCTAGCATAGCACATGAGAAGTACACACTTCTTCGTGCATTGGCGATCGGTTGACAAATAACGACTGGTGCATTACTGCCCCTTCTGGCGAGGAGTGGGGACGCGTATGTTGTTTTACGGAGTCATGTCCTTCTTAAAAAAAATCAACATGTCTATGTCAAGGCGTACTGTTCCCAGCATACATTTCAAAATATCTATTTCAGCTTTATATCCGTTTAGTATTTCAACAAATTATTTCATGTTCTAAAGGACAGCGCTTACGTCAGGTGCTTGTTTCTTCCGGTCTTGCTTATGGTTACCTAGCAACCGTCACCTCAAAGCCCAAACATCAGCGTGAGCGTTTGGACGTTCACATGCGTATTATTTCCATTATGTCGAGAGTACATTAAGTCGTGGAAGGCTTGAGACTTGACTCAGTTAATAAAATGGCAAAGTTTGTGCTAGCAGGTAAGTTGATTGTTCAACTTTACACGACAAGCATTATATCGAAACCGCATCTTTTTTTCCTCTCGGCAGGTAAAACAGACTGCCCTTACTATGCCAAAGCGGAGCTTTTGGCGGACAGATTACAGAATTCTTTGCCGAACTTCAACATTCACAAGATCTCAATCCTGCCGGACGAATGGAAGGTAGGGGTGGGCGGATCCATCCAAATGTCGACTGTATCCATGTAAAGACTGGTATCAGTTTTCAGTTGACTTCGATATTGCTACATTGTTGATATTGTTGTGTATATATATCATTACTGGGGTTTGACAAGACCGCATATTTTGTTATCAATCTGATACCACGTGCCTAAATACAAGGCCTAACAGGATCACAATCAACAAAAGAAAGAAAAAAATTACAAACTCATTCAAGGATTTTGAAAATTTTCAAGTATTGATATCGACGATGAATTTACTTACTATTGGATGGATACCCCCCAAAAAAGGCAGTATTGCCCATCTGTAAGAGAAGGTAAAGTTGTGGGTTTTCGATTGAGAACGTTGTGTACTGGACCCCTCATGGCCACCTGCCCGCCCTCTGACAGGACTGGCTGGAGGACACATGCACCAGGAATGGCTGGAACCACGAAGAGTCTCCCCTGGTTTGGAGAGAGCTGGTGCACCAAGGTGGCAAAGGGGTGTATTTAGGGGGCTTCGGTGACTTTTTAGAGCACTGTCAGGTTGGCCTCCTATTTAGCTACTTTAATGGCGCCGTGGAGCATTTATTTCTGATGGTGATCTGTTTTTTAATTTGTTGTGTAGAACTACTACAGCATCACATCAGACATGTCCGAAGAAATGATGCGGAGCATTGCGGCAGAAAACCTCGTCACCAAGCTCAACCTGATTACGGAGGAGCAGCATCGTGCCGGTCTCATCCATCCCCTTCACGTATGGATCAGCAGGTGAGCGAGACTAAAAAAAAAGGAGATACTTGGTGGAATAGTTGCTTACTCCGATTTGTACTTTCCCAGTGCCCTGAACCCCACATGCAACATGCTGATCCCCAGTTTGCTCTCTGCGGAGGTGTTGCCCCAAGCTTCTACCATCAGTCTCCATCTCCTGGACCTGGAAGGCAGCGAGGAGGAACTGCAGTCGGTGAAGATGGAGACGGAAGATCTGGCTCTCCATCTACTCCATAAGGTACAAAATTTGTTTTACTTTTATCTTTGCAGGGCTGCCCCTCTCTACATGCGGAACACGCACTGTGATTGGGGCCACGCGATCCATCTGCGTCCTCATTTTGTGCAAGGAGGCGCTTTCTCTGCAAATCTCGCAAAGGATATGCATCGCTGGCATAGAGCACCCAGCACGGCCCTCTATGCCACCGTGCCAGCACGAAGCAGAATAGGAGAATAAAATAGAAGAATTCACCCATTCCCCTGTGGTAGTGTAATGGTACAGCTGCTACATATTACAGCATCAGGTGTAGGTTTGGTCATTTGTTATTTTGCTCCAAAAAATAATTTTTTGCTGAGCGCCCCAATTTGGCCAGGGGCGGCCTTGCATATTTGTTACCTTTGATCACTTCTCCACCACAACCAACCACGTGGCTTCGTGCACGGACAGGTGACTGTTCACACAGATCTCAAAGAGGCATTCCACGAAGCAGACTTCATCCTCCTGCTGGATGACGGCTGGTCTAACGGGATGCGCGCCAAGGATGAGGAGGAACGCCGGACGGTAAAAGCGACAGCGGACTTGTACACCGAATACGGGCGGCTGATTGAGGCGAGGGCCAACGTGGGGGCGAAGGTGATCGTGTCCGGTGGCTCGCTTGTGAACCTCAGGTGCTCATTTCTCCTGAAAGCATGCGCCACTGACAAGCGCCACTTTGTTGCCGTGGCAACCCAGCTGGAGAATGAAGCCAGAGCTGCCATTGCGAACAAGCTCAGAGTAAGGACTTCAGGTAGCTCGCGCTCGTTGGTCGCAGTGACGTATTCGCGTCACGGCTTTTTATGCAACATCTCCGTCATGCTCTGCTTTAGAAGTGACAGACGTCATTGTGTGGGGAGATGTTGGAGAGAGCGTCTACGTTGACCTGCAGAGGGCAAAAGTCTTTAACTATGATGGCGCAATCAAAGGACCACCTTTCTTTTTCCAGCCCGTCCTTGAGATCATCTACGACAAGTCAGTAAGCAGATCGAAATGCGCACATGCACAATAACTGCATCATCAATTAAGAGCCATAATCACATCTACTTTAGGTTGTGTCATTGTGGAAGTGTACAAAAAATGCAGTGTGATACGCACACAGAGTAAATAACGTTACCGACAGCGAAACGTGGCGCCTTGCTATGCACTCAACACGACACGTTCTTCGCACCCGCAGACTGAAAACCTGACGAGGGAGTCAACATATAAAGTTGAGGTGCACGCAAGACTTAAGCTTATTAAATTGCAGTGTTCAGTGACCGCCACGTCATGAAAAACATGTCAAAAGATTAACTGCACGATGTGAAGTTCATGAAAAACCATAGCAAATTCGCCCAAATTACGCTTGCTAAGCATTCATGTCCACGATAACCATCGTGATGATTGGACACCACATGGTTTTAAGAAATCAATACATAATTAACTTCATGTTTTATTCACACGGAGTCATTTGGCCCCATAAACTTCATCAACAAAAACAAGACAGAAGGCGTTGAAGGCGCTCCCCGCGCTAAATAACGCGTGTGATGACAGCGGACACAAAAGGTACATATTCTTATTGGCTTTCCAAAGTTCCTGCACTTTGTCAATTTTATCTGTGCAGCACAAATTGCGTGCATATTCCGCCGCAAACCATTTTACAGGATGCAATTACAGCTCGTATCAGAGCTGTTGGAGATGAAATTCTCCGCAACCTGATAAGAGGTCTCAAGGACCATTTTGTTAAATACACTTCAGCTCCCCTTACGTGTTCGTTCATCTCCAATTATGAGAAGGAATAAGACTTAGACACCAGCAGCGTGTTGCACACATGACTAATAAAGGAGATGTGTACTGGTTGTTTGCTCTTTAACAAGTGAATCTGTTACAACAGAAATAGCACATTAGCCTTTTGGCATTTCATCCCACACTTGTTCTTGTCCAACATGTGATACTCCAGCACAGGATGTTCTTCTTATTACACTTATTCCAGTATAACTCCAACATATATCATATAAAATAGCACTGTATCTCCACATTGCGACAAAACGACTGTTTCACAGTAATAAGCACACTTAATTATCAATTATGATACCGAGGCGCCATATCCGGTCAGCATTACGTCACCCTCGTCCACATCCGTTAGCTTAGCTTACCTACATTCACGAGGTGTAATTACTTTTCATTGCACATACAAACGTGTGGATAAACGGCCAGCATTCACACACTTACATCACTGATGCTACTCAGATATATCATGTACCTTTAACTGTCACCTGTAACAACAGAAATAGCACATTAGCCTTTTGGCATTTCGACACACACTTGTTCTTGTCTAACGTGATACTCCAGCTCAGGATGTACTTCTTCGCCGCTGAAGCGACGGCACATTGGCGAGACACTCGCCCCTTGTGGCGAAATAGTGCCATTTCATCCCATTAGTTATTTGCGTGCAGGGGTTTGAGGAACAGTAGGCTACATATTTTAACAACGCAACAACCGTAAACTTTACAATAAAAAAATGTGTGGGGGTGGCTTTCTTATCCTTACAAGAGGGTTAAGAAAATGTATTGTAAATATGTCCTTGTGAGTGCGTGTGTGGCAGTAACAGCTGAGAGTCGTGTTTTTGCTCACGTGGTAGTCTCACATCAGCATCTTTTTCTGTACAAAATAGAACACGCACGCCCAGCACAGCACATCATATCTTTGGCCTAGTTACTCCATTATGTGACCATATTAGACCGCTGACTATGTGATTGTACGTAATCTTTTTGTGTTTCTGCATCCTACTGAAATAAATGTTCGTCTATTCAGCTAACAAGTTAACAAAACGGTATTTCTATAATCTACTTGTAATAAATATTTACTCGCTCCGCTAACAGGTTAATAAAACAATGTTATCCTACAGAAACTACTCAATAAAACCATTATATTCCTGTCAGGTTTTCGTGTCCAGGATTAAATCATCAATCAAGAAAAGACCAAACATTATCCAAGATTCATTTTACAACTCACCCTTTCTCCACGCCCTGTAACCCCTCGCAACTTTGCGCTTTGAATTTCACTGCTTCACTCTTGTCACGGTTTTTCAAAAATATATTCATAAATCATCCCTGTTTGGTGGTTGAATACGGTCTATCATTAGTCAAAAAATATGCTTATTACATATATTTTTTAAAATAATAATAACTTTCCCTGGTAACAAATGCCATTTATGAAGGATTACTAATTCAATTACTTTTTTGGGAAAGTATAAGGAACTATAACTAATTACTTTACCCAACACAGTCCACTAAAGTGGTGTCAAACATGACTTACAAAACAGCCGATCTTCTTCTTCTCTTGTTTAGGGAATGGCTGGAGACCAACCTCCTGGACATAGTGCGCTGTCAGCAGGCAGCTGTTGTTTCAAAGACTGGTCGCGGACCTGACATGTCAACCGCCAACGGGATCCTCACGCTCCTACAGGCTTGGAACGGGGCCTCCGCTCCTACTCAGGTGTTTTCTGTGGGGGTCCTGTGCACAGGTGCAGACATTTTAAACCGTAGGAATCACGAAAGAGGAGAGAACTCAGCCAAAATGATGCTTTTAAACATTTGCAGGCTGCTACAACCTCCCAGATGATGTGGTCCTTTCAGTTCCGGTGACCTTCACAGATGGCCAGTGGTCCGTGGTGCCTGACGTGACAGTTGGAGAGGATTTGAAGCAGAAACTTCATCGTTACGCAAGCGAACTCAGGCAAGTATTGGCCAAGACAGCAATCAATAACACAAGAAGCACCTTCTTCCCATCTTAATCTACAAAGGATGTTCCTTGCAGAAAGAAGATCTCAAACCAGGAGAACACCAGAAGTCAAGAAAAAGCCTGAGTTTTTTATTATCATTTTTAATCAGATCACTGTTTTCTTTTTTACTGTATTTTATTAAAAGACAGATAAATGACAGGGTTATATATGTGTGTATGTATAAACAGGTAAAAGATAAATCTAACTAAAAGATACCACATGTCTGAGAATCGATTTACCTATAGCCTCTTTAACAGTAGCAGAACATTTGAATCACACTTATTATGAGCAATGCGGTGTTGCGTTCAAAGACACCATGTCATTGCAGATGACTCCACCTTTTGAGTGTATTTTCCGGAATTTCGGAGCACATATAAATGCTGACGAGAATATTGACATGTTGTTCTTCCTAATTCGCTGTTTATTTGAACCACACATAGACGCATAATAAATATGTTGTTGTGAGGTTCTGAGGGCTGAGTGTCCCTGAATACACCTCGAGAATAAGGAAGCGTTGTTCCCTGGACAAACGGACTAGAGACGTGTTTAGGTTAGAGATACATATCGGGTATTGGAACTGCACCGCTGTTCTGTTCATAATGTACCACGGAGCATTAGGGCCACATTGATAAAAAAAAAAAGTCGTAAAGAATTAAAGTCCTAGGACGATCAGACTACAGACATGTTTAAAAGAGCTGGAGATACAGATGTGGTGTTGGAACTGAACTGCCGTTGTGTTTTTTTTTTTTTTATAATATACGACGGAGTATTAGGGGTAGTAATGGTGAGATGAAGCCTCGTGAGGCATCGAACCACGTGAGCCAACTGGTTCGAGAAAGGGTTCATTTCTCGAAGCTTCATGTGCACACGAAACCACCTACTGGCCAGGTGTATAATCACAGGCAGCTGTATCTGAACCACATCGTGTAGGATTCATTGAATTGTTGTTTGGACGAATAACAAAAACTGTATGACCAAATCATGTCTCTACATAAACGACCACGTGTGTGTAGAATAAAATATTTTTTGAATGTATTGTGTTTGTGTACATTTTCCTCAAATGGTACTATCATATGACATGGCGGGTTGTGTAATCATGTTTCTCTGGCACTTTAGGAAGATGGCATGGGCTTTTGCAGGCAGATGACAGTGCAAGTGCTCGTGGAACTATGAAGGCACTGAATATGCTTGTGTAACTAGGACAATGATGTACGGGACAGGGTACATTTGATTCATTTTTGTTCAGAAATAACCCTGAACAGTTTTAGGTTTTAAATGATTTTCTTTTTCTTCTCCAGTCTTTGAAAACACCCTTTCACAGGGGACAGAAGACGTGGGCGTGCACAGAAATGTAATTGCCAGTTTATATCAATTTGGATTGGACACAAATTTCGATTTAAGACGCCTGCATGTGCAGCTATTAACTGCACAAATCGCCAGTTCAAAGGCTGTGGACGAACATTTCACCTGTACGTATGATTGAAATGTAAATTTATGATGGATCATTTAGGGGTTTTGCACTGTCCATCTCTCAGATATTTTCGATCGTGTAAAATTCCTCTGATTAAATGTATGTCCAGAATTGATACGTTTATATAGCTCTATAATAGCTAAGAGGAAATGTACGTACTTTTTTGTTCTATCATGATATATGTATTTCTTTAAGGGACGAAGGTTGCGTTACTTGAAGGAATGGGAGAATCTCAGTGCTTCCATGATGCTTACCAGGCATTGTATACAGTGCAGTTAGCAAGCCACTTTGCATACAGTTGACCCGGCATGACCCTTCATTTGGATATACAACTTTTTTTTTTTGCTGCTGAATGACTGACGTAAAAGGATTCATTCATATGATATGTTCTGGAAAATAATATTACTGAACATGCATACTGGTATGTTTGAGATTGCAAACAACGTGTTGTCTTACCCAAAGCATATGGTTTTGTTTCAGTGTTGTTTTTTTCTGTGTGTGTGTGTGTGTTTATGGTTATTACACATTATGGTTATCACATACTATTCCCGTGGTTTTTGTTCAAATATATTTCTATATCAGAAAAGAGCTAATTTCTATTTCATAACACAAACAAAAAAAATCAGCAAAATGTTAAATGATTTTAAAACTTGTCTCTTTTATGATTCATATTTTGTACAGACGAGAGCATAGTGAATTGTATGAACGTAAGAATAAAAAGTAAAGGATCATGACCATGGATTTTAGTGGAAAAAAGGGATGGGATATGCAGTTCAAATGAAAATCTCTTTCTAGAGGAGTAAAACTATCATTGCTATAGGGGAGTGCTGAGCCAGGGTGCACAGTAGAATTTTGTCCCAAAGGCAATGAGAATTGGAAGGGGGAAAGTACATTTAATATAGCCAAAAGATAGAGAATAACGTATCAAATGGTTTTTAAGGGACGAAGGTTGCGTTACTTGAAGGAATGGGAGAATCTCCCTACTTTTTAATGTAAAATATAGATGTTCTGTTAGCCTCTTCATCTGCTTTGTACACTATGTACGCTGTGCCAATGTAGTCTGCTACGTACGAGATGTGAGTGGTAAGATGGCCTCTCTTTGGCTTCAGCGGCCTGCACTCCGGCGTGCGACGTATGAGCTATCCAGATATATAATACAGATCAGTGAGTAGTATAGAGTTCAGTGGCCCAAGGCCAACGGTCACACAAGTCCTTCCTCATCATAGCTGTCTCAGGCAATGCCTGTAAAATAAAAGTTACGATTTTTTTTTTCTCGTAAATGTTGGACTTTATTCTGGTAATTTTACGAGTTTTTCCCATACAATCACACATACATTCACAACTTTATTTTTGTAGATTTACTTATTCTTGAAATCTCAAGATTATTTTGATACTTCGTCTGGCATTGCCTGAGACAGCTATGCAAATGTGGGAATTATGTGACCTTTGGCCTTGCGCAAAGGCAATAATACTTTTTTTCTCATAAATTTTCAACTTTATTTGTGTAAATTTACGACAATATTCTTGAAATCTCATATTTTTTTCAATGTGAAATGTAATAAACGTTTAATAAAAAAGAGCGTGAGACTCTACGTGACTACGCTGGCACGCTACACAGCTGCGGGGCTTGCCATGACTTGCATGCATTCGTCCTGCAAAAAAAGTTGAATTAAAATGTTCCTGCCATTAATGCGTTATGTGTGACAGCCCTGATAAAGTACGTACCAAAAGCAATGACACAACTTTTTTTTTTTTTAAATCAGTTTGTTCTTTTATTCTCTCACTTTCACATGTGGAGTTGCACTTTCACTTCCCAGTCTACTCACAATAAACCTGCTTTCCTGTTGAAATGTGGTCTTTTACTTTTAACAAGTCAAGACGTAAAAGATCAAACTGAGTACTTTATGGAAAAAAGAGAAATTAGAAAATATATTCCTTTTTTTTTTTAAGTGTACAGTTGAGCAAGTTTAAGAAGCAACATTGTAAGCACACTACAACCAAACACATATTCTTTTGTTAACCTCTGACTATGTTATGCGTTACTCTTCATTTACAGTGAGGTCGTATTGTAAATGAGGACATAGCAAAACACGTGTTCCTCTAGTAGGAAAATATTAACGGACTTTTAACCTGAAACATTCAAATGCTTTTGTTTTTTTTTCCTCCTCACATTGTGCAGCACGTAGTCAGCTGAGAGATGAAACAGTGTCATTTTACATGCAGAATATACACATTCCTGTGGTTGTTTTAACATTTCTACAATATACACAGGGAGGCTGGTACATGGGCACGTTAGTACAAATACAGTGCACAAGGACAAGTCGGGGAATAAGCACAACGCTATAGAGATTTGGATGCTGAGTGGCTAAAACAAAACCTGCCCTTGATTCCGATCCCAAAACTACCCAAAATGGCGAAACACATGCCTGGCACGCCGTGGTCCTAGCGCGGTTAGCTGTTAAATATGAGGGTGACTAGAATAACTCAATGCCGCTGAAGTCACTTATGTGTATGAGTAAAGATTTAGTCAACGTCCACCAACATCAAAGTCTCCAGGCAACAAGTGAAAGACTGCTATGACTCAGTGTACCTGATTAAACATAAAGTGACAGGACATTTTCTTTATTTTAAATTCACCCTCAGCTAAATAAAGCATCTAACTGTTAAATTAAATAATTTAGAGCACATACTCACTGCCTTATAATTCAAATCTCTGTAACAACATCTGCTTGGGAGTTTTACGGCATGGAATTTGCTGACCAAGCAAATTTTGCAGCCCAGAGCCCAGATCTAAAATGCGGACAGCTGCTGTCAGGTGCTAGCTTCGTCCCCACGCCATCATCCACGCCACGCTATTAAACGCTCTTTGATAAATGTCTTGGATACAGCGATGTGTATGATGTTTTCCAACGGATAAAAGGAAAAGGGAGAGGAAAAAGGGAAGCTATGACTGAGGTTGATGCTGTGGATGCATATCAGGAGCTCCCGAGGCTCCTCCCACCAGCAGTCTGTCAGGGCTGAAGTCCAGCCCTTCATCCGCCTGATCCAGTTCACTTTGGTCCAGAAGTTCAAAGTCCTCTTCCTCTGTCGCAACCAGCGTGTCTTCGTGGATGTCATCTCCTGTGACGCTTTCCGTGGTTATCGTCTCCAGGTCGTCATCAGGTCCCGATGCCGCCGCTGCTGCCGAGACGGCGGGCTGGGTGAAGGTGTCCATAATGCCCGGTGGGGTTTCGTGAGGAAGGAACTCAGCCAGGGCAGGCTCCTCGCTGGCTTCACTGGAGCGTAGCAGTGCTGACAGAGTGTTCTGCACCACAGTGGAGATGGCTGTGCTCACAATCTCCTCGCTTAGCGCCTCAAGCGACCGCTGTGCCCCCTGGGTGACGACAGCCGTCTTCTCCTGCCCTCCCTGACCAGATATTTCCTCCCCCGTGGCTGGCGACACGCCCACCTCGCCGCCAGGCGGTCGTCCGTGACCGTTGAAGTGTGTATTCACAAAGTGCAGCGGGGACGCGAGGTGCTGGATGAGGAGACTGGCGGGGCTCAACGGTTCAGCCTCTGAAGGAGCACCAGCTTGGGATCTGTCACCTTGGCCTGGACCTCGCAGCGGAAAGTGGAGGAGGTTGTGTTCCAAGGACGGAAACTCCTCCACGGATGGAAATTCAGGTAGATCCCGTAGATAGGACTCTTCTGGGTCACTGTGGAAACTTTGCTGGTCTAGGTCTGGCAAGACACGACATGCAAGGATGGTTTAGAGGTCTGGTTGCAGGTCTTAAACTTGCGCTTTTAATTCTGAAGGGGACCATTTATGCAGCAGGGCGTCGTCTATGAAGATCCTCCTATTGGTGCCAACAGTGCTCTATAGTGCTATTTGAAACCCGCTTTGATCAAAACCAACGTTTATTTGACGTCTACTGCCATCGATATGTTCAATGTGGCAGCCCTATCTCTTGTTGAGCTTATTTTTTTGTATTTTATGCTTATTATGTATCTGCTGCTGAAGTGGGGTGAAGAACTGCAACAACTAATAGATGAATCAATGATTAATCAGCAACTATTTTGGTATTCGATTAATCAGTTTTTTATTTAAAAAAGTAAATACCCTCTGATTTCAGCATCTGAAGTATTTTTTATTTCCTTAGTCATCCATGAAAGCAGACCTATGACCTTTGTGTTTTAGGCAAAACAAGATACCGTAAAGCACCGTCTATAAACCTCACCCGTGTATTAACCGCACCCCCATTTTCAGGCTCACGGCAGGGAAACAAAACTTTTTAGTACATAAATGCTTGCCAACTCTTTCATCTCAAATCAACATGCGTCAAGGTACTAAGCAATTTCAAAAAGAAGAAGAAAGGAGAAATCTGCCATCCATCAATTCATCTGCAATGGAATTAGGTAATGCTGCATTGCTTCAGTGTGAATTTGAATAAACTCCAACGTTTATTCAAGCATACACAAGCATTTTCAGCAACTGTACAGCAGAGGGCGCTAAAGTCAAAGCAACTGTCTGACCCTCAGACGGCTTCCCAAATGCGCTTCTGGTCAATGTCTCCCTGTATTTATAGCCAAATTCTGGCCTAGTGGACCCAAGAGTCCACGAACTTGCGTCTAGCGACGCTAAAATTTGACTGGGCGTTGTTGGAGCGGTGATGAACTTTGCCGTGGCGGAAAATTGGCCGCTCGTAATATTTTGTCCAGCTCAAAACTTTCGGAGCGGTAGAAGGGACCATCAGCGGTGGCCGAGCGGATACGGCGTTGCCTTAACGGGGTCCAACTTCTGTTAAACGGTGGTGAACGAGCGGTGATTCATTTTCTTCACCGCTCCAGGAACGCTACAGCAAAGTTCAGGCAGTGTGACCGTGCTTGTAGTACGAGTGATCTTCCGCTGAAGCGTTGTAGAAGTGTTGTCTGATATTATTTTTCAGTCCGAGTCTGGTCACAGACCTGTCATCGTGTATAAACCACACCACGATTTTTTGCTTCTTGGAGGTGGAAAAAAAGTGTGGTTTATACACGTTGCTTTACGGTAGTCACAAACGTCAGCTTTGACTTTGGAAAACAGGGATTTGTTTTGCATTACATTTTTGCCTCTTTTCTGATGTGCTGCGGACCAAACCGTGAGCTGTTTGTGTTTGGTTCATAATGATGAGGTGGGTCTAGGGCCTATCCGACTCGAAACAAGCGCCAGATTAATAGACTAAAAATAATTGTGAGTCGCAGCGCTAGCGGAATGTGCATCTTGTGTTCATCTATTTGTCGGCGTGTAAAATCGCTAGTGGCGATTGCTCGCACTTATATGGGATTTTCTATGTAAATTAGCATCGAGCTAGTCAAGTTGTTTAAATGCATTTTGTTTACGTTGAAATTATTTTGTAACTTATGTAAGTTGGAACTGACATGCTTTATTTCAGCATGTTCACTTTGCTGCTAGTAGACTTATTGTGCACTACCTCAAATTAAAACTGCACCGTGTCCGTCTTTAAATATAAGATATTTGGTTGTGACTCCATGTAAAGTTACTGGAACAAATAAAAGACACCCTGTAACTAATTAAACAGGCAAATAGGAAGGGTGCGTTTTCAATTCAACGTGGCTTCAGCACGGAAGCTGACCCGAGCCTCTCATCCTCCCTCCGAGCAGATAGAGTAGACTATTTCTGCACTGGCAAAATTCCAAGGTTCACATTTACCTTCAGAGAGATCCGTGAGTTGGGGGGTCGTGGCTCTGGAAACAGAGAAGCCCCCGCTCTCCAATATGGACGCCTCCTCGTCGGATAACTCGGAGTCTGTGATGGCCATCGCCAGAGCCGTGGTCTTTACATCCACCTGAGCAGGACACACAATGGCGTTATAGTGGAGCATTACCCATGTGTGTTCATGCGTCTCGCTATGAATTAATTAATATTAATATGAACCAGTGCTGTTTTCGTCAACGATGATGACAAAATTGTTTCGTTGATGAACCTTTTTTTTTCATGACGAAAAGGAGATGAGCTAAACGTGGCGGCTCTTTGATGACTAAAACATGAGAAGTCGTGTGTGAGTTTTCGTTGACCAAGACAAGAATGGAGGAAAATGTTACTGGGTGGTTTATCGCAGTGGTCCCCAGCTAGGCACGCCACGGTAACAAATTTTGCCAGTCGATAATTGTGCTGCAAATTATTGCCGATAATCGATATTATCGAAAACATTTTGGAGACCATTTTTTCATTGTCACGAGAGGTGCAATTTACATTTGAACCACTAGATGGTACTCAAGTATAGTGTACCAGTGTGTGAGTCACATTAGCTTGACACGGAAGTTGCCTGTATGTACGTATGTTGCTTAAATTTTACGCCATACAGTATAGCTGTATTGAATGGTTGTACAGTCAAACTTGTCTATAGCGGCTACTAGAGGGAGACTGCAAAAGTGGCCGCTATAGACAGGTGGCCTCTACTTCTTCTACTTGAGTCGGTAATTTGGCCGCTATATGCCGTCAGATATTGACCAAGGGAGACAAAATGAGTGGCCGCGTTAGACAGGAGACTGCTATACACAGGGTCTATCACATGTAAATTTGCTGCGGGGGATTTTTCAGTGACCGCTATAGGCAGGTGGCCGTTCTATAAAGGTGGCCGCTAAGACAGGTTTGACTGTATTTCTTTTCCAAACTAGCGAGCAACACTGTCTGTGAGCACGCACCACTTTGCACTGTTTGTTTATACTGTATTTACTTGGCCAACCTAAACGCCTCAGTAAGTGTTGATAAAACTGTCCGTGTCGGTCCTCGGTGTTCATGCGCTCACCTTGTTCATTCCGTTTAAAACCGAAATATTCCCACACTGGGGCCGTTACGTTCGCCTTAGAAACTGTTGCTTCTGTGCCTTCTTTCATGTTAGCATGTGCTTTCTCACAAGGTGATGTATTGTGTAAAACAAAGACAGCAACAACACCAAATTAAAAGCACAAAATGAATAGAGACCCACCATCCACCAGTACAAGCCTGGAGTCAGTTTTTCCAGAGATAAGATTATTATGCGGCTGTTTGATGGGTGTGGTAAAAGGCAGTGTGCTAGCATGAATCACCTTGAGGTTGTGCACCAACAAATACATGTATGCACGTTAGCACTCAATAACATCATCAAAAAACGTGCCTTTGTGCATTCCCACATAGTATCAGCATTTGGGAGCAAATATAGGGTGAAAGACATCGGGGAAAAACACAGTACACTAAGTCCCCAACCAACGAACACAATTGGTTCCAGACGACCGTTCTTATGTTGAATTGTTCTTAAGTATGAGAAAAGGTAATATTACCAATGATATAGGTACTACATGTACGTGTATACATATACAGTATATGTGTATGTATGTAAATATGAGTTTGGATGCAGTAGTAATATTAAATGAGGATAATTAATGAAAAAACAATAATAAAAATGATATAATAATACGTA
The DNA here is from genome assembly GCF_027744805.1 of Dunckerocampus dactyliophorus. Lineage (NCBI taxonomy): Eukaryota > Metazoa > Chordata > Actinopteri > Syngnathiformes > Syngnathidae > Dunckerocampus > Dunckerocampus dactyliophorus. The sequence continues at coordinate 49,594,932 of NC_072819.1, read as the reverse complement.
ATGATAAATGTTATTTACCTTTGAAGAGGAGTGGTCGAGCATAGTTGTTGCGGAGGAGGAGGAGTTATTGAAAAAAAGGACAAATGGTCATTGTCGTTAGACTCTTCTAAAAGAGGTAGTGTTCTGTGGGTGGTGTAGAATTAAGCAGGCCTATTAACTCTTCATAAACTTTAATCACACACTCTGTCCGGGTTGTATCATACAGCCACAATTTAGCTTTTCATTTAGCTTTCTCTACCCAGCAGCTTCCTGTACCTGTTGGTCCCATTAGCAGTGTCAAAGTGCCCTCTACTGGTCAAGCATGTACAGTATAAATATGGACTTTCAGTACTAAAAGGCAAAATACATGAAAAAATAGACCAGTCGGCTTGTGTTCGTATCTCTGAAAGTTCGCATGTGGGATGTTTGTAAGTTGGGGACCTAGTGTATAGTAGTCTATCTGTGCAGCGTGGGAGAAAGGAACAAGCAACATAAACATGCTAAATCTATGGGATTTGCAACTGTATATTATTTTGAAAAATAATAATGGCCCCTATTTCCAAAATGGATATGCATTTACATACAATTTGATGTAGTTGTTTACAAGTGCATTTAAAAAAAATGTTATTTAATTTTTGTTAAATCATGGCACTGGTAAGGTTCTGCGGGCCAGTACCGGTCTGTGGGTGGAGGCGAACTGGGTTGGCGGCTGGGGACCCCTGGTATCAGAAGTTTAAAATGCCTGTTGTGCAGGCATTATGTTTTTTAAGATACAACATACCTCCATTTCATTTGTTTTCACCTGTAGACTTTTACAGGTGTGCTTTGTCTACAGAGAGTCATTAGGGAAAAGTAACCCCTCTTTTTTGCCTCATCCAATTTCCAATACTTATTGACATGGATTATATGTGTGTGTGTGTGTGTGTGTGTGTGTGTGTGTAAGTATGTAATGAGTTAAAATACAATTACATGTTGTATTTTACATGTTTTTACAATCAATAATAGTAGCAATGATGGTGATAGAATTGATGATAATAATAATAATGACAAATGTTGTTATTGTAATTCATTTTTAGGTACTTTTTGTGTTGTTGTAATGTAATGCTTTGAAAAAAATAGTTTTCTTTTTTAGCGTTGTATTGTATTATTTATCATTTGTAGGGATTGGGTTGGACTTGGAGTTGGTATCCTTTCTTTTATTAACTCATTCAATCCCAGCCATTTTTCAAAAGGCACCCCCTTCAGTAGCGGCCATTTTAGACGATTTTGACTGATCTTTCAAGGCACACAGAATATTGTGTTGTATGGTTATATAAAAATGGACCCTACCAAAAGAAAGATTAGACTCCCGTTTTTCATCAGGAAAAAATGTTTGGTTCTACCTTTTTCCGTTCTTCATCAAGAGTGGAACATAGGTAGGTTTTGGGAAAATATCGGTTCCTGACTAGAAAAGGGAGAAAGCCAGCTTTTTTTCTTTCACTTTGACACAAATATTTTTTGCTTTTGTGACCGTTCAAATAAACCACCATAACACAAAAGAGGGTTGTTTTACATCAAAATAATATTGTATTCACAAATATAACACCATGAACTCGAGGGTTTCCCCTAGGATTTTCTGAAGCTGTGGTGGTGGGCTGCATGGGACTTTCGCCGCTGCTGCGTCTGCAAATTTGTTTATTATTATGACAAATAACACTTTTTATGACTTATTTATTAACTCGTTTATTTAACGTTTTTCAACAACCAGCAGAACATGAACCGTGAACATTGCAAAACTTTATAAATCCTATTTTATGTGACCGCCAACATTCAATTGTACTTTACTTACAAAGCACATCTCCACTCAGTAGCTCATTTGTCATTAAATACAGGCGTCATGTTTGATGAGAACACCCATAAAAATACTACTAAGTGAAGCAAACAGTCTTTGATGAACTACTCAACATCAGCTCTTGGAGACCGCTGTGATAGAATCACTGTCTCAAGCTGGACACACTACGTGTTTGTTGAACAACTTAGTCACACGTATAGTGTTTTGAAGACAAGTTGTAAGTATTTTAATGATAGCAACAGAGCAAGACTGTCAAGTGACACTTTAAAAAGTAAGTCAGCATGAACCTGGTAGCCACTGCTAGCTCGCCCGTGATCTAGCTAGCCACCGCCAGAGAGGCAGTGCAACATGGGTAAAAGATGGCAGAAAGCCAAACGAGATTGAAACGTGAGCGATCACGCTCGCTGGCACAGACAGGCTTCGCATGCGACGAGCTGTCGTCAGTTGCACATTTTACGGACTATTTTTTATTTGCACGATCATAAGGAACACGGTGAACGTCAAAACACGAGACACGCGTGCCGCGACGTTAGCAAGTGCCGACACGGCAGACAGGCGATTGTTGATCAAAATAAAGCGCAGTGAAACATTTTTATGATATTTTTAATTGTTTTCAAAGCAATTGTGGCCAATATGTGCGCAAATAATAAGCTATAAATGTATCTGTATAGCATATACAGTATATACATTTATACAATATATTACTGAACATTGTCCATCCATCCATCCATTTTCTATGCTGCTTATCCTCATTAGGGTCACGGGGGTGAGCTGGAGCCTGGAGCCTAGACTTTGGGTGAGAGGCGGGGTACACCCTGGACTGGTTACTTCACATTGTTTTCAAGTTAAAAAACAAACAAAACATTTTTAACATGCGGCGGCTTTTATTTTGTAGTGATCAATTACATGTAGCGGAAACCCTGAACTATTTACAATTTTCAACTTGCGTCATCGCCTCGTTTTTCCTCTCATACAAAAAACCCCGTAAAAGACGTATAAATAGGTTGCTGGGATCTGGCGTTCGGGTTTCTAACAACGTATAACTACGTCTTTGGCACTGAATGAGTTCATTAAACTAAGGGAACAAATGGGGGAAACAAAGAGCAAAAAGGCCTAATGTAAGGAGTAAAGATGAACTGTTGCTTCTAATAACACAACTTTTCAGATTTTTCAGTATTCGGCCTTCGGTGGAAAAAGTTTGGACACCCGTGGCAGTGTGAATGTGAAGTGAGAGTTCTTGGGGTGAGTCATACCGTTGGGGCAAAACAGGATAGCTCCTCCTCACTTTCACTCTCCGTCTCCGCTCTTGGCTCATCGCCCTCCTCCCCCTCCTTCTTCACCTCTGTTCAACAAACACATGATGTGTAAGGGTCAATATTGGCACACGCTGCGACCACAACAGCTTGATAGGACGTTGGTTGAAGCCAAAGATTGCATCTAACGGCACTCACTCCTCTTGTCATGCTTGCGGCGCTCTGTATCTCCCTTCATGCTGTAGTCCAGTTTCATCAGGATGGGCTCCAGGCCCGTGTACATCCTTTGGATGAGTTCATGGTACACCACCAGGGGCCACAGGAGCACACTAAGAACTAAGAATGCAAAAAGAAGAAGAAGCTAAGCGTTGCATGTAGGTCAAATAGAAAAAAGAAAAAAAAAAGTGCTCAAGGCCGGCTCACCAATGATATAAGAGATCATGATCCCGGGAACATAATGTCCAACAACTGCAAGTGCAAAACAGCCGCTGCACACCATCGCACAAAACTGAGAAAGAAAACATGAGAAATACGATGACTCGGAGGTGCAAAAGAGTAAAAAGGAAGCGAAAGGGCGACAGCTGCGCAGGTGCGAGGCCTGCTTGTGCGCACGACAGAATGCATGCCATCTCCTTGACTTTGAAGGGGTTTTACCTTGCCGTGATTTTGGCGTTTGTACTGCAGAGTCTCATGCAGAAACAGGCAGCATGTCAGGTAGCTTTCTGCCAGGTGGTGGCTGAGCTCAGGAACGCTGAGCAGACGCTGCTCTGTGCTCATCGATTCACTGCACACACACACAACTTGTGAATGCCAACAGTGCACTCTACGTAGTGCTTAAAATGCCGTCTGACATTCCATGTTAACAGTGTCACAGATGAGCAAAGGACACACACTCAGACACAAGCACAAAAACAATGTATACATACCTTTGGATGCGGGGGACGTCCACATGCGGAACTATAATCGGAAGAGCAATGTAAGTTTGGATTCCAGTGTGTTTCAATTACAATCAAATGTACACTCACTAAGCACGTACAGATACACGTTTTAATACACACAATAGTGTGTATTGTTATCAGAATAAGGCACAATTTTTGCAGTGTTTCCTCGAACCATTGTATTGGTGGCAGCGATTCAAATTTTTAATCTGCGATTGCATTAATTAAAAAACGCATCTTAATTCTGACATTGTGGACTAGGGATGAGGATTTGGCATAAAAATTGAAATACAGAATCACATCGGTATTAGGGTGGGGCGACATGGAGCAAAACTCCTATCGCGATATATTGATGTTTAATATTTATATATATCCCCATATTTTTTCCAAATCAAATCAAATCAAATCAAAGTTTATTTATATAGCACCTAACAACATCCCAATGGTGCCCAAGGTGTTTCACAAGAGTAAAAACACACAATAGCAAATGAGAACAGGGTAAGATCGAATAAGAAGAATAAAAAAACGACAAAAATAAAAAATACAGGTACAGAATCACAACTAAAGTACATATAACCATCATGTGTCATAAGCCAGTCTGAATAAATTAGTTTTTAAAAGAGATTTAAAAACTGACAACTCTGTAGTAGATCGTAGCGCAGGTGGAAGGGAGTTCCAAAGTGTGGGGGCAAGTGCAGCAAAAGCACGATCCCCCCACTTTTTGTATTTCATCCTTGGGACTTCTAATGTTGTGTGTTGAGAAGAGTGCAGGGCCCTGGAGTGGTGACGGACAGTTAAAAGCTCAGCCAAGTAGGCTGGCGCAAGTCCATAAATGGCCTAGAACGCAAATAAAAGAACTTTAAAATGTATTCTAGAGCGTACCGGGAGCCAAAGTGAGTTCAGACAAAGTCAAATATGCGCGTGAAGTTGTTTCATGAAAATCAAATAATCTGATCAAAACGTAGCCGCACAAATACAATAGTACGTTCTCTTTTTGAAATAAATATAGAAAAAGTAAAATAGAGTCATCAATCTTCTATATAGCAAACCTTTGGCTATGCTCAAATCCTCAGCTAATACCAAAAGCACAAAAGAACAAAACATGAAATAAAGTGTCCCGTTTAAGAGGACATTTGTAAATGTCAGCAGCAACTCAAAAATACTTTACTTTGAACAGTATTGTTAGTATTTTATTTTTTTTTTTTAGAAAAGCAGAACTCGAAGGTGAGACAAAAAAGTGAGTAAAAACACCTTCATCATGTTTAGAGCTACAAATAAACTTGAGTCTTAGTTTGTTCATTTAAAATTGGCCATCCCTTCATCAAAATCAAATATTTTAAATATTTTATCTTGGCTCGCGCCTCTCAAAGTCTGGTCAGCGTAATCATTACATCCGAACAGCCTTCACTTTTTATCTTGGTGTTAGGACTACTGTTTATTTATCACACATGGTTCTTCCACCACACATTCTGACACACTGCCAGGTGTTCGGACTGAGTCCGAATCCAGCATGAGTGTAATGAGTAGTCATTTAATGAAGTTTAAAGGGGACCTATTACACTCATTTTCAAGTTCTGGACTCCTATAGAGCAGCTACACACGATAACACGCACAGAAAGCTTTCTAGATCTTCCAGACTCTGCACCTCTTCCTGCAGTGCTTCCTGCCTCCCGCACAAACGGTCTGTGTAATTTATCCACCCCCGGCCCTCCTCCGGGTACGCCTCCTGCCGAGCCCACTCCGGCTGTGATCGGTCACACTCGCAAGCGCTCCCGAGGACTTCCGAACAGCTGCCGAACCCCTTTTGTCCGACGACTTACACAAAATAAACACAGTTAGGACACTGATAAATGGTTACTTACTGCTTGCTCTTCTGACTCTCCCAAACTCACTTCCCAATGCTCAAACGTCATTATCTGATGTGTTGCCATCGTTTATCACGAGAATACAACATTGTTACAACATTTATAGGTCAGAAATTAGGAAAAGCATAATAGGTCCCCTTTAAGAAACATTTACGTTTGAGATCCCGCTCCGTAAAACAGGACGACATCCACCCCGCGGTGGCATCGCGCCTCGAGGTTGCTTTCACTTTTATGTCCCCAAATACCAGAAACTCTCCAACAACACCGGACAAAGTAGCTAGATTTGTCGCTAGTCGCTTTTGAGAAAATATGTCGGCAAGAGGGTTTGGAATGTCGCCAGATCTAGCACGGAGCACAAAGGAGGGCGGGGCAGCATGTATCCAGTCTATATCGATATGAACCATATGTTTATTGTTTGATATCATGCTTAAAAGAAATATCAATATTTAAAAATATCCACTTACAGTGTTCCCTCATTTTTCGCGGGGTACGGGTTCCCAAAATAGCTCACAATAAGTGAAATCCACGAAATAGCCAACTTCATTTTTTTTTTTTTTTTACAATGATTATATTAAGGTTAAGGTTATACACATACACTTTATACACTTTTCTCAGACAGCCTTTAACATTTTCTCACATCTCTCTCTTGTTTAAACACTCTCCAAAAAGTCCAAACCTTGGTTTGAATTTTAATGATCAACCTACGGGTCAAGACACAAGAAGGCACTCGCGCATATTTCACTCCTGTGGCCGTGCCCTTTCATTCTGGCGCCAAACTGTATCCTTTGTATCCTTCTTAAAACATATTGGATATTGCAGTACTCTTCCTCTGAACCGAAGATTCATTTACCAGCTAGCTAGCAAGCAAGCTAGCGATAACAGGAGACACGGCACAGCGGCACAAAGGAGACTGATTGACAATGATCTACAGCCAATCAAGACGCAGAAAACAATGGGTGGTGCAGACAAACGGGCCAGGCTCAGTCTGTGATAGCGTTCATACGCTGCAATAGAAAAAGAAGTACTAAAATAATTCCGCTGAACAGCGAATCCGCAAAAGGTGAACCACGATATAGCGAGGGAACCCTGTATCGACCAGCCCGAATCGGTATCCGTTTTCCTAGGCGAGTGACACCTCATTAAACTGCACCGTGAACCGCCACCGGGACAAGCTTTTATCCGTCTGCAGTCTGGAATTATTTCCAGCTTTCGCCTTCGGATTGTAAAGATGCAATCTGCAATGACTGTGAAGTGTTTGGTTGTGCACTCCAGCTAAATACTAGCGCTGACTACTCATGAGAAACAGGTCCAGCTGCAAACGCGTTCCAGCGACAGCAAAGCTGCTGCACACCGCGCCAAACGAGAAACAGAAAAACAAAAATAAGAGCACAAAACAGTTAACGGTGTGAAACCTATCGAAAACTAAGACTAAAGTCCAACTTGTCATGCCGAACATGACACAAAGCGCTGGTTATGTGGGGGGGGAGTGAGGCGTCTCCCTTCAACACTTCTATCTTAATATCACGCCTCCGGAAGAATCACTCGGACACTACTACTATTACTATAACTTGTTTTGCATATTGCAGTAATTGTCCTATTTTGCACAAACAGTGTTTATTTGTGAAATGCATCCAGTAGAAGCATTACGTGTTCATTACAAGACATTAGTTTAGGGGACATCGGTATTGGTAATGAAGTGCTGTACATTATTTATTACAGACATATAAAATAGATATTCTATGTTACCAGTAATAATGGGCAACTTGGGCTTCCATCTCTCCAGCAGCATCAGTCCCAGGATGGACACACTCAACAGGAAGAGGGGGCGCAAAGAGGTGGATGACAGAAGCCTGGGGAAAAACACACAAATAAACATCGTGCTTGCTTGTTCAGCAAACAGCATTAAGGATAACACTGGGTTACTTGTAAGTGATTACATAAATATACATAACTTCCTGGTTAAAGAGCCATGTCGCCTTAACACTAACACACACAGTGACATGTCAGTGACAGCTGACAAGGCCCAAGCATGACACAAGTACTGCTTCAACCTCACTAATAATCATCCAACTTGCTTTATTAAAATAAATGGTTGTGTTTAGATTAATGCTCTTTCAATGTCACGCATTTCTGAGGCGTACAATCGCCACGAGCTGTGTTAGCATGCGGCTAAAGACATGGGATTAGCAGCCTTATGCTGACATTCAAGTCCTCGCTGACGTTCCCTTGCACATCTTTAACAAGCTGTCAGCGAGGTGACCTCTCGTCTTGGAACAAAACCTTACCAGAATAACGTGTTCAGCGTGAGTGCCACCGAGATGCTGTACAGCGGCCTCTCCCACACTAGCAGCCGCTGAAGCCACAGCAGCACGGGCTCGTACGGCGACAGCCAGCCTTCAAGGCGCTCCCGCAGTCGGTCGAGCTCCGGGTTCCCGTCGCCACAAGAGTGCTCCGACGTACCGGTTGGGAACAGAGCCTCCAGGCCGACCGAAGAGGAGGTAAGCGAGGGGCGTCTTCGTGACTCCTCTGCGGTCGCCATATTTCTTTGCTCCACTTTGTTGTGTTGTTTTGGAGATCACGGGGTATATGGCGCGGGGGGGTGTGGGGGTGTCAATGCACGACATTCCAAAGAAACACGACTTCCGAACGGACTTTCAAAATAAAATACAAATGGAATTGCATATTAAATCTTCAGCTACTTGTATAATATCACAATCAACAATCATCTGGAATCGTGCATTTTCATAAAAACACACACAGGAAAACAAATTTAAAGGGCTAAGTACGTACTGTACGGGCTGATCACTGATCAGTGGGACAGATGCGCCTTAAAGTTCCAACTCTACCACTATGTGGACAAAAATAGTACTGCATGAAACAGCGTTCAATTTACCGTATGTTTGATATTTGGGAAAATATTTCAATTATTATTATCTTCGCAATACTGTAATCATTCAGTATATGTTAGTATTCATACTTTTTTAAAAACTATACAGCAAAACTCACAACAACACATTTTATATAGAAATATACAAAAACAACACAGATTGAACAATATTGATCAATTTGATCAAATGTAGCCAAATGGACATCAAGCAGAAGACCTCAAGAGAACAGAACAGTGTGGCAGAGTCAGTAAGGATGGCTCACTGTCCATTCCAGCTGCTTAGAAGCAGCACAGACATCTTCATGTAAACAGCTGCAGAGCCGAACAATTCTTCTTGTATTTGTCTCTTATTGGGTTATTTCTGAAAGAAATAAAAAACGTCAGAGCAAAACCCACAGTGATTTTGCAAGCCCACTGTTCTGTGTGGCAGCATTGTGTCATCATGCCTGGGGACACAAGATAACATAAAAACATGGGGGCTCCGGGCACTAAACTAAAAGTGTGATGGTTATTTAGGGAGGGGGAGAGGCTCCAGAGCCTACCTGCCTGGGAGCACAGCCAGGACTGAAGCCTACACTGACAATAATTGGGGCCCCTCTGCCCCTCGCTGCTAGGACAAAAGGGCTTCAATACCTGCTGGGGTTAAGACCATAGCCTGCAGCAGGTCAGACAGTGAGATGATGCCCCTCACCACGTCACCTCTGTCCACTAGCACCAGCCGATGGACCTATGAGACAGAAACAGAGGATGTTCTCTTCTATTATAACAAACCTCATGTTTTAAGGCTGCGGAAGGAAGCACCCACCTCAGCTGTGACTATACGATCTATGACGGTCTCCAGTGTTTCATCTGGATAGCACTTGATCACACCCTCCATGCAACACGTGCGCCTATGAAGAGCCTCCAGCATCGTCACGTGCAGATTGCTGTACGTCTTTTGCGCAGCCAGATTCTGCCGCCAAGCCAGCATCATCACGGGCATCCCAAAATGCAGTAACACACAGTCATAGTGTGACAGAGAGTGGGAGAAGACATTACATTTTCGATGAACCACCTCTGTAGTACTTACAATAACATCAAATCTTGAGTAGAGTGCCACCACTTTGCCTGGTAAAACAAACAAACAGGAGAATAGCAGACCTTACAGACCAGGGGAGCATTTTGGAGAGCGATGACTCAGTCAAACATACTGTACCTCCTTCATCAACCACTGGAAGTGCCGACACTCTCCTTTCCACAAATATGGAAAGGGCATCATAAAGCGTCGCTGTTTGGTGAACTGTGGCAATGTTTTTGAAAGTTCCTATTCCCAGCTCCTGGATCTGCCTCTGAACAAACACAGGCTTGGGAACCTTTTTCCCCTGGCAGCACAGCCCAGTTAAATCGCACGAAAACAAAGTACAGTACAATAAAGAGCTGGTTAAATCAGACATACCTTATGTGGAATGAAAGGGTTTGCTTGCTCACAAATATATGGAGGAACTTCAGGATCCTTTTGTGGGTAAGAATGTGCAGGACGTTCCCCGACTCTGGATCGATGACAGGTAGTCTGTGGATCTTGTGTTTGAGTAAGGAATAGATGGCATCGAAGAGGCTTGGAAACGGGATGGGAGACAAGCTGGATCAAACATGGTGCAATCCGCAAAGCACGAGAACGAACCCACTGCATCCGGTGGCGTGCGGTGAGGTTCATGGCTGGTGAGGCACTGACTGCTTTGGAGTTTTTTGAATATTAGTACGTGTTGCTCTCAAGAAAAAAAATATAAATAGAATACAGTTCACCCTCGTTTATTGCAGTGAATTGGTCACAGACCAAAATAGAATATTTTTGTAGTTATACCATAGAAAACCAGGTTACAACCTTCTAAATACGTTTTTTGACATTTTTAGAGCTCTATAGACATGAAATAACACCCCTATAGTCACCTTTACACTCGTATTACCCAATGCAGTACGCATAATAAGAGAAAATAAACCATTTAAGGCATAAATAAGACACATGCTTCTGATCCACGACTCGAGATGTCGTGGATCGGTGGAAGGAATACTTCGAAGACATCCTCAATCCCACCGACACGTCTTCTAATGAGGAAGCAGTGTCTGGGGACTCCACGGCGGGCGCTGAGGTTGCTGAGGTTGTTAAAAAGCTCCTCGGGGGATGAAATCCGCCCGGAGCACAGATGGTAGGCTCAGCTCGCGCACGTAAGCTGTAGCCTCATCTGACGTTTCTGCCCTCTTATTTGAACAGGAAATGTGCAAATTCAGCAATTTTTACTTAAGGAAATGTTAAAAATGATTGGAGTCATGAGAAGAACATCCATTTATCACACACTTCAATGGACAAATATTAATAGATATTTTATGTTATTGTGTTTTTCATGACCTGAGCCGGCATCACTGACTGCATCCCGACAGCAGAGTTAAGATTTTCCCAAAGCAGCATTCTGTCCTTACCTGGCATCTGGAGAAATGCTAATCAGAAGTGGACAGGAGCACTTTAAATAGACATCTAAACAAGAGAAGGTTAAAGGAATCAAAGCAAAATCACTAAACTGCACACACATCAAGTTCTCAGGGCATTGTGCCTATCAACCTTTCCTAAAAGATTCAATCATTTAGCCTTCCATAAACAAACAAAGCACTGCCACCTCGGTTTCAGGTGTGTGGGATGCTAACAAAGGTGATACCACCTAAACGACCATCGTTGGCTGGCACAGGCCCCACCCCATTGTATCCTAATGATTGTCATTTGACACCACTAAAGAGCCTACCATTCCTGTCTGGACCTGCCTCCTCCTTTAAGAGGATAAATAGATTGGATCTTGCACCAAGCTCTCAGTCTAGAGCTGTCCTATCTAGTCTGACTTTGCACATGAACTGATGAAACCTGCTCGGATGCGAGGCGAAACGTCTTCTAAGACAGACCAGCTAGTGTACATCATGCATTTCCAGTGCAGTTAAACATTCTGAATAGGTTTGTAGTAGGGATGCTCCAATGGGCTTTTATGCTGCTGATTTTGATACTGATCATCCAAGAGTGAGATCGGCCGATATCGATACCAATCATTTATTTACAATGAGTGCTGTTGGCCAGGGTCGCCATTAGACAATTCCAAGGGCCCCTGGCTAATTGGTTATGTTCTTTAAACAACAGCACACGTCATGACAACAATAGACACTTGAAAAAGATAGTACATTATGTACCTGATGGACGTAATAGCCACTTCCCCGTGGGACAAAAACGAGCTCCAAACTAACCGCATTGCTTGTTTGTTTTAAGAACAAAAAAGTCACATTTGGAGTCAGAAGACGAGAAGCCGGGCGGATAATTCTAGCTAGCTGGCTAGTTAGCTGCGGCCGTGACCAGCTAGGCAAAGCGTGTAAAGAACGATTGGCGTAGCCTGTGGCAAGCTGTCAAACAGAAACCATTGAGGTTTTACAGACTCGTGTTGATTCTCGCAGCAATGCGGGACAAAGTGCGTTCCTTGTCGGCGCAATACGGGTGTCAGGAACCCTGCGTGACACAGCGCACATGCACATTCATGTCATGTTTGTGTTGTCATGACATGAGTTGTTATGTGTCGCTGCCGGACGGCGATCGACTTTGAAAGTCATTTATCGGCAAATGCCGATCACGTTTTTTTTAAAATAGAAATCGGCCGATAACTAATCGCTGGCCGATCCATCGGAGCATCCCTATAGTTTGTAGTTAAAAATACTTGCTGAAAGGCAATTCTTCATCCAGGCTCAATGCTCACCTCTCCATGTTTCGATCTTGTGGCTCTCCAACTCATACATCTGCACCTTTTCGGAGGAAAATGTTATTGTCACGTTGCTTCTAAGATGATGTGCACCGCTATCTGTATCTGTTCACCCAGCTAAATGAGCTGTACTCATGACACAAACAGGAAATGGGCGTGGTGTAACCTGAAATGGGTGTGGCTTAAATCTGTGTCTGAAATTGACATGTATTGATCCAAAGTTGCTATAGTTATTGTTTATTACTTGTGTAAGTGATCTGTAAGACTTTATAATTTCATTATTTTTGAATGCCCTTTGTGACGATGGTGAGTCATGCAAACATTCAGTGATGGCAAACAAGGAAATAATCTGCCAGCCTTGTTCACTGTAGTTTTCACAAAAGCGCCGCGCTCAGTACTACGAGTAAAGTTTTCCAACTGACTTTATATCACCAGCCAAATTAGAAGCAAGCAGACGAAAAAAAATGACGCGACATGAGCCGTTTACAGCTCTGTCGTGTCAAATGCAGCGCGTACGTAACGAAACAAGTTGGCCAAGTAACTTTAGATACAAGCTGAGCTGAGGAAAACCAAAAAAAAAAAAAAAAAAACCCGTCCAGAGCGGAGGCAGTGATCAATGCGACACGATCCGTTTCATGCTCGTACTCGGCAAAAATGCATGATCCGTAATGGATACTCATCTAGGCTCATCCCTAATGTACACACCCGATCAAAATTTTAAGACCAGTTGAAAAATTGCAAGAATTCTGTTGGATCTTAAGGAGGGTCTAACTAGTGCTTCCAAATGCAAAAAGAAAAAATGGGAGTGAGACGAAAAAACATTTGAGGAAGCAACTTATTGCAAATAAGCATGAAAGTGAAATAGGCTGTTCGTCAGCTGATCAAAAAAATAACACCACAGCCTTTTAAAGTCCAAATCTTGGCAAAAATGTGGATTCAATGTCATTTTCTGCCATGTAGTCCACTGTCATCATCTCTTGATGGCAATGGCAAAAAAGCTTTCTCTCTTTGAACGCGGTGGGATTGTCGAGCTGCATAAGCAAGGCCTCTCGCAGTGCGCCATTGCTGCTGAGGTTGGACGCAGAAAGACATTTGAAACTTATTCAAAGATCCTGAAAAGGGTTACGGAACAAAAGGTCAAGTGTTAGACCACAGAAAAGTCACCGGCCCTGAGCCGGAGGGTCCCATTGGCTGTCGGTTAAGACATGAGACGATCCCCAACTGAAGGTTGTTACTGGTGCCTGGTGCAGTCCAATAACCATCCGACGGCATCTGCGAGAGAAGGCTTCTAAGAAGAAAAAACGTCTTCAAAGGCCTCACCTCCTTCAATGGCACAAAATTGCCCGTTTGGAATTGATCTGGGTTGCTTTTTCCTTCAATGGAACTATTCAGATTGTGCAGGGGCGTCAAACGACAGATGGCTATGTGGAGATGTTGAAGGTGGAGGAGTTCAAGTATCATCGGGGTCTTGTTCACTAGTAAGGGAAGGTTGGAGCCTGAGGTCGACAGGCGGATCGGTGCAGTGTCTGCGGTAATGCGGTCGCTGTACCGGACCGTCGTGGTGAAGAGAGAGCTGGGCTGGAAGGCAAAGCTCTCAATTTACCGGTCGATGTATGTCCCCACCCCCACCTATGGTCATAAGCTTTGGGTCGTGACTGAAAGAACGAGAACATGGATGTAAGCGGCGGAATTAAGATGGACTCACCCTAAGAGATAGGGTGAGGAGCTCGGTCATACCTGAGGGGCTCAGAGTAGAGAGTAGAAGCTCCTTCACATGGAGAGGAGCCAGTTGAGGTGGCTCAGGCAACTAGTCCAGATTTACCTGGTGAGGTGTTGTGGGCATGCCCAGCCGGGAGAAGGTCCCGGGGCAGACCTAAGACACGCCGGAGGGATTATGTTTCACAGCTGGCCTAGGAACGCCTTGGTGTCCTCCCGGTGGAACTGGAAGAGGTGGCCGGAGACTGGAAAGTCTGGACTTTCCAACTGAGGCTGCTGCCCCCGTGACCCGAAACCGGATAAGCTGAAGAAAAAGGACTGCTGGATGGATGAACAGCCCATGTCACTTTAATGCTTGTTTGCAATAAATTGCTTCCTCAAAATGTTATTTGTCTCACTCTTATTTCTTGTTTTGGCATTTTGAAGCTCTACTTAGAACCTTCTTATGATCCAACAGTGCAAAATGTACTGTAAATTCTTGCAACTGCTTTAAAAATTTTTTTTTCAGGAGTGTATATGTTAGTGATGCCATGAGCTAATACTGTACATACAGTACTGTAATAATATATACATTCTCACCAAGGGGGACTTGTAATAGCAATGAAGAATATTGATGAAATCTGTAATAGTCAGCATACCTGTGAGGGGAGAAGACATGTTCCCTTCAATAAAATCATCTTTTCATTATTGTTGTCCATTTTTTTCTCACCCACAAATTTCTGCAGCTTGCTGTCCCATAAAGGTGCAGCCCTCAAGCTGTTTGCCACCAGTGCATAAAAGGCTTTTTGCACCTTTCGGATGTGGATAAACACATTCAGGGCGACAGTCATTCATCAGCTGAAGAAGAAGGCGAGTGCTTACTTGGAGCTTGGTATCAAATATGACCAGTTTACAACTGGTTGGAATGGCGTCATAGCAGCAGTGGCTCTTCATGAAATTCATGTAGACTGTGACATCGGCCTCTAGGAGTCACAGACACGTGTGTCTACGTTACGCGAACCTTACGTCACCAGCTATTGCGGTCTCACCTTGCTTCTGCATCTCCCCGTTGGCTGGGAATGAAACCTGCAACACAAGTGAGGTGTTGTGAATGCACAGTCTTGACGACGCAAGCCCCATTTATCAATTTCACCTGCGAGGGAGGCTCCATGATTCTGCTGTGTCCATGAAAAAGTTGTTTTCGAAGCCGCAAACAGACACTTGGTGCTCCGCTTAGTTCCTCACTCTGTCGAGAGGAGGTTGGGACTATTTTAGGACTTGTGCAGTGGTATGTGTCAGGTCCAAGGGCACGGGGGGGAGGGTTCCGCTTCGGACATCTGCTCCCTGAAAATACCAAACACTTTCACTATGCTCTTGTTTTCGGCGCGCTGCGAGGTGAATTTCTGTGAGCGCACAGGAGGATTTCTGGCACTCCAAATATCTCACAAATGTAGCTTGAACGCGGTGACGTGCGGCGAGGCTCATGGCTGGCGAGGCCTAACAAGAACAATGAGAGAATAATTCACTTTGGTGAAAAAAAATGTTTTCAAATACTTCTCAGTCCTATTTAGTCATTTTTTTTAATTAACTGAAAAACATTTGTGGTCTTACCTTTTATTACCATCTTCAGGAAAAGCGCCGATGCTTTGTTGTAAAAGTCTGATCACCTCCTGATAAGCTTGGCTATATAACCGTCCGTCATGGCAGTCAGATTCATTCATTCATTCAGCAGAGCACAAAAATATCTTTAATGCATTTGACTTGCTGCTAAACAGCTGGTGCTGTTGTTGTAAATAAATACAAAAACAAATACTGGCTTTTCCTCTCTATGGAAGGACAGCAGTGACAAGCACCTTACACGCACCCACCCCTTCAGTTTGCCCTTGTATCATTCCGTGGAATCCAGTACCCAAACAAAGCATCTATGAGTTGGTGATTCAGTCTATATGAAGAATGGATCGTGGTTCTTTTCGAGTTGGGACATTATAGACAGATTCCAGACCGGGAATCCCAGAACAATGAAGAACTCTGTTTCGGTCTCCTTTCTTCCTACTAATGAGCGCCGTGTGCCCTGCTCTGATGAGGTGTTCAAGCACACTGCGTAACTTTTAACGGCTGCAAAATAAACAAGTATACAGCTCTAACCGTCCACTCTTTGAAGTTAGGTTTGCTTCAGTTTTCGTGGTTTTTGTCTGACTTTTTTTGGAACAGACTAATAGAGAAAACCGAGATTCCCGTGTATAAGACATTCAAGCAGTGACTGCATGTCCATGTGTCTATTTAACTGTATTAAAATGGTATTGTTTGTCTGAGTTCAATTGTTTCTCATTTTCTTAAGTAAAACCCGCTGAATTTGCACATTTCTTGATCAAATACAGAGCAGAAAACTAAGATGAGACTGCTGTGAGGATCTCTTCTCAGCTACTGCTGTCTGAGTGCACTCACCTGAGTTGCATCATGTCGCCATGTAATGCTGCAGAAACACTGATCACACACCAGGCCTTTGCTGTCACAGCCCATGTGCTGTCTTTCATGGAAGTGGGACATCGCTATTCTTGCTAGTCGGACAATAAATACAAAAATAGAGAGACATGTGATATGTGGAGGCGCTGCAGGACTTGCCTCATCCTGACTCGTTTGTTAGGCGCACCGTTTGGTCGTACGACAATGGAGTCAGTGTACGAAAACCGACACATGCTTTTGGGAATAATTTACCGGTACGTCAAAAACCAAGGTTCCACGGTAACGCGATGTCATATAAACCAGGGGTGTCCAAAGTGCAGCCCGGGGGCCATTTGCGGACCACGGCACATTCTAAAAATATAACTTAAGAAAACTAAAAAAAATAACAGCAAAAAGTGAAAAAATCAGCAGTAATTATACAACAATAAAGTAAAAAATAAAAGCTGTAATCTAACAAGAAAAATTATTTTACGAGAATAATGTAAAAATTTAATTTGAATAGTATAAAGTTGAAATATTAAAAAGTGACTTAAAAAGAAAATTTTAATGACAAGAAACACACAAAACAACGACTAAAGTTGTAAGTTTTGTAAAAATTTGGCTGCGGAAAAGTTAAGAGAATAAAGTCAAAATGTTACTGGACTGACATTACAATTACGAGAAAAATTTATGAGAAGAAAGTTGAAATAGTTGGAAAATAGACAAAAAAAAACCCCAAGAGAAATGGAAAAAAACAGCTCTAAGTTTACAATAACAAAGTGAAAATATTAAAAGATAATTTTACAAGAATACACTCTGAATATTACGAGGAAAAACTTTTAGTAGCATAGAGTTCAAATATTGGGGTAAAAATGTTATTTTTTAAAAGATAAATAAACCAAAATAAAGTTGGAAAATTAGGTTGGGGAAAAAGTTATATTACGGGATAAAGTCAAAATATTATGGGAATTAAGTCACATTATTATGAAAAGAAAGTTGACAAAAATTAATAAAGTTGAAATGTTTGGAAAATTCAAACAGCAACAATGGGGAAAAAAGACCAAAGTTCATACCAATAATGCACATTCTTACTAATCTCGCAAAGCTGAGATGCAGTTTTTTTTCTTGCAATATGTATAATTTCTTAGCATATTGCTTTACAAAATACCAACGCTGCCCTTGCATCCTTTCATTTTTCAGTATGCGGCCCTCGCTTGAAAGAGTTTGGACACCCCGGGTCTCAACTGTGGTGTAAATGTCAAAGCTTCCGCACACTTGAACAGTGAAAGTCAGAAATACAGTTTTTCCAAGTCGAAAGATTCCAGACGTCAGCAAAGAAAGCCATTCTTTATTCATGTCAGCGTTCTTTTCCTCCCTAAATAGTCTTGTTTTTCCCCCAATATT
Organism: Dunckerocampus dactyliophorus; assembly: GCF_027744805.1. Taxonomy (NCBI): domain Eukaryota; kingdom Metazoa; phylum Chordata; class Actinopteri; order Syngnathiformes; family Syngnathidae; genus Dunckerocampus; species Dunckerocampus dactyliophorus. The sequence continues at coordinate 49,576,877 of NC_072819.1, read as the reverse complement.
TGCGTTTGACAAGATGTACAACATTGTGCTTCCAAGTATATTAAATTGTCATTGCAACTTGATCAATTCCAAAGTCCTGGGGACCATTTCGGCTTCATGGGGGTCACAATCATCAAATCATGATGCAAGTCACACTTTGAAAAGAAACCCAACTACTGTCCTGTCAAAAAGACGGCCATGGCACCACGCCTGGAGTGAAGCAACAAGCAGATATAAATCTTCCACTCTCACGCTAGCATACTAAATAAGGTGGAATTATGCTCCAAAACGCAAAGTAGAATATGTACGATCCCTTAGGAAGGTGTGTGCAAAATGTGGCCACTTTTGGCCTTCGGCTTCTTTCTGCTAATTTGCTTTGTTGGCTAGAACACAAAGCTCGGATGTTGATATGTTGTTCAGCTTGGCGTATATTGGTCGACACTGGATTGGTTTTAGCGTCTTTACAGCACAAAATGTATCAAAGCGGCGCCCTGCATCCTTCACTTTTTACATATGCAGCCCTGAAGAAAGAGGAAAAGAAGGTGCACTACGACCCTGTTGTAGTAGGACAATAATTAGCTATAGTGGGAGGCATTTTCATTCAAAAAGAACAGCACTTGCAGCATATTGTGTGCGTGTGGCCCGTCTCTGACCAGAAATGCATGCTAGTGAAAAAAAAACCGACTAATATTTGTTGTTCTCGCCAAGCGCCGTCGTTTAAACCAAACGTACTTAAACCCTCAGCACAAAATCCTATAGCTTTCAAGTTAAATAACAGGCAAACTAGCCCCCAAAATCCCCAATGAAAACCCTCTTAAATTAGGATGACTCTGCAGTCAAGCAAAATATGACATGTGCACTTCTTGTGTGTTCTAGATAGGAGATATGTCAAATAAAAATGCGAGGAGCTGATGAAAAACAGTGCTGGTTTCTCTTCTATTGCTTTGACCATGAGCTTTTAGCAGTGCGGTCTGCAGGCTGCTAGCCTGGCATGAGGAGAGCTCGGGTCTCGTCTACAGGTACCATAAAATGTTGATGACAATGTCCAAGCGGCACAGGTGGAAACATTCCAAGGTCAGGATTGGTTTCAGCGCCTCCAAGGAAGATGGAGGCCAGCCACGATACACGATGGCCGAACAGAGTCGAGTGGTTTCTCAGCATGCGCTCCGGTTGAGCGAGGGTGGTATGACAGCCAGGAAGAAACGGGGAAGCAGTGGACCAGGCCTCAGGGGAATCCAACTCCCTCTCTGGACATGCGGAGCCCACAGAGGTGAGGAGTGAGCCCCACAGATACAAGACAGATGTCTTTGAGGCGGTCAGAACAGAAGCTGGCCTGCGGGGTCGGCCCACTCCAAGCACTTTGGTGTGACAGTTCAGACTCTGGTTGGCCAGAGTGCAACAGGGGAGGTGGTGGAGCTCAGCGGGAGCTTCTGGGTGGAGGCTGGAGGTGCGAAGGTGCGCCGGGGTGACTTGAGTTGGGCGTGGCAACAGAGTGTGGCCGCTTGGACAGAGGCTGAGTTGGTGCAGCACAGTGCTGGTGGCAATGAGGCCAGCCACACTGGTCAGGTACAAAAATCCGAGCATACATGAAACCTAAACAATGAAAACAACTTATTATTACATATTATTGTTCGCAATGTCAAATGATGAAAACGTTAGCAATCACAGTTTTCAAACTAATTGGTGACTAATCACCGTTTGCAAGTACAGAGCATGAAGTTGTTCATTGCTCTGTGTGCATTATATGAACACATACAGTAAGCGAGTCCGATGATTATTTTGTTCATTAAGAGCGTTTCATCTTGAGGACTTCATTTATATTGGTGTCCAATCCCCGCATGGCGCAGCTGTAAAAACCTGTCACTGTGAGTGGGGATTCCCCTTAAGAAGAGACTGGTTGTATGTATTTCGATACTTCGGACAATGCTTGATCATGATTGTTAAACTCTCCCCTTGATGTTGGTGCCATAGCCATCGTAAGGTCAAAAAAAGTGAAGCTGAAATTCAACCCATTGAAATGGAAGGATGCCACGAATAAAAGATATGGAGGATGATTACTTATCTATTTCAGTGCTCATGTGAAACTTGATCAAAATGTGACCATGCAAAATACACTTTTGAGACGTGGAATTACTATAAAAATAATTAACCCACATTTCAGGTATCAACTTATTTCCACCGCTATGTGAGTAATGGTCTCACCTTGGCCACCCCAATGAAACATTTCTGGCTCTGCCACTGCTTGCAACCGCTGGTTTATACTAGGGGCCATCAATAAATTACTATTGCGCTGAAGAGAGTTTGTATTTAAATAAAATTTTTTTTTTTTTTAAAGGGATCTATAACCATGTCAAATGATTAGTCCTACCCTAAAAGTATTTGACGCCCATTTTTTCCAATTTGATCTTTTATTGGATTAGGGACCTGACTCACAGAGGTTTGTAATAAAAGCCAAACAATATTGTTGGTCATGCTGTGGAATAAAAAAAAATAAATCAGCACTAGCATGCTCTGCTAAACCAAGCTAACCCCGCTAGCTTCCATTCAGTTTCTAAGTTGTGTTTTTTTGCCAACTTTCGCCGGCGTTTCAGGCCGCCGGCTCAACGCGTTTAGTTCGGAAAGGGGGCGGGTCAGCGTCTGCGACAAGATTTCGCCACAAATCGAGCGGTACGCTGGGGAAATACTCCATACAAACCTTCCTTCTCCTCACGATGACCCATTTTATTCACATTATGTCGGCGCTTAACATTATTGGCCAATTAGGGGTTTCCTTTACTGTGGAAATCATAGGGTCCTACATGTTGGCAGGTCTGCAGTTGTAAGTCAAATCCCCCCACACACCTACCTTGGTAAAGTGCTGGTAGATGGCTGTAAGTGCTTGGCTCCATGTTGATTGCTCCAGTAACACACATAGGTCAGTGTAGGTAAACCAGCCTCGCTTCATCCCCTGACGCTCTGCAATGCTGACAACACAAAACAATTGTTACACACAAACCTCCCACTTGGGCAGGTGTGCATTTCAGCATCAGACAACCACAGACCTGGTCTCCAGTTGGCTCAGTGCATCAAAGAAGTCTTTGGACTCTGTGAAGAGACTCCACTCCTGCAAGAGTTGACATGATGGTTGAGAAAAAGAACGAGGAGGAATACGAACACACACACAAACACACAATGGCAAACTTACAATGGCGTTCAGAAAATTCATCTCCAGATTATTAACCGTTTCAACGTCCAGCTTCCCAGCTGTTCCCCACTCATCATTGAAAACCTCCTCTTCCTCTCCTTCATCATACAAGTACTTGCTGGCAACCATCTAACACAAAAATAGCAGAAATGTGCTTTTGTCAACGCATCATAAAAACACTCGCTGGAAATGTCAGACGGCTTAAATGGCCGGGCAAAGTAAAGGATATGTGTCAATCGAAAATGACCCAAGGATATGCCTACATATAGAATGACCTGTGAACCCTAGGCACATACCATGGAGATCAGGAAGAGGTCGGACGAGGAGATCTTTTGCAGGTATTCGGGGTTTCTGTGACGGAGCCTTTCAATGTAAACCAGAGCCAGCATCATGGCACACGGGGAAATGCAAGCCTCCCTGCGGCAAATAAAACACAGGGTTTCTTTCTATGCTAAATAAGTATTATTGCTGGGGGGGAGGGGGGGGGGGTGTTCAAAAAGAAAGTGGGAAATTTACAAGAAAAAAGTTGTAAATTTACGATAATTTTTTTTTTACATTTACGAGAATAAACTCAAATTTACAGGGGGAAAAACTCTGCATATCAGAAGAATAAAGTCGTAAATTTACGAGAATAAAGTCGTAATATTAGGTGTAATTCATGTCAGAGCAAAGATACAGCATAGCTCTTCAGGAAGGAAGGAAGAAACTTTCCTCTTGCTTCAGGCAAGCTTTTATTTATAATGTGACAGCAAAACAGCAGTTAAGCACAAACTGATTAGCATTAGTCGTAAATTTACGACTTTATACTCAAAGTCTCAGATTATTTTAATACTATGTAGTCACAGGCATTGCCCGAGACAGCTATGAAAAGGGGGGGGGAGACTTATGTGACCTTCAGCCTTGGGCATGTGGAGGGGGCGGGGTAAGGAAAGAATAAGTGAGAAGGACTAGTAGCTAACCTTTTGTGAGCAACTGCTCTGTTTCGCTGGAAAGTTCCTTCCTTCCTGTGGAGCTATGCTCTATTTTCCCGCTGACACGTAAACATTACAACTTTATTCTCGTAAATTTACGACGTTATTCTCAAAATCTCAACTTTTTTCCCCCTTCCCCTCAATGTGGCCCTAATACTCCGTCGTAATAATGTACAGTTGTTGCACTTGACTGCTTTGAGAATGCCCACCTGGCAACATGCGCGGCATACTTCTTGTGGAGTTTTCGTATCGGGCTCGGGGCATTTTTCTGGAAGATTTCAACAGCGATATCTGAAGAAGACAGGGGACATTTGCTCGTCACGCCTCGACTAAAAAGATTTGTATGTGACAATGCCTATCAAACTTTAAAAAACAACTCACCTGTCACAGGGGAGGAGAGGACCTCAAGAGACACATCTTGTTCCAGGCCATAATACAATCGCTTTCTCACTCGTTCAGACAACTTCTGGTGTCCAGGCAGAAACTGTAAACACAAACATCACAAGGAGTATTGAGGAACAATGGGAGTGTTTTGTTGTTCCTTACTGCTGGTGTAGAAACACGAATTGTGACTCTGCCGCCATAATTTGTCGAAATGTGTGCATTGTTGTTATCTAACATCAAATTGAGCTGAGCTAGCTAACGGCTATCGACAGTGTATTTAACACTAACATTTGCACTTGCTGCCTGTTCTACATAAACTCTTCAAGTCAAATCCCAGATCACGTTTGTATGACACGACAAAAACCCCTTTAGAAGTTAAGGTAACTTTCTGCTCAGTCGACAAACAGAAAAGTGACACAAAGATAAAACACCCTCACAGTGAACTAGCAGGCTAGCAACAAGCTAATTCGGCGCCTTGAGTTAGCTTAGCTTCCGGAGTTGGCGGATTAGCGCCACATACCGTGAACTCGTGGAAGTCGGAAAACTGAATAGCTGTATCGTTAAATAATGAGTTAAAATCCATGTCCAATTTTGTGAATGTTCAACATTAGTCCAGCTGATGTTGAAAAGACGACTGCTTGGCCTGAACACGTCGCCCCGCTAGCAACACGCCCTGACCTAACAATGACGTCACGAAGCTCCAGCTGTTCTCGACATCAGTGGCCGACAGGGGGCGCGCTGCACTTTATAGCTCTTCCGCTAATGACGCCATGGTGTCTCCAAAAACAACTACAGCATGACTAGTTTGGAATTTGAGCTAACTTGGGATCACCACAACGGCGGTAACGTTATTTTACTGCAATAAAAACATTTTGTTTGCAACAGGATAGGGCAATTCCTTGAGAACAATACGTTCAAGACAAATTTTGTGTACAAATAACAGAATCATACAATCATACACCAAACACTCACCCGGTGGCACAAAATATGGCTTTATTTTATAGCTAATTACTTGTCTGGCATGAGAAAAGGAAACATATGTACAAACCTTTCCACAACATTACCAGGAATTCCCTTATCACACATAGAACATTTTTTCTAAAATGTCTCTTAAAGCTTAATATTAAAAAAAAAAAGTATAACATTTTGGCAGGTTAACACTGAAAACATAGTATGATTAGTGTTGTGCTCACCCAAGGGATAATTACATTGCACAGGTTAAAAAAAAAAAAGCTTTACTGTATCCCAATCGGAAATGTAAACAGTTTTAAATAAAAAAGACTGCAAGCACATTATGTGGAGCAGAAATCATATCTATGTATAAACACAGCAAACAAAAAGTACATTCAATGGCCGTGGTGGCCTGATGGAGTGGATGGTGGCTGCAGTTTCTCAGGTGTACAGTCTTTGGCTTCAGTCTCTGATGAGGAATCAGAGTCCTGCGCCTGCTGCTGATTTGTCCACATGTCTGCATAAAGGCCTCCCTTGTGCAGCAGCTCCTCGTGTCTTGAACGGAATGACAGTCATTTTACTGATAAGTCACAGAACCCCTTTGTATCGATTCATTCATTTGTCCCTTCTATTGAGATAATCGCAGAGACAAATGATAATATCCTTAGAACGTGTAATATTTGGCTTTTAAGGTTTTGAACGGGCTTGCCTCTCCGACTGGAACCATACTAAATTTAGCCCGGTGATCGTTTCTGTCAGAGTGACACAGTCACGGAATGCACTACCAGCTACTGTAACTACCCGGCTTTCAAGAAACTACTCGTGGTTAAAAACAAAGCCGTGCTGTACTCGTGTGTAACTTGCGCTCCAAGTTAATGACAACAGTTGTCCCTCGCCACTCACACCACTCGCCACTTCACGGCTTCATTCTACCAAGGCTATTCAAAATATATAGTAAAAAAAAATTTTTTTTAATCGCTGTTTTGTGGTTGACTGCGGCCTATTGTTTATTAGTCATACAAAATACGCATATTTAAGCAAATTGTATATTTTTTGCCTAAATGAATCATTTTCAAGCGTAATAAAAATTGCTAAATTAAGTAAAAATACAAATATAAGGCATACAGTACTTACCCATCTAACAAGTCAGCGTGTCAAAAAAAAAAAGTGTGATCTGTAGTATTCTACACTGGCCATTAGATGTCAGAAGTGTTATGCTGATGAGACAATAACCACCACAGCAAGAACTCTGTGATAATGTGACTCTCCCAACGCTAACATGCGTGAGTCGATATTATTTCTTATTTCTGTCTTATTTTCACTTATCATGTCCACCATGCTGGGTAGTACGAGTGTAAATGTGACTATTGGGGTGTTATTTCATGTCTAGAGGGCTCTAATAATGTTAAAAATCATATTTAGAAGGTTGGAAACAGGCTCTATGAAAATATTTTGCAAAAATGTACTTGTCATTGTCAGGTCTGGACCCAAGTAACCACGATGTTAAACGAGGGTTTAGTGTATTTGTGTGGACATTTTTGGCAATGAATCTCTTTAATGTGTATTGTAAATGTATGTATTCCATGTGCGGTATCTGTATAACGGTGCCTGTCTGCGGACAGCAGGTGAAAGGTAGCTATTGCAGCTAATTCTTGCGTATATACTGTGATGCTGGTGCTCGTGTGTCGCTCAATATGCACGGTCCTACGTAAATAAATCAAAACAGTGCTTACCGTCCTCGCTCGGCAATCCGACCATCGCTGATGACCAAAATCTGGTCTGCTCCAATGATTGTGGACAACCTGTGAACTCCAGTTTATTAGCTACAAACTGATGGAACACGTGTTTTTTTTTCCCTCTACCTGTGAGCAACAACAACTGTTGTACGATTAGCGCAGACTTTGGCTAGCGAGGCCTGGATGTGGCGTTCTGTTTGTGTATCGAGCGCTGATGTGGCCTGTGGAGACACATCACGTGCTTAAAAGGGGGAAATAAAAGCTTGTAGACTTCTGAGCTTCTGAAAATGACACAATAATCGCTTTGTCACCTCATCCAGTAGGATCATCTGAGGTGCTTTGAGGATGGTTCTAGCGATGGCCACCCTCTGCTTCTCGCCTCCACTCAGCTTGAGGCCTCTTTCCCCAACTTGCGTATCATAACCTGTCAAAAGGAAACATGACATGACATCATGCTTTTGGGAACCCAAACGTCTGTCCGTAACAAAGACCACTCCATCTCTAAATCACCTTCAGGGAATGCCATGATTTTGTCATGGATATCTCCAGCGATGGCGGCCTCCTCCACCTCCTGGTTGCTTGCAGAGATGCGACCGTAGCGGATGTTCTCCAGTATGGTGTCGTTGAACAGCACTGTGTCTTGCGGGACGACGCCAATGTGGCTTCGCAGAGACGTCTGCTTCACCTGAACATAAAGAATAGAAACCAGAGGGTCATCTTGGTCTCCTCCCACCTTACTAGCATCACACACGCGCACTTACTTTGGCTATGTCCTGACCATCAATGCGAATGCAACCCCCTTGAACGTCATAAAAGCGGAAGAGCAGTCGGACGATGGTGCTCTTCCCAGACCCTGAGGGTCCCACCTACGGAAGGTTCAGCAAAGATCACCGTGATGCTTTCTTCACAGATTATTTTCCCGACTAGACGTACCAGGGCTACAGTCTGTCCTGGCAGCACTGTAAAGGAGACGTCCTTGAGCACCTCCTTGCTGTGAAATGGTAACAAAACGCTGAGCAGACTGCCCGCCATCACACATTTGACACAGAATGTATGCAGACAAACATGAGCTGACCCATCTGTATAGCAGAAGTAAACGTTCTCAAATTCTATTTTTCCCATCTTGTAGAGGAAATTCACAGCGTTGGCGTCATCTTTCACCTGCGTAGGGCAAAGGACAGATTATTTCAGAAAAAAAAGGGCATAACAGATGATGGCGCAGCCGACGGATTGAAATGTACCTCCACTTCCTCCTCAAAAAGCTGGATCATGCTTTCCATGTCAATAAATGAATTTTGGATCATTCTGAAATAAAACATAAAAAAGAACCTGTGTTGAAAGCAGCATGTGATCCTCAAACTAACTAAGGCCATGTCCACACAAACACAGATTAAGAAAAAAAAAAAGTGGAGTTAAAAAAATGTCCACATAAAAACACGTCACCGGCTGTGATGTGCATTCTGTCCAATCAGAGGCCCCAAAACGCCTCACATTTCTTATACAGGGTCTCTGCAGGTTTCAACAAGTCAAATTTAAGACTTCACTTTTCCACACAGGGCCATGTAGCTTTGGATTTTTTCCCCTCTCTTAAATATAAGACTTTTCATTAAAAAAATGCATTCTCTGTTCAGTTGTGTTGTCATTGACTAATATTTAAATTTGTTTGATGATCTGAAACATTTAAGTGTGACAAACATGCAAAAAAATAAAAAATCAGGAAGGGGGCAAACACCTTTTTACACCACTGTAAATGTATGTTTACATGTTGTTGTTTTTTTCTGTCCAATCAGATTTCAGCTTCTGTTACCATATCTATGTAATGCCCGGTTCTTCAGAATCAGGAGTGATGGCCCGTGTCACACACTACAAACACTATTAGAAATGGTGTTGTGTCTTCAACCAATCAGACTGCCAAGAAAAATTCTCCACTGAAGGCCCAAGTATCTAATGCCCTCCCCCCCACCATACTCATAGCCTAAAAAACTAGCGGAGTTGCATGTTCTTACCTGTAGTAGGTTCCGAACCAGTTGAGGGGGGTATACAGTTGGATGATATACGTTCCAAACAGAACAAAATCGCCAACCTGGGATTCCACATGGAAACGTTTGAGCTTGCATTGCGGTGGGGGTTTATTCAACAAAACACAAATGTTGTTCAAATATCAGCACCTGGAACTTTCCTTCTGTCACAAAATAGGCACAGAGCAGGGAGCCGGCCAGCAAGCCTGATCCGATGATCACGTTCTGGGTCTGATTGAGGAGGGCCAAGGAGGCCTGGGTCTTCCACTCTGACAACTGCAGTGTGGACAGACACAACCATGATACACACAGACATTATACTTTTGCATCTTTACAGCAGACTCTGGACAACGTGTGGCCTTTGACACACCTGGTATTTCAAGATGGCGTCCTCGAAGCGACTGACCTCGTAGTTCTCTGCATTGTAGTATTTTACCGTCTCAAAGTTCAGCAAGGAATCCACAGCCTTCGTCTTTGCATTATTGTCCTGCTGATTCATGTCTCGCCTATACTTGGTCCTCCATTCCGTGATGATGATGGTCAGAGCTGGTGGACAAGTACGCAGCGTTTATGCCTGAGAATGACAGCTGAGCAGAGTGCAGCATCTCTGAAGCATCTGGTGATATTTACTCACTGAGGTAGAGGGTCATGCACACAAAGACAATGAGGCCAAACCAGGCGTTGAAATAGGTGATGAAATAAATGATGGATATGACAATGTCAGCGATCGTTGGGAAGATGCTGAACACAATGTAGCTGTGGAGAGAGAAACAAACTCTTGTTTGAAATTTTCCCCACTAGAAAAGAATCCACACATTTGTGTGTAAAAAAAAAAAAAAGTAAAGGCATTTATTGGCTGGCAACAGCATGCATTTACATAATGCAGAGTAACAGCATATACAGTGGTGTGAAAAAGTGTTTGCCCCCTCTTCCTGAGTGATATTAGCGAAGAAGTATAAAATAAAGGTGCCGTACTCCACCCTTGCAGCGCTTCACAAGCATTGATATCTAATTTGCAAGCCAATATTGGACATGGCTAAAATGAACAAACGGAGGACAAATTGCTAATACTCATGTTGTTGGCCCCATAATTGGGACTGCATGAGCGCGGCCATCCCACCTGAGCAAGCTGTTAATGGACGAGGTGCCGCGGTCGATGCTTCTCAGCACATCGCCGGTTTTGCGCCCCAGGTGCCAGTGCAGGGAGAGGGCGTGCAAGTGAGCGAAGAGGCGTACCTGCACCACGCGGTTGGTAAACTGCTGCACCCGAATCCACAGGAAGGAGCGCATGTTGCTGACAAACCCTGAGGAGCCTGTGAGAGACGAGATGGCGTCACATGCAAAGCGCACATTTTAGCCATGTCCCAATCCACATTTTTTTTGGCTTTCCATCTTTATATATTGGCTTTCGATCTCTTGTGGTGTTGTGTTTTCTTCTTCTTGCGGGTGGCGGGAGTCGACTGGCGACCGACCAACTTTGAGGCGCATTACCGCACCTACCGTGTTGGAGGCCCAGGGTTACCAACGTTATAAGGCAAACGGATTGGCCCGATATGATCCGATCTTCAGAATACAGCGGATTGGCAGCCGATCCCCGATCCTGAAGATCGGATCGGGACATCCCTAGCACCTTTGGCTTCCCGTGACTCTCCAGAGCTGACTCAGCATCCACGGGGTCAATGTGTCTGTGGGTCCTACCTGCCCCCCCGCCCTGCATGAACTTCAGCATGACGTAAATGCACACGGTGGTGGCAAGAGTGTGCCAGCTGCTGCCATCCGTCAATTCATTCACTGAGGGAGGACGACAGAAAGGTTATCAAAACATGGAGCACCGAGTAAGATCGCTTGTACAGTGTGCTCACCAATGTTTTTGTAGTAAATAGGAACAAAGACATTGATTGCCCTCTCAATTCCCAGGAGTCCCAAACAGAAGAGGACAAGCAGCTGGAGCCAGATGCTGCCCCGAGGCCACATGTACGGTAAAAGCAGGCGCACCTTCTTCCTGAAGCCCTGCCAGGTGGACTGGTTCTGGTCTGGTCTGCCCAAGAGGCTCTGACATGGATTCAAGGAGCCATTCAGTAACACCAGGTGGACAAACAGATACGGTACAGTGGAACCTCGGTTTGCCACAAATATGTCTCGGGTATCGTACAACTAAACAGTACGGCCGACTTACTAGTCGAGTCCCTGAACAAAGCATCCATGCATTGGTGACTGTGAAGAATGGATAAGGGCTCTTTGACAGTGGCGACATTGTAGACAGATTTTAGCCTGGAAATCCTCTAATCATCTTTATTGTGTGTGTGTTTATTTGTAGACGCTCTGGGGGTGTCACGAGACGAGACAATACACCAGATTGGCTCTATGAGCTCGATGAAGAAAAGTACCATGAAAAAATATATGACTGAACCAACTTTATCATTTAACTGAGTTACAAAACAATGCAGGTACTTTTTGACATGTTTATTGTCCCCCGAATGATTGACGATAAACAATATTACCATGACTTTCAGACCAAATTAACCACTAATGTTATGGTAATTTAGCAAACAAACCAACGAACACTCATAATGGAGTATTACCTTTAATGTCATATTTCACTGTTGGAAAGTCGTACTGTCTGTTTGCAGCATTTCTCCAAATGCTGGCTTTTCAACTGTATTAAATATTCATATTTATTTTCCCCTGTAGCAAACAACACTTTCTGTGAGGCCGCACCATTTTGCGTTGTTCCATTTGCATTTACTGTGCAGTGGCGACTGTTGGGATGAAGGCTCTGGATCTCCACAGATGGGAGGACTGGGTCGGGTGGCAATTGGCTTTGCAATCATCTTTTTTCCCCTCCTAATTCAATTTCTGCCATGTTACCTTGCATTGCTCCTCATGCGGCTACACTGTTAGCACTCTAGCAAAGTACGAAGCTAGCGGATGTTACAATAGGATTGTAATGGAAAGCTTGCTTAGTTCAGTGATTCTCAACTGGTGGGTTGCGGGCCCATGCATGGACCCAAAAAAACAAAAAAAACCTCAATGTCCGTGAATGCACCTCGCGTTCTTGTCCGTGCTACCCGTTTGCTATGGCGCCACGAGGTGCATGCCATGTTTATGGGTGACTTTGTCGAGCTTGAGTGGTAGGGGAAGGACGTCGAGTGGGGACTTGACGTGGCACACAGCTGCAGATATCTGCTGGAGAAGAGCGTGCGCCATGAAGAGCTGTTTTAAGTTGAAACAATTCCACATTTTGGGTCACCAATTGTCACTGAGGGGTGATGGTGGGTCCTGCAGCCAAACCAGTTGAGAACCACTGCCTCAGTTAACACAGGTTGCAGGGGGAACAGTTTAACGGCGACACATAACAGACAGAGCGGGGGGCCAGTGTGTGTAATGATGATTGCAATAAAGTTCAAGCGAGCAGGTATAGAGTGAGAGCCGTCTACTCTTTAAAGTTTGTAACGGACTAGAACGAAACGGCGTCCACGGGGCTATCCCGTCCCCTCCTCCCTCCACTCATCCCTGTGCTTGCTAGACCAGATTCATGACAAAAACTGAGGTTCCACTGTATATATTTGGCATTTTTGCACATCAGTACCTGCGCGCCCTGCTCTACGTCCCGCTCGTCTTCATTTATAAGCAGCATGTATGGTCTCCGTGGCAACCCTGGGGCTTTGAGACCAACCAAGAAGAGCAGTCCCGTGCCCACATAGCGCATCAGCCACAGGGCAAACTGGACCTGAGGGGTTTCATGGACACTTGAAACACAGAATCATGGCGGTAAAAGTGCACGTTATGGCGCGTGTAACACAGCGAGCGGGTAAAGTCATGATCGCAACAGATAAGCCCTTCAGCTTCAAGTGCGTGGAGTGGGAGGGGTGAGACATGACTCAGCAAAAACAAAAAGGGAGCACATTCATATTGAGTCTGTTCTGTGAATCAGCATTCTTGTTATACAGGAAACAAGACTGACAACACGTACTTGAGCGGAATGACAAGCAGACACGCCTTTTGCAACCAACCTTTGAGCCATAAACACTGTTAAGAAAGCCATTATTAAACATGATGACAGTCGTGATCCATGTGCTTCAGGGGAGTGAACAATGACCTGACCCAGCAATGTGAACGCTATCAAGCAAGCTAACATAAGAGACCTTGTTGTGCTCCGTGAAAGGGCGTCACAGCTCGCAGTGTGATGCCATGCAGTTCTCCACCAGTGCTAACTAATAATAATAATAATAATAATGATGATAATGGGTTAGATTCTATAGCACTTTTCAAGGCACCCAAAGCGCTTCACATTATTCATTCACACGCTGGTGGTGGTATACTACATCTGTAGACACACCTGCCCTGGGGTAGTCTGACGGAAACGTGGCTGCCAATTCGCGCCTACGGCCTCTCCGACCACCACCAAACATTCATTCATTCATTCACCAGTGTGAGCAACGCTGGAGGCAGTCTTGCCCAGGGTGGAGGGAGCAAGGATCGAACCACCAACCTTCTGGCTTCTGGATGACCTGCTCTACCTACTGAGTCACTGCCGCCCACACAACCACAACAACACACATTGCTGAAACAATGCTGTGACAGTGTCCTTGTAAAAGCTGAACTTTTTTCTCCTACCTGTTGCTGCTGATCCTCCAGGCCCCACCACCAGTGAGGACTAAACCAGGAGATAAATGCCAGGTTCTCAGCTGCAAACGCCACCGCCCAGATCAGCAGCAGCGCTGTGCTGTGTCCCCGCGTGCGGTCCATCAACAGGACCCTTCGCCTTTCTATTCTTAGCAAGGCAATAGCCCAAGCCCAGGCCAGGGCACAGAAGCAGCCATACAGCACCACATAGCCCGGGAACTCCTCTCCACGTGTGGCTCGCCACACCATCCCGCCAGCAAACTGAACCAAAAGAAGGATGGAGATGGCCTGTTGGAGTGTGTAGAGGCGGGAGCGGGGGATGAACTTGGGCTCCATAGCTGTGCCATATTTCTGGTAGAAGATGCAATGGATGGTGCCGAGAAAGAAGGAGACGGTGAGCAGGACAGCAGGGACGAGAGTGAAGTAGAAGCAGGGGGAGATGCCTTCATCCAGCCAAGTGCGGGAAATGGGGAAGTCGGCTTCACAGTAGCTGTGTACCAGCACCATGACTCCTGCTGGGAAGAACCAGAAGACAAGGTATTGAGGTATTGGTATTGCATTTCATTTTTGAAATTCGACTTTACAACCACAATGTTCCCAAATGTGGACAAAAAAATATCTGCTGTCAATAAAACCGCGTTTCTTGCTGCCAAGTGCAACTATTACCTTGTGGGGGGTCAACTTGAACGATGCACGCACTCCACCTGTCAGTTGCAGAGGTTAGCTCACAGAAGCTAGCAGGTCTGCTAGCTTACCCAGCTCCAAACCCCTTGAGTGCGACGAAAAGCCAACAAAGTGACGAGAAGTGACTGAGCGTACTGCGCACACGGTGACTTCTGTCATCGGTACCGTCCGTGGTGTGCCTTGATGCTGCAGGAGAGACCGTCCGTCCTTGTGGCTTCACGCCGGTTAAACAACACAACAAACATGACTCTGCAAAGGACGTCGCTGTTACACAAACTGTACAGCCTGGGCTCCAGCACCCCCTTGTGGATAGGATCGGAATGTGCACAGTGACGGTCTTCATTTTATTGTACTTATTTGTTTTACCAACCAGAAAAACAAGAATACTGTACAATGATAAATCAAGAAGAAAAAGAAAAATATTCGACTAGTTTATATAAACCTAAAACTATAAATAGAAAAAATAACAATAAAATAGAAAAAAGAATGGAAAAAATGAGAGCATCTTGGAAAAATGTATTTATGTATAATGTATTTAGTTGAAATAATCAGTACCCCAATTCAAAATGTGAAACTTACATTCTGTAGTTTCACTTCAGAGTGAAATATTTCCAAAAGTGACAGCTTACAGTAAATAAAAACCACACATTCAGTATCAAATAAAAAATGGTCAAAAAGTTCAATATTACTCTCTAATGGTTTGCGCGCTAATCAGCAAATAAACTGTAAAAACTTTCAGTCTTTAATTGCTCTCTGAGTCTGAACTGAACTTTAAACTGCGTTTATGAGCAATGACGAGTCAAGTTCAAAGACACCACGTCATTTAATATTAATTCACGAATTCATGTGAATTCACGTTTCGATTGAATTTTCTGTGATTTCCGAGCACCCTTAAATGCAGCAAATTGTACTTCCACCTTAACAGTTATAAAGTGAGTGATAAGAATATCCACTTATTGATTTTCATTGCATTTCTGTTTATTTAGACCACCCATACACGCATAATAAAGAAGTTATTGTGACGTTCGGAGTGTCAGTGAACGCATCTCGCGGTCTATCTCGTGACAATGAGGAAGTGTTGTTGCAATGAATGGACTGGGGATGTATTTCTTTACAGTAGGAGAGACATATATGGTGTTGGATTTGCACTGCTTTTGATGCGGTCAGGTAAGAATAAAGTTATAAAAAGAGCGTCGGACACTGTGTGACTCTGTCAGGAGCTACACTGTGCCGCCGTCTGTCATCCTATCAGAGAGCCGCGGTTAACGCTCAATTTTTACATTTTTAATTTATATATTTTTTTATTTCTATTTAAATTTTTATTCTATATTGTACTGTACTTTGTACTTTATTTATCCAACAGCAGGGAAATTCACTATATATATATATATTTTAAATTTCTAACAATTCTACAACAGATGAGCATGGTTTTGGACAGCAATCGGATACTGATTGTGTTTTACGTCTTTTTTTCAACCAAAAGTGCGTTATTACTTCACTGTGTTGCACTGAGGCTGAGCACTATTTATCACTACCACAATATCACATTGTGTTTAAATATCCTGGACCCTCGGAGGCAGACAATTGCTCTATTTTTAAGAATGTAATTGTTTTGTTGCCATAGAGACAAGTCGTCCTCCGCGGCATCTCCAACCTGTTCACATTAATTTGCTGTTTGTAACTTATTTCTGTCTCTCTCCAGTGGTAGAATGACGCTTACAGCACTACTGATGATGCTGTCGATCTCTGCATCATATTTCTAACCAGCTAGTCGAGGCAAACGGCCGTCCCTAGCTGAATTTTTTTTTTCTCCTTCCCCTGATGTAGTTTTCCAATTGTTGTTCCTGAATTTGCTGTGTAAATAATATTATAAATAGATTTATGTATGAATTTAACCAAAGTGCCGCCTGAGGCCAGAGTTTTGCGGCACAGCCCTTTCCTTGGCGATTTCCATACGCTTACAAAAGAAATGGAACGGCATTGTTTTAACCGCTGTCTTTAATTGGCAAGATAACATGCCAACCAAATGACATGGTTAACAAATTACAAAAAATAAAACAGAATCTGAAATATAATAATCAATACACTAAGTCCCCAACTAACGAACACAATTGGTTCCAGACGACCGTTCTTATGTTGAATTGTTCTTAAGTAGGAGAAAAGGTAATATTACCAATGATATAGGTACAACATGTACGTGTATACATATACAGTATATGTGTATGTATGTAAATATGAGTTTGGATGCAGTAGTAATATTAAACCAGGATAATTAATGAAAAAAACAATAATAAAAGTGATATAATAATATGTAATGATAAATGTTATTTACCTTTGAAGAGGAGTGGACGACCATACGTCGTTGGTGGTGGAGCAGGAGGAGGAATTATTGAAGAAAGGACAAATCTTCGTCGTCGTTAGACTCCTCTTTGTACTGATAGTGGATGCCATTGGTACAGAAGTCTTCACATGTTCCATAATTCGAACCTTGCCTTTGTAAATTGTTCCTATGGTTGAGCGATTCACACCATAAGCACGCGCTACATTAGCCAGTTTCTCGCCACCGTCCAACTTCCTGATGACGGCCACCTTCGTTTCCATAGAAATTGCTTGAGGTTTCCTGCCACTACTACTAGCACTTGCACTCCATTTATCAGCCATGATAACGGATAACAAACGTCTCTGTAAAGTATCGAATGGGGTATAAACGGCGTGCTCTGAGATGTTATCAGCGACAAGTGCAGACGAACTGAGAAAGATCGGGCGAGAGGGATGCTGCTACCCACCATTCGTAGCGGCGGAATGGCACGCAATACAAAAATAGCGCCTTTGTATTTTGAAAATACACGATCATTTCCATGGCAACTGCTGTGTTGGCGCAATGCCATCCTGCGGACTGAGCCACCGGGATTGTGTGCTAGACGGCGCGACTTCCCGAGGCCTACACACACATGCATCCAAGGACACTCACACACATACACATATGTTCCACACCTCCCCTCCCGCACCCTACGCTGTCAACACTTCATCCCCCCCCCCCGTGCTGACAGGCGGGGTCAACGTCAAAATGTTGAATAGCCTACTGTACAAGCAAAGAAAACAATGATTCTGCTTATTTACCAGGATGTAAACCAATGGTTCTCAAATGGTGCAGTACTTGAGATGTGGAAAACATTTACCTCAATAAATGACCATACCTTTGAAAAGTTCATTCATTTTAGTAGTTCGATTCAAAAGGCGAAACTCTTATATTCCGTAGATTGACTACACAGAGTGAAATATTTCAAGGACTTATTTTGTAATTATTTTGATTATTATAGCTTAAAGCTAATAAAAAAGAACACACAATTCAGCATATCATAAAATTGTCAAAAGGTTCTATAAAAGGAGCTGTGGGTCGCAAATGGCCGTAGCCTGGACACCCCTGTGTTGTGGGGTAGCCTACTTGTCTGGACAAAAAAAAAAAAAAATTCACCGAAAAAAGCCTGAGAAGCACTGGTTTATTGTACTTTGAAATTCCTTATCACTACCACAATATCACATTGTGTTTAAATGCCCTCAGCCCTGGGAAGCAGACATTTGCTCCATTTTTAAGAATGTAATTGTCTTGTTGCCATAGAGACAACTCCTCCTCCTCCTCCTCCTCCGCCGCCAACCTGTTGACATTCATAAGCTGTCTGTAACTTGTTTCTGTCTCTCTCTTGTGCCCAAAGTGGCGCCCGAGGCGAGATTTTTGTGGCACACCCCCTCTGTTGGCGATTTTCATATGCTTACAAAAGGTACATTGTTTTTACCGTTGTCTTCAATTGGTAAAATGGCATGCCAACCAATGCACATGGTTAACAAAATACAATACACAGAAATCGGATCGGATCGGGATGTCCCGAATTTCTATATAAGTTACATTTACGCTATGCAATAATTAAAATAAAAAATGTACATACAAAAACTATTTAATCTACCTATACACATACAGTATATGCATTTGTTTGTTATCGTTTGTAGTAATATTAATTGGGCATTGCTGTAGATTTGAATCAGTGTGAGTTTTTTCACTGTAAAACTTAACTATTTTTAATGTAGTTGTATTTAAGGTGTCCCCCCCCCGCCTTTTCTCTGTATTTACGCTCTAAAATACAAGTTGCACTCAATTGAGTCTTGAGAATATTTTGTGCAAAAAAACCAAAACTAAGGGGCAACGACTGCAATGTTGCAAACTGGCCGCGAGATGGCGGTAAATACAAAGGTATGACGAGTGGTCATCAAGGCGAACACAGGAACATCCAGTCACACAAACAGGTGCTGGTAACACGCTGCACTGACGTAACATATACGGCATGACAGAATTGGCATCAATGTGCCTTCTTGCACAGAAAAGGGATTTTCGTGTCAAACTTGTGAAAAGAGGATTTGCAGGTTTGTATTTAGAATTCAGGATTTTTGGTGTTTTTTTTTTTTTTAAAGATAAGTCCCTGAAGAGCTCATCCGTCCTTTGAACGGGGATTAATAAAAGGCTGAGAGGCAAGTATCCGTATATATACCTGTGTATGAAAGGAAGAGAAGAAACGGCATGATATTTTCCTGATGGCAGCGTGCATAAGGACTTGAGAAAAGATGGACCTGCTGGTGTATTGTGTCTGCTCCCACACACACTGAGGACGCCGGCCAGAATGTGGAAAGGGGTAAAATCTCATCACTCAGAGCCTTTACAATAGACATAAAGAGCTGTTAATCTGCTGCATCACCACGCTTCTTTTGTGCCAGTGGAAATGGTCCTTCTGTCCACCGGCTGGTTGTCATCCCTGTCCTTTGTCCCCCTGTGGCTGTGACGGCCTGCCCATCACAGCCCTCATCTCTCGCTCCTTTTGTGGTTCTCTCTCACTCCGGGATACACGCTGAGGTGGATGGTATAAATCTGTTAGGTGGGCTTTCACACTCTTTCTCGCATCCCCTTTTGTTCCCTTGTGGCCGACTTGTGCGTATGGATCGCAACAGGCCCGGGATGAGGTGGATCTAATCCCGTGATTTAGCCAGAAAGAATGTTAGCGGTGTTGGGAATGCAGCGTCCAATCTCATTAGCTGGAAGGCAGATCGATAAAGCTCTTAGCTCTGTTGATTTGGCGCATTCATGGAAAGCTTTTTCATGTCTTTGTAACCTCAAATTCTCACCAATGATCAACTAGTTGGACCAAGATACATGTAAATATGTAAACTGGAGTTTAGAAGTTAACAAAGTGTGTTTTCCTTCGGAGGTGAACGTAAGGAAGCTCATAAAGTGTGATTATGAAGGCACCTGCATGCCTACTTGAATCACAGACCGCCTACAGGTCGTCGCACACACGTTTGCAGTGAATTAGAATGACCGGGTTTATTTTTATTTTCAGAGACTGGAGGCCTTTAACTCAGCAGATGGGGTCAACCACTTCCACCAAAGCAGATGTTTGCTTTCCACTTGGAAATCCTTGTATGTATTTCTGAGTGTGGGCCTGAACTGGAGTACTTGTAGCTGTGCTTTTTCCTTGCTGTGCAGGGACCGACTGTGAGGATAAGATCTGTTCCTGACAAACACATAAGTCTCCGTCTGCTGTGACTGACCTGCAACCTCACCACAGGCTTCTGTGTGGACCGGCTGGTCTATAAAGCCAAAGTGTGTGTGTGTTAGAGCAGGGGTCAGGAACGTCAATTTGTCATTGCACCTACGGGACAGTACATAGGCTTCATCAATAGGACCCAAGTCTTCATGATACACTCCTGATAAGACCAGTTGAAAAATTGCAAGAATTGACATTTTGCACTGTTGGATCTTAAAGGGATAGTTCAGATTTGTTGACATGAAGTTGTAGGACATCCCCATCAGCATTGTAGTCCAATAACAGCAACTTACCCCCCACTTGGTCTCCAGAGTCCAGTTGTGGTGAGATTTCTGTGATGAAGGACGTAATTCCGCTTAGTTGCTGAGAACAATGAAGTAAAGAGTTTGGCTTCTCAAAACAATATGTTTTCAAAAGAGCAACACATTTGCATGACAAAAATGCCCCCTCGAAAAAAATCAGACCTCACAAATCGTTCCCCGTTATATTTGTCTCCCGCCATATCCCCCGCGCCCTGTCGTCTTTCCATTCTTGTGTGTGTGAGAAGAAGACACTCGCATCTTCTCCCGCAACAGAGCACCGCGGCCATCTTGTTTACATGCGTGTTCCACACATGTAAACTCTTTATTTTAATGGCCCCAGCAACTAAGCGGAACTACGTCCCTTGTCACGGATCTCCGACCAGAACTGGAATCACAGGACCAATTTTGGGGGGTAAGACACCTTTGATGCACTACACTGCTGATGGGGGTGTCATACAACTTCATGTCAAAAAATCCCAAATATCCCAAAAATACAAAAGTACATTTTAGAGAGAGTAATTATAGTTTTGCATGCAGAAAACAATGTGAAATAATTCTAATGGATCCTTTCAGGGTACCATGGTATCATGTAAACTAGGTATCCCAAGATTTGGTGTTGGCTGTGTGATCCAAGATGGGAGCATAAACACGCAACGCTATCAACATACCAAAGGGTATCATTTTTAGCGGAATTTTTGATTCCCTGTCTGCGACACAGCCAGAATGTGCCCCACTCTCGGGTCCTGACCCGTCGGTTGAGAATCACACGACAGCACCTGTGCTGATCTACCACAGAGGGGACGTTCCACCCAAAGCATGTCACATGTGAAGAGAATGTGTCGTTGGCAATAACTCAGCACCCAAGAAGCGGCACAAGCAGACCCTCCTTCCCGCTCCCGGTAGGGCGGGTGAGAGGTAGACGGGTGTCACTTGAAAAACAGCATCGCTCTCTTTGCTCAGGGCCGGTGTGTGATGGATAATGCTGTTGTGCATTCCATGGCTGAGAAGGCCATCCATCACAGCCTGGTGTGTGTGTGTGTGTGTGTGTGTGTGTGTGTGTGCTTGCATGTGCTGACTGCAAGCCGGTAGCGTTGATACCCTCTCAAGGCTATGGAGTGGTCGTGGAGAAAGAAGAAGGCCCCTTAAGGAAGAAGAAGCAAGGCAGATAAGGCACGTGAAGACGTGGACTCTCACTGGTGTCGAGCACAGACGGATTATTTATTTGGTTTGGCGTCGTGGAGAATTTGTGAAAGCATCTTCTTGAGAATGAGGAACTGATGCTGGTGATGTCTGACATGTTGCGATATCGGTGCTGCTGCTGTGTGTGTGTGTGTGTTATATGAGGGGCTACCTTAATAATGACAATAACAATGAACTTAACTCAATACCAAAGACGTAGTTATACGTTTTTATTAACCCGAAGGCCCAATCCCAACAACGCATTGATACGTCTTTTACGTTTTTTTTTTTTGCACAAGAGGCTGACGATGACAAATCCCCACTGATGGATTTGAGTTCTGAGCCATTTTAAGCCATAAAAACGGCCACCAGGTGGCAGAGGTGCAATTGATAAGAGCCCGGCAGAGGTGATGAGGACAAGAAACACTCATGACAGGACGGAGGATGTGGGAGAGCGTGGAGGAGTGTAGCGTGCAGAAGGTTACGCATTGAAGGGAAATTATAACGCATGCACACGCGTACACACGCAGTTTACTTCCAAATGTGAAAATTGTAAATAGTTCATGGCATTATTTATTTATGTAAATACATTTTTATTTTAATGTAACACCCCCCCCCCAAAAAAAAACACTTTTTTGTGTTGTTTATGTTGTGGTATAGTTGTTAAGATATTTCAGCTGTCACAAAAGCAAAAAATATTAGTGTCAAAGTGAAAGTTATGCATGAAATGTATCTTGTCAAAGCTGACTTTGTAGTCGGGAACTGATATTTTCCTGAAACTTACCTATGTTCTACTGCCGATGATCGAGCACCTGTGAGTCAGTGAAACTCGAGTGTCCGTCGAGCACCCATGGATCAGTAAAACTTGAGTCTTCGTCGAGTACTTGTGAGTTAATGAAAACTTGAGTATTTGATGAGTCAGTGACACTCTAGTCTTCATTGAGCACCTGTGAGTCAGTGAAACTTCAGTGTTCGTCAACCCGTGAGGCAGTGAAACTCGAGTGTTCATCGAGCATCCGCGAGTCAGTGAAACTCGAGTCTTTGTCGATTATTCGCGAGTCAGTCAAACTCGTCTTCAAGTACCTTTGAGTGAGTGAAACTTGAGTCTTCGTCGAGCACCCATGAGTCAATAAAACTGGAGTCTTCATCCAGCATCCTCGAGTGAGTTAAACTTGTGTCTTCGAGTCTTCGTGGTTTCCTTCTTTAATTTATCTAGCAGTAGCTCGGGTCAATAAATGAACAAGTTAACGGAAGACGAGTGCTCGTTAGTCGCAATTCAGTAAAAAAAAAAACTCGCTAGTTTTGAACAATTTGTTCATGACTCGCACATCTCTAACACATGATGGTTATTATAACTGAGGGGGAGGCAATCCATCTGTTCATTTTAACACACACGCACAAACACACACACACGCACGCACACACACACACATCTCTATAATATAATGACACACCTAATTTTTTTTTTTTTTGCAAAAGGAAAATAGGAAACATTCCATGCATTATAGCAGTGTGCTATGAACGACTAACTTTAGCACGCCATGCTTTTGAGGTGCTAATATGCAACAGCCATGCTAATTCTTCTAAAAGTCAACATACAGTGCAAACTCAGATGGGGGCCACACATTCACTGTTCATACACGCACACGAGACGCACATCCACCCTCATTTACAAACACACAGCATCCGTCCACCCACTCTTGTTATTTTGCTGCACCAGGTGTGTTTTGGACGGGAGGGCAGGTGGCGCACAGTCCCTGTGTATATCCTCTGGGGGTTTATACAGTTGCAAATAATCCCATGATGACGCCAAAGTCCAAACTGTTGCAAAGTTAAAGGGAGGATATTGATATGATATTTGTGAAAGGATGTTGTTCCTGTGGTATGAATGGAAACTACAGCGCTGTGCCTTTGTGTGTGGCCTCGTTCATGGGAGGAAGGCCTTTTGTGTGGCTTGCTTACTCTACCGCCATGTGTTTACTTGACTCCCTACGTGCGCCCCAGTGGCCTGGTACTGTTATGTCTCAGGGGGTGCAAACTGTAGCTTGAGAGGGACTGATAAGCAAAACGTGCAGGCCCCTTTCCTCCTTTCACTGCTCGCTAATAAGCAGAATGATTGTTTCACTGCCATGCAATTTGTTTTCTCATTTCCGTACTCCCTTTCCGCTTTGATTTGCTTTCTTTATGTATATTTCTGAGAGCGTCAGCTTGTGGGAACATGGTGGATTTTGAGTAGCGGTGCACTGGGAAAAGGGGAGGTATCATGCAGGGAAATGAGGGCTAAATCTTGCATAGCGGTGAATGCAAAAGAAAGAGTGGGATGATGATGATGATGGTGTGTGTGTGTGTGTGTGTGTGAGGTGAGATATTTAAGTTGGCAGACGAATGATGTTTAACTGGAGCTCAGCACAGCGGAATGAGGCTGTAAATCCGCTTTGTCCCTTGTGTGCAATCTCTCCCGAACGGGACCGTCGGCGAGGGAAAGAAGGCTGCAGCACAAACACACAAGCGTAAAATATTAGTCGTGCCATTAACGGCAACACACTCCCACTCGTGGCTCGCACCCCGTTCATGATCACAGCCAGAACACAGAACTCAAAGAGCATCAACAAAACAAGGCTGACATCATTTCATAGCGGAAAATCACAAAGGCGGCCACGGGGTCACCCTGCACACATTTGAGCATGACTTCAATTTACCACAGTGAATTGCATCA
This sequence comes from Dunckerocampus dactyliophorus, assembly GCF_027744805.1. NCBI lineage: Eukaryota > Metazoa > Chordata > Actinopteri > Syngnathiformes > Syngnathidae > Dunckerocampus > Dunckerocampus dactyliophorus. The sequence goes on along the minus strand of NC_072819.1, from coordinate 49,552,556 downwards.
AACTGAGCTGAGCTGTAAGTCTGTGTTGCATTTCCACACAGTTCCATTGTGCTAACACACGCTACTAGGACAGCTAATGTCATGCAGATGAGGAAATTTGGCTGTCAAATCACCCCTTTTTCAGGACAGCACTTTCAAAATGCAATGCATGCAAAACTAATTGTCTTCATAGGTGTGAGTAAGACACCTAGGGTAGACTCCAGCTTTCCCAAGACCCTTTACAGAAGGTGCTGAAGCATTAATGAGCAGAGGGATGTGTGAGTGCACGTCAGTATTGGACAGGAATGTACACAGTAGGTATAATAGTGCAGAAGCCCGCTAACATAAAATGTCCTGTGTGAGTGTTCCCTCTATATTTAGCCCGATATTGTCTACTGTGGGTTCCTAATATGCTCGTACAGGCATGTAAACACATAATGAGACGAGGTGGAGGACGACATCTTTACTCCAGCTGCACACGTCTGAGTGTACAATGCCCTCTACTGGTGGCGGCAGAAAATACAATAGCAGACACATACAACAGAGCACCGATAGATCGCTGTAATAGACCACAAGGACGCAGAACACAATGCGCGCTCATCCATCCATCCATTTTCTGCGCCGCTTATCCTAATTGGGTGTATGCTGGAGCCTATCCCAGCTGTCCGAGAACTTCTTCACAGAGTTTAGATAACAATATATAAATATAACAATATGAGCAACAGAACAAACAAACAGAAAATAACACAGCTACTTGTGAAAATAAGCAAAAATATCAATCTCAGTATCAACCCATGTTTCACTCCACCCCTTGCGATGTGTAATATCATTTTGGCGACAGCATTTCCCAGCATTCGCACACGAAAAAGTTAAGGATGTTGCGTTTTTGGCCAAAGTGAAGGTTTCATGACGAGCACAGTTGCTTGTTTACACAAATTTGCCAGAGATGCGTTCTTGACAGCCCCTTTTGTCAGGCTGAACTCATTACCTCTTTTTGTTGACACGCTTGTTGAGATGATAACAGACGTGACGATGCGGCGCTTTCAAAGCGAGAGTAAAAGACTTCCCGCGACAGATTTTCAAACGTTATCACTGCACCGACAGCAGCCCCGTCAGTGTGATTGACAAATATAATTTTAGCCAACTTCTCCCTCAAGCTCAAGAGTTCCTATTATAATTTGCGCTATTTTTAGAAACCATCAGTCATTCTTGAAAACAATGACTGGACGCCAGTGGTGGACTTCATCCACCTCCTAGCATCAGCCCTTTATCTTCCAACACATCGTCTCTAAGCCGCTGCACTACAACATCATCTGCAGCTGTTCCAGAACCAATATTTATCTCATGACGCGACAAAAAACATACAAAAATGCATCAAATATATCACACTCACAAGCACCGGTCTGGAAAAGTAACCTTAAATGTTCATTTATCTCTTGTAATCTTGTAATGTATAGATATTTGGAAGTGTTTTATGCACATAAAACGTGTTTTGTGTTAACATTTTTGAGATTCAACAGCGGACGACATCATCGACGGGGCGACGTAATGCAGCGGATTTCCTGTTCCGGTTGCCTCTTTGTTTAACTCGATAATATGATGGTAACAAGGAAGGACGTTTGTGTTGAAAAAAATACATTAAGGACACAGTTGGACTCGCGCAGCATATCAACAACACGACAAGACGCGCGCCATACTGTACGCTAACCGGAGAATGCGCGCAAACCGAGGAAAAATTGTGGCATAAATGAGAAACACGGCAAACGGGGCGGACGCTAACAGAGGTCCCACTGTGTATAAACCCATTTATTAGTTGATATAACACGCACAGAATGATGAACAACACCGTGTCTGTGTCCTTTCTTTGTGTCAGAACCGGATCAATTGAGCGCCGCGCTGTTCATGTGCTGATGCGTTCAAGCGCGCAGGTAACTTTGAGTGTCATGTATTCATATACTTTCAGACATCAACCAATCAGGAGAGAAAAATGTTGACGTTACCGTATGCCTGCCAGCTGGCCCTGTGAGGCAAATGTGAAGTCTGATTGGTTAAAGAAACAGCCCCATTACTAATAGTGTTTAAGTGACATGGGCCAGCACTCCTGATTCTGAAGGCCCTGGGCAGATTACACTGACATGGCAAGACACATAGATGTTGAAATGTGATTGGACAAAAAAAGCCCAACATACACATACACTACTGGCAGCAATGTAGCCAAGAGACACTACAAAATGGAGACGATAGGTTGGTGGGAATAAATTCATACAATTCTATGGAACAACTACCGGTACGAGAATATAAGTTGTAAATGGGGGTCGGTGTTCAGGCCAGCAGCGATGGCTTTGACATACGTGATTTTTTTCCAAGGGTTTACACGCATGACAAGAAAAAGAGAAGCAATCAATATGCGACATCACAAGAAACTGGGAAACGCAAACACTGCATCTTTGGCACAAAAAAAGCTCCTACTGGCCTCTCACACTTGGGATGCCCCTCCACAGATTCATCCACCAACACTCCAGATGGTTGGAGCCACTGCGAGAGGCTTCCCACAAAGCCCGACAGCAGCTTTCTTGGGCTGAACAGGACACCAGCGAGTGGAAACATCTCAACCTCCAGTGGAGCGACCAGGTGGGACCACTGGCGTCTCGGCATGTCTGCAGTGAATAATACGGATGGACCAAATACTTGCTAGAACTAATGCTGTTTTTGGCATCCGTACTAGTTATAACACGAAGCCTTTGTCAGTTTAGAGGGCTTGATAGGCTTAACATTACGTGCATTAGTAGCTGCCTCGTGCTAGCTGTTTTTCTCTCTTTACAACGCACGGAAAAGGGAAAGATGTGTGTTCAAGTGTCACATAAGGATTGTGGAAAATGAGCAACCCCCCCCCCCCCCCCCCCACTCCCCCCAAAAGAGCAGTTTTCATTGAAGCTTTCATATCTTTCTTTCTGAGCAATAGCCAAAGTTATAATACATTTGTACTGTTGGGTTTTCGTTTGCTGTTTTGGTGTCATGAGCACTTAACAATACATGTTATGGAATATATTGGGGGGTTATATTATTAGGGACTCATATTAAAAGACTTTGTCAGCATGCGAATGTTTCTATCGTGGTTATTCATCAAGACTGAGCTACGTCAAAACTTGCGCAATGCACGTAGCGCACATGTAAACGTCATATCCGGTTACGTATCGCATACAAAACCCCCACCTAAAACGCAGTGATATTTGAATGGAACAACCATGAAGAGAGTGCAATGGTTCAGGAGTCCATCCAAATGTATCTCCCTAGCAAAGGGATTGTGTAATGACAGCGCCCCTAGCATCAGCTTTAACTCGTTCAACAGTGCAGTTAGCTTTAGCATTCGCTTGTTCGTCACCATGCATTTAACCTCATTGAGTGGAAATGCACACATGCGCCGTAACGCATTTACGCTCAATAGCGCCTTTAAACTTTCACTGACACACTCAGGAGCATAAACTGTCTATACTGAAGAACAAATACCTGAAAGGGGGAATATTTCAGTAAAGATGAACAGACACGCCCTCTGCTCAAGTCACGTAAGTAATAATGACTCGAGTCGCGAACGAATCAGCTCTGAGAGCCGGCTCTTTGAAATGAACGACAGGAGCGGGTTTGCGCCATTGGGAGCCAAATGGGAGCCAATTAATTGTTTCCTAGTCTTTTTTTCTGTTAACGTAGAATGTCATTGGTTAAGATGTGTGGCCACACCGAGCAGGGGGAGCGGCGGGGTTAAACACACGCTGTGGTGCTCTTCAAGCCAATTCATTCGTGAGAAATATGCATGCAGAGATTTGACCTATTTTGACCAAATTTGTCTATTGAGATGGGTCTTTGTTTTTGAATTTTATAATGAAAAATATATTTTTGTATCTGTTCATTGAGGTTTAAATAAATCCATTTAAATAATAAACATTTGACAGCACATTAGTAATTCATTTTACACACATAATTGCACATAATTTGGTTATAAATGAATCTGGGACAACAACAAAATCTGAGGAGCCGCTTGGGAGCCTAAAGAGCCGGTTCTTTTGGCTCAGCTCAAAATTTCCATCACTGTCAAGGAGGAAGCGAGACGTCCCTTGCATAGCTCGAAAAGCTCTATGGGGCCCCTGCTGGAGTTCAATAACAATCAGTTCAGTAACAATCTACGTTTTAAGCACTGAATAAGAAATAAATAAGGCAATCGACAAGCAGACTGTTGAATAACATTATACTGTACGTACAGTATAAGATGTGTTAACAGGACTTGCTGTAATTTACCTTGGAATGCACATTGGCGTGGTGAGCCTTCAGGCGACGCTTCAAATGTGATCGTTTTTAGCTTTTTGACGGACATCACACGCACAACAGGCAGTAATGTCCCGCATTTTGAACGTCTGACAGACCACCCGCGAGCATTTTTGTCCGGTTTTGTCTCGTTGACGAACACAGGGGCACGCGTCTGGGCACGTTTTAGAGCCGTGTTTCGCTTGTCGCCGCCACCGCTTGTCATGTAGAAGAGGGGCCGTGAGTGAAATCGTTTCATCAAAAACACCACCGGCTAGAACCAAGGGCGTGTGCGCTGTTAGAAAGCCGCTGCAAAAGCAATAACATGAGCAACGCAGCCCATTTCTTGCAGTCTGCAGGGAGCCAAGCAAAAAAAAAGTGATTCCTGATGATTATGCCTCACATCGTTCTCATAAGTTCATTTCCTCTGCACTGGTTTGGCCTAGTTTGGATCAGTGACTAGAACTCCTCTCAGCCCGATCATTTCCTCCATGTATTTGTTTTCAGAGGCAGGATCCTCTGGTGGCGCAGGGACGATAATGGAACCGACGAAGGAAAGTGATGGTCTGCCTTGTGCTTATACAAGACCCTGGTGATTGTTGCTATTGGCAGGCACGTTGCCATCAATACACACACACACACACACACACACACACACACACGCTCAAACACTATCCACTCTGACCCACATAGGTGCTTTGAACCGCTGGCAGGCCCAACAAGATTATCTGGGCCCCCTTCCCAGGAAGACCACTGAGACGTGGGCGTGCTCTGATATGCGTGCGTGCGTGCGTGCGCGTGCACAAAACATATTTCTCCACATAAGAGTCAATCTCTGCGTCGCTGCTGCAGCGTGTGACAGCGCGTTGGATGCTGTTGAAAGGTTTCGTCTCCAGGTGGTTCTGTTCTTCTGACTTCAGACGGCGTTTGAGGGCGCATGAAGGAGAAAACTGAGAAGCTATGCTCTCTGAAATTCCTCCAGCAAAGTGCCGTTCTGTTCCATTAATATTCTGCATGACTATCTCTGCAATTTGCCGGGGTTAAATACAGTTAAAGTCCATCGTATCAAGATGGAGATTGTGTGCTTAGGTTGTATCCGTGTAAAGTTTCCTTCCAACTGTAATGACCTCTCCTCCATCTTGATTATTTAATCCCCCCAAAATAATTAGCTGTGTGTTCCAGTTGCTTCCTGTAGCGCGACCCTCAAGAAGGCTCCTTCTGCAATCTGGCCTATCAACTTACAGGGCGCCATGGTTTTTTCTTTGAAGGCTTCAGAAGCAGAACCCCCCCCCCCGCTCTGATCTGACAACGAAGGAAAAAGACCCCTGCAGTTCGCTATTACAGCCTGATATAAAACAAGAAAATCTGCAATTTGGTTTACGCACACGCTCGTGGGAACATAAAGTTACATTTGCTTGTGGAAACAAAGAGGTGGTACGGAACAATGACAATCTGGCCCCTCTGGTAATTTCCTGTCGGCGTTTATTAGTGTGATGTGGTCGTGACTGTTCTGCCGGGATCAATCAAACTCATGAGCAGATGGCGTCGTACTCCTCCAGTGGACCGGCGAGTGTCTGTGTTTTATTCAGAAGCGGTAATTGGCCTGCTGCGTCACGGACTGGAGCCCACGAAACCGCCACCGCCGCCGCGCAGCGTCGAGACGTGCACCTTCTGCTTTCGCACCGCTCTGAAAGTCAAACCCCTGTTTCATACGGACGCTTACATGATCATAAACTATGACACCTGCCTGTTTTACACAAAAAAACACATTTCAAGTCTGCAAATAAGCGGAAAAAATTACATTTCTAATTTCGGCACGCTCATTAATCATTCTTCATGACTGCAAATCTCCTCCCATGAGCTCGCTGCACAGAATCTGCTGCCTTGCAGGCGTCCACAAAAGAAAATCACACGGAGGATCTGACAGTCTGTGCTGTGTTTGCTAACAAGCTTTGCTTTTAGGTGAGCAAAGCCTGTGTGGATAAATGGAACCGTGTGTGGGAGACTTTGCACACTGGAGAAAAGAAAAGCAGAGTAATTGCATGGTACCATATATACTGTATGTGTGTTTGTCGCTGGGGGGCTGGGTGGAGTGCAGAGACGCCAGGCACTTCAAAGCTTTGATGTAGGAGCTCCTAAATGAGGGCCACCAGAGGTCCAGACTAATAGGACTTCATGGGGAGATTAGAAGCCAAGTGTGGCCGGCAGTCTACACAAAATAATATCCACGTATGTGATGGAGGGACAACAAACGTTTTTGTAGTTGTTTTTAAAGTTTTAGAAGTCAGCAGCGAAGCGAGCGATGTGAAAATATTGGTTCCGTATTTCGACAGGGTGACCGTCTTGTTTTTCATTGGACCATTTAAGTGGCCGGCATTAGGGCACGCCACAGCACCGTGTGGGTGACCAATCCTCTGAGGCTTGCTGAGTTTAAAGGGGGAGTTTGGCTTTTCTGACATGAAGTTGTTGTGAACAGAGACTCAAGCTTGGGTTATGCTTGACGCATGTACGGTACGTGCCGCGCGGAATCAGGCAGAGACAACTTTTGCCGCATTTATAGTCAGTGCGTCACATCCCCCGTATTTTCCCAGACGATAGGGGGCAGTGTAGGGCGTCTACGACATGCGCACAACAATACACTATAGCAGAAGCACAAAGCGTTGTTGATTACAACACGGCGACAAGCGTGAGCTTAAAGGAATCAGCAATGTCTCTCCAAGAATTATTGACAATCCGTTGATCTTGATGAGTCGAATCATAAAGATGTCTGTGTTTACGAACCTCTTGCTCATCCGCCATGTTTTTCTGCGTAGTTTGAAAATGTCCGAGGTGCGGCGTGGTTGCAAAAGCCAGTAATTTGGACGCACAAAGACGGGTTCCATTCACGCTCCATAAGAGGTGAGTTTCAACTTTTGCCGGTGTTTCAAGCCGCCGTTTCGGCGGGCTAGTGTTCGCGATGACATTCCGCCACGATGGAGCGGTCCGCCAGGGAAATGCGTCCCCACACAAAAGTTCCTTCTCCCCACAGAGACAGCATTTCATTCACATTATGTCACTTTCCCAAACGTTTAACAGTAGATTTTCCGTTTTTATTGGCCAATTCCGTTAACGCGCAAATCCTACGGCCCTAATTATCTTGTTTCTGGGTCGAGAGTCGTGGTTTTGGTAATCAAAATATGTTCACCTTACATTTTGGTATAAATCCTTTATTAAATAATCATAACAATAATTATAACAATCATAAAAAGAGCATTTCTGTACAAAGACCCCTTTAAAACAACAACAACAACAACAGCAGCAGTCCGAGCAGTGCAAGAGGGAGTCTTGTTCTTTCATGTGTTTGGTCCTCTCAGGCCGAAGGGGGCGCTATTACGGTCACTCTCAGTGTCACATGACTGCCTGTAACTGGCTCCAAAGGCAAGCTGGATCACCGAGGCTCCAAGGCACTTTGAAGAGAGTCAGTGGGGTCCAGAAATGCGGGCCTCAGAGAGGGGTGTGTGTGTGTGTGTGTGTGTGTGTGTGTGCTTGAATGGGACGAAATGTTGAGTGTGTGTGGGTAAGTTGCGGACTTAATCAAATTGAAACCTCAGGGATCTCAGTAGCAGCCTTGGTTTCAAGCGTAGAGTGTCTCTCGGTGTACGGTGTGCGTGGTGTGGCCATTGTTCTGTACAAATGTGGATATACTGTATGTACAAGCCAATCATGACGGTGCGGTTTTAGAATTTAGCATAAAAAATAATTCAATCATTTCTCTCCCTCTCACGGCTTCTGAAGCCCCGTCCACACGGAAACGTTTTCAGGTCAAAACGGGAAAGTATTTTATCGTTTGAATCTCTCATCCACACGGGGACAGCGCTGTGTGTGACCTGAAATGTTTTCTTTTTTTTGAAAATGGCTTCCAGAGTGGGGGAAATGTGAGAACACAAGCAATACAGGCAATACGAAAACGATGACGTCAGCGACTCATCGCCATCACATGACCAGAAGTGAGCTTTGACGACACACCAACATAAGATCTGAATATTGTCTCACCCCAGAAGACATTCTCCTCACATTTTGTTGTTTCATACTCCAAAATGACTCGCACAAGTAATTCCACTTCTCCTGAGTCTTGAAAAGCGGAAGACGATGGACTTTTTGCGCATGCACACTGTGTTCCAAAGTATTATGCACATTTAGTGTCATAAACATAAAATGTTTTCTTTTTCAATGAAACTGATGGACGGCATCGTGTCTTGGGGCTCTTTGGGTTACTGATATCAGTCTTGGACAACTGTCATAGTTAGTTGGCCAGGTGAGCCCAAGTACAAGAAAACCACTTCAAAATGATGTTCCACATTATTAAGCATGCCACAGATTTCGAGCAACATGGGGAAGAAAAAGGATCTCTCCGCTGACAAAAAAGCGTCAAATTTCAGAATGCCTTGGACAAGACATGAAAACATTCAAGAATTTAAAAAAACTTTCACACGGTGAAGAAATCTGTGGCTGATTCAGTTGACTGCCGGGATTGTGCTGATGAAGCATCATGAGAAAGGTTTCTGCCATACAAATGTATGGAATCAAGAGAGCACCTGCTAAAAAGCCATTACAAAGCAGCAAACAGGTGATTGAAGCTGCTGGTGGAGGCTAGCAGTTCTGCATGAACCTACTATTAGGCCGCCCCTAACCAATACTCACAAGCAGAAACGCTTGCAGTGGGCCAACAAATACATGAAGATGAATTTCCAAACAATCCTGTTTACTGACGAGGGCCGTGCAACCTCGGGTGGTCCGGATGTCAGCAAGGAGGTGGCTGAGTCATGTTTTGGATCGGAATCATTGGGAGAGAGCTGGTAGGCCCTTTAAGGTCATTGAAGGTGTGAAAATGACCTCAGCAAAGTATGTAGCGTTTCTGACTGACCACTTTCTTCCATGGTACAACATGAAGAGCCGTACCTTCTGTAGCAAAACGACCTTCATGCATGACAAAGCACCACCTCATGATGTAAAGAATACCTACCTCTCAGTCATTGGCTTTTATGGGCATAAAAGAAGAGAAACTCATGGTTTGGACCCCTTTTTTCCCCCCTGACCTCAACCCAATTGAGAAGCTATGGAGCATCGTTAAACAAAAAATCAGATCGCAACAAAAGAGCAGCCATGGGAGGCTATTCTGACATCTTGCAAAGAAATTCAAGCAGAAACGCTCCAAAAACTCCCAAGTTCAATGTAAGAATTGTGAAGGTTATATGAAAGAAGGCATCTTATGTTAACATGTGACTTGGCCTGTTCAGATGTTAGTGATTGAAATAGCTTTGCTTTCAGTAAATATGAGCTCCTTATGCTGCAAATTCAACAAACCTTCTGTTCTTAACAACCAGTGCAATGCTTTGAAGCTCTGTGGTGCATAATAATGTGGAACAGTGCATTTGAAGTTTTTATTTTGGGAAAAATACTGTTATCATTGGGAGGTTTGTTCAATGTGTGGTTTGGTGTGTCACGTGGTTCCGCCCGCGTTTTTTCTTCACAGCGCCTCACGTAGGCGCGCTTGTGTATTACATCGTTATCACTTAGTGATTCGTACCCGTCTGGACGCAACTGTTTACTAATCCTGCACGGTATGGACGCGACTTTTTTTCAACCCGCCAAAAACAAAAAAATAAACAAAATCTCAGGAATGTTCTCGTGTGGACAGGACCCAAAAGTCTGCTGCAAAAAGTGAGAGCTGAAAAAACCAGTAGTAAAAGTAGGCCGTAATGTGGTTGAGGTTGGTGCAATGAATGTTTATGAGTGCAGGATAGGTCCTTCTAATCATGGCTTCTCTGCTCCAAAGTGAGATGCTCTCTCATCTGGGTGTCTCCTCAGCGCTCCTTCAACATTTTCAGTTTAAGGCTTGATGTGTGTCCAGTAGTGGCATGCAGTCGTTCCGTTGAGACGAGACCTTTCTGGTGTCTCGTCTTTGGCACGGGGAGAGAACATCACTCCTGGGAGAGGCGGCGTGCCGAGTACTGGCTCGGTGTTCCGTCGCTCACAGCCTCTCTCTGGTTGTCTTTGTTTTTCTTCCCCCCGCAGTCGCCGGTCCCTGCCCTCAGCAGCAATCCATAGGTTGCACCCGCCAAAGCTCCTTGACCTTTCTACATTAAGTACAATGTAAACATGACCTTCTCTCCAAAGAACAACGACTATAACTCTCCCTGTTATTAAAAGAATGTGTTAAAATACCCCCCACCCCCCACCCACCCTCACACATCCACATTCTCTACTTATTTGCAATCACACGCTGGCCACCGGCCAGAAGAGAAACATAAAAAAGAAAGAGAGTGCAGAAAGACAAAGTTGAGGGACGTCAGTGACTAAAAATACCACAGACACCAACGAAGAGGAAGGGCGAGCCCGATAAGGAGCCGAGTCCGCAATGGGACAAAAACGGGTCAGACAGAGGCGCTAAGTTCTAGGCCAACACTTGTGGTCAAAAAAAGCTGCGTGCTAAGCGTGTTCCTAACCTACCACCTTTCCAACACAAATCTATGACCCACTCGGAACCAGTTCTCCTACGGTGGGGCAGGGATTTCAAGTTGATATGTGTCGATATTTATATGTCCGAGGCCTTGCTGTGGAACGGTCCATCGCGCTGACCTCGCTTTTTCTCACGTTAGTGCTTTCGCCACATGTTTGACTATGCCGCCCCCCCCCCCCAAGCAGGAAAGGGCGAGCAGCTCACTTGAGCCAACCTATGCATCGGTGTCCATCAGTGTCCTTGAGGAAGTCAGCTGACACAAAGATGAACCAGGGCAGAAATGAAGAAGATAAGTGAGAGGTTTTCACAAAACGGGCGCCGTCATTTCCTCCGCCCCCCCCCCCCCTCCCCCCCCATCCCCGGCTTCACGCCTCAGTGCAGCACCGCTGCTGATTCAGTTTGACTTTGTGCTTGAGGCCGTCGTACAGTTCAAAGTTGTAGTTCTCCAGCGTGGTGGACGAGCGCGAGGACAGGCCGCCGTAGGAGCAGGTGCAGTAGAGGAGGAGGCCGGCGCACACCGCCCCCAGCAGGACACCCAGGGAACTCATGACGATGATGGTGACCAGAATGGGGTCCAAGGCATATAACCATGAGTTGTCCTTGTCTGATACCAGCGTCACTGGAGGTTCTAATGATGGTGATGCTGTGTTCCACTCCGGAAACTGTAAACCTGTGACAAGATGAGTGTGTGAATGAGTCAATGTTCTCTTGAAACTACTGCGAAACAAAAGTGGTCTTTTTTTTTTGTTTGTTTACCTCCGCCGAGGGGCTCTCTGCCACTGACAAGTCGTCCATCTCCAAACTGATTAGGCGTCTTGACTGTTTGAGAGAAGCACAGGAAATGTAGCATTTACACTGATCCAGAAAACACATACTATATGGACAAAGTACTGACTTACACCCACAGGCCAAATTGGGGCCTTAAGCAGAATTTGATGTGGGGCCCCCCCCCACCCCTGAGTCGGGCACAGCCTGGAATTCTGGGCCACTGAGCAGCTGTGGTCACATCTCTAGGACTGAACTGACCCATTAAAAGCTTCTTTTATCCTATTTGACTTGAAGCTGATGCAAATACATGGGTAGGCCTGTCACGATACCAAATTTTGCTGGTCGATAATTGTGCTACAAATTATCGTCGATAATCAATATTATCGGCAACATTTATTTTAGACCTTTTTTTCATTAATTGTTGTCATGAGAGGTGTAATTCACAACTGAACCACCAGATGGTACTCAAGTATAGTGTGTGGCAGGGGTGCTCACACTTTTTCAGCCTGCAATCTACCTCCTAAATATAGAATATATATATTTACTATATTTATGAAAAAAATATGAGCATGTATTTATGTTCGTTATACGTGTTTTTCAGGGGTGTACACACTTTTTCCGGATGCAAGTTACAATTTCTACAAAACATATAGCATATACAAAATCTAACTGGCAAACTTTGAAATACTATCGTAAATATTAATGATTACTATTTCACATTCACAAGTTTACAGGTAATCAAAGTAGTTGATATCATAATTACAGTATATTCAATGTGGCAATAAATATAATTAGACATAATTCCTCAATGGTTGTGTACATCACCTGAGCACTGGTAATATGTCAGTCAAAATAGCCACGTGACGTTCATTAGGAGACACAGTTCATATATTACATCCGGTTAGCATTTGCTGTCAAACATTACCCATATAGAAGAACTGAAAATGATTATGCAAAAGAGAATGCAGCTGAAGTCAAGGCGACATATTAAAAAGGTTTCAGCAATGGGCACATTCTCCATTCCTCATGAAATAATAGTTTAAGAAGCGGGCGTGTAGAAACCACTGATTTCTGTAGTGGACTTCATGACACGAAGCAAAGCCTTCAACAATACACTTTTTTTCTACATAACTAGGCGCCACAAGTGAACAGATAACTTTTGTTATAGATATAAGTTATGTTAGCTGAGTTAGTTTATCCCTTTTCAGAATAATCAAAATGAAAGTTGCGTCTCCGTGTGCACCTTGAAACACCACGGGGGAGCAAGCGCGAATCGGGGGGGAGCTTAACGTCAGCTGACAGATGTCATATGACATCTACATAGTGGCGTTTACGCGATCGACCCAAACTACGTGGTGTACGCTGTACCTGTGTGAGACATTAGCTTGACACAGAAGTTGCCTGTTTGTATGTTTTTGCAATGTCTGTGAGCGCGCATCATTTTGCACTGTTTTGTTTATATTTGCCGACCAGTAAGCGCTGACTGTCGGGACGAAGGCTCCGCCGTCGTTGGTAGTTTTTGGACAATTCAGAGTCGGCAATTAACCTAACATGCATGTTTGGAATGTGGAAGGAAACTGGAGAGAACTCACGCACATGCAAACTCCACAGAGTTTCAAACCCAGGTCTCCTAACTGTGTGGCCAGCATGTTAACCACGAGGCCACGGAGCGGCCTGGGAAACAAATTCTTTTTAGTGCAAAACTAACAATTTTACAGAATAAAAAAACCTAAAACCTAAAAAAAAAACGGGGCTGGGATCGAACCCTCACCCTGTGCCCTAAAAGGCAGCAGCTGTACCATTACACAACCATAAACCTCTCCTGCCTCGGGGTGACTCGGTGCTCTATGCCTCTTGGCGGTGATGCACATCCGTTGTGCAAAATGGGATCCCCGTGGCTCGTGGTGCCCTACGCACGGCACACGCTTACACCCCTCCATCAACTATTGATCACTCACCGGTAGGACTTCACCACCTAGTTGCTCCTAAATCTTCATGCTACGTGTCGTGTCATCTTACATTTCGGACTATTCTATGCTTGAGGATGGCCCTTTTATGACCTCACCAATGTTCTTCTGGATTAATGGATAAAAGTTGCCACAGACACACTCCAATCTCCTACTGAAAGTCTGTCCAGCTGAGTGGAAGCTATCATGGCTGCAAGGGCGGACAAACTGCATATTGCAACGTCATGGTGACCCCATACGTTTGTACATATAGTGTAAATACTGTTGCACGGCACAAAAACAAGCGCAAACACGAGCGTGCACATAGAATTGTAAAAAAATATGACTTTATTCATTAGAGAAATATCATTATGGTACATTGCTGTCAAACACAGTCATCATGTAGCATAGTGACCTTATAAGACTTCATTCTGAGTGATTAAAGATGCAAAGGTGTCATCAGATAATAAAGCCCCCTTTAAAAATAATCCAAACTATTACATTGAAGAGCTGTGTATTAGGTAAGTGAAGACTTTTTGTGAAAGCGTGTGTGTTGTGCCCTCTCTGTGGTTGGCAGGCGTACAGCAATGAGAGTAACTGCTTGGCAAGGCACACGTCTCAATCCGAAGGGCTGCTGTGGCCAATGGCGTTTTTAGCACAGTTTCCAGGGCAACTCATCTTGGCAAGCTACAGGAAGGTGGAGGTGCATTAGATGGGAGGGAAAAGTGCTTACCGCAGCCTTAATAAATGTTATCTGTCCATTAACTAATTAAAAAGTATCGCAGGCTTGCAGCAGAACAGTGTCAACCCAGGTGTCCAGGCCTTCCTCCTCGTGTTGATTTAAAAGCACAATATCAGTCCAAACCACTCGGGAAGGAGAACAAAGCGCGGCCACCAAACGCGGCAGCGTGCATCCTGCGGAGTGGCATGCGAGAGGGTGACGATGCCAGATTTTTAGAGACAAAAGAAACCTTGCCTTGTTTTGTTGCCTCAGTGGTTGTGCGGATGCTGAGAAGCAAGTGTGTACTTGGGATTCTTTTGCTAGTTTCTAACCGTGGGTATTCGCGGTTCTGTAGTCTCAGCTTCACCTGCATTTACCAGTCCAATTGCTCTGATTGATGTAATAACTCATGTAACATTCTTCTTTCACAACCTGCCCACCTTAAGTGTTATTAGAAGCTGCACATATACAGTGGAACCTTGGTTTTCCATTATTCAGTTTTTGACCGAAATTTTGCCTCAGTCTTGTCGTAGCACACACCCAACACCAAATCTCGAGATAATATTCGGCGTACTCACATGAGAATGTTACACAAACTAGTCCGTTTGCCCGCGTGTCAGTCCACGGACTCGAGTGCCCAAACAAAAAATCCCACACGCTGGTGACTCGTCTTGTTGAGGTGAATAACGCCGCCTGAGTCCAACTGTCCAACCGGGAAGTCACTGTCGCCCAGCTGTCTTTCTTTGCTAACTAACACCATCCCTGCTTTTTTTTTTTTTTTAAATTGCGTATTCAAAATAACCCACCATGGGGCCAAAGAAAGTTGCAAGTGCCAGCACTTTGATAAAGAAGGTGAGAAACTGTATTGAATTCAAGATGTAACTCGTAGCAAAGTCTGAAGGTGTCCCTCACCAGTTGTTGCCAGAAAGAGTCTTCATTCAAAGTACGAGCGATTTTCATTAATCCCTTTTATTCATCAAATACAGTCATCCCTCGTCTATTGCGGTTAACTGGTTCCAGACCCGACCGTGATAAATGAATTTCCGCAAAGTAGGATTCAATATTAACTCATTCAATGTCAAAGACGTGGTTATACATTTTTAGAAACCCGAACGCCAGATCCCAACAACATTTCTACGTCTTTTATGCGAGAGGCAAAAAGAGGTGATGACACAACTCCCCACTAATGGATTTCACTTCAGAGCAATCTTAAGCCACACAGACGTCCACAAGGTGGCAGAAGTGCATTTGGACGGAAAAATCACACACATGACAGGAAGGAGGAAGTGAGAGCGCGTGGAAGAGTGCAGCGCGCAGAAGATTATGGTGGCAAGTTTTATACGCGTGCACACACATAGTTCAGTTCCAAATGTGAAAATTGTAAATACTTCATGTTGTTATATATGTAAATAAATTGTTAGTTGAGTGTAAAACAACCCCTTTTTTGTTGTTAATGTTAGCATAGTTGTTTAGATGTTTGAGCTGTCACAAGCAAAAAATATTTGTGTCGTCAAAGTGAAAGTTACCGTATGCTTGAAATGCATCTTGTCACACAGCTGCTTTCTCCCTTTTCTAGTCGGGATCTGATATTTTCCTGAAACTTACCTATGTTCCCTGCTGATTGCTAAAGAACGCAAAAGGTAGCATAGCATGCTACCGAGCTAACTAGTTAGTTAACCTCTCCAATTTACTTATTCTAAACTTAAGAAAGTGTTTCACACGGAGTGGAGAAGGAGGGCAAAGTAGGAAGCCAAAAACATACCACTTCCACACGGAATGAGAGAAGAGCTCTTTTTTCACTCCATCATGTCGGACATGCCACGGCTGACTCGGTGCAGCGTGAAGGTGATGTGATATCATGTAACGTCTGATCACGGTAACATTACTGACACCTAATGACCACAACACCACGTATAACCTGTCTTTCAATGTACTTTTGACTAACAACCGGCAAAACGGACATCATTCATGAATTCATTCATTTTTGAAAAACCGTGATAGAGTGAGGGAGCGATTTTCGAACCACGATGTGGTGAGGGACGACCGTATATGCATTTTGCCTCGTTTCCTGCATGTAAAACTATAATTGCACGATATTAAAAGTGTTTTGGGTGTCTGGACTTTGTTTCCTATGGGAAAAATTGTTTAAGTTTTTGTACGATTCGGTTTTAGACGGACCCTTTGGAAAAGATTAATAACGAAAACCGAGGTCCCACCGTACGACATTACGTTGGCCCTGAGGCTTGCGAGCAGCTGGTTTCACGGGACTGCTGGATTCGTAGGTGCAAGCATCACGAAAGAAGGGTTGAAGGTAGACAGCTGCGTCTATTTACAAGCCGGCACACATTCCTGGTGAAAACACCCACTTGGCTCTGCGTTCGGCGGCTTCCACCTGAGCAACTGACGATGCGGGCTGAACAACACGAGTGGGTGGTGCGAAGCGTAAACGGGAGAGGGGCGAAATGCTTTATTACGACAGACAATATGAGCATGAAAAGTGAGCGCTCAAGACGTCTGCATCCATCACTGGCTGACACGTGATGAGGAGAGGACGAGTCCGTCCATCAACCAATCTGGTTATCTCCACTTGTAACGCCGGACTTTAAGTGTGATTGATTTGCATTTCTTCATTTCTCATATGTGCACATGCTCGCTCGGAAAGGGTAAGTCCCGCCCGACAGCGCAACAGGCCACGGTCCAAACAAAAGCAGTGTTCATTTCTGCCGCCAGCATCCACCCTCGTGTCTCGGGGGCGGGCGGGGGGGACTTGTTTTAGCTGGCGCTTTGGCAGCTCTTCCTGGCTAAACCCGGGGGCCGCCTGCCTGTGTGGGGGGTGGGGTTCCAGGAGCACTCACTGGGCCCTATCGAGAAATTGACATAAATAAGCCAGTCCAACTTAAGTCCTCGCGTCATCGTGTGACATGTCAGTACCAAACTCCTCAATGGAACGAGGAGCGAACAAGCAACCAAAGCGACATCCAGTAGAGTGTGTTTTTTTTTGAGTGGCTTTATACCACTGACATCACATGTAGGCATCCTCAGTCACTCTTTTCAGCAGAGGGTACGGTGTCGGTCCCGGCTGTCCAACCTCACTGTCAAGACTGGCTCCACCCCAGGGGCGGCCATACTGGAGGACCAGTTTGAGTACTGGAAGCATTGCGAAGAGCTGTGATAGGCCACTGACTGCTGGCTCTTCTTGGTGGCCAGGTGTCGTCTGCAGCAACAGAGAGCCCTGACCAAGATGGCCACAGCCAGGAGGAGGAGGGCGCCCCCGGCGGCCATAATGTAATACCAGTGGATGGGAAAGGGAGGAACGGGAATACCTCCCCCTGGTGGAGAGATACAGAATAGTTGGCCAGCAGGAAAAGAGGGGTGGCGCTACATTTCATTTTCTATCCCTAATAGTGTTCAAAACACAAACAGGAGGCGTGCACTTGAGCATGCACAAGCATGCTGAGTGAAAGAAACCACAAAATATCCAAATGCATCCATGTGCATAGTAAATGCATCACTGGGTCGGACGACACGTTTTCACACCAAGATCAATGACTGGTTTGGAAACGGTCCAATTGTGACTCACAATGACGTGACTCGGTGCGAAAGGAAAGTTGAAATAATTAGTTGGAAAAGCACGCACGTACGCACACGCACACACACACACTCTTTTGACATGAAGTTGCAGTGACAGCCCCCGTCAGCAGCGTAGTGCATTAAGCGTGACTTACCCCCCACTTCGTCCCGTGAGCCGAGCTCCGGTCGGATTTCGGTGATGACGAACAACAGTTCCGTTGAGTTGTTTGGAGTCTGGCTTCTCAAAACAATACGCGTTCGAAAGAGTCGTACAACACATCTGCGTCACAAAAATGCCTCCTCGGAAAAAAAATCAGACCTCACAATCGCTCGCCGTTACTTTCTTTCCCGTCGTATCACTGCGCGCTGTCGCCTGGCCGTTGTTGTGTGAGTGTTCCACAGTGCGTACGTGCGCGGATGAAGACCGCTGCGACGCGAGAGGAATGTGTACACAATCCGCCGCGGAACGGACAGGCGACCGCGCGCAGTGCTAAGATGGGAGAGAAAGTAACGGCGAGCGATTGTGAGGTCTGATTTTTTCCGAGGAGGCATTTTTGTGATGCAGATGTACGACTCTTTTGAACGCGTATTGTTTTGAGACCGACTCCGCTCACGGGACGGAGTGGGGGTTAAGTCCCCGTCGATGCACTACGCTGGTGGGGGTGTCATGACACGTCATGTCAAAAGATCCCAACTATGCCTTTAAGTAGCTTCTTCTTGCTTGAGCATCTCCATGCAAGACTCACACAAACATCACACAAGTGCTGCCAAAGTTTTGTCTGGATTTCTTATTTAACCGGCTCGTCTCGGCAGAGTCCACGTTGCTTCTCCTTTCTTCTCATGCATCAGCCTCCAGGCCGGTCCTCTCCTCCACAACGCCGCCCCGAGATTCAACTCCCGTCTCCGCTTCTTGGTAAGAACTAGCTAAGCGCCTTCCAAGAAGCCTCTACTACCACAGGCATCTACAATCCAGGGATGGTTCGGAAGAAATTAAGTTCACAAGTGTGAGCCAGATCTGACTCTGAGAAATGAAAAGACCTGCGGAGCATCACGGTGAACTTGGAGGAGAGAAGCAGAGCTGATTTTTAATTACGGCGGGAAACGTTGCATGCCGCTTCTGTGCACATTCATTAGGCGAGCTGGGGAGCGGAGGGACACCCGTGCGTGCCGTGTGTCAACGTGAAGGAAATAGAAGGCGTAGAATGGCGAGGGTGAGCACACGCACATCATATTTGCGGGGAAACAGCCGAGCTCTTATCTTATTGGAGGACATTATGAGATGCCGGAGCACAAACATCAATCTCACAGAGTCCCGCAGGATGTTCTAAATATTTTTCGTGAGGCAGACAGTTATTTAAAAGCCTTCAGGCCGTGTCAGTGAGCCTGAAACTGAGAATATGATGGAGCTCTTTCCTCCTGTCTGACTGCGTGAGGTGTGCCGGATTTCACTCCTTTCACGCAACATTTGCTCTTTTGCAAACAGTCCTCTGTTTCCACAGCGACACAATGAATTACCTCGATAATCCGTTTCCCAGCTAGCTAACATAATCTGCCATTCATTAGCGGTGTGTTTAGTATTTGTCGGGTGATGTCTACATGCTGCTCAAGTCGGCCAGCTTTATTTAGTGGCTGAGACGTTCTGGTGCCGCCAAGCAAAAAAAACCCACAGCCTGGTGCATACCAACAAGCAGGAGCAGCAAGACCAGTGAGGAAGTGACATCGTACACTCACCTGTCATATCTGGAGAGAAGGCGTTGATGGGTTCTGCGAAGGCGTTGAGGGTCCGGAGCAACAAGGAGGTGCGAGAGAGAGGACCGTTAGATAACTTTAAATACGACAGAAAAGTCAGCCAAATGTCACATAAATGTCACAGGGCTATCAAACTCCTCCTGAGGAAATTTAACTTAATTCCTCCGACAGTACGCTGGCATTTACTTGGCTCTGTTGTGAGAAAGCAATTTGAGTAATCAGGGAATTAGCAACGAGTTTGCATGCATTTCAAGTTGTTTACCCGAGACCAGTTCAACTGCGGAGGGTTGTTTGGGCAGAAGCTTCACTTTGACTGCACGGAATGCAAACACTAAGATGCGCCACGTGTGCGTATGCGCATGGGATGGGGGCGGTGGGGGAAGGAGATTCATGGGAACTGGCGCCGTTTGGCAGGAAGGTACCGTGAAAAATTCCACCGTGTTGGGTGATAAGCAGAACCCCAGCACGCTGTGGGAGCTGAGCTCGACTGTCATCTTTGCCTTCATAACTGCTGAGCTGTTAGACTCTCTCAAGACGTACAACGCACACACACACACACACACACACACACACACACACACACACCCACACACACACACACAAGATGCCGTCTCCCCCTCCCCGCTGTGGTCCGGCGTAAAGCGCCGAGGATGTCAGGCAGAAACGATGACTGCAGGTTTCTAGCGCCGCACCTCCAGCTCGGTCTCTGATCTGCTTAAGACCCTCTCAAAAGCCAGACTCTGGCCAGATTAAGGAGGCTGTGCCGGCTCTCGGCTCGCGCCAGCCGCACCGAAATTTACTTTGGAAACAGCCTGTCGAGTAATTCCCTCTGACAGCTCGGGAAAAGCTCTGTTTACAAATACGAGCGGCTTGTGCGCGCAAGAGATGGAGGGAGGAGAGAAAGGGAAGAATAGAAATCTAATGAAACATAGATTAGCATCGCGGGGGCCCACAGGGCGTTTATGGCCTACTTTTCCTATTCTTCTTTCTTTTTTGTGTGGAGGAGTTTATAATGCCCCTCCTTCGCTGGCTTTGTCGCTTTCATCTATGTACTGGGTGGGTGTCTTGGAATGAAGCGTGGTGGGGGTGTTTATGACTTGATGTGCTTTACTGATGCCGGTAGGAGGTGTAAGTGGGGAGGAAGAGGATGACGGTTGTGACAGAAGACTGGTACAAATATGACGGCTGTGGTTTTGTGCCACTTACGTGTGCACTCCTCCAGCGGCGTACTGGAGCTCATGTGGATGCTGTCGATCCAGACGTGTCCTCTGGTGCCATGCACAAAGAAGCCCTCCATCACAACCTAAGCAGGAGGAGGGAGGGGGCACGATGAAAACTTAATAGAGTGTTTGCCATTTCAAAGCTACAACTCATACTCGCAATCATCTTCCTCCTCGCTTGCAAGCAACTTACTATTTTATGAGAACATCAGCGTGATGGCTCTGAAAAATGCATCTCTAAACAATCATGCAGCCCGAGGAGGCCGTGTGGGTAATTTGAAATCCCATTTAGTGAGGGTTTTTTTTTTTTGAGGTTCATCTCTACCTGGTACTCTTTAGGCGAGCGAGGCAGAATGGTGCGGCCCTCCTTCCAGACTGGGCCCTGGTCATCTTTCAGGGTCCACAGGAGGGTCTCCTCATTGTGGGCGTCCCGCAGCAAGACCCTCAGGTGACCCTGGGCCTCCCCCCACATTTGGTAGGAAAAGAGGAGGCAGACGGGTCCGGTGTCGGCCGCCACCGTGGGGCTGAGGAGGCGGGCTCGCTGCTGCTCCGTCTTTGGGCTGGCCTCGATGTACAGATGACTGTTGAGCTCTGCAGAGGAGGCGTATTATCCACATTATTTATGATTGTAATATTAAGTCCATATGCAAAATTCATGAGCAGCGTACATCGTGGTGAACGGCCAACAAAGTCAATTACAGGGAATCAAGTTGAAAGGCTGCCGTAAAATGTAACAAAGCTGTTTCAATTAAGTCCGCGCTCGCACGGGTGGCTTTTGTTGCGACTCACAAATGAAACGGACTTTTCATTTTTATTCATTTTGGCCCCAGGGGGCCATGAAAGGTGGGCACATCTACAGTCAGTGCATGCGGCTGCGTTCATGGTGTGTGGCGCAAAACTGCCGTGATATGAAATTATCATCATAATCAAAAACGGGCGCGTTTAAAGAGAAGCCCAGCGATACTTTTCACACGATCACCGGCAAGCGCAACAAAGGGGACGCTAATCATTAGTTGCAAACAGGAACAAGAACAGGAACCCTCCTAACAATAGACAACTAAATAAACACGGAAGAATATGTCCGGTGAGACCTCCATTCTCACACGGCGCAACCATCCAAAGACCCTCGGGGACAATTGCTCTTCATCGCCGAGCAGTATGATGACTTCAACTACGGAAAAGTCGGGCGTATTGTGATGCCCCACATTTTTCCACTCACTTCAAGGGTTTTTCGCTCGCAAATTGCAAGAGAGATTAGTGAGCCTGCTGTACGAGGGACTCGGCTACTTTGCTAAGTGGGCTTGTGGGAGTAATTCTGTGGATGAAAACACTGTTCTCACGGATCAAAGTGTGAAGATGTATAGCGTACGTGTGTTGAATAGGCAGGGGGCAGATACAGTATATTACATCTGCATCTAAAGACGTGATTCATCTTGTGCATCCATCTATGGATGTTCTCATGTGGGTATTCTACTCTTTAGGACATCACCGCCAAGACAGCAGGCACACATGTGGAGCAGTTATCGTTTTTCTGCATTAATCTGTTCCGAAAGGTCAGACAAAAACCGGAACGTACGAAAACGGAATACGTTTTTCCCATAAGAAACAATGAAAATCCAATGAATCCGCTCCAAACACCCAAGATGAACACAAAACACATTTTATGGAAGATTATTCTAGTTTTACACGCAGGAAACAAAGGGAAGTACACATACTGAAACGGATAAATGAATATTTAACGTCGCTTTTACCTTTATCAAAGACCTGTTGGGGGGCGCCATGATGACTGGGGGGAGGAGGGGACGCTGTTTCATTTTAGTCCATTACAAACTTAACTTTAAAGAGTGGACGGTGAGAGCGAGGGATGTTCCGATCCGATCTTCAGGGATGTGTATTTTGAAGGTCGGCTAATATCGGCTTCCGCCACGAGATCGGGCCGATCCGGTTGCCGTGTCATGTTCGTAACTCTGGGCCACGCTCCAACATGGTAGGTGCGGTAATGCGCCTCAAAGCTGGCTGCCGCAAGACGAACAAAAGGCAAGACCACCATGCAGACGTGTCCGCGGTGTACCGTGGTGAAGTTAGTTTCAGTTTCACATTGGATATTCGGCTCCATAGCTACAGCGGAAGTTCCCCCTCACTGTGCCCGGACTGCTGTGTCACGGTGCGGGGAGCACGCACAGGAAGCGCTGCTTATTATTAAAAATAAAAAAAATAAAAAAAAGGCACGGTACCGGATCAGATTGGCAAGACTATAAAAAAATCGGACCAGATCAGAAGCCAAAAAAGTTGGATCGGGACATTCAAGATTCAAGATTCAAGAGAGTTTTATTGTCATGTGCATGATAAAACAGCAGTTATACCATGCAATGAAAATCTTATTCTGTTCATTCTCCCAAGGTTCCTAGTTGCCATTTCACAAAGAAAGAGTTAAAAGAAAACACACAGCAACGTAATAGGTGGACAACAACAGACAAGACACGACAAGCAAAGCACGCTGGGAAACAGGAAGAGCTGTTGTCAAATCATATACGTAGACGCCGCATCGAGAGCTGAGCCTCACGTCAAGAATATCAAATAAGAACATGAAAGTTATCCATCAAAATTCATGTATTTTAAACAATACCCCTTGAACTAAAAATAATTTAAGTCTTTCCAAAAATAGCATAAATCAAGGCAAAGGAACTTAGTTTAGAACAATTTTACTCAAGACAAAGATGTGATGTTACACATATCGGTATCGGTTGATATCGGAATCGGAAATTGAGAATTGGACAATATCGGGATGTCGGTTATCGGCAAAAAAGTCAATATCGGACATCCCTAGTAATTACCTATTTTTGGGGCCCTCTGGCAGTCAAGGGACCTTGGAATTGTCCTGACTTTTCCCATTTATGCGGCCCCCCCTGGCCAATTGCACTCATTATCAATACATGGAAAAATGTATAATTACGATTTCCGTCCTGGATGATCGGTATCGGAATCGGCAGCCTAGAACCCTGATCGGAGCGTCCCTAATTGAAATACATGTAAAAAATAAAACCAAAATAAATAAACGTGGGTCGTGAAAATGTGGGTCCTGGTTTGACACAATTTGAGAACCCCTAGTCGATAGCGTCCCAACCCTAAAAGAACCACTCGCAGTTTGTCACCACACGTGGATTCATTTTAGTTGAAAACCGAATCCTACGAAAACCAAACTTCCATGTTTGTCGTATGTAGAATGCATAGCACGCGTTCTCGGCAAGTAACCCCTCCTCTGAGAAGAACTCGGACAATTCAACCATTTCCACAGTACACGCACGTGTGTGTGTGTGTGTGTGTGTGTGTGTGTGTGTTTTCCCAGCGACAACACGTTCTTCTCTCTAAAGGTAACATCTGCTTTGCATTACCGCCAGAACAAAAGTGGATGTTTTCCGCGAGACCCATGAGCTCAGGTTCTTGAGCAACTGGAACGATAACCTTTCCACTGTGTGCGCGTTTTTTTTCTTCTTTTTTTTCTGCAGACTAGCCAGGAAGTATCTGTGGGGACAAATCTTCCTCGACCCTGACAGCTCCCCCTCTGTCAACCATCCACCCCGCAGACTCGCCCAGCAGCGTGTGTGTGTGTGTGTGTGTGTGTTAGTGTGTGTGTGTGTTTGCTTTTATTGTGCGCATGAGGGGAAAAAAAACTTAACAGCAGTTTGTTAAGGACGTCATCCTGCAGTAAAACATCCGCCCCACCTCACTGTTGTGCTTGCTGGCTCATACTCAAAGCTGCTTGGGCATTCCTTGGCAGCCCATTTCGCAGCAAAGTAGGCATCCATGCACTCACATCAAATATGTTTACCATTGCTAGTTTTAGGTGAGGAGAGGTTTACGGGCCATGAGAGGAACAAGATCCCGAAGATGATTTGACAGCAGTGAAATAATGATCCCGCTCTGGCTCGAATTTCTGACCTTTGTCACCTACGGGAAATCAAAGGCGGCCGCGGTGCCTGTTTTTGGGCTGGAAATGATTTTTTCTGCGCATGAAAGCCCAACCGGACTAATCCGAACAGAACGTTGGAAAGCGACGGCCATGAAAGACACCGCTTTGAAGTTCCCCGTCAAAGAGGCGCGGCGCTCACCGGGTCGCGCTGGAGGAAAACGTCACTCCATTGCTTTGAGATGGGGTGAACACGATCCAGGTGATATCACACGATTGACGAGAAAAGATGTTTAATTCTCCCCAGATGGAGGGAAGATGAATCTTTCATGGAGAGAATGAATTTTAAAACAAGGTTGGTCCAAGCATCCCGAGTAAAAAGCAATGCTTTAGAGGAAGAAGAAAAAACTGCTTAAACCCAGAAGGACCCGTCTTCTGGAGCGTTTAATATCAAGCCAAAAGCGGCACTTTTGATCTCATATGTAGAAAAGAGAGGGAATCATTTCTCCATACATGTCTAAGTGGTTGGAAGTGTACACAGCATCACTCTGCGCGAGGTAGAAGAGGCTGACTTGGAATAAAGCACAGCTCTCCTTTGGAATGTTCTCGTTTGCGGGGGCGGGGGCCTTAACCCCTGGTAACTGCTGCAGCCTCACATATGTACTGTATATGTGTCCAAGCGAGAGGGAATTATCTTGTTCACGTTGTGCAAGGGATCCAGGAGTGAGACTGCATTTAATTGTATGAAACCCGATCACGTCCAGACCCAGTGAGAGTGATAAACTCGACTTTAATGTGTTGCTGCTTGTGCAATCTTCTTTGGCCAAATAGGATTTTCCCTGCAGTTGCACATATAAAAGCCCTGCGGTAAACAGAAACACGGGACGGGCCGGCGGCCGTCGGCTCTCATTGTGAGCTGCTGGACCCCGTCGTGCTCGCGACTGCTGCGACCCCGCTGTCTTCTAGACCGATGCCCCTTGCAGGCTTTTTGTCCATCAAAAGCTCACAACGCGGAGGAAAACATCAGCTCCTTGACAGCTGAGCAGGCATCGGTGCTGATTGATGATGACACTCACCGTGGCTGTGCAAGGACCAGAGGAGGGGGGCGCTCGGGTCGTGCGTCCACCCACACAGACCGTGCTCAAAGTCACACACGCCGTCCGCTGGCGGAGAGGTGGCGACTGCGGAGCAGAGAGGCGAGCAACAAGCAGTGGGTCATGCAGCATGTTTTCACACCTCTTGATTCAAACCCAGTTGCCTGGTCCTACCTGTGGACGCGGGGAACGTGGTGGTCTGGGCACCCGCAGGAAGTGTAGGCGTGGCCGTGTCTGCCGGTGTGGTGATTTCTGCAGGGATGAGCACAGCTCAGGTCAACAACGCTGCTTTCAAGCCATTCTCAGATGCTGAATTCTAGAAACACCTCACATGTAGTGACAGTTTTGGACAATCACTACTTTTTTGCCAAGTGACAGACGGCAAGTGCCCCTCTTATGAACGTAGCCAGCCCAAGCTCTCCAACCACCATGCCCAAAGTGTGCTAATGTACGTCTCGGGGCTACTTTCTTTAACCCACACCAAAATCCAAAGTGAGAAACACAATTGAGGGTATTACAATAGGATATGTGTCAGATTATTTCTTGGCTGTCAGCAGTCCCTTCCTGGGGTCTGTGTTGGTTGCCTGGCAACTAGTCCTGGCAAAGCACTTGTGTGGCACAAATAACACGCACTTTTTTGGGTGGTGGCTTTCATTATAATGTATAGCAGGGAGCAGCAATTTTCCACATGCTTTCCCCTGCAGACCATCTCCCTTGAAAGCAGGGAGAGGATGTTTCAAACTATAAGCTCAAGTTTAGAGCGACTCCTCTCATCCCAAGGTGGTGAATTTAAATGTAACTCATTATGTCAAAGGCAGGCATCGGTACCCCCAGAACACCTGAGGGCGTCAGTGTTTGACTGTGGACTCACACGAGCACACGTCCAAACAGAAAGACACACACACACACACACACACACACACGTCTGGTGCCTGTGTGATGGATGAATGAGTAAAACAAACTCCCCTTGACCTTGGACAGGATGATCGCACTCTGGGACCGCTCACTAGCTGTCAGAAACGCCTGTGCATGTGCATGTACCGTGGATCCCTGCCACAATCGTGATTCAGCATTCACGGCCGAGCCACTTCGCAGCTTTTTGGTCGATTTCATTTTTTACATTTTTATTTCTTTCCTCTGAAAATAAGCCGTTACGTCATTATTTTTCTATGATCCTTCTACGCAGATGTGGCCAGATGAGCTTCCATGTCCATATTTGCACTATTTTGTTTGTCTATTTAAAATGTTACAAGTCGTTTCAAAGTAAGTTCAAGTTTTTGTAAGTAATTTTAAAAGCATAACCTTTTAACTGTCTGTTTTAGTATTTTATAAATGTACGACGGCGTATTAAGGCCACCTTGGAAAAAATCGTAATTTTGCCGTTGCCCATGGACAAAGCTCACATAAGTTCCCCTTTTTCATAGCTGTCTCAGGCAATGCCTGTTACGATGGGGTCTTGAAAAAAATCTGAGATTTCGAGAATAAAGTGGTAACTGAGGTGTCAGTAATCTGGCTAATTTAGTGCATAGAAACGTACTGAGTGACTATGGATCATTATTATTCACTAGTGGTGAATACCTATGGCATATATATTTCATATGAGGCATGTGAGGCATATTTGGGGCTTCAACCTGCATTTAGCATTTAGCTTGCCAATGACAGAAGGTTCTGGAGCCAAATCTAATCTAATAAAGAGATTAATACTCATAACAGTCACTTTTATTGCTGTTAATTGTTGAGGAAAACAACAACGTCAAGCTAGCAGGAGGTTTTGGAGGGAAAGAGGAGCGAGCCGTATATCGGTAATAGATTTTTCTGGTTGTTATTAAAGGGGACCCATTATACTCATTTTCGGGCCTTTGTATTAAGTTCTGGACTCCTATAGAGCAGCTACACACGATAACCCGCACAGAAAGCTTCATAGATCTTCCAGACTCTGCACCTCTTCCTGCAGTGCTTCCTGCCTTCCGCACAAACGGTCTGTGTAATTTATCCACCCCCGGCCCTCCTCCGGGTACGCCTCCCGCCGAGCCCACGCCACTGTGATCGGTCACACTCCCAAGCGCTTCTGAGGACTTCCGGACAGCTGCCGAACTAACCCCTTTTGTCCGATTATTTACACAAAATAAACGCAGTCAGGACACTGATACATTGTTACTTACTGCTTGCTCTTCTGACTCTTCAACACGACCAAGTAACGCTGGAAAGGCGTCGGACTTCGGCAACAGTTTGGCGGATTCGTATTGGCTCACGTTCACCAAACAGTCCCGTGCGAAGTGCCGTTGACAGGTGAGCATATTTTACCTGATGCTCGCCTCTTTAGGCGCACCCCAACAAACATTTCCTGGGAGCCATTGCTCGGTGTGCTAACACCGTGAACAGAGCAGAGCATGCCCATATAAGGAACTCTGGGTTGCACTGTCGTCAATGGAACTCGGTGTTAAAAAAAACTCGTGCAGAGCTGTCCAAAACTGCTTTCAGGCCTCACTTCCAAATGCGCAAACCTCATTATCTGACACGCTGGCATAGTTTAACACGAGAACACAACATTGTAACGAAATTTATAGGTCAGGAGAGCGGAAAAGCATCATAAATACTTGTTGGTGGGCCTGGAATGTAAGCCCAACAAAAAGCATACTGATCTGCTGTCTCCACACACAGATCTGATGCGTTACAGAGCAAAGAAAAACAAACTAGCACGTCTGAGCACTCGCTGGATACAACATTAGCTAAACGTGCAAAACTGAGATCCAGTAGATCCAGTATTGATTGACCAATATGTCTATTACTCATTACCAGCATTGGTGGTCAATGTTGTGGCCTCTGCCTAACACCAATTAGTGGCCTCCCACCTCCTCTTTCTGAACATCGTTTAACGACCATTAAAGGCACCGAGCGTAACAAATGCTGCGTGACTCACAATTGGTCTACTTAAAGGAACTTCCTGTGGAAAGGTGCGTGACTGCTTCCCAGCTGCAGGGATGGCTGACATGAAAGCGCCGCCGCAGCTGGCGAGGGATCCTGACATTAACGCTGCATTAACGTCCCATCCTTTACGCCAGTCATTAACCGCCTAATGAGAGTTTTATCTGCCAGCATGCCGAGAAGGTAAGGCAGGAAGCATTCAAATGCAACAGTGTCGCTCTGCCTCACATTTTGAGTGTTTGCTGTTTTTAATCCTGTGTAACTATTGGAATAAACCAAACCATTACCTGCTCTCTGGCGCAAACACACACACACACACACACACAATCCAGTCTATTAAGATTCTCGCCAGCTCCTAAGAGCTCAGTGCTTTCAAAGGTCACAGTGTAAATGTGTTGACCTTTCCCGGGTGTGACAGGAGTGTCATGGGCAATGGGAATGAGACCGACTTGTGTGATTGTGCGCGTGTGGATGTTTACGTGCAAGCCAGAGAACACGCATTAAGGTACGTGACCCGACTACCTAGCCCCCGAGCCCTCGTCGTTGATGGGAACAAGGACTATGTCACGCCTTTTGCCGTACATGGGCGTTGCAGTGCAGAAAAAGTCCTTCTGCAGTGAAGTGTTGTCTTACATGATGTGTCTGATGACGCAAGCCATTATCATGCAAGGGATGAGACACTCATGCTTGGATTTGAACTCAAGGGGGACCACTGGTACACACAAATAACCACTTGGACCTACACTGCTATATTTGTTGTTAGTTTATTAAAAATAGCAACGGACTGTAATTACCGTAATTTACGGTGTATAAGACGCCGCGGTTAATTCATGGCTATGTTCTAATCTCGTGACATCAGAACTACTGCTAGTCATTTAAATACCGTGCCGCTCGCGAGTCAGCCAGTCTTCGGCAGGAGCCAATCACGAGCTATGAGTGAACTCACGACGAGCTTGTCAACCCATTGGGAATGTCAGGAGGTCATTACTCAATATAACAGTCTGATTCACGGTGTCATCTTACAAAGAACGCTAAAATCATCACACAGCAACTTAACACTCAAACTGTAGCTAAGAAATATACAAGACAAGTAGCAATACGACTTTAAAAATAAAAAAAGATCATTTTAACAGCTTCCCATCATGCATTTCGTCCCAGCAAAGCATTTCAGTGGACAAGGCTGCCGGGCGCTGCAATGATTCATGCCTCTGTCCACCAGAGGGAGCCAGAGCCAGCTCCTCTGGGTCTTTAGCTATAATTTAGGTCTAAGATCGGATTTACACCAAAACTCGACTTACAGTACATCACAGTCTAGGAACGGAACTCGTATGTAACCCTCGGACCACCTGAACTGATGAAACACTTAACGTGTAAAAAAACTTCTCTTGTGCCCATAAACATGCTAGCAGCCATTTTGGGGAGAAAGACAAAGCCCACCATATAACACACCACTAGAAAGCCCAGGATGTCTTGTGCTTGTAGAGTGTTTTGCATTAGTAATTAGCAATATGGCTGTGAGACGCTTGTCCATCACGGAGGACAAAAAGTCCCTTGCTGTGTCTCATGAGGTAAATTTACAGACACGTGCTGTACGTATGTGCGTGAACGATGCCATCCTCCTCTCCTCACACTCAATTCATCCTCATGCATTTTACATTTTTTTCGCCGCAAGTACAACTGCAAAAGCAGTGACGCGCGCCCATGTGTGCGTGCGTGAGTGAGATGTATCGCTGATGAGAGGGGTAAGCAGAAGAATAACACTCATGAACCCACGCATTGGGCCTCGGGGGAGAAAGAAGTGCAAACCACGTGTTGGGATGGTGAGAAGGATCTTATTCTACTCCAGCCTCACAGAATCTACCTTCTCAATGCACCAGGCACCAGAGGTCCCAAAATATGAAACACAAAGCGAAACCTAAGAAGGCACAACAGACGACAGAGGTGAACAATATGGATGAGGGGAAGTGGAGGATTTACAGGCTGTCAGCAGTCATCCAGCGTTCCCGCTGAGCTTGGAACGTGCAACCCTTGACGTCGGCCGTCTGCGACACATTTCTCTACAAAAATGCTGCAAGTGATCGGTGCAAAACCCCCCCATGAGTCGCACAATCAGCACCAAATACACAAATTAAAACGGTGTGTAAAACGCATGCATGAGTGTGTGTCTGTCAGAGGTGTGCTTGATGCGAGTCTTGGACGTGTGTGACATGTTTGGCGGGGCTATACGGCATCAGTCATCCTGTTCAGGCTCAGAGGGAGTGGCGAACAGCGAAAGTCCACATGTGTGCTTGTGCAAAGAGATGTATGAGCATGTATCTGCGTGTGTGTGTGTGTGTGTGTGTGTGTGCCCACACACATCTGGAAAACAGACCCCGCTGAAAGTTCTCCTTGGGGATGCATTCCTGTAAACCAAACCCTGTCCACTCCCCTCCTGGTGATAGCACATGTTTCTAGAAGCCTGCAACGCCGTCCTGCTTTCCAGGTGAAACGACTGAACAGCAAACGCGGCTGAAACACTTTTATGCCGACGTGTCTCCACGCAGATGCGAGCCTCCCAAGTCACCTTCACAAACCACCTTGACTTTATTATGGGGTGGCTCAGACGAAAGGCGGCATCCTTTTTTATTTTTGGTGTACACGCTAGGGCTGTCAATCGATTAAAATATTTAATCGTGATTAATCACATTTTGTCCATGGTTAACTCACAATTAATCACATTTAATTTCAGATGAAAAACATTTTTATCTACAATAAGAAGGGATGTAACACTCTTTGTGGTCAACGATTCGATACGCAACTATGATACAGTTCATGTACAGGGATATCAATTTTAGAAATGTGGGCCATTATTTTATTCAGAAATAATATACAGTTAGAAATCCCCCAGTTTTTGAATGTTTAATGTGAGAGGCAATTGGTCCACTGTGTTTGACGACCCTTGAACGCACATTTTCCGGTTCTCACACGCTGCATGTATTCCCAAAAAAGTCACACAGATAGACTACTATACTGTATTTTTACCATTTTTCTTTCACCTCATATTTGCTCCCAAATGCTGATACCATGTGGGAATGCATAAAGGTAAGATCTGACAACCTTATTGAGTGCTAATGTGCACTTTTGTGGTACAAAACCTCTCTGAAAAACAAGTCCAGGCTGGTACTGGTGGGTGGTGGCTATGTATTCATTTTGTGCTTTTAATTTGATGTTGTTCCTGTCATAGTTTTACACAACACATAATAAATGAAAATGAAACCGCTACAATGTACGTATGTTTTATTGATGTGTTGACGACTAGCTAGCTAATGCTACCGCTGCTGGCGTTTCAGTCATGGTCACATCGTTGACAGGAGCCCCCACAATCTGTAGCTGTCCTCAGCTGTACCTGCTGTTAAACTACCCAAATTTGAGCTCGCAGTTCTAAGCAAAAAAAAACAACACTTATTTGGGACACAGTGCCAAAGTACCACTGTAGAAATGACAATAAAAACATACCGGCAGTGCTTCAGTACCTTCTCACATCTGCCTGGGATTCGAGGCTAAATTTACCAATGAAAATACGCCTTTCTTTCTCCATTTCTGCTCAACATTTGCTCCCGCTCGGAGCTACACGGCCACCGGTGCTTCCTCAAACTACGGCGTCGGCCAAGGGTCAAACAGGACGTGTGCACGTTGCACCTTGACAGCCCTAGTATATGCTGTTTTACAAACGTCCCAGCCCTTTAATCGCACATCACACTTGAATTGCACTGTTACTCTTTTGTCATCCTTTTGCACATCTCTTTTTCTTCTAAGTGTTTGTGTAACACTTCCAAGGACAGCTCATTGAACCGAGGTCAAACTCCTTGTTTGTGTACGCATACTTGGCCAATAAAGCTGATTCTGATCTGTACAATAATTCCCCTGTCATGGTGGCACAAGGACCTACCTGGAAGGTCACAGCCAAGAATCTCCACTCTCATCCCAATCCCCGCTGGAGACCAGCGCTCAGGGTACAATCTGACGTACTGGGCCACCGTCTCCTCAAAGTGCCGCAGCTCTGGTGTGTCATAGTGTGTGTTCCCCTCGAAAATCTGCACAAACACACAATATGGTGTAGAGGAAGCACATATAAAAAAAGGAGCATTGACCCTGCTGTCTAAACCCACCTTGGGCAGGCTTGTCTTTCTGTCCATGATGAAATTCCACTCTTTTCCATTCAGGCTGTAAGCGACCTTGTACTTCCTGACAAAAGCCCGGTTCTCCGTAGTTCCTCCACTTCCTGCATCTCCCCCTCGCGCCCCCTGGGTGATGACTCCACGCACTGTTTTGGGCACACCCAGGTCCACCTGGAAGCAGTTGGGGAAGAAAGAAAAAAATAGCTTTCATGGTCCTCCAGGATCTTGTATAATTACCTCCGCCAAGGAGATTATGCTTCAAAGTTTGTTTATTTGCGAGTAAGGATGAGAAGCAAAAACTTCTTTATGGAGGGATTAGGTATGGACCAATGGAGAACCCATTAGATTTGGGTGCAGAGTGGATTTTGTTGTAACATATCACAGCATTTTTTTAAATATTATTTTATATTCATTACAATGCATGAATGTTAGGAACAAAATCCAGACACATGCGATGGATCGTGCAGGTGTATTTGAAAAAAAAAAAAAACACCATATGGGAGTAGGGATAGTTATCAACTCTTGGTACCACAATGCCAGGGCTGCTGCTTGCCAAATTGGGGCCCTACGCGCATTTTTTTGGTTACAAAATGACAAACAGGGGCCCTGCAAGGAATTGTGGGCCCTCCCCGTGCAGCTGTGGTCGCCATATCTCTACGACCTAAATGACTCATCAACATCCACTTTTATTCTATTTGACTTGAGCATTCATTTTGTTAGATCAGTGCTTCTCAAACGGTGGGGTGGCCCCCCCTGGCGGGACGCGGTAAACTGTCACGGGAGAGGCGGGGGGAACTTTCAATATTAGTGCAGACCTGCCAACATGTATGAATTTGTCGTACTCAGCATGCGATTTGACCCTCGAATACGAGTTCAGGCTGTACAGTGCAGATAAATACAGTAGATAAAAACATAGTAATCGATAGCACATCACAATTGATAGTATCAGATAAGTAGATAATAAATATATAGTATCAGTTTCTCAATAGGATTTCAAATCGGTGGGTGCGAATACATTTCTGTCCCCCTTATGGAGGCCATCCATCCATCTTCTACCGCTTATCTGAGGTTGGGTGGCGGGAGCAGCAGCAGCAGGCCAGACTTCCATCTCCCCGGCTACTTCGTCCAGCTCCTCCCGATGGATCCTGAGGCGTTCCCAGGCCTCCCTGGGGAGGTGTTCAGGGGAAGACCCAGGACACGTTGGAGAGACTATGTCTCGGGAAGCCTGGGCTGCTGCTGCCCCCGCAACCCGACCTCGGATAAGTGTAAGAAGATGGATGGATGGATGGATGGATGGATGGATGGATGGATGGATATTCAAGTATTTAAAAAGCGAATCTGTTCAAATTGAGTGCCACATCAATTTGAACCAAAAAAATAATTTTTTTTTGGTGTCAAAAGTACTATTTTCTGGCATGTTCCCCCTAGGGGGCAGATGAATGCCCCCCCCCCCACTGGTGGGCACTGATCTAAATTCTCCATCTTAACTAATCTCACTTCAAATCTTACGGTACCTGAAGCCACTCCTCTCCAGCAAGGGGCTGCGCAGGGGAGGGAAACCAGCCAGAGCGGCTCGCCACCAACCGGGCCGTGCTGGGGTTCCACACCATGTCCCTGCTGGATGAGGCAGAGATCTGCGCGTCAGGCAGCAGGCCGGACAGCAGGCCCTGCAGGTTGGAGCACGGAGCATCTGTGGTGGGAGAGCAAAAGGCCAAACATGACTTTCACCTTCACCTCGGGAGGGCGGCCGGCCATGTTTGAGCCGTGACCTGACACGTACACTCACGCTGTTACACATATTCCCGCCTGGGAGCTGTTCAGCTCCACCACAGGACTACTCTGCTGGCCACGAAGCAATAGGAGATAAGAGGAGCGAGCACGAGCTGACAGTAAGAGCGGGAAAGCGCTGTGTCTACAGGATACGTTTAAAATGCAATTAGCCTTTATTAGTGGGATGAGTGCATGTTTACTCTGCTGCATTTACTTACGCTGCATTTTACATCTCAAGGTATTTGAAATGTCTTATTCGGGACGACATCAATCTCGTGCACAGCACGCACGCACGCACGCACACACACACACACACACACACACACACACACACACACACACACACACACGGGAACAAAACTCATTCAGTTGTTGGCAGGCAAGTGCCACTGAAAGTTGCTAAGCGAGTGCACGAGAGGGGGAAATAAGGATTAATGGGATAAGAAAGATATAATTTGGGGCGTTAAGAAGTAGAACACAGAGAGTGTGTATGTGTGTGTGTGTGTGTGTCGGAGTGTGGTGGGGGAAGCCGGGAGGCGGGGATGAGACTCCAGCAGTGACAAGCGGCGGGAGAGGGAAGGCTATGGGAGGAAGCGGGTGAAAAACACAGGAAGCGAGAAAGGGCAAGAGGAAGTAAGATGTTAGCGGTGCTGACGGTTTAAGAGAGCACAGATCAAAGTTTCATGACGTTATGTCACTGCAAAAGAAGAAGAAATGAATAATGTATAAAAGGCACAGGAAGTTTATTCGTGTGTGTGTGGGTGGCGTCTGTGTGCATTTCAAAGGCTGAGCATACGTTTGAGGCTGCCTGCTATATTTGGAAAGCCTGCTGCGCGTGGATGTACCTGTGCTGTGAGAGCTAATAGTTATTTCACTCGCAGCGCTTAGGGCTGAAGTGGATCACAGTTTGCCTTGTACGGACGCAGAGGCAGCCATGAAAGATTGATGGCTACTCATTTCCAGATCGAGCGGAGCTCACGGTGGATGGAGGACACATCAAGAAAGTATCTACAACCACGAGAGGGAAAACGAGCGCCGTCTGGAGAAAGAGAGCGTGAGCTCACAGAGAATGTGAGAGAGGCAAATGACACAAGTGAAGTCTCTGGATGGAAGAATAGAATAAAACTTCCCTTTCATTAGCCTGAGGCGCGGCATGTTTAAAATATAGCACGAGGACTGTGAGACAATGTGTGCGAGTGTTTCTGCTTTTTAATGGTTCAGGGGATTCTTTTCTCTGGATGTTTAAGTTGAGCTTATATTTTGTTATCAGACATTTTTTATTTCAAGGAAAGTTAAATAAAAACATTCCTCAATCAAAAATAAATGATTACAAAACCACACCAACAAATCCTCTAAAAATACCATTTACAAAACGACAATTATTGAATGCATTTTTAGGTTAACATTATACAGTTTGTGCCCTTGCTCCATTTAAAAAAATGAATGAATTAATAAATGCTCTTTTCTTGCTTGAATGCAACCTATTATTAGTCGGGATGTCCAATAATATCATCCCACCAATGTTATCGGCCTGATATTGGCATAAAAATGTAATATCGGTTGATATCGGTATTGGGTTTTCCCCCATAATGAAAAACGCTAATAAAAAACTGCTGTGTATATGTATAGGCCTATGGGCTCGCGTACTCGATGGCGCCAGTGCGTGGAAATCCTTTGTGACGTCCTGTGTTATTCCTTGCAGTCGGAACTGGGCTTCAATGTGTTGACTTCACGGGCTTGAAGTTAGCTGCACGTTAGCTTGTAGCGGCGTCGGCACGGTCTCGTCACTGTTGTCAGTCGACATTTTTACCCACGTCGAGGGTCACCAAATGTGGAGATGCGATTGACAAGACAGGAGTGGAGGTAGGTGGCGCCAATCAGTTTACTCTACAACAACAAGCAGCTGATCTTTAGCATTAGCTAGGTGGCTACAACCATAGGCTACAACAACCTCATGACCGGGAAACGGAAGTACGATCGATCGATCGATAGATATTAATCTCCAAGAGAAATGTCTAAAACAATATACTTCAATATACTTCATGTCTCCAGGGCTCTAATAAACCATATTTGGAAGGTCGTAAAAAGGTTTTATGTGGTCTATCTACAAAAATATTCCATTTATTAATAAGCAATCCTACTTCAATGAACCGCAATAAACGAGGGCCGACCGTATAAGTTATCTTAGCAGTATTGGGAGTACCGGTGTTAAAAGGAACAGCAATACTAACGGCGTTATTGTTCTGCCGTCATTAACTGCCATTTAAAACGTGCATTGAAAAGAGCTGTTGAAAATATTCGACTCGCTGGCGAATACCACACCTCTAAGGCACACAAGAGAACTCGAGTCCGAAGCAGTCCGTCGAGTTAAAACTGCCGTTTTCAGAATGTAAGTCCAGGCGCTAATTCAATGTCGTTGACGTGAAAGCTCTGAACGCCACTGCGATGCTACATATGCCAGCTGTTTTACATATTTACCATATGATCACATAGAATTACTGCAGGATTTCACTCACTAGAGTGTAGACTTCCGCCAACTGGACTGATGTGTGCATGTTTGTTTGTTCATCTGTTTTGATTGCTAGCAGGCTACATCCTGGTTCATGGCGGATGAAGGACAGACAAATGTTGTCATTGTAATTGTGGACTGTGGATGGTTCCACTGTTGCCATAGTAATGTGAAACGGTGATACGAGATTCCTCCATGCATGCCAAAATTTAATCTGTTCTCCTTTGGCTCTAATGCACCAAATCCGGCTAACTGTATGCGTCCTACTATTTCACGCTTCTCAACATCAACGTGACGGCTGTCATGAAAACAATGCTGGACATTTGCACAGTATACTATTGCAATAAAAGGATTTAAATAAATATTAATGTACTTGCTTATGCTTAATTGCATCATATAGGTTAGCTAGTTTGTGTAAATGAGGTGAGGTCATGTTTACAATGACATGCTTCTATATTACACACGCTATTTCATTGCTTAATAAACTACACTGCGTTCCAAATTATTATGCAAATTATATTTTTCTCTGATTCTGTTAAATAGTCATTATAAATTACAGTCATCAACTTTTAGAGTACAATTTGAATGTTACTGAACAAATCTCCCAATGATAACAGTATTTTTTTTCTAAAAAATAAAAACTTCAAATGCACCGTTCCACCTTATTATGCACCACAAAGCATTTCAAAGCTCTTCATATTGTACCGTGGAAGAAAGTGGTCAGTCAGAAACGCTACATACTTTGCTGAGGTCATTTTCACACCTTCAATGACCGTAAAGGGCCTACCAGCTCTCTCCCAGTGATTCCGATCAAAACATGACTCAGCCACCTCCTTGCTGACATCACAGCCTTGTTGAGATACGCTGGCCGTCCTCTACTTCATCCATCCGGACCACCCAAGGTTGCACGGCCCTCATCAGTAAACAGGATTGTTTGAAAACTCATCTCCATGTATTTGTTGGCCCACTGCAAGCGTTTCTGCTTGTGAGTATTGGTTAGGGGCGGCCTAATAGTAGGTTCATGCAGAACTGCTAGCCTCTGGAGGATCCCACACCTTGAGGTTCACGGGACTTCAGAGGCACCAGCAGCTTCAAATACCTGCTTTTTAGCAGGCGCTCTCTTCATTTGATGAATTTGTCTGGCAGAAACCTTTCTCATGATGCCTTTCAACTCAATCAGCCACAAGTTTTTGTGAATTACTGAATGTTTTCTTGGCTCGTCCAAGGCATTGCAATATTTGACGAGAGATGCTTTTTCTTTCCCTTCTTGCTCAAAATCTGTGGTATGCTTCATTATGAGGAACTTCATTTTTTGAAGTAGTTTTCTTTTAATTGGGCTCACCTGGCAACCTAATTATGACAGTTGTCCAAGATTGATATCAGTAACCTAAAGAGCCCCAAGACACGATACCATCCATCAACTTCATTAAAAGACAAAAAAACTATATTTATGATACGAAAATACTATTTGCATAATAATCTGGAACACAGTGTAGCCGGTCCCTCACCCCTTGGTGCAGTTATTTAATATTCCATGACACCTGTTATCTGATTATGTGTGCATCATGTGATCATTGTGTAACAACAGCATAAACTTTCTTCTGGTCTTCTAATCTACACACCTGTAATCTGGCATCCGTACAGCTCAAAGCGCAGGGCGATGCCGTTCCTCCACGTCTGTGGTCTGATACGCACAAACCGTGCCAAAACAGGCTGCGGTACGCGGTTGAGCACCACCTCGGCAGGGTCCGTATTGGCGTGGAAAACCTGTGAAGAGACGTGAAGATGGTCATCACCTCGCTGGTTGCTGTTGGATGTGCACGCCCTTATGCGGGTGCTTTGTCTTATCTTTCGTTTTCTCACACACTTCCACTCACAGCGATCCGCTTCGTTACACGCACACAGTGGCAGGTCGGACACTGTGGAGACAACCCAAACACGGATCCGATGTCGCCGAGCCAGCTGTCAATGTGTTTTGGGGTCAAAGGTTTGCCTCTGGGAGGCTGGGAAAGCTGGAGGATGGATGAGGGTTTCAGCTCTCAGGGACTCACACATGCACTCACTCACAAACACACAAACTTCTCACAACTCCCACACACCTCTCAGTGGAGGCTGCGGGAGAGACATGACCTGACATGATTGGCCATTAAGGACAGGAAGTATGTCCAGGTGGGCAGGAAGTGAGGATGTGAGGTGAGGCATCCATTCCATCCCAAAGCATCAACATTCACCTCTCCTCGAGGAACACTCCCTTTCCTTCCATCGGGCCTTTTAGCGGCAGGGAGGGCGTGCCGGGGCGAAAGGGCAAATGTAACCCGGGTGGTCGGGTTACTTCCTGTTTTGGGGTGAAAAGAAACCCGCGACGCTCCAGGGGACGTTTGATGGAGGCGTTCACTGACTGACACGAATCTTCCTTGCATTCCTTTTGTGGCAACCACTTCCTTTTTCCAATGGCACCTCCTCTGTGACCTTCACACGACTAATTGAAGTCGCACACAAGGACACGGACCCGCAGGAACACACACACACACACACACACACACACACACACACACACGCACGCACACACAGACGAGCAGAGGAAGTGTCGTTTAGCTGAGGGACTGTTAAGCGTAATGTTTGGCACACAGGCAAGCGTCACAATGGATGGGATGGAACGATAAGCACAAAAACAAATCTATTCTTTCAAAAGTATATATCAGTGTTAATATTTATATTTACAATATTACATATACATTTTAATATTTAGACACATATATAAAAATATAGACGGTGATCCGGATCACCCCCCAAGTTGAATCAGTTCGACCATATCCCATTTCATACAGATCCATTCAGAACTTTTCAAGTTATGTTTAAACACATACAAACGGCAAAAATAATAATATAATATAATATATATAAATATATATATATATATATATATATATATATATATATACACATAGAATATTAATAAAAAATATAAGATAAGAAAAATACTTTCATTCTAACGGAAAGTGTCCCATTTGCAAAATCCCACGTCTGGCATACGCCTTTCACAGTGACACGATATATGATAGGACTTCAAAATGTCACTCCGGGGGTTTTATTTGATTTCGGGCATGGCCTGATTTAATCAAGTGGAGCTGACAGTGGTAATACAAACCAGTCGGGGTGTTTGAACAGATAACAGGGGCTATCTATGCTGTATCTGCTGCTGGATGGACGGCCGGCAGCCATCATGTTTACCTAAGAGGCCAAACAGTGGATGTGAGCTCTCATGGGGGTTACGCAAACACCCCACACGCGCTCACACAAAGGCAACGTCTTCGCCGCTCCTAGATATTTGGAACAAAGAGCTGCGGGGCGGAAAGACAAGAAAAACAGAAAAACGACAGCCGGGACAAAACTCCTCAGAAGAATAGTTAAAAGCAGATGAAGAGCAAGGATCACGCAAGGAGGTTGAATGGAGGGCAGCGGCTCTAACTTGACGAGGGGTGTGGAGGAGGAGGCGGGGAGGCTGGGAAGCAACGCACAATGAGCAGATTCATCACTCCGACAGGAAATAAACCATTAAATAGCAAACTCGTGATCATTTCTGCATTCGTGGAGATAATGAGAAGTTATATATTTGGGAAATGGAAAGGGAACAGTCGTTCAAGACCAAACATGTCATGAATGAGAAACATTTGCTGAAAGCATCCAAATATGGCCACTAGCCATCTAAAAGCCAGACAAAT
Organism: Dunckerocampus dactyliophorus; assembly: GCF_027744805.1. Lineage (NCBI taxonomy): Eukaryota > Metazoa > Chordata > Actinopteri > Syngnathiformes > Syngnathidae > Dunckerocampus > Dunckerocampus dactyliophorus. The sequence continues at coordinate 49,511,724 of NC_072819.1, read as the reverse complement.
GATCTCTGAAGAGGTGAGAGCAAAGGAGACTCCATCACATCAGCCAGGAGGAAGAGTCCGAAGAAACGCAAAGACAACGCGAGGTCAGTTCCTCCATTTCCTCCTGTCTATTGTCCCGGCACCTGACACCGCTGCTTCAAGGGTTACAGGTCACCGGCTTCAGGAAGCAGATGGTCGCGCATCGACTAAGTTGTTGACTGCATAGTCACTTCTGAACGAAGCCGCTTCTTTAAAAATGCGTCGAAGCGGCCTCTCTAATCTGCCCGACGACCGCGGTGCGGTTTCAGCTTGTGTACGCGTAGTGAGATAGCCGCGGCTCCGCCCCTCGCGTCACCGGCAGGCGAGGTAAGCTGAATAATTAAAGCGGCCGTGTTGTGTCTCCTGGCGTGGAGAGTCATGAAAATATAACGAAGCCCTGCTCGTTGTCGAAACCTCAGCGTATACACACACACACACTTCCACACACACACACAAGGGCAGCTTGTGACGGACGGTCTTGGGTGTGGATGCTGGCAGGGCACCATGGGTATTTAACTATTGATGACCTTTTTGGGGAATTGAGGTCACAGCGAAAGGTGTGTGCGTGTGTTGAGGACAGCAAACAGAAAGAGAGACAATCATGTGCATCACAGCAGCGGTTGTTTCCGTCGTCCTTCTGGAAAATCCAGTTTCCATGCATCACAGCTTCATTCTTTTACCATCCCAGCCTGACGCTCGCTTGTGAGGGTGTCTGGTCCGTGCGGCCTCAGCGGCGTTCTCCTTGGATCTGACTACACCACAGGGGGATGTGGAGAGGTCTGCACAAGTTATTACTGGACTGATTTTTCTTTCATTTGCGCTGTTCCCTCCATCTTTCTCTGCCAATTACACTCTGCACACCCCCCCTCACTCTCCCTCTCCGGCCATGACCTCCCCTCCTCTTCCTTCCCGCTATGAAGATGTTGACAGCAGGAACTGGTTCCAGCTGGCCGCTCGCTGCGACAGCCCTGAGAAGGACAATGCGTGCACGTGTGTGTGTGTGTGTGTGTGAGAGCTGCGTGTAACATCTCATCAAGTAGTGAGGTACATTTGTGAATGGTGTGATTTTTAATGCCCACGTCACACGGGTGCCGATTGGTCGGTGTGTTGGCACAAAGAGAGTCACAAAACACACACTGACAGGCACACACACACACACACACACGTACGTCCTCGCTGATGCGGGCGGTGATGACAGAAACCGGAGATTGTGTGTAGGGAGGAGATATCGGGTCGTATCAGTATCGTTTTCTTTCCCGCCGATAGTGATATCGGTGCAGGAGTGAGAGGACCTCATCAAACTCCGGTTCAGTACGTCTGCCGTCTGAAATGATGTCCAAGTTTCGCCTTTAAGCAGTAAATAGGCAATTTGCAATAACTGTAAAGCAGTGCTTCTGGGGGGCGGGGGGCTGGCAAAGGGGACGACAATCGTGGTTAATTGATCCCAGGCCTGACCGCGATAACTGAATTTCCGCAAAGTAGGATCGCAGTATCAATAAATGGAATATTTTTGTAGTTACAGCATAAAAACCTGCTTATGACCTTCATAATCAGGGGTGTCCAAACTTTTTCCAGCAAGGGCCACATTCTGAAAAATGAAAGGACGCAAGAGTCACTTTGATAGTTTGTAGCGTAATATTAGTATGAACTTTGCATTCGTCACCCGTTTTGGTGTTTTTTAAAACATTTTCCAACTTCCTTCTTAAATAATTTCCGTACATTTTTTTCTAATGTTATGACTTTACTTCCATAATATTAAAACTATTCCCCCAACCTATTTTTCCAAAACTTACAACTTCAATTTCCTTTTGTTTCATATAATATTATGACTTCACAAAAGAAAGTATTTTTTTCTTGAATATTGCAACTCTGTGCAACTAAAATTACATTATTTTTCCTCATATTTTTTGCTAGTAAAATAGCGACTCTTAAAGATTTATTCTCTTAATATTTTGATTTTATTCTCGTAACATTACGGCTTCTCTGGTAATTACGACTACTGTAATATTTTGACTTTATTCTTGTAACATTAGGACTTTTTCAGCAACCTTATTTTCCAAAAATGACAACTTTATTCGTTGTTTTGTTTGTTTGTCTTAAAACTACTGTTCTGTTTCTCTTAATATTACTATACTTTAAAAAAAATGTCTTTAATATTTCAACTTTATGCGACTAAAATGACATCCATTTTCCTCACAATATTCGGACATTAGTCACGTAAAATGACAACTTTTCTCATTAGATTGCAACATTTTTCTCTTAATATTTTGACTTTATTCTTGTAAAATTACTGCTGATTCAGTTTTTGTTTTTTGTTTTTTTAGATTTCTTGTTAAATTACTATTATTTTCGGAATGTGCGGCAGGCCAATAAAAAACAGCAGAGGGTCACAAATGGCCCCTGGGCCGCACTTTGGACTTCCCTGTTCTAAATACTGTTTTTACCATTATTAGAGCCTTGTCGACATGAAATAGCACCCCTATAGTCACCTTTACACTTGTATTACCCAATGTAGTAGACATAACAATAGAAAATAAGTCATTTTAGACCTAAATAAGATTGACTCACACATTCGCATGGACAGCGTCCTTCCTGAGGTGGCTATTGTGTCGTCACTGTAACGTTACTGACACCTAGTGACCAGCGTGGAATACTGCTGCCGTTTGTGGTTAAGGAGAGACTCACTTCAATGGCTTTATTAACAATCAGTGAACACACATGCAGCGAACATTCACACAGGAGCTGCTGTCAGCCACTCTCGACACTGCTAACGTGCTGCTAGCACTCAACTTGAGTCAACTAGCTGACGTTAGACATGTCACTTCCCAGGCCCCGCTTCTTAAAGGCGCACACAAGTGTATTACACTCCATAGCATGTCTTCGGAGCTCCTTATATTTGTATTTTCGGTCATTTAGCCATTTTTATGCTTGGAAATGCTTAATTAAGTGGAGGAATATGTACAATTTGCTTAATTATGCATTTTTAAAGGAATAATAATAATAAATGATATCAAGTTTTGAAAAGAGTGATGTTTTACAACTTGTATTGCATATTGCAGTATTTGTCTTATTTTGCATCCAGTCGGAGAAGCATAATGTGTTCATTACACAACATTAGTTTGAGGGAAGAGCTGGTTGATATCAGTATCAGTGATGACATATCGGTATTGGATATCGGTAAGAAAGCCAGTATCGAGGATCCCTAATTGTAGGCCTTTTGACAGTAAGTGCTCTGTCTGCAAGTTCTGCAGATAAAACCTCATCTGTGAGGTCTTTATTGACACATTTCTTACACACGCACACACACGCACACACACACGCACACACACACACACACGCACACATTAGACAAGCCAAACATGCACACATGGAAGCCTCCAAAGCAACACTATAGTTTTGAGTGCCGTGTTAAATGACAATTACAGGAGCAAAATCCTTGTCATCACAGGACCCCCTGACGAGAAATGAGCTTCAACCACTTAAGGGCTCTTTGGGGGGGCTTAGAACGGCTAACCGGGAGTTTGTATTGCGCGGCCGGTGGATTAGCAGTCACAGAAGATTCCACTGAGGCCCGCTGGGACCGCAGGAGGAACCTGGCTGGCGAAGGGAGTGAAAAGTGTAGCTTCAGTCAAGTCAAAAGTGCCCGCACCGCATCCTTTGCTGTGTGCGGCTGGCACCGACACAAAGAAACAACACTGGAAGCCATAAATTACAGAGCATGCATTATTTGAGAGTTCCGTCACGCATGTATGCTGTCACCTTGCCTTGACGGTCATCAAAACCAGATGGGTGCTTTACTCCGAGTTAAATGTCGTCAATGTAATAAGATTTGGCGCTCTGCTTGGCATGAGTTCATCCTGAGGTGGTTGACGAAAAGTCACATGCAGTAAAATAACGACGTCATCTGTTTTCAAAGCCGAGGCAGATGAGCAGAGACTCCGACTGCGTATGGACGAGACAGACAACATATCTGTTTGCACGCGCACATCTCCAGACGGAGCCATCAGTGTGGTGGCGGGTTCGAGCAAACTGCACAGATGTTGTGGCTTCATTTTAAGTCAGACCCACGTTTCGTTCAGTAATCTCCGCATCAGATACCCCCTACTGGCCCCACCCAAACCAATCAGTGGCCAGCGCGGAAGGGGTCCACATGGTTAAATGTGTGTGTGTGTGGATTAACCCGTCCCCAGAGCGCCCATCCTCCCGCAACACTTTCCATTTCCCTCTTAAAATCCATGCTGACCTCCACCCCGATATGAGGGAGACGCACCACAACAACAACCTCATGCACTGCACATACTGTATATTCACAAATTAACTTGCATTTTGTGTGTGTGTGTGTGTGTGTGTGTGTGTGTGTATATGTTTGTGTGTGTGTGCGCCAATGTGAGAAAGATAGTACGCCCAGAAAAGGGCACACAGAGGACTCCATTGTTCTTGTGTGTCAGCTTCCCCTCCTCTCGCTGTCACATCTTTTCCTCCCTCTCATCATCTGTTCCTTTGCCTCATGACCAAGGTCACGACCCGGGTGTAGAAGGTCCAGAAATGTAGCATACAACTCTGTGCCGCACTGCACTTCCGTTGATGTAGCAACCAAAACAAGGCTTCTGAGGGTACGGACTCCGGTCCGTTTGAACCAGACGCCCAACATGCCAACAAACACCACCGGGAGGTGGCGCGAGCCTGAGCTGAGGTAGCATACTGGGAGCGGGCATCGCGCCCATCGCTGGGAGTGCTTCCGGCTTCCCAACATGCTTTGCGGCACTTGTTTTGTAAAAAGCTGCTACAGTTATGTGTTTAGGGTTAACATTTATTATCCCCATAGTAGTAGTAGCTGTCATATGCATGTTTACCTACAGTACCTGCTACATGTTGTGCTGTCATTTTTGTGTTACTGTGATTGTAGTAAGAGTTGAAAATGTTACCAAAAGGGGTATTGATTGGGAATTGATTGATTGGGAATTGAACCCGGGCCAGCTCCATGAAAGTATGTACCTTGTGGTTCTTGCCATGACGATAGATCATCCAGTCCTCCCCGTTGGTGCTGACCTCCAGTTTGAATGTGGTAACATAGTAAGACTTCTGTGTCTCTTTGGAAATGGCCCCCTGGGTGGCGATGCCCGTCAAGACCTTCAGAAACTGGAGGTCAACCTTGAAGATGAAGCAAATGGGGAATTAAATACGACACACGCTTTCTTAATAGAGAATGATAGATGGGAGAGAAGCTTCTGCAATGCGCAGCGCCCAGCGGGGATTTATGATGCACAGGTTTGACGTAGACAACCAAGACAAGCAGCTGCTGTGTCTATTTGTCACGCAGACATCCCAGGATTGGGGGTGGGCTCCTGCACGGGAAGACGAGGCGGGGCATGTGTCCGAGCATTGTCACGTGCAAATGAAGAACGCTAGATGCAAAGATCAATGAAGCAGTATTCGGATGTGTTCTTCAGAAGCACCCTCATCCATCATAGCGCTCTTGCCTGCAATGGTGCGTGTGTGAATGCATATAAACATCAAAATATATGAACGTGTGAGAGTCAGGAGCATTTCCTTATCATCCATTTGCAGTCCCTCTCGTGCACGTTTCTTCGCTGATACCTCTGCCCGTTTATCGTTATCAATAAGGCACATTTTACCTGTAGATTTATGTTCCTATGAGTGCCTATGTGTGCATGGTGGTCTCCCCCCTCCTTTTTTCTCTCATGAATCTTATTGCCAATGCAGTAGTGGGCGTCTCTGAGGGTGCGCAAGGTAATGTTTGGCCTTGATGGAAGTCTCAAGGTCTGCAAAAGCCGTAATACTGGACAATAAAGTTGCATTCAGAAAAGATGCCCAGACCTGGATGTACTCCTTGTTGCTGTCCTCGGAGGGCGTCCAGGCGTTGTCATGGTTGTTGAGGCGAGCCTGTCGCGGCAACCAGCGGTTGTCATAGAAGGTTGTGGAGGCTGTGATCTGGTCGTCGCTGATCCGCCCCGATTCCATGCCCAGCGCCATGCTACAGTGAAACGCTGAGGAAGGGAAAGAGATGGGAATTGAGCTGCAAGCGAACGTTGAATATATTGGATGACAGGCGCAAAAACGTAGCGTGTTATAAAGCTGGAAGACGTGAGCGTAAATCCACAGAGACAAAAGGGCCGACAGAGTCAGAAAAGTAAATTGAGGTGAACTTCATTTCAATTTGAAGGAAAATAGAGCGGGCTGGCTTCTCAAAGAGGTGAACGTCGGGATTGAATTGGCATTAAAGTGGGCAAAACACAGCAACAGACACACGAGTGTCTGTAGATGGTGGAGAAGTTCTGGGGCGGACACAGAGATGTAATAAGAGCGGGGCAGACAAACACACACACACACACAAATAGAGTGACGTGGAGTTATCGCACACTCACAGTCGCTGACTTCTTTGCGCGTCATGTTGTATCGGGCAGAGAAGCCGTCTTTGGCCACCGCCATGTCCGTGTGGAAGGAAAGGGACAGCAGGCCAGAGGATGACTGGATCTCTGGAGGGATCTTGGTACCGCAGTACCGCCCGATCAGCGGCGACACTGCAGACAAATAAATACACTTAGTCAGATGGAACCAGATGGATTTTCTAAAAACACACCTGATTGGGGACGCACGATGGAATAAAGCAACTTGCTGCTAAGCGATGGCAAATGAGTCACCACATGCCCTCCATCCCAACACCCACCATCTTTCTTCCTCCCATAATTCCCCTCTCCCCTGTCCATCCCTCCATCCATCTGCTATGCGTGTCTTAGCCAGACCCCAGCAGGGGAACTGGAATCCCCGCCTTAATGCAAGCTGCACTGAGATCATCTACATGCATGCACGCGCACACACGCACACGCGCACACACCCACGCGCACACATTCACCAGTGAGGATTACAGTAGTCTCGAGAGGTGCTCCCTCGCCAGACGCCAAATTCTTCACCCTTTCCTCTTGCCTGCCAAGACTCTTTCACGCCTGAGGACTAGACTCGCTGAAACTGGGCTCCACTTTAATTTCCTCCTAATTCTCGACTTTGAATGTCTGCGGCTACCGGAGCTCCCAAATTCGAGGCTATAATTGGCATTTTAAATCCACGTGGATCCCTTTTTAGCAACTGAAAATGGAATAATTAGAGCAAATCATCAGTCCTTACCCTTGTAGTTTTATTCTAAATAAACGACAGAGAGGAGAAATGAAAAGGAGAGTGAGGTGCAAAAGTGCCATTTATTCCCACTAATGTGGTTTTCATTAGTGGTACAGGAGCAAACACCCTTCTGTGCCATCAAAGCCCTCCATAACCAGAGCTGGGAGTAACGGCCTTAAAAATAACAATAATTATTGTTTTCCAGTTACCGGCAATGTAATTTACTCTTTAAAAAATGACAACGCCTTTATCATTACCGACAGTGAAATGCGGCACGTGTCATGCACGGATCTCTAACAATGTTATTCGCCCAAATAAAAGGATGTTTTTTTGGTGATTGTCCTTCTTTGGTGGGGGGTAGGGATGGCAGACACGTAAGTAATGATGACTGGCTCAAGGCAGAGTGCAAGTTCATGGTAAGCCAAGTTCAGGTAGTACATAAGGCGCTGCAAACAGTCACACAAGAGAACTCGATGAAACAATGGCGAGTCCAGAGCGGTCTGTCGAGTGAAAACTGGTGTTTTCAGGACAGAAGCACAGCCACGACGTCGACGCCACTGACGTAAAAGTCAAGAAAATACACGTGAAGTGTACATTATGTCCCAGAGCAAAGTGTTTGTCCGCGTTGGCTGAGTGTCTCTAATCTCGTGAAATATCTCTAAAATGCCACGTGCCACTACTCTATGCCACTAACAAGTGAAACCTGCTCACTTTAAATATTTGAAGGTTTTCCAAAAAAAGTAATGCAATAATTACTATCTCTGGTAACCAATATGACGCATTAATGAAGGAGAATATGTTCATTAATGCTGTTTCGTGGCTGAATTGTTGGTCAAAAATGTGCATATTTCAGCAAATTTTACATATTTTGGCCTAAATTAAGCATTTCCCAGAATAAAAATGCTAAATGAACTAAAATGCAAAAATAAGGCATTCAGAAGACGCATTCAAATACGTTGTGATGATGTGTAGTCCTCTACACCGTTCACTAGGTGTCAGTAATGTTACTGTAATGTTGGGTGAGACACACAAGCATCACTCTTGATCGCCGGAACAACAGGCTTTTATTGCAGGTTTGAACAGGCACTAACACTGTTGTGGCCGTAACCCACTCCGAGCGAAAACTCAACTCTAAACTCAACCTCACTTCCTGCTCGTCTCCCACTCTTCTCCCCTAGCGCCGGAACACATTTACAGCAACACACACAAGTCTTATTTATGTCTTAAATGTCTTATTTTCTTCTATTATGTTTACTATATTGGGTTAGAAGAGGGTAAAGGTGACTATAGGGGCGTTATTTCATGTCTAGAGGGCTCTAATAATGTTTAAAAAATTTATTTAGAAGGTTGTAAACAGGTCGTATATGCTCTAACTATGAAAATATTAGATTCATAAATAAGGAAGTGCAGAAATTCCCTGATCCCGGTCTGGTCTGGAACCAATTAACCGCAATAAACGAGGGATTTGTCACGCTCTGCTGACTTATTGGACTCCTGTGTTACTTCTTATTTCCAGTGTGAGACGCTTGGTATCACCCTTTCCTCTTTCATCCTGCTCCTTTTCTGTTTTTCACGCTGGCTCTAATTTGAGTTTCCCTTATTTAAGTCACCTGGTAGACTGTTCGTTTGCCGGTTCATTGTCAATGCTTTGTCTGCTGTCGATGCAGGTCTGCTTAAGAGGTTTGATGCATCACGCTACACATTCTGCTTCTGCCTTTTTGCCATTTTGGTATGAAACTCGTGCTTGTGTGAGTACCTGCACCTGTCTATGCTTGAATTAAAGATATTTTACCGACACCACACTCCTGTCTCTGCATCCTGGGGTCACGACCGTGTGCCACGGTGACAGGATTAGTATAATTCCGCTACTAATTCAATTACTCTTTTTGTGACTATAAATAATAGCTTTTTTAAAGTAATTTGCCCATCACTGTCCATCACAAATGTTTTTGCTTTTCCACTCCCTGATGGGTGGACAGGTCACTTTCCCGACACTCTGCACCTCTCGCTGGTGGCAAAGAGATTCTCATCGCGGCCCCCACTCTCACTGGGAGGAAGGAAACACAAGGTGATAAGGAGAGAGGACTGGAGGATAGGAAGGAGGTGATGGAGGGTGTTATTACGGAGGGGGAAAGAGGATCATGGGAAAGGGCTGCTCCTTTGGGGTGTCGAAGGACTTTCAGCCCCCAGTGTGAAATAATGTTTCCTGTGTGTAATGCAAAGGAGTGGAAGGCAAGGCTCCGCACATCAAAGCGAGCGCTTCCTGCTCTGGAACCTGACGGAACATCCATTTGGGAATTGCGTGAGCCTGCATACGCTTAAAACGTGGATGTGAATACCTTTTTGTGCTATCATCCAAAACTGACTCTCGAAGCACGTGTGCGTGCATCTGTGTGTGCACTCACCTTGTGGGAGGCCGTCCCACACGTCCAACCAGTCGTATTTGCAGTCACCCTCGCCCACCAGCAGGGGGTCGTTCTCCAGGTCAAACGTCAAAAACGTGAGGGCGATGTCCATGTGTGCCGGAGCGATGATCATGTACGAGCACTCCAGGTTGTGGGGGTATTTATCAGGGAAGCCCGGTGACTCGATCATCCCGGAGCTGCTGCTGAAATTGCGGAAGCAGAATTCCGACCCTAAGGAGACAGAAGCATGAGAGGAACAGGCGATCTGTCACAAAAGAACACACAGTTCAGACATGAGCAATGGATAAAAGGGTGATGGAAGATCATACAGCCTGTCCAGTGTTACACTACATGACAGGAAGAGGCGGTGGTGCCCCCCCCCATCCAGCATCCAAACCTGCCAGCCACACAACAGCAGCATTTTTGAAATCGCACTCTGCTGCTTCGTGAACGGGTTCAAGATGTGAATAAAGATCTGTTACTCATCCCTAGCCTTCAAGGCTTCCGTGTGCATGTGCTTGACATGAGGTCATTTGACACATGATTTTGTGCGCTGTGAGGCCAGGCTTAAAAGAAGCTCTATTTTTGCACATGTTGAAATTAAATATTATAAAATGCTCCCTCTCGTCTCTCGGTGACTCTGCCTCTTTTCGTGCAGTCAGACGCGCTGCTAACCTTCTGTTATGGCTCTAAATGAGCCCTTTGCAGCGGCTCCCGTCGCTAAGCATGCTCCGATCAGGGTCTTATGCTGCAGATTCCGATACCAATCACACATGCATGATCGGCCGATACTGATACTGATACCAATCACATAATTAAAGGTAAATTTTTCAATTTATTGATGATCAGTGCTATTGGCCAGGGGTGCCGTATGAGGAGGAAATGTGAAGACAATTCCAAAGTCCCCAAAATGCCAGCGGGCCCAAAAAATAGGTAATTATCCATTCATCCATTTTCTATGGCGCTTGTCCTCACTCGGGTCGCCTATCCCAGCTGACTTCAGGCGAGCGGCGGTGAACACCCTGGACTGGTCGGCAGTCAATTGCAGAATAGCTAACGATTAAAAACTTAAAAAGGGAGGGAACAACGTGATTTTTCATTTACAGAATTCCTGGGTGCAACCCTGCTACTGGCTGTATGATGGAACCACAAAATCAACTTCATTTGGACACAAAAACATTTGATTTACTTTTTCAAGAGAAAGTACACGACCGGTCAAAAGGTTTAGAACACCCCAATCCAGTTATTTGTTGCAATTCAAGTCATTCAAGTCCAACGAATAGCTTGAAACGGTGCAAAGGTAAGTGGTAAGGTTACCCAAAACTGACAAATAACGTGTATTTCAGAATGATACTGTTTCAGGGACCACAAAATGGGTCAACAATTTAAAGCTGTTCTTCAGAAACGGAGGTTGATCAAGCCTTTGCAGTTGGCGCAACTCATTCCTACAGGTGGTCCACGTTCTGGGGTACTTACTCCCTCCTCTGTCTGCATAGAAACAGTGTTGGGAACACACTGTGGTACTACACCCTCGTGAGCATCAGTTGAACAGTGCTGCACTGGAGAAAGTCATTTGTTGCGACAAAAATGGCAAGAAAAACAGGAATTAACAACAGAAGAGCGACAGACCATCTGAACAGTTAAAAATGTAGCTTTTTCCTCCAGAGAAACTGGAGTTTTCTAAAACGTGCCACCAGTAGGGTATATCACTGGTGAAACTTGCCGAGGATGAGAGGATGTGAGAGTACGTTGTCTGATGAAGCTGCAGCAGGACTTCGGTGGCTTCCTCTGAGAGAGGCTGGTCATCTAGTGCGATGAATTCAATTATTTATTTGCTTTAGACTGCTGACTGTCAAGCACATACGGGCGAGAGTTGTCCAGCGCTTTGGCCACGTTCAACGCTGCCGTTTGACTGATGACCACATCGTGAGCCTTGAAAACTCACCATACTGCGTCAAGTGCTTGTTCTTCAAATGCCGTGGTAAATGAAAGCTTTTTTTACGTGCAAAATTTATATGACTCTCACAAAAGGCAGGTAAGTTCCACACAGCAGACATGTTTGTTTTGGCTTTGGCACGCCCTCGATGGTACGAGCCAGACGTGACTGCCGTTGAAAGGCATTTATTGGCCGATCGCAAGCTTTTTCACGGAAATCGTCCGATACTGATCGGTGGCCGATCGATCGAAGCATCCCTACTCATTACCGGTGCAGATTCATGCCAACCTGGATGCCGCTATGGCTCACCTTGAGCGGCTGCAGCTGTGCCACTCGCATCCCGGACACATCAGGTGTGCGTTTTTCTGACTGCCAGAGATAGGATTACGTTTATGGATGTCTGATATTGACATAAAAATGAGATATCGGATCACATCAGTATCAGTTTCAGACTCACAAGCAGCGCTCATGCAGCAACATAATGAAAAAACTGAAAAAAGTACCCAGTTATGACCAGTACTTTATTTAGTTCTGATACGGATGTTTGTGCCACATAGAAATGTGCAGCTTTCCAAATTGTATCATTGTTTCACTGATAGCAGGAGACATGTTAACGGTTGGTCAGGATTATTAAATGACTATTATGACGAGACAAAATAAATGTGGTACTTTCCTACAACTTGTTTTGCATATTGCAGTATTTGTCATATTTTGGGCAAACAGTCTTTATTTGTGAATGAATCCAGCGGTATCACAGTAAAAGAAGGATCATGTGTTCGTTCATTACGTGACAGTTTGAGGGAAGAGCACCTACCAATGTCGGTACGTGCTGGACAGTATCGGTAGATGGGATATCGGTGGAAGCCAATATCGACTACTTCAGTTGATAAGCAAAATCAGGAATTTCTTGTGGTCTTTTTCCAACAAGAAGAGAAGTTTTAAACCTGAAACCAGCCACGTCTTCATGTGTAAAAGCAGCGTCAGGAGCACAGACATGTTAATAGCACATTCCGTCTCCAGCATTCCTTCAAGGCACCAGTCTTTATTATCAGTCCGCCCTATAAAAGCAAAAGGGTGGGCTGGCTATTCCCCCCGCACCCCCGTCTGCACTTGATAATGGTAGAAAACAGACCCCAGACAGCTCAGAGCACAACACCCTCATAAAGCTTTGCATTCGTCTTCCACTCTTTACTCTTTCCACTCGGTCAAAAATGCACTCTATGCCTCATGTGCTGCTTCCATCCACGAGCAATTGGTGGCCTAAAGATGTAAACACAAATGTGCTATTTTCTCCTCCGCTTGTTCCAAGCAGTCCCTGACCTTGTGAGTCACACGTCGCGGTATCTAAACACCCCGTAGGTCATCTAGCTTCATGCCGGTCCAGGCTGCCCCCCCCCCCCGACACACACACACAGCTGAGCATGTTGAGATATGATGGTCATTTTCAATATCTAAATCCCACAGCCACGCCTCTTTGCTCAGTGTGTGTAACGGTGTGTACTTGTGCACACAACACACTAGAGTGCATGTGCATGCCGTGTTGTTGTTCTCTTTTATTAATATCCTCACGTTATCATTTTTGCCGCAGGCATTTTTTGGCCTCTCTGCATGTCGCATGTGAGGTGTGTGTGACAGCGTCTCAATGTGTGTCAGGCCCAGTAACACAGTGGCCTTGTTTCTTACTGGGTCACAAATCAGCAGTCTGGAGTCGCACATTGGAAAACTTCAGTGTGAGCACAGCTTGACTCCATCGCCTCCAAACAAACCACTGCGTTCGCATTTCACAGACGGTGTGCACCAACTGTGTGCATGCACGTCTTTTGCAGAAGTTGCATATGCACGAGTGCCTTCTAGTTTCGTTAGTGCTCATTAGTTCACGGTGTGTGAGCACGGCAAAAACACGTCTCAGAAACTCCCTCCATCACCTCGCACACACGCGTTTGACCAATGCAAAAGCTGGAGACTGGCAAAGGGGAGGGGTCAGGGTTGCTGGGTAGACACCACCCGACTCTTGCACGAGGTTTGCCTGAGGTTTGTCGCTCCCGCCGCCCTCCCCGCATCCACCTCCCGTCCCATCTTGTCTTTTCTCCCTTGTGATACGCAGAGTCTGCACTCTCTCACTCCGTCTCGTCTGCCGCTGTCTGGCGTCTCATGCAATTCCGAGGGTTCACCTCGTGTGTATCAAACCTGCCTGTCTGACACGCATCAACCTCTCAGGCACACACACATCCCTCGTGTAACCCAGCCTGAGCTGCACCATTCCATTGAGAAGAAAAAAACAAAAAACGCCTCTCCCAAGGCATTTGTGTCAGAATGTGTGCAGAAGGGGCGTTCTGAATGCTGGGTTTGTGAATGGGTGTAAAACCCACAATAACAGCACACCGCACACAACAAGAGCATGGCAAACTAGAACAGGAACCACAACAAAGAAACACAACATTCTTGCCATGCCACGGTCCAACACGTCAACGTCAGACATCTCAGTCACGCGTCTGATGTGGGCCGTGGGCTTGAACGCCATCATCCATGCTTTTCGTCACAATCAGCAGCTCCTAACGTTGTACTCGTACGAACGAGGACGAGTGCGGACACGTGATGAAGGCATAAACAAGGTGAGCCAATCAGGTGTACAGTAAAGCGCAGCGCTGATGTAGAGGGGGTCAGCGTCCAATCAACGTGATGGCATTAGAAGTACAGACAGGGCCAGGGTTGTGACGGGTGCCCAGACGGGGGATGGGGGCGACGGAGGGGATTCGGCCTGGGGCTGCTCTCCCGCCGAGGCCCCACACATGCCACAGCAGCGGTCACCGATGGTCACAGAGGAGACCCAATGCCCTTAAGTGCTCCCCGCCTTGCGTCACCGCAGGATTGGCTGCGACGTGGCCCCCACCACTCTGGTCGATTGGCTTGGAGGAACCAGGAAAAGGGGGCTTTACTGGTAAGTCTGCCCCCTGTAGCCGTGGTAACAGCATCAGCGGCACGTGACTGAGTGAGGATGTATGACAAATGGATGGGGGGGGGGTAGTCCAGAATGAATAAAGGGTTAAGCACGCATGAGTGGGAATAAAGTAGGCCACAACAATATGGGGGAGGGGAGGCGGTTCGTGCACTTTCACTGTAAAAGCATTAGAAGGCATACATGTGAAAATGTGTGTGTGTGTGTGTGTGTCTGTGTGTGTGTGTGAGACGGGGTTGACTGGAAGCATGTTTTTTTGGGGGCAGATTTTCAGGAGTTGTTGGGGAGTTGCATACACACACACACACACACACACACACACAAGTGTGCATGTTGACACAAACAGTCCAACACTCCCTGGAGTCGTGGCACTCATCGCTTATGTAACGAGGTGAACCCAACAAAAACAAGGAAGTTGTCAGTCCACTGAAACGAAAGCAGGCAAAGATATGCCTCTCTGGCGCACACACACACACACTCACACTCACACCCACACCCACACGGGCACACTGGACCCCCAAACACATAAACATTGTCAGCGTCGGACGCATTTGAGGGAATGTCGGCCTGAGCTCCGAACTGTGCTGTCTGTTTAGGATGGAAAGGGAGGTCAACACACACACACACACACACACACACACACCTCACAACACACATGGTTGTGTGCCGAGATCGCCATCTTTCCCAACACACGCCCTTTAACAACACACACACACACACGCACGCACACATCAAAGAGCCTTCAACACTTTGATCCAGTAGTGATATGACACAGTACAGTACACACTACAGCAGGGGTGGGCTAGCTTTTGGAATCGCGGGCCACATGGGGTTAAAAACTTTGTCCGAGGGGCCTTCTACATATGAGGGTACAACAACGGTACAACATACTTACTCACGGTGCAACGAAATGAATACACAATACACCCAAAGCGAGTTAACGCATCACATAAATCAACTCCTGCTACCACGTGGGTGCTAAACAACAACTAAGTGCAAAACAACACACCTAACTTAAGCTGTTGTTTGGTAAGTGCCTGCAAGGCATGCTTGATTGATGCAACAACAACAATATGAGCTATGAACGATAAAACATTGGATATCGAGAGTATGTTAACATCAAAAATCCGACAAACATGGCAAAATGTTGGGAGAGAGTACCCAGCATGCCTTGTGGTGGCGGGAGTCGAGTGGCAAACAGCTTTGAGGCGCGTTACCGCAACTACCGTGTTGGAGTGCGGCTCAGAGTTAGCAACGTTATACGGACATTATCCGATCTTCAAAATACAGCGGATCGGCAGCCAATCCCGACCCTGAACGGGGCATCACTAGTTGCGACGGGTCGGTGACGTCATCGTTGTTAGAAATTAGCGGTTGTCTACACGGCAACGGCAAGCTGGCGTTTTCAGATTTTCCCACTCTGGAAGCCGTTAAAAAAAAAAACAGTTTCAGGGCACCTGCAACGGTGTTTCGGTGCGGATGAAAGGCTGAAACAACAAAACACTTTGTCTTTTCGACCTGAAAACGTTTCTGTGTGGATAGGCACTAAATGATGCCCCCGGCACACTTTGCATAAAACGTGGTGACCACCTACCAAATGCCTCCGTGATGCCTTCAAAAGCGCTCTGAGAGCAAGCTCACCAGGTGCTCCATGTGGAAACAAAAAAGCTCACCTGAAAGCTGCACAAAAACAACTGTAATAACCCAACGTAATTGGGATCTGCCAGTTGGGATCCGTGCGTGTGCGTGTGCGTGTGCATGTGTGTGTTTTTGCCACCTATAATGACGAGCGCGCGCCGCAGTGCTCCCAATTAACACACGCCCTCAATCATCATCATCATCACCATAACCCTCGTCGCCAGTCATCCTGTTGTTATTTTGTCTCCTGTCACCCTAATTATTTTCCCACCGCCTCTGTCGGTCTCGCAAATAAACACGCGTGCATTTATCACCCCGCCCACACGTGCACATCGAGGTAGACTCAAATGTATCACGCTGAGCGGAACCACCCACACAAGCAGCACGCGCACGCCTACGTGCACCCGCGAGTGACACACATCTCCTAAACCCCGCAAATTTATGTCACAGTCTTGTTCAAAGCACAGAGCCTGCATGTGTTACGTAGCAGGCTGCCGTGCGCGCCCCCGGAAGAGACCTGCAGGACAGGTGAGAAGTGAATTTGGTCTATCAAACCACATCCAAAGAGGCGGGACAACCACCTCAGTGTTGTAAAGTCAAATGAACCCACTTGAGCAGAGAAATCCTTCAGCTGCCTCAAGGCCATCTGACCATTTCACTTCCTCTAGCGCAAAAACACACACACACACACACACACACACACACACACACACACACACACACACACACACTGCATTTCACCTTGTGCACTTCAGCAGCCTCCAGAAAATTCCATTCTGGCTCACGCTCATCCCCCATCAATCTCCTCGCCTCGGCCTTTGCCCGTAAACCTTTGACCCGAGGTCCGGCCGTCACTCCCCCGCCCAACCCCTCTCATCACCCGAGAGGAAATGGATTTCACTCCAATTAAGCAAGCATTCCGTTCATACTTTCAGAGAGATTGAAGGCAGTAAATAAAAAGTAGGGCTGTCAAATGATTAACATTTTTAATCAGATTAACCACAGTTTTCAAATTAATTCATCATGATTAATCACCACTTGCAACTATGTCTGAAAAAGGCCTATTTTTACTGAATTTAATTAAAAAGCAGACAGAACAGAAGTAAATATGGTGTATTTCTATCTGTTAACAGCTTCGAATGAACTGAAAATTTCAATCAAGTTAAAGGATACCGCACATGTCTGAAAATCCATTTACCTATGGTCTTTTTAATAGCAGCAGAACATTTAACCGTGTTATTATGAGTAATGAGGGGCTGTGTTCACCACGTGCTTTAGGCTGAATTCACATGTTTTGGTGTATCTTCTGGGCTGTCCGAGCACACTTATTAAGTGCTGCTAAGACGATCCACCCGTTGGTCTCGCTGTTATTTGTCTCATTTAGTCCACACGTACACGCATGACAAAGACGCTGTGATGATGTTCGGAGTTCGGAGTGTCCATGACTGCACCTCAAGAATGACCAAGTGTCGTTCTGAAGACGCGTTTGCGAGTTGGAGACACATACACCGTTATGGAAAATGTGATTAGACCACCCTTGTTTCTTCAGTTTATTGGTACTGGCACAACTACAGGTACATTTGTTTGGATAAATATAATGATGATAAGAAATATAGCTCATAAGAGTTGAACTTAAGAGCTGATATCTAGCAAATTTCATGGTTTGCTTGATAATAACCAAAATCACTGAAGTTCTCACATGAATACAGTAGCTATATCGTGATACTGCCAAAAAATGTAACTCTTATGAGCTGTTTTTGTTGTCATTGGTACATTTGTCCAAACAAAGGTACCTTTAGTTGTATCAGGCATTAAAATGAACAAGAAACTGAAGAAACAAGGGTGGTCTACAGTAATCATCTTTTCCGTTACTGTATGGAAGGGACGTCCCGATCCGATCTTCGGGATCGGGATTGGCTCCAGATCCGCTGTATATTGAAAATTGTATAATATCGGCTTCCGCCACAAGATCGGGCCGATCCGTTTGCGTTCTGAGGTGCGGTAATGCGCCTCAAAGCTGGTTGCCACTCGACTCCCGCCACCCGCAAGAAGAAGAAAACGCGACACCACCTTGCAGACACGTCCGCGGTGTACCTTGGTGACATTACTTTCAGTTTGGACCTTGGATATTCGGCTCCGTAGCTCCTCTGTTACGGAGCGTGAATGGAAGCTACCGGGGTTAGCTTAGTTTAGCAGGGCAGCTTTGTGTGTGTGCGTGTGTGTGTGCGCGTGTGTGTGTGTGTGTGTGTGTGTGTGCGCGACTCAGCCTATATGAGTATATTTTCACCGTGTTGTGTTTTACCGCTTTAAAGTACGGTGTTATAATGTAAGGACCTCTTTACAATGCCCACTGGCGACGCGCAGGTCCTGAGTGAAAAAAGAGAGGCAGAGGCAGAGCTCGTGTCAACATCAATTACCATTCTGAACACACACAACAACACTTCAAAATAAGAGCGCCCTTTGTCACATTTGTCTAATTGTGTAAACAAAAACATCTTCCATTAATAACGCGGTTGGAATGACGTGTGTGACTACGTCTTCCTGAACCACGAGCAGGGCGGTAGTTTTGTAGCAATATGTGCTGAGGCTGACGTCCCATTAGAAAAGTTAGCTAAGCTGCATCCATTTCTCAATTACAGGACAAAATGGGCCACTGATGTGTTGCCGGGGTGTCCAACTTTTCCCACCGAGGGCCGCATACGGTAAAATCAAAGAGTACACGGGCCACTTTGATATTTGACACTTGGTAAACCAACCCATGTAGATATGTTTTCTTTCATATTTTAAGTTTAATAACAATTTTGTTTTGTTCTCATGGTATTATGACTTTTTTCTGTGAATATTATGACTTTATTGTAATATTTCGTAAAATGACTGCACTTCCTTACACTTCTGTTATTGTTTTTGTTCGTTTTCTTGTTTAATTCTATTTTTTAAATGTGTCAAGGGCCGATAAAAACACAGCCGCGGGCCGCAAATGGCCCCCGAGCCGCACTTTGGACACCCCTGATGTGTTGCAACAATAAATGTAGGGATTTTTTCATTTTATTCACAAACCCAAACAGCACACACTTTATGCTGGTAAAGTAAGTGGAAAATGGAAAAAAACGGAATTTGAGAAAAAATACAACAGAATTTGGGAACAAGTAAAACGGATTTCATAGGGCCCTGTTAAAAAAAAAGTCATATATTGTAAATCACACCACAATTGATCTATAAACATGTCATATCATTAATCCTACCCTAAAAGTTTTGCACACCCATTTTTTCCAATTTGATCTTTTATTGGATCTTTTATTGGATTAGGGACCTGACTCACAGAGGTTTGTTACAAAAGTCAAACAATATCGTAAAAAAATATAATAATAATAATACACATTTTTTTTAAAGTATCGGTACCGGATTGGATTGGACTGGCAAAACTGTAAAAAAAAAAAAAATCAGAGTGGATTGCAAGCCAAAAAATGTGGACCGGGACATCCCCAATATATGGTGCTGGAATTGCAGTGCTGTTGATGTGTTCAGGTCAGAATAAAGTTCTAAAAGAGCGTCAGACTCTGTGAGGCTCTGTGGGGACGCCACACTGAGCCTCCGTCTGCCGTCATTCCAGAGAGGTGTGGCTTGCCACGATGCGCATCATGATAATCATGAATGGTAAAAGAAACTAATGGAATAAATGAGTTACCGCTGTTAATGTGTTATGTTTTACAGCCCTAATAAAAACCTCTGAAAGACCCTTCGCTCTTGTTGACGCCACACCATCATTAACTCAAGTGTTAGCGTGAAGACTTTCAGACACAGAGATAAATGATACATAACGAGCAGTTCGATGGGTCCACTTGTGTGGATGTTTAATCTGCAACATCTTCTTCTTTTGATGAAATGTTTTGGAAAATCAGTTCGTCATCACCTCGGCCACTCACTCTAAAAGGACCACTCACAGGAGCCTGTCACGGCGCCACGTAGAATTGATTCTGGAAGGCATCCATCACACACATGCTCTTTGCAGCCGACTCCTCACCTGTTTTAAAGATTTCGTAGCGCAGGGA
The DNA here is from genome assembly GCF_027744805.1 of Dunckerocampus dactyliophorus. NCBI lineage: Eukaryota > Metazoa > Chordata > Actinopteri > Syngnathiformes > Syngnathidae > Dunckerocampus > Dunckerocampus dactyliophorus. Next base: position 49,491,588 of record NC_072819.1, on the reverse strand, counting down.
GAAGCCGGCTCCTTGGTGGGCGTAGTCCGACACGAATCGGATCTGGAGGGAGGGACCTGATGAGATGATTGGCGCCGGGGCGATGTTGCTGCAGTGACGGCCCAAGACGTCTGCATTTTCCGAAGTGCCGTCGCGGATCTCGATGAAGTCGTACCTGATTTGAAAAAAAAAACAGGAAAGGGTGTGAAAAGATAAGCGGTTAAAAGTCTTCCTGACATCAGGGACACAGCAGGAAGGCATTAAGGATGTGAAGGAGAACAAACAAAGAAGTTAAGGGGTTACGCAATGAGCCCTGCTAATAAAAACCAGACAGGTGTGGACTCAGTTACCACCCTGGGTTCAGCCCTCGGACACAGTTTGCGATGCAGACACAAAGCATTTAGGAAAACAACATCCATGCCAAGTTACAAGTAAATATTTTAACCACGGACTTGGCTCTTGGTCAACAAGTCAGCTGCTTTCACTAAATCTCCATGTGGGAAGATTTGAACTGACGGAGCAAAGAAGTGCACAAACACCCGGTAGCCTCTTGAATATTCTGTTCAAATGATGTTAAATACTTCTAAATAAATCTAAATGTTTGTCAAATAGCTTCAGTAAAACAATAAATGGACACAAAAATACAATCATGATCCTTTTCTAAGTTGATGAATCTGAAGCTTGTTGTTTCGATGAATGGGGTCATCGGTTAGCATCGGTTAGCATCGGTTCGGCCATAGATGGACCAAATCAATACGGAGCAAAAACACCTACACTTGGTATCGGCAAGGAGGCAAAAATGCCCATCGCTGTTTTCCAAAGTCAAAGCTGATGTGTGGGAATATTTTGTTTTGGCTAAAACACAAAAATAATAGGTCTGCTTTCATGGATGACGAAGGAAATTAAAAAATATACACATTTGAGAGGCTGACATCAGAGGGTATTTACATATTTAAAAATAGTTGTCGATTGTTTGCGTAGGAGATTAACCATTGATTAATCAATTCATTGTTGCAGCTCTAAAATGAAGATTAATTTCTTAGTTAATCAGTTAATTTCTTCTTTCTTAATCTGAAACTTGCTATTTTGATTCATCGAGTATTAATCGAGTGTTTCGCAGATTTTTGAAGTGCAATTTTGCATACGTTTTTTAACAGCGTATGAACGCGCATTGTGTTCTGCGTCCTTGTGGTGTATCAGAGCGATGTATCAGTGCTCTGTTGTATGTGTCTGTTATTGTACGGTATTTACTAGCGCTACCAGTAGAGGGTGTTGTATACTCATGCGAGTCCTGAAGACGTGTGCCGCTGGAGTAGAGATTTGGAGATTTGACTACATGTGGAGCAGCCAACAGCCCTGATTGGCTAGCTGAGAACCCTCCCATTGTGTTCTGCGTTCTGATTGGCTGTAGACCATTGTCAATCAATCTCCTTCGTGCAGCACTGCGGTGTTTCCTGGTTGCTGGAGATCATAGTTGTATGATCGCTGGGGCACCGTGATGGAATTCTGTAAATGAATCGTCGGTTCATGGAGGACTACGAGGAGAAGTCAAATGCTACAACAGGAGCAATGTGTTTGAACAAAAACGCTACAGCATGGGAGGAGTGAATACGGTGAGTCACTTAATAATTTCTTGTGTCCAAGAGATTGGTCATTAAAAATCAAACGAAATTAGAACTTTGAGAGTGTTTAAACAAGAGAGAAATGTGAGAAAATGTTCATGTCTCTCTGAGAACAGTGCATAAAGTGTATGGTGAGGGCTTTAAAAAAACACACATTTTTGCTCTTTTTTCCCATTGTTGCCGTTGTTGTCACTGTTGTTCATTTATTTTAATTTCTAGAATGCGCCACGGGCCAATAACAAACATGCTGCGGGCCACAAATGGCCCCCGCGCTGTAATTTGGACACCCCTGACCAAATCAATACGAGCCAAAAGCAAACAGTTAGTGGATTGATCCACAACATATCAGTAAAAAGGCAAGGAAATTTTAAAAAATCACATTTGAGAGGCTGAAATCAGATGATATTTACGTTTTGTAATCAAAAGGCGATTAATCGAATACCAAAATAGTTGTCGATTAATTGGATCATCCATTCGTCGATTAATTGGATCATCCATTCGTCGATTAATTGTCACAGCTTTACACGTGTGCATTCAAAAGTTGAGAGAAGGTGAAATCAAGTTCACCTGTACAGGTTACAGCACATTTTAAGTTTATTCGGAAATTCCACCTGAAAGCAGAATGAATATCCCGAGCCTTTTGGGAGTAGCGTATACACTCATGGAAAAAAGGATCAGACCACCCTGGTTTCTTCAGTTTCTTGATCCATTGTAATCCTGGTACAGCTAAAGGTGCGTTTGTTTGGACAAACACAATGATGACAACAAATACAGCTCATAGGAGTTGAATTTGAGAGCTGATATCCAGCAACTTCCATGGTTTTCTTGATAAAAACCAACATCACTGAAGTTCTTACATGACTAGCATAGCATCGTACTGCCAAACAATGTAACTCTTATGAGCTGTTTTTGTTGTCATTGTTATATTTGTCCAGACAAAGGTGCCTTTAGTTGTATCAGGCATTAAAACGAACAAGAAACTGAACAAACAAGGGTGGCCTAATCATTTTTTCCATGGCTGTATGGAAATCGTGTCTTTTGTTTTCTCCGACACCTGCATTCTGTTTTAGGTCACTCATTTTTGTGTGTTTTCCATTTTGGTTATTAGTGCTTTTTTTTCCCCTTCAGGCTTCTTCCTGGTAAAAATAGCGGGTTATACCGCCACCTGTCGCTTTCGCATGACAGTCGACAACGGTGTTTTTCTGTAGGCCCATGTACATTTTTTGTGCCCGGGAGAAAAAAAGGTGATGCTTAAAAATACTACTTCATGTGTGGACATGGCCTGTGGGAAGCAATTCATGTTGGCTGACTCATTAAAAGGGTGGTGGGTGGTCTGGTGGGCGGAGGCGAGGGCATTATTAGCACGGGAGGATTAAGGAAAGGGGAAATTTGTAAAAATAAATGTAAAGACACTTCACATGCTTGAGCTCACAGCTCACTCTGACCTCCGACCCGCCAGCTGACCCTGACCAATAAAAGCAAATTCTTAACCATCAGGTCAACGTGGGTGTGAGGGAGACAAAGACTAAGTCCACCTGGCCAATCCCAAATTAGCTCGCTCTTGTTGGCCCGTGTGTGTCATTGCACGAGCATAATTAGACACACACGCTGGGGATGATGTTAGCCCTTTTGGACGACCAGACGCGGTCACATGAGTTCATGTTTGACTCGGCTAATATCCCACAACCACGTCGATGAGTCAGCTTTGCGCATTCATGTGGTCGTCGCATTGAAACGACGTCGAGACATCTGCGCCTTCCACTCCAGAACGACTTGACAACACCGTCAGACGTTTGTCATTTTACCTTGATTGCTCAATTGATGCTGCCGCGTAAGCCGAGCACACGAAAAGGGAAATTCTCTCAATTGCCACGCGAAACACATGCTGCTATGATTGAGGCTGCGCAACTGTGAGTAATAACCTTGTAATTCCGCTTTGCACAAAGCCACGTCTCTAAATGGGCTCATGTGATGACATTGACAAAAACAACAGGGCCGCTGTTCTTTCACGTCTCACTGGAATGGCTTGAGAAGCCCTACAGTACTTTTGCCCTACTTTTGATGTGTCTTTTAATGGCCGCTGGCTCCTGACTGGCAACGGTGCACAAAAAAATCAGGAGGAGTCCAATAATAAAGTGAATAATAATAATAAACGTAAGCACGTGGGCCTGAATACGTGCATGCGTGTTTAAAAAAAGTCCTCCCAGAGAATGAAGATATCACTTCGAAGAAAATCATGATTAGGTGAGTTCTGGGCAGAACACCGAGATGAAAAGGTCATAACGTGAGATTAGAAAGGGGGCAAACACAATCTGGGAGCACTGATACTGAACGACTGCAGCCGTATGTGGGGGCAAAACACACTCTGGGGGAAAACACGCAGTCACGCTGGGGCAAAGACAACGCGTGCACGTTCTCAGCAGCATTTTGCTAACACTGAGGATAAAAGGCCCGTGAGGAAGCCGGGAGCCTAATTAGGTTTTAATTGATTTTGGAGTGGGTCTCTATGTTAGTTCCCCCCCTCCCTTTGTCTCACGCTCTCCTGTCGTAGATTAGCGTGAGAGAGTGAGTGTTCCTCAGATGTGCTTATTGACCTGTGTGCGCTCAGCCTCTGATGAATACATGCATGAGCGTCTGACGCGTCTGCAGCACACACTTGACCACATTCCAGGACCCGTGGCGGTACATTAATCCTCCGCCCGCACGCCGAGACCCGCTAAGTGGTTCGAAGCGCCGCCTCTCGCTGCGTCACCTCCCCATCACCAGCTTTCTGTCTGCCGTGCAGAGTCTGCTGGACGTTCAGGAAGCCACCGTGGGGCACAATATGTGTGGAGAAAAACTATAACGTGCACTGAGGGCCGGTAGAGGCTCACTAGTCCCGACATGTCTGCTCCTCCTCTCATATATCACTCCACCATGCCGCCATAACAACTAATTGCCTTTCACACCTTTGGTTGTTTGTTGGGGCCCAGGGAATTCTTCTGCAGGATGCAGCACTCACCCACTGAGTGTGTGTGTGTGTATAGCGTGAGCATATTCAGGCGTCATGAGCTGTGGCTATACGAGCACGACGAGCAGCTACTTGTCATCTTCTCAAAATTAATGGATTAAAAAAAAAAACTAGCAGTCCAGATTGTTTTCATCACATTCCTTCTAAAGCATAATTTGCTGGGGTTGCTGTTGTTTATTCAGCCTGCTAGAAGAGCTCCAGCTGCAGGAAACGTAACTTTGCAGACTGTTGAGTTGCCTCTGCTCCATTGTGTCCCGAGTTCCCTGCTTCTCTTGCTCTGAAATAAACAGCAACAAGTCTGCTAACAATTTGGAAACTGTCATCTTTTCGCCTTCCGGTGACGTACAGAAGCAAAAATTAAGTAAGGGGCGGGGGAGGGCGTAAAGTAGAAACACACACACACACACACACACACACACTCTTTTCTCCCGCCCCTCTAATAAACCATAAGTGCCTCTGAAATATTAACAAGATGCTGGGAGCGAAATCCCAGCAGAACCCGAGGGCCTGCCATCTTCAATCTAGCCCAAAAACAAATAGCTCACTTCCTGCTCATCTCTTCGCGCCTCAGCTCCGGATTTCGGCGTCCATCGTGGATATGCACCGCTGGCGGTTAGTGCTCAGATGTTACGGTGGAGAGCGATAGAAATGATATCAATGTGGCCTACGACGGAGATTTTCGTTCCATCATGCAAGCTGATGACACCTTCTAGCCACGTCCTGCAAAATTGAGAGCGTTAATGTAACGTACACTACTGGTCAAAAGTTTTAGAACACCCCAGTTTTTCCAGTTATTGATTGAAATTCACGTGGTTCAAGTCCAGTGAATAGCTTGAAATGCTACAAAGGTAAGTGGTGAAGTGCCAGAAGGTTACCCAAAACTGACAAATAACGTGTATTTCAGAATGAAACTGTTTCAGGGACCACAGAATGGGTCAACAATTTAAAGCTGTTCTGCAGAAATGGAGGTTGAGTTGGTGCAACTCCTTCCTACAGGTGGTCCACGTTCTGGAGTACTTACTACCTCCTCTGTCTGCATAGGAACTGTGTTGGGAACACACTGTGGCCCCTAACGCCAGAGCCCAACCTGAATAAGCCCCTTTTGTTGCGACCTTTGGTGAATCTTCTGCCTCTCCTGCGACTGTCCTCCTCCTCACCACCTTTGCATGGTGTTCCTCCCTCCATCCGTTAGCTGTCATCTATTGACTGGCCATTACAAGCGAAACACAGACCGTTGGGAAGGGGTAATCATGCATACACACACACACACACACACACACAAGCTGACTGTAATACATCATTAATTGTTTACACCTCAGGCTAAATGTAGGAGCACATGGGCCAATTTCATTCTAGCAAAGGTGGAAGGAAGGGAACGACTGTAGCTCCGTGACACACGTGTGTGTGGATTGTGATTCTGGAAGCTCCAATGTTTAATTCAGGTGAGTAAAAATAAAACAGGCCTTCCTCGGGCTTAGAGGAAAGGGAGAGGGAGGAGGAGGCGGGAAAGCGAGCAGTGGTAACAGAAAAGAAACAAGGAGGAGCTTGGGAGAAGCAGCTCCTGGTGCTCCTGGTGCAACCTGGAGCTCAGCGATGGCAGATTGCATTAGAGATATGGGCCTGATATTTCATCTAGCCTTTATTACATTTAGTTCACATCGATCGGCTGGCAGCCTGGAGGTAAGAGCTATTTGGCACGGGGCTGGACTCCCCCTGAAATGAAATCCTGAATTAAAGTGCCACCTCAGACATGGAACGCCTCTATACGACTGCAGATTTGATTGCTGCAGCAGTGCAACGCTTTGGCTGCACCCGGCGGGCCAGCGCCGACACTTTGAACCCGCTGAGGGAATCTTGCCAGCCGGGATATTAGCCTGAGCACAGAGCTCTTGCCTGGGCTGACCAAGCACTTCTCAGAGTGTTGCAGGTCGGAGGCTTAGGTGTGTACGTGCATGTATTCTGAAGTACATCCGCTGCAAACATGTGTTGATGGCGTCGCTGTGTGAATTTCAGGTAAATTACACTCACGCTTCTCTCAGTAATCCCAGCTGTCACGCGGATTTCTCTGGCCCCAGCGAGACGGGGAGCCTTCAGCCTCCGCACGCCGGCGGCGGCTCCCCTCGCCCTTAACCTCGAGAAGGAGTGTGAAAACATGCTCAAATCTACTCCTCTGCTCACTTGCACTGCTGTGCCTAATCGCAAATCGCAAAAAGAGGACGCTACCCATGACGGCGCTAACGGGGGCGTACATGCACCTGAGGGGAGAGAGCATAACGGGTGTCAAAGAAGAGCAGCACATTGACATAAAAATAGATGCTGGCATGATGCGGTATCTCTAATGAGATGGATGGAGGGAGCTGCTCTTGCTAAAACTCACACCTTCACAGTTACTCATACCCTTTGCCACCCACGCTCGCATCCAGACGCGTCCAGAGAGAAGGGAGGCTGAGCGGGAGTGTGAGCAGAGGGCAGACCAAGCCCTACGCCCCTCCAGGCGAGTGTACGAGAAAAGAGCTCCCCTCCCCTCCAAATGCTCATAAAATTCTCAGCGGAAAGTGAAGAAGTCAGGGCATTTCATGTTCCTCCACTTCGCTCTCTGCCTTCACGCCTTGGGCACAAAGAAACATCCTGACACTGAGTTCATCAACAATGGAGTCACTAAGTTTCCAGGCTAGAGTGCTGCACGCTCACCACGTCCACACGAGGAAGCCCAGACACCATAAAACTCTACGGCTGATCAGAATTACAAAACACAGCCCCCGGTCGGCAGCAACACCAAAACTTCTATTTGAGTTTGCAGGCGGTCGTCGGGTTACGAACAACTTCCGTTCCCAGACTGTGATGCAAGTCCAGTTTTAGTGTAAGTCGGAACTTTATTAATGCGTTAACTCTAAGTGACTCACATCGTACAATGAACGCATGAAAGGTGCATGAAACATGCATACCAGCCACGCTGGAATACGTCACATGTTACAAGTCACAGTTGCACATGCCCAAAAGGAGTGAGAAGAAGCAAAGCTTATTTAATCCCCCCCCCCCAATCCGTTCCTGTATTCCAAATGCACTCTTTGATGGAGGAAATACATAAAAGATAAGGTAATGCAACAATGCGGTTAAACAGTAGTCAAAATGGTTGTGACTGTGACTACTTCATACGACAATCATAAGAAATAATGGATATGAAAGAGACATAACAGAACACAGTTGGATAATGGGGGAGAACTGACAATGAACTCAAGAAGAACAAGGAGGAAGAGCCAGTAAAAAGCCGTAGCGTTGACAAACAAAACAGAACGGAAGGTGGTCGGGTAACGGGTGAGCACAGACAAAGAGGTGGTAGTGAGCGTATCGTGGCATTCATTGGCATTCATTGGCATTCATTGTATGTGCACACTGTTGGAGGACTCTTGAAATCGCTCATCTTAGTGCATTGTTTGGGTTCCGTGCGCAATCCGTTCCACAATTTGACTCCACATACTGAAAGGCTGAAGGTTTTTAACGTTGTTCTTGCGTATAAATTATTATACATTATTATTATTATTATTATTATTATTATTATTATTATTATTATTATTATTATTATTATCATTCTTCACACTCCTACCGTCAGGCAGACGCTACAGGAGTTTGAAGTCCAGGACCACAAGGCTGGCAAACAGCTTTTACCCACAGGCCATCAGGCTTCTCAACGAAGCACTCGCACACGCCGCACGCAACACACACACACACTCATAGCACTTTTATTTATTTATTTGTATTATTTATCTGTATTAATGTCTCTTCTGTTGTTGTTGCTTCATTTATTGGTATTTATGTTTCTTAAGTTCTTATTCATTTTCTTGTTTTCTTTCTTTTTTTAGAGAATGAACAGAAGAAGAATTTCATCGCATAGCAGAAGTGCCTGTTTTACTGAGCGTATGACAATAAAACTCTTGAATCTTGAAATGTTTGAAGTTACATTTTCCCCTGAGGTCATATTTCTCCTTTCTTGTTGAGAAGAATCGTATGACATATTTTTGGGTAGCAGGTTATTGTTTGCTTTATGCGTACTTTTAGCTGCTTGAAATGAAACTAGAGCGCCATATTTGAATCATTGTGATTTCAGAAATAGAGGATTTGCATGTTGGCTACACGCAGCGTTACGGACGACCCTAACGGATCTTTCTTTGCAGTACCTTTAGCGAGTGACGTGTACTTTTAGAGTTTTTTCCCCATATCTCCACACAATTTGTTCGATTTGGTAACACCAGACAGCAATGGAGAGGACGAAGTGATTTTGGATCGCTCTTTATTCAGTATGGATGTATTTCTTTTTTACTTTATGTCGTATATTTTTAATGTGAGGTTTCCAGCTCATCTTTTCATCTATTATGCCCCACAGAAATGTATTTTTGTTGACCCTTTCAATGTCCGCGCCATCAATTTGTATTTGCACGTACGTATCCTTTCTGCTATGACCAAATATCATTACCTTATTTTACTTTGGTTCAGGGATGATATCTTTTTATCAAACCATCGTTTTAGTATCGTCATTTCATCTGTGGCTTCTTTTTTTATGAGCTCTTGTGTACTTTCTCCAGAACAAAAGGCAGTAGTGTCGTCTGCAAGTAATACCAGCTTTAGGTCTTTCCTGACTTTACTTTCATTTAATATAGGTTGAACGTTTTTGGTCCCAACATTGAGCCGTGGGGTACGCCGCATGCACGATGTATTTCAACATCTCCTAGCTTCACATGTTGCCTTCTGGGAACCCAATTTAACACTAACCCTCCGATTCCAGACCTTTCTAATTTTGTAATTAGGATGTTGTGATTAATTGTACTGAAAGCTTTTGTCGAATCCAAAAATACTGCAGCTGTGCAGTCTATAGCGTTGGTAATTTGCCACCAGTAGGGGGCACTAAATGAATTGCCAATTCATTTTCAATGGGAAACTGTCGCAGAAAATATGACATGTCCTGAATGAGCTGAACATTTTGACGTTGGATTGGTTTGACTCAAAAAATTAAGAAATGTGGGAGGAGTCAGTGGACAAAAAAATTTGCCGGAATAATCATAAGAAGAAGAAGTAGAGAAATAAATAAAAAATGAAAAATGGTGTTGAATTTGCTTCTCAGCATTCACACGGTTCAAGGAAATAGTAATAAAAAGGGAAAAACGTCTTACTTCCATCCCTGTGGTTGTCGTGCAGGCCTTTCCACCTTCTTAAAATACTGTCCCAGGCTAGTCTAACCTTGGTCGCTCCTCCCAGATCTTGTTGTAACAGTGCATGGAATCCATGACCCCCCTGGCATTCATGAGCATTTATATAATCTTTATCCTTAATGATGGTTGGGACCAATAGAGTGGCCCGCCAATATTGGTGGGCGTGTCACCTCTCTGGGAGCTTTTTATGGCGTTCACTTTCACTTCCTTGGCTTTGATGGCTATCCTTTTCTTTGGCACACTGCCGCTTGGGGTGTGACATGACACTCACGAAACCAGACGATACACGGACTGGGTCTCCGGGATCTTGTGACGCCCCTACGAATAAGGGATGTTAGTCTCCCTCAGTGTGGGTATTCATGCGTGCACTGGACGTAGTTCTCGAGCAAGTCTTGTGTTTCTGGACCAAATGTAACTCTTTAATTAATTTATGGGAGCGTGTTCACCACCACGAAACGTCGTAACCGAGGACCACCTGTCTGAACTACAGTTTACACAGAAATGGAATGAGCGGGGAGGGAAATAAAGGTTCATCTGATAAACTTCGCATGTGTTTATACAATCCAACCCAGACTGAATGGCTTAAAAGGGACAAAACTGGATTCAACAGACGAGACGTCTTCCTGCTCTCTCCGAGGACAAACCAGATGACTGGCATTACTCACATCTCTGGGAAAGGAATCTTTTCCTGCATCAGCTACGTCTCCGTTTGGAATCATTCTCTCCATCCAGCCTCTTCCTACTGTGACCCGCGTTCCTTGTCTGTTTCAACCGCTGAACTACGGCGGTTCTGAGTGGCTGACATGCCCCCGAGCGGGGAACTCGAACCGGTAATTGCCCCCGGAGAAGTGCAGCAGGGGCCTAGATGTTTGTGGCTGCGCTGGAGCCGCGTCCACCGCGTTGTGCGTGTGCGTGATGCCGTCCGTGAACCATTCCCTCCATAACAAAACCACAGTCCACTAAACGACCTGCATAAAGCTTGTAAGTACAATTAAAGTTTCCCTTGTCAGTGGTCACAATGTTGGCATCAAACCAGTCAGAACCGCTGACTGTGAATGACTGTAGTCTGTAAAAATGTGTGCACAGTAAACACCCCCACACTCCCTTCCTTACTTGCAGTCCAGCCTCTCGATCTCAAAGTGCGGGTTGAAGTTGAGGACGATGCGCTGCGAGGGCTCTGGCGCTGTGATGACCCACTGGCAGTTCTGGTGAGGCGGGTATTCCAGAGGGTATCCCGGCGAGGTGATGTATCCCGCTTCACTGGCATCGAAGACGCCCCTGCACTGGGAGGCTGCCACAGGGGGGACGACACAACAAAGGAGTGACTTGTTATTAGTGAGGTATGATGAAATGAAGTCATTTCCCTGTGTGTCTTTATGAACGCTACTCATTATCTTGTTTCGTCTCCACGAAGATGTGAAGCAACAACTGAACAGTAAAACAAAGAAAGCAATTTCGGCCGCCAATTTGGAGGAAATTGGAAAAACTTCTCCATTGTGGATTCTCAATGCAAGCAGCTAATAAAACAATACAATATCATCAGAGCCACATTTGGTGTTCGCAAACACACACACACACACACACACACACACACACACACACACACACACACACAGCCTAACTCAGCCCCTTCCACACCCAGGCTCTTATCTTCCCACACCCCCGTGGGGAGCATTCTCCAAGTGTAATTGTCGCTCCAGCAAGCCAATCTGCAAACATTAGAACACATTCTCCGATCCTATCGCGCTCTCCCAGGAACAATAGCCTGCCAATGGCATCGCTCGGCAGGCTGAGACAGGAAGTGACACGCAGACGGCCTGTCTACCAGGGCTCTGGGGGTCACCCCGACTCTGTAATGAGAAACTAACGCCACAACAAAGTCGCCTTTCTCTGCTCTCGCGCTTCGCGTTATCTCCCCGAAACACGGCAAACACACGTGCACGGACAAAAAGGAACATGTACATAGCTATTCCGCGTGCATCTTTGTGGACAATGCTCCTTTTATTACTTATGCATTTCAATAGATTTGCAGACATTATTAGTTTTTTACAGGCGCCAGGCTGATAGGCATTCTCCATGACAACACTGAGTGTGGGCGTGCGTGTGTAGCTGCCGAGGTTCTATAGAAGTAATGAAAAGTATGGTCTTGAATGTAAAGTGATGCTGTGAATGACATTTATTGGCTAAAGAAGAGAAACGGCTCTCTAAACGATACAAATAGCCATATAGCGGGTCCAACCGCTCAGCTAGATCTCTACTTGACATAAATGGGTTGATATTCTTGCCTGTCTCTTTAAAAAAAAAAAAAACATGTTTATGAAAACAACAATAAAGGAAGTGAAAAAAAGAGCACCACAGGCTTGAAGTGTAATAGAGCCTTCAAGCGTTGACATTTCCGCCGCCTATTGTGCTTAAAAGGCACACTTAAGATTCTTTGACATTTGAAAGCGCCGAGATGGCTTCCTTTACGAACGTGCATGCCTGCCTGGCACAGATTTCAGCCTTTCGGGGTAAAAGCCAGGAATGGTGCGCCTTGCTACAACCATGCACGCTCAGATAACCACTGAGGACCCAAAGGGATTGAGAAGTTGAAAGATTCCACAAGATGGTGGGTAATGTGAAGAAAAACAGGTGGAGGAGCCCCCCCACACACACAGATGCACATGCAGACATGTCAGTCTGTGTCCACACACGTACACATTGCTGGGAAGCAGGGAACCCTGTGCAGATTAAACCATGCTGGGAGCATCCTGCAGCCTCGACACTTTCACCTGACCACGGAGGATGAGGAGGCGGTGTACTATGGATAAAAGATGGATTGAGGCAGAAAGTGAGGGGGGAGAATTGATTGGTGGGGTGGGGTTGGGGGGTTAGGGGGCAGAGGCAGGCGGACGATGCAGGACAGCGAGAGGAAGGAGAAACACACAAACGATAAGGAGAGTAGTGCTGCTCATGAAGAGATGTTGCTAACCAGCCGTCCTGTGCACACGGTGCTGGACCCCGTGGGGAACCACGGAGTTGAAATCTGCTTCAGTCTCAGAGGTATTGTCTGTGTTTGTGTGTACGTGTGTGATAAAAATGACATCCACGTTTGGTTATGTCACTGGTGGACACATCAGATTGGCTCACAGTCATTTCGTAAAGATGCACCGTGAACCCCGAGCCATGTGACCAGTTCAACAATCTGTCCTCAATGAACGGCTGTTCTGCGTATTTCACTTTCTGCATGAATTGATACTCATAGAACTGTCTTCATTTTTCGTGGTGTGAATGCTGAGAAGCATGGTTCCCCCTACTGGGGGATTATTTTCCATGACTGGAGCGTTTTTCCAGCCAGGGCCACGTGGTGAAAAGTGAAAGAATGCAAGGGCCGCAAGGCAACACATGTAGATGTGCTAGCAAGTTATGGATATTTCAAGAAAAAAACAGAAACTGCATCTCAGCTTTGTGATGTCAGTGAAAAGGCCTATTATGAGTATCAACTTCAGTCTGTGCTCTTTTTCCCCCATATTTTCTAAATATTTCAATTGTAGATGTTCTTCTTGTCACATTATGACTTTATTTCCTTAATCTTTTGACTTTATTCCCATATTATAACTTTTCCCCAACCTTAAAAAACCCCACTTTTCTTTCATATTTTACTTCATGCTACTAAAGTGACATTGAATTCTTCAATATTACAAGCTTATTCTTGTAAAACTGTATTTTTTTCTCGTTGCAGCTTTTGTCCCTTAATAATTTGACCTTATTCTTGTAAAATTGCTACTGATTCTTCTTCTTTTTTTTCTTTTTAATGTCCAGGTACAGTATTTCAACTTTCTTGTAAATGTTCTTGCAATACTATGGCTTTATTCCCATACTACTTTGAATTTATTTTCAGAATATTTCCACTTTATTCTCACAATATCATTACAACCTATGACATAAAAAACCTTATATTTCCTCATCATATTACGTTATTCTCATAAGCCTTTTTCTTTTATTACAACTTTTAATATGAATGACTTTACTCTTGTAAGATTACTGCTGATTTTTCCATTTTTGCTTTTTTTGTAGTTTTCTTGTCAAATGATGTTTTTAGAATTTGTGCCGCGGGCCAATAACAAAATAACCGAGGGCCTCAAATGGCCCCAGGGCCACACTTTGGACACCCCTGTTCCACAGGGTGGCTCAGGTGCTAGTTTGGTGAACCTGACGGTTGCTGGTTCGATCCGCGGTTATTCGGCCAACATATTTATACATTTCAACAGTCTCTATTTTTACATTCCAACACTTGTGATTCTGCCGTTTGTTTGTCGGCTAGCTACGCCCACATTTCCCAACTGCTTCAGACCCTTGAAAATGAATGGACAATTTCAACATCACCCCCTACTGGTGGCTTATTGTGCGCACGGTGGCACGGCTCGGGTGGTGAAGCCGTCACCTCCCACCTTGATGGTTGCTTGTTCGATCCTCAGTCGGTGAAACGACAACATATTTCGAGGCTATTTCAACGTGCATGGCACAATTCATTTCAGCATTCACACGCAATTTCGTCATCTAGTAATTATATAGTTATATAGTGGAACCTCAGTTTTCGTCATTATTTTGTTCCAAAAGGTCTGACGAAAACCAAAATGTGTGAAATTTTCCCCTAGGAAATAATGGAAATCCAATGAATCTGTTCCAGGCACACAAAACTATGAACAAAAACGACATTTCATAGAGAATTATTATATTTTACATGCAGACAACAACGACAAACAATGAATGACGAATAGATGGAACTTCCGATGCAGACTTCAGGTACATCCTGGCCAGATGGAAATCAATAGTGTTTCTCACCTTCTTCATCAAATTGCTGGCACTCACATTTTTCTATGGCCCCGTGGCGGGTTATTTAGCAGCCGTACACAATAAAAAATGTACCGAGTGAGCCTGTGACACACAGGACGCTTTGTTTGGGCACAAGATTTCACGGAACGAGCAAAGAGACTAGTTTGTTACATGCAATGCAACATTTTTAGACGAAACGGAATCATACAAAAACTGGGGGGTACGAAAACCGAGGTTGGGCCGTTTTGTAGCAGTGAAGTGTGTGCATAGCCAGTAGAAGCCAGACATCTCTGCAGAGGAGCCTCCACCTTTATCTTCATTATCTGCAGAAACGTGCATATGTCTGCATATATGAGCGGCTCTGGCGCTCGCGCTCCTTTCTATTAGCTGCCTTATCTGGGAGGGGTGGTGTAAGGCACTGGGATAAGCAGCGAGTGGTGAGGGGAAGGCTGATAAATCCCTCCATCATTCCCAATGTAACCACCCCACCCCCCACACCCCACCTTAATTAAAAAGTGCTATCACCCCGAGTGAGGGAATGAGAAGGGCGAGTGAGCAGCGCTCATCCATTCAGTCCAGAGCCGAGTTTAATCTCAGCCATCCTCCACCAGGCTGGATTGAGGGCGAGGACGAGGAGGCTGACGAAGAAGGGAAGTCCACATTTGCACTAAAGCTTTATGGGTGTCATTTATGCCCGTTTCCACGCGGCAAACATCACTCCAGCTTGTTCGCTCATTTGCAATGTTTGAGGGGATTTCGCTCTCTTAAGTAATAACAAAAGCCACATTAAGAAGAGATCATGTCTTTAAAAAAAAAAACCTCAACCCCCGCCTCGGTGTCCATTCTTCTTCCTTTCTCCTCTCCCCTCCCTAAGAGGATAAGTACCCCGCGCTAATCAGCTAAATGCACAGTGCTGCCCATTGTGATCGATGGTTCAATGGATCAATCGGGTCAGCAGATGGTTGGGGTGCCTGCAGGGGGTGGACCTAATCCTAAACACTACCTGACTGCGGTGTCATGTCTCCTTGCCTCCCCTGTGCTCTCTTTTCTCAGCGTGGCAGCGTCCACGCGGCAACACCGAAGCACTTTTCAAAAGACAGACTTCCCCGAGTCGACAGCAGCGGGGGACAAGCGTGAAGAATGACAATTTTGCTGCGTGACTCTCTGGTGATTTGGTGCCACCCCTGTTCTTGAGGAGCTTCCAGCAGAACCGAATGCTTTACTTCCCCACGAGGCTAGCTCTTTAACCCCACTTTTGAATCACAATGAATCCAAAACGCTCTGACAATCTTTGCGCTCTCGTTTCAGCCTCTCCCCAAGAGGCCATTCAAATAAAAACCGTGTGAAGGAGCAAACTCTGCTTTATTTATGGAGATCTTTGTAATTTCACCCCAAGTGCGGCAGGCCGTTTGCATGCATACACATTGAACAGACCAAGTAATGCTGAGACGTGACCTTGTTTTCACAGCTGATACCTCTGAGACTGAGGCGGACTTAACGATTCAAAAAGCGGCGAGGGGAAAGACGTGACACAACAAACAGAGCAAAAAAAACAAGAATCAGCCTGAAGCTCGCATTTTAAAAAACAAATGATTAAATGAGCAGAGAGCCAACGCTGCGAGGAAACGATACCATAGGTGGAGGCGCTGCACAGCCGCCCACTCAATAAACATGCAAATGAGCTGCTTAATGGTGTGAATATTAATCCTGGTGCTTCTGGTAATTAATGTACATGTCAGCGAGTCAAACTATTGTGATTACAGCACAAGCGTGGAGTGGAAGTCTCTCCGCACACCAAGTGGCGAGGAAGTGTCCAGGAACATTTCTGTCTGAAAAGGGTTATCAGTTCAGTCGCTTTCACACATGCAAGCAGCTTCTGAACGACAGGTCAAGCCTGAGAGCGCTTCAGACACTTTCCACATTTTAAGGCAGGCCTCCTGCTAAGATCGCCCTTTCGAGAGACCCTGATGTGCATGAATTCACAAGGGGACACTCTGTCTGGGAATTCCTGAACCCTGATCTGCTCTGTCTCAGTCCATTTTAAATCGGCAACCCAGCATGCTTTGATGTTGCCCTCTGGCATGAACAGCCCGGAGTCTCTCCGCCACGTCTCAGTCCTTCACGTTATAGAGTGGTGGACGCTGCGCATCCAACCTCCACACACACATCTCTCTCCTCTCCACTCGGCCTCCAGGCTGATCCCTTCCCGCCTCTCCTTCCTCTGGCGTCTACGTGTAATGTGGCTCTCGAGGCCGCCTCTTGGCAGGGAGACACACGGAGGAGGAGACGGAGCTTCTTTGGCCCATTACTGCCAAGAGGTCCACATCTGTCTGCCATCAACGGGTGCGCAGGCAGCCAGTAAACACACACACACACACACACACACACACACGCATGCACACACATTCAAACAGCCAAAGGGACTGTTGATGGAGCAGGTAGCCAAAAAAGAGGAAGAAGTGGCGAAACAGGCGCAACAGTCACCATCAGTGAGATCATGTGCTTCCCACTTCTTCTGGTGACTAACAGCTGCATTCCTTACAAGGAGCCTCACTTTCGTACACCCTGGACTGGTCGCCATTGAGACAAACAAACGTTCACACTAACATTTGAGAGTTGCCAATGAAGCTAACATGCATGTTTTTGGAATGTGGGAGGAAACCGGAGCAGCCGGAGAAAACCCAACATGCAAACAAAACGGAGTTTCAAACCCAGATCTTCCCAATCTCCTGACTGTGTGGCCAACATGCTAGCCACTAGGCCACCATGCGGCCCACATACTGTATGTACATATATAAGCATACATACTGTATGTACATATATATGCATACATACTGTATGTACATATATATGCATACATACTGTATGTACATATATATGCATACATACTGTATGTACATATATAAGCATACATACTGTATGTACATATATATGCATACATACTGTATGTACATATATATGCATACATACTGTATGTACATATATAAGCATACATACTGTATGTACATATATAAGCATACATACTGTATGTACATATATAAGCATACATACTGTATGTACATATATATGCATACATACTGTATGTACATATATATGCATACATACTGTATGTACATATATAAGCATACATACTGTATGTACATATATAAGCATACATACTGTATGTACATATATAAGCATACATACTGTATGTACATATATATGCATACATACTGTATGTACATATATATGCATACATACTGTATGTACATATATAAGCATACATACTGTATGTACATATATATGCATACTTACTGTATGCAGGAGAGCTGGCAAGAAGGCGCTGATATGAAAATGACAACTTGAACTCCAATAACACTTTACGAGCACGGGTGAGCAACAGGGCGCGTGTCGTCGCTTTATCAAAAACCAAAACAGTCCAAGAAGTTGACGTCTTATAAGCACAGTTCAATAACGATCAATTGCTTTGCTATTATTTGGATTCGGGAGGCCACAGAAGGAAGCGGTAATAAGAAATGCTGCGCAGTAACAACGTTTCATGCGTAAAAACACATTTGAAATGGAAAAAAACACACACGATTATAAATACTGTTATTGTTTTATATGTGGCCAGTGGTGCTTATGAGGTTCGACCGAGTGCGAGCCTATAAACTACTACGACACGAGATGCGCTGTTACGCACGCTTTTGGACAGCATTATGTGCTTTTCTGTTAAATTGAGAGCTTGGTGTTGTCGGAAAAAGTACTGGCAGCCCTTCTTGTGAACCCCATATATATAAAATATACATATATACACAACGGAATCTTGAACAGAGCTCTAAATACTTGTCAGTGTAAAAGTTTTGATGTGCCCCTTGGATTAGCATTCGGTTCATTTTCCTTGAACAGCGACCCTCACAACTTCAAGAGTGTAAAACAAGTAGAACTCACCTTCTTCTCCTCTGACCCGCAGCGCCACATGACACACTGCCATTAACAATCCAAACAGCCAGCTCACAAAATCCATCTTGTGCGATGCAGAAACCCGTCGACTTTTCTCGAGATTAGATCAGAGAGGCAAAAATGTGCTCCGCGGCGCTTTCAAATTCAATGTAAATGAGTTCAATAATCCCACGGCGCGTGTTCAGTCACCATCGATAAGGCTATACGTGACAACTACATGTCACAACACCAACACAAACGTGTTTTGGTGCAGCAAACGTTAAAACCATCCAAAAAAAAAAAACAACGAGCAGACTCCCGGCGTGTGGGAGCCAAGAGGCTTCGCGGAGTGCGGAGTCCAGTGTCTGGGTGCGCCCCTGTGGTCCCCGCTTAACAGTGCGCACACCGGGGAGCTCCGCTCCTGAAAGCAGACAAGTCCACAATGTCACACGTGAAGGGAGCGCGTGGAAAATAACGCGTGCGTCTCGCTGTTTTCAGCTCCGTCTGGTCTCTGCTCTGCCACCAGCGTGCGTCCTGTGTGCGTAACTGGCGTGTGTGCATGTGGTCGAGCGACTCATCCCGCTTTGAGCCGAGCAGCTATCGCGTTACAGTCGCTGCGTCTTAGCCCCGCCCCCTCCAGGCCATCGCTCAATTTAGGGAGGAGAGAAAGAGAGAGAGGGGGGGAGAAGGGGGTAAGACAGTGCACCTCCCCTCACACATATAGAGACCCATCCCTCCCTCATGATCACAGAACAGACAGGAACCCCTCCACCCCTCCACAGATAAGACCTTTCTAAAACACAATGTCCCATAAAGTCCACATCTCCCAGGGCACTTTGCATATAGTTGGAAGTTGGGGGTCGGGGTTTACTGACCAGGCACAACAAACGGCACACTTTCACTATATGGAACGCATTAAACAACCGCGCCAATGCCACAGCCCTCAACTCATTGAATCAGCGTGGCACACCTCAGCCCGACCCAGTCGTCGCCCTGCAATCAGCGGGCCTAAATACAGAGCGGCAGCCCGTCTAATGACACAGTGGTGAGCCCAAAATAATCTGCTGAGAAAGTCCTGCCCATGTGCCGTGCCTATGGCTTGTGTTACCGTGTAATAGAAGGGCCCGGCTGCATAATGAAGCCTTGCTGGCATCTTTATTTGGATTGGGAAAAGTGTGCTCTCTCCCCAAGGTCGGGACCCACAAGAAACCTTGGGGGGCCTGGTCGTACAATGAGGGATATCATCGAATCGTGTAAACCCCAACGACTGCATGCATGTCAGGACCGCAGTTCAACCGGAGTCAAAGAATTAACTCTCTGAGTGGGTTTTGCAACACAAGAACAAGCAACCACAACAAAGGATGCTTAGTGGGAAAAAGTGGTTAACTTCTCAGCTTCTCTTTACACTTGACAGACATGACAAAGTGTTTTCTTGTTTTTACACGACAAAATGAACGTTGAACTTAATCATAAAGAATATGAAACTGTTACTTAAATGTCGCCTGCACGGCTAACAGA
Source organism: Dunckerocampus dactyliophorus (assembly GCF_027744805.1). Classification (NCBI taxonomy): domain Eukaryota; kingdom Metazoa; phylum Chordata; class Actinopteri; order Syngnathiformes; family Syngnathidae; genus Dunckerocampus; species Dunckerocampus dactyliophorus. The sequence continues at coordinate 49,471,519 of NC_072819.1, read as the reverse complement.
GGGTCTGGTCTGATTATTTCGCTTCCCTTTACTTGTTAGTGGACAAAGCGTACTTTCTGTGAACACAGTCCGACACGGCGATTGATAAAACACATGAAAACTTCCCTGCGGAGACGACAGTCATGCAATGTAAATGGAAAGAATGCCCTTGACGGAAGGTTGCATGACAAGTGTGTGTGTGTGTGTTAACCCCCACCCCCACCCACCCCTAAGGTTGACGAGATGCCATCAACTTGCAGACTGTCACTCACTTTTAAGCCCACCCCTCGCCCGAGGGAGCTGTCAGATGTCACTCCGAACGGCTAATCTGGGCCTTCTGGTGGTGCTGTGGGGAGGGTCTGCGGTCCGCGCCGGCATAAACCAGTTCATCATCTGTATTGCTGCGTTGCGGCTTATACTTCATGTGTGCGAGGAGGGGGACGGGGGGTCTTCATTTAACCCTAGTACTGACCCTTCCTCAGTGATAGAGAGATAAAGACAGCGACAGCATGAAACATCCAAGCAACACTGTTCATCCCTGACCACCTCCCCCTCCCATTCCCCAGGGGTCATGTGATACTCCTCTCGCCCATTTGTCAACATCTCTGCCCCCATCATGCGCGCTCAACCCCCCAAACATTTTGGGTCAATGCTTGGCTAATGGAGGGCAACAGTCCCCTGGAAGACTTGAGAAACGACTTTTTCAAGGGAATATTCTTTGTCTCATCAGGGAAGACAGACGTTGTACTTTCATCCATTATTTCATGCACGTACTTCTCACTCGGGGGAGAAATCATTTTGGTGCTTATTATTTACAGTACATGTTGCCTCCAGATACAAACCATAACTAATGATTTGATTCAGTGAAAGAAATACAGTGGAACCACAGTTCGTGTACGCCCGTTAGTGTGTTTTCCACTTTTACGTAGAAAATGCAGGCCAGAATTTTGCCTGCTAGCGTACAATATGGCGTGCGTCTTGTCGTGTTATTGACACAAAGTGCAGGGCCAGCTGTGTCCTTAATGTACTTTTATCATAAAACGTCCTTGTTAGCAGCCTATTAGCTTGCTTCTACATGGAAACAGCTCCGTCACCTGTCTATGATGTCGTAAGACTCTGCAGAGCTTTGCTAACTCGCAGTTACGCCACAGGTCTCACTTTTCTTTTGATCACGGCTGCAAAGTAACCCACAATGGAGGCAAAGAAAGTTGCAAGTGCCAGCATTTTGATAAAGAAGGTGAGAAACATTATTGACTTCAAGAAATAACTGATAGGAAAATACGAAGGTGGTGTTGAAATGGATCTGGCTGCCACAGCACCGTCTTTGTCAACAACCACGTCTTCACTGAAGGTCAAAGTTTCATTTGTCCTTTATATGCTTTTCAAATTGTTTTCGGCACATAAAACTATAATTGTAAAACTGTAAAAATGGGTTTTGTACTTATATTTTGGGCTTTCCGGAACGTATTAACTGGACTTACATTATTTCTTATGGGAAAAATTGATTCGGTTAGAGTACGTTTCAGTTAGAGTCGGACCTTCTGGAACAGATTAATGACGCCAACCAGGGTTTCATTTTAATGAAAAGTTTCATGGTTTCGATGCACTTGTGACACACTACACACTCCGAATTACTTAAAAGCGGTTTGGTTCGCGAACACGAGACTTGCTCGTGAACTCGCTCTGTGCAGGCGGCGAAAGGATACGTAGTCACACGCGCTGTAGCTACACTGAGGAAGAACAACGTTGTCCTGCGCTGCCTCGCCAACTTCTCGCCCTTCACGTCTCCCAAGCACAAGACAGTCCTCTGATGGCAGTTTGCCAAAGAAAAGGAAACCCACCGCCACAGAAGTCAAACCACACATCGCAAAAATGCTCAGCAAATCGCTTCACCGCGATCAAGGATAAAGATTGAACTTGAACATGAGACAGTATCTGTCAGTGGTAACTCGGTTTTATTACAGTTTTTTACAAAACAAATATGTTTACAAAAACACATTTACTTTTTCTGTTGCTTCTCGCTATCATTTTTTTTTTTTTTGGTCCCAAGCAAGACTGAGCCGTTTAGATGGAGGAGGGCCCACAGCAGAACCAGCTGCTCACTGAGAAGAGCGATAGGAGATTTCATGTTAGCCTCTAAAACTCCAACAAGACCAGAAAAAGTCGCTAGACTTGTCGTGAGGTGCTTTTTTGAAAAACAGAATCTCGAGGGGTCCGAATACTCGCTAAAATGGCAACACTGATCCCTCCTGTCACGTCTTCTTGTTCTCTGTGTGAGGTGTGTTAAGAAGCAGAGTTGTGATGACAAGCTAACGTACATCCACAGACAGTCCCATTATAATGTGTTTTTGGGTACGTGTGAACAGATAGCACCAAAGCTATATGTGGCGGTCCAAATTCATTCGTAGTGCACTACAACAAATAAATTAATGTATGGGAAACACTGCCGTGTGAGTAATTTAGGGATTACTTCAGTTATAATTTAGGTACAAATTCCCACTTAAAGTACTTACAGTGGTGTAAAAAAATGTCTTCCTCTTCCTGGTTTCTTATGTTTTTGCATGTTTGCCACAGTTAAATGTTTCAGATCATCAAACTAATTTAAATATTAGTCGTTGACAACACAACTGAACACAAATTGCAGTTTTTAAATGAATCTTTTTATTATTAAAGGAGAAAAAAAGTCCAAAGCTACATGTCCCTGTGTGAAAAAGTGATTGCCCCCTAAAGCTAATAAGTGGTTGGCCCCCCTTAGCAGCAACAACTGCAATCAAGCGTTTGTGATAACTTGCAATGAGTCTCTTCCAGCGCTGGGGAGGAATTTTGGCCCACTCATCTTTGCAGAGTTGTTGTCATTCAATGTAATGGGACACACACAAAGTTCAACTTTTGTCTCGTCAGACCACAGAGTATTTTCTCAAAGTCTTGGGGATCATCAAGATGTTTTCTGGCCTTAATGTTGTTTTTGTTCAGCAGTGGTTTTGGTCTTGGAACTCTGCCATGCAGGCCGTTTTTGCCCAGTGTCTTTCTTATGGTGGAGTCATGAACACTGACCTTAACTGAGGCAAGTGAGGCCTGCAGTTCTTTGGATGTTGTTGTGGGGTCTTTTGTGACCCCTTGGATGACTCTTCGCTGCGCTCTTGGGGTCATTTTGGTTGGCGGGCCACTCCTGGGAAGGTTCACCACTGTTCCACGTTTTCATAATTTCTGGATATTGGCTCTCACTGTGGTTGGCTGGAGTCCCAAAGCTTTAGAAATGACTTTATAACCTTTCCCACTTGAACTCAGATGTGATAAACCACAGCTAAGTACATTGCGCCGTACAAACTATATTTGTTTGTAAACCGAGGACGTCCTGTACTGTGCGGGACTTCACAACGATGTGTCGCACCTCCACCTGTACCCCCCCACTGAGCTCAAACAGTGCAGTATGTTTTCTAATGCATTCTTGCGGAAGTCTTCTCCGCGCGGCCTCTGCCTGCCAGAGCACGGAGGACTGCGCATCTCGAGCTCGGTCATGGTAGGTAGAGGGGAATACAAGCTGCCATGCTGCCTCTCTTATCGCAAAGCTGGCCTGGAGATTGACAGCTGAACTGATAACGCCTCCACCTCTATATTTCACTCTTTCAGCACCCCCCCACCCCCCACCCCCACCCCCAAACACTCTTTCGAGCATTTTGCCAGTCAGCAGGTTAACGTCTTGCCTCCAAGTCTGTGAGAGACAGATCCATCAGAGACAGATTCAACATTTTGTGGGTGGGGCTTGGGGGGGTGGGGGTTTATTCAGATAAGCTGGAGATAGCCTCTACTTGACCCAATCAACGTCTTAAGAGAGAGTGGGAGGGGCTAAGAGCACTGTACAGCAAGGGTGGAAAGTCCCCTTTGGTATTCATTGACGTTACACACTGGTGCCCACTGTCCAACTACGGTATTTTTCTGGTGTTTGAATGCACCGTGAAATGAAGAAGGTCTCGCTTGCAATATTCAAAAAGCTCTAGTTGTCATACTTCTACCTTCCCTCGCCTTGCTCCTGCTATGACCCAGATTCCCTGTGGGATCATTAAAATTTCAACTGATCTTTAACTCAAAGGCTCATCTGCATGTGCACACACACACGCACACACACACACACACACACACACACACACACACACACATGCAAACACAAAATCAAACACGGAGGCGCACTTGACTGACTGCCATCTCAAAATTCTTGGTGGACTGTTGAAGCTATGCAATCAAGCCAAGGTATTCATTACACACACACACACACACACACACACACACACACACACACCGTGATACAGTGCGGCATACTCTGGTCCTGCATGTGGTGTAAAGCTTACTGGCTTGGATGGAAACATCTGGATGTCATGCAGCTCCTCCTCCATGTCTCTGAACACGCTGCTTGTAATAAAAAATAAAACAGCTCAATCACCAAGGCTGCCAGCTGCTGTGAGAAGCGGCACGCACGGCGGACATGGTGGGAATGTCAAAGTGTAGAGTGTGGGGACGACATATTGTGCATCATGAGCTCAGCAATGCTCATATCCACGTCTAGCTGCAGTGTCTAGCCGTATAATCCAGCATCTGCAGTGCACAAATGGGCCTAATGGGGGCAGGCAACTGCACAAGGCCGCATCAGGAGGACATTCAGGCTGCAGGCGCTCTCCACTGGGGTTAATGTAAGCTAACATCATGCTTAGTTTTTATCATTCAAACTGTCCAGGAGCTACGGCATCTCCTTACTGTACTCCGTGGATCCCTTGAGTGCAGTTTGCTCAAAGCAGCAAAAGTAATACGCTATCCAATGAATATGCAATGTAGATGACCAGCATTCACACAATACTCAGTGCAAAGTTGTTGATTTTGCGTCATTCTGTTGCTTGCGTAGGCTGTGGATTTGGTGTGCTGTCAGAAAATATTGTTTGGCCGGTTTAATTGCAAGTTGCCTGCTCTATTCCCCCGCCGCCTCTTGTTCCTGATGCAGCGTCATTATCTACTGTGTGCTGCAGGAGAGATGAGAGGATGCAGCTCCTCTTCCTCGCCTCCTCAACCAAGAACCATTTTACGTCTGCTGGGCCTCTTTTTATCTCTTTCCACTGGCCTGCTGTGTGTCCTTATTGGCACATCAAAGTGACCTTCACCACCCTGTTCCCTCCAAAACTCTGGAAAGACTGAGAAGAACAATTAGTGGTGTGAAAAAGTGTTTGCCCCCTTCCTGATTTTTTAAGATTTTTTTTGCATGTTTGTTTCAGATCAAACAAATGTAAATATCAGTCAATGACAACACAACTCAACACAAAATGCAGTTTTTAAATGAAACTTTTTATTAAGGGAGAAAAAAATCCAAAGCTTCATGTCCCTGTGTGAAAAAGTGATTGCCCCCTAAAGCTAATAAGTGGTTGGGCCCCCCTTAGCAGCAACAACTGCAATCAAGCGTTTGTGATAACTTGCAATGAGTCTCTTACAGCGCTGGGGAGGAATTTAGCAGAATTGTTGTCATTCAGCCACATTGGAGGCTTTTCCTTTTTAAGAAAATAGGATTCAGGTCAGGACTTGGACTAGACCACTCCAAAGTCTTCATCCATTCAGAGGTGGACTTGCTGGTGTGTTTTGGATCATTGTCCTGCTGCAGAACCCAAGTTGCTTTCAGCTTGAGGTCACCAACAGATGGCCGGACATTCTCCTTCAGCACAATTCATGCTTCCATTTATCACAGCAAGTCTTCCAGGTCCTGAAGACCATCACACTACCACCACCACATTTTACTGTTGCTATGATGTTCTTTTTCTGAAATGCGCCGTGACTTTTAAGTCTAATGTAATGGGTCACACACCTTCCAAAAAGTTCAACTTTTGTCTCGTCAGACCACAGAGTATTTTCCCAAAGGTCTTGGGGATCATCAAGATGGCAAAATTGAGAGATCCTTAATGTTGTTTTTGTTCAGCAGTAGTTTTTGTCTTGGAACTCCGCCAGGCAGGCCATTTTGGCCCAGTGTCTTTCTTGGTGGAGTTGTCGCTGCGCTCTTGGAGTAATTTTGGTTGGCTGGCCACTCCTGGGAAGGTTCACCACTCCTCCATGTTTCACCATTTGTGGATAATGGCTCTCAATGTGGTTGGCTGGAGTCCCAAAGCTTTAGAAATGGCTTTATAACCTTTTCCAGACTAATAAGTCTGTTATGTTTTATCAGGGGGCAATGACATTTTTTGACTGCCATGTAGGTTTGGATTTTTTTCTCCTTTAATAATAAAAACGTCCATATAAAAAGTGTATTTTGTGTTCAGTTGTGTTGTCATTGACTGATATTTAAATTTGTTTAATGACCTGAAACATTTAAGTATGACAAACATGCAAACAAACTTGTGTCCAGCTTGTCCTTCTGTCCCGCTCACATGATGTCATTGTACTAAGCTGTGCATAAGGATGCAGTAACAAAAAAAAAGAGGTCATTCTCCACGCCTTGTTTGCTGTGCAGAGCCTTTGACATGCTGCAAGCTCATAAGCATGGAGCAGCGCGTGATGAACTGGAAGAGAGAACACTTGAGGAAAAGTGCACGCTAATGAGAGAGAGTTTTATTGTTATGTTGGGGGGGGGGGGGGGGGGGTTGCAAAAAGAGTGAAAAGTCAAATGATGCGACTGTGTGGCCTGAGAAGACTTTCACTGACACAAACGATTGTAGTCTGCGTAGAACCTCCTTAGAAGAAAATAAAAACAGATCATATTGAAAAGCCAAAGATAAAATATCACTAGAAATGGTTATCATGAAACCGATTTTTGAAAATCCGTGATAGAGTGAAGTGCAAAGTAACGAGGGATTACTGTACTCCAATGGTTTTCTAAGGTTGAATTCCCAAGTACATCAGTACCTCGATTTTCGTACACCCCGGTTTTTGTAGGAGTCAGTTTTCAAAAATCATTGCCAAAAATATGTCTCGGTTTTCATACAGTCTCAGTTATTGTGCGGCCAAACAAACTCGTCCATTTGCCCACATATCATCGCAATCTACTGTAGTGCCCAAACAAAGAATCCCACGCGTTGGTGACTCATTCTCCTGATACTTTGTTGTCTTACACGCTATGACTCGCAAAAGTTATTCCACTTCTCGTAACCGAAAGGCGACAGACTCATTCTCTCCCTCTATGACGTCATCAGCGGTTGACTCTGTAGTTTTCTGCTAACTCAGTTACACCACTAGTGCCTGGGGGTGGGGGAAATCATCGATTCTTAGATGCATCGCGATGCGGACTTTGACGATTATTAATCGATTCAAAAATGTCAGTAATCGATGCTGACGGAACAAAAAGACGGAAAGCGGAAGTGCCGCCCAGACAGTCTATGGTGGTGCACCTACAGTAAGTGTAATGGGCGTCACACACGGGAGGCGACAAACGACAACGTGTGGCAAACCATGACACGGGAGGTGACGAGCGGCTGTGACCAGCGACACGGGTGAGCGACGTGTTCACATCCAGAGCGAATTGTATGGGTCTCCCACGGTTTTGATTGGCTGTCTTGCTAGCACCGGATCTTGCTAGTATTGAAGATAAACTTAGTAAACGTCCGTGTAAATGAATGAAAACTTACCCGCCGTTTACTCTGGCACCAACACGTTCCCAGGCCGCTGTCATTTTTTCTTTACGTCTCTATATTCTTTTTTAGAAATGTCAAATAGCTCCGGGAAGTCTGACACGGCAAGTATAGCGTACTGATGAGCATCCTGTCTGCTCATTGGTCGAGCAGTGAAACTCCCGCTGATTGGTCCTCGTCTGGGCGACAGCGATGAAACCGTGAACATTTTTCTACTTTCTGGGATCGCGTCGCTTGGCTGAACAGTGACACGCCATAATCGCCCTATCGTGCAGGTTCCATTGAAAATGAATGGCGTGGAGGCAATGTCGCCTCCCGTGTGTGGCGCCCATAAGATGCTAACAGAATGGCTGAGCGTAAACTCCGACACGCACCCGCTGGATTTAAAGCGAGCGTCTGGAAGCACTTTGGCTTTCACGTAGTTGAAGGTAAAAATGAGCTGGACAGGAGCCAGACAATAAGCAAGCTTGGTCACATAAGCGACATGACAACTATAGCACGTTTCCACCCGAACCAGGAGGAAAAGCAGCCAGCTCAAGTTGCTGCCAACCAGAGAACCATCGAGCAGGTGATAACTCATTTTCCACCCAACTTGGAAAAGGCGAAGCGAATCACAAAGTCAACCGCATCTTTTATTGCGAAGGATTTGTGGCCATATTCGGTTGTTGAGAAGCAGGGCTTTCATACTTTGTGGCGCACTTTGGAACCCAGATACAACGTCCCATTGCAACGTTATTTCTCTGACAATGCAATTGTGAACAAGGGCAGCCTACTTTGTTTGGTTATTCATAATATACTGACGTCTGCAAGCATTCCTCTTGTATGAGAGCCGCTGGTACAGAAATCTAATGCTCAGGATTTTAGGTTGAATTCAGAAGTCTATTATTTATTTGTGAATAATGGCAGATTTTTTATGTTGTTTACTCAGAATATGCTGAAGTTTGTTCATTTTATACATGCTGCTACTGGTGCACTTTTACCCTTTCTGCTGGTTCTGTGCAATGGGAAATATGTTGGTGGATGGAACCTGACAATTGTTAAAGTAAATTTATCTGTTTCATGTTTATTTTAATTGTGGATCCTTATGAATATGCTTTGTTTTAATAGTACACGGTGAGTAACAAGAAATTAGAAATAGTAAAAAATGATGCATGAAAAAATGGACAAAATATTGATCACAAAAAAAGATGCATCGAGATGCATCGGTCATAATTTTATCACTGCATCACAGGCCTACGAATCGTAATCGCATCAAATCGTGAGGTGGCCAAAGATTCCCACCCCTACTAGTGTCTGCTTTTTTTATTCAGTACGGCTGCAAAATATATAAATAAAGAGTAAAAAAACCAAACAACAAATGTAATAAAGTTGCTAGTGCCAGCACTGAACACAAAGGTGGTGTCCTTGTGGTTCTCCCTCCCTCCCATCGCCTTCAGTAAAGGCAAAAGTAATGTTAAATGTCCATTTAATTTGTCATTTATACATATTTCACATTGTTTTCTGCATGGAAACTATAATTATTCTCTTTAAATGTGTTTTGTGTTTAAATTGTGGGGTGTCTGGAACAGATTATTTGGATTTATATGATTTTTTATGGGAAAAATGTATTCTGTTTCTGAGGTACCAATGTATTTTAATGTGAAATGACTGCAGCATTACCTTGCAATGAAAGTGAAACCAAAGACAAAGTGAAATGTGGAAAGTGCAGGATTTCCGACACTGGAACAATTCCACTAAAGTGAACCAATTAAAAAGCGGGAGATAAGGCAGATGTGATGATAAAAAAAGCAAAGGAAATTTGCCGAGGAGGAAGATGAGGCCGAGGCGAAGGGCACGCAAGAAGAAAAGTCCTATTAACAGAAAAGAGAAGAAGCGGCACCAGAGGACGCCACTTAGGATGACAATTAAAAAGAAAGCAAGAATCTTGGGGAAAGGAGGCTGTCTTAACGTGGTTCGACCCGGCAGTGTTCACATTACCATGGTAATCTTATCAATATGAGATGGCTAAGCGCTCGCTCCCATTAGTGGAAGCAAATCGACTTCCAGCCTTTTGTCCACAAAGGTAACATCTGTGTCAGTCATGTTAGTGAGTGCCCCTGCGTCACCCCCCACACACACACACACGTGCGCGCGCACACAAAAACACGAACATTTGCTTGATTGTGAGCCGCCTTTGCCACTGATTGACCTTGATATGCACCACTGGATGGAAAATGGAGCACATCTTTGTCCCCTTGAGGCGAGATGGGGAGACAAAGAGGCTGTCTGGCCGACGCGGTGGCAAAACGGAGCATCCACGCAGGACGTGAGGTCACTGAGGTTCTGGCGCACACAGGAAGCGTGACTAAAAGAAGACAGGTGAACAAGACGGCCCGCAGATCCATCATTATTTAGGCATGGATATCGAATATCAAATGACATCCAGGCGTCGTATGAGCCAGCCGTTATAGAGAAGGACTAATATATTCTGACGAGAGAGAGAGAGAGATGTATGACACACGGAATCCGATGAAGACTGACACTCCATCTCGCCGAGTAGTAATCCAATAAAGTCTCAGGAGTTTCCTCATGGATAATCAATGGTGGCAGAAAAACAAATCGTCGTCAGTAAGTGTCAGCCTGCCAAAACTGTCATGGCTTCCACAAGTCTGTATTCTCCCACCAATGGCACAGGGAGGAATGACGTGGCCTCTAAGGTATGCAAATGGCTTCATTTGGGACGGGATAAGGAGATAAGTGCGGGGGATGTTATCAAACCTGCTGTGACCTCAGGTGAAGCCGAGCGCAGCCAAAGTGAAGATGGATGAAGATCAATGTGTGACAGGGCAAACACAACAAACACGTTTATCAGGGAAGGGGAGTCGAGGTCGTCTCACACCTTCACGGGACTTATTGTGCAACTATCCACACCTGTTTGAGTCTCCAGTTTTAGTATTGTTGACACACACACACACACACACACACACACACACACCTTTGCCGCCCTGATTTAGCCCACTTGCTAAATGCTAAGACAATGCATTCAAAGTGCATTCATTAGCATACAGTAGGACAGTAAATAAGACCATGAAAGCTCAAAGCTTCACATTACTGTTTGCATGTAAATCCCATCTTGTAGATAAAGCATTCGACTGTGCTCGACTAGGGTGGTACAGGGTAAGGCCCAACCCATTGATCAGCTGATTATAGACGCTTGAAAAGAATCGCTATTCAGACAAAAATTGCCAGACTGACGCTGACGTTAAGGGATAGTTGGGATATTTTTTTTACAAGAAGCTGTTTGACATCCCAATCAGCAGTGGACTGTTTCAACTGTGACTTCCCCCCCATTTGGTCCCACGAGTCCAGTTCTGGTCGGATTTCCGTGACGAGGAACGTAGTTCTGCTTAGTAGCTTATTGCACTTCACATACAAAAGTCAAATAAAAAAGCATCCAAAACAACACAACACGGACAAAAATCCTCCCTACGTCAGTATGTGTTCTAAAAAACCACTGTGACCCAGTCCTCAGGTCAGTCATGAGGCCACTGTTACGTGCGGGCACTGCGGCTTTACGGTTTGTCTTTCATTTTAAATTGCAGACTAAACTGTCAAGTATTTAGCACCATAATTATGGATGAAACATACGCCTGCTCTTCTTGTTTACTTGGAGACTATTGTATATACAAAAATGAGGATTCAGGAATCACAAAACGTATAAAAGTGACATTGTTGCTTTGTGAATGTGAATGTTATTTTTAAAGCAAGGGGTCCATGTCCATGCTTCTTTTGGTGCCACATTCGCATGACGTGTCTTTTATTAACATCACAATATCACCAACATTTGCGCTTTGCAATGCTCCTGCATAAATCATCAAGCAAAATCATTCAAGAAGTATGTAAGACAGCTTTGATTATTATGTAAGTAGAGAATATCTCAATTTGCACCCACTTTTCACACATTTCCGTCCTCCCTCCCACCAGCAGGGTGTAATGTAGTAGAAAATGATCTCAATCTGATTCAAGCAAAATGAAACTCCTGTGGTGCAAACTTGACACGATGGGATTCTACCCTGGGGTCAAAAGTCTAGCCAAATAATTGTATATATTTTTAATGAATTATCAATTAATTAGCAAATTATTGCTACTCCCCGGGCAACTCCCGCTGATTGGCTGACCTACAAATCCAACTGTGATAAGACCAAAATGACAAATTTGATTCCCCACTAGCACTGCTTGTGACAATTTGGATACTAAAATTATTATTTTTTTAACAACTCAATTAAAAATAGCTTTGATACATTTGGAGACAGCAAAGTCTGCAGACTGTGTAATAAAATGTGCCCAGTGGCGGAAGAGCACACTGACATTGACACGATACTCCCCCCATAGACGCACAGTTGCCCATTAACACGGTCGTTAGTGAAAAGCTGCTAATTACACAGCGCAACTCCATTTTGCATGCACGTGAGATTAGATCACATTTTGGCCGTGTGTGTGTGTGTGTGTGTGTGTACTAATGGGGTGATGAGACTGACCTAGAATCAGATGTGTGTTGAGAAAAAGAAAGTGATGTCATAAAGGCCTAATACCTTCCTCTCCCAGTCACCTCCTCTCACCTTTGTTTCCTTTCATACAAAACAACAATGGCGCCATTAAGAGTCTGAGTGGCTACTTTGATGTGAATGTCTCTTAATTGCTCTGTGGGAGGCAGATATTCACACTCTCCACCAATGGAGGTCAGTATCTTCTATTTGGACAAAAGAACTTAACTAGAAAACTCCATTCAGGGTACGTTTCCACAACCTAGTAAAAACAGGAAGGACATTTCCTTCTGTGTTTTTGAAATGCTTCACTTAGAGTTCATGTTGTCAGCATGAACCCCACTCACACTATCCCGAGTGACGTAAACCAACGCTATAATAAGTTTGTCAGGCCAGAAGTAATAAATGACGCTTCGATGTTCACGACTTCACTCTTATCAGTTTTCAAAAATACATGAATGAATAAATCGTGCTGTTCTGTGGTTGAATACGGCCTACTAGTCAAAAGCTACGCATATTTACGCAAATTGTAAACCTTTTTTGGCCCAAATTAAGCATTTCCAAGCAAAAAAATGAACTAAAATACAAATAAAGCATTCAGAAGATGCATTAGGAGACGGGATGATATGTAGCATTCGACCCTGGTCACTAGTACCCCTTTTCCACTGCTCCTGGTTCGGAGCTTTTTTTGGAGCTGGTCCTCAGAGCTTTGCTTTTCCATTGTCATGGTTCCACAATTGCTTCAAACCGCAGCTGTCTTTTTTGGTTCAACTCTGGCTCCAAAAGCTTGCTGGACCGAGTGGGAGAAGCGTTTGCATAATGAGGTGGGCGGGCTTACCTAAAAAAAGTCTGCTAATTACCTCCATCTTTATTACATTGCATTGAAACGCTAAGATTTGGAGAATGCTCCGAAAACATGGACACGAGAAGAAACCCGCTGTCTCTTGTCCATTTGGACATCCGAAGAAGTGCAGAAGAGATTTGAAATGGCGACAAGAACCCAGCCAATACTGGAACGAGGTTAGATTGCTGCTGCGTGTTTTTTTGGGGCTTTCGAACAAATAAATGACAAGCTTAAGAAATTAAAGGAGAACTACAGGAACCAAAAGAAAGACGTAGGCAGGACTGGCAGTGGTTGTAGGAGAGTAATGCCTTATTTTGAGGAGCTCGACAAAGTTTTGGGCCACATGCAGTATCCCGGCGTGCCAGCTTGCTGGTGAATGCTGGCAAATGACTCCACCGAAACCGTGGAGGGGAAGCCATCTCAAAAGAAGACCTGCCTGGACTCCTGTAAGTTATATTTGTTTAATTTAATGTTCACGGCACACTTTCGGCTGTAAACACTAGCCTGCTGTTAATGTTGGCATGCTAGCTTGCTATTGTCAAATGAATGAAAGCCCCGCCACCCTCCCCTTCTCATTTGTGCGTACGGAAGCAAACTAGTTTCATTGTGAACTCATAGTCATGTGAGAAATAACATTTATTGTGCAACTGTGTTCTGCTTTAATAAGTTTAATATGTTTCCTTTCTGTCAGAATCCATGGTGATGAGATGGATCACCCTCCCCCCGCTACCAGCTCCCCACAAACCCAAAACACCGCAACATGCAATCGTTACATTAAACTGTTTTGCATTTTTCACCTTCATTTTTACATTTTTACCTGTGAATAACGTGCAGTGAAACGATCAGCACTTGAAATTTCCGGTTATTTCCTGGTCGGAGGCATAACCGACGATGGACGATGGAAAATGAAACTGGTGTCAACTCACTTCGCAGGCAACACGGTTCCACCCTATGCCTTGAACTTCAGCACCAACCCCAAAGTTGGCTACAGGGGAATAGCGGTATAGGAGTCAGTAAACCTGCGCCAGGCTAAAACTCAACTCTGAACCCCCGACGTCACTTTCCTCCCCCAACTCCGCTCCCCCAGCACCAGAGCACTTTTACAGCAACACATGTGAGCACACGTCTTATTTATGTTGTAAATGATGTGTTTTCTCATATTTTGTCCACTATATTGGGTACAAGTGTAACAGTGACTTTAGGGGTGTTATTTCATGTCTAGAAGGCTCTAATGTTAAAAATCATATTTAGAAGGTCGTAAACAGGTTTTCTATGCTCTAACTACAAAAATATTCTACTTAGAAATAAGGACTCCTACTTCTTGGAATTTCACGTGTCACGGTCAGGTTTGGAACCAATTAACCACAACGAAGGAAGAATCGCAGTCTTCTCTAGCGCCTACCCGAGGGAAGGACCTGGAAGCGGTAGCGACCAGGGTGAGATCATAAAGAATCTTTCCTGCCCACGTCTTTGTCCTCAACAGTGGACCAGGGGACACCAATAATCTTTTCGTCAGTCCCTGCTGTCTGTTGTGGTCTATTTTTGTCTTTTGACTTCCTCTTTGCAGCACCAAACCAGACTGTGATGGATGAACACAGCACTGATTCAATGACTGCTGCGTACGGCTCCTGTGGACGGTCCAGGAAAGTATTTTAGTTGATACATTTTACTCTTCTAGCTGTCAGTTGCGTTTTTTTACCATTCTATTCATTTTGTAGATGTTTTGTATGCATCATCTTCCTGTAGAGTACTTTGGTCCCCTGTGGTTCTTAAATATAGTTGAACTGGATGGGAGTACATCCTCAGCTGAGTCCTTTTTGACGACGTAGCGGATGTTCGACTACCACCAAATTCTTCTAATTCACGTCAAACCAACTAGATGGCTGAATATTGGCCGCAATTGGGTGCATGTGAACGGCCAGAAGAGTTCAACACGGTGACGTGTAAATGGCCATTTAGTCCATCCTGGTCTGTAATGGACAGATGGTTCGCCTCAGGAGGGGCGTGCATCCAAGTGGGATCCAAAGAGAATAGAAAATCAAGGACAACCAGTACAAATGGCCCAAAGACTGTCCATCCTGGAGCCTCACAAGCGGACTTTGTCTATTTTTTATAAAAGGCCGCGGCAGGGAGCTGGACCCAAGCTTGATCATAAGGTAACGAACAGGAAGAACATGAAATTTTCCTGGCAATGACGTACACAGCTGGCAATGGAGTATTGGGATGATAAAGACAAATAATGAGCAGGAAGGGATGAGCGGAAACAGAACCACATGGACTGTCATATCATTGCTGGTTTGGCAGGGGGTGGGGTGATGGGGGCTGTGATTTTAGTTGCCATGGCAATGGCTGGCAATGAGTGTGTATGCGAGTGTCTTTCTGCCAGTCCCCAATTGTGTTGGATTGGAAGGGTTGTGTGTAAATGGAGCAGCCACTTTTACTATGTTTCAGTGACGGTAAACTCGATTCTCGATTCGAGTTTTTATGACTCACTCACTAAGGTCACTCGAGTTGGGTGTCACTGCACATGGGTAAAAAAAAAAAAAGAACCTCACACGGAGACTCCAACAGACAGACATATATACACACTAAGCCAGGGGTGTCCAAACTACAACCCGCAGGCCAAATGCAGCCTACCACCCATTTTTAACTGGCCCGTAAAGTCTGAAAATATAATTGACCACGGCCCGCGTACAAAATGTGCTTAACTGTGTTGTACTTCTTAGTTTAACCACTAGGTGGACCTTCTGTATTGGGCAAGGCAGAGTCTCCTCAAGGAATTAGCGATCATACAAGTAGAATAAAATTGTTGGGGTTAACCAGAAAGCACGGTGGTCTAGTGGTTAGCATGTTGGCCACACAGTCACAGGCAGGAGATCGGGAGGACGATTGTGGGTTTTCTCCGGGTACTCCGGTTTCCTGCCACATTCCAAAAACATGCATGGTAGGTTCATTGGAGACTCTAAATTGTCCATAGGTATGAATGTGAGTGTGAATGGTTGTTTGTCTATATGTGCCCTGCCATTGGCTGGCGACCAGTCCAGGGTGTACCCTGCCTCTCGCCCGAAGTCAGCTGGGATAGGCTCCAGCATACCCCTGCGACTCTAATGAGGAGAAGCGGCATAGAAAATGGCTGGATGGATGGAGGTTAACCAGAAATGGCGGAGCCAAAAAGACCTTATGCGTGGATATGCTTCCTTGAGACTGTATCCGTGGACAACATTACTTGCCTTCCACCGGGCGATGGCTCAAGTTGGGGGAAGGCGTGCCGGGTCCGGACGATGGCTGGTACGTACCGCAATATTGTTAGTATGAATACAGAGGCTTGGCTTGGAGCTAACGCTTTGCACTTGGCAGCAACAACTGCAATTAAGCAAGCGTTTGTGATAACTTGCCATGAGTCTCTTACAGCGCTGTGGAGGAATTTTGGCCCACTCGTCTTTGCAGAATTGTTGTCATTCAGCCACATTGGAGGGTTTTCCAGCATGAAGCGCCTTTTTAAGGTCATGCCAAAGCATCTCATCTATACAGCATAATTCATGGTTCCACTTATCACAGCAAGTCTTCCAGGTCCGGAAGCTGTAAAACAGCCCAGACCATCACACTACCACCACCACATTTTACTGTTGCTATGATGTTCTTTTTCTGAAATGCAGCATTACTATAATGCCAGATTGATCTTGGGGATCATCAAGATGTTTTCTGGCCTAATTGAGACAAGCGTTAATGTTTTATGTTCAACAGTGGTTTTGGTCTTGGAACTCTGCCATGCAGGCTGTTTTTGTCCAGTGTCTTTCTTATGGTGGAGTCATGAACACTGACCTTAACTGAGGCAAGTGAGGCCTGCAGTTCTTTGGATGCTGACTCACTCACTAAACCCGTGAGCCCAGCAAGACTCACTGAACCCATGAGCCCACATCAGGTTCACGATTCACTTGTCAGCACCCTCATGCCGGCGTTGGCGAGTGACTCTATGTCGTGAGTGCTTGGGTTCTTCGAGTGCTCGGCGATACATTTTTACAAATGCAGTTAGAGTAACAGTTGCCCAACTACTGCCATGTTACACGCTTTCCTTTTTTAATGTAGCTAGCGGCAGCAGGGTAGTTGAACAAGTTAACAGGGACAAATACCCGCGTGTCCCGGTTCAGTAAAAACCTTGTGAGTTTTGAACAACTCGGTCAATACTCGACCATCTCTCCTTCTTTACATGCACTTAAAAAAATGAATTATTGCATCAATGTGTTTGAAACCAGCTTTTTAGAACAAACACTTTAATTTATTGAGTGATTTAGTGATAGCGTTTGACTTTAAAGGGTCGGATTAACACACGAGTAACAGGCTGAAATGACCAAAATTGCCCCCTCGTATTTCGAAGGCAAACAGCATTTGGGCAACTGTAGAGATGTGCATGTAAATGGGGAATTCACATAGACGTGTAAAAAATGTAAATGGTAAAGTGGTAAAGTGTGTGTGAAGGGGTGAAGCCTCACACCATTAAATAAACACAGTTTTTGAGGTTTTGGACCAGAACCGGTGGTGGATTCAAGACCTGCTGCAGGTTAAAGATATGGAAATTGGGATGTATGCTGGACAGAACAGCTTGCTTCCTAAGCACTGCTAAGGTGCCCTAGCGAAATATAACAATATTGAATCGCAGCAGAGATGGTCAGAGGTACTTCAGCTTGTTAGAAGGAAGGGCACGCAATGGCCAACACTCAACTCCCAATGAGCTTGTCACACAGCAAAATTAACACAACTAGACAGAACACTAACTACTGCCACGGTGCAAACAAAAAAATTGCAAAAGGGAAGCAAACACACGCACACACACAGGACAACTACGGCGGGATAATAACTAACAATTTACGTAACAATAATCATGTAATTCTCAAGATTCAAGAGAGTTTTATTGTCATGTGCATGGTAAAACAGCAGTTATACCATGCAATGAAAATCTTATTCTGTTCATTCTCCCAAGAAAAGAAAGAAAACAAATGAAAGAATAAGAACATAAGAAACATAAACACATAAACATATATACCAATAAATTAAGCAACAACAACAGACGAGACATTAATACAAGTAAATAATACAAATAAATAAATAAATAAAGTGCTATGAGTGTGTGCGTGTGTTGCGTGCGGCGTGTGCGAGTGCTTCGTTGAGGAGCCTGATGGCCTGTGGGTAAAAACTGTTTGCCAGCCTTGTGGTCCTGGACTTCAAACTCCTGTAGCGTCTGCCTGACGGTAGGAGTGTGAATAGTGAGTGTTGTGGATGTGTGCTGTCCTTGATGAGGTTGTGTGTTCTTCGTAGGACTCTAGTTTTATAAATGTCTTGCAGTGTGGGGAGGGCTGCCCCAACAATGTTCTGTGAGGTCTTGATCACCCGCTGGAGTGCCTTCCTATCACGTGTTGTACAGTTACCGTACCAAACAGTGATGGAGGCGGTAAGGACACTTTCGATAGTGCATCTGTAGAAGCAACTCAGGATTGTGGTGGACATGCCAAATTTCCTCAGTCTTCTCAGGAAGTACAGTCTCCTTTGGGACTTCTTCAGAATTTGTTGGGTGTTGTGAGACCAGGTGAGGTCCTCACTGATGTGTGTGCCAAGGAACTTGAAGGTTTTCACCCTCTCCACCTCAGTCTCATCAATAAACAGGGGTCTATGCGGCTCCTTTTCCCTTGTTCTTGGGTCGATGATCATCTCTTTAGTCTTATCTGTATTGAGAAGGAGATTGTTATCACGACACCAAGCTATGAGGTCCGCCACCTCTCTTCTGTATGATGTTTCAACACCACCAGTGATCAGTCCGATGACTGTAGTGTCATCTGCAAATTTAATGATGCTGGTGTTGTTCTGGGAGGCCACGCAATCGTAGGTGAAGAGCGTGTAGAGGAGTGGACTCAGCACACACCCCTGTGGGGTCCCAGTGCTCACAATTCTTGAGCTGGATGTGCGGTTGTGGACTCTGACTGACTGGGGCCTGCCTGTGAGAAAGTTAAACACCCAGTTACAGAGGGAGGGAGACAGGCCAAGTGTGAGGAGCTTATCTGTGAGTTTGTGGGGGCTGACTGTATTGAATGCAGAGCTATAGTCTATAAATAGCATTCTGACGTATGTGTCCTGGCCCTGTAGGTGAGAAAGGGCTGTGTGGATGGCAGTGTTGACTGCATCATCCGTGGACCGGTTCTGGCGATATGCAAACTGTAGAGGGTCCACGGTTGCCGCCGGGATGCTCTTTTTGATGTGGGTCATGACTAATCTTTCAAAGCACTTCATAACAATAGGAGTGAGTGCTATAGGGCGATAGTCATTCAAGCAGGTCACGTTGCTCTTCTTGGGTACGGGCACTATGGTGGTGGACTTAAAGCAGGTCGGTACAGATGCTTGTGCAAGCGACAGGTTAAATATGTCAGCAAGCACATCAGCTAGCTCTGATGAGCAAACCCGAAGTGCACGTCCTGAGATGTTGTCTGGGCCTGCTGCTTTTCGTGGGTTTGTTTTGTTTAGAACCCTGCGCACATCAGCTGATGTCACCATGAGAGGTGAGTCCTGTGTGCTCCCCAGGTTCAGCCACCCTCTCTGCTCATCAGGAGTTTGGGTATCAAAGCGGGCATAGAACTCATTCAACTCATCAGGAAGTGTGGTTTGGCTGGACGTGGCTACGCTACTCTGCTGTCGATAGTCTGTGATGTGCTGGAGCCCCGCCCACATGCGCCGAGGGTCTGAGGTGGAATAGTAGCCCTCCAGCTTCTGTCTGTACTGCCTCTTGGCCTCCCGTATGGACCTCCTCAGGTCATATCTGGCCTTTTTGTAGTCATCAGCGGTGCCCATGACAAATGCAGTCGAACGAGCACGTAGCTTAGCCCTTACATCACAGTTCATCCACTGTTTTTG
Source organism: Dunckerocampus dactyliophorus (assembly GCF_027744805.1). NCBI lineage: Eukaryota > Metazoa > Chordata > Actinopteri > Syngnathiformes > Syngnathidae > Dunckerocampus > Dunckerocampus dactyliophorus. Next base: position 49,451,684 of record NC_072819.1, on the reverse strand, counting down.
GTTAGGGTATTTTCTGTAATACTTGGTGGTGGTAACAGTCTCTATGCATGTGCTAATGTAGCCAGTAACAGCAGAAGCATATTCATCCAAATCAACAGTACAATCTTCCCTCCCCGCTGCAGTTTTAAACACATCCCAGTTTGTGCAGCCAAAGCAGTCCTGAAGTACTTGATCAGTTTCTTCATTCCATACTTTAACTGCTGTACGTACAGGGGGAGCTTTTTTAAGAAGTTGTCTGTATGTTGGATAAAGGAATATAGAGATGTGGTCAGCCTTTCCAAAGTGGGGTCTTGGAACAGCCTTCAAAGCACCTTTCATGTTGCAGTAGACTTGGTCCAGGATGTTATTTTCCCTTGTGGGAAAGCTCACATGCTGGTAATATTTGGGGAGGACAGTCCTGAGGTTACAGTGGTTGAAATCGCCAGATATAATGAATACAGCGTCTGGGTGTTTGGTCTCGTGTTTATCAATGATGTCATGCAGGAGGCCTAGTGCATTAGCAGTGTTAGCTCGTGGTGGGATGTAAACAGCAGTTAAATACACAGCGCTAAACTCACGAGGCAAATAAAAAGGTCTGCATTTCACCATCAGCAGCTCAATGTCCTGCGAGCAGTGCTTTTCCATCGTCTGTACGTCTGTGCACCACCGTTTGTTTACGTAAACACAGACGCCGCCACCTCTGTGTTTACCAGACGCTAAAGTCCGATCTCCCAGGTAAGCAGCAAATGATTCCAACTGGATCGCCGAGTCCGGTATATCCTCCGTCAGCCAGGTTTCTGTGAAGGTGAGGACACAGCATTCCCTGATCTCACGTTGAGCTGTAATCCTTGCTCGTAGTTCGTCCATCTTGTTTTCAAGAGAGCGGACGTTGGCTAGCAGCAGGCTTGGTAGCGGTGGCCTCGTCGCTCTAGCTTTTAGCCTAGCATGCAGGCCGGCTCGCTTGCCTCGTTTACGCCTCGGATGCTTTGCTCGCCGGGTATTCAGCTCACCAGGTCCGCAGGCTGCTGCGTTCTCCCGGCGTAATTCTAACAACTACTGGAGGTACCAAAAGGTACCGGAAGGGAAGCAGCCATCACTTCCAGCGACGCTACAAGATATACATACGGTATATGTATATGTTTTGTTTTTTGGCTTTTCTCGCAAGGGGTCGCTACAGAGTCAATCGCATGTTTGCCTAATTTTCACAGTGGATGCCCTTCATGATGCAACCCTTCCATTTCACGGGGCTTGGGACTGACACTGGACATCTCCAACGGCTGGGTGTTAGGGCCCCTGGGCAGGAATCTAACCCACGGCATCTGCATGAAGGAAAATTAAATAAATAAATCCAATAATAGCAGGAGTACACCTACAGTATATTTACTTGCACCTAGTTAACCATGGAAAAGCAGCATTTGCACAGACAAGGCATCATTAGCTTTGTAAAAGTAGTGCAGATGCAGCTCTTGTAACGGGCCTCATTAGATTCTACAGGTGTACCTAATGTTGTGGCTGGTGGGCAATGACCGCGGCCACACTCATTATTTCCAATCCCTGGTGCACAGCCGCCATCCAAAGGTTATGGTGGTAGCTTCTAATTGTTTGGCGGGTCACAAACCTGTTTTGCTAAACGAGCACCTCGCATGTTGTGCTCATTATCAATGAAGGCCACACGGTGGGCGACTGCTGCTCCGTATGGCCCAGCTCGAGGTCAATATGCCTCCAGTCTGATGTTAAAGAAGCCATGCCGTAGCACACGCTTAGAACGACAACAAATGTGCTGAAAGTGCACACACACACACACATTTACAGCGGTGTGAAAAAGTTTTCCCCCTTCCTGATTTCTTTTTTTTTTTCATGTTTGTCATATTTTTAATATTAGTCAGTGACAACACAACTGAACACAAAATGCAGTTTTTAAATAAAACTATTTTTAAGGGAGAAAATAAATCCAAAGCTACATGTCCCTGTGTGAAAAAGTGATTGCCCCCTAAAGGTAATAAGTGGTTGGGCCCCCCTTAGCAGCAACAACTGCAATCAAGCGTTTGTGATAACTTGCAATGAGTCTCTTACAGCGCTGGGGAGGAATTTCGGCCCACTCATCTTTGCAGAATTGTTGTCATTCAGCGACATTGGAGGCTTTTCCAGCATGAAGCAGCTTTTTAAGGTCAATAGGATTCAGGTCAGGACTTGGACTAGGCCACTCCAAAGTCTTCAGCCTTTCAGAGGTGGACTTGCTGGTGTGTTTTGGATCATTGTCCTGCTGCAGAAACAAAGTTAGTTTCAGCTTGAGGTCAATTTTTTGCAATATTTTTTGTTAAAAACCAAATCCTGCGAAAATCGGGGCATGCGAAAACCGAGGTTCCACTGTTCATATTGCAGCTCATGCTGACGCCAACAACCCTGCCGTTTCAGATCCAACCCAGTTGCTGGTGTCTTCTATGACAGTCTTAATGAACATGCATTTTTTGGCAAGCCAATCTACTTATTTATAAAGGCCATAAACACACACACACAACACACACTAAAGGAGTTCAAGGTTCTTTTTATAGGACACCGGGAAATAAATATAGCTCGGGTCCAGTTGGTCATGCAGTGTTGTAATGTCAACAATGAGGCTACATTGCTGCTTCGTGACAACAACTTTCCAGTCATCACACTTGGAAGTGTCCCGAAGTTGTTTGTGCCGCACAGACACACACTTTCAGTAAATGCTGCTCAAGCCTGTTGTTATGTCACCTCAAATCCTCCTAGCTGCACGTTCATAAATCATTCACTTGTTATTTTGGAAGCCAGACAGAAAGAAGGCCATTGCCGCCTCTTGTCCTGCTTTGTGTGGGTCTTTGCCACTGGGACACAACTATTTATGACTTAGTAAATATCAATCTCTTGCAGGTTTGGGGGCACTCTTGCTTCTGCTTCGGCTTTAGTGCCGTGACAATTAGGAAGGGTGGATAAGCAGGCGAGGGATAGGATGACTGGGATGTAATTTGCTGAAATTCACACACTGAACACACAGCACACACATACGACACACAATACATTGGCAGCTGCTGTAAAAGATAGCGAGGTCATCCCAACCAGCCAACTGCTTTTCTGTCCAATATTCCAAAATGAGATCACTGGAAGTGTCCTTTTCCACGCTGAAAACCATCTTCGTTCAAACCAAAGCAAATCTTATTGTGCAGGAACATAAAGAAGAATATCATTGATCGGCCTTGACATTTTCCTCCATGACGTTTCTTGTTCTATTGGCTCAGTTTTCTGTGCACATTCCGTTCTTCTTATATGATCTTACTGATACTGCTCACGGACAAATCAAAGTATGATGAAATAACTCGAATCGAGGTCAACTGACTATTTTTTTTACGAACAAAATATTTTCATACCATACCATACCAATATGCTTATGACAGCGTATTCGCACTAGACCATCCGTGTTGGATTTGGCCGCCATTCCCTCTCCCTTTCCTGTCCGCTGCCTGCACTCACACTGTGCATTTGAGTGAGCCATGCTGCGTTTGCTTGTCCCATCATTTCAATTCTGTTGTCTTGCTGCCATTTCCCCGACTTTGTGCACTTTTTGTCTTATTTGTCGTCATTTTGATTATTTCGTGCAAGGTTGCTGCGATAATGAATTACCTACAATCGCACCCATTAAATGACTATTTCTATGCTGCTGCATTACTGCAATTTCTACGATTTTGTCTTATTTGGAGTTGTTTTGATTATTTATTTTGTGAAAGGTTGCTGCTGACACATCTTTATTATGCGCATGAATGTATTTGGGTTTGACTTTTGGATCATGCTGAGATCTTTGTACTATGAATTGTGTTGGTTATCATTAACTCGTTCAATACCAAAGACGTATTTATACGTTTTTATAATCCCAAACGCCCGAACACCAAGACATATTCAAACGTTGTGTTTTTTTTTTTTTCTTGTTTAAGAGGCAGACAGAGGTGATAACGCAACTGCACACTAATGGATGTCACTTTTAGAGCAGGTTTAAGCCATGAAAACGGCCTCAAGGTGGCAGAAGTGCATTTGATAAGAGCTTGACATGTGACTTTGAATGGAAAAAACATACACGACAGCAAGGAGGAAGTGGATGAACGTGGAGGTGTGCAGCGTGCAGAAGGTTAGGCATTGTAGGGAAAGTTCAACGCATGCACAAACACACACACATGCGCGCACACGCACACACACACACAGTTCAGTTCATGGTGTTATATTTGTAAATAAATAGTTATTTTGATGAAAAACAACCCTTCTTATGTTGTTTATGTTGTGGTGCAGTTTAGATGTTTGAGCCGTCACAAAAGCAAAACAATTGTGTGAAAGTGAAAGTTCTGCTTGAAATGTATCTTTTCACAAAAAGCTGTTTTTCTCCCTTTTCTAGTCAAGAACTGATATTTTCCTGAAGCTCAACCATGTTCTACTGCTGATTGCTAAAGAACAGAAAAAGGTAGAAACAAACTTTTCTGATGAAAGACGAGAGTCTTTCTATTGGTAGGTTCCATGTTTATATAACCATAGAACACAATAATCTGTGTGCCTTGAAAGATCAGTCAAAATCGTCTAAAATGGCCGGCAGTGAAGGGGCTGTCTTTTGAAAAATGTCTGGGATTGAATGCGTTAAGAATCTGCAAGGAGCGATTGCAATACAAGCATTCTTTGACTCCGCCTCATTGCGTGTGTGCGTGCAGTAGTCTTCCTGACGCTCTGTGGGATTGAGTCAGTGCGCTCACACTCGCCAAACATACCATGCTTTTGGCCCAGGAACGGTACGACTGGCCTTGGATACCTACGCCCCTCGATATCTCCCAACGGAAAAAAAAAAAAGACTTCCCTTGCATTTATGTCATTTTACTTGTTTCAAGCATTTTGGCAAATCAAAATTTCTTCTTCTGTTGGCAGATTGTTTTGCATATTTAAATCATATTGTCTCAGATTTAGCACACATTATTTAACCTTCTGCCATCTGTGCTGGCCTTTAGTGTCCACTTCACTTTTTGGTAGCTTTTTAACTGTCTAAATGCATGTGGAATGGGATTTCCCAAAGGGTTTTCTGGATATCAAAATGATAGCGTGTACATCCAATTGTGGCCAATTGAAACCTTTGAAAACCACATTTTTATTATTTACAGAATTAAATCATACAATTTAGGTAAAACAGCTTTCACTCTAAAGCCAGACTTGAAATTGTACTTATTAATGTTTTCTACTATGTTATGCAACTTATCCATAATCTATACTGCACTCAAAGAGAGGGAATGAATGACAAAATGTTGACTCTGGAATGATCTCAATCAGTGTTTCTCAGCTGGTTGGGCTGCAGCATCCACCATCACTCCTTGATGACCCAAACTGCATGTTTACCACATGGAAAAGAGTAGGTGACCCAGCATGCCTTATGGATTAAATACGTGGGTATAGTTTTGCATGCATATTAGTGTGTAAGAGTTGCTCTGATACCCGCCTTGTCTGTGTGGTGCAGTTGCGTTGTGTGTTCCTTTTCTGTTGACTTGTTGTGTTTGTTGTCTTCCCACCGGTTGAGAATCACCACACGAAAAAACATCACCTAAAAGTAGAGCCTTTTCATTTCTGAGGTTGTTTTACAAAAAGAAAAAAGTGTGTTTGTGCAAACAAACATGTGAAGGGTTAAAAAAAAAAGAATGACTATTTTTTACTTACGACAAGAACTGATGGCAGTTAAAAAAAACCCTATGCAGTAAATAAAAAAAGCAAAAAACATAACGTGCAAAAAAAATGATGTAGATGTCACATGATCCACATTTCCTCCTTGAATGAGTTGGCTTGCATCCAGCCAGACGACACGTCAGTACGCACCAGTTGCTATCGTGCATGTGCTAAAAACAGAGATGCCATTAGTGGAGTTTAGACGGTCCTAAGCTAAGCTAATAGACCTGATCAAAATCTTAAGACCAGCAAAAAAAAGCACCCCAGACCATGATGGACCCCCCTCCACTGTGCCAGGTAGAAAACATCTCAGGTGGGATCTCCTTGTCATGCCAGTAACCTTGGAAGCCATCTGGACCGTCAAGGTTACATTTTTTCTCATCAGAGAATAAAACTTTTTTCCACCTTTCAATGTCCCGTGATTGATGCTCCCTGGCAAAGTCTAGATGGGATCTTTTGTGGCATTGAAGGAGACGAGGTCTTTAAATTCCTGTTTTGTTTTTGTAAACCCTTTTCTCGCAGATGGCGTCTGATGGTTATTGCGCTGCAGTCGACGCCAGTAAGGGCCTTAATTTGGGTGGAAGACCGCCCTGTGTTTTGGTGGACAGCCAATCGGATCCTTCGGCTCAGCGCAGGTGTGATTTTTTTGGGTCTACCACTTGACTTTTTTGTTTCATAATGCTCAGGATCTTTCAAAAAATGTAGAATGACTGTCTTACTGCACCCAACCTCAGCAGCAATGGCACGCTGAAAGAGGCCTTGCTTACGCAGCTCCACAATCCCACCACGCTCAAAAAGAGAAAGCTTCTTAGCTTTAGCATCAGGAGGCCATGACAGTGGGAATGCCTGACAGTTGCCTATTAGTTTTTTGGTTTGTTTTTGTTTAAATTACAAGTTCCAAATGTTTTTGTCTCACTACCCCTTCTTGCTTTTGCATATTGTAGCTCTTCTTAAAACCTCATTAAGATCCAAATATGCAAAATGTAAATTCTGGAAATTTTTTGATCAGGTTTGATTTTTGATCAGGTTTGTAAGATTTTGATCAGGTCTGTATATTTGCAACACCATTTTGACATAGATATTTCAAAACCAATGTACAGTATATATGTACATAGGTATGTATACCGTATGTATGTGTATGTGTATGTGTGTGCGTGTGTGTGTGTGCGTGTGGCTGTCAAAGAGCAATTAGTTTGACATGTCATCAGTGTGGTTTATAGTCAGCTCATTTTCATTTCAGAGGTGATGCTATGGCGCCATGTTTGATTAATGTGTTTTAAGAGAGACGTACATAACACACACACACACACACACACACAAGCATGTAGATGAGACAAACACCAGGCTGTAAATGGCTCTTAAATGAAGAGCTGCATCCCTTTCTTTCATTATTTACAGGCCTGCCTCATTATTGGGACATTCCCGACGCAAAGTATTCCACGTGTGACAACATGAGACAGTCAGCGACACACGGAGGTGGTAACTCATCACATAGACGGTGGAAGCAGAAACGGTTTGTAGTTCCACCACTGCACCTATCTATCACCGCCTTCTTTGAAATGAAAGCTGTTAATATGTCTCGTATAACAAGCTTTAATCTGCTTTGTACATTCCTGCCAGCAGTCAGCTTATATGAGCGGGCGTCAACTTTTCCAGATACACAAACCGTGTAAAAAGCTGTTTCAAATGTAAAATGTTAGGTGTTAGGTGGGTGAGCTGGTGGTGTTGTTGTGACGTGGAGGCCTGCATTGACGCAGCCTGCGGCCCCAGACTGGACATTATGAGGCCCAATCTCCATCTAATCTGCAGAGTTAGTGGTCTTAAATAGATAATGCTTCTGTACGGGGCTCCAGTCACTCAGGGGGGGCAAACACACGGTCTGTGTATGATTTCCAGTGGGTGTGCATGGAAAAGAAGAGTGTGTGTGTGCATGTGCAGGAGTAGACGTCTGAAATCAAGCCAAAGGCAGAACGGCATGCCTGCAGCATGAGAGGCAAACTTTCCAGAGTAACTGAGACCGCCAGCTGCTCTCCACAAAGCGGTGTAACGTTCATGCCGCTAACATGGAGCGGCATTCCGGAACCGAGGGGAGGAAGGCCCAGGTTGGACCGGAGAATGATGAGAAGATCGGTAATTGAGAGAAGGATCAGAGGGGGAAAAAGTGCAAGCGAAAGAGAAACAGAATAACTTCCAGACAAAAAAAAAAGAGGAAGAAATGGCAAACTCTCAAGCTGGACTATTAGAGCAGTTTGTCAATCACAAGCCCAGTGGACACGCAAAGAGCAGGTGAGCTGAGGTTTAACTGATACTCACGCTGACGAGTCAATTAGGGGCCGGCGAGGCGGAATGTCATGGCCGCCTGGACACTAAACCGGCGGCTTAACCTCTGCGCGCCGCATCAATATGCCTCCACCAGAGAGGAAAAAAGGAGGAGGAATAGGCGGGACTGCTCGGGGATGAGAGCGCAAGCATGATGGGAAGCATCGCACATATTAAAAGTTGTTTGGAGGGAAAACATTTACAAAAAAGTCACTTATACATACTATTTTCTCCTAAACTTTAGGTATGGGCTACGTCATTTTGGTACCCATCTGGATTTTTTTGGTTGACATTTTCCTTAATTTTTTCTACAGCTTTGACTTATGTACCACAAAGTGCCACACTTGGAACACGGCATGGTAGAACTTACCAAGAGACCTTACCTGGCAACAATCTTGTCACCTACCAGAATTTCTGTCCAGTGAATTCCCATGATGCAAACTTGGGGCAGATGCCTCTGCTGCCTCATATAGCGGAGAAAGGACAGGGAACACATTTAAGGCAAATTCAGACAGCTGTTGCTACAAAAAGTGCACTGAAGTGGTACCTTGGCTGTCGTCATGAACCCGTTCCAGAAGGTCTGACAAGACCTGAAACCTACAAAAACCGAATTCATTTTTCGCATAGGAAATAATGTAAACCCAGTTAATCCGTTCCCGACACCCAAAAATGTCAACTAAAGATACATTTTATAGAGCATAATTCTAATTTTACATGCAGAAGACAACGTGAAATAAATATAAATGACAAATTGAATGGACACGTGCACATTTAACATCACTTTTACCACCGTCACCGTGTCACCGTGCCTCCACATTTCCGAGCGCGTCTTCGATGAGTAAGACAACCTGAGGCTCGCATGTGGTCTGGCGCGTCACCTCTGAGGGTCCACACGCCGCTTGATTCCACAATGGCAGCACTATTCCGTCATCATGCATGAAAAGTGATGCATCTGCGTGTGTGTGTGTGTGTGTGTGTGTGTGTGTGTGCCTGCCGGGTTTGGAAGCAAAACACACGGGGAGTCTCCTTGCGGGTTCTGCAGACTGAAGCGGGCCAGTTACGCAAACACACCGGCACGGCGGGAGGTCAGGGTGAGCAGGTCACTGTTGTTTCTGTTTACAGGGGAACTCCACCGTGTGCGTGGCCACAAGGAGACAGCAGCAGCATGTGTGTGTGTGTGTGTGTGTGTGTGTGTGCGTGTGTGTGTGTGTGAGAGAGACAAGTCATCATTTTGATATGCAGGGAAAGACTGTGCGTCTCCCAAGGTGACTGCACGCTGCGACTGCCAGGGAATGTGAATGTAAATAAAGGGAAGAGGTCAGTGGGGTGACAAAGAGTCAGGAATAGTTGCAGCTTGGACGTTTCCACATGGATACGACTGGTGTGTGTGAGTGTGTGTAGCACTCATCTGTGCACCGCTGGCTTGGGAGAGTGAGATGTGGAGATGGAGGAACGAGGAGAAAAGGGAGGAGGAAAAAACAGAAAACCAGAAAGGATGAGGAAAATATATTTTCTTATTTGTGTGACAACACGGTCGAGTACAGACCTCCGCCAAGGCCAAACAGGTGCCGGGTTGCAGCCATGTGACCGAGGCTACGTTCACACTGCAGGTCAATTCTGATTTTTTTGCTTATATCTGACCTTTCCACGTCAGTGTGAAAAGTACAAATGAATTTTTTTCAACTGCAACTCATGCCTGGTTTGTCTGAAGCTATAACTCTGACATGCACCTCTTCTAGCGGAGTCTGAATGGTCAGGTCGCATACGTCATCGAAAGGCGTGTTTTGCTGTGCCAGACTTGATTCAAGTTGCGTACCATTTTTAAAAAGTCACGGCAATGTGACTCACGGCACGCGTGGCTCCGACATCCACTCACACACACTTCGGAACAGACATCGTAGCAAGTTCTCCATGAACTGCCGTAGCCAAAATTCTTGCCCTCTTTCTTCTTCATCTTCTACGCCGTCATTTGGTTTAGTCTTGACTCCATTTGCGCAAAATCCTTGAAATTGCCACAAACGCGTCAAGGAGAGCGCAAACCGGGGCAATGTTTACTTGGGAGTGTGATGCATACGCGGCACTTCCTGGATGCATCGCATTCACATTTACACTTCGTACCTTGGATGACATTTTCAGGAATTGTCGGAAATGGGACATGGAAGAACTGATAAAAATTTAGGGGTGTTCCAAAATTGAAATTTTGTTTCCAAAATTCACACTTTTCTAATAAAACTGCTATTACCTGCTATTACTCCCTCATTTCCCAACCGATTCACCTCATTCCAACATAACTCATTCAACAAAGTCAGGACATTCATGCTATTAGCCACAGCACAAAATTTCCCACATTTTTTTGTCCTGAATGCAAAATGCCTTTGATCTAAAGAGTTCTAACTACTTCCACATTTCTCAACTGATTCAGACCATTGTCAAAATTCTCATCTCATTCAGGACATTTAGCCTTCCTGGTACGTTGCTCTATCATGTAAGGTGATAGCATACTAGCATTTTTAGCTATTTCCACGGGTAGACACATATCTAAACCCTAAGCACTATCATGCTAGGTGTTAGCATCTTAGCATTGCTATCATGTTAACATTAGCATAGTAGCAGCTTTATCAATTTTCATAGGTAGAAACTTATATAAAAACTTGTTAACATTCGCATAGTAGCATTTTCAGCCATTTTCATAGCTAGACACATATACAAACATTTAGCACTGTTAGCATGCTAACATGAGCAATCTAAATACAGTCAAACCTGTCTATAGCGGCCACTAAAGGGAAACGGCAAAAGTGGCCGCCATAGGTAGGTGGCCATTATAGACAGGTTGGCGGCCATTTTGAATTTGTGCGTGCACATATTAACATGTCTGTGATTAGAAGCTTGTTGTGTTTGCAGATACATATAATTATACTGTTACATGTTGACCAGTAGAGGGCACTGTGGGACTGCGGATAAAAGTTGTAAAGAACAACTAGGCTTGTTATTCTACACCACCCACAGAACAAAGCTGTGCTACTACTTGTATATATACGGCAGAGTGTCATTACAGCTTTAGTTCATCAGGAAGAGACGGGAAGTGACGGTGCGACATCACGAGCAGGAGAGCTAGGCTCAGTGCTAGCTGTGAGTTTGGAGAGAGTTGGGAAGTGTGTTTATGTTGGCGTGGATGTAAAGTCCTGCAGTGTTCTCCGCTGTTAATAAAGCCATTAAAGTGCATCGGCGACGTGAGTCTCTCCTTCCCCACATTACAGTATTGACCAGTGCACATTGTCTCACACCAGGAAATAAACGGTGTCACTGTCTGCAACAAGCTCCAAAGATGGCTTTTTTATGTGGAACAACTGACAGTTTGTGTGGATCTTGTGAATGATTGTGACTGAGCTAGGACTCAGTAATTAAAGTCTACACACGACGGCTTCATTGATTAAAAAAACAAACTTTTTCGTGCATGAAGCTTCTACTTGAGTTGGTAATTTGGCCGCTATATGGGGTCAGATATTGACCAAGGGAGACAAAATGGGTGGCCGTTGGCTGCATTAGACAGGTGACCGCTATACACAGGGTCTATAACATGTAAATTTGCTGCGGGGGATTTTTTTTCAGTGGCCGGTATAGGCAGGTGGCCGCTAAGACAGGTTTGACTGTATGTAGATAAAATAAACGTAGGACTAATATTTGTGATATAAATCACAATATGGGGGGAACTATAGCGTTTGGTGGAGGTCTGCACTCTCCGAGTGCTTTTCTAGTTTTGGTAATGTGAATAACCACATAAAATGGATTTGAACAAAAAATCACAATTGGTCATCATACCCTGCAGTGTGAACGTAGCCCGAGAGACATTCAATATGGCCGCTAGCTTGGTATGTTTGTACAATAAAGGTGCCGTCGTTGAAATGATTTGCTCCCATTGTGCGAGTGTGCATGATGTGTTGCATGAAGACATGGAATAGTTGAAAACAAGGGGATCAAAAAGCGGTCGGACATAATGAATGTAGCAGATGAAAATAGCACTCCTATAAGAGCATTTGCATTCTTCCACCAGGTCTGCATGAATACATTATTGTGTAAGTCTTTCATTGTTCTACAGCGCTTTTTTCCTTATTTTCGAGTTCCAACAACAATTTAACTTTGGTTTCAGTATAAATTTTGCAAATTGTCATCAGTCAAACGAGAGCATGTTAATACTTGGCTTCACTCAACGGGAGCGACCACTTTCCTCTGCATTTTTTGGGCTGCTTCTTGAACTTTTTTCCCTTTATGAAGATCTTTGTCGTAACCATTTCCACATGCGAGAACACAAACGTCACTTGACGTCTCGCTACGAATAGGCTGATTTGCCGCCCCTCCGCTTGAGCCGGCAACAACAGCAGCCGGATGTGACGCAATCCCAATCTGGGTCAAAACCGGGGCTGTCCGATATTGGCTTTTTTGCCGATAACCAATATGCCGATGTTGTCCAACTCTCAATTTCCGATTCCGATATCAACCGATATGTGTAACATCACATATCACGTCATGGAATTAACACACTGTGGTGAATCTGTCGAGTGTAATTCCGTTTCCGGGTCATGAGGCTGTTGTAGCCACTTAGCTGTTGCTAAAGAGTTGTTGCTTGTTGTCGAGTTGAGTGGAGAGTGAACTGATCGGTGTCGCCTACCTCCACTCCTGTCTCGCTGTGGATCGCATCTCCACACTTGGTGACCCTCGACGTGGGTAAAAATGTCACCCGACAACAGAGACGACAAGAACGTGCTGGCGCCGCTACAAGTTAACAAGTTCGCTAATGCCGGTGCTATCTGCGGCACACCCACGCCCGTGGTTTCAACATTTCAAGCCCAGTTCCGACTGCGAGGAATCACACAGGACGCGATGAAGTCTTTCCACGTGTTGCCTCGATGACGGCACGTACGGGAGCCCATAGGCCTACATACTGTTTATATACAGCAGTTTTTTATGATCGGCTTTCATTATAGGGAAAAACCCCATACCGATATAAGCCGATATTACATTTTTATGGCGATATCGGGCCAATAACATCCATAGATTTTGAATTTGGTCGTTCATTCATCTGCTTGCAATGCAGAAAAAAAGTACAACAATCTTAGATTTGATTCTGATTTAAACCCAATCAGGTAAGTATGTGCCATATAATTCAGCTAACAAGCACACAGCAGTGATAACTTCCTTAGCGGCGATACAGTCAGGGTCCAAAATGCAGATGCACTGCTGAGAGCTTCTCAAATGGCAAGCAGGACATTTTGCACTAATGAAGCTGGCAGCTGTGTGTGTGTGCGTGTGTGTTTGTGAGGGACAGCCACTCTGGGCTGCAGTGTGAGACGTGTGTGTGCGTGTGTGTGTGTTTTGGGAGATAGAACACAGAGATCTAATGGGTGCACGGCTCATATTCAGCAGGCTGTTTGGCATTCCCTGGAAGGAATGCGTGGATGGATTACACTGCTGGCTGCGACGTCCACTTTCCAATGAGGCTCTACTTTGTCTTCGCCCGTATCTATCCATCTTGGCAAAACCAATAACAGAAATCCAGTGACTGCTCTGTTCTTTTTTGCACGGAAGCACATTTTTTGAAAACCCATCAGAGCAGCTTAAGCAGCAAAGCAAGTGGAAAAACTAAGAAAGTCCAACGTTCGCTTCCAGGTGAAAATATACAACAAACTAAACCACAACGGGCAAGTCGCGGGGGTTCCGTTCGAGGCTAACTGGCGAATAGCGAAATAACTTAACTGAGACGCCCATAAAAATGTTTGCTACACCCTCCTGCGATTGATCACTCGCAACACAACCCAGCTGTAAGCCCTAAATATGCCTCACGCACTTATTCAACGTATTTTAAAGCATGAAAAGCGCAGGTACTCACCACTAAAGAATGATAATGTAAGATAATGGATGAACACATGCATTTATTAAGCCGCTGCAGCGTCAGAGAACGTTAGAAGTTTCACGTTTGCTTTGCCTAACTGGTGCGTCCAAGGACCAAACAAACTGCGACATCTCAAAGCTTGACGAAAGAACATTATCAGTGAAGACATAAACCTGTAAAAATGATGGGCTGGTGCAAGCATGCTGTACATTTGACCTCTTTTCATTACCACTGTTACTCCAGGTGAAAATCACGAGACCGCGTTGCTCCTTTTTCTTGCAACAGGCATTTGTTGCAGTTAGCAATGCCTTTAAAAAATATATGCTCTTAAAATATTAAGCAACACAAAATAATTCCCACAGAGAACACAAAACGTGTTTACACTAATCCCTCGTTTGTCGCTGTTAATTGGTTCCAGACTCGACTGTGATGAGTGAATTTCCTCAAAGTAGGGTTTCTTCTTTTCTATTTTCATCGTTATGGCATAGTGAACCTGTTTACAATCTTCTAAATACGTTTTTGAACATTATTAGAGCCATCCAGGCATGAAGTCACACCCATACAGTCACCTTTAGAGTCATACTACCTAATATTGTAGATATAATCCCAGAAAATAAGCCATTTAAGACAGTTTGTTCACCCCGTAGGGGATCAGAATCAGCGGTAGACAGGAAGGAACGTTGAGGGGTTCAAAGTTGAGTTTTAGCTTGCTGGGGGCTCTGGCCGCAACAGTAACCTGTGTTATTATTATAATTATTATTAAGTTATTATTATTGTGCCTGTTGTGAGATGATTTAACCCTGCAATAAAAGCTGGTTATTGCTGGTGCTTCGGTGGTGGCTTCACCGAACAACTACTGATATCTAGTGACCAATGTAGAATGTCTTAATGGCTTGTACTTATATCTTTATGCAAGAAGATGCTTAATTTGGCCACAAAATATGTTATATTTGCTTAAATATGCATATTTTTGGACTAATAATAGGCCGCAGTCCACCACAGCAATCATTTGTTCATTAATTAATGTTTAAAAAACCCTTGATAGAGTGAGCAGAGCGATGTTCGAAGGGAGATGTAGCGAGGGACGACTGTACAACACAAAATGCACTTGCTACATGGGCCTGTTAGCACGCTAGCGGGCTAACGTTAGCGGCTAACGACAGCACATTCACTTAGAATAGCATCCTAATTAAACAACAGAAAGAGTGCAAACCGTTCTTGCATTTATATTACCCATTGGCTGCAAAAACCCGGGAGGAGTACAACAGCGTCTTCAGAAAAGTAACTCAGAAGGTGACTTTTTGCTCTTTGGCTTGGTAACGTACTTGTGCGCACCAATCATTATAGTCCCAACGAAACACATATGACCGAACATGAGGTTCCACATTAGAATCGACTCACATATTTATGTCATCAAAGTCTCACTAATACGATATATTACAAATATTAGCATTTGTATCATCTATAACGTAACCTTCTCAACTTAAATATATAAACTGACTCAAAACTGGCTGTTATGGCAGCTACAATCACGTATTTACGTATTTAGAAATGATGACCAACTTAGGGTGAATGAGATGTGTTTTCTGTGTGGGGGAAAAAGGCATACTTCTGAGGGAAACAAATCATTTTTTAACCTAAAATACACAGATTTAAAGGGTTGCAAATGCTGATTTTTTAATTAAAAAAAATAATGATATGAATGCAGCTACTGGAAACATGTCGGACAGGACCGGCTGGAATGACAAAGTAAAGACAATATATCAGACATGGAAAATAAGCAGGGTGTAATTCCACTTGGGCCTGACAGTACACTACGTGGGCCAACAGGGACACATTACACCCACAGCAACCCAACACTTGTGACATCCATTCCACCCCCCCTCACCACCGACCACCAAGCTAAACACCTGACATCTGTATGAGAAGGGCACCAATTTCACAGCGCTCACACACGCTCGCCACACATGTCCAGCCTGGGTGTGTGTGTGTGTGTGTGTGTGTGTGTGTGTGTACACTGAAACGTGTCTTTGAACAAGACAACAAGGAATGTGATGAGTGTGAACGCACTGCGGACACTCAAAGCGACGTCATACAGTGAAACCTCGGTTTTCAAATGATTCGGGTTTCGACCAAAATGTTGTCAGTCAACAAACTAGCCACTTTGCCCCGTAGTATCGTTCCGCGGAATGGATCTTTTTGTTGAGCGTAACTGCCAAATAACCCGCCATGGGGCCATGAAAGTTGTGAGTGCCAGCAATTTGATAAAGAAAAAAAAAGGTGAGAAACACGATTGAATTCATGAAATAACTCATCACAAAGTCCAAAGTGAAAGAGATGCTAAATGTTCATTTGTCAGTTTCATTTGTCGTTTAGGATTATTCTTGCATTGTTTTCTGCGCAATTTTTCTGTATTTTTGTTCATATTTTGGACAAATTCATCGGATTTACATTCTTTCCTATGAGAAAAACTGCTTTGGTTGTCGTGTGACGTTTTGGAACGAGTTAATAACCGAGGTATTTCATTTGGGTCAAAGGTCTCTCTGACGCTGCTGCATTTCCATGTTGTGTGCTTCCATTCCCTTGGCTGGAGCTGCATGTGTGCATGTGCTTGTGCATGTGCGTGTGTGTGTGCGTGTGCGTGTGTGCTTGTGCATGTGCGTGTGTGTGTGCGTGTGCGTGTGTGTGTGTGTGTGTGTCCAGTGCTGAAAGCCTGATGGATGGGGTCCAGGGGTCAGGGACTTCAGCTGTTCCCGGGCCACATCGCAACCCGGTGAACCACGGCACGGGGCTCAGGTTAGCGCCACAGTGCACACTTCTCATTGTTGGCACAAAAGGAAAGCGGAGAGGCTCAAGGGTTGGACACGCGGAGAAGGTTCTGGAGGGTTTGGACATCTGGAGGGCAAAAGTACAAAACGCTACAAGAAGCTTTGTAAACATGCTCTCATTCAGGTGAGAGAAGACACGCTGCTGCCTCCGTTTTCGGAAGAAAATCAGAAAATCATGTAACTCCAATCACTCTGTTCCAGACACCCAAAAATATGAACCAAAATAAAAACATTTTATAGATAATAACGATCGAAAACAAAAATAAAGACAAAATAAAATAAAAACAAAGTCATTCCAAATGACATGGGTGGAACTTACGGTATCGTCGATGCGGATTTCCCGTACATCCTGGCAAGATGGAATTCAATCGTGTCACTCGCCTCCTTTGTCAAATTGCCGGCACTCGCAACTTTCTTTGCCCCCATGGTGTGTTATTTAGCAGTCACGCTCAATACAAAAACTGCACGGACAGTGAGTCGGCAACGCGCAGGGCGCGCTGTTTGGGCCGCACAGAGGAAAAGCACACGTTTGTTACATGAAAACCAAGCCATGAAAACCGAATCATGCAGTCGTACGCTTGCTCGCTACACTTCAATAGGTTCTGTGTGCACGGTGAGCACAATTATTAGGCAAGTCGGGATTTGGACCGTACTGTCATTTTTGTGCATATTTTCCAACCCCGAGCTGAATGAACTTGAATGCCTATTGGCTTTCAGCATACCAGGTGATGTGCATGTGCCAACTGAGGGAGGGTGTCGCCTTAGGAGATCAAGGTATGCCTTTATTAGTCCCACAAGGGAAAATTGCAGGTTGACTGCAGCAAAAAGCAGAGTGCAAAAGGCAC
Organism: Dunckerocampus dactyliophorus; assembly: GCF_027744805.1. Lineage (NCBI taxonomy): Eukaryota > Metazoa > Chordata > Actinopteri > Syngnathiformes > Syngnathidae > Dunckerocampus > Dunckerocampus dactyliophorus. Next base: position 49,434,123 of record NC_072819.1, on the reverse strand, counting down.
ACAAGAGCGCAGAAAGTGCAAAATGAAGGTAATTACATATGCTATTTACAGCTGTGTGCAATTACAGTATATATGCTATTTACGATTTGTGTACAAGCTGATCAGGCCACAGCTTTATTGCACGGTTTATTGCACGGTTACCGTACAGGATTTTTGGAGCAGTTTGTATTACGGAGTCCGACAGCTGCATCAAGGGAAACCTGCGATATCTCTCCTTCACACACTTTGGATGCATCATCCCGGCACTAATGGAGCTCCTTGGTGCAGTGAGTGTGTGTTGGAGGGGGTGGGAGTCTTTGTTCATCATGCAGGACAGCTTGGCTGTCATCCTCCTCTCGCCCACCTCCCCCACCTGTTCCAGAGGACATCCCAGGACAGAGCTGGCCGTCTTAATCAGCCTTGTCCAGCTTCTTCCTGTCAGCTGCTGTGATGTGGCCCCCCCGGCATACCACGCCATGGAAGATGGCAGAGGCCATCACAGAGTCATGAGAGGTCTTCAGGAGTGCCCCCTGCACCCCAAAGGACCTCAGCCTCCTGATCTGACCTTTTTTGTAACGTGCTGGTGTGTTGTCAGTCCAGTCCAGTTTATGGTTCCGATCAACACCCTTCATTAGCTGTGCACAATTATTAGGCAGCGTCTTTTGCTCTGGCAAAACGGGCCAGAAAAGAGCAAGAAGTGTAAAACATCTTTCACAGGGATGCAGCACTCTTGAACTTGCCGAAACGACCACGATATTAGGACGCGGCTGCAGAAGCATTAAATGTTCTGCTGCAAGTGCACGAAACGGTCGCAGGAAACATGTTGAGAGGATAAACGTGCAAATTAACTGACAAATATTTGAGAAAAATCAAACATGAAGGTCCCAGGAACCCATTATCCTCCGGTGCTGTCATGTTCCGGAGCTGTGATGCACCTGGCGGGTCCATTCGTGCGTACTTGTCGTTCGGTGCTCAGAGACACGGCCAAGGTAAGAAAGGCTGCAACCCGACCACCACTCAACAGGACACACAAGTTGAAAGGCTACGACTTGGCCAAGAAATATATGAAGACGCATTTTTCACAAGTTTTATGGGCCGATGAGATGAGGGTGGCTTGATGGACCAGAGGGATGGGCCCATGTCAGCATGGCTGAGAGCTCCACTCCACCTCAGACGCCAGCAAGGCGGAGGTGGGGTGCCGGTAAGGGCTGGAACTATTAAGATGAGCTTGTTGGGCCTTTTCAGATTGAAGATGGACTCTTTTGATGCCACTTTTTCCACACAGCGGTTCAGGAAAAAGTGTGCATCTTCCAAGAAAACTATGATTTTCATGCAGGACATGATGGAGCGTCTCCATCTCAAAGGTCTTCCACAATAACGACACCTGACCTGAACCCTATCGAGTGCTCGTGGGCCTTCAAGGTAAGATTTGCAGCGAAGGTCCGCTTGTCTGAACAGCGTCTGGGAGGCTTTGGCTGCTGCTGCACAAAAGGTTGAAGGTCAAGTGATGAAGAAACTGACAGACTCCATGGACGGAAGACTTTTCCGTGTTATTGGAAAGAAGCGTGGCTCTATTGGTCAGTGATTTATTTTTGGAAATGTCAGAAATATCTTTTTGTAATCTTTGTGTTTGTTTATCATTCCGGCTTATAACAAAAATGACAATAAAGTCGTGAGATGGGAACGTTTTTGACTTTCTTTGAGCTGCCTAACGATCGTGCAGATATTCTCAACAAAAGCCCAAAACTCACTTTCACTTCCTTAAATAGTCAAGTTTGAGGTTTATTAACATTTTGGATCGAGCAAGAGCACCGTTGCTGTTGAACAATAAAACTAAATAAAACTAAAAGTAATCAAACTCATCATCCATAATGCAAAGTGCCTATCATTGCGGGCGCAGAGTACTTTGCATACTGTGTACTTAGTTACTGAGTACGGGAATTTGGACGGTGCTGCGCTGTCCCAAATCCATCACCTGTTGTAAATCTTAACATGTACCTGCTTCATCTTCGTCTTTTCTCCTTTTGAACGCTGAATTGCAACCACTCCACGGAGCATCATCGCCAACATTTGGATCGCCCGATAAAACATCGGACAACTTTTGTTCCCCCCCGCTTCTTCTTCATTCTTTTTGAATGAAGAAACATTCAACTTACATTGTTGTTCGCTACTTTCCGACGCCTCAGGTTGCTCCTCAGCCACCCGCTCCTTCTGCTACGCAGCCAAGATGGCGTCTATTGAGGGCGGTAAGCATCCAGCACAGCAAGTATCACGAAACCGTGGAAGTTGCTTGACATCAGCTCTTAAATTCATCTCTCATGAGCCATATTTGTTAGCATCGTTGCATTTGTCCAAACAAACGGACCTTTAGTTGTGCCAGGCGTTACAGTGGATCAACAAACTGAAGAAACCAGGGTGCTCCAATCATCTCTTCCACGACTGTAGATTTAACATAATTATATTAAAGGTGAATTTTTTTTGGGACTCCCTGGAGGCCACAGCACATTAGTTTATATTGCCTAATGGGCCAGCCGGCTCTGGTGCTACTGTTGGTTATTAGCACCTTTTTGCTCACCTTTCTGCTCAATGTTTCGCATGTTACAATCTTTGAAAATGTCATTTTAAAACGTTATTTCCATAACGTGCCACGGGCCGCACTTTGGAAACAGCCTAAACATGCACGTGCGCCAATTGAAACTCGACGTGCGATTTTGCTCTTATTCACATGGAAGGGGCTTCATTCCCGCTGGTGATGCCAAGAAAGGACGTCAAGCGTCTGAACGGGCAACCAGACACACTAGAGGAATAAACGCGTGCTGCCAGTGAACAGTTCCATTCCATTCTTAGCACAACGCACGAATCAACCTTTTTTTTTTGTTGCCACGACGATGACATCGGCTCAGAAAGGGGTTGCTAGTGCCAGGAGAGGTGGCCCACGTTGCCATGGCGACGGCTGGCTGGTGTAAAAAATGAAGTGTGGGCGGCCGAGAGGAAGTCGGCGTCGTTGCTTTTCGGGGTAAATCGGGTCTAAATCAGCGCATGCACAAAAGAAAAGCAAGAGGCGCCATCGGGTAAGAAAGGCAGCCTTTAAGGTGTGGGGGGGCAAGGTGAGAAAGCAAAGAATATTGCACAGGATATGAAATAATTTCTAATATCAGGCCAAGTGTGGAAAAGCAATTTCACAGCTGGTGAACATTATCAAACAAACATGGCGGCTGAAGGAGCACCCTCCAAGCTGAGTGATGCGGCGTGTAAATGCAGCGCACATGAAAGTGGATGAGGTGGGTGAAGGGCAGGCTAACTGGCAACAGCAATCCATAACAGCGCCAATCTCCATATTCAGCCCCTTTAAGACGCACATTAGGTATTCCCATGGCCTCACCCCAACACGCAGGCAGGGAGGGAGGGAGGGGGCTTTCCAATCAACTGTATCATTAAATGAGGAGGTCCGCTCGGCCCGTGGTGAGTCCGTGACTCTGTCACGAGGGCTGAATTGAAATCAGCGGCCGCGGGTGAAAGACGGAGAGGCGGCGGGCCAACGCGGGCGAATGTGCCTTTAATGAAGAGGATGAACGCGGGGTCACTGCATGTGTTCACCTGGACCCTCATGAGGGTGAATCATCCCCACGTGCACACCCTGTCTCGCTGCCTGTTTGTGCACCTCCATCACCGGCTGGTTCGGATCTGCAACCGAACAGGACAGGAAGAGACGACAAAGGACCACCAGGCCCGCTGGCGGCGACCGTCCCCCCATATGTGACCTGTGTATTTCCTGGACACAAAGTCTTCAAACTCCTCCCCTCAGGTAGGCGCTACCGAGCACTGTACGCCAAAACAAGCAGGCTCAGAGACACTTTCTCCCCCCAGGCCGTCCCAGGACTCTGATCAACACTTGAACACATGTCCGTGTTGACCATAAAAGCCCACATGAATGGAAATAGTGTTTTGTTGTTGCAGATAATATCCCGGCCTATTAAACACACCCACTTGCTAGAATTGCACCATCATGATGTTGTTGTCCCTTTTGCACATCTTATCTTCCTTTTAATGATTGATTTATTTCTTGAGTGTTTGTGTAAAACGTACAGCGAGAGCTAATTCAACCGGAGTCGCATTCCTTGTTTGCGTCAGCATCCTCGGCTGACTGTGATTCTGAGGGGGATAAGTGCTCCAGCCCTCCACTCTGCCCCCCCCGGAGGACGCTGTTTGATTGACACATGCTAACAAGCCGAGGTGTCGGACTGGGGTGTCGACAGGAGTCTCCCACAACTCAACGCCAAGCGACCAGGGAACGGTTGTGCTGCGTTCTGTTCTGTTCCGCCAGTGTGCGCTCCGAAGAAGCGAGCACAAACGCAAGCACAATTTCAAATGCGGCAGACTTTTGTCGTGATTATCATTCATGCATTATTCACTGAGAAGTACAGGAACACGTTCAAAAGGCTCACAGAGCGCTCCGACATTGAATCCTTTCTTTGTCTCGGAAATCAGTTGAGTAGTTTTTGTGTAGTCTTGTGAACAAAATGCGCAAGCAAAGAAAAGCAGGACGCGGTAATCCCTCGACACTTTGCACTTTCAATTTTCGCAGCCTCACTCTATCATGTTTTTTCAAAAAGATATGAATTCATATGCGAAGGTCTGCCAGCAGGGTTGAGACGTATTTCTTCCAACATCCGACGATATCCTGGGTCGAGGCCAGCAGGCTTCCATCCAATCAGTGTGGACCGGGCACCGCTTCCCAGTCGGACAGTTTGCCAGAACAGAAAGTCCTGCCCCATGGCCTCACCAAACTCCTCCCACTCTTGAGTTTTTACCTCAACCACCGCCGCAGCCTGCCGGTACCCGTCAGCTGCTTCAGGAGTCCCTCAAGCCATCCGTGCTCGATAGGACTCCTTCTTCAGCTTGACGGCTGCCCTGAGCTCTGGTGCCGCCATGACTGGCACCGACCACCTTGTGGCCGCAGCTCCGATCGGCTGCCTCAGCAATGGACGCACGTTGTGTCAAGAAAAAAAAGAAAGTCCTCACTCAAGTGACGTTTAAAAAAAACGTCCACATAAAAACACATTCACCGGCTGTCGTGTGCATTTTGTCCGAGCCCGATAACGCAACCACAGCTGCCTGGTGCATTATACTGGTAGGAAAAGTTGGTACGTTCCAATCCTGGCGCTGAGCGCATGGGGAGCCGCGATAAAAGGTAAGTAGGCTGCTGACAGATCGAATTTGTGAGTGCTAATGTGACGTTTTCTCAAAATCTGATCGGTCAATCGGTTCTCTTATTTGCGGCGCAACCTAAAGTGGGCTTTGAGTTTTGTCCCCTTGTGCAATTGAGTTTGACACCCCCGTTACAGTCGATAGATGTTGACTTCCAGCTGCATCAAGCATGTGAGTTGTGTCTTTGTGATGTCATCTTCGGTATTTGTGCCTTGATGTCTCTGATAACAAGTACTTTGGCTTCTACTTGTCCTCCATTCAACACAACGCACATTTTGCAGTTGGTGCCTTGAATTTTCCCCTGGTTGGGCCCCCCTTAGCAGCAACAACTGCAATCAAGCGTTTGTGATAACTTGCAATGAGTCTCTTCCAGCGCTGGGGAGGAATTTAGCAGAATTGTTGTCATTCAGCCACATTGGAGGCTTTTCCTTTTTAAGGTCATGCCACAGCATCTCAATAGGATTCAGGTCAGGACTTGGACTAGACCACTCCAAAGTCTTCATCCATTCAGAGGTGGACTTGCTGGTGTGTTTTGGATCATTGTCCTGCTGCAGAACCCAAGTTGCTTTCAGCTTGAGGTCACCAACAGATGGCCGGACATTCTCCTTCAGCACAATTCATGCTTCCATTTATCACAGCAAGTCTTCCAGGTCCTGAAGACCATCACACTACCACCACCATATTTTACTGTTGGTATGATGTTCTTTTTCTGAAATGCTGCATTACCTTTACAGCAGATGTAACGGGACACACACCTTCCAAAAAGTTCAACTTTTGTCTCGTCAGACCACAGAGTATTTTCCCAAAGGTCTTGGGGATCATCAAGATGTTAATGTTCTTTTTGTTCAGCAGTGGTTTTGGTCTTGGAACTCTGCCATGCAGGCTGTTTTTGCCCAGTGTCTTTCTTATGGTGGAGTCATGAACTCTGACCTTGGTTTTTCACACAGGGCCAAGTAGGTTTGGAGTTTTTTCCCTTGATAATAAAAAGTTTAATTGAAAAACTGCTTTTTGTGCCCTGTTGTGTTGTCATTGACTAATATTAAAATTTGTTTGATGAGCAAGAAATGTAAGTGTGATAAACAAAGAAATCGGGAAGTGCTGTATTTTTGTATTTCTGTAGGAGATTTCAAGTCTGAATTCCAATTTTTTTCCACGAGATGAAAGATTTGTTATTTTTCGAGACACGTGAGGTGAAGGTGAAGAAGTTATGAAGGTGCAGACACGAGCGACACAGACGGCTCAGCAGAGGCCCGCCCTCTGTTGGCTTTGACGCTAATTAAGCGCTGATTATAAAAGAGCCTTTCTCTCCACAGTAATTATTCCTCTTTTCAGGACTAATTTTGCCAATCACTGCCATCTTTATTTCGGAGAGCAAATTGGGCCCTAATCATCATCCTGGAGGAGATCTAATTGCTGATGATTTGGTCCTTATCAGAACGCCGGCTACTCCTATCAGTCATCTCGTAGGGCTCATTTATCCCAGATGATGTGCGGAGAAACGAGGCTGAATGTTAGAAAGTGATGACGACGGTAATGATGTTGTATCAGCGGGAGCGGATATTTGAAACATGCATGCGTGGGAATAAATGACACAGTTTAAAGAATGTACACTTCATTTATTTAAGGCAAAATGTTGGTATCAAAACGAACCGGTTAACTTAACCTGCAGTTGATCACACTTTTTATATTTGATTAGAAACACCACAAAATATTATTGTACAAAAAAAAAAGTCAGAAAGGAACAAACTCGGAAAGGACGTGACTTCCGTTGTATTGGGATTTTTGTGGGTCAAGGGGTCCCCACTTCCTGATATCCTTCCCTTAAAAGTGAGCCCATCTATTGGGAATTCTATGCAAAAGCGCGGCATTAAGATTTTATTTCAGCTCTCTTAAAAATGAATGTTAAAATGAAGATGTAAACACATCAGCATGCTTGCAAATAAACAAAGCCATTCATTTCCTCCTTCAGTACTTTAAACTGCACCAATCATCGGGTTCTTTCGTCTGGGATCAGGCTGTCTCTCGTCCGCGTAGCCGTAGCGCTCCGGGCTGGTGTAGCGACCGGGGCTGGCCTGCCGGTAGCCGTCCCCCCTCCCTCCGGCAGCCTCATTGTATTGGCGCCCTCTACGGCCCGCGGTGGGAGATGGGGGGATGTCCTGCCTCATGGCCGCACGATACTGCTGTCCTGTGCGAGGGGACGCGGGGTAATGGCGTCGGTTGGCGTCTTGGTAGTGGTCCCTGGGAGCGGATCTGGAGTGGCTCGGGTAATCATACGGATCCCTCCTGAAAGGAAACCAAAAAAAAGATGAAAGAGTTAGCTGAGGTACTGAACTGGTTTCAACCGGCTGGAAGTGGAGGACGTGCCAGAGAGTTGGTTCCGTTTACACTGCGAGGCTGCGGCCTTGGCGGGTTCGAGTAGTAGGCGGGGGCGCGGCTGGACGATGCCAGGAGATAACGACAAATGCCTCTGTGTGCATATAAGAGGATGTGTGTTGATGTGTGTGTGTGTGTGTGTGTGTGTGTGTCAGCTGGAAGTGTCCGGTTCCCTCCCACCAGCTCGAGGCGATTACGGGCTAAACCAAAACCCCCCACAAGGGGGGGACGTACAAAAGGTAAGCGAACGTTGTTCCACAGAATCCGTAAATGCTTTCAAATGCTGATCCACATCATCAGTTGCGAGAGTACGACAAATGCAAAAAACTACGACACCTGTCGGGGCGTTCAGTGTCGGGGCTTCCTTTGTTCTTCCCTCAAACCCAAGAGTGCCCGTGTCCAGTCCCTGGAGTCGGGCTCAGCACCTGTTGACTGGCCAATTAGAATGCCTCACTCGGCACAGATTAGGCATCGAGTGCGGGGGGGCGCAGGCTTCCCAGGAGGATATTCCTGGACTGTGGTGAGGTGCACTTCTTTACAAATGTGTGTGCGTGTTTTTGACCACCCAAACAGAGCGGAGGGACGGGACACACAGGAGGTCCTAAGAATGAACGCACTGCCTTTTCTTGCAGCGCAGACAACAAGAGGAACGCTGAAGGGATTGTTGGGGTTTTTACACATGAAGTTGTTTGACTTCCCCATCAGTAGTGTAGTGCATCAACAGTGGGGGGGGGATGGGGATGTCATACAACTTCATGTCTAAAACTAAAATAAAATGTAATATAAATCTAAAATAAACGTGCAAAAAAACAGCAGAGAATTTTATGTGTGAATGCGTTCACACATAAAATTCTCTGCCGTTTTTTTGTCCTCTTATGCCTTCATTTTTCAACCGATTCACACCATTCAAGCATCAAGTCGTCCAGCTTGTTTGGGAATAGTATGCGACCATTTCAATTTTTTCAAAAAACGTTTGTTTTTTTTTCCCCAAAACTCCAAAAATTCCACTGCATTGTCCCCATTGACAATCAATGGGCCATTTTCCAAAAGGCCACCATTCACACATTTCTCAAGTGATTCAAGCCATTCCAGACATCCAGGGCTTCAAACTAACAATTTTCCACATTCCAAATATTCCAACTTTTCCCGACATTCCCACTTTTCCGTAACACTAATTTCCTTTTATCTTAATTACTGTAAGTACTTCAATATTTTTCAAGTAATTCGAACAATTCCAACATCAATTCGTCTACGACAATCCAGACGTTAAAGCTACCTATTTTTCACATTTGAAAAATTACACATTTTCCCACTTTTCCAGAAAACGAATGACCTCATACGGAAGGCTACTTCCACATTTCTCAACCGATTCACATCATTCCGACATCAACTCATTCAAATAAGTCAAGACATCTCTGCTATTATCCACAGCACAAAAATTCCCACTTTTCCCAAAATGCCCATTTTTCCGGAATGCTGGATGCCTTTGATCTGATTAGATCAAAGGCATTCAGCAACTACTTTCACATTTCTCAACAGATTCCAACTGTTCCAACATCAACATGGGCACTTTCCTGCTCATTTTTGTTTTTTTCACCCCCTCATCAAGCTCACGCACTCACATGCAATATCTCCTGACATTGCAATCATCTAGTTATGTCTGTTTTAAGGCTGTAAAAGCCATCACCACACACTTTACACACTTTTTTCTCTGCCGGGCATTTCTCTCTTGTTTAAACACTCTCAAAAACGTTGGAACCTTCGTTTGAATTTGAATGATCAACCTACAAGAAATTATTAAGTGACTCACGCGGATTTCACTCCTCTGCCCGTACCCCTTCATCACCCTGGTCCGTTAGGTTGTACTGTAGCGTTTTTGTATCGTTGTTAAAACATGTTGCTCCCGTCGTCGTATTTTCTTTCTTCCGCAAATACTTCTTCCTCCTCTGTCTTCTGGGTGCGACCGCAGGTGCCTTTGGCGGTGCAGAACGTTTTGTCAACATTGTGGGTGTTGTCGGGGTTAAGACTTGCGAGCATACAGCACTTCAGAGTCACGCTGCTCGCGATCGAACATTTATGTCAATTTGGCAAGCCGAAGGCATTTTGTATCGCTCTGGATGGCACGGAGGAGGCTGATTGACAATGGTCTACATTCCCTTAGCCAATCAGGACGCAGCACGCGATACACGTTCATACACTGTGCAAAAAAAAAAAAAAAAGCAACAAAAAAAAATTCCACGAAACAGCGAGTCCATGAAAAATGAAGCACGATGTAGCGAGGGAACACTTATTTATTGGACCGCTGGACGTACCGAACCACGAGCTGGACATGCAAAAGCGCAACTTGCTTGCCTTTAAGCATTTGTGTGTGCGCGTTTGTGTGCGTGTGTGTGTGCGTGTGTGTGCATGTGTGCGTGTGTGTGTGTCCGACCAAGCAGCTGGTGGATTAAGAGGTCCATGTGCCTCAGTGACCCCCAGAGAACCTCACTCCCTGGGGTCACACAGCTGGCTGGAAGAGTGTTGGAGGCAAATGAATGAACTTTGTATGTTTGTGTGACTGAAGCCTAAAACTACGTAAATGCAGACATCATCGTGATGTTTAGGACCATGAGGAGCAGTGGACACGGCAGGTGCTCTACCAGCCATCCAGCGGAACGTTCCAGTTGGCCAGCCAAGTTGGATGCTGTCGGATCCATCCATCCGGGACTTATAACCTGACATTTGTTCAAGCGGGGGTGTCCCACCTTTTTTCCACTGAGGACCACAAACTGAAAAATGAAAGGACGCATTTTGCAACAGTTGGGCTAAGAAGTCCAATACAGCTACCGGTCAACACCCATCTTGTTCCAGTTATTGGTTGAACTTCACGTGGTTCAAGTCCAGTGAATAGCTTGAAATGCCACAAAGGCAAGTGGTGAAGTGCCAGAGGTTAAAAAAACAAAGGGTAGGGTACCCAAAACTGTTTCAGGGACCACAAAATGGGTCAACAATTTAAAGCTGTTCTGCAGAAATGGAGGTGGATCAAGCCTTGGCAGTTGGTGCAACTCCTTCCTACAGGTGCTCCACGTTCTGGAGTACTTACTACCTCCTCTGTCTGCATAGGAACTGTGTTGGAAACACACTGTGGGGCTACGCCCTCATGAGCATCAGTTGAACAGCATTGTACGGGAGGAGGTCATTTGTTGCTACAAAAATGGCAAGAAAAAAGGGAATTACCAACGGAAGAGAGACGAGCATCTTTACACTTCAACATGCAGCTTTTTCCTCCACAGAAGTTGGCGTCTTCTAAAACCTTTCACTTTTAGGGCGTATGTCAAGAAAAAAACTGCATCTCGCTTTGTGATATCGCTGAAAAAGCCTATTATTAGTATGACCATCAGTCCTTGACACCCCCTGCCCCCACGCAGACACACACACGCAATTTTTGCTGTTTTTTTTTTTTTTTTTTTACATTTTCTAAATACTTCAACTTTCTTCTTGAATATTCTTTTTGTTATGTTGACTTTATTCCCATATTATAACCTCCCCCCCCACCTAATTTTCTAAAAATACATTTATTTGGCTGTGTTAGTTTCCCATAATATTACCACTTCAAAAAAGGATCGTTTTTCTGGAATATTTTAAATCTGTGCTACTAAAACGATATTATTTTTCCTCGTGATATTACAAGTTTAGTCCGGCAAAATTGTGACTTTTTCCATCTTAAAATTTTGACTTCATTCTTATAAAATGACAGCTGTTTTTTCCCATTTCTACTGTTGTTTTATTTTCATTTTTATTCCCATCAAATTTAGACTTGTAACAGCAGAACTATTTTCACAACATAATTTCCAAAAAATTACTTTGTCCCTTGTTTTGTTTGTTTCTCAGAATATCCAGACTTAACCCCCCCCCCCCCCAAAAAGTATTTTTTCTTCAATATTTAAACTTTATGCTCCTAAAATCACATTGTTCTTCATAATATTACGTTATTCTTGTAAAATGACCACTTATTCTGGTTAAAGAGGTGGCCGGGGACCAGGAATAATATAATAATAATTACAATTATATGTATTTTAACTTAAAATATACTTTTAAGTTACGTTTGTGCAACGGGCCAATAATTAAAAAAAACCAGCTGCTGGCCACAAATGGCCCTTTGGACACCCGTGTGTTTCAGGGACTTTATGCAAGTCGCACTTTTTTTTTCATTAAAAAATCTAAGAAGCCCACCACTGGCTATCATATGTTACCAATCGTAGTTTTCGTAGTGCGTGCACGACACAAAAGCAGCAATTTAGAGACAATTAGGAGCTGCGGCTTCATTTGACTCAACACAGCAAACCTCACTCGGCCCGGACACGGAAAGGATGGACAGCTTGATAGCGCTTGTTATGATAGGCTAACATACAATGATAGCACGTTGGTAGCTAAGCTTTGCCAAATCGGTATCATTGGCTGACAACAAACATAAGTGGTCCGCATGAGTGTGCTTTTCGCTGGGGGTTAAGTTCCAGACTTACCAGCGAATGGCAAAAAAAAAAAAAAAAAAAAAACAGGATGGAGAAAGTTCAACAAAACTTTTGCTTTGCGTCATGCAACTATGGTGCGTTCAAGGACTGTGGAACAAAGTGCGACATCTCAACACTGAAAAAAACATTACTTTTGAAACATAAAGACGTGTTTTCTACGGAAATATCGGCCGACTTTCAGAGAAAAAAATAATAAAAATAACATTTGCGGGGTGGCAAATGTGCGGGGATCCACTGTACTGCATAACACTAAATTGTATGTGTGTGTGTGTGTGTGTGTAAGTGTGTATGATGGTAGTGGCGGTGGGGTGCTGCCCTGCTTCTGCCCCCGGGAAACGGAAGGAGGAAATTAGTCCCCCCATGATTCCTTGTTAGCACTAAACAGCTGGAAAACAAAATTTGTCTCTTTCAAAAGACACACACACACGCACACACACACACACGTGCTCACACAAATGCACGCACACACACATGCATGTGCTCACACACACACACACACACACACCAAGATGACTGCCAAAGCTCTAAACGACGATAGTGACTCGCCTAAATGACATTTGCATATTTAATTCATTAATGCACTAATTGCAGAGATGACGAGAACATGCAGATGCATGACAGACGCGCATGTGAGCGCATCTGTCAGTGACACACACACCTGCGAGTCAAGTGACAAGGAACAGACATTCCCTGCATGCTATATGCTCCCCCTCCACGTCAACTCATATGGACAAGCACTTTCACCAGGCTGCTTCTTTTTTTTTTCTTCTTTCACGAAATACACTGTTTATGTTTGCATTCAGTAGATTTAAGATGACTTATGGAGAAACGTGCGCCATTCTTGCATTCTCCAGATTCCACGACTGAGTTAATGACGCTGGCTGAGTGCCACTGACACCGAGCAGGCCTGCCTCCCGACTAGCAACCACGGCAGCTTGTCCAATCACACCAGCATATGTCAACAACAGGTGCCCATGCAGGTTGAGCTTGTAGTGTGCGCGGGTACTTCCCTCGCTTGCTTACTAATAGCATCTATCTGCACTATATGGATGAGTGAGGAAAAAAAAAAGTCAGAAGCCACAAATACTCTTTGGATGGCACCTCCATGAGGATTGCGTAATACAGTGGTCCCTGACATGACTCATCAACTTTGCTTAAGTATGTTATAGGTTGTTTATAATAATGTTCTACGTTGTTCGGTTTTTGAAAGTGAAATTACATAATTACAAACAATAAACAGTGCTGTGAAAAACTATTTGCCCCCATAATAGTCAATGACAACACAACTGAACACAAAATGCAGTTTTTAACAGAAACTTTTTATTGTTAAGGGAGAAAACAAATCCTAAGCTACATGGCCCTGTGTGAAAAAGTGATTAAATCATAACTTCACTGAGATTAATTGAGATCTATCAGTGCGGAAAGGGTTATAAAGCCATTTCTAAAGCTTTGTGGCTCCAGCAAACCACAGTGAGAGCCATTATCACAAAAGGCGAAAGCATGGAACAGTGGTGAACCTTTGGCCAGAAAACCAAAATGACTCCAAAAGCGCAGCGACGGCTCATCCAAGAGGTCACAAAAGCTTTGGGACTTTGGAAAGCCATTATCCAAAAAAATGGCGAAAACATGGAACAGTGGTGAACACTTCCCAGGAGTGGCCGGCCAACCAAAATGACCACAAGAGTGAGTGGCGACTCATCCAAAAGGTCACAAAAGACCCCACAACAACATCCAAAGAACTGCAGGCCTCACTTGCCTCAGTTAAGGTCAGTGTTCATGACTCCACCATAAGAAAGACGCTGGGCAAAAACGGCCTGCATGGCAGAGTTCCAAGTCCAAAACCACTGCTGAACAAAAACAACATTAAGGCTCGTCTCAATTTCGTCAGAAAACATCTTGATGATCCCCAAGACTTTTGGGAAAATACTTTGTGGTCTGACAAGACAAAAGTTGAACTTTTTGGAAGGTGTGTGTCCCATTACATTTGGCATAAAAATAACACCGCATTTCAGAAAAAGAACATCATGGCAACAGTAAAATATGGTGGTGGTAGTGTGATGGTCTTCAGCACCTGGAAGACTTGCTGTGATAAATGGAAGCATGAATTGTGCTGAAGGAGAATGTCCGGCCATCTGTTGGTGACCTCAAGCTGAAAGCAACTTGGGTTCTGCAGCAGGACAATGATCCAAAACACACCAGCAAGTCCACCTCTGAATGGATGAAGACTTTGGAGTGGTCTAGTCCAAGTCCTGACCTGAATCCTATTGAGATGCTGTGGCATGACCTGAAAAGTTATTAGGTTTAAGGGGCAATCACTTTTTCCACAAAGAGCCATTTGGGTTTTTTCCCTCCCTAATAATAAAACGTTTCATAAAAAAATTGCACTTTGTGTTCAGTTGTGTTGTCATTGACTAATATTTAAATGTATTTGATGATATGAAACATTTAAGTGTGACAAACATACAAAAAAAATAAGAAATCAGGAAGGTGGCAAACACTTTTGCACACCACTTTCTAACATATTTAAGCAAAGTTGATAACTCATGTCAAGAGCCCTTTAACCCCACACAGACATACAATGTGAGACCCTGAGGGGTAATTTCTATGAAAAAATGCATACATGACGCGTTCTCCAAACCTGCAGAGATAATTACGAGTGTCTTCTATTCCACGTGCTTTGGTCTGCAACATATCAGAAGAGGCAAAAATGGCCATCACTGTTTTCCAAAGTCAAAGCTGATGTGTGTGAATGTCTCGTTTTGCCTACAACACAAAGATAACAGGTCTGCTTTCATCGGTGACTCATGAAATTTAAAAATATTTGCATTTGAGAGGCTGAAATCAGAGGATATTTCAAAAAATGATTAATCGAATACCAAAATAGTTGTCAATTAATTGTTGGGGCTTTAATCCACAATACTCCCATCAAACAGGAGACTCGAAGTAAAAATGTGCAGAAAGTAAAGTAAATATGCAAGCAACAGCTCCTTTCGGTCTCGGTTATGTCGACAACCCCTCGTGCTGACGTCAGTCATCCAATCGGAGGGCTGTCGAGATAAGCGTGTTCCACTGTGGAGCCGTGCTGACAGAAGAAAATCACTAACATTACTGTTAACGACAGAAACAGATGGATTTCCTGTTCCCCGAGTGCATAAATGCTCAGTTGCTGCTGCAACTCGTGTCAAGTTTCCGCAAGGCTTGACAGTTCAAATAAAGTTCGCCATCCTATTCCGCTCTGTTCTATTCGGGGGCCAAGAGAAGTTGTTGGATTCATTGCATCTCCAGCGCAGAGATCCATACACATTTGCGGACTGAATGTCACACAGTCTTGTTCGATGACAGTCTGTGTATTACTTATTGAGCTCACAGGGAGCACTGAGACCTCAAAATACACACCTTTTGGTTTATTCATAACGCCAAGATTTCATTTCCCCCACACACAGCCCTGAGAGGACTGGGGGGGGGGGGGGATGCAGAGAGACAGCAGACAGAGAAAGAAGACGTTAAAATGCAGGTGGGAGGATTTGTGAAATCACAGAAAAATGTGCAGAACAGAGAGAGTTATTGTAAACAGGCACTGCCTGGGAGTCTCTGTCATGTGACCATTTCCTCCCCGCCGACTATGACTTGAACTTCACATCAGGCCAGCGCTTAAGAAAAGGGTCAGGCATCTCATGGGAAATCTATAATCCGCACATTGCTTCATTATTTAACTGTCAATGGTAACAAAAAAAAGGTACTGAACTCTGCAGGACGTGAGAAATTAAAGCCATTTCGGAGACAATAACGGAGCTGAATGAGTTTAAAGTGAGCCTTCGACAGCTGAGCAGCTGAGAGACACAAGATTAGGTTTCAGATGGATGACAAACAAAGCGAATATCACCCGGACTGCAATGGGGAGAAAACGAGAAGGTGATGCCGTTACCAGATGGAGAAATAAATCAGTTTCTCTTACGAGAGGTCGCCTTCACTTTGAGGGCAGCTGAGTCATCAGTTCTACTGTTCTGTGCAGCTGGCTGTGTCCGGCCCGCCTCATTAAAGCCTCAGAGAAGCAGGTTTCACATTGGGCAGCCTGGTGGACGAACGCAAGTGGCTGGAAGTGCGTGTGTGTGTAAACTCCATGAAAGGTCCACTGAGGGTACTTCAGGGACACTCGGCAGGTAGTGGAGAGGTTTTACCACGCTGAGGCAAGTCAAGAGGTTACTCTTTGTTGTGTGCCGAGCGCCAGGAGGCACTTTGACCGGAGTGTGCCGTCATACACATGCTATGGAAATTTCATTGAGTTGAATGCTTGTTAAGAGGATGTTCACTAAGACACTCGAGGACACTTCTGACAGCCTCAGAGCAATTTTTACTTTACAAAATCTTCATCCACACCATTAAAAACAATCAAAAAAACGTGGAAAAAAATGCACTAAGCTGCAGCCTCTAAACACAAGACCACCTCAGCCAAATGTCACATCAAGGAAAAGGGGATTCATATGTATGGATTATTGGTAAAGTGGACATCACATTACTTCTGCTCTAGACTCCGCGTCAAATGGCAAAAATCCCTTCTGCCATTGTTCACTTCCAAAATCATCTAGCTTTTAGCCCTAAATAAACCTCACACACACGTATTAAATACATTTAACGGCAGCATAAAATGTATAGGTACCACATCATCTGCGAATAGTAGAGACAAGATCCTAAGGCCCTCAGACGCCTGCTCCTGCTTCGGTTGTATAAGGACCGTAAGGCATGTAGTAGCATGCCAGCAATCCCGTACACCCGGAGCACCCCCTACAGGACACCGCAAGGGACACAGTCGAATGCCTTTTCCAAGTCCACAAAGCACATGTAGATCGGTACCCTCCAGTACCCTTGCAAGGCTGTAGAGCTGGTCCAGTGTTCCGCAACGGGGACGAAAACCATTTTGCAGCTCCTGTAGCTGAGGTTGGACTAACAGTCGTAGCCTTCCCTCCAGCACCCTGGAATACATTCCCTGGGAGGCTGAGGAGTGTGATCTCCCTATAGTTGGAACACACCCTCCCGTCACCCTTCTTGAAAAGGGGACCACCACCCTGGTCTGCCAATCCAGAGGTACTGTTACCGACTTCCACGCAATGTTGAAGAGACGTGTCAGCCAAGACAGTCCCTCAACATCCAGAGCCTTGAGGAACTTGAGGAGCATTTTGACTACCCCAGATATCTCAGTCATGGTGATGGAACTGTCCGCATTCGTGTCCTCAGATTCTGCTTCCTCTATGGAAGGTATGTCAGTGGGATTGAGAAGGGCCTTGAAGTATTCCTTCCACCGCCCGACTATAACCTCAGTCAAGGTCAGCAGGCTTCCATCCCCACTGTAATCAGTGTGGACCGGGCACTGCTTCCTCTTTCTGAAGCCTCGGATAGTTTGCCAAAACCTCTTCGTGCTCCATGGCCTCACTGAACTCCTCCCACACTTGAGTTTTGCCTAGACCACCACCGAAGTCGCGTGCCGCTTGGCCTGCCGGCACCTGTGAGCTGCTTCAAGAGCCCCACCAGCCATCCATGCTCGAGAAGACTCCTTCTTGCTTGAAGGCAGCCCTGACCTCTGGTGTCTGCCATCGGGTTTGAGGCTTGCCGCCACGACTGCCGTGTCATGTTTGTGTCTTCCAAGTCTGTCCAGCATCCTCCCCTGCCATCTAATTCAACTCTTCACCAGGTTGTGATCACTTGACAGCTCAGCCCCTCTCTTCACCCGCGTGTCCAGAACATGTGGCCGAAGGTCTGTGACACGGGTGTCCTGGTGCCAAGTGCACTTGTGGACATCCTTATGTTCAAACATGGTGTTTGTTATGGACAAACTGTGGCATCTCAAGCAGCCCTCTGATAGACTCAAAAAAGGCTGGGTACTCTGAACTGCTGTTTGTGTACTCACAAACGACGGTCAGGGCCTTTTCCCCAACCCGAAGGTGTAGGGAAGTGGCTCTCTCGTTCACCGGAGATGACTCCAACACAGAGGCACCGAGCCGGGGGGCTGTTAATAAGCCCACACCAACTCTCTGCCTCTCCCCCACAGGTGGTTGGTCTACGGGGTGGCTTCTTCGGGCTGGTCCCGGCTGGGCCCACGGTCGGGTGTGGAACCAATTAACCACGATAAACAAAGGATTACTGTAAACAAATTTTTTGAACAAAAATCTGCAAATTTTCGGGGTCAGAAATTGCGAATGTCTGGGGATCCACTGCACATCTATTTTAATTATTAATGGCTTTGTTAGTAATCAATGAATAACTTGTGGAATTTAAAAACCAGCAGGAGATTTGAGTAAAGGAGCCCCGACTAGTAGTACTTTGACACCAAAATGGGCTGCATGTAGTGCAGTGTTCTACTTCTTGAATGAGTCTTGTGTTGATGGACCAAAGTGACGTTTTTAATGAATTTAGGGGAGTCCCTTTGTAACCACAAACCTGGGCGGTAAAATATTTATTCCTTCTAATAAAATATCTGTGCAAGTGTGGACGAGTTTGTTGTGGTCTGATGTTGGGTCTCCTTCCCAATGAACCAAAGGAACCTTGTGTCCTTCTGCGTCCTCTGCACATTAATCAGCCAATTATCAGTCTCGCCAGCAACAACAATTCACCATCCTTGCCCGGTGGCCCCCTAATCCAATCACCTACAGGGAACGGTTCATGGGAGGGGCTGTGATTGGATAACCTGGGGCTGGGTCACAGCGCCCCTGACCCCCTGCTTTGAATTGGTAATGATGCTAATGTTGTCCATATGGTGGCGTGCATGTGGACCACAGAACCAAGCAGAGCTGTACCCCACAGCTAATGGAGAGGCAGGGAAAAATGTCAGTAACATTATCACCCTGCTGAGGGCGAGGGGGCGAGGTTCTCCACGACACCACTCCCAGAACACACTTTAAATCCTCTTGACTAGACTGGGGTGGATAATCTCCATTTTCTATCTTGACCCGAAGGTTTGGGAATGAGCAATGAAACAATAAGGCTCATGTCTGACACTCAAGTAGGCGAATGCAAAAGGCAATTCTGTGGCTGCTGGTACATTTTGGTCTTGAATATGAATGCATCACCCCACCCAGATGTGCTTGCATTTGCAGAGATAAAATTGCATCTACAGATTGACATTCACTGTACTTTGCCTCAATTTCATCCCATCCTCTGACTAAGTACAACCCTCCCTCCATGCACTCCCATCTGTGAGGTGCTTTGCTTGTGAATTATCCAAAAGCACACACACACACACACACACACACACACACACACACACACACGCACACACACGCACATAATTTCCCTCCCATCCTTCCAGCTGCAGCCCCGGCCAGCTCTACACAAAGGCAGCCCAAATGTATGCTAATGAGAGCCAGGCCAATGGCGGAGCCGCACTCATTTTGAGAGGAAATGGCTTTCAATAATGGCTGCCCCCGGGGGGATTTTGTACAAAGTTCAGCTTCCACTTTGAAAAACACATTCGATTGACTGCCGTGTCTGCTTGCTCTCCGCCTCCTCCTGCTGTTTCCTTCACCTTGATGAAGAAAGAAAATGAAGTAACATTTTCCGAACATATTCAGGTCTCCTCCTCCTCCACGTTTAGGCTGCCAAGCTTCTCCAGATATTCTAAATCTTTCTTATGCCTTTTGTTGCGCTTCTTGAGGCAAATGAAATCTGTGCATGCGATGACTGGGCTGTTCTTTTCAATGTGTAATTAACGTCTCTAAGAGCAAGCTTACACTTACAAACAAACATGTGGAGCCTTGTTGAACCTGACGGGTAAAAATAGTGTTAGAGTGTGATGAAAGCTGCCTCTTTATGTTTCTATGACAGAGGGAACCGCTTATGTCAACAACCCATCTATGTTGACCGACTCATTTTAAATGTCTATTATTATTATTATTATTATTATTATTATATTATTGTTTATTTATTTGTTTTTTTATCATATTATTTATACAGAACTAAATTACAGCAGCAGTACAACTCATAAAAGGATCAAATAAAAATAAATGAAAAATAGATTAAAAAAAAAATCACATGAAAGCAAAATCTCAATAAAAATAATGCACAAATTGAGAAAAAAAAAACCATGTCAAACTGCCTAACGTTGCGACATCTTTTAGTATCGCCCATTCTTCCAAAGTTGCAAATAAATGTGCAAGCAATGCCTCGTTGCGGTTTCAATTTCGGTTAAGTTGACAATCAGTTATGTCAAATCAGTCATTCAGTCCGAGGGGTGCAGACATAAACACGTTCCACTTTGCTAGCAAACAATCTTTGGCTGGTTTGACTTTTCTTATTCAAGACAGAAACCACCTTAGAATATCATCGTGTAATTACAAAAACAATGCTGCCAATCATCATTATTTTTTCTAACTACCAAAAATACTCACATTCAGATGATTTAAAAATATCACCAGCAGTAGTTATAGTTCTAATTAAACTATCAAGTTTGAATTGAAGTCCCTTTTCTGCTCCATTATGTCCCCTCTCGGTCCTCTGAGTCGGTGTCTGCACTCCCTGCTGCCGTTTAGATCAGGCGGCCCAATAAGCCGTGAAATGACTTTCTCCCCTCATCTCCCTGCCGGTGTCCCTTCTACATTCATCCTGCGTCCTTGCATCACTCTGCCGCGTGGCACTAATGTGAAGCCTTCTATGGAGAACCGACGAGCCGCGTGTGTTTACGTTCCTAATTTGACAGGAGAGCAGCTAAACAAACACGAAGAGCGACTGCAGTAGTCGTCGTAAAGCCACATGAGAGGCCGCGCATGCTTGACAAGAGCCGAGCGTCCTCGGGCTGCTTCTCTGCGTGAGCCTCCTGCCGGTGCCGTGCTCTCTGGAGACCTGATCAGTCCTATTCCTGGGACGAGTAGACACTCCCAAGGCAAACACTCCAGATTTAATTATAAGCACCAAATAGGATTAGCCTGGGTCGAGTATGTCTGAGTGCGTATGCTCATGTGAGTGTGGGGCGAAAAGAGGGTGCAAAGACAGAAAGTAAGCCCCTCTTCTCCACTACACTCAGGAACAGAATACTAGTTCTTACCTATTGTGTGTGGGGTGTGGCCGGTCCACTTCTTCATATAAGTGAAAATGCCGTGACTCAGTGCCTCTGGGGGCCACCTGCAAGGAGAAAGAAAGAGGTCAGAAGTCTGATCTGTTGATTTACGAAGCCCAAGTCCACGTATGTTCTAGCATTTATGTTGACTTGGACAACTTGGAAAGAAAGTCAGTGAAATATGCAAAATAAGGATGCATGTCATGTCACGTCATAATCATTTTCAATCTTCTAAATGATTATTGTCGCTGTTTGTTAAACTTATTCAGCTTAAAACCCAAACAAAACATTTGGGTCCAGCCATACTTGTTCAAGTATAGTACCGTCGAAATAAAACCACAGACACAACCAGCGGGATTATACAAGAATTAAACCGCTGGATTTGATGAGAGTCCGGATAAAATGTGCCGATGCAGCACTTTATTATTACAGTTTGAGTCACTTATGGTCACAAAGGAACGACCCACCCGCACAGGAGCATAATGGCACCCCTTGTTTGTTTGTCATCCTCCGTGAACCAGGAAGTAGCCTGCTGCCTCACTAACAGACAACAGATTCAAGAGTTTTATTGTCATATGCATCGTAAAACAGGCAGTTATACTATGCAATGAAATTCTTATTCTGTTCATTCTCCCAAGAAAAGAAAGAAAAACACAAGAAAATGAATAAGAACATAAGAAACATAAATACCAATAAATTAAGCAACAACAACAGAAGAGACATTAATACAAGTAAATAATACAAATAAATAAATAAATAAATAAAGTGCTATGAGTGTGTGTGTGTGTTGCGTGCGGCGTGTGCGAGTGCTTCGTTGAGAAGCCTGATGGCCTGTGGGTAAAAGCTGTTTGCCAGCCTTGTGGTCCTGGACTTCAAACTCCTGTAGCGTCTGCCTGACGGTAGGAGTGTGAATAATGAGTGTTGTGGATGTGTGCTGTCCTTGATGAGGTTGTGTGTTTTGCGTAGGACTCTAGATTTATAAATGTCTTGCAGTGAGGGGAGGGCTGCCCCAACAATGTTCTGTGAGGTCTTGATCACCCGCTGGAGTGCCTTCCTATCACGTGTTGTACAGTTACCGTACCAAACAGTGATGGAGGCGGTAAGGACACTTTCCATAGTGCATCTGTAGAAGCAACTCAGGATTGTGGTGGACATGCCAAATTTCCTCAGTCTTCTCAGGAAGTACAGTCTCCTCTGGGACTTCTTCAGAATTTGTTGGGTGTTGTGAGACCAGGTGAGGTCCTCGCTGATGTGTGTGCCAAGGAACTTGAAGGTTTTCACCCTCTCCACCTCAGTCTCATCAATAAACAGGGGTCTATGCGGCTCCTTTTCCCTTGTTCTTGGATCGATGATCATCTCTTTAGTCTTATCTGTATTGAGAAGGAGATTGTTATCACGACACCAAGCTATGAGGTCCGCCACCTCTCTTCTGTATGATGTTTCAACACCACCAGTGATCAGGCCGATGACTGTAGTGTCATCCGCAAATTTAATGATGCTGGTGTTGTTCTGGGAGGCCACGCAATCGTAGGTGAAGAGCGTGTAGAGGAGTGGACTCAGCACACACCCCTGTGGGATCCCAGTGCTCACAATTCTTGAGCTGGATGTGCGATTGTGGACTCTGACTGACTGGGGCCTGCCTGTGAGAAAGTTAAACACCCAGTTACAGAGGGAGGGAGACAGGCCAAGTGTGAGGAGCTTATTTGTGAGTTTGTGGGGGCTGACTGTATTAAAAGCAGAGCTATAGTCTATAAATAGCATTCTGACGTATGTGTCCTGGCCCTGTAGGTGAGAAAGGGCTGTGTGGATGGCAGTGTTGACTGCATCATCCGTGGACCGGTTCTGGCGGTATGCAAACTGTAGAGGGTCCACAGTTGCCGGGATGCTCTTTTTGATGTGGGTCATGACTATTCTTTCAAAGTACTTCATTACAATAGGAGTGAGTGCTATAGGGCGATAGTCATTCAAGCACAGCTTAGCCTTGGCAGCGTCCTGTGCTCTACCGAGTGACACTCAAATTTTACATGATAGAAATATAGAAGCAAACCAACTTATGGTGGCCTAAGACTTTTGCATAGTGAAGCAACATCGCCACACGCCCGTGAATGTACAGAAAAACAACAGAACAAACAAAAACTTGAATCAAATTCCCTGTGGAAAGATACTGAGTGCCTGCTGACACAATAAACAATCCAAAAAAATCCTCGGTCCGGGAAAAAGAAGATGCTAGTAATTAGGGATATTATAGGCCGATAACATCAGATATGCCTTTATTAGTCCAACAAGGGGAAATTCCAGGTTTACAGCAGCAAAAAGCAGGGTACAAAGAGCATACAAAGTGCAAAATGAAGGTAATACTAATCAAGAAGTTATACAGTATACGCTGTTTACGGCTGTGTACATGTTGAGCAAGCCACAGGTGTATGGCACAGTTATTGCACTTGGTTATTGCACGGTTATTGCACGATTATAGCACAGTTATTGCACTTGATTATTGCATGGTTATTGCACGGTTATTGCACGATTGTAGCACAGTTATTGCACTTGATTATTGCACGGTTATTGCACTTGGTTATTGCACGAATATAGCACGGTTATTGCACTTGTTTATTGCACGGTTATTGCACAGGAATGACATTAAAAACTTTGTTCTCATACGAATGTTTGTGCCTCGTAGAAACATGCAACTTTTCAAATTGTATTATACTATCATATATATTATATATTATACACTATTAAACTTGTGAAATTATGATTAACACTACCCTGTCGTACTTATTGATAGTAGGACAACATGTTCTTTCAGTCAACTATTGGTCATCATTTTTCTTAAATGACTATTTTGTGATTGCATACTGCGTATTTGTCTTATTTTGAAAAAAAACCCAAAATTTATTGTGAAATGCATCCAGTGGCATCACTGTAAAAGAAGCATCATGTGTTCATTCAGATGTGACCTGACACATTTGATCTCGGTATCGAAAATGAAGTGCTGGACAATATCGGTACAGTCGTCGCTCGCTGAATGCGACTGTGTATCAGGTAGTGATAGGTAACAGCCATCCATCCATCCATCCATCCGTCCATCCATCCATCCATCCGTCCATCCATCCATCCAGCCCTCCCCTACAGTTTATCCTGTTCAAGGTCACGGGAAGCTGGAGTCTGCAGTTGACTTGAGGCGAAAGGTGGCCCTCACCCTGGACTGGTGGCCAGTCAACCAGGGTGAATACAGGCTACATACGGACACACAACCATTCGCACTCACATGCACGCAGATACTGAGTGGGGGCTGAAGCCATGCTGCCTGCAACTGAAGCCAGGTGAGTCAACCGCTACAAAATTGACACAAAATAATGAGGATCAAAAAGGAGTCGAAAAGCAGTATAAGCGGCTTTAGATGAAATATCTGTGTTAAAAAAAAAGTGTTAGCATGTGGCCTTACAGTTTCAGTGAAGTCAAACAACAAAGGAAGACGGAATGGAATGCCCCACATGTGGTAACACAAACACATGTGACCACAAGCAAGCGCTGCGTCTTCATGATGAACATGTGTGTGGGTTTCACACAAACACAGGCTTCATGAAAAAGAAAATGTATGCGGGGTAGGGCGGAGGGGGGACACACCCTCGCTACCTCCCTGCCAAGTGGCTAAAAAAAGCCACCCGGCATAAAAGCGGAACTGCTATTTTGGCGCACAACTGCGTTTTGACACCAACTTGAAGAAGACCAGCGAAACCGTCGACACAAGCGAGGATGACAACCAACGTGTGCTAAGTCATCGTCTCACCACGATCAACCGGAGTTGTTCCCAGTGCAACAGAAGGGCAACAAATGAGAGGAAATGAGCAGATAATGTTTGAGCAGAGAACACAGGGAGTGTGGTGAGAACAATGCAAATCATGTCAGGCCTTCAAAGCAACCAGCATTTGATGAGTCGGGCAGCACCACCCTTACGAAGACGCCAAAAGGAACAGGCACCCACAAGCGGGGAATATCTGAGGCTAGATAAATGTGGACAAGATGAGGGTTAAAAACAAGACAAAAAGCGGACGATGAGTGATGCGGGAGCCTGGGGGGGCCAGGGTGTGTTGGTGCATATACTTCTAATTATCTACAATCCAAGTCCTGGACTGAGTTTTCCGATCCAAACAAAGGCTGTTTACTCCAAGGACAGTTCATCCGTCAAACCTGCCACACTGTTGTATAACACCGCCGCGCATGACGCTCACATGAACACCGGCAGACATTTACAAGATCACTGACAAGCATAAACAAGCAAGCGCAGGTCATTGGGCAACACACGTGGCACACGGGGTGACAGCACAAACAAACACAGCACATTGAGCCCCGACCACTGCACACAGGGCTGCTTTATGACGCTATTCTATAAAGTCATTGGGAACGCCAGCGTACACCAGCACATATCATTAGCATGTCTCAGTGCTGCGGGGAGCGCTAATGTTTCTCGATGGGAACACCAGAGTCAGGGCCTGGCCGAGGCAGCCGCTCGCCTCACTTCAATGGCTTTGTGCCTCGTGCGTGCACACGTTGGAATATTATGTCTTAGCAGGCGGACTTAATGGGATGACAGAACGGGAACATTCCATCTCGGCGTGGCAGTTTTGTGCACATTATGCAAAGAGATGCATAATGTCAGCAAAAGGGAACATTAGTGGCAGCAACACACTGGGACTCAGGTGGAAGACCTTCCGTGTGTGTTTGTGTGTGCGAGAGAGGACGTCTGGTGTGTGTGTGTGTGTGTGTGTGTGTGTGTTGAACAAAGTGCAATGCATCTTCTCAGTTTGATATGCAGGAGAAAGAAAAGAGGCCAAAGGGGAGATGGAACATGATGGGGAGGAAGTAGGGGGGGAAGTGTGTTTAGACAAAATGAGTAAAATTCTTTGTATTATATTGATTGTATTACCATAATGGCCTGCAGGCAGGGTCTCGATGATCCCTTTTAAATCACACACAAGCACACACTTGCACGCACACACACAAATGGATGCTATTCACACAGAAACCCATTTCTCCAAATCTGACGGCCACCTTGCAGTGGCAGAAAATGTGCCTTAAAACAATATAAAGTGGTGCATATAGTGTTTGCCCCTTTCCTGATTTCTTGTTTTTTTGCATGTTTGTCACACTTTGAGATCAAACAAATTGAAATATTAGTCAATGACAACACAACTGAACACAAAGTTTTTAAATGAAACTTTGTATTATGAAGGGAGAAAAAAATCCAACCAAAATGACCCCAAGAGCGCAGTGACGACTCATCCGAGAAGTCACAAAAGACCCCACGATAACATCCAAAACACTGCAGGTCTCACTTGCCTCACTTGTCAGTGTTCATGACTCCACCATAAGAAAGACACTGGGCAAAAACGGCCTGCATGGCAGAGTTCCAAGACCAAAACCACTGCTGAACAAAAAGAACATTAAGTCTTGTCTCAATTTAGCCAGAAAACATCTTGATGATCCCCAAGACCTTTGGGAAAATACTTTTTGGAAGGTGTGTGTCCCATTACATTTGGCGTAAAGGTAATGCAGCATTTCAGAAAAAGAACATCATACCAACAGTAAAACATTATGGTGGTAGTGTGATGGTCTGGGGCTGTTTTGCTGCTTCAGGACCTGGAAGACTTGCTGTGATAAATGGAAGCATGAATTCTGCTGAAGGAGAATGTCCGGCCATCTGTTGGTGACCTCAAGCTGAAAGCAACTTGGGTTCTGCAGCAGGACAATGATCCAAAACACACCAGCAAGTCCACCTCTGAATGGATGAAGACTTTGGAGTGGTCTAGTCCAAGTCCTGACCTGAATCCTATTGAGATGCTGTGGCATGACCTTAAAAAGGAAAAGCCTCCAATGTGGCTGAATGACAACAATTCTGCTAAATTCCTCCCCAGCGCTGGAAGAGACTCATTGCAAGTTATCACAAACGCTTGATTGCAGTTGTTGCTGCTAAGGGGGGCCCAACCACTTATTAGCTTTAGGGGGCAATGACTTTTTCACACAAAGACATGTAGCTTTGGATTTGTTTTGTCCCTCAATAATAAAAAGCTTAATTTAAAAACCGCATTTTGTGTTGAGTTGTGTCGTCATTGACTGATGTTTACATTTGTTTGATGATCTGAAACTTTTAAGTGTGACAAACGTGACCAAAAATAAGAAATCATGAAGGGGGCAAACACTTTTTCACACCACTTTATAATGAAACCGTGGTTTTTGTACGCCCGCTTTTGTCAATGAAAATTGTTGCCAAGCATTTGTCTCGGGTTTCATACACTCTCGCCGTCATTGTACGGCCAAACAACAAGGCATCCACTCGTTGGTGACTCAGTCCCTGTGAAGAATGGATAATGGTTGTTTCCGAGTCGGGACAGTATAGACAGATTCCCGCCGGGAAATCTTTGAATCATCTTTATTATGTGTGTATGGGTGGTTTATTAAAGAACACACACAGAACAATGAACAACTCTGTATCCGTCTCCTTTCCTCCTCCGAGCAGTGTGCGCGGTGCACTGATGAGGCATTCAAGAGCACTGCATATTTCTGCATTAGAGGAGTCTGTGCTCCCCACCATGTTCACCAAGTCTTCAAT
Organism: Dunckerocampus dactyliophorus; assembly: GCF_027744805.1. NCBI lineage: Eukaryota > Metazoa > Chordata > Actinopteri > Syngnathiformes > Syngnathidae > Dunckerocampus > Dunckerocampus dactyliophorus. Next base: position 49,406,399 of record NC_072819.1, on the reverse strand, counting down.
AAAGGTAAAAGTGATGTTAAATGTTCATTTATCAATTTTGTGGTCATTTCTATGTACACTAATCCCTCATTCATCGTGATTATTTGTTTCCAGACGCAACCATAATAAGTGAATTTTCGCCAAGTAGGATTCCTTATTTCTAAATGGAATATTTTCATAGTTAGAGCGTAGAAAACCTGTTTACAACCTTCTAAATACCGTTTTTAACATTATTAGAGCCTTCTAGGCATGAAATAACACCACTATAGTCACCTTTACACTTGCATTACCCAATATTTTAGACATCATAAGAGGAAAATAAGCCATATAAGACATAAATAAGATTTGTTCTTGTGTGTGTTACATGTCCCGTTGCTAGGGAAGCAGAGTGAGTGGTGGACAGGAAGTGACGCCGGGGGCTCAGAGCTGAGTTTTAGCTAACACCTGTGTTTTTATTCAGGATTTTTATACAAGATTATTGTACCTATTGTGAGATAATTCAAACCTGCAATAAAAGCCTGTTGTTCCGGATGCCTTATATTAGTATTCTTAGTTCATTTAGCTCATTTAATTCATTCTTTTATGATGAAAAATAATTAAATTATGCAAAATTTCCTCAATACACTAGGTCCCCAACTTACAAACACAATTGGTTCCAGACGACCATTCTTATGTCGAATTGTTCTTAAGTAGGGGAAAAGGTCATATTAGCAATGATATAGGTACTACATGTACGTGTATACATATACAGTATATGTGTATGTATGTAAATATGAGTTTGGATGCAGTAGTAATATTAAACCAGGATCATTAATGAAAAAAACAATAATAAAAATGATATAATCATATGAAATGATAAATGTTATTTACCTTTGAAAAGGAGTGGTCGAGCATACGTCGTTGTGGAGGAGGAGGAGGAGGAGGAGATATTGGAAAAAAAGTACAAATTGTCATCGTGGTTAGACTCTTCTAAAAGAGGTAGTGTTCTGTGGGTGGTGTAGAATTAAGCAGGCCTATTAACTCTTCATAAACTTTAATCACACGCTCTGTCCGGGTTGTATCATTTAGCGTTCCATTTAGCTTTATCTCTTGAACTCTTCCTGTGTTGGTCCCATTAGCAGTGGCACAGTGCCCTCTACTGGTCAAGCATGTACAGTAGCAGTATAAATACTGATGGAGCGACTACAAGGCAAAATAAAATAAAATATAGACCAGTCGGCTTGTGTTCGTATCCGCGAATGTTTGCTAGTCGGGCGTTCGTACGTTGGGGACCTGGTGTATACATATTTTTGGATTAATAATAGGCCGTATTCAGCAACAAAACAGCATGATTTATTCATTCATATATTTTTTTAAGCCAAGAAATTTAAAGAGTGAAGTGGCGAGGGACGACTCTATTTCGCTTTGTTTTCTGCATGTAAAGCGACAATTATTCTCTATAAAATCTGTTTTTGTTCTCATTTCTGAGTGTTTTATTAACTGGATTTCCATAATTTCTCATGGAACAAAATTGCTTCAATTTTTGTCGGATGTTTTGGAAAAAGTTAATGACAAAAAAAACAAGGTCCCACTGTAGTGTGGAAAAAAACAACAAACAAACTTCAATGTCACCATGGAAACTACTGAAAACACAAATGAATGTGGCCCGGTTGAAGGTCTGGTCGGAACACACAAACAAAAGAGTCATATGATAAAGCAAAGCAGAAAAGGTGGTTCCCAAGCTGATGGTTGCGTTGTGCACCAGCGTGCATGAACTCACGGGCAATACAAAGCAGAATCTTCCAATCAGCTTTCAATACTGCACAATCTCTTTCTTGTAAAGTATGTCATTGTGTTTGGCTGAGTGAGCACCTAGTTACTCTTTTCCATTTTCCCCCAAATTAGAGAGCTCTCCTTTGACGGTGCCAGATGAGGCGCACACACACACACACACACACTGGGGTGTCACAGCTGTCACATTCATCACAAAGTATTGCTGGAGCTCAGGAAATGAATTTCTTGGCGCACATACAGGCTTTGATGCAATGTTGTGATGCTCACATATACAACAAGCCTCCAATGAGAGTCCAAAAGCTTTGACACAAAGCCCAAGCTTTGCATTCTGCCACTGAGACGCACAAACTGGTCTTCTCCAAGCAGCTTTCCTTCGCCTTCTCTTCCTAAACGGTATAATTAGCATCCTGTATTGCCTTCTATATTCTTTTATATACTTCTATCTTTCCTCTGCCTCCTCGCGTCCGCCATCCATCTGGGATGCTAATTAAGCATGTGTTGCATTGTGCAGACGACTATCGTCATGCAATCTCTTGTTCCGCAACCCAATGCTGGCAAAGGCGGCTTTTTCCTCTTCACTGGTCGTCTACAGCGAGCAGATGCTCACTCAGCCACATCACAAAGGAACCAAGACTGACACCCTGGCATAACTTTGTGCACTGGCAGCATTCACTTTAAACAACATGGTTGCCATGATAACCGGACTTATGGAAATACCAGAACGTAAATAACGTACATTGCAAAGGTAGCCCTTGGCTTACAGAATGCCATACAAAGTTGTGCGTGCGTGAGAGAGATGGAGAGAGAGCGAGCGAGCGAGCGAGAAAGACACTCCCCCCCCCCCCCCCCCCCCCCCCCCCCCCCCCCCCCAGCAAACACTCACACCTGGACACTCAGCTAAAGGGCTCGTTAGCTGGAGATGGTGTACACACACACACACACACAGGAATGCAGTCCATTTTGGTAACAGGTATATCTGCTACTAATTCATTGTTTCCTGTTTGTTTTGCCTTAAACTCACCTTGGGATAGGGCTGGCGACATGGACCAAAACTCATATCCTAATATATGTATGTTGAATATCCACAAACAATATTGATATATCCCAATATTTTTTCCACTAAGTGAGTTTAGCGTAACGCAAGTTAAATATGCGTGCAAATTTGTTTTATAAAAAAGTACAAAATCTTAGAGAAAAATAGCTGCCGAGTGCAAACAACGGAGCCGTGAATGAATGAGTCTCCTGCAAGAAGCAAGCTACCAACGTAACAAGATGAACATCCATAGCTGCACGGACGCTGACGCTGACGCTGCCTGATGATTGGATAATGTGTCTGAGGCAAAATCCCTTTTTGATTGACAGTGAAATGAGCAAATCAGCGACCTTGAAGTATAAACCTCCACCAGCATTTTCCAAGCTTTTCATTCCGTTGTTCTGAACTGATCCGGAGACTTTACCGATCCCCAGCGACTTTGTCTTTGTTAAAAACGATTAGCGTTGCGTTTGGCGACTCTCTTTTTTTCACTCTGCGCTTTCTTCCCCCAACGAGCAGCGGCAGCTGCTGAGCTTCTCCCCCCGTCACTCACACTCAAACAGTGGCCTCGTGCAGCAGCTCCAGCTGCTAGCAAGCTGCACATCATGGCAGATACTAAGTAAACAAACACATTTATGATGTAGGCTGGAAAAAAATGAGCTTCCCCTCCTTGAATGACCAGCAGCCGCCACTGTATTGCACATAAACTCTAGTCTTCCCTCGTTTATCGCGGTCAATTGGTTCGCGATAAGTGAATTTCCGCAAAGGTAGGATTCAATATCAGTAACAGTAACAGTAACAGTTTTCGTAGTTACAGTATATGACCTTCTATGATTTTCACCATTATTAGATCCCTGGAGACATGAAATAACACCCCTATACAGTAGTCACCTTTACACTCCCAATATAGTAACTCCCAGTATAGTAGTAATGATAAGTGGTAATAAGACATAATAACTCATACGTTACTTCCTTGTTGTAGTATCTCAAACGTAATGCGGGTCAATCGCATTACAAAAAACAAGATCAATGTCAGCCCATCATCCATCATCACTATGTCACTTAATTTATATACATGCATCTGGGATAGATCTGTCTAGTTAGCATCCAATTTATTTATTCTAAACTTAAGAAAGGGTTTGAAACTGAGTGGGAAAGTACGACGCCAAAAAGGTAACACTTCCACACGGAATGGGTGGAGAGGAGAACGTTTTTTTCCACTACGTCACGTCAGACTCTGCATCCATGGCTCACTCTGCAGTGCAAGGTGATGTAATGTGGGGTAATGTAACATTACTGACGCCTAGTGAGCAGAATACTGCATATGACTTGTCTTTCAATATTTTTTGAGTAATAACAGGCCATAGTCAACCATGAAACAAAGATCATTTATGAATACATTTTTTTTTTAAACACGATAGCGTGAGGGAGCAATGTTCGCACCGCGATGTAGCGAGGAATGGACTGTAGTCCGTTTGTAATGTACCGTATTGTTTCGTGAAATCGAGCCCCTAAACAAAGCACCCTATGCATCGCTGAGTCAACATCCGGGCATTGAGTGTGACTGTTAAATAACCCACCATGGGGCCAAAGACCATTGCAAGTGTCTGCACTTTGACGAAGAAGGTGAAAAACACTGTTGAATTTGATCTTGCCAGGATGTACGGGAAGTCATCATCAATAACTTCCATCCATTTGTCATTTCGCATAATTTGGTATTTTTTCCTGCATGTAAAACTGCAATTATTCCCTATAAAATGTACTTTTTGTTCATATTTTTGGGTGTCCCGAACGGATTAATTGGATTTACATGATTTCCTACATTACATGATTTACATGATTTCCGTACACTTTGATTTTCGTCAAAACCTTTTGGAACCAAAAATAACAAAAACTGAGGTACTGCATCACCTTGATGCTGTAATTATTCAATACAAAAAAACACCTTCAAAAACCTCTCTGAGGTTCCTAAGCTACATGTTTGACTGTTGTTTAGAATCTACAGTCTGTGCGCATCCTAAACCGGTTCCATGTGTGTATCATTTTGTGTGTGTGTGTGTGTGTGTGTGTGTGGCCATGGCAGTGGCCCTGAGGTGTTTATTTACTTGAACAGGACCCATGCTGAGCTCCTACCCTCAGCAGGTTTGTTTGCCTTGACCACTGCTTACCGAAATAACATCCCAAAGCATGTGTGTGTTACTTCCACTCTAGGTTAGAATACGTGAGTCCTCTGCCGTCTCTCATAGGTACTAAAAAAGGTCGGGGCGGCCGCTGCTGTATTATATTCTCTGAGGTCACAAGACTGCAAAACGCTAACATGAATTAACACATTTTTTTACTTGTCTTAGATTTTAAAAAATGCCCTTAGTTGACATTCCTCATGTTAAATGCCACAGCTATGTCATTATTTGCTGGATTCATTGCAGCGGGAGGCAAATGATAACAACAAAAAAGGCCATCAACTTTCACTCCCGGGCAGCTCGAACCTCTTGAATCCGAACACACGTTGCAACACGGCTCTTTGCTCGTGAGGCAGAGACGAGCCTTTGTTGGCTCGTAAAGGGAAAAGGGAGAGCAGCTGCACAGCATCCGAATGAAGAGACTTAAAACAAAAGCCAGCAGAAAGGAGAGCGTGCTGAGCCTCTGGGAAGTTCTGCAAGGCTGAGAGGAGGGCTGAGAGGATTCCGTGGATGGAATAGCTCATTGTGACTTTGCACAGGGGAAAGACATTCAAAATGGTTTTGAGTGTGAAAACTGCTGCGAGCTAAGTGGGCAAGGAAACCTCACTCTGGAGCGAGATGTTCGTCTTCTTCTGCCTCGAGTCTGTCTGGAGAAAGCGAATGTGGTCTGTTATCCAGCAGCTGGTTCTGGTAACTTTTTCTGGGTTATTCTGGGTTTATCGCCGAAAAAACAACTTGTGGAGTGGCCTGTGTAATTATGCAGGCCAGAATAGCGCACAGTCCGGTCCAGAGAGCAAGTCGGCCTTTAATTAGCAGCGACTTTGAGCGGTGCAACAGGTTAGACGTGTAAGGGAATGAAACTTGACATGGTGAAAGGCCACAGTGTGTGTGTGTTCTGTGATCTCAGGGGGGGTCCATGGTCTAATGCATCTCTTTTAGTCGCTGAATCATGAGAAACTCTATTTGTGTATGGGCGTGTGCACAGAAGCTTTCACCATATATTTGCTTCCTGCACAGAAATGAACTCCTTCACTGTGGCCATAGCTGAAGTTCGATGGTGACGCTATGTGCGTGCATGTGTGCATCCACTTTCAGTACATGAGTGTTTGCGGTATGCTACCTCTTAAACATCTGTTATAAAACCCAAGTGGTTTGTGGAAGTCAGTCATGACTGCATTTTGTTCAGAAACTTGCTTGTGAAAATGGAAGTGAACACTCGAGCCAAAAAATGCAGCTTGTGTGAAAACTCTTGGTGTTGTGCGTGCCAGAATACCAAATTGTAACCCTAGCCTTACCTCCTTGTTCATTAAAACAGTGCAGGTGCGTCAGTGAAACATTATATCACGTCCACACACTAATATGTGCACATACGCACACATAAGGCATATGCTCACCTGATGAAAACTAACATTAGCGCTGCCGCCTTCAGAGAGACACCCCCGGACCAGCTGCTTGCTATCACTCTATCACCTCCTTCCACAAATGAATGGGATTAGACCGCCCACTTTCACTCTCTTCAAGTCATCTTCCATGGATGTACGCACTGGTGTATAAGCCGCACCCACTACATTTATAAGAAAAAACAGTATGTACACATATAAGCTGCACCGGTGTATAAGCCGCACGTGTCCGCGTCATAAAATGGCACATTGTGGCGCGCACGGGTACGTGATGACTAGGCAGCTCTTTATTTGCCAGGAGCCAACCATGAGCTATGAAAAAACTCACGACAACTTCAAGATTCAAGATTCAAGATTCAAGAGAGTTTTATTGTCATGTGCATAGTACAACAGCAGTTATACCATGTCAACCCATTGGACATTGCAGGAGATTACTTTACTCAATATAACAGTCTGACTCACGGTGTCATCTTACAAACAACAATAAAGTCATCACACAGCAACTTAACACTCAAAATGTATACCTAATAAATATACAAACATCTACCATGTACATGTAGATGTGCTTTGTTTGAGCAAAGCATTTCACTGGAAGACAAGCAACATAGAAAATGGATGACGCTGCAATGCGCCATCCATAAATCCATAAAATTATGCAAACAAAACAGATTGCCATCCAAATATAATACATAAATATATATATACACCTTATACTCTTCGCAAAAGTAAGGAAAAGTCAAGTTAAATGTTCAGTTGTCCATTCATTTGGCATGTGTAATAATTTTTGCATTATTTTCTGCATCATTATTGTCTATAAAATGTCTTTTGTGTTAAAACTTGTGGGTGTCTGGAACGGAAAAGTAACGCCGCGTTTCAGAAAAAGAACACCATACCAACAGTAAAATATGGTGGTGGTAGTGTGATGGTCTGGGGCTATTTTGCTGCTTCAGGGCCTGGAAGATTTTCTTTTTCCTTCTGCTGAAGGAGAATGTCCGGCCATCTGTTGGTGACCTCAAGCTGAAAGCAACTTGGGTTCTGCAGCAGGACAATGATCCAAAACACACCAGCAAGTCCACCTCTGAATGGATGAAGACTTTGGAGTGGTCTAGTCCAAGTCCTGACCTGAATCCTATTGAGATGCTGTGGCATGACCTTAAAAAGGCGCTTAATGCTGGAAAAGCCTCCAATGTGGCTGAATGACAACAATTCTGCAAAATTCCTCCCCAGCGCTGTAAGAGACTCACTGCAAGTTATCACAAACACTTGACTGCACTTTTTCACGCCACTGTATTTTGAAGATGGTTTCTTGTGTATGTCGGTTCCAAATGTTTGAATTTGTTGTGTGCTATCTTGGGCATATTTGGCTGAAACCTTCCCCCATTCCCATCCTAGATCATAGTTGAAATGAACGAATGAAAGCCGTGGTGAAGGTCTGCACTGCATTATAGGAATGCACTCGTTTGTTTGGCATTTAAGGGCGTTCTTAAAACTCATGTGTCGTCCTTGGACGCTACTGTATTTGCAGAACATGTTTAATTTGGGAATTCTCCTTCTCCAAGGACACTTGAGCGACATTCTGTCACCTGAAACCATCAAGTTGTCTCTTCCTGGCCTGCTGTAGTTCCTGTCAATGCCTCCGTGCGTCTGTCAGCACTTCCATCCCATCTGCCTCCTCCTCATGCCAATCCTGCTCCCGTTAGATGTTGTTTTCTCTCATCCTTCCCGTATTCTCCCCTCGGGCTCCATTTTCTTCGTATTTGCTTCGGCTTTGCTCTGTTGCTTTGTCATGTTCTCCCTTCCCCTTGTTTTTCCTCACAAACATGTCACATGTTCCCTCATCTCCTCTCGCTCCCCTTCCTCGTTTCCCATTGTCAATTTACCGCCACCGCGTTCTTCTCCCCGCCTCAGGTCCTCCGCTTGTCTGCATGAGCAGCTTTTTGGAGGGTCACAGCGCTGGCGGCTTCCCCAGCAGCAGGCTCGCACAGCGGGATCCGTCAACGCCTACATCCACTCCACCTGTGCTTCGTGTTGCAGCCCGGGAGGTTGACAACACAAGGTGTGCTAGGGGAGGTACTTATCAGGTCTAAGTGGAAAGTTGTTTGTGCACAGTGGGAGCTGATGCCCCCTCACAACAATACGACATATTGCCGCTAACGGGGGGAACAATTTCAAGGCAAGACAGATAATATCTTTGTGATGTTTCTATCGCACACATTCAAATCAAATCAAACTTTATTTATAATACATTTTCATTCATTAGGACACAAAACCCTATCAGGGGCTTCGCCTCAGGGTACACAGATCACCGGTGCCTAAATGTGCGTGCGTGTGCATCTGTGAGAGAACGTACGCCATCGATCACCGTGACAGGCGGGTGTGCGTTTACTTAATGATGTGGGGGTTTATATATGAAGTGATGGCCGACATGCGGGTGGGGGAGTGAGTGAGGAAGGGGTCGGTGGGAGGGGGGAGCTGAGGCCGCGGCAGCCCAAGGATGTGACATTAAAATATCATCAAGGTGATGGATGCCGGCACCACTCACAACATTAAAGGGAAATGCAAAAAAAAGAACCAGCTGTGCAACAGAACTGAAATCATGACGTGTGGTAATGACTTTGTCGCCGGGTGCGTGCCACCCTGCACCTGTGAGTTCCTGTGACTTCATTAAGGAGTCACGGGTGCTACCACTGTTGCTTTCTTGTTTGACATCCCCATAAACATCCTCAGCTTTTTAAATGCAAACTCTGGCTGCTTCACTGCTGAGGCACGAGCAATAAACACTTGCACATCCAGTGATGACCAGTAGGGGGCAAACGAATGAAAAACCAAATAAATTACAGCATTTCGTGGGTACATATGTGCTCCCATAAACAAATAAAAAACTTAATTTAACACGAAGTGCGCTGCGGAAGAATACACAATGTGCTTAATGGCGGCCATAGAGTGTGTTCAGATGGTCGGAAATCGCAAAATTCTCTAGCCTATACAGTACAGTTCAGTTAGTATCAAATTATAGAATTAACTGCAATTAATTAGTCATATTTAGTGCATTATGTTTTTTTTTTTTTTTTTTTTTACTTTACCTCTTACTACTACTTGCCTTGTTATAACAATCCATTTTATGCCTTGGACTTCTTGTGATTGGGTGGAAAACAACAGTCGCAACACGAGGTGGACATTGACTGGCTGCCATTGTATTTGGGCGTGTTTAGCATCAACTGATTGGCTCCAATTTTAGTTGGGAGGGCAAGGTGAGGACCGGCGAGTAGCGGATATCGCTACTCGATCGGTACCAAAAACACTACGTCACTTCCTCCACTCACACATTTTTACAACAGCGCTTCTGCAACACCACGTGCTGTGATATTTACTATTATTTTTAAAATTGATAAACATAAATGGTCAATAACCATACTTTATAAATGTAATATATTGTTGTTTTTTTTCTTAGTGACACTTATTAAAAGATTTCGCCAGCATGCAGATGTTTCTCTCGTCTTTATTCACCAAGAGTGACCCAAAGTGAAAACGTACCCGATGCACGTGTAATCCGCGTGACTAAATACAAATACAGATACAATGAAATGAATGAAATGAAATGAAACAAAACCTAAAATGCCGTGACGTTTGAATGTACACAACAGCAAGCAGAGTACAAAGATGGCTTTGTCCGCGTACCGGCAGCTAGAATATTTTTCTAAACGGAGCAATACCATCCATCCATCCACCCATTGATTGCTAGCTAAATGATTTTTTGTTTTTGTCTGCAGGTTTTCAGTGCTGGAAAAAAGCCTTATAATAATTCATACAACCAAGAAAGGAGGCTTTAATTTCTCCACTTTGCACAATGGATATGATATCCTTTTTTGAAACTACTAAGGTTTTTTGGGGGTGGAGGAGTGACATATGTTGCACATGTGTATTACAAATTGGGTTACCCAACACGTGACTGCCAAAAACTAGGCTGACCGGATGTAGATGCGCAGAAAAAAACGTGACAAGATTTCTCATTCAGAAAAAAGGCACTAGGACTGGGACAATAATAAAAAAATTAATTAATCAAACAATAAATTAAAATGAACTCAATCATTTTTGCCGGCTTCCGTATATTTGCATGTGCATGCGTGTCTGTTTCCCTCGTCTCTCGCCTTCAAACAGGCGGGAAGAGGCTTCACGCTGTGCATTGGTTTCAGCACCTTGCCTCGTTTGCTCTGTAGAACAACGTCATGAGCGGAGTGAGCCTCTTTGTCAGTCATACTGTCTCTTTTTTTTAAAAACATTTTTCATTGTACTTTTCTTGAAAGCAGTGGTTCTCAATTATTTACTGTCATGCACCCACTGGGGGACAGAAATGTTCTCACGCTTGAGGCATAATTAGCCTTTAGCTCGTTAGCCTTCTGTTGCTAGTGAACAATTAAAACTGACAAGTGAAATAATTCCCAGAGTCACTTTCATGGCAAATGTTGATCCAAAATTGGAGGAGAATGTGAACGCCAGGCTGGCATGGAGGTTTCGAGACAGAGTCGACATTTTTATGTGTATCAATTACCGGCAGATTTTTACCAGGAAAAAAAGTCGTCGTGCTCTTTGCAAGTTAATTGGCCATCACAATGTTAAAGAGAGGCTGGATTTTGCATAAAGTTGAAGATGATGGTGAGATATTGCCATAATTACAAGTGTGACCTATTCACAGACGTGGGGAACATGGGGGAATGGTCAAATTAGAGGGGGGTAGATGGACAGAGACACAGAGAGTTTGGCGAGGACTGGCTGGTTTTAGCTTTATGGACGTGTACACACCCACACACGCGCTGCCACACACGTGAAAACTTAAAAGCCAGGGTCAAATACGCTCAGTTCAAACGAGCTCGCCACAGTCACACACACTGTGCGTCTGCAGACAGCTAAAAGAATAAACAGGAGACATGAATAGATATTGTAACCAGACTCTTATGTTTATGTCTCCTTTGCTTAGCTTACTACTTGGGATCACCCGGCTCACACGAGCAAATGGAGAAACTCACCTTCGCTTTCAAACACACTACAAAAAAACAACAACACGCACTCAGAGTGAGAATGGCGCTCCCGGCCTTGAGCGGAGAGCTCGCAAAACACTTTTAACCATTCAAGGCTGCAGACATATAAGAGCACATAAAAGAGCAGCAGGGCGGCTAAAGGACTGATCCTGCAAGGTCAAAGCGTCTGAATGAATTCCACACTCAAGTGGTGTGCTGTGACACTGCTCTCTCATGGAGGATAGAATACATGAGCGGGAGCGAAGTGTGTTAACTTTGAGTCCATTAACACAAACTATTAGACAGAAGACACACTGATGAGTCTTGTGTCATCAGTGCAATTACATGTTAGTCAAATTCCTGACATGGGGAGGTTTCTCCATTTTCTCCAAGGTGCCAGCTTAAATGGACTGGATGTAATTCAGTCTTTTGCCAAACCAATGTTGACTCTGCTGTGCTACTTGGCGATATACAGCCTATCAGTGTGCTCTGCATACTTTATCGGTTGGACCTATCACATCAGCTAGCAGCAGACTGGAGCTGTATACCCTTTTTGTACGTTGTATGCGTCGATATTTGTAAAAAACATATCTGGTATTCGACTTCTGACTTGAACCCTGCTGCAGTGCCAGCATGTGTAAAAAGCTCACTCCGATTTTCCATCGATCAAACACTCGATCCTTGGTTAGTGTCATTAATTCGTTCCAGGTGGTCCGACTCTTACCAAATCAATTTCTCCAAAAAGAAATCATGTAAAACCAATGAATCCGTCCCAGAAAGCCAAAAATGTTAACACATCGGGCATCTCTCTGTGTGGAGGTTGCATGTTTCCTCCCACATTCCAAAAAAAAAAATGCAAATAATGCAAAATGCAATCGTTTGTTTGTTTGTGTTCAAAGTAACCGGAAAAGTTCTGAGTGGATTTGGATGACATATTCAGGAATTGTCGGAAATGGGATATGGAAGAACTGATTACATTTTGGGGGTGATCACCGTCTGGATCCAGGGATTTTTAAATGATTCTTTGACATTGCGAGATAGGACCATTTTCGGCATTTGTGCATATAACTCCACAAAAAATGGTCAGAGCACTTGGGAAAACAAATACAGGACAAGTTTCCAACAGGTTCTACAAAATATCAAAGACTGATCCAGATAATGGAATCATTCCGGATATTACGATCCAGCATATGAAAAAATATCCTTTGGAATTTTCATCCTAGTAAGTCAACAAATGAAGCTATAAACATGCAGCGAATACCATTACATACCATTTAGCCAAGACACTGTGGAATCTGGATTTGTTGTACGGAGATAGATCCCGAAGAAAACCGCCATTACGGAAAATCTGACTTTTGTGAATAACTCCTGAACAAATATTGATATCATTGAGGAAAAGGCTTCTTGAGACGTCATCTGTACTTCTGTGTAGAAGGTGTCGGACGTTTCGCTCCTCATCCAAAGAGCTTCGTCAGCAAACTAATAAGTGCTGGTAGCTTAGGCCTTAAATACAGTAAGAGTGGGCGGAATTGGTGTGCCAACACCCTCCTCCTATTGGTTCGTTACACTAAGCCTGCATTCCTCATCTTTACAGTGGTATAATCCTATCCTGTTATTCACACCTACGATAAAAGGGAAGTGTCGCTCCCTGAATTGGGTATGAACGACTCTGATACTGGCTTGTTAGCATCTATTGTTCTGGCTCGGCCCTGCCTTCACCTCATTTGCAAGACTAAGAGCTGTGGGTTTTGGTCTCAGTAACCTGCTGAACACAGGGTCCAAATTGAACCTCAAACCACCATTCCGATTCAATGATGGGTTCTGTTGTTTGACAAAAATAGCTTCCTTTACTCCTCTTTCAAACCATCTGTTTTCTTTGGCCAAAATCTTTACCTCGCTGTCCTGAAAAGAGTGATTGGTAGCTTTCAGGTGTAGATGTACTGCTGATTGAGGACCACTAGCATTGTCCCTGCGATGTTGATAAAGCCTTTTTTGGAGCATTTGCTTAGTTTCCCCAATGTAGTGCTCTTTGCATTCCTCATCTTTACAGTGGAACTGAACTGCATTCCTCATCTTTACAGTGGAACTGAACTGTAAAGATGAGGAATGCAAAGAGCACTACATTGGGGAAACTAAGCAAATGCTCCAAAAAAGGCTTTATCAACATCGCAGGGACAATGCTAGTGGTCCTCAATCAGCAGTACATCTACACCTGAAAGCTACCAATCACTCTTTTCAGGACAGCGAGGTAAAGATTTTGGCCAAAGAAAACAGATGGTTTGAAAGAGGAGTAAAGGAAGCTATTTTTGTCAAACAACAGAACCCATCATTGAATCGGAATGGTGGTTTGAGGTTCAATTTGGACCCTGTGTTCAGCAGGTTACTGAGACCAAAACCCACAGCTCTTAGTCTTGCAAATGAGGTGAAGGCAGGGCCGAGCCAGAACAATAGATGCTAACAAGCCAGTATCAGAGTCGTTCATACCCAATTCAGGGAGCGACACTTCCCTTTTATCGTAGGTGTGAATAACAGGATAGGATTATACCACTGTAAAGATGAGGAATGCAGGCTTAGTGTAACGAACCAATAGGAGGAGGGTGTTGGCACACCAATTCCGCCCACTCTTACTGTATTTAAGGCCTAAGCTACCAGCACTTATTAGTTTGCTGACGAAGCTCTTCGGATGAGGAGCGAAACGTCCGACACCTTCTACACAGAAGTACAGATGACGTCTCAAGAAGCCTTTTCCTCGATGGACAACTCCTGTACGACTGAGAGCCTACACAGACGCATTGATATCATTATGAATCCAATTGCTAATGCTATGTTTTCATGGTCAATGAATCTAAATATGCACATGAAATAAATGTAAGACAAATATGTATGGTGTAAATCACAGTATGGGGGGGGACTATGGTGCTTGGCAGAGGTCTGTGCTCTCCAAGTGCTTTTCTAGTTTTAATTGTTTAAACCTGAGAGTATTTGTTGGGGAATCTAAACATTAGTTGATCAAATTTAATAGTAATTGCTGGGAAATTTTAATTTTAGTTGTTAAAACTTGACAGCATTTGTTGGGAAAACATGATATTACATGTTAGGAAAACAGACAAATATGCATGCAATATGAGTACACTGATTTTTTTATGCTGACACCACCAATGGAAGAGTAGTAGTACTTTGCTTCATGAATACACAACTCTTATATGCAGGAAAGACCAGCAAACACGTCGGAATTCTAACATTGCCACAGTTGTCTAGCAATTCCGTAAAAATAAGAAGGCATAGTTTTTGGGCAAAATTTGTATGGTTTTCCTTTTTTGAAGTACCGGTTTAGACACCGTTTAAGCACCAACACCACATCTAGTTTTAAATATACTCCATTGTTTCATTTTGTCTTTAAACCTTCCTCAAAATTACATTCATCATTTCATCATTTTATTTCCATCCTTTCCTTTCTTACTTGAGGACATTTTATTGTTTTTGAGTTCCCATTCCCACAAAGTATGTGTGTATGTGTGTGTGTGTGTGTGTGTGTGTTTGTGTGTGTGTGTGTATGTGTGTGTGTGTGTGTGTGTGTGTGTGTGTGTGTGTGGGTTGTGTGAGTGTGTGTGAATGGAAGCGGGGTGTTTCATTACCGTGCTCCTCAGGGGACAAACACACTTTTATTTTTTACTACGGACATCGCTGTCTTTTTATGGGGTGCAAAATAACAATCGGATCAGAGGTTGCACCCACGCCGGCTGCGCTTTAATTGTATCAGAGTTTGGATAACGACAGCGTGGCGGCGAACCGACAGGAGGAACACATGCAGCCCAGGGATGTATAATGAGTGACGCAGCCTTAGGGCTACAAAGAAAGCAGCTGTGTTGTGCATCTGTGAGTGGCTAATGACAACCGGCGAGCACAGATCCATTGCTCTGTAAACAGAGACAACAACAAGCAAGGAAACGAGCGCAGCAGGCGGCAGCTTGAGGTTGGACAGTAAATCCATCCCATATTTCCCGCCTTGGCTCTGGTTGTGTCGTTGGTCAGTCTAACTTTGGAGGGAACAATTAACTCGGTTTCGTGCGCTTCGTGTTCCCACGTATCGCGGTTATGTACGCACTCCCAAAAATGATCAATACAGTGTTGCCTCGCTCCATCGCGGTTCACCTTTCACGGACTCGCTATTTCGCGGATTTATTTTAGTGCTTTTTATTTATTTATTAATTAAAAAATATCTTTTTTTTTTTTTACGGTGTACGGCCGCTGTTACAGGCCGAGCCTGCCTTTAACAAGAATTGCATTGTGGGAAGCTGAGTGCTGTAGTTCTGTGCTTTGGCGGCGGTTCCTCTCTATTCTCTCTGCACCGCCCATTGTCTTCTGCCTCCCGATTGGCTGTCGACCGTTGTCAATCAATCTCCTTCCTGCCATCTCTTGTGGTCATGGCTAGCAAACTAGCTTTTGAGCTTTTGCTAACACTGTAAACAACAGAAGAAACACAAGACGCTAACCGCGTGTGACTCGGAATGCTGTGTTGTTGCAAGGTTTCTCCGCGACAAAACCCACAATTGTCAACAATACGTTCTGCACCCAAAAGGCAGAGGAAGCCAGCCATCACACAAAAAGCTGGACTTCTGGACATGTTGAAAGAAGGCAGAAGTTACGTGGCGTATACGTTTTAACAAGGATACAAAAATGCTACAGCCAAACAGTGCCAGGATGACGAGGCACCGTCAAAGGAGTGAAATACACGTGAGTCACTTAATCATTTCTTGTGTCCAACCTGGTAGGTTGATCATTAAAATTCAAACAAAATTGTTAATTTGAGAGCTTTTAAAAAAGAAAGAAATGTGAGAAAAAAGACAAGTGTATGAAGTGCATGGTGAGGGGTCTTACAGTCTTTAAACATAATAATTGTAAAATAGATGGATACTTCGCTTATTTCACTTATTGCGGGCTATTTTGGGAACCTATGCCCCGCGATAAACGAGGGAACACAGTACAGTCGTCTTGCTATATCGTGGTTCAAACATCGCTCACAATGAATGAATGAAAATGAATGAATTCATAAATCTCTGTTTCCTGGTGGACTGCTGCTTAACATATTGAAAGCCAAGTCATATGTAGTATTCTGGTCACCAGGCGTCACCGATGAGACATTACCTTACATTACCTTAACTTGCACCGCATAGTCAGCCATGGATGCACAGTCCGACATGACATGGTGAAAAAAAGTTAGCCTCCCATTCCGTGTGGAAGTGGTACCTTTTTGGATTCTTCTGGAACCTTCTTTTGGATCCTTCTTCCCCGCTCAGTTTGAAACCTTTTCTTAAGTTTAGAATAAATACATTGGAGGCTAATTTGCCATGCTTAAAGCGGCGGCTGTCACTTGTGTCCCTACAGAGATCCCGTAGCCTGCGTGGAAGAGTTGCGCAATGTGGTGTAAACAAAGCTAGCAGTAGTAGTAATAGTAGTAGTAGTACATAAAGGGGGGTTATTTCACGTCTGCAGGCCTCTAATAATGGTCATAAAGAGGTTTTCTATGCTCTAACTACAAAAATATTCAATATGTTAATATTGAATCCAACTTTGAGGGAATTAATTAATTAATTAACTAATTAATCCTAATAAACGAGGGACGACTGTACTGTACAAAAGGAAAGAGAATGATTCGTACTGTACTTATGTCGCTACACTGAAGAAGGACATCACTTCTCTTATTTTTAGTTCACTTTCCCCCTTCGTTATGTTTCCCAAGCAGGCTCCTTTGATGGCAATTCAAAGAAAATGAAAGTGAAAAATGAAGGGCGGAAATGGTGCCCTGCATTGGCTGCATTGCTGGTCCAAGCTGCTCGAACACAGCGACCATCATCAAGGATAAAGACGGTATTCTTCAACGTGTAAAGGATCTGTCATAACTGCGCAGTGTAGTGGTCTCATTATTGAGACTTCCTCCTCCCAATAAGCCTGTCTCTCCCTCCCTTGCAACACCCTTTCCAGTGTGCAAGACTGCAAGTGAGTTGTTCTTTTTTTTATTATTATTGTTTCACTTAATTTTGTATGAAATATTGGATTTTATATGTCCTTTGTGTGTTTTGTGTACAGTGAGAGGGACGTGTTCATGTAGGTATGAGTTCCAACTTACACTCACTCACAGTCATAGGAACGGAACTTGTATGCAGACCGGAGACCCCGTGTATGATTTTCTGCATTCGCTTTTGAAAGGAAGCTCATTCTAAACTGTTTGATAAATAGTTATTGATTTACATGCAGAGTTTGAGCGGTAGATGCACAGATCCGTCACGCTGGATCAATGCAGACATCTAGCGGAGCCAATGTCACCACAGAACATTGAGAGATTTCAAGCTATTGTACTGTACAAAGAAAGGAGTCCAGTACAATGAAATGGAAAAAAATGGAAAAGCAATGAAAGAGAAGAGTAAGCGTGATGGCTGCTGCAGAACTAAACGAAAAAAGGGTGAACGGAAATGTCACCCGTCTGTAAGATGTACTATGTGATGAACTAAATGAAGAGGAGAGAGGGCACCGCGCGGATGCCATAGTCCGTAGTCCGTAGTGAAATGGGTAACGTTTCATCCAGATGCAGACTTTCTTCGAGATCCGTGGGAACAAGACTGAAACATGTCAGGGGGTGGTACCATTTAGCAGGGGAACAATGTTCTCAGCATGTCTTTTTAACTTGTGTTCTTTTGTGACACGCCACAGTCCAGCCAGCCCTGCATCCTGCCCGGGCTCCAATCTGCGTCCACAGATCCCTGCTGAATGAGAGTTGCGCAGTGAAAGCCCGCGTGGTAAACTCGTTGTCCAGTGCGGCTCTTAAAGTGTGCAAGGTTTACAAATATACAACTTTTTTGGAGTTTTTACACAACAGTTGTCTTTTCATGACATCATCCCTGTGCCTCACACTCCAGGCATGACGTAACCCACTCAATCAGCCTGCTACATTTGCTACTGTGCTGGCATCGTGGCTCGCTTGGAAAGTGCATTTGGATCACTCTTACCTTGGAATACTAGCGTTTTGGACTACTATCACACTTTCAGCCATGGAAATCTACAAACCGTTTTGTGGTGTGTGGCCCATGCCTAATGTCGGGCAAACTATATCACACTCACCCGATGTGGGTCGTGCTCCAGGACTCTACGCCGTGCTGCGTCCTGTTCCTCGTAGGCTGGTGCAGCCCGGGTCTGCTGGTATTCCCGCCGCATCCCCTGGGGCCTCTGATCACTGCAGGGAGATAGACATGCATAAGTGATGATGCATGGGTGGTGTTTGGAGTCGAGCGGCACACAGGATTCCCATGGAAGGTGCAGATCTAAGTGATATTGTAAAGCAGGGAAATGAAAAGCCTGGAGGAATATGATACACTCTGCTTCATCTTCCCTCACACCCGTCGGTGCACGATGACAAGCAGGGAGAGAGCAGCGAGAGTGACAGGCCGACAGACAAGATCCACAAAAACTGCCTCTGAGCTCACGTCACATTCTGAAGGTGGAAAAGCAAGACGGGGAAAAAGCGGAATTCAGTACGCTTCTTAGCAGCAACACGGCAAGGCAGGTCTCATAAACATAAACAGCCCGGGAGCCTTCATTAAACAGCTGCTGCACCTCATGTTGGAATGCTCCGACCTGCAGGCGGTATTGACCGTGACAGAGCAACAGGGAGCAGATAGAGTGGTTCATTAGGAAAGCACCTTTTCATGGCTGGGCTGACTGTGTGTGTGAGAAAGCGGATAACTTTAAGAATAAATAAAAACTGTAGACAGCGACCCTCTCCTGATTTAATGCAGGGAGAGAAGGCTGAGTCATGCGCTCCTCTGTGCCAGTGCGTCCATATGCAAAGAGTCGCCATCATTCAACTCACAAGTGTGTATTTGTGACTCCAAGCTGAACTGCCACCCCGAGGAAAGAGAGACCCTTTCCAAAAGTGTATGTGCTGCGAAGGACCACTGGATAGAGACGGGCCCCCGTCTCCAGAATGACTTCGGACTTCTCCCAACGCACCGCTAATCAATACAAATCTGTCTTGTTGCTTTCCCTGCCGACAACCCAGTCGCTACATTATTCCCGCTTTTCTCCGAGACGCTCACAGCCAACTATTTCATTGCATGCCGCCCATTTCCGACCGAGCCCATTAGCCAATCCCAGGGCCCATAATTAGGGGCTGCCATCTTGACTGAGCATGCATGTTGTTCTACAAATGAAACAACACTGTAATTATGTCATTAAGCCGTAGTTCTCGTGACTGACAATAGCAAAAACGATCACATTAATGGTTCTGATTGAAGGCAAACTGCTTCATCCCAAAGATGGCATAGAAAAAAACAATAATAACATTAAATAAATATACATTTGTATCCACTTAAGTGCGCTATCAATGCATTCTATGTGTGACTCCAATCATTTTTAACATTTTCTTAAGTAAAATAGCATAATTTGCTAAAAAACTTCCTGTCGGCTTCAGTGCGTGAGCCGAGCCTATCGTCTGAGTGCACCGAGCTGGATGTCCGCATGTCGTCAATATAATGTTTGCAGAAACATTTATTATTCATCATGGCTCTCTACATGTGTTTGTGTGACATCATTATTCTGGCTAATCGGACAATAAAATACAGAGAAATGTCAAACGCTGAGTCGCTGCAGTACTCAGCGTGCGTGAGCTGGAAAGTGCTTTTTAAAATTTTTTTTTTACTCTATTTCAATAGTCAAACAGCAGCGCCAGTGAAATGCTTGAAATATTTGTATGCTGTGCTGAATGAATGCAGGACCTTGACTGCCAAGGTGCAGAATGATACATATATATCCACGCTCAACAGAAACTCATTGCTTTTACAACAAAGTAACAAAGCAAGTATAGGGCACAAGTACTGTACTTCATACAAATAAAAGGTAAGAGAACAAATGTTTTTCAGCTCAGAAAAAAAGGGAACTAAATGAAAGTGAATTATTCTCTTCTTTTTCCTACCTAATATTTTTCCTTTATCCTCAACTCATTCAATACCAGAGAGGTACAGTAGCTATACGTTTTTATACACCCAAATGGCTGATCCCAACAATACATTTATATAACAATACACTTATTTTTGTGTGAGAGGCTAAAAGAGGTGATGACGCAACTCCCCACTAATGGATTTGCCTTCAGAGCAATTTTAAGTCATAAAAACGGCCACAAGGTGGCAAAAGTGGATTTGATAAGAGCTCGGCAGACGTCATGTGGAGCGTAGAGGAGTGTAGCGTGCAGAAGGTTACACATTGTAGGGAAATTTTAACACATGCACACGCACACACACGTGTGCACACACGCACACATGTAGTTCAGTTCCAAATGTGAAAATTCTCAATAGTTCATGGTGTTATATTTGTAAATAAATTGTTATTTTGATGTAAAAACATGTTTTTGTGTTGTTTATGATGGCATAGTTGTTTAGATATAGAAAATATTGTTGTCCAGATATAGAAAAGCAAAAAACATTTGTGTGAAAGTGAAAGTTATGCTTGAAATGTCCTGTATCTTTTCACAAAAAGCTGTTTATCCTCCCTCTTCTAGTTGGGAACTGATATTTTCCTGAAACGTACATACGTATGTTCTACTGCTGATTGCTAAAGAATGGAAAAAGGTAGACAACGTTTTTTTTCCTGATGAAAGACGGGAGTCTAATGTTTATACAGCCACAAAACACCTTGAAAGTTCAGTCAAAAGTAGTATAAAAGTATAAAAACGTAAAGTATATAAAAAAAAAACTGAAGGAGCTGTCTTTTGAAAAACGTCTGGGACTGAATGCGTTAATAAGCCACCGGTATTAGCATCAAAAACACCACAGGCGTCAGTTCCTCACCAGACATGAACCCCGCCACATGCCAAGGCCAGGGAAGCAAAGCGGTCTGGTGTCCAGTGACACATACTGTGTACAAATTTTGGTTCTGAAAATTGTGGTTGCATGCGACTCACAGCATAATGGCTTATCCTCCAAGGTGGCAGTGGTTGGCAGCAGCAAGAAGTGATAGATATGCTGGAGAAAACTGAGAGGTAAGCAGCAACTTGGAAAGAGCAAAATAAAGGTTCCACGGCAAGAACCAAAACCGTCTTGCATATGAAAGCCAGCTGACGGTGTACAAGGCTCAAGTTAACTACTCTGGGGTTTTGTGTTTTTTTGCCAGTGTGAGGGCAGACTAATTGGAAGGTGTGCTCCGCCACCGGCAGCTTCATCACATCTTGCTGTGGGTGAGGAAGCAGCACAGGCAGGCAGTTTGGATGCTGGAGGTAAGCAAACATCAAACACTTAGATTCCTGGTGCAGTCCTGGGAATTGTCAGACACAAGTTCAGAAGCGCTCCGATGAGACAAACAAAGAGGCTGTCACTGCAAACATAAAAGACGGGTACCTTATATTCCTCCATCAGAATCACTGAAACCTGCCTCTCAGCGTGTTACAAGTCTGTTTGCTGTTGTGCACTCGCTGTTAATTGGTCTGGAAATTTTGTCCATCCCTCAATTTTCTTTACCGCTTGTCCTCATTATGGTCACGGGTAAGCTGGAGTCTATACCAGCTGACTTCAAGTGAGAGGCGGAGTACACCCTGGACTGGTGCCAAGCCAATGGCAGGGCAGAAATTTTGTCAAATCAAGAATTTTAAAACTGATTACAAAACACAGAGACTTGGATTTACATTATTTCTTCTGGGAAAAATTGCCTTGGTTTTTGTCCGTTTTGGTTTTGGAGCGAAATACAGCAGTGGAACCTTGGTTAGCATCTGTAATCCGTTCCAAAAGGTCCAACTCTAACCAAAACGCACTCTAACCAAATCAAATTTTCCCAGAAGAAATAATGTAAATCCGATTAATCTGTTCCAGGAAGCCAAATACAGCGGTGTGAAAAAGTGTTTGCCTTCCTGCATTCTTTTGTTTTTTTTTCCACATTTTGTCACACGTAAATGTTTCAGATCATCAAACAAATTTAAATATTAGTCAGTGACAACACAACTGAACACAAAATGCAGTTTTTAAAATGAAAAGGGAGAAAAAAAATCAGAGGTCACAAAAGACGCCACAACAACATCCAAAGAACTGAAATCGTATCGTCAACCACAAATCCTCATATGAATCGAATCATTATGAAAACAAGACACTCCTGGTCTACACAATCTGCATGGATACTTAGACCTCCTTCAGTTAAGAAGAAAGGAAATGGGAAAGCGACACTGAGACAAAGGAAGAATCCATCCTGAAAAAGAATCCCTTTACATTTAGTTCCTGTCACCTGACTTAGGTTATAAGCACACCTTCATGCCCCCCCCCAAATTTCTTCCATTTCTATTTCATCTCCTCACACTGCTTCCCAGACCAGCTATGACGGGGGACCTCTGCCTTAATGCCTTTTGACAAGCATAGCTAACCTTTTCTCTCTACAGGTCAGCCTATCGCACAGCGCTAATCAAATGTGACGCACATCACGGCACGCACCTGCCACCGGAGCCACTAATGAAAATGTCCCGGCAGTAAAATAGGGGGACGACACTTGGGAGTCCACTGTTCCCTGTTGGACAGGATGAGGGGTGTGCTGGGGAGGAAGGTGGGGTCGTCTGCAGACTTGGTTTTAAAAAAAACATTTGGAAAAGACTGCACTGCAATCAGCGTTAGCCCATCACCTGCCATCTCCCGGATGTGTGATAAGCACCTGTCGACTTCTGCATCAAAGAAGCGTAAAGGATGAGGGGCAGCCATTGCTGTTTCCCTGGTAACAAATCCATGTACGCACACAGGATAGCTTAATCATACTTTAACGCAAGATACTTTAATGAAAAGCTGTGATTCTCCATTGGACCGCAGACGGCGTTTGTTGCTAGGTTACGCCGAGCTTTCTCGTAAAAATGTAACATGTAGGCGTATGTGAGTGCATGTTTCTACTTGTGCATGTATGAATGAAAGCCACACCACTTGTACAGACGTACGTATGTGGGCCCCTGTGACCCAGCCACAGGTGGTGGACTGTGAATTGAAACAGTCGGCAATAAGGGAGCATGTGCAAGTCGGCTGCGTATGATTATTAATGTCAGGACCAATGCAAAACGTATGGCGAATAAAGCCGGGGGGTGGGTGCTAAATATATGCAGGATGGATTCACTCCAAAAACAATATGAATGAGAAGACTCCTCATCCATCATGCTAAGGCTAAAGACCAACTAACCAACTAATATGCATTACGGGTAAAGCAGGGAGGATGACAGAGTGAGCGAGCCAGACAGAGAAACGGGCTAGTAATGAAGCACCCGCCACTAGTGGATGAAAGCTTAAGCGGTCTAACAGATCCGTCAGGCTGCTAGACTGTGGCTAATTATTCCTGCTCCTCTTTTGTCTGAATCCTCCAGTCTCCAATGTACTCTACAGCGCTAATTCTACACAACCTTCCCTCCCTCTGTCTTCTCCTGCTTTGGAGTTATCCCTCCGTCTGTCTCTCCATCGCCATCTGTGTCCAACCACTCCTTCGTCATCCTCTTTGCTTGGACTGAGAGTAGGCTTTGTTTTCCAATTTGCAAGTCAATAGTCAATAAGGGTGCGTTCACACTTGTGGCCCGATACCCTGGATCAAAACTAGGGTTGGGCGATATGGACCTTAGCATGAATCACAATATTTTGGGGATGTATCATGACGATACATATGACGATACAATTAAAGTCATCCGAATCTTGTATAAAAAGCTACAAACCTTAAACCACAAATAAATACATTGCTCTCAAATTGTAAAGCACATTTGTTTATGGTAACAAACTGGCTAACTTTTCTAATGAGATGCCAGCCTCTGCACCACACTAGTCTGGTCTGGTTTGCACTCACGCTTGTATTTTTGTCAGCGGATCGAGTCGTGCTCTCAGTTAAACGTATATATAAAGTCATGCCTCGATCGGACGCCGTATGTGACGTGTACATTATCCTACACTCTCTCCCACCCAAGACAACATGACGTCGTCCGGGTCACACACACTCAGACTTTCCTTTCCGTTGTGGATTTTTTTTTTTTACCAGCTGATATGTAACGAAGAGTATATAAATGATTGAAAGACGTGAAAAAGTCTCCCGCGCGTGTACTGCAAGGAGACGGCATTTCTGACAGCTTCATCACCAACTGTGTTGAAAAAGGTATGTTTACCTTCCCTATTTACTAGGGATTTCCGATAATATCGGTTGGATAACTAGGCTAACTAGTTAGCTTGGTAGGTTGCTGTGCAATAAGCGGCGGCCATCTCTTATGTCCCTGCAGAGATACCGTAGCTTGTGCGTAAGAGTTGCGCCATGTGGTGTAAACAACGCTGGCAGTAGTAGCACATTTTGTATGTGTTTTGTATGTGTATGCCAAATGCATGTCAATCACTTGACAAACGTCATAGTGATGATGGATGATAGGCTGATGTCAATAATGCCATGCCATTGTCCCCCATTACGTTCGAGATACTACAAGGAACTTTCCCAATGCTAATGTGTGAGGTATGTCTTATTATATCTACTACATTAGGTAATACAAGTACAAAGGTTACTATATGGTTGTTATTTCATGTCTACAAGGCTGTAATAATGGTTAAAAAAAAAACCTTTTAGAAGGTCATAAACAGGTTTTCTAAGGTCTAACTATGAAAATATTCTATTAATTAATATTGCATCCTACTTCGGGAAAATTCGCTTATCCCGGTTGGGTCTGGAAGCAATTAACGGCGCTAAACGAGGGACGACTGTATTGGTTTTTTCCGCCGATAATGATATGCACGAGTGAAACCTCATCAAACTGCACCGCGCTCCTCAGCGCAACAAGCTCAGCATGTGCGCGGTTTCACCTTTGGATTGTAAATATGCAATTTGCAGTGACTGTTTTGCTCTTAGGGTGTCATGCGGCTCCATCTAAATAGTAGTGTGGGCTTCTAATGAGAAACAGGTACCGCTGCACGCCCTTTCCGGCGACCGCAAAGCAGCTGCACATCCAAACAGGAAACAGCCAAACCGACACAAGAGCACAACTCTTATTTTTTGATGATTTTTGCTCAGCTTTCTGTTGGGTGTTATGTTGCATGGTTACGGTCACATTTGGTGACGTCATATCTGTTTTTTTCTGGTCCTTTGGCGTGTGCTGTTGGCGTTCACACTTGCCTCACTCAAGACTAGAGTGCCTCGGGCAGAGCTGTGGACTCGAGTCACGCGACTTTCAACCGAGTCAGACTCGAGTCACAATTTGGACGACTTTGGACTCAACAATATTATCAAAGACTTTTACGTCGATGACTCGGGACTTGACTCGGACTTTAGTCTGATAACTTGAAAATACTTGAGATTTTCAGTGAGCGTGTTGAGTAAAATGTGTCCCCATTAAAAGTATTCACCTAATGTGATCGTTTCCAGCAAGACAACATACACGGTGTTCCGAATTACTATACTATGCAAACAGGATTTTCGTATCATAAACACGTGTTTTGTTTTTCAATGAAACTGATGGACGGCATCGTGTCTTGGGGCTCTTTAGGTTACTGATATCAATCTGGGACACTGTTAGTTTGCCAGGTGAGCCCAATTAAAAGAAAACAACTTCAGAATGATGTTCCACATTATTAAGCAAGCAACCTGGGAAAGAAAAAGGATCTCTCTGCTGACAAAAAAGCGTCAACTATTGCAATGCCTTGGACGAGGCATGAAAACATTCAAGAATTCACAAAAACTTTTTTGTTGTGATGAAATCTGTGGCTGATTCAGTTGACTGCCGGGATTGTGCTGATGAAGCATCATGAGAAAGGTTTCTGCCATACAAATGTATGGAATCAAGAGAGCACCTGCTAAAAAGCCATTACAAAGCAGCAAACAGGTGATTGAAGCTGCTGGTGGAGGCTAGCAGTTCTGCATGAACCTACTATTAGGCCGCCCCTAACCAATACTCACAAGCAGAAACGCTTGCAGTGGGCCAACAAATACATGAAGATGAATTTCCAAACAATCCTGTTTACTGACGAGGGCCGTGCAACCTCGGGTGGTCTGGATGGATGAAGTAGAGGACAGCCAGCAGATCTCAACAAGGCTGTGATGTCAGCAAGGAGGTGGCTGAGTCATGTTTTGGATCGGAATCATTGGGAGAGACCTGGTAGGCCCTTTACGGTCATTGAAGGTGTGAAAATGACCTCAGCAAAGTATGTAGCGTTTCTGACTATATGAAGAGCCGTACCTTCTGTAGCAAAATGACCTTCATGCATGACAAAGCACCATCTCATGATGTAAAGAATACCTACCTTTCTGTCATTGGCTGTTATGGGCATAAAAGAAGAGAAACTCATGGTTTGGACCCCTTTTTTCCCCCCTGACCTCAACCCAATTGAGAACCTATGGAGCATCGTTAAACAAAAAATCAGATCGCAACAAAAGAGCAGCCATGGGAGGCTATTCTGACATCTTGCAAAGAAATTCAAGCAGAAACGCTCCAAAAACTCCCAAGTTCAATGTAAGAATTGTGAAGGTTATATGAAAGAAGGCATCTTATGTTAACATGTGACTTGGCCTGTTCAGATGTTAGTGATTGAAATAGCTTTTGCTTTCAGTAAATATGAGCTCCTTATGCTGCAAATTCAACAAACCTTCTGTTCTTAACAACCAGTGCAATGCTTTGAAGCTCTGTGGTGCATAATAATGTGGAACAGTGCATTTGAAGTTTTTATTTTGTGAAAAATACTGTTATCATTGGGAGGTTTGTTCAATAACATTCAAATTGTAATCTAAAGGTGGACGACTTGAAAATTATGATGACTGTAATCTATAATGACTATTTAGCAAAATCAAAGGAAAAATATCATTTGCATCATAATTTGGAACACAATGAAGACTTTTGCGCTCTCTCACTTGCAAAGCTGATTTTAAACTTTTAAGCATACACACATATCTGCAAGGGGCTGCCATTTGGATAGATAACTTTTAGGTCCTCTCTGGACCTCGTTCCAAATGAGCTGATGTGTGGCAGCAAACATGGCAAAGCATCAGTGAAAATCCAAAATGACCAAAACGAACGACTAATGTCTATTTCAGTCGGTTCCTTTGGCTACTGAACAGTCCTAAAAGAGATCACATGCAGATGGAAATCCCCTTTAATTTAGGCTTGTAAGGTCCTGCTTATTGTTTTATTTGGATACGTATCATAGAACTAAACAGAAAAAAGAAGGGTCAGTGACTGACCACTCGAGTCTCTAATTTAACGCACTTTTGCAAGAACAGCCGGCAATCGCACAGCACTCTCAGAGGTGTTCTTTTTCCACCGAGTGCTGCATACTGAACATTGAAAGGATGCGGGAGGCCATTTTATTTAGTAAAAAAAAGGGGCGCAGGCCAATAAAAAAAAAAAAAAAGAGCTGCGGGCTCCAAATGGCCCCCGCGCCGCACTTTGGTCTCCCCCGACTTAAGGCATTTACAACTCAGGTCAACAGAGATGTCACTTGAATCCTGCACGCCACTGCTGTGTAAATACGGCTGTGTAGATAAGGCTTCAAGCACAGTGGAAGCATGCGTTCATGTTTTATGTATTTTTCGCCAGACCATGACTGCAGATGTGTGCTAATTCCGTCCCGCTCATGAACCTCTCTCACAAAGGTGCAAATGTGCATAGAATAGGATGCGATGTGGCAGCTTGTTCCCTTCCTCTGCTGTCTCACCTTTCTGCAGATTGTTGTCTAGGCTTGACGACCTTGGCGTAGAGGCCATCCAGATCGGCGGGGGCCTGAGGCTGTCTGATAGGGGGAGCTGCGGGGGAATGGGTGCGGCCGATCAACTGCGGCGAGTCCGGCTTGCGGAAGTTGTTGATACGGGCGTAGTTGGGGTCACTGTCGTCGTCCTCCACATCCGGGAGGGAGCCCGGGTCTGGGGTGAACTGGATTTCGGCATACCGTGGATCATAGCTTTCAGCGAGAAGGGGGAGAAGACACTGTGATGAGTCACAACTTATCGGTTCTTTCATGTCTGATGGCTACCTTTCTCTGTTGTCAGGGAACTTGTCGATTTCCTCCTCACTCAAGGCTTCCAGTTTGTTTTTTGCCGCTTGCAACGCATCTTTGCCCTTGTCTTCTTTCTTCTTGCCGAACCTGCGTATGAGAGCAGAAACATCTTTTTAATTACTTCAGGGAGATTAATTGCAGGCTGACCTGATCCCTGAAACTTGCTGTTTATCTCCAAGTTTGGCAAAGCTATTACCGCAGGCTTAGACATTAGTGGCAAGGAATTTTCAATCTTTTTGATGCGGATGACAATCCACAGTGAGTGTGCGTGGCCGTGCAGTTAAGCATGCGACGCATGAATATTTAAAACTTTTATTACATGTGCTATTTAACTGCTGCATCTCGGCATCGTGTTTTAGTCTTTTCCACATCACATTTGCTACAGCGGCCGTGATTAAGCCTTTCTCTCTGAATATTTCATATTCTCTTATCTCTGCTGCACATTATCGCACTCTCTCTTACCCCTCATCCGTGCCTCTGAGAGTTTGCTGAACCAATCTAATGTCTGCGTTTAGCTCATTAACAGCCAGCCACTTCTCATTATCGCTACGGGAAGACATGCGGCCTGAAAGGTAACCTGTTGGCCCGGCTAAAAGTGGTACAGAGTGTTAATGTTGGAGTGAAGGGAACATTTGCTATTTATTTGCTTGTTTCTCACTGGTCCTCCTCTTTCCCATAATACTATCCCACTCTGCATTATTACCATACCATTCCTATTCCTGTTTATACCTCTTGAAGATATTTTGGTTCCTTCACGTTAAGGCTGAGCCAAAAGCAGACTGCTAATTGCCTCACCGAGAAGAGGAATGTCAGTACTGATACCTTTTGTATGCATGATTCTAAACATATTATACTACATATAATTATTCATAATACCCGATTCATCTGGATGCATAAGCGACTAGATGCCATCCCTCTCCACAGACCCACGGACAGACAGAGCCTTAATCAACATTCCAAGGGGGCAGAGGTCCACAGCTGGACCCATCATTAAATCTGCATTAATTAGGAAAAACCAACTGCACTGAGGCATGGAAGTTTATTTAAAAAAAACAACAACACATAATGAGGGTGGGACTTTCAATTAGAGACATGTACCTGCCATGAGAGAGGTTGTTATCCTGCGCTCCCCCATGACTTCAGACCCGACTCATCCCCAAAACCACTTCTTTCCCTGTGTGGTGGGCCAACTGCATGCTAGCAGCTTCAATCCCCTATATTTTTACTGGGTCACCATTTCTGAAAACAAAGCAGCTAAAAAGGCATGAGGTAACAACCAACGTGGCTCACGGGAACAGGTAAACGGTAGGGGTGCACGTATCGGGCCAATATGAGGAATTATGATGTCATACCAATAAAGCCGATAACTAATAAAAAATAGCTCAGATAACTGATCATTTGTAAAAAGCGTTCCAGTGAGGCAAGATTACGCATACTGTGCTCTGGGTGGGTTCGAGTGAGCAAATCAAGCGCTCCCTGTCTCCTGCCTGTGACATGCAAACTTACATGTAAACAAACATGGCGTCAAACGAGCGGGATTTCTTCACTTTTTAAACTTTTTATTATTAAGGGAGAAAAAAAGACCAAAGCTACATGGCCCTGTGTGCAAAAGTGCTTGCTTAACTGACATTAGCTGGAGAGCTGTGTGAAAAAGTGACTGCGCAGCGACGACTCATCCAAGAGGTCAAAAAAGACTAGACAACAACATCCAAAGAACTGCAGGCTTCCTCAGTTAAGGTCAGTGTTCATGACTCCACCATAAGAAAGACACTAGGCAAAAACGGCCTGCATGGCAGAGTTCCAAACCAAAACCACTGCTGAACAAAAAGAAAAACTTGCCAGAAAACATCTTGATGATCCCCAAGACCTTTGGGAAAATACTCTGTGGTCTGACGAGACAAAAGTTGAACTTTTTGGAAGGTGTGTGTCCCATTACATCTGATGTAAAAGTAACACCGCTTCAGAAAAAGAACATCATACCAACAGTAAAATATGGTGGTGGTAGTGTGATGGTCTTCAGGACCTGGAAGACTTGCTGTGATAAATGGAAGCATGAATTGTGCTGAAGGAGAATGTCCGGCCATCTGTTGGTGACCTGAAGCTGAAAGCAACTTGGGTTCTGCAGCAGGACAATGATCCAAAACACACCAGCAAGTCCACCTCTGAATGGATGAAGACTTTGGAGTGGTCTAGTCCAAGTCCTGACCTGAATCCTATTGAGATGCTGACATGACCTTAAAAAGGAAAAGCCTCCAATGTGGCTGAATGATAACAATTCTGCTAAATTCCTCCCCAGCGAGACTCATTGCAAGTTATCACAAACGCTTGATTGCAGTTGTTGCTGCTAAGGGGGGCCCAACCACTTATTAGCTCTAGGGGGCAATCACTTTTTCACACAGGGACATGTAGCTTTTTTTCTGCTTTTTTTTTTCCCTTAATCATAAAAAGTTTAATTTAAAAACTGCATTTTGTGTTCAGTTGTGTTGTCATTGACTGATATTTACATTTGTTTGATGATCTGAAACATTTAAGTGTGACAAACATGCAAAACAGTAAGAAATCAGGAAGGGGGCAAACCCCCCTGTAAGCTTAGCAGCACGCAACTATGTCGCTTCAAGAACCGCCGAACAAAGTGCGACATCTCAACGCTTGGCAGAAAAACATGATCAGTGAAGCATAAAGACACACAGCTGAAAATATCGTGAGGTGGCACATGCTGTACATTTACCTGCATTATCCCAGATTTTTTTATAAATTATTACTGACTTTGGCTGAATGAGATGTATTTTCTGTGGCTTATTTTTGACAAATTTGCGGGGCCGTGAATGCTGAATCGCGAATGTGCAGGATCCTCTGTATTTTATTTAGCCTTCCTTTCATTTGCCCCCTACTAGTCATCACTAGGT
Organism: Dunckerocampus dactyliophorus; assembly: GCF_027744805.1. Taxonomy (NCBI): domain Eukaryota; kingdom Metazoa; phylum Chordata; class Actinopteri; order Syngnathiformes; family Syngnathidae; genus Dunckerocampus; species Dunckerocampus dactyliophorus. Next base: position 49,375,110 of record NC_072819.1, on the reverse strand, counting down.
ATGCAAGTGTCTGTCGCTCGAGACTCAGAATAAAGCGTATTTGTAAATTACCAATTTAGGGTGAAATGTATGTTCTGTAGAAAAAACAGCCCATTTTTGGAGAAGAAAATGAAAATAAAAAAAATAAAAAAACATTCCACAAATGCTGACATGTAAATGTGCGGGAGTCCACTGTACTGAAAAAAAGTCAACCAATGACAGCCTTTATGGCCCGCATGGGCGCAGGTTAGATACTTTGTTTTGGAGGTGCATGCTATGCAGGAGGGTTTGGAGGGGGAGGAGTGAGCCGGCGTGGCGTACACTGGCGCCTCGATGCAGGAGCATTATCCAGGCTTTAAAGATTGAACTCTCTTTGAAACCTGTGAAATGCAACAACCCCAGAGACCAGTAAAGCGTACAAGGGTGTCAATGTGTGCCGAGCATGAAAAATGCTTACATGTTGGCATGCCACCACTTTTGGTTCACTGGCAGAAGACGTTAGTTCTCACAGTCTTCTCAGCAGTTTGACAATGAAGAAAAAAACAGAGAAAGTGGGGCTCAATAGCCTTGTACTTAACATCAAAACACAGCAAGCTGGAGGTGGCTAAACAGGGAAGCTGCTTTAAAGAGACGGACAGAAGTACGTGAGAATAAAAAAAATAGGTGACAGGTGGGCGAGTGAGCAAAAAGCTGTGGTAAAAGTGCCACTCAGCTGGGGTGCAACAAGGGCTAGGAAATAGACTGTGTGAAGGCAATGCTGCAGCACTCAGGCACAGGGAGAAAAGTTAATCATTCAAGCAGAACTGTTATCTCAGTAATTAGATTGCTCTGTATGTATTTTGAGAGGAGCGCACATATCTCAGTGGAGTTTCCAGCAGAAAGCGAGCGAGCCAACTGAACGAGATTAACACTATAGAAAGTTGTGTCACAGAGCTTCCCTCTCTTTCACGCTGATACGGTCGGAAAATATTCCAGGCTGGAAACCTAATAACATTCACTGCGCAAATAGACAGTGAGCAGTCTTTAAGTTTGAACCTTGGTGGGAATGAGGATCAGGCTCCAAGTGGAGGTTACATCAGGCCAATGAAAGGCTGAGTGACGGCCCAATGAGCCAAGACGGGCTCACCTCTGCACAGGCATCAAAAACAGCCAGTGTTTCCCCTGAGGTATAATTAAATCTGTTTATCCGACTTTGTTGCAAAATGTCCTGCAACTCCTGCCATTCAAGTCCTACGCTACCAACAAAAAAGAGCAAGTGTAAGAGAAGGAATCTGCTTTAAACAGCTTCAGGCTGCTGCTGCTGTTATTATTATTACCGGCCCATGCAGACTAAATCTAATACAAGTATGAAAAGTGACATTTCCCCCCCAACACCTTGAGTGTGCAGCCAACAACCCTGCCGGAAATATATAACACAATTGCCTTAAGGGGAATAATAATCTTTTTTTAATGACCCTAATCTTACACTTTGAAGAAATTGAGGCAGACAGGCCTGCACGAACACACAGCAGTTTGTTCTCACGGGAGCAGAAATATGGAAATATGATGGCTTGCTTTAATCAAGGCCTAGGCAGCACGCTTACACACAATCACACCAAAAGTACTGCCTTCTAGGGCTCCAATTTTTATAAACCCCTTTTCGGCTCAGTTTTATAAACATGACTAACACCTCAGTTTTCCCTGGGTGGAAGAAGGTGTCCTGAGGGGGGGAAAACAGCAGTTTGCTTATTTGCAGTAGGAATTCAAAGGGCTGTCTACACAAGACCGTTCTTACTTTTTTTTGCTTTTGTTTTGACTACTTATTTAAATATTTTTGTGAGTAAAACCTGAGCTGAGTGTTGAAAATACACTAGTATTGCTGGGTTGCACGCGACGTCACGTCCGGTTGCAGTCGCCACAGGCTCAAGCAGATGTGTAGTCACAGCCGTGGCAGTAGCAAGATGTCAAGTAATTCCACGAAAATACAAAAAATCCACACACATGCACTGTTCTCGTACGTGGAATTTGTTCATTTCGGAAAAGGCCATTACAGCGTTCTTGAGGGAAAAAAGTTCAAGATGCAACCAAAAAACACAGAGAAAGGTGCCTGTTGAACTTGATGCTCTCGTTGGGTGGACAACAACAAAGAACAACAAGCAACATTTTGACTAAAACCAAAGTTAAAATATTGTTGGAACGCAAAAATGCTCATGAAAATGTGAAACGCAGCAAGAGTTGCCTTAAAAAAATACTACCTGGTTTATATGGCAGCAAAAAAATGGTTGTCAGAGATCGCCGCATAAGACTTCACAACATGACATTCTAGTGGTCCTCAATCAGCAGTACATCTACACCTTATAGCAACCAATTACTCTTTTGAGGACAGCGAGGGAAAGATTTTGGCCAAAGAAAACAGATGGTTTGAAAGAGGAGTAAAGGAAGCTATTTTTGTCAAACAACAGAACCCATCATTGAATCGGAATGGTGGTTTGAGGTTTAATTTGGACCCTGTGTTCAGCAGGTTACTGAGACCAAAACCCACAGCTCTTAGTCTTGCAAATGAGGTGGAGCCAGGGCCGAGCCAGAACAATAGATGCTAACGAGCCAGTATCAGAGTCGTTCATACCCAACTCAGGGAGCTACACTTCCCTTTTATCGGAGGTGTTAATAGCAGGAAAGGATTATACCGCTACTCCGCCCAGGCTTAGTGTAAGGAACCAATAGAAGGAGGGTGTTGGCACACCAATTCCGCCCACTCTTACTGTATTTAAGGCCTAGGCTACCAGCACTTATTAGTTCGCTGACGAAGCTCTTCGGATGAGGAGCGAAACGTCCGACACCTTCTTCACAGAAGTAATAATGGGAAATGTAGTTTTTAGCCATAACTTAGCCGCATCACTGTAAGCCACAGGGTTCAAAGAATGAGAAAAAATGGCTTATACAGCGGAAATGACGGTAGTCATTAGCATGAAGTGATGAAGCCTGCTTGGATGAGAGGCGAAACGTCTTCTAAGACAACCTGAACAGTCCAGTTGGGATAGACTCAATGCCCTGAGCATACAATGAGCTGGATGAATGAGAATATTCACAGGCATTAACTTCACACTATTAAAACAACTGCAGATGCCGAACTATAGATGACAGCTAAATATCTCAGAAGAAGAATAGGGAAAAAACTATACAGTAAGCGGGCTGCTAAACACTCCCGGCATGCATTAAAAGCCATCAATACAATATTTACCCATGCACAAAGAAGTCCAACACCGTCTTTCATGGCCTAAAGTCCTAATTCGTGGACTCAAACAGTTGTAAAAAAGTGATGTGTGAAGTCGAGGAAACCAGATGAGACCAGATGTTCGTTTAAATCTTCAGGAAAGTATTTCTTCTGAAGAGTGCGTGAGTGTTTTGAAGATATCTGGCTCTCTAACATTTAAAATACTCCAACATTTGCGCACCTCTGTGGTAACTGAACGGGTCTTTGCTCTGGGACTGAATGAGTTAAATAGGACCATTCCTAGCTGTAGGCTTGCCAAGAGGCTCTGAGAGACGCAGGGAGACCTGAGAGCTGTCGGGCTTGTCTCCAATATTTTTGGACAAGACATACTTAACCTCCGTCATGTGGAAGAACAAAGGTCGTGTTCTATTGGGACACAAGTCTGGACATACTTCTAGCGAGTGTGTTCTTGCATGTGTGTGTCATTAGCCAACATTAAACGACAGAGGAAGTCCATCCATCACTCTTGGCATGAAGATGACTGGACAGGACATTGGAGGTGTAATGGCTTCCTGGCGCCCAGTGTATCTGTGACTACAACCATGTATGATCAAATACTAATTTGTCGTGACTGTTTCCTGTGGCCTCTTGAATATCTTTAATTGGCTGTTGAGTGATGGCCAGTCGGCAGCTGAGCTGTCTCGCCAATACCAATGCGTCTGCAATTCAAACTGGCCGTCCCCGTGGGTCAATTCAAATGTCATAACTCTATAGGAACTGATGGATTGCAAAGCTGATCAACACAAATGGAAGTCTCGGCTCAGGGTCTCATTTGATAATTACCTTGCGTGCAATAATTCACGGCATAAATGGCGCTATCGTATTCCTCAGCTGGATGAGTCACTGGCAATAGAAATAAAAATTAAAAAGTTCAATTTCTAAATGAGATCTCTGCCACTTGAAAAATGCCACTTTGTTGTAATGACTGCTGGCAAAGAGAAGAGCGTGTGAGTAGCTCTCAGGAGATCACTCCTGATCGGCCTCCCAGTAAAAGAAAAAACGATGTACGACACAGCTTTTAATTGAGGAGACACTGTAATCCCTTCTGCATGCTAGAAAACAGTACTTCAGCATGTACTGTGTCAATGGTTATAGTTTGCAGACAGGGTGAACGTGAAATGGGTTCATGGCCCAGTGATCTGCTTGAGGAAGAGGGGGAGACGCAGGTGTTGCCATAGCATGAAAGAAAATCATAAAAGCTTTTTGTACGGGAAGAGAAGACGGCGTTTCAAGGGAAGGCATGAGAGATGCAGCCCCTTCAGGTGCAAGAAATGGAGAGGCAGGAGCGTGTTGTGACTGTGCCTTTATCAGCTGATATATATGCATGAGGATTTCCTCATCATCCTCACTGATGATTCTCCGTCCCTCTATTTGACTGGCAGCTCACATCAGTGCCAGCAAACCCGCATCATTTCAGGACGGCTGCCCATTGCACTGAATGGATGGCAGAAAGTAGAGGGAGAAATTAATTTGTTTTCTAGCGGCTGTTGACGGCGATAGTGCCCGTGTCCATTTGCCAACACTGGAAAGCCGAAAATTAGAATTGCGCCTCAATAGCAAAGACAGGATGCTGCGTCTGCTGTGCAAACTCATTTCCAACAGTAATACTTGGATTTATACATGTATGTATGTATATATATATATATATATATATATATATATATATATATATATATATATATATATATATATATATATACTGTATATATATACACACACACACACACACAATTAGGGCAGCAGAAATTGTACACATACAAAAATTACTCCTGATTCACTGCTTGGTATTAACAATATTTAAATGTCAGGGTACATTTTATGGCTGAGTTTAGCATTAGGAATGATTATGGCAGACAAGCCGAGGAATCATGGCAACACCAGAAGTTATACCAAAATTTAAACAAACCTGTGAATTCTGGTTGCTGCACATCAAATCTGATGACTAAAATCCTGACAAGGGAGTCAAAAGGGTTAACCTAAGTTTAAGTGGCAAATAAAACCCTGCACTCACCGAAATATGTCAATGACAATTGTGATGATTGGACACCAATCAATACATATTTAACTTAATAATGTTTCACTCACATTGAGTAATTTGACCCCTAGCCATAGCCTAGCTTCTTTCTTTGCAGCTGGTGCGTGTTAGAAGCAAAACAGAAGGCGTCCAAGGCGCTTCCCACGCTAATTAACGAGAGTGACGGCGGTGGACGCGACACGTGACGACAGTAACCGGATTTCAAAAGTTGCTGTACTTTGTCATTATCATCTGTGTAGCAGAAATTGCAGTGCTGCAAATCATTTTACGGGGTACAAATACAGTTAATTCATATCAGAGGACATTCAATAAAATGTTTTGTGTCCGTTTTTCCCCCAATATCCAGGACTAAACCGTCAATTAAGAAAAGACCAAACATTATCCAAGATTCATTTTATTATCAGTACCTCAATAATGTAACAATTTGAACCATGGAATTTCCATTTCGCCTACGACGAACAATTTCAAAGTACACACAGAATAGAAAAGCCTTGTAAAGATCTCTGCAGGTGTGATGAACGAAGTTGTGACACAAATAGAAAGTGAATAACATCCCATTGCATTGCTTTGCATTACGTGAGGACCAGGTCTAAGCCAACCCTTATAAGCGAGTCACCATCAAGCGATCCATATGAGCAGACTAAAAAAGTGACTTCCATCTATCCACCCGTTTTCTTCCGCTTATCTGGCGTTCCAGGCCAGCTGTGAGACATAATCCCTCCAGCGTGTCCCAGGTCTGCCCCGGGGCCTTCTCCCGGCTGGGCACGCCTGGAACACCTCACCAGGGAGGCGTCCAGACTAGATGCCTGAGCCACCTCAACTGGCACCTCTCCATGTGAAGGAACAGCGGCTCTACTCTGAACCTCTCCCAGATCACCGAGCTCCTCACCCTCTCTCTTAGGATGAGTCCAGCCACCCTACGGAGGAAACTCATTTCAACCGCTTTTATTGGCGATCTCGTTCTTTCGGTCACGATCCAAAGCTCATGACCATACAGTAGGTCAGGGTGGCAACAATGACTGACCGGTAAATTGAGAGCTTCATTTCGTGACCACGACAGTCCGGTACAGCAACCGCATTACTGCAAACGTTTGGCCGATCCCCGGTTGTCGACCTCACGCTCCAACCTTCCCTCACTCGTGAACAAGACCCCGAGATACTTGAACTCCTCCACCTGGGGACGGACCTCATTCCCAACCTGGAGGGTGCAATCCACCCTTTTTTCAGACTGAGAACCATGGCCTTGGATTTGGAGAAGAAGCTTCACACTCAGATGCAAACCGCCCCAGTAAATGTTGAAGGTCACAATCAGGACCACATCCTTCTGCAAATAGCAGAGACGAGATCCTAAGGGCTCCGAACTGGAATCCTTCAACACCTTGGCCGCGCCTAGAAATCCATGAAAATTCTGAATAGAATCGGTGACGTTCACCAATAACAGGCTCGACTCACTAAAAAAAAAAAAAATTAAAAAAAGGGGCTTTTGCATCAACAATTCATGAGATTCATCAAGTGATGAATAGAGATGAAGTAAGGGAGCAATATTTCTTATCCACTTGAGAGAGCTTGGCGCTGCGGGTAAAAATAAGCGCTTAATGTATATTTTATAAAAAGGAATACCAATATCAACGAAGGGGCTCTTGAAGACTCCAGGACGGGGTGGCTATCATCCCTTAAATGCCAGGTGAGATGGTGGATGACAGAAATCCACCAGTAATACATGAACTAATGGTGGCATTAAGTAATGCACCGCCAATACGCTCTCATCAGAGCAAAAGCCAGACAATATTACCATGCAACAGTTTGGAATGCTTCACTCTGATCTGACTAGAATTTCAGGTGTGGGTACACGGCACAGATCAGGGGTGATCACACTTTTTTCAGCCTGCGAGCTACTTTTCCAAAGACTCCCAAAGATCTACCTCCTACTATAAACACAGAATATACATGTACATATATATATATTTTACTGTATTTATGTACTGTATGTTGTACTTGTATATCGGGGGTGCACACTTTTTCAGCACGCAAGTTACAAGTCGACATGATCTACCGCTTTCTATGTATAAATCAGATAACATGTATTTCAAATCTAACTGGTAACTTTGAAACCACGATCCTAAATACAGCACTAATGATTAGTATTTCATATTCACAGTTTCACGGTTTACAGGTAACCAGAGTAGTTGATATCATTCTAGAATTCACAGTTCAATTCAATATGGCAATAAAGATAATTGCACATAATTCCTCAATAGTTGTGTACATAACCCGAGTACCGGTAATATGTCAGCCGAAATAGCTACATAGCATTCACTAGACACTCATGCATCACGTCCACTTAGCAGCAAGGGGCACACTTTCCAATTCATCATGAAATAATAATGTCACAGATGCAAGTGTAGAAAACACGCATTTCTATAGTGGAGTTCAGGACGTGAAGCAAAGCCATCAATCAGTTCACTTTGTTCAAAAATAGCCGCTACAAATGAGTGGATAACTTTTGTTATAGATATAGGCATCTTACTGCCGAGTTAGTTTATCTATAATCAGAACAATAAAGACGTTGCATCTCTGTGTGTAGCTTGAGACGTCTGTTCACCACTTAACCTTTGCCGCGGGGGAGCAACAGCGAATCAGGAAGTGGGCTTAATGTTAGCCGCAAATGACATCTACAAAGTGACGTTTATGCGATCGACGCAATGGGAACCCCGGGCGTAGATAGTGTGACATCATAGCACCACGACTCAAAACTCCAATTTAATAAAAACAAGGGGCGTGAGAGGGTCCGCGCATAATAATAATAATACACGCCCCCAGAAGACATCAGGAAGATGTTTCGGTCCAATGCTATCTGGTAGCTGCGTGAGCCGCATGGGCTGCAACTAACGATTATTTTCTTAGCCGATTAATCTGAAGCTTGTTGTTTCGATTGATCGAGTGATCGGTCAGGCCCTAAACGGACAAAATCAATAAGAACCAAAAGCAAGCAGTGAGTATATTTCCCAAAGTCAATGCTGATGTGTGTGAATCATCTAAAGATGATAGGTCTGCTTTCATGGATGACTGAGGAAATAAAAAAAAAGAAATCAAATTTGAGAGGCTGAAATCTGAGGATATTTACAGTTTTAAATAAAAAAAAAAGATTAATAGAACACCCAAATGGTTGTCCATCTTGGATAATGGATGAATCATCAATTCATCCATTAATTGTCACAGTGCAATCACAACAGTGAGCATCATGAAGACATCGGCTGCATCGAAAGGGTACGATGACACCCCTGATAAATGTGAGAAAAAGGGAGAAGACTAATTGGCAAGGGAGCAAGGGAGCAAGGGAGCAAGGGCTCAGGGAAATGAGTGAGGAGCTAAAATACCCCAAAAATAATCCATCAGAAATCATCTTGCAACGAGCCCCCCTTCAGTTTGACAAGAAGGTTGTGTTGAACGCAGCCCACCAGTGGCTGTCTTTCAGCTCTGCACATCCTGCCGCTCCGCGATAGGATAAGAGCGGAACGGACTGTGCTAATTGGCTTGCCTCCCTGTCGGATTTCTTCAGCACGGCACACACAGAAGCGGGGGGCGCCGGGGAGGTGGCGTTTTGCATGATGTGGTGCATGGATTTGTAAATAGAGTATCAGTACCGGCTTTCATGTCCCTAATTTTGGCGGTAGGGGCGGAGTCTCAACTGGATGTGAGCAGATAGTGGGGGCTGAACGCTGATCCCGGGGGCAGGGGGGATCTGCGTCAGAACCTGTCAGGGTTTGGCGTGGCTGCGGAGGGATCGTCGAGTGGAATAAACAAAGATGCACACAGCGACGCTGTGTCAAACGCCACCTGAAAGTGTGGATGTTAGTCACCAAGCTACATCCTTCTAATCCTGACCTGCTGACTGCGCCATGTCGGATCGAAATAATCCTTGCACACAAACACAACAAAAATGAGCACATGCTTAATCTTTGCAAACTTCCGAAGCCTCGAGCTGAGTCCTTATGATCCTATTTTTGGCAAGCGTCATATTAAAATAAAAAGTGAATACGTATGTTTGACATCGAGGCTTTTTCTGCAGACGAGGTAGAGGTGTTGGGAGAAGCTCTACTCTTCCTGAGGTCTGTTAGTGACGCCCGAGACACCTTTCCAGGATCTGAATACAGACGGGACGGGCCATTGTCTTGGCTTATTGAGCAGTCAAGGAGACAAGGAGACAGCAATGGGCCTTTGGGAGCCAGGCTATATGTATATTTAAAAAAAAGACTACAGGTTGCATCAAAGTAAAATAGAGGAGACGAGCAAGAAGATTTGGGGTTTCTTCCAGAACAATATTTAGAAAAACGAATTCTCTGTGCAACTTAACAAGTACGGCGGAACTTCAGTTTCCGTGTGTTTCCAAGGTCTACCTCGAGACAGACTCATCCTTTCATCATCTTTTCATAGTGTTGTTTCTATTCATAGAACGCACACACTAAGAACACCGGGCCATGCGCTGACGACGCGTTCGAACGCACTGCGTATTTTTTAGGGACGGCTGCAAAAAAGCTGCAAGTGCTGGCACTTGCAGCTTTGTTGCAATAAGATTGTAATATGAAGGTCCCTTAGCTAACAGGTCTCAAGGGGAACAGCGTGTGCCATGATGATGGTACCGCCTGATGGATTTTACAATAAAGGTCCTGTGGGCTCTAACCGTCAGTTCAGTTTGTGACGGACTGGAAACAAATGGCTCTTCCGCCCCCTCCCCCACTCCCTCCACTCACCTCTGTTTTTGCTCATTTATCCATTAAATATATAATTTTATGTATTCTGCTTTGTTTCCTCCACGTAAAACTATAATTATTCTTTATAAAATGTGTTGAGTATTAATATTTCTGGGTGTCTGGAATGGACGAATTGGATTCACATACGTTTCGGTTTTCGTCTGACCTTTTGGAACAAATTCATGACGCAAAGCAAGGTTCTGTTTTTCATTTTTCATTTTTCATTTTCACACTGGATTGTGAGGTGTTTTATTACTAGGGCTGCCCCGAGATCTCGCGAGATTAAAACGTAACGAGATTTCTTCTTTGGAGAAAAGCTGTCTCGCGAGAGCAGGGCAGCCAGAAGCCAATCGGACTGTGAACCACGGCATCATTTGCTACCATGAATGGTAGTTTTAAAAAGGTGGAAGCGGTTGTGTGCGAGGCAAAGCAAAGCAGCCCCAGACCATCACACTACCACCACCATATTTTACTGTTGCTATGATGTCCTTTTTCTGAAATGCGGCGTTACTTTTACGCCAGATGTAATGGGACACACACCTTCCAAAAAGTTTTACTTTTGTCTCGTCAGACCACAGAGTATTTCCCCAAAGGCTTTGGGCATCATGAACTGATGGATCATCAGTGATGTTTTCTGTCAAAATTGAGACGAGTCTTAATGTTCTTTTTGTTCACCAGTGGTTCACCATGCAGGCCATTTTTGCCCAGTGCCTTTCTTATGGTGGAGTCATGAACACTGACCTTAACTGAGGCAGGCAAAGCCTGCAGTTCTTTGGATGTTGTTGTGAAGTCTTTTGTGACCTCTTGGATGAGTAATTGCTGCGCTTTTGGGGTCATTTCGGTTGGCCAGCCACTTCTGGGAAGGTCCACCACTGTTCCATGTTTTCAACATTTGCGGATAATGGCTCTCGCTGTGGTTGGCTGGAGTCCCAAAGCTTTACAAATGGCTTTAGAACCTTTTCCAGACTGATAGATCTCAATTGATCTCAGATAAGTTATGTTTTAGTGGGGTTGGGGGCTGGGGTGGTGGTTCACAGAGGGTCATGTAGCTTTTATTTAAAAACTGCATTTTGTGTTCAGTTGTGTCTGTTTTCATTGTTCTTAAGGTATCGTTCTCATGAACCCAATCTCATCTCATGAGTTTGGCGTCTTGTGACACCCCCTTTTTATAACTGTTATTACCGGCATTGTAACAGAATGAGATGTGCTGAATGTTGAATAGTTGGCTCAATCCAACCACGTATGCATTTAGCGAGTACCAAATGTTTCCAAATGAAAAATCAGCTGTTTAGCCGTCACCTTCACCCCAGCCATTGGCAAAAACGAGTCCGGTTCTCCGAACACATGAAAAACAAACATTCATGGCTTCTGAAAGGGCAGGGGCGACTTCCAGTGGTTTTTGTAGCGCCCGCTGCTGCGCACACGTTCACCACAGAGGTAAATTGAGCTCATATGTTTATGAGTTGCCCTTTTCCTAATGTTGCCAGCGGACTAAAACAACATTTGAGAGCTGCAATTAGATTGAACCGCACAATGCGCGCGCTAATTAAGTCATATTTCAAGTTCAATAACAATCAAGTCGGCCGGAGAAAGGCCAGTAAGGAATGGGGGGGGACATTCTAGAGGCTTTTGTGCAGTGAAGTGTGAAGCTCTCACGTGGACGCGGCAGCATCAGCAACAATACACGGGAAAACGCAGCCCTGTTTTATGTGAATGCAAACTTGAGGTCTGGTTTCAAGCCTGGCCTCATGTGCCGTTCTACCTTTAGAGCGAGTGCGTCCTTCACGCCGCCCTTGGAACATCTCTTCCATTACTGCCCTTGACACTGCAGCCGATTGAATTCTTATCTGCCATCTGTGGGCTCACGTTCAGCACGCTCTATCTCTCGCCAAAGCCTAATTGAATCTGCAGTGTTGGAAGTGCGGCGATACACCGGCCACACCGTGTCACTGGCAAAAGATAAGGGCTGCTCATTGGAGGATTGGACCCACCACAATCGAGATGGGGACACGTCGATAAAGGGGTGACAAGCAGTTTGGGTGGGTAATGCGTCCACGGACTTCACTCAGATTGCGAGATACTGGATTTCCCTCCGTTACCGGGAAGGTTGTGTTCATATTCAACATCCCACAATCCTGTGCTCGGGCCTTCATTTGGTTCAAGTTTATCGGGGGTGTGCGACCGAGAGAATCTCGGTTGCTTCCTTTTCTGACCTTGTTTTCCTGGTTGAACAGGTCACCTGTGAACTTCGGCAGAAAATCCTTCTTTCACTTTCGGGTATGCTTGCAAGCATAGCCTTTTATCATAGCTTGGTTGGTCCTGTGACTTGCACATCAACAGACACGACATCATTTAACATTTCAGTTAAAGTGGGTGGTATGTGGCATTTTAATTATGTCTAGCTTGGAGACGGTAGCAGCTGGGTCAGCCTCTAACTAACTAAATACACACAGGTGATTTTCAGTGTATTTCAGTACATTTGTGAATACAAAAATGAAGTTTTGGTGGTAAAATACAGGTGTTTGATACGTTTCTACACACCAGGATGAGTAACATATCAAAATATGTGTCTTCTTCGACAACACTGACATTGATTAAACTGCTAATGTTAGCATGTGTTAGCATGGTAATGTTAGCAGCAATGCTAACATTAGCATGCTAACACCTAGCATAATTGTGTTAAGTGTTTATATATGTGTATACCTGTGAAAACGGCCAAAAATGCTGCTATGCTAACATTAGCATACTAGCAATCCTAACACCTAACATAGAAGTCTCAAGTTATATATATGTGTCTCGCTATGAAAACAGCTAAAAATGCTGCTGTGCTAATGTTAGCATGCTAACAATGCTAAAATTAGCATGTGTCTACCTCTAAAAATGGCTTGAAATGCTGCTATGCTAATGTTAACATGCTAGCAAAGTTAAAATGCTAACACCTAGCTGTCTTTGCAGAGTGAGGTTTTTATTTCATTTTTTAAATTCAGAGAACAGATGCTCTGATATTGTCATGAACGTTGCTTTCATGTCTTCTCCCTCCTTACGCTCTCATGTGCAGCCGTAACACTAGCAGCTGTAGATGAGTTTGAAGCGTGCATCCGCTTCTTGAAAGTATGTTTGCTCTGTTCAGCCTTCCGTGGCACAGTTCCGAAATCGCTCTCTTATGCCCATCTGCAGTTTGGGTACTTTTCAGAAAAAGCTGCATGCTTGCTTTAAAAATGTCTTTCAACGTTATATTTTTTGTTGTTTGCTAATTTCCCTCCACATATCAAGCACACAGGTAAGCCAGCGTCATTGGCAGTTAAGGCAAAGGAACACAGTATGTCTTCGGTGCCGTGGGCCATGCGGTACAGTATTTTGGGGTTTAAAAAACAAAACCTCCTACCTTAACAGAGCAAAACCTCTCTTTTTGGTCTTCTTATCCGCATCCTCTGCAGCCTCCTCACGTTTCTTCTTTCCTTTACTCTTTTTCTCCTGCTTCCTCCCGTTCACTTTCTTCCTCTTGGTCCCATCTTCTACATCCAGGTCCTGACGTGAGGAGCCGCTGGCCGGCGTTTCATGACCGGAGCTCTGCTCAGACGGATCGTCGTCTTTGGAGGGACAGGACGACACAGCAAGAAAACATTGTCGTTAATACAGCAGCATGTGTTCCACTCGCGTGTTCCATGCGTCTGCTCAGATGTTGACTTAGCAGGCATGCGCTCAATCATCTACTGCATGCAAACAGTGCAGCATGTACACTGAGTGGGTTCACACGTGTTCCAGTGAGATTTAAAGATTGCATTTCATCAGATCTAAAAGCTGTCCCTTGGCCGGCCTCCGGCTACTCGGGTGCCAGCGCATGACAAAGGCTGAGGAATGTGTGTTGGCAGTGTGGAACTCCCCAACAAGTGCAGTCAGAAGCCAATAAGTCTGCGCTTTAAGCCTCACCATCTTCAGAAGGTCCTTCGTAAGACTTGTCGATGGCAATGCGGAAACTCTGGTTGCACCCGCGTCCCCGGACCATCGTAGGCCGCGGTCTGTGAAATGGCACCTGGGCCTTGATGTGATTTTGCTGGGCCTCTGACATGGCGGACTGGAGACTTTCGAGGGAGCTGGACTTCCAGAGTCCCAGGGTCGGGCCCAGTGTTCCCCCAGCGGTACCCTCTAGAAGATGAGTGAGTGAGGGAGAGCAGAAGTAAATACACACGTGAAAAGGCTGAGGAATGAGAAGGGAGGGAAGGGCAGTAGATACACAGACACCACTGTAGATAGCCTTGATATCTGCCTATGTAATAACAGCGGTGGAGGCAGCAGTGGTGCTCAAGATCCCGCTGTAAATGACGATGATGACGTCTGGGTTTGCTTGAGAGATGACTAAGTGTACCACAAGTGGATCAGACATTTCCGTGAGCCTGTCGATGAGCAGGTATCGTGGAAACGGGGATTTCACAAATTCTAAGTCTGGTGATGTCATAATATGCAAATGAGATGAGTGAACTTACTCCCATTACAAACTGTGTCATTCTGGTGGTGCGAGCTACAACCTTTTGAAAGAGTCATGTCAAAACGGAACTGAAACGGAAACTTTGCATTACATCATCTTCTTTTTTACCCCCCCACACCTTTTTTGTTAAAAGCTTGACTGCCGCCAGAGCCGACGTGGATGAATGGCGACGATGCAATAGTCATCAGCAAGTCTGGGGCGAGATAAAGAGACGTAAGTAGTGTTTTTTTCAGCAACTTAAACATCCGACATGAATGAGTTTGTGGAAGGATGGCACCGACTACTTCACATGTTCTTGTTGCTCCAGGAGCTTCAAAGTGTTCAGAATCGGGCAAGGAAGACGCAAAGCGAAACTGAAGAGGCGACACAGTCAAAGGAGGTGGCGGGTGAGGGGGGATAAGCACAGTTGCCTTTTTAAGTCCTAAATTGACTTTCCGGGAGGAAGTAGGATTTGCGGGGAATAAGGGGTTATAAATAGAGAGGGGGGGAGCGCTCGAGAATAAAACGCTCAATTTGAGAGGCAGGATTTGTGTCACAAATGTAATTATGGCTGTCCGGCTTCCAGCCTGATAGAATTAAGCTCCTTGAGAGCACACTGCACACACACAGACGCCGTGCGAGTGTGTGGGTGTGGGTGTGGGTGTGGGTGCGTCACTACAGTTTGAAGATTTTGGTAGAAAACCCCCCAACATTTAAACGTAGTTGAAGCACAATTCACTTTTTCGAAGCTGTGCTCACTCCATGCGTGGCAGGTGGTTAAGGCTGGGGGTAAATGAATAACGAGGGTTTAATGGGATGGACGGGTGCCAGAGAGGTGGCTATCATCGCCAGCTTGATCCAATGGAGGGTGAAATCAGCGTTTATCACATATCGCTGCCCGCTGTGCCGGCAGATGCTCTCATGGACCTGCTTGCATCATGTCCACCTGACTGCCACTGACTCAAGCCGGTGCACAAATTTGACAAGCAGCCTAAAAGGCAACCGGGCCGAGATGATGGGCGGCGCGGCCTTCATGGCTGGAACAAGTTGAAGCCGTTTAGCAGATCTTATTGCACGACTACTTAAGGCTCGGTTAGCATCATCAGAACTTATCTGAAGAGTAGCACAGGTTGAGTATAAGTACAAATGTCAGAAATATCCAAACAATGCAATCCTGCAGGCGGCGCGCAGATACGCATTCTCATTCGGCTTGTCAGTGACCCACTAGTAGCAGCGTCGCATATCTTAGTGCCAAGCGCTACTCTAAAGCCACGTTTGCACCTGTATGCGTTTTAGCCCTGCAGTGGTACGCCAACGAGTATTGTAATTGGCGGTAAACAGGTGTGAAGTACGTCAAAAGTATGTCAAAACTGTGCGGTGCTGCGTGCCAGAGGGCTCAGACATTTTTTGAAATGTTCAAAATTTGTGGCATGCATAATTTTTGTGAACTAGTAGTGAACGCTACGTGAATGCACTGCAACCTACGCCTAAACTAGTAAAGCACTCGGAGAGCGCAGACCTCCGCCAAGCAGCAGTTTGCGATTTACAACAGAAATATTAGTCCTCCTTTATTTTATCTGCACATTTCAATTGTTAATGTTATCATGCTAGCAATGCTAACATGCTAATGTGAGCATGCTAACACATAGCATAATGGTGCTAAGCGTGACCATCATGCAAAAAATAAGAAATCAGGAAGGGAGCAAAGACTTTTTCACACAACTATATGTTGTGTTTCCTGTGTGACTCCAACACCCCCACAAACTCCCCACTGAAAATTCGTCCGGCATATGACTGTTTCAATGCAGTATTGTCATTGTGGTTGTTGATATTATTTTGTCCTTTCCGTCAGGGTCTTTACAGCCGTCACAGACATTTGCTGATGTGGTCCTGTTTGTTTCTGTTGTTCTGTTGTTGTTGTCACAATTGTTGTTGTTGCTGTTGTCCTTGTCTCTCTCTTTTTTGTCCCCCCTCTTATCCCTGCACTCCCCCACTCTGTTTTCTTTTCTCTTCTTCTCCATCCCCTCCTGCTCCAGTCCGGCCGCTCCAAATTGGCATAACAACAAAACATCAAGGTGAAACAAATAAGGTATAAAAGGGGAAGTGTACCCCACACTGTTCTCTGGCAGAGCAAATCTGTTGAGCGTGTAAGCACGTAATTCGTCCGGCGGGTTGTGTGTAGTTTGCAGACCCCTGTTGTATAGTTCTAACATGCCCCGCAGTGCCTCAGCAGTCTTAGGGTCTTAACACTCAACACCCGCACCGGCCGATTTGTATACTGGCTGAAAGGTTGCCACGGTTACAAGAAAGTGCCCACTCCATCTGAACTGCTGGGGCTGGTAAGGTGAAAGTGTCTATGCATGTGTGAGTTTTAGACTGTGGGATGATGATTGGTTGCCAGGGAGACACATTTACCAGCAGTGGAAGAGTGCTCTGCCATAGTTCTTCAAATGGTACAATGGATTCATACACACACGACGTAGATGCAAAAAACGTGCTTTCTATACGATATCTGAAGACCGGCCAATGAAACACTGCCAAGGAGATAAGCTCCTAACACACGTTCTTACTATAAACATGTGTGACAAAGACATTCAAAGGAGCCTGTGGCCAAATAAAATTGAAATCAATGACCGAGTCACATGATCATAAACAATACATATGCTTCCTTGCATGTTAAACTTCAGTAAAAGTCACTCAAGTAAGGACGGCATTTGAATAAATTATATAAATCGATGTAAGCAGCTTAAACCAGACATAAATAGATATACAGATCGGAAAGACAAAAGTAAAGTACTCCTCTGTGGTTATGATCTTAAAAAAGTGTAATTACCAGACGCAGGAGAGATTAGCACGCCTAATGGGGACTGCGTTGTGCATTTCCTGTACATTCACCCTGCAAACAGCTTTGTAACTATACCTCGTGTCTTGTCAGTCAAATAAAAGCCAATTGAAGTTGAGGCCAAACCAAGGCACTCCAACGAAAGAATAATCAGCGGTCACCCTTCACTGTCCACACTTGAAACCTGCATCAGCGTCTGGAGTAGCTGCTGTGGCTGTAATTGAGTTTTGCTGTTAAGATATACAGTATTCGGCTGTGGGGACATACAGTATGCGCCGCATGTATGCAGCCTCTGACGAGATGGATGGCTTTAAGAACTGCAGGGGACTTCAAAAGCCATTTCATAATTACTGAATCCTCGACTGCATCGCCATAGCAGGGTGGTCGGGGTAGCAGGGTATGGATCGGAGTTGAAGAGGGAGCATGGTTGGGTGTCATTTGGAAATACATGACGAATAAAAGGGCACATGGGATGTGATGGGACTGTGAAGTAAAATGGAAGACGAACAGAACACACATCTTTACTATTCTACTAGTCGGCCTGCAGCTGATATCAAGTAGACCCGTGGCTTCATGTCACTGGTACCACAACATCTGCAGCAGAACATAGGCACTGACCTCTACCAATCTCTAAATCTGGGTTTGTTAGGTTTGTTGGATGAATGGATAGAGCAGGCTAACGTTAAGTTTGAGTACAGTGTTCCCTCACTATATCACGGTTCACCTTTTGCAGATTTTTTTCAGTGCAATTTTTCGGTGCTCTGTTGCATGTGTCTGTTATTGTATTCACTACTGCTACCAGTAGAGGGTGCTGTATACTCAAGTGACAGTTGAAGACGTGTCTAGACGTTTCCGGTTTGTCTCAGTAAATATACAGTAGAGCCACAACAGTCCTGATTGGCTAAGGCCGAACCCGCCCATTGTGTTCTGCATTCTGATTGGCTGTAGATCATTGTCAATCAATCTCCTTCGTGCAGGACTGCCTGTTTCCTGTTGTATGATCGCTAGCTACTAGCAATCAAATATGCTGAATGAATGCTGAAGTTACACGGCTGTAGGGTGCCTGGAATACTGAAAATGAACCTTCGGTTCATGGAGGACGATGAGGAGGAATATGTTTTAATAAGGGTACAAAAACACTACAGGACAAACCACAATCGTTGTCCAATCTTGGAAGTTGATCATTAAAATTCAACCAAAATTTGAACTTTGAGAGTGTTTAAACAAGAGAGAAATGTGATCAAATGTTAATGTCTGTCTGAGAAAAGTGTATAAAGCGTATGGTGAAGGCAGCCTTAAAACATGTATAATCATTGTGCAAAAGTATCGTTGGCTACTTCGTGGATTTCACTTATTGTGGGCTATTTTGGGAAACTAAACCGCGATAAACGAGAGAACGCTGTATATGTAAACGTCTGACAGCAAATGTAGACAGTAACGAATGGGGATGCGTACCAAAACTCAGTACCTCAGTATCTCAGTAATGGCATCCGTGCCGACGGAAACGGTAGTAAAACAAAGTAGATATTAGTGCCTCATTTCGGTGCTGAATAACCGTATTTTCCGGACTGTAAGTCATACTTTTTAATAGTTTGGCCTGTCCTGTGACTTATAGTTAGGTGCGACTTCAAAAATGTGTGTTCAAAAATATAGATCATTATTCTGTTCGACTTGCATGTCACAAAATTCCGTAATAAAGGGCATTGTTTTTCGACAAAATGTGTGTGAACATCACGGGTTCAGAACTTTTAAGACCCAGCACTGTTTCAAAAGCACCGATTTGGCGCCGGTATCGAATCATATGTAAACGATACTCGACCCCTGTCACGACCCACAACTTCAATCAACCCGTGGTGGGCTGGATGCAACAGGCGGGCAGACGGAAGGGAAAGGAGGTAGAAGGCCAAGCTTTTTAAGCATGGCTAAAGATTCATGCTTCCGACGCACATGAACATACCGTGCATACACAGAGATACTGCCTTACTGCTGCATTAGCTCCCAGGCGAGTCGGAAGAGGAACCACACTGGGCCAGAGCCAACATGGTGGAGGAAAATCCACAAGCCTCGAGCATGTTTATCATCATAACATAATGCAAGAACAGACACAGCTGAGTAAGAGATAGAAGAGGGGAAAGGGAACACAAAGAGACAATCGGATGCATTAGGAATTGAGAGAAAACTGGGAATGAGCCAGGCAAGAGTGCAGGAGACCGAATAATCAAGAGAGGGGTTGGGGGGCAGGAAAACGTCAGCAGTAGCAAAGATGAAAGTGAAAAAGACCTCTACTGAAGACTGAGACTCATAAGACCAAGGAATCAAGAGTAAAGAACGAGGGAGTGCGAGGAAAAAGAGAAGAGTGAAGCACTCTCGCCCGAGAGGAAAAGAAGGTTTTAGCCAGATTAAAGAAGCCAGGCAGGCCTCTTAAGACCATCCATCTAATGAAATATGTCAAAGCCCATAAAGAAACACTGAGGCCATTTAAGAGCCAGGGCGGGGTGAGGGGGGTGTAGCACAGGAAGCCAGCCCAATATGCCGTGTCAGCAAAAATGAAAAACACGCAAAAGCACTGTCAATACGCATTAGCAAGACGTCAGCGGGAGACGAGAGGAAAACAACATCAGTGGAACGCTGCGGAGCAGAAATAGATCTCCTTATTTATCGTGGGTCGCAGGGTTGCAGGCGGTGATCAGAAATTCCAGGAAAATCTCTGTGGCAGAGCAGGTGGGAGGAGTGGGAGGAGTGGGATGAGGAAGAGGAGAAGGGAGACGAGGAGGTGAAGCTACAGGAACTGCTAAATGAGAGACACTTGAGGTTACAGTTACGGTCTTAGGGGAAAGTCTATTTCACCAGCAGCTGGATTTGTTTGCTGCATCTGGGTTTAGAAAGAAATCAAATCTGACATAATAGCAAACATAATCCATTTAAGACAACCATCATCCAAACTGGCTTCAAACTGAATATGAGTTCATCACAAATCAGCACCCATTTGCTGACATTTATACAAAAGGCTGGTCAGTCTTTAATGATTCCGTCTGAAAAACAAAGATGTACAGTGGTGCGAAAAAGTGTTTGCTCCCTCCCTGATTTCTTTTTTCTTTTACATGTTTGTCACACTTAAATGTTTCAGATCAAACAAATTGAAATATTAGTCAATGACAATACAAATGAACACAAAATGCAGTTTTGAAATTAAACTTTTTATTTTGAAGGGAGAACAAAATCCAAAGCTACATCGTCCAGCGTGAAAAAGTGATTGCCCCCTCAACCTAACTGGTTGGGACACCCTTAGCAGCAATCAACAACTTGCACTGAGTCTCTTACAGCGCTGGGGAGGAATTTTGGCCACCTCATCTTTGCAGAATTGTTGTCGTTCAGCCACATTGGAGGCTTTTCCAGCATGAAGCACCTTTTTCAGGTCATGCCACAGCATCTCAATAGGATTAAGGTCAGGACTTGGACTAGGCCACTCCAAAGTCTTCATTTTGTTTTTCTTCAGCCATTCAGAGGTGGACTTGCTGGTGTGTTTTGGATCATTGTCCTGCTGCAGAACCCAAGTTGCTTTCAGCTTGAGGTCACCAACAGATGGCCGGACATTCTCCTTCAGCACAATTCATGCTTCCATTTATCACAGCAAGTCTTCCAGGTCCTGAAGCAGCAAAACAGCCCCAGACCATCACACTACCACCACCATATTTTACTGTTGGTATTATTTTTCTGAAATGTGGCATTATTTTTACGCCAGATGTAATGGGACACACACCTTCCAAAAAGTTCAACTTTTGTCTTGTCAGTCCACAGAGTATTTTCCCAAAAGTCTTGGGGATCATCAAGATGTTTTCTGGTAAAATTGAGACAAGTCTTCATATTATTTTTGTTCAGCAGTCGTTTTCGTTTTGGAACTCTGCCATGCAGGCCGTTTTTGCCCAGTGTCTTTCTTATGGTAGAGTCATGAACACTGACCTTAACTGAGGCAAGTGAGCCCCGCAGTTCTTTGGATGTTGTTGTGGGGTCTTTTGTGACCTCTTGGATGAGTCATCGCTGTGCTCTTGGGGCCATTTTGGCTGGCCGGCCCCTCCTGGGAAGGTTCACCACTGTTCCATGTTTTCACCATTTGTGAATAATGGCTCTGACAGTGGTTGGCTGGAGTCCCAAAGCTTTAGAAATGGCTTTATTACATTCTCCACATTGATAGATCTCAATTCATCTCAGTTAAGTTATGTTTTAACAGGGGGGCAATCACTTTTTCCACACAGGACCATTTAGGTTTGGATTTTTTTTCTACCTTGATAATAAAAGGTTTTATTTATAAACTGCATTTTGTGTTCAGTTGTGTTGTCATTGACTAACATTTAAATTAGTTTGATGATCTGAAACATTTAAGTGTGACAAACATGCAAAAACATAAGAAATCAGGAAGGAGGCAAACAATGTTACACACCACTGTACCTTTTTTGGACTTTTTGGTTGTTTTTTTTGGCTGGTTTACAGCCGTATCTCAACGTTGACAGATGGCACTCGTCATTCCGAACTGTGGACATGTTCAAAATTTTTGAAGGCTTGCGATTTGCGGTTCTGTTATGTTCCTCTGGCGTTTTTTCTTCCGTTTTCACCGTTTCACCACCGGGGGCTTTTACACTTTTACGGCTGTTGGGCAGGCGGACAGCTCGTCCTTCTCTGGCCACGAAACTCACCGTTCCCAACATGACAACACTGCACATGTCTCAGCCATGACATGTTATCACATACAGTATTTCACATTGGCAGCCCGATTGTGGAAGGACCTCAAGGCGTAATAGTACTTCAAAAATAACAGTCTTCCAAGATAATAGTGATCCAGATACAATTTCAAAACGAGTGACGTTGTCCAGGAGCTACGACTGTTGATAGATTCAGACATTTTCCAGCCATTTCATTCATTACTCATACTTAAGCAGACGCCCAGCAGACTGGACTGAATGAAGACATTGTTCATAGTTAAGTAGACGTTTCTGAGATATATTTGGGCGTTACGCTGTTTTAGCTACCGTTCATGGCCAAAACATTTGAATTTGGAGGCCTATGACACTATATGATGTAAATATTTAGACAGAGGTAGATGGAATTGTAAAATGGCAGTATGGGACAGAGCCTTCGGTTCATTATTTACCCTAAGTCGCATCAAAGAATGCGTCATTAAGACGTAAAAAGCATAAATCACACAAGACCATGAGTTGCAGTTACCGGTATTTTTATTTATTTTTTTTTATAGGAGTGTCACAGCATTGAAACATTCAATTTACAAGAGAAGAAGACAAAGCCAGAAGGAGTGGGCGTTAACACCAACAAGGAGACAAAGATGATACACGGTAAATTCCGGAATATAAGCCACTACTTTTTCTACACGCTTTGAATCCTGCGGCTTAAACGATGATGTGGCTAATCTAAGGCTAAAAGAACCACAGCTCCCATAATGCTTAGAGTGCAGATTCAGGAAGTAGTGAATTGGAGTAGTCAAGTGGACGTTAATATCACTCTGAAGTCTTATGCAGCGATCGTGTTTTGGTCGGACAAATTTTGAGCAAGTTTGATCAAGCGTAGAATTACTGCAGCTCTCTGCTTGGAGCTGCTGAACTCTGGTGGAAAAAAAAACATCTCACATCTTACGTATCAGTCATCGGAGCTAACGGCTGACGCTGGGAACACCGAGTGTAGGTTGGATTGCAAGGTTTATAGTGTGTCTTTCTGTGTAAACATCCCATGTAACAGTGTGGACACCTGACAGTTATGCACAATTGTTGGCCGATATATGAAAAAAGTTTTCTCTTTAAATTCGGTGGGTGCAGTTTTTATTTTTAGTACATGACATGACGCCCGGACTAGAAATGTATCAAACAGCCATATTTTTACACCGAAACCTAATTTTCGTATTCACAAATGAATTAAAATAGACTGAAAAACATACATGTGTATTTAGTTAGTCAGTGGCTGACGCAGAAGCTACAATCTCCAAGCTAGACATAATTAGTGTCCCAATTACACAACACTGCTGTCTAAAACCTGACAATTCTCAATCCACACAGGTATCATAATTATTGTTGCACATTACTTACAGACAGTCTTCAAGGCAGAAGTGTATTCGTAAATATTCCAGAACAGTAAGCATCCGGTATGCTTTGTATCATTCAATTTGTGTGCCAAACGGCGCCACAAGCTCAACTCAGCGAATTATTGCGGTCATTAGATGTCACCAAAAAAACACCCCAACCACCACACCATTTTAACTTAAAAGGCAGCACATGTTAAATTATATCCAGCATGTATTTTCATATGTAAGCCGCACCAAACAATGAAAAAAGGGTAATGAGGAAGCCTGAAATGCAGTAACTCACCATTCTGATGGCCAACCAGCGATCTCACGTTACTCTCGTCGGCCACTAGAACACATATAGAAAAAACACACTTTAAAAGAAATATGTTTTTGCCATATATATTGACATCTAGTCCATAAATACAAAAATGCATTTAAAAAAACCCATTGCAAGAAGTGGAAATGAAAACAAAGCAAAAAAAATACAAATAAGGGGACAACCGGTGATATTGTGATTATGAGAGACCGTGGAAGGAGACAGACACTGGGAGAAATAATAAAAAAGTAAAAAGGGGGACTGCACTGCCAAGCAGTCAAACACCTCATTTAGCTCAACATGATTGCAGGTGGCCACCACAGACAGGACCACGGGAGACAATAATAGGTTTTCATTGCTGAAATAATCATTTTCATTTTTTATGAGGTCAATTTTCCCACACGGCCGATGAGTGAGAAACAAGACAGGCTGTGATTGTACTGGGATTTGGATGTGGGGGGGCTATCGCTGGCCGATTAAGGTGTGCAAATGGGTAAAACTATAAAAAAAAAAATATATATATATATATACATATATATATATATATATATAAATAAAATGATATACAGGGTGTTTCAAAAAACTTGATATCATTTCGCAAGCTGATATCTAAGCAAATTCCCGTTCAAATTTCTTCTCATTTTGACAGCACGTTTTCAAACAGGTCAACATTTCATGTTTAATGTTTTTATCTTTACAGATATAGACATGCCCTTCACTGGAAGAGAAAAAGTGTTTTGTGTGTTGCCGTTTGCGCGATCACAGCCGAAAAGGACTGCGCAGCGTGCGTTTGTGAGGGACTTCTCAAAACAAACCTCGAGGAACTTAAGCAGAGACTCACTACCGCACTGCAGACTGACACCCAAGACATGCTGCAGCGTGTCTGGGGTGAGCTGGAGTACCGAATTGACGTGTGCCATGTCTTAGGCACACAAAATTTGTGAAATTGGTGAATTTGTGAAATTTTGTGAAAATTGAAAATTTGTGAAAAGTTTTCATTCAAATTTGGGGGAATACATCTTATGATTGTTCAACATTAAGCCTGCTTAGTTTCATTAACCTTGAGCATGTAGTTTTTTCATATTTACATCTCAAATGATGAGCTACTCATTTTTGCAACATTTATTTTCATAGCCGATTTCAACCCAAACAAAGCGAATATGCTTGTTTGACCAGAACATGAACAAAATGCTGGTATCCGCAACTCACATTTAGTATTTCTTTCTAGTGTTCTCACATTATTAACTAAAAACCTGAATGGAAAGCAGGCTTGCAGGCGCCTCATGTGGTCGTGGGGGGGCTCACGTTGGTCACCCCTGGGCTACATGACACGACAGGGGAACCATGGCAAAAACATTTTTGATTTACTTTTTCAAAATCACTGGTGAAAGCTAAAGGATCAGGTGCCTTCTTTAAGGAGACTTGGGATGCTCCAGCAGGACCCCCAGGCAGTCGGCAAACTCGATGTCCTCCACCGCCGCCGACGGCCGGCCATCCAGTCCAACGATTCCAACCACTTTTCGGACTACATGTCCCCGTGTTTTGGTGGATTAGCCGCGGCCAGACCAATGATCCCATTGCGAGCCGCGAAAACTCACCACACCCTGCCAAGTGCCCGTTCCCCAAATGCCGCAACAAAATACCGCTTTTAAAGATATTTGTCGTGGCATGTTTTGCAGGCTGCAAAACTTATATCATTTGTTTTGGCTTTGTGAAGGGAAACTGGGCGGGAGACTGGGTGTAGGCTGGGTGCTGCAATGGGGGAGAAGTATCGGCAAGTATCAGCATATGCCGGCACCGTGCTTGTTCCTGGAAATCGGACGATATAGATCGGTGGCCGATTGATCGGAGCACCCCAATATTTATTTATATTATATACTTATAATAATATGTAATGCTTAATTCTAATAATATACAATTTATATGAATTATATAATAGTAATGATTATTAAAATTAATAATGAGTATTATGGTGATATAATAAGCAGACAGATAATGCAGCATTTTTAAGGCTAACTGCAAAGGTGGATCTACTTGTACCACAGTGGAAGGTTAACAATGTAAAAAAATATATACACACAGTCCATACCATACAGTATATGCGTACTGTATCTGTGCATATACCTTGTAGCTTATGCACCTGATGTGTGCATAGCAGTTTGCAAAAACAGTGTGTGGTATTCCACTAGCCATCTTGCATGGTGTGTGCATTCTCCTGAGTATGTACTCAAGCTCCAGTCAAAAGACTATTTGCTGAAGGTGTCCGTGGTCAACAGAAGGTGCTCACCTCTTTTGGTCAAGTGGCGTTTAATAAAAGCCGCCCCGCGCTGCGGCGCTGATAAAGCTCAGATACATGAGATTGTAAAGGCTTACACAAGGTACATGCTGCGCTCACATGAGCAGCGGTATCTGCCTGCTTCAGACAAAACGCAATCGAGACGAATGGAAGTCGAAAGATAAGATGGAGGAAATATAAACAGATTGAGACGGGGGACGGCCAACGATTGAGTCAGAAGAGAGGGGTCAGTGGAGGGAGCCCTTCAGTGGGGCAGAACGGAGGGAGTGTGGCGAGACCACCCTTGTCCATAATGAAAGCCAATCAGCTCGGATGGCAGAGGTGTTCGCTGCAGGAAGAAAGCCAATCCACTGAACCTAATGAACCAGGATTGGAAATCAGAGGCTGAGGAGATGGAGAGACAAGAGACGCGGGTGGATTTGTTGGCTTTCACATTGAGCGAGGGCTGTGAGTGGGGCAAAAATAAATAGAAGAAAGAAGGACAGAATGCTGAGGAAAAAAAGGAACACAAATTAAAGAAAAAATAATTAAAAGGGCCTGGTGGAAACAAGAATGTTCAAGAAAAGTGTCAAAAACAGACACGATTGGTGAGGACAAGAGCAGAGGAGGGGATCATTTCAGGTTAATACAAGGAAATAAGCCTTTCCCCATCCACACACACACACACACACACACACACACACACACACACACACACACACACACACACACACACACACACACACACACACACACACACACACACACACACACACACACACCAAGCATTGGAAACCATGTGCCAATTGACGTGCGTACACAAACACCCTGTGTGTTCATATAGTTTGTTGGAAAGCCTGTGGGTTTAGCAGTTCAAGAGGTCAGATCCCTCAAGGTAGGGGATAATGGGAGGGGTCTATTCATCACAACAAAGACGTGTGCTGATAAGAAGGATGTGATTGCTGGTGTGTGAGCTCACCCAGGTCCATGCTTTTGGACGCTCTGTTGCGAGGCACGTCGTCCTTGTGGTTGGCCAGCTGGCCATCCGTGGGACCCTTACTGCAAAACAGAGGCAAGCGCTTACACAACTTTCACTCGAATGACGATACCCAATGACATGTCATTTCCACAGTTGGAAAAAGTCACAGAGATTGATAAATCCACTGCAACATTTTCCTCAACGGACTTTTGTTATACCGTAAATTCTGGTGTGTAAGCTGCTACTTTTTTCTTAAACTTTGAACCCTGCGGAACATGCAGCGGTGCAGCTAATTTATGGCTATATTCAAATCTTGTGACATCTCCTTTACTTCAGAACTACTACTAATCGTTTAAATATTGTGCCGCTCGCGAGTCAGCAAGGAAACAAGAGCTCTTTTTTTGGCAAGAGCCAATCACGAGCTATCAGTGCACTCGCAATGAGCTTGTCAACCCATTGGAAATCGCAGGAGGTCATTATATAAAACAGAATAACAACATAACAGTCTGACTCACTGTGTCATCTTTCAAAGAACACTTTACTAACAACACTAAATTCATCACACAGCAACTTAAAGGGATAGTTGGGATTTTTTGACATGAAGTTTTATGACATCCCCATCATCAGTGTAGTACATCAACAGTTACTTAACCCGCCCACCCCCACACACACACACACACACTCACACACTTTGTCCCGAGAGTTCAGTTCTGGTCGGATTTCGGTGATGAGGAACGTAGTTCCGCTCAGTGGCTGGGTCATTTAAGTAAAGAGCTTGGCTTCTCAAAACAATATGTAAGACACGGCGGGAGGCAAACATAACGCAGAGCGATTTGTGAAGTCAGATTTTTTTAAGGAGGCATTTTTGTGATGCAAATGTATTACTGTTTTAAACGGATATTGTTTTGAGAAGCCAAACTCTTTACTTAAATGACCTAGCCATTAAACGGAACTATGTTCCTCGTCACAGAAATCCGACCAGAACTGCACTCGTGGAACAAAGTGGGGGGATAAAGTCACTGTCGATGTAGTACACTGCTGATGGGGATGTCCTACAACTTCATGTCAAAAAATCTGACCTATCCCTTTAACACTGACAAGGTGTACCTGCCAAATATGCAAACATGTCCCAACATTTTTAAGTTTTCCCATAAGGCATTGCGTCTGAGCAACACATTCATTGGAGCGCTGCAATGACATCAGCCTCCTTCTGGGCTTTGGGCTCCAGGTCCTCTGGCTCCCTCTGGTGGACAAAAGGCAGCATTGTAGCGCCATCCACCATTGTCTGTGCTCCTCCAATGAAATGTTTTTATCAAACAAAATGCATTAGGGGAAAACTTTAAAATGTTTTTTCACGTTTCTATATTTCTCAGGTATAACGTGTGAGTGTTAAGTTGCTGTGTGATGAGTTTAATGTTGTTTCTAAGATGACACCGTGAGTCAGACTGTTATACTCAGTAATGACCTCCTGCAACTTCCAATGGACTGACAAACTTGTCGTGAGTTTTTTCATAGCTCATGATTGGCTGCTGTCAAATACAGAGCTGACTGGTTCTCACGGACCCGTGCTCCCCACGGGATGCCATTTTACGACATGGACACGTGCGGCTTATAAGTCGAGTTTTTCCTCTAAATTTAGTGGGTGCAACTTATACTTATACTTACTTATACTTAATTTATGGTAGTTTGCTTCTAATTGTTTGTTTCTAATGTTCCTCTATGCAACACACACCGGTTGCCATGAAACTGACTTGTCAGTGATAAACAGTATTATTATGTAATGGTTTGACTTATCTCACAAGATAGTGGCATTGTGTCATTGTATCATAATAACTCCAGCCTTATGTGTGATTTAGCAAGAGGGATGATTGCAAGGTATGATGCTGATGGCTGGACACCTGTAGTGCGAGGGATTGAGTACTGGGTCTCTAGTCATTTCCTCCACTGTGCCCGGGGACGGCGGTGGGGGGAAGGCTTCCTTGGAGTACTCCTGGTTATTGCCATAGTGACCGTGGTTGCCATTGGTGGTCGCAGCGGGATGCGGAGCTGGGAATAAACACAGACATCATTCAGGCTTGTGCTTTTGTTTTGTTTTTCTAGCTTGTGCTCATTTTCAGATTAGTTTCAGAGACATTTTCCAGTTATTCTTGCAACAATCACGACACTTTGAGCTTGGTGCATGTAGGTAATAAAGGCTACACATAAACTGAAAGGGAATCCACACTTTGATCTATTGATAATAATCAGCGGGTATAAGACATTGCAAGAAGAGGCACTTTTAAAGAAAAACAATAATGCATTTTATTTGTAAGCACCTTTCAAGGAACCCAAGGACACTGTACATAGACCAAGTTAAAAGCAGCACACACATAAAAAAAGGGATGATAAAATTATAGAGAATAAGATGTCCTGAATAAAAATACGCAAAAAGCAGTATGTGGAGGATCATCGAGCTCAGCAAGCTCGCACATTTAGAAACCGTTTCACATCAAATACTCAAAACACCCACAGTAAACTAGAAACATTTCCATACAAATATATCACTCAAACTTCTCTCTTCTGGAAACATTTCCATAAATAAACCCCCCACACAGGAAAAAAGGGCATCAAAATCCTTTTGTGTTGCACCCCACCCCGCCCCGCCACACAATGACAGTTCATTCAACGGCCGCCACAATCAGATGGAGAACTGACACCCAGAAGTGCATCTCCTGCTCCCAGCATTCCAGTGGGGGTGGGGGGGTGGGCGTACGAGGATGGGAGATAAAGAATGAATAAAAATCACTTTGTGAGTCTCACTCAGAGAATGAGCTTTTTTTTTTGTTGTTGTTTTCCTCGACGGCACATATGCGGCACAAAACTATTTATGCAAATGAAGCAATTACATCAACATAATGATTCCAAGGTCAGATCTTTTGCACATGAAAAGCAAATGCAGTATTCAGGGAGAAAAAATCACTGGTAATGACTTTCTCTTCTGCCAGTATAACTACACAGGGGTGAGGCGGAGATGTAAACTCCACATTTAAACATAGCATGAAAGAGATGCATTATCTTTGTAAAGCGGGAAGCGCAGTGCAGTTAGCAGTTATCTCAAAGCAGGAAGGTTGCAGGTTCAAATTTTAGTTTAACTTAGTTAATTTCCGTGTAGAGTTTACATGCTCAACTTGTGTAAGTTGTCTTCAGGTACTCCAGATTCCTTCCACAGTACAAAAACGTGTCTGTTACGTTCATTATCGGGGCACTAACTAGGTGAATTGGTTTGACCTCCGACCGTGATAAGTGAATTTCCGTGAAGTAGGATTCCTTATTTATGAATCAAATATTTTCATAATTAGAGCATAAAAAAATCTGTTTACGACCTTCTAAATCAGCTTTTTAACATTATTACAGCCCTCTAAATGTGAAATAACACCACCACTGTCACCCTTACACTCATATCACCCAATATAGAAGACACAATAAGAGTAAACAAGATATTTAAGTGTAAGAATTGTGCTCATGTGTGTTACTGTAAAGGCTTTCCCTCAGGGGAGCTGAGTGGGAGGGAGGACAGGAAGTGACGTCGGAGGTTCAGAGTTGAGTTTCAGCTTTGCATGGGCAACGCCAGCAATAATAACCCATGTTTTCATTGGGGATGATGGTGTTTATTATTCAAACCTCCAATAAAAGCCTATTGTTCTGGTGATCAAATCTGGTGCTAGTGTGTCTCATTAAACCATATAGACAACACTAAAAAGAAAAGATATGCCTTTATTAGTCCCACAGAGGGAAAGATGACATATTAAAGGAAATATTGCATTATTATGATATTAATATTAATACATATTATCGTTACAGTGGTCTAAATAAATGTTGACAATAATGTTGTTTAAGATAAATAAACATTTCACAACACACCACTTGATTAAATCTTCAATGTACTTTTCTTAAAATTACTGTTCGTCTAATTATTGTGGGCCCAATCTCGTACAGTGGAATCGTCTTGCGTCTTGCTTGTAAATAAATGAGATTGCTTCATACAGTTGAAAGAAAACACTGTTCTGTCCAAACACAAGTGTCTTACCCCTGGTCGGAATTTTCGGACAAAGCACACAGAAAAATATGCCTTTTTGAAATTGCCAGTGTACGTGTGGACACAGCCTCTACGTCTCGGTGCTGTGATTGATCAGTTGAGGGAATGCAGTACCTCTTACCCTCAGCAAACTGGGATAGGCTCCAGCATCCCTGCCATCCTGAACTGGATAAGCAGTGGTGGAAATGGAGGGATGGTACAAAGTGCATAAAAACACTTGGATGGCTGCTCAAGTGGTGTTCAGTGAGAATAAAACTGTCAGCGCCTTCGCAAAATCACAAATGTACAAAAGCGCACTCATACATACCGTGTGTACAGTTGCCGATTACAGGAGTACACAAGCACTCAAAGCTCAGCGTTGTGACAGTTCAAAGATACCAATATTTTGTACAGTGTGGCAAAGTCAAGCATGCACTTACCACCCCCGGAGCCACCAGACGCATACTTGTCAGTGAGACTGGTGCCATTGAGCTCTGAGGGCCTCGAAGTCCCGTGGTAGGCACGGCGGCCCTGAGGCTCCTGCGGAACACAAAGTAAAAAGAAAGATGACAAACAGATATTAAAGGTTCATATGCAAAAATATGTGCTGCATGCAAACCAAATGTGATTTATGAAAAATGTATGATGTTGACTCAAACATCACAAGATTGCGGTCCCTTATTTTATTACCCAGTAGGTTTAGCCTCGTGTTGTTTATTCCTTTTGTTGACTGCATCTCAACCAATGACTGAAAATGCGAAGAACGGGTTGCGTTTAGAACTTAAAGCATTATTTACTGTTAAGTGTGACATTTGCTTTAAGTTGGCCACTCAACAGTGATTTGATGATACAGAAGCTTTTTGGGAGGCAACCAGATGGAGAAGAATTCTATGAGAAGACTTAGTTGATAGGTGATGGAATAGGTATGATGAATGGAACGAGTAAGGATGTCAATCCTTCGTTTATCACAGTTAATCAGTTCTAGACCTGACCGTGATAAGTGAGTTGCCGCGAAGTAGGATTCCTTATTTAGTGGAGTGTTTTTGTAGTTAGAGCAAAGAAAACCCGTTTACAACCTTCTAAATACAGTTTTTAACATTATTAGAGCCCTCTAGACGTGACGTAACACCCCTATAGCCACCTTTACACATGTATTACCAATTATAGTAGACATAAAGACAGAAAACCAGACATTTAAGACATATATAAGACTCATGCTCGTGTGTGTTGCTGCAAATGTGTTCCTTAGGGGGGATGGGGGGTGGGGTGGACAGGAAGTGACATGTGTGGTGTGGACTACGGCTGCAACAGTAGCTTGTGTTGGAGATTATTGTGCCTGTTGTGAGATCATTCAAGCCTGTTGTTTTTTCGATCAAGTCTGGTGCTTGTGTGACTCACCGAACATTACAGTAACAATACCGACACCTAGTGTTACGCACGAACAACGTTAAAAAACTAGGCATGAGCCATTATGGATTATTCATTTTTGCCGAGTACGAGCATGAAACGAGTACAGCTCGTAATTATCCGTAATCGTGATGAAGGAAAATCCTCATTGGGTAACTACACTTACGGTATGTATTCACGCTTCACGCTCTGTTGTTGGCCAGTCACACACAGCGGCCGCCCCTCCCTAGACAGACTCCCTCCAGCCAGAGAAGGCAGTACGCGGTGCATTTGACAAGCCAGAATTGAAAACGGCTCGTGTCGTCTTTGTCACTGACTCCACTCCAGACAGATTTTTTTTTTTAGGTTTTTCCTCAGCTCAGCTCGTATTCAAAGTTACTTGATAAACTTGTTTCGTTATGTGCTTAATTTAGGCAAAAATATGTAACTTTTGCTAAATATTCATATTTTGATTCATGATAGTACGTATTCAACCACAAAACAGCATCATTTATGAATATACTTTTGAAAAACCGTGACCGAGTAAAGCCGCAAAATACGAAGTGCGAAGGGACGAGGGATTACTGCATTGGCAGAAAAATAAGATATCGGTTCATATATCGGTATCACTTTTTCTGACAATAATGACGAACGGTGCACGAGTGAGGATGTGCTCCAAAACAACGAGCTCAGCATGTTGGCGATCTGGATTTATTTCCAAGTTTCGCCTTTGGGTGCTAAATATGCAATTTGCAAAGACTGTAAAGAAAGTACCGCAAATTCCAGTGTACATGCTGTAACACTGTATAAGCCGCATGTGTCCATGTCATAAAATGGCATATTGTGGCGTGCACAAGTCAATCATGAGCTATGAAAAAAATGGAGATTGGAGATTGCCAACCCATTGGAAATTGCAGGAGGTCAGTACTCAATATAACAGTCTGACTCATGGTGTCATCTTACAAAGAACACAGTAACTTAACACTCTAAAGGTATACCTAATAAATATACAAACATGTACCAATACGAGTTTAAAATGGGGAAAAAATTGAGCAAAGCATTTTATTGGAGGATAATGGTGGATGGTGCTTCCATGCTGTCTCTGTCCACTAGAGGGAGCCAAAAGCGCCCCGAGCCCAGAGGTAGGCTGACGTCATTGCAGCGCTCCAATTAATGTGTTGTTCACACGCAACGCATTAAGGGAAAACCTTTTGAGAGAGGTTTTTTTTCTCAGGTATAGTTTTGAGTGTTAACTTGCTGTGTGATGAGTTTTGTGTTATTTACAAGATGACACCTTGAGTCAGACTGTTACAGTAAATTGTTATACTGTTATATATAATGACCTCCTGCGATTTACAATAGGTTGACAAGCTTTTTGTGAGTGCACTGATAGCTCGTGATTGTCTCCTGCCAAAGAAAGAGCTACCGTTTCCTCGCTGACTTGCAAGCGGCACAGTATTAAAACAATTAGCAGTGATTCTGAAGTAAAGGAGATGTTACGAGATTAGCTATAAATCGGCCGCACCGCTGTATAAGCCGCAGGGTTCACAGTTTAGGCATGACAGTAAATGAAGCGTAATGTGTTCATTAGTTGACATTAGTTTGAGGTAAGAGCTGCTGCCTACATCTGTATCAGTAGTGAAAGAAAGCAAGAAAGCCAACATTGAGCATCTCAAGTAATGAGCAAGGAAATTTGTGATATTCCTGCACAAAAAGCAATGTTGAGAGGAATTTCCCATCTATAGTAGCAATAGCAATAATCTGACTGGGAGATTAGAAACTACGCTAACAACAAGAGCATGCACTCCTTTGCATCAAGATGAAAGTTTACTCTTTTCGCTGTTACCCCTTTATAAAGGTTAAAGATTTGTCATGCCATTGTCAATGTGTGGCTTGATTTAACAGGAAGAATTATTTTTACAAATCTAGATAGGAAGTTGGACACCAACACCCACCCCTTAGCAAGAACAGAAAAATATCACCTCCTTGGTGGAGGGAACAAACATGCATCGGTTCTCGATTCATAACCTCACAAGTGAATATTATTATCTCTGCAAGGGCCTAACTCACGGCCACCAGCGTGCACAATAGAAAACAATCAAGGTCCCTTTTCATACAGAAGGATAAGAAGCACGTTGTGGAATAGCCTCCCACCACTACAAAGAAACCGGGTGGAGATAGAGGACTGGTGGAGGATTAAAGAAGCATCTCCTGGAAAAAATACATGCACAGCTGTCACAAACCGTAAAGAAACGTGATAATCATAACACGCCTTGTACTAATGAAAGGTTTTCCTATCACAAGAGTCCCAGGGGCATCATTATTCCCTACTGTACCTGCTGTCAATCACTTTTTTACATTGGTGGAAACTTCTGACAATACCAGTGACACATAAATCATTGCTCGCTCGCTCCCCGCAACCTGACAGCTCGCCTGAGGCTTCGAAGCAGACGGGCCGTCTTTGTATCTTAATCCCACCACAATACGTAAACAGGAGGGGATCCATCTATTAGGTCGGCTGAAGCCTACAGCCGCCTGTATACAAAAGGCTTCTGAAGGGCTTAGCCTCGCCTCAGCCTGGGCCACCACTCGCATGTACAGTATGAGATGCGTTTTCACTTTTTATGTTTACACGTCAAGTAATCCATCTGATTTCTGATGTAAGACCTTCTCATGACAAGTCATACAACTAAAACTAAAACGTGTCCGAATTTATTTGATTATTACGGTACTCAAACAGTTGTGACACAAATTTGTGGACGGCTGGGCTTTGTGTTGCGACATATTTCGCACAAGTCTTTATGGAAAACTGTAATCATACAGAAGTGTTCCAAATGACGATTGTTTGAGGTAGTTATTGTTATTGTGTGCCTATCTAGCTCACAACAGCGTTTCTTTAATGTAAAATATAATCCGGTCAGGGCCAGCACAGTCTGCAGAAGCACTAACCTACATTTACAACTTAAATTCTAGTATTTGTTCCATAAAATTGTATTCATTCATTCCGTATTCATTCATTCCACAGTCTGTCATCTTCATTTTGCAGCGTGTCTCTTGGCTGCACTGCTTCCAGTGGTGCATGTGTGTATGTTCATTTGTTTTTGTCCAATCACATTTCTATTCAATTTCCCTGTGTTGCCATGCCAATATAATCTGCCCAGGGTCTTCAGAATCAAGACTGCTGGCCCGTGTCTGATACATGCTATTAGTAATGGGACCGTTTCTTTAACCAATCAGATTTCAGATTCGCCTCACAGGGCCAGCTAGCTGGCCTAAAATAATGTCAGCATTTTTCTGTCCTCCGATTGGCTGATCACAGCAAAACTGTTTCACAATCCCACAGGTTACGCCCACAATGGCTGACAGGGGAGGAGAAATTGACATCCTTGGCGGGAGCTAGATGTATTTTATCATGTGGACCAGGGGGGTCCAAACTAGTTCCACTGATATATATATATATATATATATATATATATATATATTGACACATATATGTATTCATTTTATCAGTGATAATAATATTATTATTATTATTTTTAACAGTTTCTCCTTACATTACTTTTGGATTTTTTTTATTTTACAAATATGTCAACATTTTTCCTCATACTAATACGACTTATTGTCTTCATATTTTGACTTTATTATCATGACATGATAGCATTTACCCAACCTAATTTGGTTTGTTTCTTATATTGCAACTTTTTTCCTATAATATTTCAACTTTATGCAGTTTTTTTCTGTTATTATGATTACTTTACTACCTTAATGTTTTGTCTTTATTCTTGTAAAATTACTGCTTTTTTCCATTTTCACTGTTGTTTTTTAAATGTTATTGTTTAATCGTATTTTTAGAATGTGCCAGGGGCCAACAAAAAAGCAGTCGCGGGCCGTAAATGGCCCCCGGTCCGCACTTTGCACACCCCTGATGTAAATGTATGTTTTTGAAATAAATGCTGATTCTGAACTGCTCCAGGTGATGTTGTAGTGTCGAGGTTTGGAGTTGTGAACAGCACCAAAGTTAGCTGATTTTTTAACACATCTGAGAGGTGTTTGCAGCTACATGGTACATCAGGTGAACCCATGGCTGCACAGCTGGGAACGTGTACAAGACAAGAAGAATGCAAGGAGAGAAAAGAGTGGTACAGAGGCCCACGTCTCATTTAATAAGCAAAGAGGAGTAAGGAGGAAGCTAACCACTGGAAAACAAAGGGAAGCATTACCAGCATGCAGGAGGCTTTAGATGAGCTTTATTAAAAGAGGAATGTCAAGCAAGGTAGATTACATTGTGTTGCAGTCATAAAGAAACCAAAATAAACAGACAGAAAGCGGGACTGTACTCAGAGACAAAAGAAAGGAAGAGGAGATTGTTTAAAAAATAACAAGTGCACAAGATAAGTTTGGTGCATTAAAACAACTTGACAGGAAGAGAGACACACACACACACACACACACACACACACACACACACACACACACACACACACACACACAGGCAAGGTCAGAGTCCACCGGAGAGCCGTAGGTGATGGTGTCGAGTGAGAGCTTGGTTGTGTGCGTAATGATGTGTGTCTGTGTATCTCTGTGTGCTCATCTGATTGCTGTGGGTGGACGGGTCGCCGTACATCTGCCCTGCCATTGCCCTGATGTTTTCTGTGTACGCGCAGTCTCGAGTGTGTATGGCATCCAGTGTGCGACTGTCAGGAAACTTGTGACCGCGCGTGTCAAGCGGGACGTCACACCGCATGTGTGCGAGTGTTCGGTTCCTTGCGTGTCCGTGTGTGTATCTGTACTCTGTGTTCCTCTTTACATCTGCGAGTCTATTTAAGCCAAACTCGTAGGCGGGCCCGTAGCTGGAGGCCTCCTCTATGTACTGAGCACTGGTGCGTGCAAGGCCAAATGTGTAACAACTGTTTCTCTCCCTGTGGTTTAACCCATAGGTGTATCTGGTGTGCGTCTCCCCGGAACCACCGTAACGCTGGCGGTGGTTGTGAGGAAGCGGCTCGGACGCTCGCCTCCACAGTGTGGGTAGGAGGGAGGAGGAGCGCTGAGGCGGAGGCGGCTGGCTGGCGTTGGCCGCTGGTACCTGATTGTCGGAGCCCCCGTGAGGACTGAGTTGGCTAGCAGCAGCTGTGGTGTTAGAAATGGAGCGCCCCTACAGGAAAAAGAAGGCAACACATGCAGCAACAGAAAGCGCAATTCGCTCAGAAATCACACGTGAATGCTGAAGAAAATCAGATTTAAATAAGAAATAAAGGAATTGGGGACTTTTATCCTGGTTAATACATCACAGCAATCCACTGACACCCCAAATGTGCATTCCTTTGTTTGCATGGCTTCTCTCAAAGATCTCTGGCTTCCTCCCACATTCCAACGAGGTGTTATGTTAGTTTCATGGACTAAATTGTGTCTCTCTGTACTGTCCTGTGATTGACTGGTGAACACTGGTGCATGATAAGAATTTTATGGATGGATGGAGGTTAATTATTGTTATTTTATAACCAAGTGTGTTTGGGCTGACTACATTAATTAGCTCGGAGAACGCCACACACATTTTATTCAAACGCAATGAGAATTTCTGGTGCCATGTGTGATAAAATCAAGGACTGGGGACACAAAGAAAGAGGCAGCAATCAGCGAGTTGAGTTTGAGAATTGTTTGACAAAGTAGAGTACTTAACGCATGCGATCATAAACACTCGGGCTCGATTCATTTGCCGTAATTTCCAGTGTATAAGCCACTACTTTTTTCTTAAACTTTGTACCCTGTGTGTAATTTATGGCTAAATTCTAATCTCACGACATCTCCTTTACTTCATAACCACTACTAATTGTTTAAATACTGTACCGCTCGCGAGGTAGTGAGGAAACGGTAGCTCTTTCTTTGGCAGGAGCCAATCACGAGCTGTCAGTGCACTCACAACTAGCTCATCACACAGCAACGTAACACTCAAAAGGTATACCTGACAAATGTACAAACATGTATCAATGTGAGTTTAAAAGGAAAAAACAACTCTTTCAAAGTTTTCCCATAATGCATTGCGTCTGAGCAATTAATTGGGGAGCCGCAATGACGTCAGCCTCCCTGTGGGCTCCAGGCCCCTCTGGCTCCCTCTTGTGGACAGAGGCGGCATTGCAGCACCATCCTTCCATTTTCTATGCTGCTTGTCCTCCAATTAAATGCTCTGCTCAGATGCAGTGCATTATGGGAAAACATTAACATGTTTATTTGTTTTTTTAACTTGTATTGGTACATGTTTATAGATCTATTATGTATACCTTTTGAGTGTTAAGTTGCTGTGTGATGAGTTTAATGTTGTTTCCAAGAAAACACCGTGAGTCACACTGTTATATTGAGTAATAACCTCCTGCAATTTCCAATAGGTTGACAAGCTGGTCGTGAGTTTTTTCACAGCTCATGATTGGCTCCTGTCAAATAAAGAGCTGCCTGGTTCTCACGGACTTGTGCGTGCCACAATATGCTATTTTATGACGTGGACACGTGTGACTTATAGTCCGGTGCGGCTTATTATGTACAAATCTGTTTTCTCGTCTAAATTTAGTGGGTGAGGCTTATACACCGGAATTTACAATAATCGTCCAATTATAGCCATAGAACGGGGTGTCCACCAAGGGCCACATACCGAAAAATGAAACGATGCAAGGGCCACTTTGTTATTTTGTAAAGCAATACATGTAGACATGATAAGAAGTTATGTATATCTCAAGAAAAAAACTGCATCTCATCGTTGTGCTACAGGTGAAAAAGCCTATTAGTTTGAACTTCCATCTTTGCTATTTTTTCCCCATTTTTGATGTTTTTTAATTTTCCAACTTTCTTCCCATAATATTATAACTGTTTCCAAACAGTAATAACATTATGATGTTATGATCGGAAAATTACGACTGTTTCTCGTTATATTACAACTTTTTTCTCTCAATGGTTTGACTTTATTCTTGCAAAATTACTACTGATTTTTCCGTTTTGCTATTTTAAAAAAATAAATAAAAACAATTCCTGTTAAATTATGTATATTTTCAAAACGCGCCGCGCCCCACTTTGGACGCCCCCTGCCACAGGAGAATAATCGGTTGGCCCAAAGTTGGCAGATTGATGCCAATGTTAAAAAAAAAAAATAAAAAAAAGATTATGGATTGATTTAATTTTTTCCTCACTGATTTCATTCACAAACATCAGCATAGCGGTGAAGCTAACAAGCTACCAGCATGTACTGTGAAGTAATTGTACTGCACTCTGTTGGAGGCGGGATGTCAGTTGTCAAGTCCTTTGTTTCCTTTAAATTAAAGGTGTCTCTTCAGCTCAAATTGTTCATATGCTGCTTGTTTGACACAATTTCTGATAATAAAAGCAAAATGTCTCCCTTCAATTTATATCCTTGTAACAAATGTTTGGAACTATACTGAAGGCATCAAAAGCAGGTATTTCATCTTTTTTTTTTGTTTGTTTGTTTGTTTGTTTTTTTAATTGGAAAATAG
Organism: Dunckerocampus dactyliophorus; assembly: GCF_027744805.1. NCBI lineage: Eukaryota > Metazoa > Chordata > Actinopteri > Syngnathiformes > Syngnathidae > Dunckerocampus > Dunckerocampus dactyliophorus. Next base: position 49,335,215 of record NC_072819.1, on the reverse strand, counting down.
AAAAATGTAAGTTCCCAATATATCAGTTGTTGGAATTCGAACTTTGCGGCTTCACTCAATCACAGTTTTTTCAAAAACATATTGCTAAATCATGCCTGTTAAATTAAGCATCTTCAAGCATGAAAATGGCTAAATGAACTAACTAAGGCAAACGTAAAGCACTCAGAAGACGCATTCAAAGACGTGATGATATGTAGCATTCTACACTGGTCACTCCATGTCAGTAATGTTACACTGATGAAACAATCGCCACCACAGGAAGTAATGTACAGAGCAGGAAGTTCCCAATGCTAACATGTGAGCCTATATTATGTCTAAAATGTATTCTTTTCATTTTATTATGTCTACTACTTTGGGTAATACAAGTTTAAACATGACTATGGGGGTGTTATTTCATGTCTCGAGGGCTCTAATAATGTTAAAGACCGTATTTAGAAGGGCGTAAACTGTTTCTCCATGCAATTTATAAATAAGGAATCCTATTTTGCAGAACTGTACTTATCACCACTTCACCGCGATGAATAAGAGACTACTGTGTCCCAAAAACTCCTTATTGTTTGGGCCCTAATAAACACAACTTAATATTACCTCTACTCTGGATGCTCTCAGCACCACAAGCTGAATGGTGCCCCTGGCGTTGCCCTCCGATGACATGGATCGTCTCAGTGTTTCCATGGCGGCGTGGTTGGATCGTCCGAGCAGCGCTTCGCCATTTACCGCAATTAGCTGGTCATTTACTCTCAACCTGCCGTCCTGTGGGAAGAAGTTGGTGACAAAGTTACTGGTGTAGTCGCCAATGTTAACACAACCCCTCACATTAAACAACGCACAAGGCACTGAAAAAGAAGTGCAGGACAAAGGCGGAGGCGAGATAATTGCGGAGTTCGCAATCTTGTGAGAGCCAAAGCGCCGTGATAAATATATAGCACGGCTAATGGAAGAGCCTCCGTGGGCACTAGATCATGTCTAAGTGTTTTAAAAAGCGGCCACCATTAAAGAGCCAGTGCCTTGTGGTGCCGTGGAGAAAGCGAGGGAAGAGAAATCGAGCAAGAAGATGACTGAGGGATAGAAAGTGTGACAGAGAAGAAACACAGCGCAAAGGGCAAAAGGAAGAAAAGGACAATAAAGATGAGGACTATGGCATTATGAATGACCCATTAGGGCCATGCTGAACTTTGACCCCACTTCATTAGCAAGATCACGTCTGGTCCGATGTCAAATGCAGACTGGGACCAGTGCGCGCGCACACACACACACACACACGCACACGCACACGCACACGCACACGCACACACGCACACACGCACACGCACACGCACACCATGTTTCAATCAAACAACAACAAATATTCAATCTAAACATATTTTCAGCTCTCTGTATGTAATTTTAATGAGTTCTATTTAGGGCGGTCTTTGAAAGATGAGGATCGGCATCCATCCATCAAAAATGTGTTTCATGAAAGTAGGTTAAATCTCGCCACGACTCTTTCATCTCCTCCCTTTTCTGCCAGCAGAGTGACGGTGTGCACGACGTGTCTCGGCGGATGCTGGCGTCCCCTCCTCTGCCCCGGCCTGCCGCCGCAAAGTCTCATCAGGAGCCTGTGCTGCTTTTCATTAGCATGCATCAATACTAAGGAGGAGACACGCACAGACACGCACACCTTGGTGTATTGTGCCCCTACCGAGTGTCTCCCCTTCTTCATTTTCTTTCTCTGCTCTTTTTCAGACTCTTTCCCGTCTTTCTGTTGTGTGACGGCGTATATTTCCCCCTCCCACGCCGCTCTCTGTCTCCCTTTCTTGGTGTCTTTCTTCCTCTTATGTGGTATCTCGTTCCAGAAACCTGCTTCTCAGCCAGTCACATATCTTATTGGCTCATTCAGAGTGCAGCTGTCAGGAAAAAAAAAACTGCTTCTGAAGCTGCTTTTAGGGAATTGCTGTCTAGCTGCCCTGATCCCAGACCAGCCGTTTATCTACAATGCCACATTCCCGTCTTTGGTTCCTTGTTGTGCACTGCAGATTTGGGAGCCGCCACGAGGAGGAAATCAGAATTGAGGCCAAGTGGCGGAATCTCCCGAGTGCTGAAATGGGTGGGTTTTTTTTTTTTCCTGTGTGATGCACTCTATACAAGAAGTGAGTGCTGAGTGATCAAGATAAGGTGACTGCAAGCTTGATGAGGCAAGGCCACCTGAGGTCAATGGGGGTCAAGGGTCTTCACAAGGGATGGTCAGGAAGTAGGACAAAGAGAATTGGGGGAAGACGACAGGAAAGGGCAAAACATCAGGTGCAAAGAGCACATTTGCAATGTATTTTGATGCATGCCGTGTAGTCGGACAGGAGTATATTGTATCGCATCGGTCAAAAAATGTGTCATGAGGTGAAAAAAAACATTGCATTGGACTATAAGTCGCATTTATTTTGATAATTATTTCACAAAACTCAAGACCGAGAACAGACGTTTAATCTAGAAAGGCAAACTAATCAACTACACCATAGCACACTGAACAACTGAATAGGTATGGTGACATAACACATCAACAGTTATTCAGGTACACGGTAGCATAAAGAACATACCTGGGAGGCTGGATAGGCTAAATTACAATATACAATAACAAGCCAACAAGCCAGTTCACCGAGCTCCCGATCCCACATCACTGAATCAGCAGCATATTGTTGTCACAAGCCTAGTGCGCCCTCTCCTGGATGTTGACGGTAATGTCCATTCCTTGGTTCATGTCAGTCGGTACAAATGAACATTTAAAACATGTTAAATTATACATATATGATATATACCGTAAATTTCGGTGTGTAAGTCGCACCGGTGTATGAGCCACACCCACTAAATTTACAGGAAAAAACAGTACATATATAAGCCGCATCCGACTAAAAGCCGCACATGTCCACGTCAGAAAATGGCACATTGTGGCGCGCATGAGTCCGTGAGGACCAGGAAACTCTTTATTTGACAGGAGCCAATCATCAGCTGTGAAAAAACTCACAGCTTGACTCACGTTGTTTTACAAAGAACACTAAACTCATCACACAGCAACTTAACACTCGACAGGTATACCTAATAAACATACTAACATGTACCAATACGATATTTCAATGAAAAAGCATTTCATTGGAGGACAAGCGGCATAGAAAATGGATGGATGGCGCTGCAGTGCTGCTTCAGTCCACCAGAGGGAGCCAGAGGAGTGCAGAACCCAGTGGGAGGCTGATGCCATTGCAGCGCCCTGGCAGGCACAATAAATGCGTTACTCAGACACAATGTATTATGGGAAAACTTTACAATAGTTGTTTTTTTTTTCATTTTAAACTTGGTACATGTCTATATTTCTCATGTATACCTTTTTAGTGTTAAGTTGCTGTGTGATGAGTTTAGTGTTCTTTATAAGATGGCACAGTGAGTCACACCGTTATATTGTTATACTGTTATATAGAATGACCTCCTGCGATTTCCAATGGCTTGACAAGCTCCTTGTGAGTGCACTGATAGCTCGTGATTGGCTCCTGCCAAAGAAAGAGCTACCGTTTCCTCACTGACTTGTGGCCGGCACAGTATTTGAACAATTAGTAGCAGTTCCGAAGGAAAGGGGATGTCACAAGATTAGAACGCAGCCATAAACAAGCCACACCACCGTATAAGCCGCAGGGTTCAAAGTTTAAGAAAAAAGTAGCGGCTTATTACCGTAAATTATGGTACTTTGATACATAAGTCGAACATGACTATAATATATGACTATAATATATACCTGACCAGCCAAACAATGACAAAAAAGTACAACTTATAGTCCGGAAAATACGGTCATCCATACAACTTATTTCTGCTTTTTATAAGGTTGTTTCTTCTTTTTATTATCCTGACACAAGCACACACACACATGTACACACACAAGAATCTAAGATAAAAGTGGTTGGAAATACTGATGTAATATAATCCCTCTTTCTATTGTGGTTAACTGGACCCGACCGTGACACGTGAATTTGTGCCAAGTAGGATTCCTTATTTATAAATACTGTAAGTATTTTCGTAGTTAGGAGCATAGAAAACCTGTTTACAACCTTCTAAATATGTTTTTTTAACATTACAGTATTAGAGCCCTCTAGACATGAAATATTTAAGACATAAGTCATTTAAGACATAAAAAAAGACTAGTGCTTGTGTGTGTTGCTATAAATGTGTTCCAGTGCAAGCAGAGCAGAGTGGCGGGCGGACGGGAAGTAACATCGGGGGTTCAGAGTTAAGTTAGTAAGTTAAGTTTTTATTTGGGATGTTTACTAGAGATTATTGTACCCGTTGTGAGATCATTCAAACCTGAGCCACAATCTGGCAATCAAGAGTCTTTAAATGCAACTTCAGAGTTTCATATATTTGTATCTTAGATAATTTAGCCATTTTTATGCTGGAAAATGCTTAATTTGGGCCAAAAATACGTAACATTTGATTCAATATGCACATTTCCTTTCCTAATAGGCTGTAGCAATTCGAAGGGCAAAGTGGTGAGGGATGACTATTTTGACATAAGTCGCACCTAACTTAAGTCGCAGAACCCGCAAACTATGAAAAAAAAGTGTCTTATAGTCGGGAAAATACCTCACGACTTATTTCTGCTCTTGTATAAGCTTGTTTCTTCTTTCATCATCCTGGCACACTGACACAATCTCACACAGACATACACTCACAAAGATCTAAAGTAACAGTGGCTGAGAAAACTGATGTAAAAAAGAAAAACAGATGCTCTACCTTGTAGGCAGCGCCTCCATGGATAACGGACTTGATGAAAATGCCCAGGTCCTCGCCCGTCTCTCTCGACTTGTTGCCCTTCAAGCTGACTCCCAGGCCAGCAGAACCCGTCTCGTTCAGCGCAATCTCGTACATGAGTTGCTCCCTGCCGTCCTCCAGTACCAGACTGCTGCTTTCTTCACCTTTCTAGAAGAGAGAGAAAGATGGACGAAGGAAGCCCCAGTGAATTCATGGCATTTGAAAAGATCAGATCAAGCCTCTTGCCCCCTTTTAATATCTGAAGTCGTGTATGATCGCTAAAGATTGAGTTCCAAATCAACTGCACTGACTGATCTTGTATGTTCTGGCATCACTATTTCTGAAAAATGTTTAAAACATAAAAAAATCTGTTACGGAAAGGCAAAGAAATTGAGGAGAGAAGCAGGTGTTCTGTTCTGGAAAGAGATGAAGGTGCAGAGTATGAAAAGAATATAGTACTGTAGAGAGGTTATTCCATGTGGAGATGAAAGGCACAGATGGAGAGCGAGCCATTTTTAAGGAAACATAATAACCTTTTCATACTTCCTTCTAGAGCACAGTGGGGGGGAGCGGGTGATGGAGGCACAGAGGAGCATTTAAAAGTGATAAGCCATCCCGGGGGTATACACACCGAAGTCGCTCACTCCTGATTCTTTACATTTAATCTCTCAATCCTCCCCTTCTCCCACTCTCTTTTTCCCCAGGCTCTACTTTCTACCCCTCGTCCAACCACTCTCCTGCTTCCATTCAATGTTAAAGAAAATGACAGTGAGACATTGAGATGGGGCCGGGAAATATCAACAGCAGGGGGGACGGAAATTGTCTGTCATTAGAGCGTAGTAAAATGGAGTGCAAGAGAAAGGCGCCGGCGCTGTGTCATTCAGGGACAAGAGGCCTGACACCGCATGACATACAGGGGTGTGAAAAGGTGTTTGCCCCCTTCCTGATTTCTTATTTTTTTGCACGTTTGTCACACTTAAATGTTTCGGATCATCAAACAAATTCAAATATTAGTCAGTGACAACACAACTCAACACAAAATGCAGTTTTTAATTGAAACTTTTTATTATTTAAGCAGAAAAAAATCCAAACCTACATGGCCCTGTTAAAACATAACCGAGATTAATTGGAATCTATCCATCTGGCAAAGGTTATAAAGCCATTTATAAAGCTTTGGGACTCCAGCAAACCACAGTGAGAGCGGTTATCCACAAATGGCAAAAACATGGAACAGTGGTGAACCTTCCCATGCCGGCCAATCAAATAGACCCCAAGGGCGCGGTGACGACTCACTCATCGAGTTAACATCTCACTTCAGCATGGAACATTTTGAAAGACCCTAAAAATTGCTGTCATGAAGCAGTCTTGATGCCACAATACTGAAGAACTATCGGCCAAACATTGCCAAATTCAAGGGAACAGCATCTAAGCCACATTTAGAGAGACTAATCCATGCATTTGTCTCCAGCAGGCTAGACTACTGTAGCAGCCTTCTCACGGGGCTCTGTAAACGAGCTGTAAAACAGCTGCAGTGCATCCTGAATGCTGCTGCTTGAGTCCTGACTAGAACCAGGAAATATGACCACATCAGTCCAGTCCTAAGGTCTCTGCACTGTCTTCCTGTAGCTCAGAGAATAGACTAGGTACATCTCTGCCATGTTTGAGCCACATGAACCATCTCCATCTCAGGCTCCAACAGGGCGGTCTCCTGAAGAATGGTCTCCTGCGGGTGCCCAGAGTCAGGACTAAGCACGGTGAGGCTGCGTTTCAGTTTTATGCTGCCAAAATTTGGAACATTCTTCCAGAAGATGTGCGACAATCCTCAAATCCAGGCTGAAAACACTTCTATTCAACTGTGCATACGACAACTGAACGTATTTGATCTGCACTCTTCACTTTTAATGCACTTTGTTTTATGTAATGATTCTATGGAATTTACAATGATTTTATGTTTTATGGAATAATTCTATGAAGTGATTTTAATTTTACCCTTCCTTTCCTTAAAGCACTTTCAATTACCTTGTGGACGAATTGTGCTCAAAAAATGAACATGCCTTGCCTTGCCTTGCCTTGATGTAACCCCAGTGAGTACAGCGCAATGCAGTGTAGGCCAGTGGCGACAAGAGAGTGAGGCGTAGTTGCATCAAAGCCGCCTAAAGCAGACCTGGCCCGATGTGAGCGCACCCTAGGATGCATTACCACCAACGGACCTTAAATGAGATTAGATTTGGCGTCTTTGTTATTGCAAATTACAGTACACAACAAAAATTTTGAGTAATCTAATAGGAGCAAAGGTTGAATCGAGGCACCTTTGCGGATTACCATGACCCGAACGACTGAGAATCTTAAAATATACAGTATGTATACTGTAAGACTGGGAAAGACAAAACAATAGAGACACAAAAGGTATTGTTCTTGCTCAGAGTCCATCACTGCACAGTCATTGTTGTATGCCCGGGGGGGACGGAGGAAGGAGTCAGTCGAGGTTGGGTTATTGTTGCTTTGTTTGTACAACTCAGGCATATTCCTTACGCCTTGCCACATGGCACGAGGTTTGTTGTCACTGAAGTTGTCCTCAGTGTGTTGTTTGTGTTTCCGCTTGGCTAATGTAATGCCTCTGTGTAGGTTGGCCTTGGCTTTCCTGTACTCCTCCCTGTCACCTGATCTCACCGCTGTGTCCCCTGCATTTTTCTACCCCACAGCTCCCGTATTGAATCTTGCCTGGCTGGCAATTGCATATTTCACTCCCTAAATGTCAGTGAGTATTTTTGTAACAACTAATAACAAGTAATAAATCCTCAGCATATTTTCCGCCGTGATATGTAAAAATGGCCTTTTTGGCACTCATCTATTTCTACTCGAGCGTAATAACAGCATTTCAGTGCGGGCTTATTTTTATCAACAAAGGATTTGAAAGTTTCTCCAAACCGGCAGAACTACAAAGGTGACTCATGACTTCCTGCGTGAAATGTGAGAGACGACTCAGGTGGCACCCTGGGAGGTTCTAAATACCTCTGTAATCTAGCGGCACCAGTGAGCTAAAGATGTCCCAATGAGAGAGAGAAGGCTATGGAAGGCTAGTTGAAAGTGTTTTGCGACGCAAAGGCAAAAAAACTGTTTATTTGTAGAAGCTCATTGCTGATGTGGCACCTAGGTCTCAGTGGTGGTCCAAGTACTGGAACACTCACTCCTATATCCTCTCTAATGCCCTTTCCTTGAGGGCAGATTGCATCCCCAGGGTGGCTGAGACCCCGTGGCTCTGTTCTGCGACCCCTGTTGCCTGCACTGTTTGCCCTCGGCAATGGTTTCTTAACAAGCATGTAGCCAGCAGACAGACCAACCTCTTCAAAACCCAAATGACGGGGCAAAAGAAGAGCTTTCTCTTTCCTCAGGGTGGGTGGTGAGGAGGGGGTGATACACAGCGACTACACACAGAGGCTTTTGTGGTGGAGGATTTCGGGGGTGGGGGGGAGGAGGGTTCAAAGCCTCAGGATTAGCGACGAGAGCGACATTCAATTAAGATGAGATCTCGCCGTGCGCCACAGCAACGGTAAAGCTTCCAATTAATCGCCTTAATGTCTGCCTGGCTGGCACTTTACACCTTTGCCACACAATATGGGGCAAGGAAAGCAAAATGAGAGAATGACAAGGACTTGGCAGACCTGATAATATTGGCCCACGGATCTTATCGGACGATATTGTCAGAAAAATGAGATATCAGTTCATATTGGTATCGGTTTTTCTGCTGATATCATTATCGGCAAGTCACCGTCACACCACACAGCTTTCAAAAGCCCAAAGACAAAACAGCACACTTCCACCCTTCACAATAAAAATGATGGCAGATGGCACCTAACAAAATAAGGGTCTCCGAAAATTACAGTCATCCCACGGCCTGTCACGCTTAAACATTCACGGCTTCGATTGCCATGTTTCCAATTATATTCATGAAATATATTTCATATTCATATATTTGTGTATGTGTAACTATAATGTACAAGTACGTACGTATTATTACTATATAAGCGTGTGAAACAAAAATGAAACAAACTGTAGGCTCAAGGTGTGTGTGTGTGCGTCTGTATTATGTCTTATTTTCTCTGATCATGTTTACTATATTGGGTAATACAAGTGTAAAGATGACTATAGGGGTGTTATATTATGTCTAGAGGGCTCCAGAAATGTTATTTAGAAGGTCTAAAGCAAGTTTTCTATGCTCTAACGATGAAATTATTCTATTTATAAATGAGGAATCCGACTTCATGGAAATTCATTATTGCGGTCGGGCCTGGACCCAATTAACCGCCATAAAGAAGCGGCGACTGCAGGTTCGATTCACAGTGAAAGTGCTGGTTATGTGAGGGGGAAGTACTGCGCCTTCCTTTTATTGGTCATGATTTTTTTTAATGACTGTGGGGCCCGTTTTATACACGAGATGTGACCTGACATTAGCTTGACACAAGAGCTGCTGCCAATATCGGTACTGGTTGATATCGGAATTGGGCATGAAGTGCTGGCCAGTATCGGTATAAAACAAATATCGAGCCACTCTAAAGGGACCGATTTCAGTGTGCAGTCGGAGGGGCTGTGGCGCATTAAGAGAGTTTGACAAAATAGAAACTGCACACGCTGCAGAGCCACTTTCTGTCTGGCGACCTCTTTTCCTGCAGAAGGGCCAGGGCTTGCAGGCTAAAGGTCAACCATGTGCAGAATGACCCCCCCCCCCCCCCCATCCTGTCTTTTGTAAAATCATAGCACACACACACACACACACAATCTTGTATCCATCGCACTTCCACTACAAAACTCACCACATCACAAAGCATCTTTCTCATTTCCAAAAAGAGGCCATCATGAATGTGCTGCGTAAAAATGCGTCAGGAATTAAACTGTAATTAGAAGTTATCCTTTTTTTTTTTAAATTGCATAGAAAGTGCTCACGAGTACAGGAGACAGACAAAATTGTCTTGCGGCGTAACATTATTGTTACTCCTTTGGCGGAGAGGGACCACGGTGCCTCGCAGCCCTGCTGAGGGCTTTTGCCCAGCCCTGTGCTGCTCATGAAACATCAATAGTCTCTATTGAAACTAATCAATCAGCAGCTCTGCTCGCTCTCCTCGTCAAGTCTACTTTACGTGTACACAGGAGATAAAAGCAACTGGATGAAGGACTGGAGTGGGGAATGTAAATCACGAGGTAGCTTGGCACCGGGGTGATGGAGCGAGCAATGAAACCCCTTTTAGCCAGATGACCTGATCTTTAACTGCTGAATCAGCAAGTGTCCTTTTTTGCACAATACTGCGGTAGCGCCAAGGTTAGCGTTATTTAACAGAGCTGATCTTTGACCACGCTCCCACTCCTCGCTGTGTCCCTTACTTAGGAATGACTGCACATTACTGTGCATGATCAAGCTTTTTCAAACAGAGGTGGCAGGCTAAGTGCTTGTAGAGTGTGGTATGTCATCTTGTGTGTGCTTTTAACATCATGTGATAAGGAAATTCAAGGGGCATTGGAGAGCTTTTGATAACCAACTACGTACAGTTCTACCTCCGTTTCTGTTATTACAGTGAAACCTCGGCTAGCGTAGTGTTTTTCGGTTAACGTAAAAAATATACACCACAGTTTTGCCTCGCAATGTTGCTGAATATTTCACCAGGCATTACTCCCAGTCAACATTACCCTGATATTTTTTTGTTTAATCATGCAAAGCGACTCGCAGAAGTAATTCCTCTTTGTCGTCGGTCCAGACCAGCAGAAGATGACGGGCCTCATGCGCATGCGTCCTTTCTTTTTCTGCAGTTTTGCTGCGTTGCGTGATTTGCAGCGCCACATGCAGGTGAGCCTCATGTATGACATCATTTTCACCCAGTGACACATTCCCGTGTGGAGGTGACTATTGACAGATCCGACACTGTGTGGACGCAATTTTTTTTCAACACGGCAAAAACAAACAAACACCCCAGGAGCGTTCCCGTGTGTACCGGGCCTGGGTCTTACCAACTTTTACAGCCTTGATGGAAACAAGAGGGAAGGAGCTCTCTTTAATGCCCTTCCCCTCCTAAAGTCTCTCCCAATGCACGAAAAAACAAGCAACTGTTAGATAAAAAGACTGTAGAGGCTCTTCAAAGTGCACTTGTTATTCCAAGAGTGCCGGGCCATTAATGAGGGCAAACTATTTTCGGAACCAGTAACTCATGCTTTTTAAGGACTTTGAGATGTGTTGTACTGTCAGTGCATGCGTAGGTGTGTGCGTGAAAGTAGCTCAAGAATATATCACTGTTTACATGTTCCTGTGTGTGTGTGTGTGTGTGTGTGTGTGTTCCTGATTTCTTTTTTTTACATGATTGTCATGCTTAAACATTTCAGATGATCAAACAAATTTAAATATTACAAAAATATTACACAACTGAATACAAAATGCAGTTTTTAAATGAAACGTTTTATTTTTAAGGGAGAAAATAAATTCAAAGCTACATGGCCCTATGTGAAAATGTGATTGCCTCCCCTCCCCCCTGTTAAAACACAACTTAACTGAGATTAATTGAAATCTATCAGTCTGGAAAAGGTTATAAAGGCATTTCTAAAGCTTTGGGACTCCAGCAAACCACAGTGAGAGCCATTATCCACAAATGGCAAAGTGATGAAACTTCCCAACCAAAATGACCACAAGAGCGCAGCAACAACTCATCCAAGATGTCATAAAAGACCCCACAACAACATCCAAAGAACTGCAGGCCTCACTTGCCTCAGTTAAGGTCAGTGTTCATGACTTCACCATAAGAAAGACGCTGGGCAAAAACGGCCTGCATGGCAGAGTTCCAAGACCAAAACCACTGCTGAACAAAAAGAACATTAAGGCTCGTCTTAATTTTGTCAGAAAATATCTTGATGAACCCCAAGACCTTTGTGAAAAAGACACAAAAGTTGAACTTTTTGGAAGGTGTGTGTCCCATTACATCTGGGGTAAAAGTAATGCTGCATTTCATAGCTTAATTTCATAGCAACAGTAAAATATGGTGGTGGTAGTGTGATGGTCTTCAGGACCTGGAAGACTTGCTGTGATGAATGGAAGCATGAATTCTGCTGAAGGAGAATGTCCGGCCATCTGTTGGTGACCTCAAGCTGAAAGCAACTTGGGTTCTGCAGCAGGACAATGATCCAAAACACACCAGCAAGTCCACCTCTGAATGGATGAAGACTTTGGAGTGGTCTAGTCCAAGTCCTGACCTGAATCCTATTGAGATGCTGTGGCATGACCTTAAAAAGGAAAAGCCTCCAATGTGGCTGAATGACAACAATTCTGCAAAATTCCTCCCCAGCGCTGGAAGAGACTCATTGCAAGTTATCACAAACGCTTGATTGCAGTTGTTGCTGCTAAGGGGGGCCCAACCACTTATTAGCTTTAGGGGGCCATCACTTTTTCACACAGGGACTTGTAGCTTTGGAGTTTTTAAGTCCCTTAATAATAAGAAGTTTCATTTGAAAACTGCATTTTGTGTTCAGTTGTGTTGTCATTGACTGTCATTCTTTGATGATCTGAAACATTTACGTGTGACAAACATGCAAAAAATAAATAAATAAATAAATAAATAAAATCAGGAAGGGGGCAAACGCCACTGTATGCATCAGCTACTACTGAGCCCATGGCGTCACTCTCACAGCTCTTTGAGGAAAGAGCGGGAATAAGTACCACAGCAGACAGAGAACAAAGATGCAGAAACCTAACCTCATGTTTATGTGTTGTTTTCGTATAACCCCAGAGAGACCCAAGTCACAATGGTGACCTCTGAACCCTTTAACTGAAGCAGGTAAAGGGTCCATCATCACCCGTGGTGTGCTGACATTCGTGGCCGTGCTCACACGCTTCCTGCAGGGCCGCTGTGGCTTGTGCGTGACTTCCTCTGGCATAGCTGTGTCAACAACCCGTAGCGGGACAGGAAAGCCGGAGCGTGCTTTGTGTGTGTGTGTGCATGTCCACCCATGTTTTATGTTTATTGGCAAAGGGGTATCAACGTAAATGTGTTTGATCCTTAGAGGGGAGAGGGGAAAAGTGTCACAATGTGCAGGAAATGTTAAAAAAGGGACATGACAGAGGAGAGCGTGGGATTGAGAGGACACAGTGAAACGGGAACAAAAGTGATGACCAGCAGGAGACACAGATGAGCAGGCGATAGAACGGGGACGTTGCATTAGGAAGCTGAGCTCCGTACCAGTTCCCGTGGCAGGAAGATGTCGTCCTGTCGCACCACCACCACACACACAATTTCTCCCTGTCTGGTACTGCGCAGCATGGCCACAAGTTCCTCCTGGCTGCGGCCTGTCATGTCCATTCCGTTCACCTGTGCACATCAAAGAACACAGCAACAAAAACAAAACATAAAATCACACTAATTAATAACTGTATCATCTGAGCGGAGTTGAATTAGCTTTATTCTCAGCATGGGTGCCTCAACGCTTCTGCTGCTAATGACTATTTCTGGTTGAAATTCACATCTGCTACCGTACCTCGAGGATGCGGTCACCAGGCTGCAGGCGGCCGTCTTTGATTGCTGCGCCGCGTGGCAGTATATTCTTCACCATGATTGGCCCAGGCCCGTCGTTAGCTGAGGAGTCCCTCGTCACCACAGTGAAGCCCAGACCCTCGGCCCCTGCAGGAAGAGATCCTCCGTGTCATTAGTAATCCTTTCAATTAGGGCTGTCAAAAATAACGTTAACGGTGGCAACACTATTATTTCATTCTTTACGTGAACGTTTTTAGGATAACTGGACGACTGCAATGGCTGAAGACATCGTGTGTGAATGCCCAAGCCTGATGAGGTGGGGGGGAAAACAAAAATGAGCAAAAAGAGGAATAATAAAAAGAAAAAAAGGAATACGAATTATATGTGACGTATAAGAGTATTCAAGACTATGACATCATGAAAGGCGAAATGTGTATGATGTATGTTAAATGTTATCAGTAGCCTTTACGTCTGGATTGTGCTGAACGATTTGATGTTGGAATTGTTAGAATTGGTTGAAACATTTTGAAATACTTGAGGAATTAAGATGAAAGGAATATCCTTAAGTGAATTAGTTTTTTCTGGAAAAATGGGAGTTTGGGGGAAAATTTGAAAATTTTAAATGTGAAAAATAGATATCCTTAATTGTGATGAACAATTTGATGTTGGAATTTTTACAATTGGTTGAAACATTTTGAAGTACTTGATGAATTCAGATCAAAGAAATATCCTTAAGTTAATTAGTTTTCTGAAAAAAATGGGAATTTTCAGGGTTTTTTTCAATTTTTTCAATGCTATTATATATACTGATATACTATTACATAATTGTGCTGAATGATTTGATATTGGAATTGGTTGAAAAATGTTGAAGCACTTGAGGAATTAAGATCAAAGGAATATCCTTAAGTTAATTAGTTTTCTGGAAAAATGGGAATTTGGGGGAAAATTTGAAGTTTTTAAATGTGAAAAATAGATATACTTAATTGTGCTGAACGATTTGATATTGGAATTGGTTGAAAAATGTTGAAGTACTTGAGTAATTAAGATCAAAGTAATATCCTTAAGTTAATTAGTTTACTGGAAAAATGGGAATTTTGGGGAAAATTTGAAATGTTTAAATGTGAAAAATAGATATACTTGTGCTGAATGATTTGATGTTGGAATTAGTTGAAAAATGTTGAAGTAGTGGAGTAATTAAGATCAAAGGAAAAGTGGGAATGTTGGGAAAAGTTGGAATTTTTGGAATGCTAGTCTGAAGCGCTGAATGTGTGGAATGTTTCCATGGTGGAATGGTTTGAATCGGTTGAGAAATGAATGTGAGTGTGAATGGTGGTCTGAAGTCAGAAAAATGGCCCATTCATTTTCAATGGGAAAAATTGTGTGGAATTTTTGGATTTTTGGAAAATCTGGGAATTTTATTGAAAAAACAAATGGTTGCATAGGATTCCTGAATGAGCTGAACGATTTGATGCTTGAATGGTGTGAATAAACAAAAAAAAATGCTGGAGAAACATATATACTGTTCGTATAAGTTCTAATTAACGCATGCACATCATGGCAAGCCACAACTTTCTGTTATGACAGCAGATGGAGGCACAGTGGAGTGACCCCACAGACTCACACACAGTCTGACGCTCTATTTATAACTTTATTCTGACATCAACAGCAGTGCACTTCCCACACCATATACCTCACATATATGCTCACGTCTCTCCGTCCATCATTCTCCACCACACTTACGCGAGACGCATTCACGGACATGTCAAAAAGTGGATGTCCTTGCGCTGTTGGTGTGAAAGTAGGTGGTTCATCTAACACACACAAACAACAAAAACCTCCATAAGAGCAGGACCTAGCTAACGCAGCTGTGTTAACTGAAATGTGAATTCAACTTAAATGACGTGGTGTCTTTGAACGCAAGCCCTCCGTGCACATAATAACACGGTTCAAGTGTGATTCAGATGTTCTGCTACTAGCGCTAGGCAAATAGATTATTAGTAGTTCTCAAGTGAAGGTGATGCCACGAGATTAGAACACGGCCATCAATTAGCCGCAGGGATCAAAGTTTAAGAAAAAAGTAGCGGCTTACACACCGGAAATCACAATATATGCTATTTGAAATCACTAAATTATCCACTTGGATATGTTGCTTAAAAGTAATTTCAGCTCAAAAGTGCACTCGTGATAGTTTATAGGAGTTGAAAAGCCCATTTTGATCTGCAGTTACCTTTATCAACAGTACATGGAAAAGAATAAGATTTGCAATCTACTGTATAAATACACACGTGGACAACATTGTTGGTACCCTTCGTTCAATGAAAGAAAAACTAATAATGGTCACAGAAATACCTTGAATTTGAAAAAAAGTAATAATCAATAAAAATCCTATGAAATGTGACCAGTGAACGTCAGACATTGCTTTCCAACCAGGCTCCAACAGAATTATTGAAAAAAAAAATAACTCATGAAACAGGCCTGGACAAAAATAATGGTACCCCATAACTTAATATTTTCTTGCACAACCTTTTGAGGCAATCACTGCAATCAAACGATTCCTGTAAGTGTCAATGAGACTTTTGGACCTCCCAGTGGGTATTTTGGCCCACTCCCCATGAGCAAACTGCTCCAGTTGTCTCAGGTTTGAAGGGTGTCTTTTCCAGACGAAGATGCTCAATAGGATTAAGGTCTCGTCCATCATTTTCTTTCTAATCTCCTGAGTCAATTTTTTCTTTGCTTCCTCTGGTCCATGTTGAGTGTGGTACACACCATGTGACCAAACAGCACAGCACAGCGACCGACTGTAGTCCTATCTATAGGCCCACTGACTTGATTGCAAGGTTGTAGACACACTTTGAATGAACATGTCCCTTTGGTCACATTATTTTCAGTCTTTTCTAGGGGTACCATCTTTTTGTCCAGGCCTGTTTCATGAGTTTATTTTTGTTCAATAATTCTGTTGGAGCATGCTTGAAAAGCAATGTCTGACGTTCATCGGTTGTATTTCATAGAATTTCTATTTATTGTTACTTTTTTCAGATTCAAGTTATTTCTGTGACCATTGTGAGTTTTTCTTGGGTACCAACAACTGTGTGTATTTATATACTGTATTTCTTTATGAAGAATTAGAAAGTGCCAAACTTTCAGTGGCAACAATATTAGACTACGGCCACACAGAGTTTCCTCTGAAACAAAAGCCGGCTATATAAATATTTTATCAACTTGTGTTGGATTCTGTGTTCAACCTGAGTCCGAGGGACAGGGTTTCTCTGCTAGGCGGATTAGCCAGAGTCTGCCTTTAATTTCACGTGTGAGCAGACCTAGCGGAGCCTGATTTAGGGAGGTAACTGCAGAAGATGGGAGGTTAGAGAGCAGAATGTGGGAGATATAACGCCACTCTTCGCCTTCCCTCCCTCGGGATGCAGCGTGACTTCCACAAAGATTTTCCTCATGACCAAGAGCCGGGGTCTATTCGTGCGGATACATTTACAAGCCAATGTGTGTCTCTGAGGCCATACACAGGCATGAGCCATTAACCCCCGAGAGCCTACTGCACCTGGCTCCTTTTTTTTTTTTTACAGCCCTGCCAACCCCAAGCTATCAGTGATATGTGCCACACTTAGTGTATACGTGTGTCGGGAAAGCAAAGCCGGTGTGGCATACTAAGGCGGTGTACGATGCTATCTGGTCTGCACGCTAAGCCTCCGCCTGCCCTACATTAGCGCACCTAAACCCTGCCGCCTGTCAATCACAGAGAGGAAAAAAGCCTGTTGCCGAAGGAGAGAGCATTAGAATCCCATAATATCCTCTGCTCTGATCTTGCATCAGGTGAAAGACAGGGAGCGAAAATTAAACAAAAGATGGATGAGGGGACTGAAAGTTGATGGAAAAAGAAACTAACATTAAAACAGCAGAGGAAACCCTTTAAAAGGGAGAGAGAGTCCTGCTCCGACTCAAGTCCTTTGGGCATGGGCACCTATCGCTCTACTGCCCACAGTACAAATGGCTGCTGTATTGTTGCCCTTATTTGCAGTCCTAAGAAGCGGTCAAGCACAGGAGGTTTACAGCTAAACCTTGAAAGCTAGAGAAAGCTTGCAGGTCAGACAGGCAGTATAAATATGATATAGAATGAGAATCTACCTTTCTTCAAGTCAATTTTGATCCTCTTGCCGCCTTTCTTGTTTGGAAGGTCGGCCGGGTCAGGCACAGCACTGCTCTTGTTGGTGGGAGGGCTCTGCCTGCGGATCCTGGGTGGCGAGGAAGAGCTTGCCATCCTCACTGGAGGTGTGGGAGAGGCCCTCTCCGAGGATGCATTTCTCGACTGGCCGTCGGTTGACGGTGGGTTTGCGGCGACGGGCGGTGGGTTCAGCAGAGGCGGTTCAGGTGTCTTGGCCCCTGCGTCTTGCCATCCAACCACTGGATTTGGTTTGGAATCTTGTTTGGCCACAGGCTGGAGGTCAATTTTTGCACGGGTTACCATTGGACTCTTTGCTTTTGGGTCTTTGCCGTCGGCGGTGAAGAGTTGGCCGATTAGACCCTTCTCGTAGCGAGGCTTGTTCGCAACAGGAACGACCTCCAGGTGCATGGATGGGGAGGACAGGGCCTGACGGAACACTTCCTGTGAACTTTAAAAGGAAAACAAATAGGATAACTTGGGTAAAGAGCAATATTTTCTTTTTCTTTTGGTTTCAGATGAGTATGAAACTACAAGAACGTGGAAGGGAAGATCAATTTAGTGCAGGAGTCAGCAACCTTTAGCGTCAAAAAAGCCATTTGGGACCTTTTCCACCAAATTAACGCACTTGGAGCCACAAAGGTTTTGGAATTTGGCACACAGGGCTTTATGTTTTCCGTGCATTCTAAAAGATATAAAAACAGATTTTTTTTTTTAAAAAAAAAGGCCTATTCCGCCTAGAAAGCTCGCTATTAAAACACCTCCAACAAGGTTTTATGGTTTTATACCCATGCTGTTACCATGTAGCAACAGGCACATTCATGACCACATGGAATGCTTACAGTACATTCCCAGGAACTTCCTTCCTGGGCGCATTGTTTTCACAGAGCAACATAGAAACAAACGCCTACACAACACGAGCCAGTCAGTGGGTCAAAAAAAGTTCCTTTAAGTGTCTTGTCACGTTCCTTTTCTGTCTTCGTGGCGGTATGATGAGCCACCGCTGTTGCCACTCGGGAATTCGTCTTGTTTCTTCAGCCTTTTCTTAAGCCTTCTTAAGTCCCACCAATTTCAGATCAACATTTGCAATAAAAGTGTTGTAACACATCAATTACTTTCAGTTCAAGTAGCACTCTCCATGTCGCTTTAGGTGCCATGGTTCATTAGCGACATACGACGCTAACAAGCAAAATAGCTAACCAGCTGTGCGGTTTCTCAACGACTTGCCTCACCAGCAAACACTGCCATTAAAACTTTGGCAGAAAATTGCACGACACACGCTTAATTCCGCCACAGAACATTCGGTTGCGGGTTGCAGACCCCTGCTTTAGCGGAACACTCCGAGCTTGCAAAGCAGGAAAAGTCATTTCAGCATAAAAAGACGAGGAGGGTGAATGAGACTTGAGCTGTGCTTCAATTTGGTGACCCTTCGGGTTGGACTGGGACATTGCGCTTTCTGTAAAAAGTCATGTTTGGCTGCAATTTTAATAGACTTCTATCAGCACACAGTCACACAGCACAACATTGGGCGCAATAAAAGAGACCTTTTTCATCTGCACCACAGAAATGGAACAGCAGAAGAAAGAACGGGGATGGGAGATTGCAGGAGAGTGTGTTGGAGACACACTACTTATGAAACACGGCAGACGGAAAATGAGGAGGATTATTTTTGGCAAACTGACGACAGGTAAAGTATTAGGCGACTGCGATGGCGGCCAGGCTTTTCTGGTTCCACTTCTTAATTAAATCCTTGACACTAAATCCTGGAGTTGTTTTCCAATGGTCAGTTCCATTTTTCCATGAAATCCTAATTTTACCAATTTGCAAGGACAGCGAAAAAGGACTTTCGGCGGAACGAGCACAGGCTTTTTAGCTGAAGGCTGTCATTCAAGATGTCCGATACATAACTGGTATGAAAATGAGATAATGGACCGTATTCACGTCGAGTTTTCTGCCGGTAATGATATCGGCGTGCAAGTGGTGACATACTTCACACAGCAACAAACTTTCTAGCTCAGCATGTCTGCGGTGTGAAATCATTCCCATGTTTCACCTTCGGATTGTAAAGATGCAATTGGCAATGAAAGCGCTGGTTGTTCGAGGCTGGAGAGGGCTGTTCCGGCGACCAAGCCTTGACTGTTGGGACGAAGGCTCTGCCACCACTTTCGGACAAATTCGGCATACAATCTCATCCGTGTTGATGGGGTCACCTCTGTTACACTCTCCTGCTCGTGGCTCCACCTCCCCGCGCATAGACAAAGACACTGCACGACTGACAAGAGGGTTTCAAATGGTTCAAGCCTTTATTTCATACAGCAAACACGCACAGGGGCTGAAAACAGGCGCAAAGTGAACCCTCGTCCTGCCTGTTTGCAGGAGAGAGTAAAAGGAAAACAGACACGCGTGCATCTGGCAATATATCGAGGCCGGCAAAATAGTCAAGCTCAATGTCATTTACTGTGCGATTCTCATTCAATACCAGAGACGTATTAATACTTTTTTATAATCCCGAACGCACAATCCCAACAACGTTTTTATATGTCTTTATGTTTTTTTTTTGCATGAGAGGCACAAAGAGGTGCTGATGCAACTCTCCACTAATGCATTAACACCTCAGAGCACTCTTAAACCATAAAAAACATCCACAAGGTGGCAGAAGTGCATTTGATGAGAGCTTGGCAGGAATCATGTTAACGGACAAATCACACATGACAAAGAATGAAGTGAGAGAGCGTGGAGAAGTGTAGCGTGCAGGAGGTTACGCACGGTAGGGAAATTTTAACGCGTGCACACACGTAGTTCCGTCCATCTATTTTCTATGCCGCTTATCCTCACTAGGGCTGAGGGGGTATGCTGGAGCCTATCCCCGCTGACTTCAGGCAAGAGGCGGGGTACACCCTGGACTGGTAGTTCAGTTCCAAATGTGTACATTGTGAATAGTTCATGGTGTTATATTTGTACATAAATGGTTATTTTGATGTAAAACAACCACCTTTTTTGAGTATTTGTGTTGCTGGTATAGTCGTTTAGATGTTTGAGCTGTCACAAAAGCAAAAAATATTTGTGTCAAAGTGAAAGTTATGCTTGAAATGTATCTTTTCACAAAAAGCTGGTTTTCTCGCTTTTCTAGCCGGGAACTGATATTTTCCTGAAACTTACCTATGTTCTAAACAACAGAAAAAGGTGAAAACAGTTTTTTTTTTTTCTGATGAAAGATGGGAGTCTAATCCTTCTTTTGGTCACACTTTACAATAAAGGTACACAAAAGTACAGTAGCTACTGAGGAACTAATGAAGAACTAATGAGTAGAGTAGTTCCTAAGGAACTAAGGCACATCAACTTAGAGTAGTTAATGAGTAACTAATGAGTACTGGTAAGGGTTAGGTAGCTTCATTCCTCATAAACTACTGTAATTTTGTGTACCTTATTGTAAAATGTTACCCTTCTTTTGTTAGGTTCCATGTTTATAAAGCCATACAACACAATATTCTGTGTGCCTTCAAAGATCAGTCTAAATGGTCTAAAATGGCCGGCCCTGAAGGGCTGCGAAAATGAACATCAAAATGTCTGGGATTAATGAGTTAATTAATTTATTTATTATCGCGAGACTGTTTTTTTCTGAACAGGAAATCTCATCACGTTTTAATCTCCAGATATAATTCGTGATACGAGATACACACGTAGTCATCACACTGTTCTTTTTTTTGGCAAAGACCCTGTGACCCACTGACGTCGGCTCCGCAACCCACCCTTGGCCCACCATTTGAGAATCACACACCTACTCTCACTGTACTTCTATGTGCTTTTACATTCTACGTCCACTGTGTCCACGCCCCGATGTACTCACTCAGCGAAGGTTTTATCTTGCAGCGCTGTGCCGTTAATGTGGACGATGCACTCGTTCTCTTGAAAGATGTTCTCCCTCTTGGTGCGACTGTTATCATCAATGTTTTTAATGAGGAGGCCCAGCATCCTGTGCAACACACACACACACACACACACACACACACACACACACACACACACACACACACAAAGCAGAGAAAAGTGTCAACTCATGGAGGTAAACAAACGCATCGTTCGATGCCACCCCTTCATTCTCTCTTGACTCTCCAGTCAACATTGCCATCTGCCTTTCTCTTACGTTATCTGATGGATTTCACGTGGCAGGAAGAATGTATGGCTGTATTTGAAAGCATAAGTGTGTGTGTGTGTGTGTGCGTGCACGTTTACCCTCACCGTCCACTGAGAGATGAGCAGTAGGGAATAACTTGGATACCCAGGGGTCCACGGTCCCCCAGCAAGTTGACGGTCCTTGTGAGGGTGCTGCCAACAAAATGCACACCTCCAATCAAATACAACGAGTAGTATGTTTGAAATAACACAAATGCAGCACAACACAGATGTGCACACACAGTCAAACTGCTAATGTAACTGCATATTTTTCCAGGCAACACAGATAACAAAACAAATTGGTTTACAGGTAGCCCTGCTGAACACTTGGGATAATCTCTGTATAAACTAGACAATACGGTGTGTGTGTGTGTGTGTGTGTGTGTGTGTGTGTGTGCATGCACAAAAAAACTGGGATGCGGGTGGCTACTTCACCCTTTATCACGCTGCTTCTTAAACACCCAAAGCCGCTGGACAAAAGAGGAGAGGTAAAAGAGTGAGGAAGGACAAGATAAAACAGGAATGAGCTCCTCTAATAAGCTTGTGTGTGCTAGATCTGAAATGTGGCTCCTGAGAGCACATAAACAAGGACGATACGGCTCAAGATACGGAAGACGAAGGCTTCTCTTCATAGTAGAGAGGGTACAGACGTGATAGAAAATGATCACGTCTGTCTGTGTGCTCGATACAGACCAAATCTTGCGTAAGCAGCGTGGCATGGCTGTGCAGGCAAAGTCGAGGAATTGGACTCAGTGCCAGGCCATGTTTGCTAGCTTATGCACACACTATAGCAAAGCAGTGATGTTTCAGGACGTGGTAGATAAGCCTGAGGACTAGTTTGGATCATTATAACACGCTCTGCAACTGTCACCACTCTCTCGTGAGTACATCTCACAGTGAACATTTGTTACCAAACTGTGTCTAAATGGTGAATATTGTGAGTGAGCACTATTGTCACCAAGCACTGCCTTAATCCTCTTGGACATGGAATTCACCAGAGCTACACGGATTTGTTGCTGGAATCCTCTTCCACTCCTCCGTGATGACATCACAGAGCCGGTAGATGTTAGACACCTTGTGCTCTTCAACCTTCCGCTAGAGGATGCTCTATTTGATTCAGGTCTGGAGACATACAGTCGTCCCCTCGTTTATCGTGGTTAATTGGTTCCAGGACCGACCATAATAAGTCAAATATTTTGATAGTTAGAGCCTACAAAACTTGTTTAAGACCATCAGACTGCTCACTGATCTGGGAATTCGAGGCCAAGTCCAACGCCAAAACATGAAACCCCACTCAGGAGCAGCAGAGGACGCTTGACGGTGGCTATACATCTCCGCTGCCCAAGACACCTCCATCGGTACTTTGTTTCCCAGTTGAGAAAACTGTCCGTGTCGGTCATCGGTGTTCATGCGCTCACCGTATTCCCACATTTCCTTCATTTATGTTAGCGTATGCTGCCTCACAAAGCTAACTGCTAACCCTCTGTATCCACTAACTAGCAGCCCCGCCTCCACAAAGAGGCTGAATGACATGAGGGCTCACTCTCTCCGTTCATTCCACTGTAGAACCAATGCTCACAGACAGATGCAGAGTGAACCCTCTTGTCATCCAGCCTGTGTGGTAAAGAGAGAGAAGAGAGAGGAAAACAAACACGCATGCACATGTCAATTTATCGAGGCGGGCAAAATGATCGACTTCATATTTATTTATCATTCGATGAATCGATTTCGCGATTATCATGACAGGCCTCCGGTATCTATAGTGCCATACAAGCTGTACACTGTCTACTCTTAGTATTGTCCCTTGAGAATACAGTATATACTGTAATACAAATGGTTGCACACATGTAAGGGGTGTACTCACTTGTGTGAAACACTGCATTGTCCACAAGCAAACACACATCAACCTGGCATCACATGTACCTCAACACAGTTGTACAGTACCTGGATTACACTGCCCACAAATAGCGTTCACCAAAACCATCTATTATTTATGCGTATTAGTCTGCATATTAGTAACGGTCGGACACCCGGAGGGGTCTTTGACCGGCTCGTCCACACCCAAACACTGCTGCGGCCTGATTGGTTGGACATTTGAAATGCTCGACCGATGCTGCACCCATATCTTGACGTGCCTACGTATAAGAGCAAGGTAAAAAAAAAAACAAAAAAAAAACAAAGCCTCAATTTGGAAGACAAATGATAAAAACTTGACATACAATCATTTCATTTACCACTTTACCGTCATGGTACATTATGTTGCTCCTCTTTATGGCAAATGAGACACACACACACACACGGTGGTAAACAATCAGGGCAGGAAGGGAGAGACTTTCACAACTTGGTTATGGATGATGCATAAGCACACAGGGAAGAGGTACCAACACACACACACACACACACACACACACACACGTTATTCATATTCATAAATGAAAATAACAGCAGCACTAACAAGCTCATCAGAAGAAGACGAAGCTTGTTAGTGCCACATGCTAATATGCAGAATAGCTCCTCTCACCCATTTCAGCATCCCACTGACACAAACACAAACAAACACAGTCATCCACCGAGGCGTGGGGGAGGTGAGGGACGGTGGGACGGAAGAAAAGAGCAACGAGGAGCGAGACAGATGGAGCTCCCACTCTTGGTCGACTTCCCCTACATCAATGGAGACCGAGAGCCGAACAAACTTGTGAGCTGATCTCGCCGTAGCACAGCTTCTTCCACTGCCGGCCATCTGTGACCGTGGCAAACTATCTGAGCGAGCTGGGCTTCCATTGTATCACAGCGCTGTCAGGACATCGCTGCACTGTAAAATGGCGAAAAATCACCATCTGCTCCCCGAGCCAAGTCGTGTCCAGGCACGCCTGTGACTCTCCACCGTGACTCAGAAGTATTCCAATCAGAAGATCAACTGCCGTTAAATAATCCTAATAATAAGAAAAGGTTTGTGACAGAAAAGACTGATATTATCGGCCGATATTGGCATAAAAGTGAGATGTCGGTTCATGTTTTCTGCCGATAATGATATTGGCTTGCTAGTGATGGCGTCGTGCTCCAAACAGCAACAACCTTGTTGCTCTGTATGTCCGCGGTCTGGAATTATTTCCAGATTACACCTCCAGATTGTAAATGTGCAATTTGCACGTTTTGACACCTTAGGAGGAATACCTCGAAGTCGCATTCTGCTAAGCTACCTGCAGCAAAATGCAAAGTTGTGACAAAACTTTTAAAAAAGATATGTCTCTCTTTCTGTAACTTGCATTGCATGTTGATGTACAGTCGTCACTCGCCACTTTGCAGCTGGAATTTCGCAACTTCACTCTCACGGTTTTTAAAAAATACATTCATAAATCATGCCGTTTGGGGTTGAATATGGCCTACAAACAACATGTATGTTAAAACAAATGTCATGTATTTTTTGCCTAAATTAAGCATTTTCCAGCATAAAAATGGCTACATGAGCTAAAATATAAGGCATTAGGAAGATGCATTCAGTGATGAAGTAGTATTCTACATGGGTAATGTTACTGTAATGTTCGGTGAGACACACCATCACCAGGTTTTCATTGTTGCAGGTTTGAATGATCTCACAACAGGCACAATAATCCCCAATAAAGATCCCTACTAAAAACATGGACTACTGCTGCCCACGCTAAGCTACTATAGCGGTGTCATTTCATGTCTAGAGGGCTCTAATAATGTTAAAGCCGATGTTGAGAAGGTTGTAAACAGGTTTTCTATGTACTAACTACGAAAATATTCCATTTATTAATAAGCGTTGTATAATATCGGTACATCAGATATCGGTAAGAAAGCCAATACTGAGCCTCTGTTGGCATCTCATCACAAATGTGAGTACCCAGAAACCAAAGGCCTCATTTTGATGGCGGGAGGTGTCTGCATGCCAAAGCACAAAATCTTGAGTATAATTAAAAATCAAAATGAGGTGGAAAAACCTTAATTAAAGCTAATAATGTCAGCTATTAAGAGTGTTTTGATGACTCAATAGAATCAAATATTTACACCACCGGCACACACGCTTACCTAAATGTGATATTGCTCATCTTGGTGGGCTGTTCTGGACCCCCCTTCAGCACATGGTTTGATTCCTGTAAAAGATAACAGCACAAAGTCAACAACCACATAAACGTACTACCTAGTGCTCCCAGGAAGTAATAGATACAAAGCGGCCTGTGCTGAATTACTGCAGTTACTGCATAAATCACCTTTGCAAAGGGAGGACCGCCGGATGCTGAGCTCTCCCCGGCGCCGCTGTCCTTCGCTCGCAACCTTTGTGTTTACTTCTTTCTCGTTGTCCCACCCCCACGCTCCATCACTGCCCCATGTTAGAGGAGGATCTATTTTTAAGTCTGCAAAGTCAACTACCCTTGAGCGAATGGACGAGGAGCTAGGGATGTGCAAGTAAAGTGATAAAGTAACGGCAGCATCTATCTGTTGCAAGACCCTCAAACGCACGCTGGAAAAATGCCCTAAATCGTTGAAGACAAGAGGGGTGCAATTAGGTCCTTCTGCCTTGTCACTTTCATTGTGTCACCCGCACTAATGGCTAAAAAAGCACCCGCCCACTAGCCCCCGCCGACAGAAACACACATACCCAACTCCCCAAAGGACTGTCTGTCACACATACAGTATGCCAACAAACATTACCAGCCTGTAACAACAAAGAAATAAAAGAAAAAGGTGTATTTATCCGTTTGTACGCATGTGTCGCCTGCACAAGGTGACCCACTTATGCAGCCAGTATGAGATTATCTAACAATAGAGTGTACATTAGGGTGGGGGGGGTGGTTTGCAAGAGGATGAGCCAGAGGCGCCGTTGTTGCCGAGCATCTTCGCGCGACATTATGCAAGAGCCACCTACGACACAGCCTCCAGCAACACAGTGCTGGCAGGTGAACACTAAAACATATTTGAAATGCTTTCCAAGTCCAGCGTTACACAAGTGATGTTAGATACAGGCTCCACATGCACCAGCACCAACAAACACACTCGTTAATGCTTCAGCATGAAAGGATCAAGCCAGAGGGACCAGTGTGAATCTAATCCTCTGATTGAGAGCACTTCTGCTTATCGAGACATAAAAACAACATCTTTCTGATGCTTGGTCAGCTTGCACTCACTATCTCTACCAAGCATTCATAGTCCTGCTTTGTCGGAACACTTAAAAGTGTCCCTGACATGATTCATCACCCTTGCTAAAATACAGTAGGTTATATATTGTTTGGAATTATGTTCTACAGAGTTTGATTTTTGAAAGAGAACGGTAAATTTGCAAAAATGACATTTATAGTCCATTACGTGCTAGCTCTGGCAGTTCAGGCTCATTCTGGAAGTGACG
The DNA here is from genome assembly GCF_027744805.1 of Dunckerocampus dactyliophorus. NCBI lineage: Eukaryota > Metazoa > Chordata > Actinopteri > Syngnathiformes > Syngnathidae > Dunckerocampus > Dunckerocampus dactyliophorus. The sequence goes on along the minus strand of NC_072819.1, from coordinate 49,308,241 downwards.
TCACAGGGGTGACACTTCTCAGCAAAAGCAAACAAACCCTTCTCTTATTTTTCATCAAAATAGTAGTCATGCCAAAATGTAGTGTGGCTGCTGGACGTTCACCAGTATCCGAATGACATTGTATCTTTGTTTTCTTTTCCAAAAGAGGAATGTTTAAAACAAAAATGGTCAAAGCAAGTACAGAGAATGAGAGACAGATGGAAACCCACCTTGAGTTTTTTTTTTTTTTGTAGTGTTCATTTCACTGATGACTGCTTTGAAGGAACACCTTTACAAGAAGCATTTGTCTTGAATGTACAGTATAAACATATTTTGAAAACAAATGATATTCCACTGACGGAATAGCACTGCCCGGTACACAGGAGAAAAACAAGACAAGAATGACCACTATGCCAAAGTTGCCACAGAACAGAGTAAGTCATGTCTTGTTTACATATTGTATTCTCAACACTATTCCACCATATCGGCAAGGCTGCAAAGCATTATACATGTTATATAAACATCTTTTCACAGCGATAGGTTGATGGTGGGACGCTGGGGTGGCTGCTGCATGAAACATAACATAAAACAGGCTATAACGGCCCCATTTGCACTCACTAGGAAGCTGATTTAAAACAATAAATGAAGGATAAGCAACCCCAGAGTAATTTACACTTTCCATTCTGTTTTGAAGGCGACCTATCTTCATCTCCATGTCTTAAGGCTTAAGTCCATGTTCTGCAAGTTCTCTATTTCATCTCTAAATGTTTCTTCCTTCTTTTCTCCAGGAAAACTATTGACACATCACTCAAATCGTCGCTATAATCACTGTAAACATCGTCTGTCTTGTACACCACCATGTTTGCTTACCTGAGTGATAGCATGAGTGATGGCGTCACTCGTAATGGGTGGCGCCATGAACTATAAATGTCATTTTTGCAAATCTACCGTTCGCTTTCACAAATCGAACAAAGTCGAACATAATTACAAACAATGTAAAACGTACTGTATTTAAGCAAAGTTGATGAATCATGTCAGGGACCCTTTAAATCTGTTCAAAGTGAACTGGCAACCTCTTTTGAATACCTAACAGCTGTTGGCCCCGTTTTTGTGTTGCAAATTGCAATCAGTGTTTAGGGGTTGCTTGCCTGGGGTGTGTATGTGTGTGTGTGTGTTTCACAGCAGCGTGCAGACTTACAAAACGAGGTGTAAGTGTGTGTGTGTGTGTCAGCAGGATGAGTAATGAGGTGTGTGTTTTTTTTGTACAGTAGCTGTCTGTTACACATCAGGCATCTGGGAAAGTGCGTGTGTGTGTGTGTGCGTGTGCGTGTAGGAGGAAGTGCAGTTGTGCACCAGATCACCATCGTCATATCCATCACATCAACTCTCTGCCACGTTGTGTTCCCCCAAGAGTCACATCCTCCAGAAACAAGCATGCACACACAAGCACAACATCCAGATGTTCTCACCCCCCCCCCCCCACACACACACACAGGGGATAATAGCTACTGTAGTTAGCAAAGGTGTCAGTTTTTCGACATCACGGGGAACATTCGCGCCAGATAAAGTGTAACATATCCGAGTCTGCCTCCCTGATGTGTGAACATACAGTGTATTGCATCACCACACCTCGAGGTGTTGAAAATGTTGGAGAATGGAAAGAGGCAAAAAGAAGAAGAAGAGGGTGCTAGTGAAGGTAAGGGGAGGGGGGGATCCACCAGCGACTGCAATCAGAAACACCATCATTAGCTTGCAACCTGGCCTGGAATTTGAATGAATGAAAGGGCCAGGTCCAGGTTTAGCTCTGCTTGTACTTTTATTAACTCCTCTGATAGTGAAAGAATAAAAGGTGGCGAGACTAAACGTGAAGCGGACCAAGCTCACCCTCCAAATTGACAGTTATATCAATTAAAGGGACAGGGTGTCGATTTACTGTATCACATCTACCTTAATTACACTTTATCTTCAGTCCAATACTTTGTGTGTGTCTGTGTGGGCGCGTGTGTGTGTGTGTGTGTGTGTGTGTGTGTGTGTGTGTGTGTGTGTACTCAAGAGTGGTGGAGGCATTTACTGACTCCAGAAGTCCTTGAAGCCCAGAATTCAATATGGCCTCTTCAAAGCCATCCATCCATCCATCCATCCATCCATCCATCCATTTTCCTCCGCTTATCTGGGTCCGGGTCACGGGGGGCAACAGTCTCAGTAGGGAAGCCCAAACTTCCCGGTCCCTGGCCACCTCCTCCAGCTCCACCGGGAGGACACCAAGGCGTTCCCAGGCCAGCTGTGAGACATCCCTCCAGCGTGTCCTAGGTCTGCCCCGGGGCCTTCTCCCGGCTCGGCACCTGAAACACCTCACCAGGGAGGTGTCCAGGAGGCATCCGGGCTAGATGCCCGAGCCAACTGGCTCCTCTCAATGTGAAGGAGCAGTGGCTCTACACCGAGCCCCTCCCGGATGACCGAGCTCCTCACCCTATCTCTTAGGGTGAGTCCAGCCGCCCTACGGAGGAAACTCATTTCAGCTGCTTGTTTCCGTGATCTCGTTCTTTGGGTCACAACCAAGAGCTCATGACGATAGGCTCAGCTCTCTCTTCACCACGACGGTCCAGTACAGCGATCGCATTAATGCAGAAGTTGCACCAATCCGCCAATCGACCTCACGTTCCAACCTTCCCACACTCGTGAACAAGCCCTCAAGATACTTGAACTCGTCCACCTGGGGCAGGACCTCATTCCCAACCCGGAGGAAGCAATCCACCCTTTTCTGACTGAGAACCATGGCCTCGGATTTGGAGGTGCTGAGTCTCATCCCAGAAGCTTCACACTCAGATGCAAACTGCCCCAGTAAACGCTGAAGGTCACAGCCCGATGAGGCCATCAGGACCACATCGTCTGCAAATAGCAGAGATGAGATCCTAAGGCCAGCAAACTGGACTCCCTCAACGCCTTGGCTGCGTCTAGAAATTCTGTCCATGAAAATTCTGAACAGAATTGGCAACAAAGGGCAGCCTTGGCGAAGGCCAACGTACACCGGAAACAGGCTGGACTTACTGCTGGCAATTCCAACCAGGCTCCTGCTCCGGTTGTACAAGGACTGAATGGCACGTAGTAGCGTGCCACCAATGCCGTACTCATGAAGCACGCCCCACAAGACACCGCAAGGGACACGGTTGAATGCCTTTTCCAAGTCCACAAAGCACATGTAGATCAGTTGGACAAACTCCCACGTACCCTCCAGTACCCTTGCAAGGGTGTAGAGCTGGTCCAGTGTTCCACGACTGGGACGAAAACCACATTGCACCTCCTGTAGCCGAGGTTTGACTAACGGTCGTACCCTTCTCTCCAGCACCCTGGAATAGACTTTCCCAGGGAGGCTGAGGAGGACTGCTTTTATAGGTGATCCCCCTATAGTTGGAACACACTCTGCGGTCACCTTTCTTGAAAAGGGGGACCACCACCCCGGTCTGCCATTCCGGAGGTACTGTTCCCGACATCCACGCAACGTTGAAGAGACGTGACACGCGAGACAGTCCCTCAACAAAGCACACATGCATAAGCACTAAGGATGTCCCGATCCGATCTTCATGATCGGGATCGGCTGCCGATCCGCTGTATTTTGAAGATTGAACATTATCTGCTTCCGCCACAAGACCGGGCTGATCCGGTGGCCGTATTATTTTCGGAACTCTGGGCAACACTCCAATATAGTAGGCACGGTAATGGGCCTCAAAGCTGGTTGCCACACAACTCCCGCCACCCGCAAGAAGAAGGAAAAGCAACACCACCATGCATACATGTCCGAGCTGTACCGTGGTGACGTTAGTTTCATGTTGGACGTCGGATATTCGGTTCCGGAGCTCCAGAGGTAGTTCACCCTCACTGTGTCCGGACTGCTGTGTCGTGGTGCGTGGAGCTCGCACGCAGCGGCGGAGCTACGTGGTGGCCAGTGGTGGCCGTGGCCACCCCACTGGCCATCTAGACATTTCAGGTATCAACTTATTGCCACCCCATGTGAGTAATGGTCTCATCTTGGCCACCACAATGAAAAGTTTCTCGCTCCGCCACCACTCACACAGGAACGGCTGCTCTAACCGCTGGTTCTTTATACTAGGGACCGTCAACAAATTACTATTGCACTGAAGAGAGTTTGCTCAAAAAAAAAAAAAAAAAAAGTCATATGTTCTAAATCACACCACAGATTGCTCTATAACCACGTCAAATGATTAGTGCTACCCAAAATAATTTTGCACGCCCATTTTCTCCAGTTTTATCTTTTATTGGATTAGGGACCTGACTCACAGAGGTTTGCTACAAATGCAAAACAATATAGTTGGTCATGCTGCATAATAAAAATGTAAATTCAGCAATACTTTGGTTGCATTATTTTTAATTTCATAACTATATTCAATTCCAAAAATTCGTGTTTGTAACAAAAGCTTATTATATATTTAAAAAAAAAAAAAAGTATTGGTACCGGATTGGCAAGACTATAATATAAACACACAGGAATGTACTTTATATAAATTATGATGTATTAATATTATTATTGCTGTTCATTATATATTATTGCACTACAAATTTGAGGTGATCTGTCCCATATTTATTTATTTGTTTATTTATTCTTATTCTATTTTCTTATTTTTCTTGTCTCTCATGTCTTTGGTTGTTTTATTTTGTGATTTAAGTGACTAAGTTTATTTTATATTAATAAATTATCTATCTATCTATCTATCGCTCAAGTGCAGTTATGTCAATTCTGCTTAGTCACTGCTGAGTGCAACAACACAAATCCATGTTGGTAGCCATTATTGCCTCCATTCTCCACACTTGCACGCAAGAAAGCAAGCAAACACACACACACACACACGCACGCACGCACACACACACACAAAATGGCATCTGTTTGAAAAAGAGGGCGTGCACTTCATTTCAAAGTGCAGCCCAGAGCACAGCACCAGCCCTTGGTTTCGTAGTCAGCGTGTTCAACAAGCGTATGTCACAATAAGATGGCAAATGTGATGTCTTTATACTTCGGTTATTTATTTCCTTTTAAAAAAAAAAAAAAAAAAAAAAAAATTTCCAAGTCATTTAAATCTGAGGACGTTTTCATTTGCTCTTTCGAAGCAAACTAAAAGCAAGCAAGGTTTCGCGGCACTCAGCTCACCGTTTTGGAGGCCTCGTTGCTTCGGTCGTTGTGTGCCGTGGTCGTCTCAATGAGCGGAGCCAATGCTGACTCACTGCTGCTCCTCACTAACAGGGGTGTGTCTGCAACAAACAAGGAAGACATAATGTGACACGTGTCCACCAGGGTCCCCACTGCCAAATCTGACAGAAACCCAAAACGTGCGTACGGACAAAAATATTCAGACCTAAAAAAAAAAGTGGCGTACGCACACATTCACGCAATTTGTGCAAATGTACGTACGCAACTTTACCCCACGTCACGCCCTCTCCACGCCTTCAATTCGCCATAAATGGTCAATGCAAAGTGGCTGCTGAGAAGCCGAAGACAAAGAAGTGGAAAACTTACTTGGAGAGCTGGAGGCCCATAAAAACATAATATTTGGCGGACACAGCAGTGGCATTACGAACAAGAGGAAGATGAGCAAGTGGCAACAAGTAGCGTCCGCTGTCAACAGCGTCGGTGGAACGGGGCGCACTTAAAAAAAAGTGGTCAGGTATCAGTGGCTCAGGAGGTGGAGCAGGTCGTCTAGAAATCGGAAGGTTGGCGGTTCGATACTCGCTCCCTCCACCCAGCCACTGTCACTGTGTCCCTGTCCCCTTCACCCACCAAGCATCCCATGGGGTGGTCAGAGTGGCTGTAGGCACGAACTGCCCCAGGGCAGCTGTGGCTACAGATGTAGATTGCCACCACCAGTGTGTGGCTGAAGAGTGAACGAATAATGACTTCACTTCATTGTGAAGCACTATGGGTGCCTTGAAAAGCACAATACAAATGTAATCCATTACTATTATTATTATTGAGTATTGTGTTTTTTATTTATCCTTTAGTCGGGACACACTAGTGCGTAATGGTGTTTATGATAAATGACAAACGATATCAATCAGTGTCATGGCAAATTACAACACTTTCCTCCAATGTTTAAAGTCAAGAACAGCGTGATATTTCCATGCTTTACTGGCTTCCATTGCATGTTTACACATATTTGATTTCACATTTCATCAGTTTTAATTTCCAGCAATCGCAACAGTTCAGTGCAGTTCCAAACAATATGCAGATTTTGTGGGTTTTCCACATAATCGGCACTTCAGATTTAGGTGAGCTACAGAGATCCACCCTTACAACTACTGATTTTAATGAAAATTGCATATATTTTTGGCCGACTTAGAGACCCCTTCTGCCAGCAATAACTCCTTGCACCACACCCACTTATGACCAGCTGCCCCCACCCCTAAACCAGCCATTCACACGCACACTTCCCACAAGCCCTCGCCACAATGGGAGGGGTGCCGTAGGCAGGTTAGAATCCATCATAAAACAATTCGAAAGATAATTTGGAGCTTTGTGCTGCTTCTGGCTTTTAATATGCCGCCTAAAGCGAGCAGACTGCCATGATATAATACCCACTGTCAGGAGTATCGTCACACTGAAGCCAACAGAGGAGAAAATAAAGACGGGAAGGGGTGCACGATAAATGAAAATAGGAGTAAAGCAACCAAAAGACTGATGGAGAAGGAGTGAAGGAGAAAACTGAAAATCACCCCCCCAAAAAAGAGGGGGGGTAAATCCTCTCCCTTCCTGTAATCAATCTCTCTTTAGGGGGCAGTGACAGGGTCCTGGTCCAACGTGGGGAGAATAGAGAAGAGAACAGGCAAGAATGAAGAAGGAGCTGATACGGTATGAGTGCAGCTGATGAAAAATGGTCATCCCGACCACCTCGGACACGCTCACAAATATCCTTTCAAACAGCTTCCACATGTTTCACTCACCCGGTGTTATGTTCAGGTGTGTCGCGTAATTTAGATTAATTACTATAAATTGTATCCTGCAGACGAGATTGCAGACGCCATCTGTCTGTGTCTCACCTACTGTGACTGGTGAAAGAAGAAGGACGTTCTTCTCTAACACCGAGTCACCATCATTGATGTGAAGGATCTTACGTGGTGTGGTGTGGTGTGGTGTGTTGTTGCAAGAGACGGGAATGACGGGAACATTTCATCCAGATGGGAAAGACTTTGTGTGGGATTGAACAAAAAGTGAACCGAGATTGCTTTGATTTTACATTGAAAGTTCTTCTTGAGGATAAAACTAAACATGGTGCAAAATCTAAAATGGGTTCTATTCTGTCTGCAGATTGTGATACCCACAGTAGACTATATCACAGCAGCTGAATCGGCCATCAGGAACAATAACCTTTCTAGAACAGAGGCAGGGGACCTTCGTCTGAGAATATCGGCCCTTCTCAGTAGTGCCAAACCACCACCGTCCAATATCACGTTAGGTGAGAGGAAAGCATTAGCGGCTCTGCAGAAAGATGAGAGCATCACCATCTTACCAGCTGATAAGGGCAGATGCACAGTGGTTCTCAACACATTGGACTACGAAGAAAAAAATAACAAGTCTAATTAGTGATGCCAACACATATGAGCAACTTAAAAGGGACCCATCCAGTAGGTATAAGAAAGAAATCATACACTGTCTCCAAAAGTTAGAGAAGGAAGAACTAATTGACAGACAGATGTATCATAGGTTATACCCTGGGGAGGCTACACCATGTATCTATGGCCTTCCAAAAATCCACAAGGAAGGGTTTCCCCTCAGACCCATTGTCTGTAGCATTGACTCTACCACGTACAATGTAGCGAAATATGTAAAAACAGTCTTATCCCCATTGGTAGGCAACACTGATCATCATATAGAGAACACAAAAGGGTTTGTGGCGAGCATCAAAGACCTCAGATTGGAGCCAGAGGAAACTTTGGTGTCTTATGATGTGACTTCACTTTTCACATCTGTCCCCACCTCAGCAGCAGTCTCGGTGGTGAGGAAGAGACTGCTCGAGGACTCAACTCTGCATCGGAGAACAAAACTTAGTGCTGACCACATCTGCCAATTACTGGAAATTTGCCTTAACACCACATATTTTCAGTTTAGAGGGAAATTCTACAGACAAATTCATGGTTGTGCTATGGGCTCACCAGTCTCACCCATAGTGGCGAATCTGTACATGGAAGAGATGGAGAAACAGGCTCTCACATCCTTCTCAGGGACAAAACCAAGGCACTGGTTTAGATACGTGGATGACACCTTTGTCATAATCAAAAAACAAGAAATTCAGTCTTTCACAGATCACATCAATGCGGTGGACACCAATATCAAATTTACTCGCGAGGACACTAAAGAAAACCAACTAGCCTTCTTAGACTGCAAGGTAATTATAGGAAAGGACAGACAGCTACTTACAGAGGTCTTTAGAAAGGCCACACACACTGACCAATACCTGCTTTTTGAATCAAACCATCCACTACAACATAAACTAGGGGTTATTAGGACCCTCCAACATAGAGCGGAACAAATACCAACTAGTGCTGAGGGAAAGAAAAAGGAGACACAACATGTCCAGAGAGCGCTCTCAACCTGTGGGTACCCACGGTGGGCTTTTAACAAATGTCAAAAGAAGAGAGTAGGGAAAGAAACCCAAAAGCCCACAGAAGCAAAAAGGAGAGGAGTGGTAGTCCCTTATGTAGCGGGGGTCTCCGAAAAACTCCAGAGGATCTTATGGCAACACAAAATTCCTACCTATTTCAAACCAGTAAATACCCTGAGACAAAAATTAGTGCATCCTAAAGACAAGGCTCCAAACCAGAAACAGAGCAATGTGGTCTATTCCATCCACTGTAAAGATGAGGAATGCAAAGAGCACTACATTGGGGAAACTAAGCAAATGCTCCAAAAAAGGCTTTATCAACATCGCAGGGACAATGCTAGTGGTCCTCAATCAGCAGTACATCTACACCTGAAAGCTACCAATCACTCTTTTCAGGACAGCGAGGTAAAGATTTTGGCCAAAGAAAACAGATGGTTTGAAAGAGGAGTAAAGGAAGCTATTTTTGTCAAACAACAGAACCCATCTTTGAATCGGAATGGTGGTTTGAGGTTTAATTTGGACCCTGTGTTCAGCAGGTTACTGAGACCAAAACCCACAGCTCTTAGTCTTGCAAATGAGGTGAAGGCAGGGCCGAGCCAGAACAATAGATGCTAACAAGCCAGTATCAGAGTCGTTCATACCCAATTCAGGGAGTGACACTTCCCTTTTATCGTAAGTGTGAATAACAGGATAGGATTATACCACTGCTCCGCCCAGGCTTAGTGTAACGAACCAATAGGAGGAGGGTGTTGGCACACCAATTCCGCCCACTCTTACTGTATTTAAGGCCTAAGCTACCAGCACTTATTAGTTTGCTGACGAAGCTCTTCGGATGAGGAGCGAAACGTCCGACACCTTCTACACAGAAGTACAGATGACGTCTCAAGAAGCCTTTTCCTCGATGGACAACTCCTGTACGACTGAGAGCCTACACAGACGCATTGCGACCAACTTTGGGAGAGACATCCTTCTGCTGGTACGTAGCTTAGAAAAGGCCACTCTTAAATTAGCAGATTTAAGGAACCACCTCAGATTTAATCTTAGATGCAGGCAGAGTAGGTTAATCCCCAAATGCATGAGGCAAGCGTCCCTTGAGCAAGGACACTTGGCAAGGAAAATGCAACAAAACTACATCAGAAAAATACAGAATTTGAGAATTAGGAGACTTAACATAGAGATAAAAAATAAACAGTCTGAAGTAGAAACCTTCTATCAGAGATTGCAAACCAAGCTTACGCACGAAACCTATCAGGAGGTTTGTGAATTTACCAAATCAGGTTATATGAAGCACCATAGCAAAACCAAAGAAAGGCATAAGGGAAAATTCCAGAAACTTCTATTGGAAAATCGACCACAGCTTGTCGTAAACACTAAGGATGGGGGGAATCAGACCAATACTAAAGAAAATTGGATCAAAAATCTGTCAGACAGAAGCCTCTCGGAGACAGAGAAGGCAGTATTAACCAAGGGTCTCAACTTCTCAGTGACTCCTAAAACGATACCCACAGTAGACTATATCACAGCAGCTGAATCGGCCATCAGGAACAATAACCTTTCTAGAACAGAGGCAGGGGACCTTCGTCTGAGAATATCGGCCCTTCTCAGTAGTGCCAAACCACCACCGTCCAATATCACGTTAGGTGAGAGGAAAGCATTAGCGGCTCTGCAGAAAGATGAGAGCATCACCATCTTACCAGCTGATAAGGGCAGATGCACAGTGGTTCTCAACACATTGGACTACGAAGAAAAAATAACAAGTCTAATTAGTGATGCCAACACATATGAGCAACTTAAAAGGGACCCATCCAGTAGGTATAAGAAAGAAATCATACACTGTCTCCAAAAGTTAGAGAAGGAAGAACTAATTGACAGACAGATGTATCATAGGTTATACCCTGGGGAGGCTACACCATGTATCTATGGCCTTCCAAAAATCCACAAGGAAGGGTTTCCCCTCAGACCCATTGTCTGTAGCATTGACTCTACCACGTACAATGTAGCGAAATATGTAAAAACAGTCTTATCCCCATTGGTAGGCAACACTGATCATCATATAGAGAACACAAAAGGGTTTGTGGCGAGCATCAAAGACCTCAGATTGGAGCCAGAGGAAACTTTGGTGTCTTATGATGTGACTTCACTTTTCACATCTGTCCCCACCTCAGCAGCAGTCTCGGTGGTGAGGAAGAGACTGCTCGAGGACTCAACTCTGCATCGGAGAACAAAACTTAGTGCTGACCACATCTGCCAATTACTGGAAATTTGCCTTAACACCACATATTTTCAGTTTAGAGGGAAATTCTACAGACAAATTCATGGTTGTGCTATGGGCTCACCAGTCTCACCCATAGTGGCGAATCTGTACATGGAAGAGATGGAGAAACAGGCTCTCACATCCTTCTCAGGGACAAAACCAAGGCACTGGTTTAGATACGTGGATGACACCTTTGTCATAATCAAAAAACAAGAAATTCAGTCTTTCACAGATCACATCAATGCGGTGGACACCAATATCAAATTTACTCGCGAGGACACTAAAGAAAACCAACTAGCCTTCTTAGACTGCAAGGTAATTATAGGAAAGGACAGACAGCTACTTACAGAGGTCTTTAGAAAGGCCACACACACTGACCAATACCTGCTTTTTGAATCAAACCATCCACTACAACATAAACTAGGGGTTATTAGGACCCTCCAACATAGAGCGGAACAAATACCAACTAGTGCTGAGGGAAAGAAAAAGGAGACACAACATGTCCAGAGAGCGCTCTCAACCTGTGGGTACCCACGGTGGGCTTTTAACAAATGTCAAAAGAAGAGAGTAGGGAAAGAAACCCAAAAGCCCACAGAAGCAAAAAGGAGAGGAGTGGTAGTCCCTTATGTAGCGGGGGTCTCCGAAAAACTCCAGAGGATCTTATGGCAACACAAAATTCCTACCTATTTCAAACCAGTAAATACCCTGAGACAAAAATTAGTGCATCCTAAAGACAAGGCTCCAAACCAGAAACAGAGCAATGTGGTCTATTCCATCCACTGTAAAGATGAGGAATGCAAAGAGCACTACATTGGGGAAACTAAGCAAATGCTCCAAAAAAGGCTTTATCAACATCGCAGGGACAATGCTAGTGGTCCTCAATCAGCAGTACATCTACACCTGAAAGCTACCAATCACTCTTTTCAGGACAGCGAGGTAAAGATTTTGGCCAAAGAAAACAGATGGTTTGAAAGAGGAGTAAAGGAAGCTATTTTTGTCAAACAACAGAACCCATCTTTGAATCGGAATGGTGGTTTGAGGTTTAATTTGGACCCTGTGTTCAGCAGGTTACTGAGACCAAAACCCACAGCTCTTAGTCTTGCAAATGAGGTGAAGGCAGGGCCGAGCCAGAACAATAGATGCTAACAAGCCAGTATCAGAGTCGTTCATACCCAATTCAGGGAGTGACACTTCCCTTTTATCGTAAGTGTGAATAACAGGATAGGATTATACCACTGCTCCGCCCAGGCTTAGTGTAACGAACCAATAGGAGGAGGGTGTTGGCACACCAATTCCGCCCACTCTTACTGTATTTAAGGCCTAAGCTACCAGCACTTATTAGTTTGCTGACGAAGCTCTTCGGATGAGGAGCGAAACGTCCGACACCTTCTACACAGAAGTACAGATGACGTCTCAAGAAGCCTTTTCCTCGATGGACAACTCCTGTACGACTGAGAGCCTACACAGACGCATTGTGATTCACTGTTTCACTAAAATGAGTCATTTCTTACGAAATAGAGGTTTTACACACACAGATCATTAAAATACATGAAGCCAGCCATCACACAAATACATACATGCCATGGCAGGGCCATGGTCAACAGCCAGGGTCTATTACCCTGCACTCAGACCCATAAATCTTCCTCCTTCATTCGCACGAGTCTATTTAATGTCTCACTGAGGGGCACTAGGTTTGACCTCTGACCTAAAGCAACCGTTGCTGGGTCAAGTGGTGGAGGAGTCACAGATATTGATGAGAGTGACAGTTGCAACTCTCTTAGGCCATAAACAAGATTGCTGATTATGATGGAAAGGTTAGAAACAGTTTGGCTCCCCTCCTCACTTCCCAGTAAGATTTCTGTTATTGGAGAGACCCGAAGGGGCCTCATGAACTTGTCTGCCGAGGACTCTCCATCTGCTAAACTAGGCTGCCTGTGCAGCTCTGGGAGGTTTATTGTGAGGGTTTCCTCTTGTTGTCAGTTCTGAGAAAGTTCAATATGACTGACGTGCTAGTTCACTGCCGGGACAACGGAAAAAAACAAGAACATTTCTGTCAAATTCGTATAGTTGCTTACGAAGTGACTGCTGGTGAGTTTGCCTTTGTTTGAATGTGCAAGCATGCAAGGACTGTATAGCATTTGGCCATTTTACTGTACATACTGCACGTTTGTGTGCATTTGTGTGTCGCCCACTGGTCTTGTTTCTCTGGCAGTCGATCGAGCGACCCGGTTCAGGCTGCTCATGGGATGATGCGATAAGGACTCTCTTCCTAGAAGTGTGTGTGTGTGTGTGTGTGTGTGTGTGTGTGTGTCAATGTAGCAGCAGATCAATGCAAGTCTAATCATCCCACCGGGCCAGTGTGAAGTCCAATCATCCTGTTCAAACAACTACTTCAGCCACACACATAAACACTTTGACGGTTGACTGATTACAGAATTACTCCTTGTTCCGCCTCACACCACTCAGTGCGATTACATGCACCCTATAACCAGATTATTGTGAATAATCAGTTCGACGTAATAGCGCCAATAAAAGGAATTAGGAAAAACATGATTTTCACAGAAACCTCCGTTTACATGGCTGGTCAATACCAAGTTAACACTGCGCAAAATGAGACCGATTTTTCCACATGGCTCTTTGCCTACTCGAGACATAGTGGTTATTTATGTTGGTAATATGTGCATCGATTGAATTAAAGCTAATAAAGAAAGCCTAAGGGGAAGAAGGTACCTGCTCAGGAGACAGCTGAAGAGGCCACTTTAAAGCAAGGATGTGAACCACAGACATTTATTTACGGGTGGAGTTGGGAATTGAGTCTCGAGCATCAGTGAGAACCGGGACTAACATTCCGATGCTCACAGGATTGTTAACATTTTTTAATTTCAATTCCTAGTTTTCGATGCCCAATGACACCAAACCCAACGAAGAAGAAGCGGCTACAATGTTTGCTTTAACCTCATTAAAAAAAAAAAAAAAAAAGAGTGGTCGGCTCAGTGCAACATTTGCAACACAATGACATCATGCAAAGGAGGGTGCACGAGCAACATGATTAAACACCTCCACATTCACGGTGTGGAAATAACGGTGCCCCCTCTTAAGCGTTACGTCGGACTACCTCGAAACAGTCAGAACCGGGGAGGTCAAACAACAAAACCACTACTACCCAATCTGAAACTGAGCGTAAAAATTCAGTATAATTTATTGATTGAATAAGGAACAAAACACACCTGTCAGTCACACGTTCCAATACTTTAGCTCACGTGACAAATGGGTGGGTTCAAACAAAAGGTGTCATCTTCTAAGTTGTACATCCGATCCAGAAGTACAGTGACGTGAAAAAGTGTTTGCCACCTTCCTGATTTCTTCTTTTTTTTTGCATGTTTGTCACATTTAAATGTTTCAGATCATCAAACAAATGTAAATATTAGTCCAACATTAGACAACATAATTAGACACAAAATGCAGTTTTTAAATGAAACTTTTTATTATTGAAGGAGAAAAGAACTCCAAAGCTACATGGCCCTGTGTGAAAAAGCGATGCCCCCTAAACCTAATACTGTAACTGCTTGGGCCCCCCTTAGCAGCAACAACTGCAATCAAGCGTTTGTGATAACTTGCAATGAGTCTCTTACAGCGCTGGGGAGGAATTTTGCAGAAGTGTTGTCATTCAGCCACATTGGAGGCTTTTCCAGCATGAAGCACCTTTTTAAGGTCATGCCACAGCATCTCAATAGGATTCAGGTCAGGACTTGGACTAGGCCACTCCAAAGTCTTCATTTATATTATTCATAACTTTTTCCAATTAATCTCAGTTATGTTTTTCACAAGGGCCAAGTAGGGTTTTTTTTCTCCCTTAATAATAAAAATTTTCATTGAAAAATTGCATTTTATTTTGTGTTGTCATTGAGTAATATTTAAATTAGTTTGATGATCTGAAACATTTCAAGTGTGACAAACATGCAAAAAAATAGAAATCAGGAAGGAGGCTTTTAACACCACTGTAGGTCCTTTTTATTTCTTCCCACCTTCTCACCATATTATGTGTATATACTGTACAGTCGTCCCCCGTTTACGGCGGTTAATTGGTTCCAGACCGTGATAAGTGAATTTCCGCAAAGTAGGATTCAATATTAATAAATGCAATGTTTTCGTAGCTATAGCATAGAAAACCTGTTTACGATCTTCTAAGTACGGGTTTTAACATTATTAGAGCCCTCTCGACGTGAAATAACACCCATATAGTCATCTTTTCATTTGTATTACCCAATATACAATAATTAAGGAAAATAAGACACATTTAACATTAATAAATAAGACTCACATGTTAGCAGTTCTTTGTTGTTTATTTCTAAGCAGTGTACTTCCTGCGGTGGCTTGGTCTTATCAATGTATTGTCATGGTGGCTTTAAATGGATTTACACTCGTATTATCTAATATAGTAGACATAAGAGTAAACAAGCCATTTATGACATAAATAAAACTCACAGTAAATGTGTTCCTTAGGGGACCTTAGTGGTGCAGGCAGACAGATGCAGGAAGTGACGTCTGAGGTTCAGCGTTTTAGCTTGTCTAAGGTTATGGATCCAACTGTAGCCTGTGTCATTATCATGTTTATTATGTTATCGTTATTGTAGCTGCTGTGAAATAATAATCTTGCAATAAATGCCTGTTCTAGGGATGACATCTAGTGTCTGTCTCACCAAGCAATTACTGACACCTAGTGGCCAATGCAGAATAATACATTCACAATTACAGCGCTTCCTCTGCCTTGTGTATTTTAGTTAATTTAGGTAGTTCATTTAGCCATTTTTATGCTTGAAAATGCTTAATGTGGGCCAAGAACAAGTACAATTTGCGTGAAAAATGCATTTTTTTTTTTTTTACTAATAATAGCCGTATTCTCTCATGAAATAGCGATCATTTATTAAGTAATTAATTCCGCGATGGAGTGAGGGTGTGATGTTCTAACAGCGATGTAGTGAGGGACAACTCTATACTAGTATACGTACAGTGCTCTGCAAAAGTAAACAATTGTAAGAGACAGTAGAAGATGGATGGACGGATAGAAGATTTATGGACTGATGAATTTCTGAGGCTCATCGCTGCACTTTTTGGCAAATTCCAACCTGACCTTTTCATTCTTCTTGCAGTTTGCATCTTCTGGTGCAGTCCAATGGCCTGAAGTTTTTTCATGAAGTCTTCTGTGAACGATAGATCGTGATACCTACACACCTGTTCTCCGCAGGTTGTTGCTGATGTCACTAACAGTTGGTTTAGGGTCTTTCTTTACCTGTCTCACAACGTTTCTGTCATTATCTTCTGATGTTTCCCTTGGTCTACCTGTTCCACGTCTGTTACTTAGTACACAAGTATTTATTTTTTCTTCAGGACATTCCAAATGGTTGCGCTGGCTATGCCCAATGTCTGTGCAATGATACTGATTAAGTTTTCCAGCTTCTCTCACAATTTTTCCACCCACAGACAGCTCTCTGGTTTTCATGTTGTTTTCACCTCTAAATGCAGTTTGTACAGGCAAACCCTAGATAGACATTTGTAGACATTCAGGGCTATTCAGTGATTGACTGAGAAAGATAGTAGGACACAACTGGGCAACAAAACACACCTGTCACTCAAATTTTCCAATATTTTTGCTCACTTTTTTTTCCACATTGTGAAAAATGGATGGGTTCAAACAAAAAGTGCTATCTTCTAAGCTGCGATTAAAGTGTAACATTTGGCTATACAGTACAGACACTCCCTTGTAAACCTGCACATTGCGCCCATTTCTCCTCTAGCTGCCCCCACTCCACTCCAATCAGTGGTACTTTACCCACTCGACTATTCAGCCTCCACCACCTGCTATCTAGATCACCACACGGCTTCTTGCACCCTGACCCGCCTCCATCACATCTCCTTTTGCCCTGTCACTCTCCGCATGGCCTCCAACTCTAACCAGATTATCACTGCAGCCTGTTAGTTGAGCATGAATGGACTAATTCCAGCCCCCCACCAACTCGGTAGGACCTCTTCCTCCCAGCCCCCCACCGTTGCAGCTTTATGCTGCACTCCAGCCCTCTTGAACCCTCACTAACTTAGTTAGGATGTGACCCTGCGACGGCCCCTCACAAAGAGCCAGAGTGAGTTGGTGAGGCAGCTTTTGTTATCTAGACATGCATGTATGAATACAGGCAAACGGCATAAGAACAATTGCATGTCGGTTAAACCTCCCAACATGGCTGAACCTTCCACTGATAGTCACAGACTAACACACCAAACTAGACACAGCACTTTGAAGACAAGAAGCAATCAAAACTAACAGGTAGACTCCCTCACCGTTCTCGACTCCTCTGCCAAACACACGGCACACTTCCTTGTTTTCCACCAATCACTTGCTGTGATAAATGGAAGCATGAATTCTGCTGAAGGAGAATGTCCGTCCATCTGTTGGTGACCTCAAGCTGAAAGCAACTTGGGTTCTGCAGCAGGACAATGATCCAAAACACACCAGCAAGTCCACCTCCATCACAAACGCTTGATTAAAGTTGCTGCTGCTAAGGGGGGCCCAACCAGTTACTAAGTTTAGGGGGCAATCCCTTTTTCACACAGGGCCATCGGGCTTTTTCTCCCTTAAAAATAAAAAGTTTCATTTATAAAGTGCATTTTATGTTCAGTTGTGTTGTCATTGACTAATATTTAAATGTGTTTGATGATCTCAAACATTTCAGTGTGACAAACATGCAAAAAAAAAGGCCAAAGACTTTTTTTCACACCACTGTAAATCTGCAAAAGCTATTAAAAAAAACAACAGTATAGGCACTTGGTTGAAACTGAAAGCTTTGTGACCTACTGGATTTGAGGGTGGCCTCATTGACTTCTATCTCCCCTTTAATTGGCTCCTGGAGCTGCAGGTGCGAGTAGTAGTTCAGGGGCTCTGGGCTGGGGGCAGCACTGGAGTCGCCATTTGAGATGCTCTCTCTGGGACTGTCTGTTATGCCACGTTGCGCTTCGAAAAGCGCCACCAGCTGAAAGACAAACAAGGCGTCAAATTGAGCTTCCGGGAGTGTGATGTGCAAGGACATGGTGGAGACACAAAAAGGCAGATGTGCTTATGTGTGTTTGTGCCAATAGCCGCTCTGCCAAGCACGCACGTGAGCGCTGCAGCAAGGGACGCTGGATTCACACCGCATAACATGCCAGCAGGTGACATTTCAGCAAAAGGGAAACTCTACAACAGAGGAGAGTAATCGAAAGCGTGATTCTGCAGTCGTGAGGGCGGGCGAACGTGTGTATGTAAAATTAGCATTCCCCCTGAGATGTGGCATGAGAATGAGAAGCTGTCATATGCAGTGGCACGGGCACCGCAATCAGACAGGCACAACAGATGAATAGCATAGCGGGAGGGCGGGGGTACGACAAACCATCCTAATTGAGACAGGGACATGGCTGAAAATAGAGTGAAGGGGAAGGCCACACCTCTGCCGATGTGCGGTGTGATAAATAGGTGTGTGACGGGGCTGACGGTCTCATTAGAAATAGCAGGCGAAGGAGATAACCACTTAATAAAAAGCAATAACTGCGCTGGAACAATGGAGTTGGCTACAGCAACAGACAGGATGTCAATTAGCAACAAAAGAGTGTGTGTGTGTGTGTGTGTTACTGAATGAGGCAGCGTGATGCGCATCTTCTATCACACCATGACGCTGTCTCTCACTACCTCCCATGATTCAATATCCTCATGACACCTCAGCCACAAATGTGACACTTGCTCTACCTGTGTGTGTGCGTGTGTTTGTGTGTGCAAGTACCCGCATGTGTGTGTTAGAGAGAGGAATTGAGGGGACTGGCAGTTGCATAGGAAAAAGATGGGAAAAAGAAAGACTTGACGCCAGGGAAACAATCTGATTGTGCCGCTTGATGAATGCATTTCCAGCTCTTTCTCTCTTCTTTATCTGCTTTCCTCTCTCCCTCCTTATCTCCATCCATCCCCAGCGGCCGTCTCTTTCCCCCGAGCCCGCTGACTGCATCAATCAAAGACGCCGCCCAGGAGCGGAGTGTGATGTGTGAATGAGCACACCGACGGATGAGCTTAGCCTTGCATTTATCATTTGGAGCAACTTCTTCCAGCACGTGGAGAGGTGGTATTCATGTCTGGCTTTGTTTATTTGTTGTTGGGGTTTTTTTAACTATAACAGCAGGGGAGTGGCCTTGATGAAGAAATTCCTACTGCTTCCACTCATCACTCAATTAAATACACAGAATTAAATTGTGTACAATTGATGCGTTGGGAAATGTATCTATATCAGTCACTGTAATTCAGGCTTTATCAGGCGTTGTGAACGAAACCTGTGCCGTATGCACAACATAACTAGCTGCAGGAACTGTGCACGTGATTGTGCTGCATAACAAAGTTGAATTGACTGGGCCGGTCAATGGGTTTCATATATACTGTATAGAAAACGTGCATGAAAAACATGTCAACAGCATGCCTGCTGGCAAATGGGTTTGATCACACCAAACCTCGTCTTGCCCGTACACAGCCAGGTCCATTCATTGGACACTGAATTTTTGTGAGTTTGCCTTCATACAATAAAACAATCAAGTTGAAGTGCAGTTGTTAAGCATTATATTAAGCGGTTCCACCAATATATGGCATTTACCATTCAAGAATTACTACTGTGAAAAGGCTAAGAGAAAAAACAAAAGGTGATACATATTTAAAGTGCATTATTAAAAGATTAATAGGG
This sequence comes from Dunckerocampus dactyliophorus, assembly GCF_027744805.1. Taxonomy (NCBI): domain Eukaryota; kingdom Metazoa; phylum Chordata; class Actinopteri; order Syngnathiformes; family Syngnathidae; genus Dunckerocampus; species Dunckerocampus dactyliophorus. Next base: position 49,288,658 of record NC_072819.1, on the reverse strand, counting down.
CTGTCAAAAATAAGGCGTTAGCGGCGGTAACTAATTTATTTCATGAATCACGTTCATTTCTTTCAGTGTAATTAACGCATGCGCACCAGAGCAAGCACGCCTCTCTGTTAGGACGGCAGACGGGAGCACAGCGGAGCGTCTCCACACAGTCACAGAGTCTGCCACTCTTTTAAAACTTCATTCTGACCCAAACACATCAACAGCAGTACAACTCCAACACCGTATACATGTACATCTCCAACTCACACACGCCACTAGTCCATTCATCCTGGCAACGACACGTCCTCATTCTCATTGCAAGAACGCAAGATGCATTCAGGGACACTCTGAACATCACTAAAACAGCTTTATAATGTGTGTGTGTAAATAAACAGGAGTTGATATTCTTATCACTCACTTCATGATGTCTCTGAACGCAACCATCATTTGGCCTCATTCACGTCAACATCTTAAAAGTCTTCTTAAGAAGTGTACTTAAGAAGGCGTGGGTTGGAAACTGCGCCACATTCACGACACGTTCTTAAGTAGGGATAATCGTTCGCACCGGTGTTCTTAGGTTGATGAATGCCAACTGCGATGCACGTGCATGTGAGCCCTAATTTGCATAGGTCACCGCCTATTATTTCCTATATAAGGTCAAAAATGTGCCGTGCGCAACAGGCAGCTGGAGGGTGAGATGGCAACGTGCAAGGGCAAGACTGAGGAGCAGCTGGACAACAAACGAAAGAAAAACTTCAATTCTACTGAAATAGAGGTGCTTTTACAAGGAGTGAGCGAACACAAGACCACCTTATTTTCACGTGTATCCACCGGTCATCAGGCCATCCAAAAAGAGTTGGCATGAAGGAAACATGCAGGAAACATAAATGCCGTTTCCACGGAGAAACGCGCCACCGCAGAGGTTAAAAAGAAGTGGTTTGACTTAAAATAGACTCAAAAAAGATTAGACTGCACCGGAGGGATCTGGAGGAAACGGGAGGTGGGCCATCAATCAAAAACCAAACCATTTCGGAAACTCTAGAAAATATTTACACAATCATGATGGAAAAATAAAGTCAAAATACATAGTTTGTGTGTGACAATGTATTTTTTCTGTGGTTACATTTGATTAGACGCTGCCTAATTAATACAGCAGCCCCGTGCTCTGGCTCAAGACGTGGTTGGGGGCGCATGTCGTTATCTGGGGGTGCTACGTGCGCAGTAGACACACCACGTTTCATTGCGATGTTATTCTGATGATCCTGCACACCTGCAAGAACAGAGAGGGAAGCCTGAAGCGGAACATCAAATATTCGTGGCTTTCAGCAAATAAATCTAATGGTCCCTTTACATTCTCTCTCTGCGCAGCGCACGTCCAGCCAGCTACTCTTTTTTTTTTTTTTTTTTTTTGATGAATAGGGATTTGAATATATATTTATCCTTGGAGTATATTTTAGTTGTTTTGATGATAAATAATTGTTGGGATATTTTATTTGCACTACATTTTTTGGGATCAGGTTGCAAAATCCATCATGAGGGCGATTGCGCATTGAAAGTGCAAGCTTTGCTTGTGCGTAAGAGTCCTCCTGAGCGTTCCTAGAATTTGTTCTTAGATCTAAGAACTGTGAGTTAAGAACACGTTTCGTGAATGTCAAAAATCTTCGTAAGAAGGCTTTACGAACACATTTGTGCGTAAGAATGTTTCGTGAATGAGGCCCATTGTTCATAACAACACGGTTTAAAGTGCGATTCAAATGTTTGCTACTATTAAAGACCCTAGTTAGACAAATTGATTTTTACAAAAATACAAAAAATACAAATACATAAAATACAAAAAAATGGGCATAGTTCAGACATAGCTGCTAATGGTGATTAATCATGATTCATTCATTTAATTTCATTCATAATGGTGATTAATCATGATTCATTCATTTAAAAATTGAATGAATGAATCATGATTCAATTGAAAATTTCCCTACAATGCGTAACCTTCTCCACTTTCTTCCACTTCCTCCTTGTTGTCATGGAGTTTTTTTCCCATTCAAATTCACATCCCGAGCGCTTATCAAATGCACTGGTGCCACCTTGTGGCCTTTATACTTGTAATGGTTTAAAACTCCTCTACAAGTGGCATCCATTAGTGTGCAATTGCATCATCACCTCTTTTTGCCCCTCGCGCAAAAAACGTAAAAGACGTATAAATATATTTGTCTTTGGGATTGGCCGTTTGGGATTTGAGCTAATTGGTTCCAGACTGGACCGTGATAAGTGAATTTCTGCAAAGTAGGATTCCTTATCTATAAATGGAATATTTTCGTAGTTATAGCATAGAAAACATGTTTATGACCTTCTAAATACAATTTTTAACATTATTAGAGCCCTCCAGACATGAACTAACACCCCTATAGTGACATTTATGCTTGTATTACCTAATATAGTAGACATAATAAGCAAAAATAAATACCACAAACATACAACTCATGCTTGTGTGTGTTGCCTAGACGAGCTGAGTGGGCGACGGACAGAAAGTGATGTCGAGGATTCAGACTTGAGTTTCATCTTGGCGTGGGTTACGACCACAACAGTAGCCCGTGTTTTTATTTGGGATTATTGCGGCTGATTATTGTGCCTGCTAATTCAAACCTGAAATAAAAGCCTGTTGTTCCAGGGATCAAGTCTGGTGCTTGTGTGTCTCACCGAACAATCCAGTAACATTACTGACACGTAGTGACCAGTGTAAACAACTACATATCCTCACAACATCTTTTAATGCCTTATATTTCTTTTTTTAGTTCATTTAGCCATTTTTTGGTGTAAAAATGCTTAATTTACGCAAAAAAATCTGCAAGGCCGCATTCAACCACAAAACAGCATAATTTATTAATTAACATATTTTGGAAAAACCGTGACAGACTGAAGCCGCAAAATTTAAGAAGCGAAGTGGCGAGGGATGACTGTAGCCTGATTTTTACGTTAAAAAATAAGAATACATTACACGCATGCAATCAGCAGTTTGCACTTGCTGCTTGGTGTGGAGAAGGCAATAAATAGCAATGAATGGCCTCCACTGAAGAAGACAGGAACTCTGTCCCGCTTTCAGCCAGTTAATCCTTTCATGCGCCATAAGATGCTGTCATTGCAACAACGTAAGCCAACACAGACCAAGCCTCGCTCAAACACATACACCATGACGCGTGGTACACAGAGGATGACAGTTAACAGGCGCTATTAAATTATTATGACTACTGATACTGCTGTCGCACAGGTCCTACATGCATCCACTTTTAACTAGAGCGGATGTGCAATGCTTGCCGCTGTGAGAAACACTACATGGTGTTTACATGTTGCAACTCACAGATGGAATGGTGGAGTGCCTTAAATAATTGATTCATTCACTTGCCACAATGAATTGAATGCCATGCGGCCTGTATAGAAGAATAGAGAGAAGCACACACGCGCACAATAAGAAGCTTCTTAATATGCACACATTAAGAAATGTTTAGGACAACATGTAGACACGTTGCTCTGCTAAAAGGATGAACAGTGCCACCTTGCTTTTGCCAAACAGTTCTGCATGCCAGTATGCGCACACACACACACACAAATACACACAAAACTTGAAAAAAAAATAAAAAATCCCCCCCACTCACAAAACACACACTTCCTTTTTTCATCTGCTCCTACTAATCAGCTCATTTTTCTTCCAGGCTGCTATGTGTGTGCGTGTGTGTTTGTGTGCCTGCGAGTAAAGTGTGTGTGAGGTACCAGTCTATTGAGATGCTTTGCTTTTGTGCTGTTGTCATCCATCTCAGAAAATGCCCACCTTCTCCGTCCTTCATTCTTGCTTTGAAGGAAAGATGCATAATTCAGAAGGTGTATGCTGCGTCCTGGCAGTAACTGGTAACCCAATCACCTCTTCTTGCCATCTTTCTTCTCACACACTTGCCATACAAAGCTATTTAACAAATATAATAACAATAATTATATAGGAGATATTTTTAGGCATCGACAATGCCAATCATGGAATGCAACGCTCGCTGCACATGTGCTAAAGTAAGGATGTGAAATTCATCAACAGGCCTCCTGTGACACGTGGTAAAGAATCTTGATGAGGAATGACGACCAATAGAAAACAGAGCATTCGGTCTAAAACCGAATCGTACGAAACAAGTCCAACGATTTTTCCCCTAGGAAACAAACAATGTTAATCCAATTGATCCATTTCAGACCCCTAAAAACGTTATCATAAACCACTTTTAATCAGGGACAATTATAGTTTTAAATGCAGAAAGCAATACCAAATGCATACTGGCATATATGCGCACTGACCTCCACTGACTTCCAGTGGGTTGACAAGCTTGTTGTGAGTGCACTGATTGCTCGTGATTGGCTCCTGCCAAAGAAAAAGCTATCATTTCCTGACTCGCGAGCGGCACAGTATTTAAACGATTAGAAGTAGCTCTGAAGCAAAGGAGATGTCACTAGATTGGAACATAGCAGCATAAACACCAGAATTTACGGTCGTAGAAAAATGGAAAAATAGATTTACATTTTTAATGAAGTCCCCACAACAAAGCAGCTGGCTTGCTTACTTTCTGCAGTTTGTTTAGGTAGCAAACTATGTTGAAGTTAAACAAACAGCATCAACAGAGTTCCGTCATTTGAAATCAATTATGCCCACATAACCTTGTTGATCCAAGTGTTTGAATGATTTAACTCCACAGCAAGATGTGGTGGAGAATGCACAGGAGGAGACACAACACACACGCCACTTGCAAGTTGTGCTATTTAAACAAGTAGAAAATTGGTAGTATCGCCAGCGCGTGCAGGGCTAATCCTGTTTCCATTCCAACCTCAAACTACAGTGCACACTACAAGATCCGGGGGATTACCTGTCAAGGATACCACGCACACGCATTAACTGCACCCACCAACATACTCTTACTCACGATGCGAAGTGTAGAAATAGATGCTTAATCTATGTTGTCAAGGCTGTGGTGAGGGACTCCTTAAAAATAAGGAATCTTATGCAGAGATGTTGCCACTTCGACGTTTGCATGTCGCTCGCTTGCCGTTTGAAGAGACGCCAGCAGTCTCACGTTGACGTCCACATTGAACATAACATCTCTTTGATCCCCCTGACAGCCCATCTAAGGCAGCAAAGTATACTCCTCCGCTGCTTAAGCGTTCATGCAAAATTTGGCAAATGATGACCCAGATCTTAGACACGACATAAAAAAAGAGCAAAATGGAAAATTCACAAAACTGTCACAGTTGACGCTGGAGTTTGGAGTGAAATATTTTGAAAGACGGTGTGGCCCCTCTTAGGGCAACAGGTGTATCAGACGCAAAGACTATAGTTTCAACACATTAAGACAAAATATGGAGAATTTTGTCGACTTACTGGTCTGTGCTGTTCGCGTGCTACGCCACCACGAGGTGCATGCCATGTTTTGTCGGGAAAGACATCGCGCCGTCCATCCAACACACAGCTGCAGATATCCGATGGAGAAGAGCGCGCCAAAAAGAGAAAAACAGCGTCTGTCTGCGTGAGTGAACCGTGAAAGTGAGTGAAATGTGAGTAGGTCCCTATGGAATCCCTTTTTTCCATTTTGTCCCCAAATTTCGTTTTATTTTTTTCCTAAATTCAGTTTTTTTGTTTTTACACTTATTTTATCACCATAGATTGTGTGTTTACTTGAATCAGTGAATAAAATGACGGTTAAATAAATGCAAAAATCCTGACATTTATTGATGCAAAACGTGACTGGACATTAGTTTGACTTTTCATTGCTACAGAATCCTCAACCAACGATCGCATCCGTGCTTGTGGTTAAAGAAGATGTGGTTGCAGATGCAATTGCAATCATTTCATTAATGTAAGCTATATTTTTAAGACAGCCTTATTTTATTACCACTATTACAGGGTTTGTGCCACTCTTACTTTGAAGGCCGGAAGTATGGTGTGTGTTGAAAATGCATTTTGACTGTTGCTTAGTGAGATTGCTTGCCGGGTGTCGTCTTTATTGCACGCACAAAGTCAGCGGGCATAGGCATCCTAAAACACTCAGTTGCATGACCTAAAACACAACTTTGGCCCCCACACACACAGCCGCACTAGCACGTGCCGCTAAACTAAGCTAACCCAGCCAGTTTACACTGGCCATTACTGCCCGTGCTCGGTGAAGAGTGTTTTCGCGGACTTACAGTACTTCAGGAGGGGGCTGGTTAGGGTTTGTGAGGACATGCCGCTATGAATGAGCGGTCCGCTGGGGAAATATTTCCACACACAAACATTCCTTCTCCACACGGTTACAGTATTTCATTCACAATATGTTATAATCCGCCACATTCGGCATTTACCTCATGCAATCCCAGCCATTCTAGACAATTTGGACTGGTCATTCCAGGCACACAGAATTTTGTGTTCTATGGTTATATAAACATAGAACCTACCAAAAGAAATATTCGATTCCTAAAAAAAAGGTTGTTTGTACCTTTTTCCGTTTTTTAGTCATCAGCAGTAGAACATAGGTAAGTTTCAGGAAAATATCAGTTTCTGACTAAAAAGGTGAGAAAACCACCTTTTTGTGAAAAGATACATTACAAGCATAACTTTCACTTTGACACAATTGTTTTGCTCTTGTGACAGCTCAAATATCTAAACAGCTGCACCACAGCAGGGTTGTTTTACCTCAAAATAACAATTCATTTACAAATATAGCACCATGAACCATTTACAATTTTCACATTTCGAACTGAACTATGTATGTGCACGCGCGTGTGTGCATGCGTCAACCTTCTGCACGCTACACTCCTCCACGTTCTTCCACTTCCTCCTTGCTGTCATGTATGTTTTCTCCTTTCAAATTCACATGCCGAGCGCTTATCAAATTCACTTCTGCCACCTTGTGGCCGCTTTTATGGCTTACAACTGCTCTAAAAGTGAAATCCATTAGTGTGCACTAGCGTCATCACCTCTTTTTGCCTCTTGCGCAAAAAAATTTAAAATACGTTGTTGGGATCGGGTGTTTGGGATTATAAAAACCTAGAAATACGTCTTCGGTATTGAAAGAGTTAACGGTTGAATTCCGCGATTCTGTTAACACAAAAATGATAGGGCCCTACATGTGCGATCCCACACGCTGGCATTGATAGGCTTAGACAGTGACAAGCTGTCGTCAATTGACTCCACACTTTACACACTATTTTTCATTCTCACGGTAATAAGGGGCACAGTGCATCTCTTGTCAACGGACGTACTTTTATCTGGTTGCACATGCGCGAGTAGATGAAACATTTACTCACGATGTCTCATGTTTTAGTCGCAAAATGCGGCCATTTAGTTGGAGTGTGGCGCCCTGCACATGCATGTTTTTGTATTGTGATAGGGAAAGTACACAGCGAACACCCATGAAAGTGTGAGGAGAACATGTCCAAGTCCAAACGTGGCAGACGTGCTCACCACATGCGTCACCGCGCGGCCCATCTCATGAATTATTATTTCTAATTATAAAATTACCAACAGCTGCTTGCACCGAATTCATAAAATTGGAGAAAATTCATCCTGCTTCAGGAGAAAGAGTCTGAGGCAGGCCGCATTATTATTTATGTACACTCATAAAGTAAACTCTTCATAAATCATCCGCACCCAAGGAGGGAAAAGTAGGGAGCGACGGAAGCGGGTGACAGGGCAGCTTCAGGCCTCGTATTTCTCATGGCTGGCAACACAAATATCAAAAACTGCTCGTTCATCAATCCTGCTGTGCAAACACCACGGGCGCTTATGCTGGTTCCATCAGTGTGCGTGCACAGTAACATTTTCATTTGCAATCTGGTTCGCCCTCTTCCCAAAAAGCAAAGTCTCTTTTCCCTACGGCCGACACGCGACCACCTGCTCCCTCACTGCCTCCTTCCCGCTGGACCTGACAGAGAAAGAGAAAGAGTGATTACTCTGCAGCATTCATGTTCCTGCACCTGTCCTCATTTAACCACACCCTCATGAATGACACCTTCTATAGCAATGGCTTGCCTTTGTGAGAGCTCGTCTGATTTTAACAATGATTTAAAAGGCAATAATGTGTAGTTACTTATGTGACGCTGATGCTGTGGATTCAGTTTGACAAAAATGACTGCTACAAATATGTCCCGGTTTTCGTACACCGTCTGTATTGTCGTAGGGCTGAACAGTGCACCTAACAAAATACTCGCGTGCCCAAACAAAGCATCCACGCATTGGTGACTCGGAGAATGGATAGTGGTTCTTTTAGAGTTGGGACACAATAGTCAGATTCAGGCCAGGGAATCATTTAATCATCTTTATTGTGTGTGTGTTTTATTTGTTCAACAAACACACACAGAACAATGAACAACTCGGTGTCTTTCTTCCTCTTATCAAGCGCTGCGCCGTGCGGACATGGTGGCTGCAAAAAAGTTGCAAGGGCCAGAATTTTTATAAAGAAGGTGAGAAACACTATTGAATTCAAGAGAGAAGTCGGAGAAAAGCATAAAGGTAGCGTCTGCTACAATGCCATTGTAACGTAACGTAAAGTATCCTTAGTTAGCACATGTTGCTAGGGGAATGGTTTAACGGAGACACCCCATAACAGTGAGTCGAGCCAATGTGTGTAATGATGATTGTACCTGCTGCTGAAGTTTACAATAAAGTTCAAGTGAGCCAGCTCTAACCACCCACTCTTTAAAGTTTGTCACAGAATGAAAGCATCTGCACAGCTCTTGCATCCCTCCCACCCTCCATCTGTGTTTGCTCGTCTTCAATAAGGTCAAAGTGATGTTAAATGTTCATTTAACCATTTCATGTCATCATTTCTACATATTTTGCTTTGTTTTCTGCATGTAAGACTATAATTACTCTCTATAAAATGTGTGTTTTAAGTCCATATTTTTGGGTGTTAAGTAATTGTATTAATTGGATTTGCATTACTTCTGATGAGAAAAATGTACCCTTCAGAGCAGACTAACAACAAAAACCGAGGTACCACTGTGTTTATGTGCCACTTAAACTAAAACTTAAGCTTAAACTAGTTAGTTTTAAGCTTAACCCCTCCTTCCTTCCACATGGCGTGCCAATGTTAAACATTGACAGGCTAATAATTCGAGTGGCCTATTCAGACACAACAGCACTGCTGGAGCTCCATTCATTTGGCCAATCAGCTTGTAGATGAGGGTTGAGAGGCACAAAAATAGAATAATAAGAATATAACAAGGTAGGACTGTGCTACCACACTGGTCGCAGATGTGGCTTCAGCTGTTGTGCAGTTGCACCACGGAATCATTAAACATTTAGCCTAAACGAGCTGGATTTGCGATTACAAGCATGCATCATCCTCGCCACAGCAGTGAAAGTGTCCCCCCACCCAGAGTGTGACTGTCTGCTGATTTGAGTTATTAGCAGTTGGAGGGAGCTGAGACGCTGGGGGAGAGCACACCAGGCTTTCAGCGAACACACACACACACACACACACACACACACACACACACACACACACAGCGATGTCAGCGAGTCCAGTCAGAGTAGTTGTGCTGTAAATAAGTTGCTCTCTGTAATTAATCATTAACGGGGTGTGATTAGCTTCCCTGCAGCGATCTGTGCTGACATGCCAGCTAATTGCTAAAGCTAATACTGATGTTGCTTCTTTTTTTTTTTTTTTTTTTTCCTCTTTCTCCCCACCACTTGAGTGCACGTGCTTTTGAAAGGGTAACCCCTGACCTCACCCTCCCTCTGGGATCTCCTGTCCATGACCCCTGCAGGCAAAGCCGCTAATGGGTGATGCCAATCTGACACAGACTGGAGTAACCGTGATTCATGGCGGGAGGTGTGTCAGAGGGACAAGATCTGAGGGTGCGGTGACCCTGCGTCGCCTCAGTTAGTCACAACACCCCGACGCGGTGAAAACACAAGGAGGCCTCATTCCAGTCTCTTGCTTTGGTGAGCCGACAAATCACTTTGGAGGGGCTCCATCAGTCAAAGTCAAAAGCTCGCGCAATGGCTCATGTACTTGAATTAAAATTCGGCTGCAAAAACTGGCGTGTAATGAAAAACAGTGCAGCACACGAGGAATGTGCAGGAAACTGTGAGAAGCTATTGTTGCGCTCATACTGTATGGGGGGGGTGAAGATCAAGGTCGAGGTTGAGGTCGAGGCTGGTAAAGCAATAACACATGCTCATGGCAGGTGTACTACAGCGAACTTAGCTTATACCCAAGCCAGAATGCTCCTGAACATCCCAAGATGTCAGGCTGACAAGGTGTTGAACATCTTCACAGGTGAAGACGTATGGATCATGATTAACATGCAAAGAGCGTATAGATTATGATTAGGCTGGCATGCGTGTGACATTTTCTAATTATCGCACTTGAACCTCATGCAGCAGCTCATCAATGGCCATTCAGGCGCCACGCCGATTTACTGTGCCACTATTCAAACGCCAATCAAACGCTGCTCACTGTGGCAGTGAATGAGGAGAGAAGGAGTGAACAAGCCTGAGGTGTCACGGCGCGTCAAAGGCTAATCAGCGCACCTCGCAATCACGTCCCATTCACTGAGGTTTATCTCGGGCGTGTTACCACGATTTAACTGCCGCCTCATTGTCGCCTGTCAAGAGGAGCTGACATTTAACATGCACTAAAGGACAGAGTCCTACTGAAACCGGTGGAAGCTGCGGCTTCAATATGATGAGAAAACGCACTAGCGGACCTGAACGTCACTCTACAAGAACCTGGGCCTATTAGAAATTACTGAAGTATTTTAAGTTTTTATTTTGAATGCAGTTTTTTATTTTTTTTTTTTTTAGTCTTTACGGTAATGGTTTGCCAGATCAGGAAATCCACTGACCAATTGCATGCGAATTAAGCCATCCCGTACGATACTACCCAGCCAATCAAAGCTGTGCATTCCAGGCGCTAAACACTGGGACGCTAAATAAAGAGGGAGACAAAAGAGGAGAGAAGCGCGGCTAGTGACACGGCAGAACGAGCGAGATATACATGGAAAGAAGAGGTAAAGGCTTGAGATACGGAGAGAGAGAGAGAACAGAGAGACGGACGGGACAGTGAGATGAATAAGCTGGGAACAACAGAAAAATAAACACACGGCGGTCTTGAAGACGGGAAAGCTCATGAAAAGTGGCAATGTGAAACGCTACTATGAGGCAAAGCACGTTTCTGACCAAACCTACTCACTCAAGCCTGAACTCGGGTCACAGAAAAGAAGTGGTCTCAAAGCCCAATACGAACAATCCACCAAAATCCGTTCTCAAACCTTTTCAGCAAAGTACCCCGTAGCGTTGCCATTGCCCCTTCGACAACACAACAAAGTTCTCCGGCCGAGCGGTTGAGTAAAAAACGAACTGCGGGTCAAAAACGGACCACGAGCTGCACCTTGGAAACTTTGGGGTTCCCGACCTTTGCCATTGACATTTTCTATGACTGAACCAATTTGAAATGTAGTTGAATACCCCCTGCCTCCTTTTCTATACAGCATGATGACTTGACATCATCCACTGAGGGGCTAGCTATGGACGAAAGTAGTGGTTGACATTTCCAAGGCAATCATCTGCGATGTGCATTCCAGCAAGAGTTCTCAGAGGTCCTGTAATTAAAAATAGTTAATGAAAGAGAAATGAAGGAGGGAAATTAACAACCACTACTGAACAAGGCACAGCAGCGAAGTCAAGACAAAGCCAAGAAGATCTGAAGACAGATTTTTTTTTTTAAACATGATAAGAAATGACAGATGAGCGTGACACCTGACGGGCCAGATGGATGGGCCCATGGCTGGATCAGTCACAGGCACAGAGCTCCTCTTCAAATCAGATTCCAGGTGGAACTAGCACAATAGATAGATAAGCTTCTTGGACCTTTTCAGGTTGATGATGGAGTCAAAAATCAACTCCCAAACCTATTGGCAGTCTGCATCTTTCAAGAAGACCATGATTTTTCATGCAGGACAATGCCCCAAAGCATGCACTAAAGTACCCTGCTGCCTGGTTAGCCATTTAAGGGCTAAAAAATGAAAGAATGACATGGCTCCCTTCTCCAGGTAACCTAAATCCTGCTGTGATGACGGCATACGCCTCGTATTGCAAGTCTATGAGGTTTGGGAGGCTGTGGTCATCAGATGGAGAAAGTGACAGACTCCATGAATGAATGAGTTAGGCTTAGGCTTGAAAGGCTGTTTTTTTGGGGGGGGGTTTAAACAGCAGAGATTTTTGAGTTGTTTATTATTTTCACTTTAACAAATCAAAAGTAACATGTGATATGGGAAAGATTTCATTTTTCATTTAATTGCATAATAACATTGCAGATATTCTCCAAAGAGAGCCAAATCCCCACTTTTACTTCCTTAAATATTCAGAACAACTAATACTTGTGCACACACTGTGCAATCGGTGAAGGGAACACATCTTTGCAGCCTTTTATTGACTTTCATTGAGCAAATAGCTGGCTAAATTATGGCTCAAGAAAGACACAGACGGCAATTAAGAGCATGGAAAGTGAGCAATTTGACAAAAAGGATTGAAAGGCTTTTTCACTTTGCTTCCCCATTACTATATTGACAGATCAGCAATGCCAACTAACATAGCTCAAAGAGAAGGTGAGCTTCACAGACCAGGGGTCTCAACCTCGCAAAAATGACAGCAAGGTGGATGAGGAAGAAAAAGAATAGAAGACACGATAACATAGTCATCCCGTATGTCTTAGGTCTATCTGAGAAAGAAGGATTTTTAACACAACACTTCAAACCTGGTAACACTTGGGTAACAGTGGTTGGTACACCCCAAAGACACGACACTCCCTACCCAGAAAAACAGTCTGGTGTATGCTGTCCAGCGCAGTGAGGAATGCACCAATGTTTACATTGGGGAAACCAAGCCCTCACCTGGGCGCATGTCACAACACAGACGGGCTAACTCTTCAGGTCAAGACTCTGCGGTCTACCTGCACCGGTGGATGTTTGGAAAGAGGAGTGAGGGAAACCATCTACATTAAGGGTGAGAAGCCATCTCTGAACAGACGGGGAGGTCTGTGACACCAGCTTTCTCACATATACAATGCTGCCCTTTCATCCCTTTCCAAAAGATTCAATCATTTAGCCTCGAACAAATGAACGAGGCACAGCTACCTTGGTTTCATTACATCTGGATGAAATGCCAACAAAGGTGATACCACCATCCCACCCCACTCTATTGTATCCCAACGACCGTCATTTGACACCACAAAAGAGAAAAACCATTTCTGTCTGGACATGCCTCCTCCTTTACAAAAATAAAGGATAAATACACTAGATCTTGCACCAAGTTCTCTAGGACTACAGCTGTCCTATCTAGTCTGACTAGTGTTTGTCCCACCCAGTCTTTGAGCATGAACTGATGAAGCCTGCTCGGATGAGAGGCGGAACATCTTGTAAAACAACCTGAATAGTCCAGTCGCGATAGAGAATACAGGGCAAAATAAGCGGCACAAATGTAGATGCAGAACTTTAAATAAATATATACAATATTTATTACTACGTATGGCCTACCGTAGCCCATGCTCCTGACGGCTTCTGGTGGCGTTTGTTGACAAATTAATCACTTGGTTGAAACATGATTGTGGAGTGAATGCTTGATGCGACCCAGCTCGGCTGAGTTTGTCATAGACTATAACTGACAGGAGCATGACCATGTGACTGTGTACACATGGTCGCGCTCAACACACTCGAATTTATGAAGATGGTGGTCGAGTGGCTAATGAAACCATGCATTTGTGTGTCTGTGTGCGTGTGTGTGTGTGTGTGTGTGTGTGATCATGGCACAGACGCAGGGGAAAGACCTTTAATCACATCATCATCTCCACCCTCATCAACCACCAACAGAGCTCCTTTGGCCTTCACGCTCCAAGCTACACTGCACGCCGTCCTGTGGCTTCAAAACAAGCGTGGATGTGTTTGTGTGAGCGAGGGCTGGAGAAGATAAAGAGGTCTGGACATGCTAAGCAAACCACAAGGCGTGCAAATCGCCAGCCATTACAACTCATTAGCATCGAGGGCTAACATAGGGCTCATACTGTGCTGAGGAGCTTTGACAATGGGTCCACTCCGGTATGATTGATGGCGTGACGCCGTCGGCCACAATAACAGAATAAAAAACAAAACCCACTGAAGATAGAATCTGTCTGCTGTGGGAAGGTAATAAAACAGAGACAAACAAAGCCAGACCAATCAGAAGGACCAGGCACGGCTCATTAATCTACGAGAGACCAAAGTGCTTGGAAGACCAGAGACAAGTGAGATGATGGGCACATTGTGTGCATCGCTCGCCTATCTTTTCATTAGCAGCAGAACAGGAGAACAAAACTAGAGCGGCGATGAAAGCGGGTGTGGTGTTTGGAGAATCGGGCGGAAGTTGAGCGAGTAAGGAAACGAAAGGTAAATACGGTTCCTCCTCAGTGAAGGTTCTGGGGAAGCGAAGCACCACTAATAATTAAAAACTACCTCGGGGAAGACAGCTGACGTCAGGCTAACTTGTTAGCGAAAGACCACATCTGTGACATACGGAGACGGAGCACACGAATGGAACCATTCAAATCAGTGAGTCACAATCAAGATGCAGATCTGATTATTACAACCTAACTGTCTCAGAAAAAGAGACTTCTGTTCTGCACGATTGCAAAAGCGTCTGTCCGACCACTGCAGACATTTCTGCATCTATTATTCAGCTGTTACGTCCTTTCTTGCAGCTATTTAAAAACACCCAAGATACTGTGTAATTGTTCAAATATCAATTAATTTGTCGTTTTGCTGTCCAAGCATGTCTCCTTACTGTGCAAAACTGTATTTTGCGAAATCACGTGTGCGCTTCACACGTATAAAAACACCTCCATGGTTTCAGAGAGCTTCCATCTGAAAGGTTCTTATTTCAAGCTGAAAGCGTATTTGTGGAAATTAACATGACAATTTAATCCCAAACCCCAGTGCCACTGCAGAGCCCATCCTTTGCTCACCTTGTCCCTGTCTTCCACGAGGTCCGTCAGCAGGTCATCCATGTCCAGGATGCCTCCGTCGGTGTACTCCAGGTGGTGCGTATTTACGGCACTCCTCCCATGCTGCACAGAGAAGTTACATTGAATCACAAGACACTAACAAATCCATTTAACATTTAACACAGTCAGCCCCCACAAACTCACAAATAAGCTCCTCACACTTGGCCTGTCACCCTCCCTCTGTAACTGGGTGTTTAACTTTCTCACAGGCAGGCCCCAGTCAGTCAGAGTCCACAACCGCACATCCAGCTCAAGAATTGTGAGCACTGAGACCCCACAGGGGTGTGTGCTGAGTCCGCTCCTCTACACGCTCTTCACCTACGATTGCGTGGCCTCCCAGAACAACACCAGCATCATTAAATTTGCAGATGACACTACAGTCATCGGCCTGATCACTGGTGGTGTTGAAACATCATACAGAAGAGAGGTGGCGGACCTCATAGCTTGGTGTCATGATAACAATCTCCTTCTCAATACAGATAAGACTAAAGAGATGATCATCGACCCAAGAACAAGGGAAAAGGAGCCGCATAGACCCCTGTTTATTGATGAGACTGAGGGTGGAGAGGGTGAGACCTCACCTGGTCTCACAACACCCAACAAATTATGAAGAAGTCCCAAAGGAGACTGTACTTCCTGAGAAGACTGAGGAAATTTGGCATGTCCACCACAATCCTGAGTTGCTTCTGCAGATGCACTATGGAAAGTGTCCTTACCGTCTCCATCCCTGTTTGGTACGGTAACTGTACAACACGTGATAGGAAGGCACTCCAGCGGGTGATCAAGACCTCACAGAACATTGTTGGGGCAGCCCTCCCCTCACTGCAAGACATTTATAAATCTAGAGTTCTACGAAGACCACACAACCTCATCAAGGACAGCACACATCCACAACACTCATTATTCACACTCCTACCGTCAGGCAGACGCTACAGGAGTTTGAAGTCCAGGACGACAAGGCTGGCAAACAGCTTTTACCCACAGGCCATCAGGCTTCTCAACGAAGCACTCACACACGCCGCATGCAACACACGCACACACTCATAGCACTTAATTTATTTATTTATTTGTATTAATGTCTCTTATGTTGTTGTTGTTTAATTTATTGGTATTAATGTTTCTTCTGTTCTTATTCATTTTCTTGTGTTTTTCTTTCTTTCTTTCTTTTTTGGGAAGAATTTCATTGCATAGCAGAACTACCTGTTTTACTGTGCATATGACAATAAAACTCTTGAATCTGGAATCTTGAATTACAGTTGATACAGATGAAAGGAAAGACATAAAATGTGCAATACAAAAACAAGGTTAAACTTGTTTGTGTGTGTTATTGTTGACTTGAGGACAGTTAAGTGTTTAGCTTTTCAGTTATGCGGGTGGAGTAGCCATCCATCCATTTTCTATACTGCTTCTCCTCTTTAGGGTTGGGGGGGAATGCTGGAGCCTATCCCAGCTGACTTCGGGCGACAGGCGGGGTACACCAGTATGTGATGGCAGGGCACATACTGTATAGACAAACAACCATTCACACTCACATTCATACCTATGGAGAATTTAGAGTCACCAATTAACCTAACGAATGTGGGAAGAAACCGGAGTACCCGGAGAAAACCCACGCACGCACGGGGAGGAAATGCAAACTCTACACAGAAATGCCCAGGGGAGAATCGAACCCAGGTCTTCCCGATCTCCAGACTGTTACTGTGTTGGCCAACATGCAAACCACTAGACCACCATGCAGCCCGTGGGTGGAGTAATGGTGGTAATGGTTTTACTATCAGTGTTCAGGGAGTACCCTTTAGAGCTCCCTTTAGCTCCACAGTCTTTAACCCGTAAGAACCCCTGGTGACACAACACTTCAGGGGTGCCACATAGTGAACAATGAAAGGATGCAAGGGCCTTGTTGATATTTCGTAAAGCAACACATGAGAAGTTATATTTAAAAAAAATAAAACTGCAACTCAGCTTTGTGATATACGTAGGTCACATTTCAGAGTGGCCTTTTATTGTGGGCAGTCTAAGGCACACCCTTTAGACTAATCATGGTGTCTAATCAGCATCTTGATATGGCACACCTGTGAGGTGGGACAGACGATCTCAGCACAGGAGAAGTGCTCACTATCACAGATTTAGACAGATTTCTGAACAATATTTGAGAGAAATGGTGATATTGTGTATGTGGAAAACATTTTAGATCTTTGAGTTCACCTCAAAAAATGGGAGCAAAAACAAAAGTGTTGCATTGCATTTTTGTTGAGTGTACATTTGTTGTACAAGCACAAAACACCGTCTAGTCTGGTTATTTTCAAATAAGGGATACATTTAACATGATGTCCAAGTAGTATTTGAGAAAAAAAACACCATAAATTTCTATGTCTGTGCTGTATATCCCCCATAATTTCCCTTTCAGCAGAAATGGGTCTGGGGTTCTTATGCCAAACTTCATTGTTCACAGCAGAAGTGAACAGTCAAGTGTATTTTTGTCTTGTTTGTTGGATTTCTTCACCCTCAGGTCATAGAGAGTGTACATCAACAACATCTTCTCTGACATACGACACACCTCTACTGGCTCCCCACAGGGCTTTACACCGATGACTGCAGATCCATAGACCCAT
The DNA here is from genome assembly GCF_027744805.1 of Dunckerocampus dactyliophorus. NCBI lineage: Eukaryota > Metazoa > Chordata > Actinopteri > Syngnathiformes > Syngnathidae > Dunckerocampus > Dunckerocampus dactyliophorus. Next base: position 49,271,026 of record NC_072819.1, on the reverse strand, counting down.
ATTCATCTAGTGATATATGCTGATGACACAGTCCTCCCGTCTCTGCTGTCAGACACTTCACAGCCCAATGGACCAGCCCCCCAGGAGTTTGTGGGCTGGTGCGACAACTCATGTCTGGAGCTAGATGTCAGCAAAACCAAAAAGAGGGTGGTGACCTTTTCCAACCAGCAGATTCACGATGAGCCAGTGGTGCATGTTGAAGAATATACTGTAAATATATGGGCACCACCTTTGACAGTGCTGGAATTCTCCTCCAACACAGAGGAGATCCAAAAGATGCTCAGTTCCTTTGGAGTAAGCCAGAACATTCTCAGGACGTTCTCGTACTCCTTCAAAGAAAGCATCACCACCTTTGTACAATCAGCCTTCAGGACAGAACGTGCCTACAGAAAAACAGTGGCTCCCTGCTCTGAAGTAATTGGGACATCTCTCAGATCTTTGTTGTCAGTCTAGGATCATCTCACATTGCACAAGCATTGTCCTTGCTCCGTTTCCACAAATGAGCGGCTCCCCTCAGGGCGCAGCTTCACTGATCTCAGAGGAGAAAGGCCACCTTTGTGAAACAAATAAATACACATTTAACGTGTCTTGATGAAAAAGTTATCTTCTAATGTTTTTGATTGAGCCATCATCTGAGCTGATGTGCTTAATGCTGTGGCCACTGAGTGAATGTTGGAACACGTTGCTGTAACACACCTGTGCGCTATAGAGTACATCTGCAGCAATAACAACATCCGGGCAAAGCTTGTGCACCTCACAAGACAGGACAAACAAGTCAAACCTGAAGGCCACCATTCTTCCGCTGCTCATTTCTTTCTGGTGGGTAGTGAGATCTCAGCCTCAGCCAGAAAGATTTTCAACAACAAGATTCCCATTTCATAAAAAAACAATCTTGTGGTGTTAATAAAGACGTGGATGGAGGATACCCCCAGCATTGCTTCTACAGTCAGCCATTTTGGATCACACGCCCAAAACCAAATCTCGTGGTACTTATTTTACACAATACTATGGTATCCTGTAAGGTTCATTCAGTTGGCAAACTCGCATGAGAATCTAGTCTGATAGCCTGCATATCAGAATGCAGGTTTGAGTGCCGAAACAAAGAATTCCACGCGTTGGTGACTCAGCCTTGTCATGTTACGAATACACTGCGTGCATCCAGCTGTGTTCGTAATGTATCTTTATTATAAAACGTGCCTGTTAGCATGCTCTGCACTGGAAACAGGAACAGAAAGTCACTGGCCCCCAGTGCCGTCACGCCTCTATGATGTCATCACCGGATGCCTCTATGGTGCTTTGTCACACCACACAGTCTCTGCTTTTTTTTTTTTTTTTTAGGTGTGTTCCGATACAATTTGTTCACTTCTGATACTATACGGATATCTAATCATGGATCGCAAAGGTAGTGTGGATCAATCGCATGTGTCACCCACGTCATAAAAGACACTTTGTAGCTGCCATATGACATCAGTCAGCTGACATGAAACTCCCTCCTGATTCGCTGTTGCGCCTCCGCGGCAAAGCTTAAGTCATGAACAGATGGCTCAAACGACACACGGAAATGCAACTTTCATCTTTATTATTCCAACTATGGATGAACTAACTCAGCGGCAAGGTGCCTATATCTATCACAAAAGTTATTCGTTCAATTGTCTGATGGCTCCTAAACTCCACAATAGAAATGTGTGTTTTCAACACTGTTATTTGTGAAATTAATACAGTAGACGCCCCTACAACATAAATAATCTGTTCCGAGAACCTTTACGTTATAGGGTTTTTATGTTATACGAAGCGTAAAATACAGTACATGTAAATAGCCTAATCCGTTCCAAGATCTTCCCAAACTCACCCCTTTGGGCCTTCAAAATATTCGAAGTCCACCAAATATGGTGGGAAAATATAACAAAACGTTAGCAAAACATAGTAGAGTAACATTCCAATATAAAATAAGGTAATAAATAAGATTACTGTAAATGTATAAAACTGAAAAACAAAAACAATCCTACCGTTCAGGAGATGTCTTGATCAGGAGAACGCAAGTGGAGAGGAAGAGGAGGAGGAGAACTAGCCTGAGTCAAAACGCCACTCAAAAAGTCTAAGAGTCAGCTGGTCTCACAGACAAACGCACACGCACTACACGATAATGCTGTGTGCAAAATGTTAATTTGTAACTTAACTTAATTGTTTAAGTTAGTTTAAGGGCGAGCTTGAAGGGAGCAGCCTGTCTATCACACACAAACACGGAAGCGCTGGATACGTCAGCCAATGAGATAAGAGCGTAGGCGGTGCCCCGATCATCAGCCAATGAGAGCAAGAGTCATAGTTTGTGGATAACTTCCTGCTTCCTTTCGATCAAAAACTTTTCCCTTTTTTCTTCTCACTTCCACTTGGTTTAGGGCCCATAACTACGGTCATTTTTGTTACGATGGTGTTTGTCGCTCTGCTGCCGCCTGCTGTGTGTGTGCTCTCTGTGCAGCTTCAGCCGGTGTGGGTGGAGTCCCCAGCACACACCTGCAGGCAATCTCATCTGGTACCCTTCATATACTCAGCAGCAACTCAGGACCAGTGCCAGATTGTACTCCTTGCTACCTGTTCCGCTTCGTCCGGCTCCTTACCTGTTCCCCGCTTTCTGGCTCACCCTTGTCCCTCTGCTCAGTACTATTTCCTGTTACACTTGTTATTGTTCCAGCTCAGGTTTGCCTGCAGTATTTCTTAGTTGCATTCTAGTTATTCCTGTCAGCCTTCTGCTGGCAGCGTTTTGTGTTTTCTACTTTTGGTTTGTGACTTTCCCTTGTGTTGTACTTTTCCCGCTCGGGACACTTTATGTTATTAAATACCTTTTGTTTCTATTTTTGGTCTGACTCCTTGCGTTGGGTTCCGCCCCTTTTTACAAGTGGCGACTCCCACTTGTGACAATTTTAACACAAAGAAAAGTAAAGAAATTAAGAAGAGATTTCAATGCGTGCAAACTAGTTTAAAGGTGACTACGATGAGGAAGGGAGCTCACACACAAACTGGACGCGCTGGATAAGTCAGCCAATGAGATCATCAGAAGGCGTCACCAAGTGTACTCTGTTAGTCTCTCTGTCTCTTGCACCGACTTGTCGCTTTATGTTATATGGAATTCCTTTCATAATACGATACAAAAACTTTACATGAATTATTTACGTTCAGTGGAATTTATGTAAAAGGAGGTTTACGTTGTGCGAGGCACTACTGTATTTCATAATTAATTGGAAAATGTGCCCATTGTGAAACCTCTTCAACATGTTGCCTTGACTTGGGCTGCATGGTCTTTTGCATAATCCTTCTTGTAGCTTATATCTGTAAGGTTTGATAGCAAATGCTAACTAGACGTCAAACATGAACTGTGTTCAATGAATGCTATGTAGCTATTTTGGCCTAATGTACAACTCAGGTTATGTGCACAACTATTGAGGAATTATAATTCTCTTTATTGCAATACTGAATTGATTTGTGAATTATTGAATGATATGAACTATTGTCACTACCTGTAAACTTTGAAACTGTGAATGCAAAATGCTAATAATTACTATTTAATAGAGCTGTCAATCGATTGAAATATTTCATCGTGATTAATTGCATTTTGTCCATAGTTAACTCATAATTAATTGGACTTAATCATAGACAGAGATAACTTTTTATCTATAATAGGTAGGGATGTAAATCTCTGTGGTAAACAATTTGATATGCAACTACGATAATGACATCACATTTTATATAAAGGGATATACATTTTGGAAATATGGGCCATTATTTTATTCAAAAAATAATATACATTTAGAAATCCTCTAATTTTTGCATGTTTAATGCGAGCGCAGCTTCTAACTGTGTCCCACACTGCACAGATGGACTACAATACTGTACTTTTACCCTTTTTCTTTCGCCTCATATTTGGTCCCAAATGCTGATACAATGTGGGAATGCATAAAGGTAAGACTTTCTGACCTTATTGAGTGCTAATGTGCATATTTGTTTGGTACACAACCCCTCTGAAAACAAAGCCCAGGCTCCTACTGGTGGATGGTGGGTCTGTATTCATTTTGTGCTTTAAATTTGATGTTGTTCCTGTCATACTTTTACACAATACATAATAAATAAGATAAATTAGATCACGAGACATATGTTTTACTGATGTGTTGATGACTGGCTCGTACATTGCTCATGTTAGCTAATGCTACCACTGCTGGCTCTTCTGCCATGGTGACATTGACAAAAGCCCCCAAATAGCTGTCCTCAGCTACGCTACCGTTAACTAGTAGCTCGTACACAAATTTTAGCCCGCAGTTCAAAGCAGAAAATCATCCGAGGACGGCTCACATATAAAGGAAAAAAAACACTAGTTAGTTGGGACACTCGTATGCCAGGGTGCCTCTGTATGCTGGCAGTGCTTCAGTACCTTCTTGCTTCTTTGGCAAGTCGACGTAGCCTGTGACAATTCCAGTCACAGCGGCAGTAGATATGCACAAATAACTTTGGTGTTGTTGTGAGAGCCATCTGCCAGGGCTTTGAAGCTAAATTTACCAATCAAAATACCCTTTTCTTTGTGCATTTCTGCTCAAAGTTTGTTACTACGTCCTCATACTACAGTGTGGGCTGAGGGTCAAACAGGACGTGCGCACGTAAATTGCGTGTCAAAAAAAAAAAATTGGGCCGTTAAAGGAAATTTCCATACTATAGTACTTTCAAAGTTTACCTGTTAGACCTGTCTGTCTATATATATATATATATATATATATATATATATATATATATATATATATATATATATATATATATATATATATATATATATATATATATATATATATATATATATATATATGTAAATAACAGGTAGGTAGATCATTTGACTTGCATGCTGGAAAAGTGCGTGCAGCCTTGATATACGTTACGATATACGTACCCCTGATGTACAATGTACATAAATACTCATATTTACAACATATATATGCTATATATTTATAGCAGGAGGTATATCTTTGGGACTTGGTCATTTTAAAAGTAGCACTGAATTATGCAATTTGCGGTGTTGCATCATTAGGAACTGGACAATTACCCCTTCACATTCTGCATTTGGTAGCTTCTCAAAAGGCAGCAGGTGAAAAGCAACCATTTATAAAGCACTTCCGCGCCACCTTTTTCCTTCGCTAACCTCTGATGCACACACCAGCCCACACAGAGCTGCATCTCACTTCCACATACATTGTGAGGAAGTGCTCATGGCTTGTTTGGCGAGCTGTGAAGTGGAGGTATATAGGCGCTATAGTGTGCGGCAAATACTTGTACCCTACACAGATACAGAATGCAGTCTACAAACAGCCATCACCATCATCATCAACGCACAGTAGGAGTGCAAAGATGGCTTACAGCCGACCACAGTGACAACACGTGCGCAGTGAGCTTGAAGCTTTGGCAGTTTTGGAGGAAGTGAGAGCTTAGAAAAAGTCACAGCCAAGCTCCCAGTGAAGTAAACATCTCATTAACAAGGTCTATGCAGCATCTCTGAGATGCACACTGCAGACGGCTCTCTCGGCGTGGCCATAAAGCAGCACAGCTTCAGCGATTAAACCCAGCTTTCTGACACTGTCCTGAGGATGTGCAGTTTACGTGGGTGCTAAGTGGATGTTGTTGGCAGAGCTGCACTGTCCTCATGATCATCTGCCTCCATTAGGAGGAGGCCACAGGCTGTTGAGTCAGCGTCCACGGCTGCTAATTAACACGCCTGGTGAAAAGCGATCGAGGCCCCGGGTGTATTCTAATCACCGGCGCGCTCATTTAGACTGCTTCACAATCAACAGGGACGAGTGGGCTGAGTGGGCTGTCAGCGAAGCCTGGTGTGTGTGCCAGTGTGCGGAGCCATCTAGTTTGTTTGTCGCCCCGCCACTCGCCGAGGGAAAGGCCATTCGGGCAGGATGAAGGGGAGCAGCCAGACGATAAGAGAGGGGCCTGTCACCAATCCTAATCCCCCATCACTCAGAGGACAAAGCCTTCTGTCTGCCGCACACATCCCTGATTGTGACCACATTGAGGCATTAAACAGTAAACTTCCACCTGCCCACCGAGATACCAGAGCATTTAGGGGAAGCCATTGTCCAGGTGGACAGACAGGACCACTCACATCCACACTGTGGAGAAACACACATCAGCAAGCTATCACCTTAACACAGCACACAACACCTCTGACGGGTAAAAGGTCAGCTCAGCACAACGATTAATGTTCAGCTGATTAGAACATGTGAGTCGTTTTGCAAAACTCTTTTAGAATTTTAACATCTGTGAGAACTGAAGTGCAGACGTCTGACTGTCACACCTGTACTCTATTTGTTTCCACAAACAAATACAAATAATAGCGTCTTGTGATTGGTCTTTTTGTCAGTAAAATAGAGTAAAATAGGTATATTTCAAACATGGGTGCAAATGGTGATTAATTCAGTGGAAAAGCGTGATTAATCGGATGAAAAAATTTTAATCATATGACAGCCCTAATGAGTACACCATGCTGACACTTTTACAGTGAAGCATTATGAAGCCCAAACATGAAACTGAAGCCGCAAAGTTAGTGCAAGACGATATTTGAGTCACTGCCACAGCATGGACCATAATACTAATTGGCATGCTGGGCTCAGCATCTTTTTATTTAAGAGCAGCAATGGTAGGACATTCAGGCTCCTTTTAATCGTTTACCGTAGTCAATGTTAGCAAATTATAACAACAGACGATTACTTGATTGCAGACAAAGCTTTACAAGGTCACCCAGGAACACGCCATGAACCTCGCGGCGGTGTCGCAATCGAATAGTGCAGAAGAGAAAGTGAGGTGCATTCACAGACATTCGGCCATTACATTATTTTTTTTGTTTTTTTTCCCCGGGCAAAAATCCGACAACCAACTGAAAATGGCTCCGCGATCACAAGGTGCCAATAAAATCTTGTACATGGGAGGGAGGCTGCACGGTGGCCTAGCGGTTAGCATGTTGGCCGCACAATCGGGAAGAACTGGGTTCAAATCTCAGTTGGGCATCTCTGTGTGGTGTTTGCAGGTTCTCCCGTGAATGCGTGGGTTTTCTCTGGGTACTCCGGTTTCCTCCCACATTCCAAAAAACATGCATGTTAGGTTAATTGGCGACTCTTGACTGGCGACCAGTCCAGGGTGTACCCTGCCTCTCTCCCGCCTGAAATCAGCTGGGATAGGTTCCAGCATACCCGTGACCCTAGTGAGGATCAGCGGTATAGAAGACGGATGGACACGGGAGGGCTTTGGGGGGTAAAGAAGCTAAAGAATTTGAACTGTACTTTTTGCTTTTGTTTAGTTATTTTGCACTGGTCAAACAATTGTATATAATAAAAGGGAATAACCGTATTTTTTTTTATAATTACATTGCCTTGCATTGTTGTATTAAATGTTGTGAAACTGTTCACACATACTGTAAGTGTGTTAATACATTTTTGTTTCTTTGCCTGAAATCTTTCTACTGTGTTTTGTTCAGATGAAACTAATGATCAATTAATGAAATGATTTAAAGATATTGAAATTTTTCAAGTAAAATGTGTTGGTATCAGCAATAATGGACCTGTGTTTACTTAGCATCATCGATACCAAACGTGGAAAAAATGTACAGTATAACACACTCGTACTTGAAAGGCAAACTTCCTGTTTCAAAACACTTGGCAACTTCGATGCCGCGTGAATGAACGTTGTTTTGGTCACATCGTGTGAATAAACTATAAACAAAACGCCGCCTGCCAGCACAAACCTGCCCGAGTTGACAGTTGGCAAAGATATTTGAATATGGCCGTAAACGCCACACTTGAGCGCTTGTATACAAATAACTACATTTCGCGCTCACACAAGACACTTGGCAACATTGATGAACGAAATCATGTCACGTGACTCATGACGTAAACACGCGAAGGTGGGTGAAATGTGAAGAATGACAGGAATGGACAGCACAAGGTCAATACATTATCCTGCCAAGGGCACATCGTAGACAATAACTGAAAATAAGACTTTTAGACATGGAATTTACATGTTAAGCGTTTACCTGATCCAAAATCTTACGGTATCTCCGCGTGGCTTGGTCGATTAAATCCCGGACTGTCCATCCAGACTTACACGGAACAACCACCGCTGTGTCACCAAAAGTTACTGTGACTTTCATAATAGCTAAAAAAAAAAAAAAAAGTAATTAAAAAAGGAAAAACTCCAAAGTATCGCTCCTCCTGTTCGTCGCGCGTCAAAATGGAGCAACAGGTGTATCAAGTCCGAATGGGATGACCTTCAAGTCGTTTGGTCGCTTCTACCGAGGCACACAGGTGTGCAAATCCACGCCAAACATCGTCCTATAACAACTCGCTGCCACCTGTGGAGCATAAACACGGTCACAGTGGAGCACTCTCCTGCATGTTGGCTTGTTACACCTAATCAAAATAAACACGACTCAAACCCGGAAGAAATCACAGCGACAGAGACGCTCCAGGAAATCACTCCTGTGCTTACAGCCAATCATATCTCAGGTGGATCATCTCTTCCTTATTCAGGAAATCATTTCCTATGCTGACAGCCAATCATATCTCAGGTATCTAATACCTTCAAAATCAGGAAACACGCAGGAATACTATCTTTTCTCTATTGTAGTAATAGTAAAAATACTACCTAAAATCTCCAAATCATAGACTTCATAGCATGGGTGTCTAAACTTTTGCCACCAAAATCCACATACTGAAAAATCATATGGGGTGCCGCTTTGATATGTATTTTTTTGTTTGTTTTTTGTAAACAGGCTAAATACATTATTCTCAGTATATTTAAAGACAACGCTTTGTGTTATTATTAGCTATTAGCATCAATATCCCCCGCCCCAATTTTTCCCTTTCTGCTTAATTTCATTTCTCCATTGTGCCACGAGCAAATTACAAGCAAACCAGGGGTCATTATGCACTTTGGACACCCTTGCTCAGTGGTTCTCAACCTTTTCTCGGTGGAATGTTTGTTTCATCCAAGTACAATCTAACTAGAGAAAAGCATTTTTGGTTAAAAAAAAAAGATGTGGAACACAACACAATCAGTGAAAACATATTATTAAAATTGTACATTAATTACAGAAAAAAGCTTTTTGCACGTAAAATATAAATTTAAAGTGCCTTCTTTGGGATTATAATAAGTGTTCTTGTGTAATACAGTAAGTGTATTTTTTACATTTTCTGGGTCTTTGTTACAATAAACCTAGCATAAAAAATGTGGTCTGTTCATTCATTCATTCATTTTCTGTGCTGCTTAATCCTCATTAGGGTAGCGACATATTTTATATATTTAAACACATATTTCAAAATCTCAATCTCCCCTGGAACGCCTTCAAGTACCTACAGAGGCACTAGTAGACCCATTTGGGAACGGGTGGCATCCTTAAAAAAATATTTTTTGTGAAAGTGTGTATTCAGATCATGTGATGTGGTCCTGAACGTTGAGCAACTGTCCAAAAATGTTTACCTTTTGACACATCCACACTGTATATTTTTATCCAACTGTCCTTTCATGACATTAGGTGTGTTGTGAAATGTTCTATTTGATATTAATGGTCTGCGGACACGCTCCCGTGCCTTACTCCTGCATATTGTTGGGTTGTGCTCTGGGGAATTTCCTCACCATGGAATCAGGAGAAAGGCACCACAGCGGATGGATTTGTAATTGGGATGAGCAATTAGTTCCGCTGCCAGTGTTATTCAAGCGAAATGTACAGAACAATGATGGGATGTCAGCTCAAACTTCTCTCATCCCGACTAATCTGAAAGCAGTAAGGGGGGGGGGGGTGAATGGAGAACAAAAAGCTCTGATCAGGAAGTGGTCATCTGGTTTCCGAGTGCTACTGAGGTTGTGGACACATTTTTATTTTTCATATTGTTAAAACAAACTTTACTGTAGTCCATTTTCTTTGTTTGTATGGTTCACTACATCAACATTGAACGCAGTCCACCAAACCTAAGATTGGACCAAACAGGCGGATCGAGGCTGTGGACTGTAATGCCACATGAGGCAAGTGTGAACGTCGACTGCACTAACAAACTAAAACACCGGCTACAATGTCACCAAATGCAACCGTAACCAGCCGATGTTGAGTGAAATTTTTCTTAAAAGACCTATTATGCTAATTTTCGAGCCTTTGTATTGAGTTCTGGACTCCTATAGAGCAGCTACACATGATAACCTGCACAGAAAGCTTTCCAGATCTTCCAGACTCTGCACCTCTTCCCCGGCCCTCCTCCATGTATGCCTCCTGCCGAGCCCACCTCGCTGTGATTGGTCACACTCCCAAGCGCTCCAGAGAACTTCCCGTCAGCTGCCGAACCCCTTTTGTCCGATTACTCACACAAAATAAATGCAGTTAGTACACTGATAAATTTTTACTTACTGCTTGCTCTTCTGACTCTTCAACACGGCCAAGTAACTTCGGAAACGTGTCGGACATCAGCAACAGTTTAGCGGATAGTAGAGATTCGTATTGGCCCATGTTCACAAAACAGTCCCGTGTGAAGTGTCGTTGACAGATGAACATATTTTCTTGCTGGCCGGGAATCAGCAACTCCAACCACTTCTGCCTGATGCTCGCCTCTTTAGGCACACCCCAACAAACATTTCCTGGGAGCCATCAATCGGTGTGCTAACACCGCAAAGACTAAAGATGCCATTTTTGGAAAATCAGGTTGGGAAAAAGTTACAAGAATGAAATCCAAATATTTTGGGATAGTACCATACATAACATTACAAGAAAAAAGATTAACCCTGGGCAGCTCCTTCAGCAGCAGACTGTTACACCCACGGTGTAAGAAGGAGAGGTTCCGCAGGTCCTTCATACCGACCGCTATTTATAGAATAAAATATAGAAATGACCCTCAGTGGACACCCCTGTTGCCATGTCAATCTAATCTGCTCAGGGCCTTCACAATCAAAAAGGAGTGCTGGACCATGTTGCTTAAACTATATTACCAATGGGGCTGTTTTTTAAAATCAGATTTCACATTCACCTCACAGGGCCAGCTAGCAGGCCTACAATAATGTCAGCATTTTTCCGTCCTCTGACTGGTTGATCAGAGCAAATAGTTGGTAGTGAGGTTTGGCGTTGTCTGAACTCTCCTTCCCACTAGCTTGATCACAACGCCGACTGTCAATGGGTGAACAATGTTCTGTTGAACCTTTAAACCTGTTCCACCTTGAGTTTGCTTTGTCATAGTTTCACTTGGCAACTTTCTGCTTCAGCCACTGGGTGAGTGTGACAGTTGACACATTGCAGCTCTGCCTAGGTGACACAGGGATCAAACCATGCCATCATGGCACATGACAGCGGGCGGAGAGGCTGAAGCACCGCACGCGCTTGCGCGCACACAGGCAGCCGATACCTCACAGAATCGCATGCGGCATTGTTTAAGAGAGAAGCTTTTCTGTTTGTTCAAGGCGGCTTTTGTCATCAACTCTGTTTGCATAAGAGGCCCACAACAGAGAAGCCTCAGCATGTTTTCTCTGTTCCGGGTGAAAAAGCAGCATGTTATTCCACACAGTTGCAAGGCTGAGCTACTCCAAAGATTATATCGCTTCCTACATAACAAAGAAAGGCGTGTCTGTCTGACCTGAGAGCGGACGAGTTTGACAACAATGCGTCTCTGCACTGTTTGCACAACAGTGTTGCTGACTGTGATGTCGTTTCCTTCATTAACACCTTGCTACGCCATCACCCGAAGTGCTGTGACCTTATACAGTATGTGATGCAAACAGTGGAAATAAAGACATGAAATACACTGCAAACTTCATAAAGTGTGTCTTTTGGGTCTTTTCTGTCAGGAAGTGAGGCGTGCCAACCAAAGTGCTCGCTGTCAATAAAGCCTAGTGATGGTTTTTGTTGTTTTGTTCGTCTCTGAGTGCAATTTACAGGGTAGGCTTGTCTGGGTCGATAATCATGTTGATTTGCTTTCGCTCTCTGAGCAGTGCCCCTTTTCTAAAGAGCAAAATTGACGTTCTCAGCGGCAGCACCACGGCCCCTGCGTTTTTTTTGTTCTGTTCGAGACTGAGGCCAGTCGATAGTTGCGACTTTCTTCTCTCTTCCTGCTGCGCAGCTTACAATTATCAGTCGAGAATCAGCATCCGGGATCACACAGAAAAATAGGCTGTCACTTTTTTTATGTATGTCATGAGGGCAAAACTTGGGCCTCAGGCAATCGGCCCTCCTTTAATACTGCTTCTCTTTTCTTGTGCAAGAACTGAACTAGAAGCACAATGCATTGTAACCAGTTAGAAGAAGTACACAACAGTAAATGTAAGAGGAAGTTCTCTAATCCGTTTCAGTGCTCTAAACCAACATGGAAAACGCATGCATTAAAAAAAACAACTAGAACGTACTTCAAAGCGTCATACTGTAAAAACAAAATTGGAATTTGTTGAAATTCAGGGGTGTCAAGCAGTCCAGTGGTGCTCTGAAGATGCAAACACCAAAAAAACACATGTTTTGCTGAAAGGGGTTATGGGGTTCAAGCTATCTCAGGTTCTTTCAAAGTGATATTGGATCCCAGTGGGGCGCTATCGAAAGTTGATTTTAATACAATTTAAGTTGTGTCTTTCGCCACCCCACACTGCAAATTTCACAACTTCACTCGATCACCGTCTTTAAAAAAATATATATTAATAAATCATGCTGTTTCGTGGTTGAATACAGCCTATTATTAGTTTTTAAAAAAGGAAATTTCAAGCAAACGTGACATCTTTTGCCTAAATTAAACATTTTCTAGAGTAAAAATGGCTAAATGAAGTAAAATAGATGTATAAGGCATTCAGAAGACGCATTCAAAGACGTTGTGGTGATATGTAGCATTCTACACTGGTCACTAAGTGTCAGTAAGGGTGCTGTACTGTTCGGTGAGACACACAAGCACCAGACTTGATTGCCGGAAAAACAGGCTCTTATTGCAGGTTTAAATCATCTCACAGCAGGCACAATAATCCCTAACATGGGCGACTGATGTGGACATAACCCATGCCATGCCAAAACGCAACTCTGAACCCCCCACATCACTTCCTCTCCTCCCAAGTCTTAGATGTCTTATTTTTGGTTATTATGTCTACTATATTGGGGTAATACTAGTGTAAAGATGACTGTAGGGGTGTTATTTCATGTCTAGAGGGCTCTAATAATGTTAAAAACGTATTTAATAGGTCGTAAACAGGTTTTCAATGCTTTAAGTACAAAAATATTGAATTTATAAATAAGGAATCCTACTTCGCAGAAATCAGAGTAGAGTCTGGAAGCAATTAACCTTGACAAACGAGGGATTACTGAAAGGGGTGAATCCATGCTCATCAAACTGTGCTTTGTTCACAAAACACTGACCTTTGCAAGAGCAAAGGAGCACTGACCATGTCGTAGGTCTTCAGCTCTCCACAAAAACAAAAAAATCTTTCCAATGCTGCCCTACTCTGGTTTCGATAAGTCAGTGGAAGGTCTAAGGCAGTCTAAGTAGGTCTAAGGTTGGATTCCTCGGACTGGATGGCCGGCCGTCGGCGGCGGTGAAGGACACCGGGTTTGCCGACTGCCTGGTGTCCCGCTGGAGTGCCATCGAGCTGCTCTTGCATCCAAAGTCTCCTGAAAGAAGGTGCCTGATCCTCTTAAGTTTCACCAGTGATTTTGAAAAAGTAAGTCAAATATGTTTTTGTCAAAATGTTATGGTTCCTTTTTCACATCACCTGACCTGAACTACTGTGTACATACGATGCAATATCTAACCACTACTACACTGACTACTAACTCTTCATTGTGGTGAGTGCATGGTCTGTACTCACTCATTCGAGAGGAAGAAACCTGTCTGACGGTGTCAGTTAGCATCAGCACACTCTCACGTATCTCCACACGCATTTTCCCACATCCATAAGGGTGAAAGCGCAAGTATCACACACACACACACACCTCATTAAACATTTGATTCTTCCTCAGGTTTAACAAGACACAGCACCTTTGCAGCATGCTCCTTGATGGGTGTGAATATGACTTTATATCCAACCATGCAGGTTGCACAAATACAGCAACACACAGTCAACGGAAGTATACTCTCCCGCATTTATCCTGTTTTCCAGACGTTTCTCGTTCCCTTGTCAGGGATACGCACGGGGTAATTTAACATCTACATGCAGAAAAAAGTTGCTTTAATTTATGTTCATTGCTATGCGTCAATCAAAGGCTTGGCAGGAGATCTGTTTTGGAAATGGCTTTTTCCTGGAAACCATGACGACCAGCAGCATAGCCTGACTTCTTGCCTAATCACAGCGAGGTAGGCCCGCTGCACATTGATTCAGACAATTATGGGGCTACATTTGAAAGGAAGAAAGGTTGGTGTGGGGAGCAGGGTTCAGAGAAAGAATTAAGTGCTTTCAGAGGAAGTAAAAGAGAGTGGCGGAGACAAGGCGGGCTACATATCTAAGTAGTTTAATGGCTCTCAAATGGTACCTTTTTCTCTGTCGGCAGCTCATAATTGTCTCACAAACTGTTGCTGCTTTTACTCAAGAACTCAACCTTATGGCTTATTCAAGCAGGTAAAACCAAGAGTTTTCTATATTTCTGGTTTTTAAAGGACAGTTTTACAAGGGGGGCAGGTTTTCAGTCTATGCACGAGTTCCGGTCCTACGACGCTCACTGTTGCCAACTCCTCAGTCAGAAAAGTCGCTATTGGCAACGTCATCGGCTAATTTGCACATTATCTGCATATAATGTTGTACCAGATGCTGTAGGAAAAAAGCATAACCTCGTAGAAGAGATTAAAAAAAGTGAGTAAAAACGTTAATTACGTCTAGACTTACAAACAAACTTGATACTTGATTTGTTAATTTAAAATTGGCCATCACTGTATCAAAATAAAAATAATTGTATTATTTTATCTCGGCCAGCCCCTCTCAAAGTCTAGACAGCGTAATAATTACATCCGGACTCGCCTCCAGCCTTTTAGATCCTTTTCTGTAAAACAGGGCGACATCTAACCCCGCGGCATCACGCCTGGGGCATGTGGGATTCATGGATGCGTGCAGCTCCACTATGCTCTCAGTTTGCCGCAGGAGCTGACAATGAACTGACGGCTTATGACTGCTTTGGGGCGGTGCGGACGTCTCAGCAGCTCCCGCTACTGCTGAGTGAGAATAGAAACTGCAGATCAATACGTGCTTTCACTTTTAAGTCCCCAAATATCGCAAGAAAACTCTCCAACGATGCCAGAAAAAGTCATCGCGGTTTTTCAAAAATGTATTCACAAATTTGCAAATTGTACGTACTCTTGGGCTAAATTAAGCATTTTCAGGGCTCAAAATGGATAAATGAAAAAAATACAAATCCAGTCCTCGTTTATCGCGGCTAACTGGTTCCAGACCCGACCATGATAAGCGAATTTCTGCGAAGTAGGATTCATTAATAATAAATGAAAAATGAATAAATGAAATATTTTTGTGGGCCGCACGGTGGATGAGTGGTTAGCATGTTGGCCACTCAGTCAGGAGATCTGGAAGGCCTGGGTTCAAATCTCTGTTGGGCATCTCTGTGTGGAGTTTGAATGTTCTCCCTGTGTGTGGTACTCCTCCCACATTCCAAAAGCATGCCTGTTAGGTTAATTGGCGACTCTAAAGTGTCCATAGGTATGAATGTGAGTGTGAATGGTTGTTTGTCTATACGTGCCCTGCCATTGGCTGGCGACCAGTCCAGGGCGTACCCCGCCTCTCACCCGAAGTCAGCTGGAACAGGCTCCATCATACCCCCGCGACCCTAATGAGGATAAGCATTGTAGAAAATGGATGGATGGAAATCTTTTTGTAGTTAGAGCATGGGAAACCTCCTTATTACTTTTTTTAAAAAACATTATTAGAACCCATAGACACGAAATAACACCCCTAAGCCATCTTTAGACTCCTATTATTCTTTGTTTACACCACATTGCTAATGCGCAGTGATATTAACTACTAAAAACTATGTTCTTGACTATGAAAATATTCCATTTATGAAGAACAAATCCTACTTTGCAGAAATTCACTTACCACGGTCGGGTCTGGAACTAATTAACCGCGATAAAAGAGGAAGTATCGTACGTCATGGAAGGCATGTTTTGCTGTGCGAGAGTGTGGGGGAATTTCATTGGTAGGCCCTTTACGGTCATTGAAGGTGTGAAAATGACCTCAGCAAAGTATGTGGAGTTTCTGACTGACCACTTTCTTCCACAGTACAACATGAAGAGCCGTACCTTCTGTCGCAAAATGACCTTCATGTGTGACGTTGCACCATCTCATGATGCAAAGAATACCTACCTCTCTGTCATTGGCTGGTATGGGCATGGGCAAAAAAAAACTGTAATCATTGGGAGGTTTGTTCAATAAAATTGAAATTGTACTAAAGTTGATGACTTGAAGATGGTGACTGTAATTTATATTGACGATTTAGCAAAATCAGAGAAAAATATCATTGCATAATCATTTGGAATGCAGTGTATGGCGCTTGGCGGAGGTCTGCGCTGTCTGAGTGCTTCTCTAGTTTTACAATATTAATCATTTATTGCAGTTCACCTTAACCACGGAACGCCATAAAACGAGGATCACCTGTATTTACAAAGGATGTCTGAACTGATGAGGTTTCTCTGAAGTGGAAGTGGTCAAACCTAGACACATTTGGAACTGGATTTGATTATGTGCAGGTTGGGATTTTCAAAGGTTAAGTCTTAGAGGCCAAAGAGTTGAGGAATTATTGGCGTAACACTACATCAGTTTCGGCTGACCTGACTCTGACTCGCTGGTCTGTAGAAACGTCCAACGCATGCCGCGTCCATATCCACTGGTAATCGCCCTCCTCCCTCAGCGAATGCCAGCTGAGAGCTGAGAGGGGAGAAAGACAAAGCAATTCATAGATGATAAACACTCAATCAAATTATGCAAATGCACTAATTGCAAATGCGTTGGAGGTCCCATGGCATCACTCACCCTTCTGCATCCTGTTTAAAAGGTCTCCATACCAGCTTACAGTTTAGCATGAGATAAATTTGTCTCTGGTGAATAGAGGGCGAATGAGAAGAGAGTGTCTGCCACTCAAAAAAACCCAATTATCGTTCACAATCAGCGGAGAGACACAAAGAGACGTATACAATGGATCTGTGGTCTAGACCGGAACAATTACCGCATAATTAGTTCATCAGAAGACTGCAGATTGATCCTACTTTGATTGCTACTTTGAGTTCTTATACTCTCATGTTCGAGGGAGCAGCAGCTCAAGAAGCCAAAACTGACGCATTGACCGTCTTTTTATCAAGGTTGCTTTTTCATGTTTTCTTTTTTCTTCTTCTCTTTTCACCTGAAGTCCCGAAGCAGACTCACTGCAGTGTATGATTGCGAGACAGAAGGTGTTATCCACTTGACCAGTCCGGGCCTGATTTTGTCACAGGCAGGCGCACTGGCAGCAGTGACAAGAGGCCCGATCAATGACCAGGAGGAGGTGGGAAGTGAGGGAAGTGGGCTCAGCTTGTCAAAAGAAAAGCATCACGCCGGGTTCCATTCAAACTTCTGGTTCGATCACTCTTTGGGAGAAATGGCATACTGCGTTTTACGGCCTGCGAATAGCTGGTGATTGCTTGTTATTCTAAATCAGAGTGTGTGCGTGTCTATCTAGCTGTGCAAGTGTGTATCCGTGTGTGTGTGTGTGAAGGTTGTTTCCCACAGTGTATATAATTGTGGCGGTGGGTTACAGTAATCCCCAGCCTCTTCGCACTTCACTCTATCGCGGTTTTTCCAAAATATATAAATTAAAAAATCATGCTCTTTCGTGATTGAATACAGCACATTATTCATCAGAAAATGTGCATATTTAAGCAAATGTTTTGCCTAAATTAGCATTTTCATGCATACAAATGTCTAAATGAAGTAAAATACCAACATAAGTCATTCAAGACGCATTCAAAGACGTGGTGATGATATGTGGTATTCTACACTGGTTAGAAGAAAGAAAAATCTGTGTTTAAAAAAGTAATAATAAAGAAATTAAATAAAAAAATTGTGTTTAAAACAATAATACATTAATTAAATTCAAAATGCAAAATAACCTAAAAATAAATAGAGGAGAAAGATAAATGAATACATAAATAAATACAGTAGTGTGAATGTTTAATGTGTGAATAAATGCAGGCTAAGCAAGAAATAAATACGGTTCTCAGCATGCTTCATCTTGCATGTACTGTACCTTGTAAACACTGCGAGCTTGTGCGGTTTCTTAAACCGGCTTATATTGGTACATTGTTAGAGTTCCTTGCTCAATCATTTCAGTGTTAGTGTTGCGCTAGCATACGGATGTTTTCATTTTATATTTTTCCTGAAGTCGTAGGTCACCACTCGTTTGTTGCTTTAACGATGGTTTTCAATCAAACAGATCAATTGTAAGTAAAAGGTAGGACAATGACGCAAAAAAATACAAAACCGATTCCCACAAAACTTTGCAGAGGGGTATGACATGGGGCAAGAAAGAACCCGTTACACGTTGTTGCGGTTCTGAATAAAGGTGCAGATGAAGGGATGCATGTGCGTCGTTTCAGCTTGAGCACACTCCTACGGGCCATTTGGTCGGAGCTCGGTTCGCACTACATAAGTCAAACGGGACTACGTCACCATGGGACACCATGTCTCACTGCTGGCCTCGGAGGGAAGAAAATGAAGGGATGGATATAATTTAGTCACTACGGCAACAATGAACCGTCCACTCCCGGGAATGTTAATGACACTTATTCCAATCGACATAGTCCATAAACCAGGAAGTAGCCTGCTAAGAACAAATATGGTGCTACTTTTTTCGTTTCACTTCTGTGATTTGTCTCACGTGCCTCATCCAGCCAATCAACGCACAGTGTAGCACAGAACCACTCAACCATGGGGGTGTAACGATTCCTTTTAATAACATTTTAATGCCGATGCGGTTCATTTCGAATGATACGATTCAAAGCGATGCAGTCATTTCAAATCGATTCAGTGACTTCCATCCATCCATCCATTTTCTATACCGCTTCTCCTCATTAGGGTTGCGGGGGTATGCTGGAGCCTATCCCAGCTGACTTCGGGCGACAGGCGGGATACACCGTGGAGGTTAGCCTCTCATTTTCAATATTCAATACATTTTCTTTTTTCTTTCAATTCAATACATGTTCAATAAAAGTACAGTAAGTGCACAAGATCTCGTGTCACAAGATCTTGGGAGATTAAAACGTGGCAAGATTTCTAGCTCTCGTGGGCGCTTCGCCTGGGACAATAATAAATAAATGAATTCATCACACAAATAAATGAAAATGGATTTGACCATTTTGCCGGCCTCAATATTTTGCCATGTGCATGCGCGGCTGTTCTCCAAACAGGGAGGTTTGTGCACTTTCAGCACCTTTGCGCAAATGTTCAATAGAACAACGACATGAACGGAGTGAGCCCTTTTGTCAGTCATACAGTCTCTTTGTCTCGGTGGGTGGAGGCGGGGCCGCAAGCATACACACATAGTGCAGAAGGGTGTAACACGGTAGAAATTATATTAGTAAATTGCAATATATTGTCATATTTTTTTAGGACTGTCAAATGATTACAATTTTTAATCTGATTAACCACGGTTTTCAAATGAATGAATCACAAATAATCATTTGGAACTATCTGTGCAATATGTCCATTTTAATTGTATTTCATTAAAAGAAAGATAAGTGACAGGACAGGATTATACTTGTATATATTTGTATTGTATTGTATTGTATATGTACACCTGCAAATCAACTGAAAATTGAAATCAAACTAAAAGATAGCACACGTCCGAAAATCTATTTACCTCACACTAGTTTCTTTAATAGTAGCAGAACATTTGAATCACACTTTAACCGTGTTTTAATGAGCAACGAGGGCTTGTGTTCATTTAAGTTGAATTCACATGTTCTGAGTGTATTTTCTGGGATTTCCGAGCATAAATAAATGCAGCAAATTGTACTTCCGCATTAAGGGTCACAAAGTGAGGGATAAGATTATCCACTTATTGGGGTTTTTTTTGTATTTCTGTTTATTTAGACCCCATATACACGCATAATAAAGACGTTCTTGTAATGTCCGGAGCGTCGATGAATGCATCTCGCAGTTGTGCATTGACAATGAGGAAGTGTTGTTCCCAGGATGAATGAAGGGGAGGCGTGTTTGTGAGTTGAGATAAATATGTGGTGTTGGAACTGCCCTGCTGTTGATGTGTTCAGGTCAGAATAAAGTTATAAAAGAGCGGCAGACTCTGTGTGACTTTGTGGGGACGCCACACTGTGGCACACCTCCGTCTGTCGTCATAACAGAGGCTTGGCTTGCCATGATGCGCATGTGTTAATTACGCTAAAAAAAATGGAACGTATTTCACTAAATAAACTAGCTACCGCCGTTAACGCACTATTTTTGACAGCCCTCATTTTTATAAATATTTTTTCATTGTCCTTTTCTTAAAAGTATTGTTAAAATCTCGTCTCCTCTCATCTCATTCTCAGAGACGCAATCTTGTATACTGATGTCTCGTGACACTCCTACTATTAACGAATAATAACACGCAACATTTGTCTTTAAATATATCTAAAGTGGTTATTTTTAGCCTTTTTACCAAATTAAAAAAAGACATAAAAATATCCGAGTGACCCCCATGCATCCTTTTTTCAGTATGCGGCCCTCGGTGTAAAGAGTTTGGATGCCCCTGACCTCTGTGGTTTATTAAACATATTAATTTTACCATTTTATGTTGTTTAATTTGTGGTTTAATTATTTTATGTATGGCTAATCTTTTTTTATTGACCTAGCTCTTCTTCTAACTAAATCCTGCAAAATACAATTCTGTTAATCATATTTTTCTGAACTCCTCAGCCTATCTAGCTTATTTATTGATTATTACAGTTTTTTAGTATCATACGTGCACCTGTTTCTTATCATGATGAAATCCAAGCTGAAGCTTTCCCATGGCGAACAACAAACGAGGATGGAGTGCAGCTGGAACTTGGAAATAAAGTCTTGGCTAGCAGGTCGATGGCAAGGCTAAGTCCGGGCTTACAGCGGCCTCGTCTATGGCCAAGGATAAAAGAAGAAGCTATTTCAGTCAAGCTCTCCTTAGTAATTAGAGAGGAATCTATACAGTGCAATTCTCAAGCGAGTCTACGGTTCTTCCAAGCCATAATTTACCTAATTACTTGGACACGCCTCTTTGAATTAGTCAATATCAGACAGGGTGGGCAATGGGAAGTTTAGTGGCTCTTTGGTACCCATTCACTGCTGCAAAGACGTTGGCTTTTCTAGCTGTGAGCTATAAATGATTTAGGATGAGAGGGTATCAGATATACAGTGGTGTGAAAAAGTGTTTGCCCCCTTGCAGATTTCTTATTTTTTTGCATGTTTGTCACAATTGAATGTTTCAGATCATCAAACAAATTTAAATATTAATCAATGACAACACAACTGAACACAAAATGCAGTTTTTAAATTAAACTTTTTATTATTGAGGGAGAAAATAAATCCAAAGCGACATGGCCCTGTGTGAAAAAGTGATTGCCCCCTAAAGCTAATAAGTGGTTGGGCCCCCCTGAGCAGCAACAACTGCAATCAAGCGTTTGTGATAACTTGCAATGAGTCTCTTCCAGCGCTTGGGAGGAATTTTTCAGAATTGTTGTCATTCAGCCACATTGGAGGCTTTTCCAGCATGAAGCACCTTTTTAAGGTCATGCCACAGCATATCAATAGGATTCAGGTCAGGACTTGGACTAGACCACTCCAAAGTCTTCAGCCATTCAGAGGTGGACTTGCTGGTGTGTTTTGGATCATTGTCCTGCTGCAGAACCAAAGTTGCTTTCAGCTTGAGGTCACCAACAGATGGCCGGACATTCTCCTTCAGCAGAATTCATGCTTCCATTTATCACAGCAAGTCTTCCAGGTCCTGAAGCAGCCAAACAGCCCCAGACCATCACACTACCACCACCATATTTTACTGTTTGTATGATGTTCTTTTTCCAAAATACGGCGTTACCTTTACACCAGATGTAATGGGACACACACCTTACAAAAGATTCACCTTACACACACCACCACGTCAGACCACAGAGTATTTTCCCAAAGGTCTTGGGGATCATCAAGATGTTTTCTGGCTAAATTGAGACGAGCCTTAATGTTGCTTTTGTTCAGCAGTGGTTTTGGTCTTGAAACTCTGCCATGCAGGCCATTTTTGCCCAGTGTCTTTCTTATGGTGGAGTCATGAACACTGACCTTAACTGAGGCAAGTGAGGCCTGCAGTTGTTGTGGGGTCTATGGTGACCTCTTGGATGAGTCATTGCTGCGCTCTTGGGGTCATTTTCATTGGCCGGCCACTCCTGGGAAGGTTCACCACTGTTCCATCTTTTGCCCATTTGGGCATAATGGCTCTCACTGTGGTTTGCTGGAGTCCCAAAGCTTTAGAAATGCCTTTATGTCCTTTTGTAGACTTACAGATCTTAATTAATGTCAGTTAAGTTGGCAATCTCAGTTAATGTTAATTTCAGTCAAGTTGCAGTTGTTTTAATGGTAAATTTTGCACCTTACTTTGTCCTTCTTACCCACTCCGTTTGAAACACTTTCTTAAGTTTAGAATAAGTAAGTTGGAGAGGTTGACTAGTTTGCTACTCTGTGGAAATTGACTTATCGCAGTCGGCTCTGCGATAAACGAGGGACAACTGTACACATATCAGCCCCAAGGGACTGGGAAGGCTCCCCTTGGGTCCAACTGAGGGCCAGATGCCACTTACCTGCCTTCCGAACTGCCAGGCCTGACTTAAAAGCCTCTCTCCCTCTCTGCAGGCTGGAGATTAGAGGACATTCCTCTCTGTTTCCGCTCGTGTGGCGAACACGTCAGTGGTCACCGCAGCCCTGATGTAATGTGCCATCTCCAGCGTCTTTGAAGTGGCGGGATAAGCCGGCCTCAGACGCTGCCAAGTTCAAAAGGGCCCACAGAGGGATTTGGAAACAGAGAAAGGGATCCTATTCTCCCTCAGATCATTTCCAGCCTCTCTCAGCAAACACTGAGGGTGGAAAAGGAGAAAAAGTCATGGAAGGTTTCCAGCTGACAGATTGATTCAGACATGTGGCTTGCTACATTCTGGTGGGCCAGTGGAGTCACAATGGAGACAAATCTCTTCCCTTCAAGGTGACACGTATGGTGCATATATTGTAGGACTTACCTTTCCACTATGTTGGCAAGTTCCTGTTTCTGTTTAAGCTATTGCACTTTTAAACCAGTTCAGCATTCATCTTCCGGAACGGAAAAAGGCACAGGAGAACGATAACCTGCTGTGTGCATCCCGTTGCTCCATTGCCATCTGAGCATTGCCATCTGAGCTAGCTAGGTCGTGGCTCCAAAACATTATGATAATCACAGGTGCATTGTTGGGAAGCGTGAGTAGAATGAATAATGCAGACTTTACGCCAGAGACGCCAGGACGGCGATCATATCTGTGATGAAGAATGGGGTTGTGCTACAGTAGCTTAGCCTTACAAAAGTAAGAGAGCTATTATGTCAAGAATCCGTCTTAGACAAAAGAGAATTATAAAACTGTAGCCCTTTTGTTCTCATTCATGCAGAAATGATTCCCGCGGGTGATGACACAGTGATTTTCCAATACTCAGTGACTCAAAACATCCTCGAAGCCTAAACTTGTCACATTCAAACATGCTGGTTCGTCTGTTTTAGGCAAAGTGATGCAGCCTGCTTATTGGGCAGATGTGAGTGCTGGAGGTTTTTTGTGAGCCTAACTCAAACCAAAATGTCAAACTACAGTGGAACATCGATTTTCCTACCCCTCGGTTTTTGTAGGATTTCGTTTTTGATGAAAATATGTCTCTGTTTTTGTACATCGGTATCGGTTATCGTACTGCCAGACAAACTAGTCGAGTGCCCAAACAAAACATCCACGAACCAGTGACTCAGTCTGCTTAAAGACTGCATGGTGGTTGTTTTAAAGTTGGGACACTATAGACAGATTCCAGGCCAGGGAATCCTTTAATCATCTTTATTACATGTGTGTGTGGTTTATTTATTCATTTATTCATTTATTCATTTATTTATTCAGCAACTTGTGTCTGTCTCTCTCCTTCCTCCCACTAAGCACAGTGTGCTGATGGCTGGTGAGAAGCTCAGGGGCATTTCTGAGCGTTACACAAAATAAACTCAAGAGTTTTGATACAGAAAGTAGGAAACACCATTGAATTCCAGAACGAACTCGTAGCAAACTATTAAGATAGCGTCTCTTAAAACAGGATTGTGATGTAAAGGTTCCTTAGTGAACACGGCTTGCAGGGGGAACGATTTCACAGAGACACAACTTGGAACAGTATCTGGTCAAAATAGTGTTTATATGCGCTGCACATACAGTATTTATCAAGGGAGTCAGAGGGCTGAGAGGCGTTAAGCCTGAGGAAAGGAACGTTACGTTCCTGTTCAAGCTACATATTCAAGCTCTGATCCCTCATTGTTGCTTTAATGTGTTAGCATGACGCTCACAGACGCACCTGCATCAGTGGAGCTGGAGAACTATCCATCGCTTTTAACACAGCGCCTCTCTTGTGTGGTTATGATCAAAAAAGAAACCAAGAAGGAAAATAGGCAGCCTCAGAAAAAGTTACTTTGCTTCTCTTCACTGGTCAGCACAAAACCATGGTGGAGGACGATGGTAGGGAAGGTGGTAGTTAATTCTGGTTCTGGCTCTAGGCCTGTAACCTACTGTAATTTCCGGGGTATAAGCTGCTCCTTTTTTCTCACGTTTTAAACCCTGCGGTTATACAGTGATGCAACTAATTCATGGCAAAAAGAACTACAGTTCCCATGATAGTAGAGTGCAGCTTCAAGACGTAGTGAAATGGACGAGTGACGTGGACGCTAATATCACATTTTGAAGTCTTATGCAGTGTTTTTGTTTTGATCTGACAAATCTTAAATAAGTTTGATCAAGTGTACAATTACTCCAGGTTCTGTTTTGACTAATATCGGCCCGATATTGGCATAAAAATGTAAAATCAGTCAATGTCGGTACCATATTTTTCCTTATAATGAAAGTCGATGTGGCCCTTTAAGCGCCACAAGCAACATTGCTGTCAACACGCACACACAACGTATACTTGAGCCGATGTTTTGCTCAACCGTGTTCTGAGAGGCAGGACGTGGTGGGTTGTCAAAACACCGCTAATGATGACCAGGGTAGCTCATAGACATATACTGTATATATGCGGACGCCACATCGAGCGTTGGGCCGTACGTCAACATCGCCACCATATCGGGAGTGGCAAGAGTCGGAGCGGAGAAGATGCCTCATTCGTGTGCTGCAAGCCAAATCCCAGGGAATAACTAGGGATGTCCGATATTGGCTTTTTTTTCGAAATCTGATATGGCGATATTGTCCAACTCTGAATTTCCGATTCCGATATCAACTGATACCTATACCGATAAATGTAACATCACATACTGTATCTCCTGTTGTGGAATTAACACATATGTGTTGTGAAACTACCAAATACAGCATCAGCAATTAGCTTCTAAATATCACATCTGCAGCGTATAGACCGCTGTGGCGTATATATCAACAAATCTTTTTTTCTTTAAATTTATAGTCTGGAAATTACGGTATAAGGATAATTTTGTGTGTTTTTATGCCTTTTAGAGGGTCCTATCCTGATCATTTCAGGGGGGGTTGAATAAATTGTGTACAGGGTAAATCTGTATTCTTCTCCTCTTGGCCGAAACTCTCAAATTCAGCAGTCTCCTTCCCCGACTATGTCAAATCTGTTGCAATTGGCCAAGGGTCGACTCCAGCACCCCACACCTCACTCCAAACCCCCTCCACTGCTCAGAGCAGTCTAATGGTGATCAGTAAACAGCGAAGAAGAATTGTATATTGGATACATTTCGATGAACATTGGAGAATCCGGCTGCTTTGTTCATGAAAGGGCTGGCCGTGAGGAGCAGTGACCGTAAAGTAGGTCTTTAGCTCCCCAGAAAACAAAAAACCTTCACAATGCATACATCCGTCAAGACACTTTCTGGCTGCCATTTCAAGAAAAAGCGAGAAACGGTTCTGAGCAGCAGTCGCCGGTTACCGCAGGGCACCCAGCAAGTTGCCATACTTCTTCCTCAAGTTGTGACGTCAGAACTGTGAGAACAAACATGAGGGATCAACGCTCTTCCTTTCTGATATTACTCTGTGCTGCTCTGTCCAGTCGGTACTGTCCTCCTCAGATCCTTCACCACCACTATGTCTGCCGGGTTTGCCAGCACGTTTGCTGCTGTGCGCCCAAACGACAGGTGTCCAGGCCTCAGTGTGTGCGTGTGTCACACAACAGATCCTGCAAATCCTGTCCATCCCTGAAGACAGGCAGTGTGAGCGGGTAATTGGCCACTGACGGTGCAAGGCCACTCTGGAGGCAGAGCTTATTGAACCTCTGTCACAGAGAGAGACACGTGGCGAAAGCGGGGCGGCTGAGGCATAATCAGACAGAAAAAAGGATTGGACAAGAAAGACAGAATCCGAAAGAAAGACGAGGAATGAAACAGAAGAGGGACGACGCCGGTTGAAATAAAAGAGAGGCGGAATTGGGTGAGGAGGACAAAGAGATGGAGGGCACGTTTGGACGGGGGAACAGGTGGCAGATGGGAGGGGTGAGAGTGAAGAGGAGAGAATTTTAGAGTGACCCTGAAGGCAACATTTCCTCTTCTCTCAGCTCAAATGTGACACTTTCATGATTACACTGCACCTCTTTTGGGAGAAAACGGCTTAATCGTAAAAAGGATGATCTGGGTCATGGAGCAGAGGTGTATGTGTGTGTATGTGCGTGTGTGTGTGTGTGTGTGCGTGTGCGTGTGCGTGTGCGTGTGAGAGAGTAACGAGAGAGGGAGGGAAGGTGGCGGGACGGTATGGTAATGGAATTGTCGGTTCTACTACCAAACAAATTTCCTTGTAAAAGCCTCGGCAATTGATAAATAAAGAAAAAAAGTATATCCCTCCAGCAAATTGGCTGTTGGATTATCCCCCATAACGCCTGCTGTGTTTATGTGTGCGTGTATACGGAAGCATCGCCAGCCAGAGAGGGTGGGAGGGTAGAAGGCAGTGGATGAACGATCATTGCTTCATCGGCTCCATTAAACACACCACTGGCCTGTAAATCAGCCTGTCACACAAACATCCATTCGAAAGCAACACACACACTTAAGGAATAGTGAAAAACAAACAGCACACCACGATACAACTGGATATTATGCATACATTATGTATACATAAGATCCACCCTTAGCAGCAATTACTATGTGTACATCATGTATACATTAGAATCCATTGATTCTAATGTAAAGCAATGCCCAATGAATAATACTAGAAATGGTAACAACTAAGTTCCTTGCGCCCATCATTTTCGGACATAGTTTTGCATGTAGTTTTATATACTGTAGGTCTTTTATATAGCTTTGGTATATCATTATTTCATTCACATTTCATTCATTTTAAAACAGCTTTTACCCACAGGCCATCAGGCTTCTCAACAAAGCACTCAAACACACCGCACGCAACACACGCACGCACTCATAGCACTTTATTTATTTATTTATTTATTTATTTATTTATTTATTTATTTATTTATTTATTTATTTATTTATTATTTATTTATTTATCTGTATTAATGTCTCTTCTGTTGTTGCTTCATTTATTGGTATTAATGTTTCTGATGTTCTTATTCATTTTCTTGTGTTTTTCTTTCTTTTTGGGGGAGAATGAACAGAATAAGAATTTCATTGTATAGTGTAACCACCTGTTTTACTGTGCATATGACAATAAAACTCTAGAATCTTTTGTATGTAGTTATTGCATAGTGTAGATGTGGCTTACATATAGCGTTACTGTGTGCAAACTGTGTGGTTACTTCAATTGTCCGATGATGATTGTACATTTTGGTTGGCTGGCCACTCATGGGAAGGTTCACCACTGGTTAATGTTTTGGCCATTTGTGGCTCTCACTGTGGTTGGCTGGAGTCCCAAAGCTTTAGAAATGGCTTTATAACCTTTTCCACACTCATAGATCTCAATTCATCTCAGTTTAGTTCTGTTTTAACAGAACACTGTTTCCGCACAGGGCCATGTCGGTTTGTATGTTTTTCTCCCTTTAGTAATAAAACATTTCATTTAAAAACTGCATTTTGTGTTCACTTGTGTTGTCATCGACTATTATTTAAATTTGTTTGATGATCTGAAACATTTAAGTGTGGCAAAAAAAAAGAAATCAGGAGGGGTGCAAACCCTTTTTCACACCGCCGTATGTTTGCTGACCATATGGTCAACCAGGACACACATGCTAACCTGGGTGTGAACCCAACAGTGTGTTTCACACGAGCGTAACAGAGCTTCAGACGGATCACGGAGCGTCTCGCTTGGTTACTTCACGAGGAATCCAATATGACCAGCTGATCTCCAGGCAAGCCCAGGATGAACACATGGTTCGTTCCAAGTACTGAATCAGCAGGGTTTTTTATGGCTGATCTTTTGGCCAAAGAAATACAACTCATTCAAAGCTTGGAAAAGTTTGGAAAGTTGAAACGAGGAATGTAAAAATAAAGAGGAGGCATACGTAAAAAGACGAGTCCGAAAGGTCACGGAGTGGGCGGAGGGTACGCATCTTGTTCCTGACAAAAGAGATCAATGAGTGCTCGTGAGTCAACAGCGCGTGGGCGACACAGTGACGGGAGTCAAGCTCATTAGCACAGCTTGACTGCAGCATTTAACCTTCTGTACAGCCATCCCACTCCCACCTCGTTTTAGACGGCATGCTGCAACGTATGGGACATGCTCATCAACTCCGCAACAACTTGAAAGTGCTTCCAGGACAGGAGGGAAATTCACACGCTTGCTTTTGCATTTACGGGTTCCGGGCGGAGTCATTACTCAGTTGGATTATTCTTTACTTCAGAGAGGAGATCTACTTTGTTTTCCCTCGCTGCATTCCAAACTCCTCCAGATGTAAACCAATTAGGTGTCAAAAAGAAACGTCATTCTTCCATCCAACCTCGGAGGCACTTGAAATGGAACGTAAATAATGGATGGTAAGCAGTCACGGTGTGGTGCCGCACTGCTCCACAGTGAAGTACGGATTCAGCTGCAGCCCGCGATGAGACGTTGATCTTATTTAAAAAAGCGATCTCCGGCAGTTACCTCAAACTGCTGTTTAAGCTAAGCGGAAATGAGCCGGTGCTACTACGGCAACTGAACGTGTTGTCCAAATAGAAAAGAAGGTCCCAAATTCTCTGCTGAGCAACTGGAAATACAACCTTTGACCTCCATTTGAGTCACGATAAGGGACCGCTGGGCAACATGCCTCCAGATAGTATTATATATTCCAAACAACACAATAGGAACCGATGGAACGACAAAGTATTCCCTCATAGCAGCCACACAAGATTAAAAAGAAGTTAGCCACTGTTAAAATGTAATCGTTAAACACTGATTTGAATGGTGACTATGTATCGTTAACCTCCAGTCTTACGATTTGGATTGAGGGGTGGGCGATACTTCAATCCGAGACCAAGTAAATCCCAAACCAGTATTGCAACTGATAGGCACACTTTTTACATTAATTGGTCGGTCATGAGTAGATGTTTTTATGCTCTGCTGAATGAGTGAATGAATTTCACGGCCAAGATGGAGGATTGAGGTCACCAACAGATGGCAGAATTCATGCTTCCATTTATCACAGCAAGTCTTCCAGGTCCTGAAGACCATCACACTACCACCACCATATTTTAATGTTGCTATGATGTTCTTTTTCTGAAATGTGGCGTTACTTTTACATCAGATGTAATGGGACACACACCTTCCAAAAAGTTCAACTTTTGTCTTGTCAGACCACAGAGTATTTTCCCAAAGGTCTTGGGGATCATCAAGATGTTTTCTGGCAAAATTGAGACAAGCCTTAATGTTGTTTTTGTTCAGCAGTGGTTTTGGTCTTGGAACTCTGCCATGCAGGCCGTTTTTGCCCAGTGTCTTTCTTATGGTGGAGTCATGAACACTGACCTTAACTGAGGCCAAAGTGAGGCCTGTAGTTTTTTTGGATGTTGCTGTGGGGCCTCTTGTGGCCTCTTGACTGAGTCGTCGCTGTGCTCTTGGGGTCATTTCGGTTATCCGGCCGCTCCTGGGAAGGTTCACCACTGTTCCATGTTTTCACCATTTGTGGATAATGGCTCTCACTGTGGTTGGCTGGAGTCCCAAAGCTTTAAAAATGGCTTCATAACCTTTTCCAGACTGATAGATCTCAATTAATATCAGTTATGTTTTAACAGGGGTGCGGGGCAATCACTTTTTTCTTCTCTTAATAATAAAAAGTTTCATTTAAAAACTGCATTTTGTGTTTAGTTGTGTTGTCATTGACTAAGATTTAAATTTGTTTAATGATAATAAAAATTTAAGTGTGACAAACATGCAAAAACATAAGAAATCAGGATGGGGGCCAACACTTCACACCTCTGTATGTATTCCTGCTAAAATACACCTTAATGTCTCACTGACTTGCTCCCACTATCTGCTGTAGGCTTGAGGCCTCTTGTTTCCAAAACAAGTCCTCCACATGCTTATCACCTAATTTAGTCTTGGGTGTCTCGGCATGTGAGTCTGCCCTTCATCGCGTCTGTCCCTTCCAGGGGGAGGACATCAACCCTGCTTCTTTTGCATCTTTTCGGGTTGTAATGATTTGTCTCCTTGCATGCAAGAGTTCTTCAATTAAATGACTCTCATTATTCTCAAAGAACTCATTTTGCCTTAACATGTTACATCACACATGCAAAAAATCAAGCGCTTTTCTAAGCGAACGCTTTCCTTCCGACCACAGCTGCCACGATGAGGACACGATGCTGCTTTTAGGGGGCAAGCAAGATCTTATGACAAGGTTAACAGAGAATGAGCAAAGAGTGGCCTCCTGTGGTCGTCCCGTGGCCGCTGCTTGTCCTCCCGCCACGGTATCCATCATCCAACACACTCTCCTCCCCACTCGCTCCCCTCTCCATTCATATTTCAGGATGTTATTACGGCGTGCACTGAAATGTCAAGATCTTTACAAGGTAAATATCCCTCTGAATGTCACGGCAATAGGCTACTTTTCCTCCCTGCTCCGTTTTTCACTGTAAGAGCGGCAGACCGGCTGACATCAGGGCCAAAATGATTACTCTGCCAGGGGCTATTTCTCTGCGTCATTTGTTTCTGCCATGTTTTCAATGATCATATTGGCACCATCACATCAGAGCGCTAATGACTGGCTGCAGATGCCGCTGCAGAGGAGGGGGTTGCTTGTTTTAATACTCAAGGGGCCTTAGGGGGGTCGGGGGGACATCAAAAACGAGCTGGTCCGGAAAGCCGTGTGAAATGTGTAACGGAGGTTGCCGCCGCCTGAGGACATTTTCCTCCTTGAGCGGCAGCGGCAAGACAACAATGAGACGAGGCTGTACGGTGCTCTCATGCGTGGTCTCTCTCGTCTCCACGGCTGGTGAGTCAAGTGCAAGGCAGTCAGGCAGTGCCTGGAAAAATATGAATGAGATCAAAGCAGTGCGGTTATTATGGTGCAGAAGCAGGTGGCGAGAAGCTGTATAAGTTCTCGTTTCATGCGTGAGATGTGTGTTCTAGCTGGTCTCACGTCTATTTTCGTGTTGCTTTTTCCCCCCTTCTGATGCTCCCGACTGACAGCGCCGCCTGCGGTGATTGGCAAAGCAGAAGAAGTGTTCCGGATGATGACAACGTTGTTGTCAACCTCTGGGATCGTGGGTAATGAGGCTCTCATGGGAAAGTGGAAGTTGGTGATGTCACGTTTCAAGAAGAACACGCACAATCAAAGACTCCAAAGACAGGAAGCTGGGCTCTCGTGCGTATTCTTCTTGCTGATGATGAGGGTGCTGACGGCTCCCGACTGACCCCGCTCATTGTCACCTCTTTAGGCAAGACGTCTGTTTCCCTCATCTGACAATCACCCGTCTTCACCTCACATTCACCAGCTGCTTTCTCCTCTCACACTCTCAGCCTTGTGGGTAATTACAAGGTACCAGTACACCCTTTTTTCAGCAGCACTCCGCATGCTGACAGTCCAGACAAGTTCTGAGTCCTGTCCTCTTGCTCACACATAAATGCATGTCTTTTATTGCAGCTGCACTCACTAGTGAGTCAAGGCAATCACTGGCATTATTCCATCAATTTGACATCGTACCACAGCGCCCGAATTGATCCATTTTCAACTCGTCGTCTGGCTCAGAAGTGGAAAAAAATGCAAAAAAAGCAGAAATAAGAATCACAGCAACACAAGTCATTTTTCTAATATTGAACTTAAGTGGCTTGATACATGATTTGCCTCCTCGCCACAGCACGGGGAACTACTGGTCCCACAGTGCCACCTATTGGTGGAGCAGTCTGCAAACATCCATTCATTAGCCTGCTTATCCTGCAGGGTCAAACTCATCACTGCTTTTGCAAACCATGAAATCAGCCATTACATTTTCACAAGCCTCCGTTAGCCGGAGCGGTCCGATCATTTAAAACGGTTCATCAAAATAGTCTAATGGAATGAATATTTGATGCGCCACCAGCCACATATTTTCTGGAGAATATGTTCAAATGTTGGGAGCGGAAGCAGGCTGGAGCGCAGCAGAAGAAATCTATGAAACCTTTCATCATTTCCCACTCCGCTGTAACCTTGTTGCACCGCTGGAGCCAGGGTCTAGACTCTGGCGAAAGGCAACGGGCATCCATCACGTCCGATTATGCCATTTAGATGTAATTGCCAAGCCTTCAGGATTGCTCATCCCTGCGCGACGCACGTGCACGCACCTGCGGGGGCTTGAGAGAAGGGAGGAGAAGTGAGACACATTTTACACACAATCACATTAGAGCCGGCGTTCAATGCATCACTGACAAATTGATTATTAAACAAAATGGCAGCATGGCTGAGATGACTTCGGAGTTTCACAAACGTGTGCCCTGCATCGGTTGATCAGAAACCCGTGGAAACAAGGGAAGACTATACGAGTATTAGGACCACCTTGGGGGAAAAAGAATCTGAGATTTTGACAATAAAGCTGTAAATTTACGAAAAAAAAGTCGTAAATTTATGATATTTTTTTTTTATGAGAAAAAAAGATTTACCAGACTAAAGTCATAAGTTTATGAGAAAAGATTGTAAATTTACCTGAAAAGAAGTCGTAATATTACAAGAATAGAGTCATACATTTACGAGACTAAAGCCGTACATTTACGAGAAAAAAAGCTGTAATATTACGTGAAAATAAGTCAAAAAATTGACG
The DNA here is from genome assembly GCF_027744805.1 of Dunckerocampus dactyliophorus. Lineage (NCBI taxonomy): Eukaryota > Metazoa > Chordata > Actinopteri > Syngnathiformes > Syngnathidae > Dunckerocampus > Dunckerocampus dactyliophorus. The sequence goes on along the minus strand of NC_072819.1, from coordinate 49,237,650 downwards.
AGAATAAAGTCGTAAATTTATGAGAGAAAAACATTTTAATTTACGAGAAAAAAAGTCGTAAATCTACGTGAAAATAAGTCGTAAATTCCGAGAATATAGTCATAATTTTATGAGAAAAAATTGTAAATTTACCAGAAAAAAGTCGTAATATCACAAGAATAAAGTTGTCAATTTACGAGACCAAAGCTCTACATTTTAGAGAAAAAAAGTTGTAAATTCACACAAAAGGAAGTCGTAATATTACAAGAATAAAATGTCGTAAATTTACAAGACTAAAACTGTAAGTTTACGAGAAAAGTCGTAAATTTATGAGAAAAAGAGTTGTAATATTACGTGAAAATAAGTGAAAAATTTAAGAGAATAAAGTTGTAAATTTATTAGAGAAAAACCTTAAAAAAAAGTCGGAAATTTAAGCAAAAAGAAGTCGGAAAATTACGAGAATAAAGCCGTACATTTATGAGAAACAAAATTGTAAGTTTACAAGACAAAAAGTCGTAATATTACGAGAATAAGTCATAAATTAAGGAGACTAAAGCCGTGAATTTACGAGAAAAAAAGTTGTAAATTGATGTGAAAAGAAGTCGTAATATTACGAGAACGAACGAGAACGAGATGAAAGCCATAAATTTACGAAAAAAAACAGTCGTAATATTACGTAAAAATAAGTTTTAAAAATTCCAAGAATAAAGTCGTACAAACAAACAAAATTGTACATTTACAAGAAAAAAAGTGGTAATATTACAAGAGTAAGTCATTTACAAGACTAAAGCTTTACATTTACAAGAAAAAAAACAGTAAATTTATGTGAAAATAAGTCAAAAGTTGGACAATAACGGTTGTCGGTAAAAACGCCAATATCGGACATCCCTAATCATTTTCCATTGCACTTTTCTTAAAAGTAATGTAATCTCGTCTCATCAGATTCTCACAGACCCAAAATTCGTACGTCGTCTCGTCTCGTCTCGTGAACTGAGCGGGTTGCTTTGCGACAAGTAAAATATCAAAGCGGTCCTTCCGTCCTTTGATTTTTCAGTCCGCGGCCCTCGATGGAAAATTTTGGACACCCCCAAAAAGGCCAGAACCGAGACCCTAGCGCCACGACTTCATGCTGGGAGCCATCGGTGCTAACCGCTCTCATGCTGCGCTACTAAGAAATACACGGCAAACGATCCACTGCAGCGTGGCAACTAAATCAGTCACGCGAAGTAACGCTTTCACAGGTGAGATCCCACCCCTGCAGAAAGGGTTGTCCCCTCGAGTGAACAAGTTTGAAGGCCACGGCGCCGAGCAAAAGCGAAAGGTTGATTCTATTGCCGCATTGTTCCTCTTGGCGAGGTGGTGACACCTGCCAATCGTCTACCGCAGAGGACCTTTACGTGGTGACAAAGGGCCTCTCCGTGAGACGGCGCTTTCTCGCACTCATCCTTTCATCAGAAATGTCATGGATGATGTGATAAAAGTGAGGCCGCGCTTGCCAAACAATCGGGTTGTATTTCAGGCTCCGCCGATGTGAAGTGTGGCAGAGTTGTCTGCTCTGGATGGATATGGTTTCCATTTTATCCGGCACCGCCGCTCAAACGCTGCGCAAATTGGTACGTTTAAAAGCGAAAACATGCATTTTGGACATCATGAATAAGAATAATAACGATATGAAGCGAAACTGCTGAGATGCTGGAGCTGAGCTGAAATGTACTCACCAACGGAGGATCGAACCAGCGACCATCGTGGTGAGAGACAAGCGCTCTGCGACTGGAGCCACGCCACCGTGCGCGGCTGTTGCATATATAGAAATGTGGGTGGAGTTAGTGGACAGAAAAACAAAAGAAGTGGAAGAATAAATAGAATGCATTATAAACTAGGTAATACACTGACAGAGACGAATAAACATACACTGCCATTGGCTGGCGAGCATGTTGCCTGAAGTCAGCTGGGATAGGCTCCAGCATACCCCCGCCACCCTACTGAGGAGAAGCGGCATAGAAAATGAATGAATGGATGGAATAAATATACAGTGGTGGGAAAAAGTGTTGGCCCCCTTCCTGATTTCTTATTTTGTTTGCATGTTTGTCACACTTAAATGTTTCAGATCATCAAACTAATTTAAATATTAGTCAACGACAACACAACTCAACACAAAATGCAGTTTTTAAATGAAACTTTTTATTATTAAGGGAGAAAAAAAATACAAACCTACATGACCCTGTGTGAAAAAGTGATTGCACCCACTGTTTAAACATAACTGAGACTAATTGAGATCTATCAGTCTGGAAAAGGTTATAAAGCCATTTCTAAAGCTTTGGGACTCCAGCAAAACACAGTGAGAGCCATTATTCGCAAAAGTTGAAAACATGGTACAGTGGTGAACCTTCCCAGGAGTGACCGGCCAACCAAAATGACCACAAGACGGCAGTGACGACTCATGCAAGAGGTCCCAAAAGACCCCACAACAACATCCAAACAACTGCAGGCCTCACATGCCTCAGTTAAGGTCAGTGTTCATGACTCCACCATAAGAAAGACACTGGGCAAAAACGGCCTGCATGGCAAAGTTCCAAGACCAAAACCACTGCTGAACAAAAAGAACATTAAGGCTCGTCTCCATTTTGCCAGAAAACATCTTGATGATCCCCAAGACCTTTGGGAAATACTCTGTGGTCTGACGAGACAAAAGTTAAACTTTTTGGAAGGTGTGTGTCCCATTACATCTGGCATAAAAGTAACGTTGCATTTCAGAAAAAGAACATCATAGCAACAGTAAAATATGGTGGTGGTAGTGTGATGGTCTGGGGCTGTTTTGCTGCTTCAGGACCTGGAAGACTTGCTGTGATAAATGGAAGCATGAATTGTGCTGAAGGAGAATGTCCGGCCATCTGTTGGTTCTGCAGCAGGACAATGATCCAAAACACACCAGCAAGTCCACCTCTGAATGGATGAAGACTTTGGAGTGGTCTAGTCCAAGTCCTGACCTGAATCCTATTGAGATGCTGTGGCATGACCTTAAAAAGGAAAAGCCTCCAATGTGGCTGAATGACAACAATTCTGCTAAATTCCTCCCCAGCGCTGGAAGAGACTCATTGCAAGTTATCACAAACGCTTGATTGCAGTTGTTGCTGCTAAGGGGGGGCCAACCACTTATTAGCTTTAGGGGGCAATTTTCACACAGGGCCATGTAGCTTTGGATTTATTTTCTCCCTCAATATTAAAAAGTTTAATTTAAAAACTGCATTTTGTGTTGAGTTGTGTTGTCATTGACTAATATTAACATTTGTTTGATGACCTGAAACATTGAAGTGTGACAAACATGCAAAAAACAAGAAATCAGGAAGGTGGCAAACACTTTTCCCACCCCTGCATGTGTGTTGGTTTGGTGTGTTCGGTGTTGTCATGCTGTGATGCATGTCTTTAATAACAGTCCATTAGTGTCCATGTGTGGCTTTGTGTAACGTACGTTGCCTGTGTGAGTGCATGTTTCAGGGTGTGTGTGTGTGTGTGTGTGTGTGTGTGTGTGTGTGTGTCCCTGCGAGGGTGCGGAAACAACATTTGCGACCTTGTGTGGAAACGGTTGCTGATGGGCCGTGCATCAGAGGTTATTCCACACGGCTCCCACAGGCCCGAGTTGCCGGCTGTTATCCCTCACCCTGAGGTTCACTGACCTCCACCATATTTTTCTTCTTTCCCTCCTTTGTTTTCACTTTTTACCCCAGTACCACCCACCCACGCACACACACACACCCACACACACACACCCACACACACACACACACGCACAGTGAGTTCTTTCTTCTTTCAGGTCTTCTCACTTTCTCTTCTCGCCATCTCGCTCTGCATTCTGTTTTAGCTCTGAACACATATTCCATCTTTAACTTCTGGCAGATGAGTTGCCAAAACACGACAACGACTGCCAGCATCTCATAAAAAAGGCACCATCTCCCCCACAAACGTCCTCATGCGCCATTCAACGCAAACACGCCCACCGCAGCAGCAGGCTACAAGTAATCCTTCTCCCACTACATGCTTTTAATGAGCCTCCATTACTGTAGTCCGTCTGGTGCGCAGCTTGCCAAAGCCGCCTGCTTTTATGACTTTGCGGTTGTGTCGGCACAGAGCATCTGTGTCCTCAGCACGCCACCCTGCCGGAGGACCCGCTGGAACCCGTTCTTGTCGTTCCTGTCCCGCGTGTGCGTCGGGAGTATTGAGAGCGGCGGCTGCAAGGATGGCGTGAGTGTGTGGAATTGGTGGCTGCCCCTCCGGGGGCACATTAGAGCTCGCTAACCGAGTTAGAAATGTGCAGAGGAGGCCGAGACTCAATCCGTACACACACACACACACACACACACACACACACACACACACACACCTCATGTCTTTGTCTGCCACTTCCTGCAAAGAATAAGCACGCTACTGTTCTCTTCCGGGTCCGCCCATATCGCACACATAACACATCAATGAATGGAATGAAACACATCGAATGCTGGCACACTTCAGCGGAAACAACCAAGCCGGGACAGGGGCGTCCACTTTGGTATTTCGTAACCCAGCACATGGAGATATGCTCCGAAGCGCCATGTAGCGCAAGAAAAAAGTGCACGTCGCCTTTGGAATATATCTGTCGTGTAGGTGAAATGCTGCTAAAAATGACGGGCTTTTTTTCTGTAATAAAACGAGTTTATTCTTGTAAAATTGCCACTTCTGTTCTTCATCAGAATATGACTGATATTTTGACTTTATTCCCATAAAATGACAGCTGTGTTTTCCATTTCTGTCCATTTTTTACATTTTCCGACTATTTCATTGCAGCTTTCCTCTTCGAAATTTTCTTCTCGCAATTATAGCTTTTTATCTTTTCCAAAAAATCCTGTATTTCCTGTTTATTTCTCGTGAAATTGCAACTTTTTTCAAGTTAGAAATCTTAATATTTTGACTTTACTCCGGTAAAGTCTCTGCTGTTGATGTTTTTTGTATAATTTTCCAAATATTTCAGCTTCTTTTTTCCTGATATTTTGACTTTCTCGCCCAACCTGAGTTTCCAAAGATTGCCACTTTATTTATTGCTTTTGACTTTAAAAAAAAACATCTTTAATAATTCAGCGTCATGCTACTAGAATGACATTTGTCCTCATACTTTTACTTTATTCTTGACAAATGATGACTTTTTTTCCTTGCTAGATTACAAATCTTCTCTTATTATTTTGACTTTTGGTTGATTTTTCCATTTTGCTTCCATTGAACAAGTTTCCTTGTTAAATTACATTTAGACTGTGCGGTGGGCCGATAAAGTCGTAGCGGCGGGCCGCAAATGGCCCCCGGGCCGTACTTTGCATCTACCCAAACATATCTTCTTGCCAAATGCTTTTGCGTGTATTTTTTCAGCGATCAGATGATTCAGAGATCGGGCGGCGTAGATTTACACAAGCCTAACATGTGACTGCCGAAAAATAGGCCGACGGGATGTGGACGAGACGCGTTCTGCACACGCGCAGAGCCCTGATGGGGACGATGGCTGCCCAACTAGCTAACGGTGTGAGCTGCTTGCAGAAGAAGCGAACCGCGCGCGGAAAAAATGGCGACAGGAGCAACATGTTTTAATAAAGATGCAAAAAGGCTCCAGCTGAACGCTGCCAGGACCGGGCACGGCCAGGGGAGTGAAATACACGCGAGTCACTCTATCATTTCTGGTAGGTTGATCATTCAAATTCAAAACAAAATTTGAGCTTTGAGAGCGTTTAAACAAGAGAGAAATGTGAGAAAATGTTAATGCCTGTCCTTCCTTGTAAAAAACTACACTTGGCTACTTTGCGGGTTTTGCGGGGCGAACACTGTACCTCACAACAGGCGCAATAATCCCTAACGCGGCTGTAACCCACGCCACCACTTCCTGTCTTATTTATGTCTTAAATGGCTTATTTTCTGTTATTATGTCTACTATATTGGGTAACATGAGTGTAGAGGTGACTATCGGGGTGTTAATCCATGTCTAGAGGGCTCTAATAATGTTAAAAACTGTATTTAGAAGGTTATAAACAGGTTTTCTATGCTTTAAGTACAAAAATACTCCCATTTTAAATAAGGAATCCTACCTGACGAAAATTCACTTTTCACATTGGGGTCAGGAACCAATGAACCGCGATAAATGAGGGATTACTGTACGTATTTTATGTCGTTGTTTTGTCTTTATGTCCCAAAAATGGCTCTTTTGTCTCTGTCTGTGCAGCGGATCGTCAGCTGCCATGACATTAAAACTAAAGCGGCTTCATCCCGGCTTTCTTACCGACACCCAGTATGCAGTCAAACCTCATTTGTTCTTATTTTGCAGTCTTTTCTGCAGGTAAAACTAGGATTGTTCTCTAGAAAACGTGTCTGGAACGAATGAATTGAACCCAAACGCTGACTGATGAAATGATTTACGATGGGGAGGTGTGCCCCAACACTTTTGTGTCACAGCTGGACAATTAATTTGAGCGCGAACCAGGGAACGGCCACGGTGTACGAGAGGGATCGTGACGTGTACTTCAACTAACGCACGGGACAGGCATCATATGTCTTGTTTTCAACAGATGGAAAGATATTGCATGGAACATTCCAGCAGTGTGATTGATGACGGCCGTTGTTTGTCATTCCCAAATGTGTGCTTGCGGTGCGAGTTGAAAACATATCCTCTGCTTCCTGTCACGTGTCACACAGACAAAGGCTTTTCATGGCGACATCTGTGATCCCTCGTCGAGGGCGACCGTGAATTTTACGAGGGACTGAAAGCAGATGATGAAGAGCCATGCGGGCTCAACCTCCCGGAGAGCGTTGATGGGGTTAAGCCGAGCTCGGTCTCATTTCTGTTGAGAAAAGTCGCTAATTATGAACCGCTTGTCACAGTTTCAACTACACGTGTCGGCCGTAATACGGGGGCCTATTGGTGTTGATAATGATATCGGCACGCGAGCGATGACGTGCTCCACTCAAGCTTGTGGCTGAGTGGAGCAATTTGTTCACCTTCACATTGTACGTATGCAGAGCCACTATGCAGAGTTTAGTGCTAATGTGATAGGTGTTAGCATGTTAGCATTGCTAGCATGCTTGTTAGCATGTTAGCATTTCAGCTATATATAAACTATATATAAACTTACATAGACGCTTAGCGCTATCATGCTAAGTGTTAGCATGCTAACATTAGCATGTTAGCATTTTAGCCAATTTTATAGATATGAAATAACATGGACGTTTGTGTTGTCATGCAACGTTTTAGCATGCTAAAAGTTAGCACGTTAACATTGCTAGCATGTTAGCATTTTAGTCTTTTCATAGCTATAAACTTACACAGACACTTCATGTTATCATGCTAATGCTCGCGCGTTAATACTTCAGCCGCTTTCAAATGTATAATCTTACATTGACACTTAGCACTGTTATGTTAGGTGTTACCATGCTAGCATTGTTAGCATGCTAATGTTTAAACTAATGTCCAAAATTATATAAATATGTAGTGTCATCATGCTAGGTGTTAGCATGTTAACTGTTAGCATTTTAGCTATTTTCACACATATAAAGTTACATACAGACTTAGCGCTATCATTTGACGTGCTAGCCTGCACGTGCCAACGTACGCAGATACTTAGGTGCTAGTGTTGATATCGGTATCGGTGATGAAGTGCTGGATGCTATCGGTAAAAAGCCTCTTTTGGGTTTAAACATGTAAAGAACTTGTATTTTGCCCTTAAGAGAGAAAGTGAGAAATAGCTTTTGGAGCAGCAGTGAGATTCCAATCCAAGTCTAGATGTGACCTTCCGAGTGCACAGCCAAGCAGATGACTTGCAATTCTATTCCATAAAGAGGAAAATGGGACAGCAACGCCGCAAACGGAGCCCTCCAGGCTGGAGTCCAATCAAGTCATTAAGAATGGGTGGAGTCTGAGCCAAAGCGTCATATCTTTCATTTGATCCAAGCAGAGAAGCAGCGCTGCTCCCTTAAAACACCCCGCTGTTGGGTGATTGTTGTCATGGGCTTCCAGGGACTGCTTTTACTCGGCCTTCTCCTGTCAGGTGGAAATCCTCGTGTTGCTTCGCAAAGCCTTAACGTCAGCACCACTCAAACCCCAAACGAAAGGGCGCGGCCGAGCAAAGAGCCGTCCGCATTGCCACAAACAACAGATCAACAGTCAGAGAGGACGGAGCCGAGCCACCCAGGAGGTTCCCCTGCCAGCCAGCGGCTCTGGATCCACCAGCTAAGAAGGCCCGTTGTTGACGAGCATGTGCCAAACACGCAGGGACCGGAGGCTAGCGGGCCTCTGCAGCCAAGACTCCAAAATGATATGCTCGAGACCATCATGCTAGGCCCGGATCTCAACCCTCCTGCTGAGCCTGATCCAAAGGTATTTCCAACCGTCAAGTCCCGCTGCTGGACGAGCTATCACAGTCCCGTTTCAATCACTTGGACTTGTTGTAGCTGCTGGTCGATTTAGAGCAGCGGGTGCCGGTGCCAGCTGACAGCGTGGCGGTGCGCTGTGGAGAGGGAGAGGTCGTCATAGAGGTCAAGCAGAACTTCTTGGGTAATGTGTGTTTTTTTTTCATTTTTTGATGAGTGGAACGCGGCAGCATTTAGCATCCTCACCGGAAGGGGCTGAGATGGGAAGGGTGGTGACGGGACACACTGCGCCGATTACTGCGCTACATCAAGCTCGCCTTCCCTCCTGGCACTGCCGTGCCGCGCATTAGCAAACCTGCGCTTGCTGGGAGTGTTATTGACCGGCGCAGGAGCAGGAATGGGCTCAGGTTATGGCGTCCCGTTTAGGTCGTGTTTTTGCTCTTTTTGCTCTCATAGGAAACAATCAGCTGATACGTCCGAGTGATCTGACCTTAGGAGGCTGCGGCCTGCTGCACGTCGCTGACCGCATACTGCGCTTCCGGACAGAGCTGCAGGGTTGCGGCAGCACCGCCAAGGTGTGCTTTACTTGTAGCCCGAGACAAGACTGTGGCGGACCAGGTGACACGCACCGCTGCTACGAAACACAAGTCCCACAGGACTGCAATCTATGTGTGGTGTTGCTGCTTCAGTTCAACCCTCCACATGCCGCTGCCTGTTGGAAACTACAACAGACCTGCCAATCAGAGCCTTTCTGATCATGTGGAACAGCTGCACCCAGCAGGGGTGTCCAAAGTGCGGTGCGGGGGCTGTTTTTTTGGGGGGGCGAGGGGTTATATTGTTTCGCGGCGCATTCTAAAAATATGATATGACAAGAAAATACAAAAGTGGAAAAATCTGCAGTAATTTTACAAGAATAAAGTCAAAATATTGAAGAGAAAAAAGTTGTAAATGCGTGAGAATATTGTAATATTTTTATAGAAGGACGTCGTTTTTGTAGCGTAGCACTTCAATATTAAAGGAAAAAAAGATGTGATGAGAGAAAGAAGAAATACTTTGACTTACACAAATTTACACACACAATTGGCCCCTTCTAGTGTTGAAAAATGACTCATTTTTATGGGAACAATGTCAAAATATTAAGAGGAAATTTTTATTTTTTTTATTAATTAAAAAAAATGTTAAGTTATATGACAAAACAAAATTTGGTTGGGGGGGAAAAGGTAGAAAATAAAAAAGAAGGGTAAAATCACTGTTAAATAAAACCCTCAGCAGAAATGGGATGAAAAATCTGCAGTAATTTTACAAGAATAAAGTCAAAATATTGAAGGGAAAAAAGTTGGAAATGCGTGAGAATATCGTAATATTTTTATAGAAGGACGTCGTTTTTGTAGCGTAGCACTTCAATATTAAAGGGAAAAAAGATGTGATGAGAGAAAGAAGAAGAAACAGTTTTGCTTACACACATTCCAAAAATGACTAATTTTATGGGAATAATGTCAAAATATTAAAAGGATTTTTTTTCTAATAAAAAAAAATTAAGTCATATGAAAAACAAAACAAAATTTGGTTGGGGGGGAAAAGGTAGAAAATAAAAAAAGAAGGGTAAAATCAGAATTTAAAAAAAAAACGGCAGCAATGGGATGAAAAACGGCTGTAATTTTACAAGAATAAAGTCAAAATACTGAAGGGAAAAAAGTTGGAAATGCGTGAGAATACCGTAATATTTTTATAGAAGGACGTCGTTTTTGTAGCGTAGCACTTAAATATTAAAGGGAAAAAAGACGTGACGAGACAAAATAAAATGGTAATTTTCTGGAAAACTAGGTTGGGGCAAAAGTTCTAATATGAATAAAGTCAAAATATTACAAGAAAGGTGAAACACTTTCACTTACATTTTAAAAGCAGCTGTAATTTTATGGCCATAAAGTCAAAATATTAAGCGGGAAAAGTCTGTTTTACGAGAATACACTCGTTGAAATAGTAAAGAATTAAAAAAAAAAAAAAAAAAGTCGTACGAGAAACAACAAAATTAGGTTAGGGGGAAAAAAGGTAGAAAATAAGAGATATATATATATATATATATATATATAAAAACGGCAAAAATGGGATAAAAAAACGGCTGTAATTTTACAAGAATAAAGTCAAAATATGAAGAGAAAAGTAAAATCGTAATATGAGGAAAAATGTCATTTTAGTTGCACTGAGTTGAAATCATGAAGAAAAACACATTTTTCAGTCATGAGACTCAAAAATCAAAGCTGTGTTTTTTTGGAAAATTAGGTTGGGGGGGGGTTGTTTATAATATGGGGGTGGGAAAAGTCATAATATTACCAGAAGAAGGTGTATGTAGATTTGTCTTCTATAAATTAAGGATGTCCGATGGCTTTTTTGCGGATAACCGATATTGTCCAACTCTCATTCTCCCACACAGATGCTGATATCCATTAAATCGCTTACCTCCTGTGGTGGAATTTGTAAACAACATGGGACAACAACGTTGGTGGGCCGATATTATCGCACATCCCTAATATAAATATATATGAAAATATATTAAAACTGAATTTTTGAATTATATGTGACCTCTGGGCAAATGTACATGTGGTGCTCCGAAACCTCAAAATGGTCGTTACAGTCATCCTTTTTCATTTTTCACGATGCGGCCCTCCGTGGAAAAAGTTTGGACACCCCTGGCATAAAGTGTTGACGCCAGGAGCTGCACTAACCGCCTTCCCCGTCCTCCTCAGATGACAGACGAAGCCCTCATCTACACCTTCTCCCTCATCTACTCCCCAGCACCCGTGGGCAGCACCTTCATCTTTAAGACTAACCCCGTGGAGGTGCTGATTGAATGCCACTACCCCAGGTAAATCCTGATTGTTTTGCCCCCCCCCCCGATCTACACAGCTGCTCACGTAACGACGTGGCTGTATCGACCCAAGGAGGCGCTATGTGAGCAGTGACGCCATGGTGCCTCACTGGCAGACGTTTGCCTCCAGCGTGGTGACGGAGCGGCAGCTCCACTTCTCCCTGCGGCTCATGACCGGTGAGCAAAACGACGAACCTGGTGGGGGGGTGGGGGAATGGTGTTGATTCACAGCAGGGGGTCTGGCTAATATTCACCTGGATGAGCTGCCACTCGGAGCCTTCCCCAGAGGAAACCTTGGCGATATGAAAGCTGTCGTGCGGGAGAGTTGTTCCACTTTTGATTGGCACACAGAGGAGTATTCATGTCCAGATAAGCAGGACAGTGTGGAGTATTTTGGTGACCTTACAGTATCATTTGACGCCTCAGTATGTACTCCATCTCCGTCTCAGTGTTGCTCTTCTATTCCTTGTGTGTTCTGATTAGACGACTGGCAGTCGCACAGGCCCACCAGTGTTTACTTCCTGGGTGATGTAATGCGCATTGAGGCCTCGGTCCTCCAGGGCCACCATGTTCCACTGAGGGTCTATGTTGACACCTGTGTGGCCACCTTGGACCCCGACCCCAATTCTCAACCAGGGTACACCTTCATCAACAATCACGGGTGAGACACACCGGCACCGGTTAGTGTATGTGTATGTAAATATAACCACTTTTCGTTATTAATTTGTTCCCAAAGGTCCGATGACACCCGAAACATAGAGGCAATCCCCCCCCAAAAAATAGGAAATAATGTAAATCCAATTACTCCGTTCCAAATGCCCCAAAAATACATTTGATAGAGAAATAGTTTTACACACGGCAATGGCGCGCGCTGCAAGGTTTTTACTGATTCTGATTTTGTAAGATGACCTGTCAGCCCATTTGCACGGTTAACAAATGACACACGCATGCACAAAAAATCTGAAAAATACTCCTGATCAACATTTTAAGACCAGTTGAAAAATGGCAAGAATTTAGGTTTTACGCTGTTGGATCTTTAGGAGGTTCTACGTAGCGCTTCAAAATGCGAAAAGAAGAAATGGGAACGGGTGAGCAATTTATTGCAAACAAGCGTTAAAATGAAATGGGCTGATCAAAAGTTACAATCATAGATTAAAAAAAAAAAATTCCAAAACCCCAGTTAAAATTTACCGAAAAGGACTCTGTAATGAGTAGCTGCGCCTCTCTTAATAATTAAATTTTTGAGGTTAATCACCTCAAAAATTGGATGAAGATCAGGGAACACGCAGGAGTCGGCTTACTCCTCTGGAATTGTGAACTCCAGCGTTGTCCGGTTGAAAAAGCCAGTCGTTGCCACACCGACGAGGGCCTTCAGTCACGATTGATGCCCCCTCCATAGCCAGCTGCCATTTGACGCCCCTGCACAACCTGAAGATCCATTGTTCCATTGGGGGGGGACAAAATTTCCTCCACCTGTCCCATGTTTGGTGCTCTCGTGCAAATTCCAAACGGGCAATTTTTGTGGTGTTTGAGACGAGGCCTTTGAAGGCACGTTTTGTTCTCTCCAGGATGCCGTGGGATGGTTATTGGACTGCACTCAGCACCACTAAGATTTTGGCTTTGAAAGGCTGTGGTCTTAAACTTTTGATCAGCCAACGAAGAGCCTATTGGTTGTTTACAAGAAGTTGCTCACTCAAAACATTTTTTGTCTCCTTCCCATTTCTTATTTTTACATTTTGAAGCTCTCGGTAGAACCTCCTTAAGATCCAACAGTGCAAAATATCAATTCTTGCAATTTTTTTAGTTAACCAAAATGAATGATTATAGAGTTAGAATTTTATAATTTGGCAATGCTTTACATTTGAAAGCGCCCCCCCGAACGGACTAGTTTAAGTCACGGTGCACAAAAACTGAGGCAAAATGTCGGCAAACATTTTTGACAAAGCAAATCAAACGAAAACTGAAGCGGGCGTCCGAAAACCGAGGTTTAACTGTATTTGCATCCGTTTAATATATGCTTTTAAAGAGCAAGCGTCGCCTGTGAATAACTGCAGAGTATGATGGTCTGATCTGTGAGTCCTAAGCCTGCTCGTTGCCTTATAAGGTGTCTAAGAGACGCTAAGCTGACGGGAGCCAAGTCCTACTTCATGCAGAGAAGCCACGAGGATAAACTCGCTTTCCAGCTGGAAGCCTTCAAGTTCCACAGAGATCACAGGAATTCTGTAAGTGCCGCTCGTGTAAGATGTGCAGATTGAAACCCGAGACCAACCGAGCCAGACTTCTAGGCCCATTTTCCATTTGGGGCAATCTGAGTGGCGTGTTTTGATGGGAGTGGTTAGGCCTTTTATGATCTTTTTTGTCTTTCATGAGGCCAACAGTGTTTGGGTTGGAGCCCCGAACGCCCCCAAGAGAACGACTTTAGTGCATGAATGCACTGTTGGGTAATGTTATGGGAGAATTCAATCAATACACACGGACCAGGCACAACTTTATGAGCACTCGCACAAGCTAAGAGTATCATCGGAGGATCAATCTGCTCAATCAACACCTCAAATTCAAACTCTGCAATTTGTCAGGCGAGAGCATCTTCATGTTCCAAGTTTCAATGTACTCCCTCAGCTTTACATCACATGTCAGCTGACAGCCACCGCGATCTCTGCTCCCGTCAGCGCGCAGTACAAAGCCTGTTCGTTCTTGACCGAAGCTAACAGGTGAGTGAGTGCTGAGAACAAACCCTTCAGTGGACCCAAATGACCAGCAGCTTGCTTCCTCTGACGTGCACGTGTTTGCATGGGGACAGATGGGTGGCGTCGGGTGGAGACAACGAGGTGTGTAGCTGCTGCCAAAGCAGCTGCAGCCGGCAGAGGCGGAAAAGGAACCTTGAAGAAGATGCTGGTATGTTGAAAGAACCTCAGCAAGGTGGCTATTAGAACAGGGGTGTCCAAAACGTTTTCCAGTGAGGGCCTCATCAGAAAAACGGACTTTACTGGCAAAAGGATGTGTTGCCTAGCGGACCAAAACCTGTGTTCCCTGGCAGAACCACAGATAATTTATTCATTTAAAAAAATGTAACATATGGGGAAAAATACGTCAAACTAACAAACGGTGCGGCTGATTTATGCCTAAATTCTAATCTCGGGACATCTCCTATCCTTAAGAACTACTACTAATCGTTGAAACACTGTGCTGCTTGCGAGTCAGTAAGGAAACTGTAGCTCTTTCTTTGGCACTAAACTCATCACACAGCAACTTAACACTCAACATTTGTACCTCCAGAAATAGACAAACGTGTACCAGTAAGAGTTGAAAATGAAAAAAACAACTCCTCTGAAGTTTTCTCATAATGCATTGTCTGAGCAACGCATTCATTGGGGTGCTGCAATGACGTCAGCCTCGCTCAGGGCTCCTCTGATGGACAGAGGCAGCATTGCAGCGCCATGAAGCCATTTTCAATGCCGCTCGTCTTCCAGTGAAATGCTTTCCTCAGATGAAATGCATTATGCGAAAACCTTAAAAAAAATATATATATATTAAAATATTCTATTTTAAACTCGTATTGGTACATGTTTGTATATTTTAGGTACACCTTTTGAGTGTTAAGTTGCTGTGTTCTTTCTGTGCTGGTGTTCTTTCTAAGATGACATGGTGAGTCAGACCGTGACCTCCTGCAATTTCCAATGGATTGATAAACTTAACTTCCTGGTCCTCACGAACTCTATAATAGGCCATTTTATGGCGTGGACATGTGCGGCTTATACATGTACAAATCTGGTTTTGCCTGTAAATTTAGTGGGTGCGGCTTAGGGTGATGAGAAACATAGTTGCGGTTAGTTAAGTGAAGAGTTTGGCTTCTCAAAACGATATGCGTTGGAACGAGTCGTGCATTTGCATGACAAAAATGATTCCTCGAAAAAATTCAGACCTCACAAATCACTCTGCTTGACTTTCTGTGACGTTGTATTAATGCGCGGTCCCGGCTGGCCATTGTGATTAAAACTCATCCGTCGCAGCCATCTTGTTTACAAGGGTTGCCGCCATTTTCATCCCATACACGGCAACGGATAGAGGACAGAGGCACATTAATACTAATTAATTAATTAATACTGCTGATGGGGATGTTCCTACAACGTCATGTCAAAAAACCCAAACTATCCCTTTTAAAGTATGAATAATAAAATATATATATATATATATATATATATATAAAAACTCCCCCCCCGCGGAGACCTTTTTATCACTCTTTCGAACCCATATTGTTTTCAGAAGCCAAACTTTTTACTCATTAACCGGACTACTTTTTGTTTGTTTTTTTTCCTTTTTCTATGTTTCTACGTTTCTTTTTTTGTTGTTTTTTATTTTTTAAACTTTCTCATCATCGATATCCGACCAAAACTTGGGCCAAGCGGGGAGTAAGTCGCTGTTGATGCCCCACACTGCTGATGGGGATGTCATACTTCATGTCAAAAAATCCAAACTATCCCTTTTAAGGTATGATTTTTTTTTTTTTTTCCTGTTGGCAAACCCTAACCCGAACCCTCCTCCGAGATTTACAAGAGCGCCAATGAGGCACCACTTAGCTTTCAGGCTGGTTCCTGCCGTTAATGTCTGCAGTGTTTCATTACCCATCCCTAATGAATGGATGTTATTTTTACAATACTGTATGCTGAAGGCAGATGTTTAAAAAAAAATGTATTTAAAAAAAAATGGCTCCACAGAAGCAGTTTGGGGCATCTCCAGTGTCTTTTTGAAATGCATAATATTTTGGGGCAAAATGCCTTGTGACTGTCATGCAATGCACTGACCCCCCCTCCATTTTTCCACATTGGACTGGAAGGTCTCGTGCAGTGGAACGGGAGAGCCGCTCTGGGCCCCATTCTGGTGGAAGAGTACTTCCACACGCGGGTGTCACAGCCACAATCAAACTCCCCACTTCAGACACAAGCAGGTATGAAGGCACAGCACGGGCTCATATTGTTTACATTCTAAGCTATGCTGCTCTTCATCCTCCCCCTCAGCTTCCTCCCCATCTTTAGTCGTGCTGTGTGCAGTGGGTGCAGCACTGGCGGTGGTGCTGCTTGCTGTCATGGCTGCTGCCATTTGCAGCAGAGTGCACAAACCCCCTGTGAAGGTTTCTACCTGACTGAGGACAATAAAAGATTTATGCTCAAGCCTCGTGCTCCTTATTTTCCTTTCCCTTGAGACAAGCTAACCTTTATCTTTAGGCAGGGGTCCACAATTTGAAATGAAGCATCTGCTAAACCAATGCGGTACACAGGTGGAGGCTCGGGTGCTTTTGCACTTTTAAAAGCCGCCCCCGGGTGAAAAGGGGTTAAGCTGTTGTGTCCAACCTTGCAGAAAATAACTTGACCATAAAATGTGTGCTGTGTATAAAGGGAACTACGGTATATTGCTTCATCAATCTACATATATACAGGCACCGGGTACCTGCAGGACTTTTCCAGACTAATGAAAGATCAGAGATAAAGTCTGTGCTCACTTAAATCTCACACGGTGGGGGGGGAAGCCTCACGAGCAAAATAGAAATGTAGCAACACTGCTTCCATACTGCGAGACAAAACACAAAATGCCATCTCGGTAACAACAGTCATATTTAACCCCCCTCCTCCTCCAGCTTTCTGCCAGTGGATGAGTCCTCAGAAAATGGGGATCATCATGAACTGTTGCTCACGTTCCCGGGAAGACGAATAGACATAATTAAAAAGCCCATAAAGGCAAGAGCGAGGCTTTTATTACAGTAATATGTGGAGGCCTGATTTAATGGGGTGTTTGCTCCCTTGTGCAGAGCTGATGGCTGCGTTAGTTTACTGCCGGTGGCAACGCTGACCCCCTCCCATCGCCAACACACCAGAGGCTACTAAAAGCAATATCTAATGGTGCGCCAGCATGGAGGCATGACAGTGACACTGAGGCGCATCTGTAAGTCCTTCCCTGAAAACAATCAACCGTGTGGTGGCGTTATGATTAAAGAGATAATACAAGAAAACATGGGTTTTAAGTGTAATCTTCCTCAGTGCTGCATTTTAATGTTTGTTTTGCGCACTACAGCTTTATGAGGAGTCAGTCGAGCAGAGGAAGGTGTTAATGTCTTGTTTTTTTAGTGCTGAACACAGCGGTGTGGACCCGCGCTGATAAAGTTGGCAAAGGGTACCGGATCCACATTTTCTCCCCTCCCCCGGACAGGATGTATGACCCTCGAAGGCGAGAGCAAGTACGTTCGTACGTACGCTTCAGCACGCACCATCAACGCTAATGGAGCGTGTGAGACCAGTGGGGAGCATGGGGTGTCTAGTATTGCTGTATATGGAGCTGTTTGTTCCTCACTGTTGGTGTAGAAATTCCAACGTGAACGTGAAATGAAGTGACAGGCTGAGAAAACGACCAGGTCGTCCAGCCACGTCCACATTCCGCTCATTTTGTTGTATGTTTTGACCGCAGTGACAACTTGAAAACGAAAAAAGTGTGTAGAATCCAAGTTAATACTGCCATGCTTTTATGTTGAAGCTTATTTTGCACTGAACAGGAAGTCACGGTGTGCACGTGTTCATCCTGTGCCCCAAGAGATATCAGGAACAACACAACACATGTCGACTTACGGACCGATTTCAAAGACATGACCCCTTTGGCTCTCAAATGTTATGTTGCCAGTCGATTTAAGTGGGCACATTATAATAATACAGTGGAACCTCGGTTAGCGAATGCTAAAAAGTATGCCAAACTTTTGTGTACATTTTCCAGTTAGCATACAATATGTCTTGTGTTATTTAATGCACCGCGTGAGCCCAACTGTGTTCTCAATGTCTTCTTATTAGCGCTTTCCAATTGATTCAAATATTTAATCGCAATAATCGCATTTTGTTCATAGTTAACTCATAATTCATCACACTTAATCGCAGCTAGAAATACGTTTTTATAATAAGGATGTAAATCTTTTGATACGCAGCTACGATAACTATGTCAGATTTTATGTAAAGGGGTATCAATTTTGGAAATAGGGGCCCATTTATTCAAAAATAATATACATTTAGAAATCCCCCAGTTTTATGCATGTTTGACGGTCCTTGAACGCACCTTCTAACTTTGTCCCACGCTGCACAGATAGACGACTGAACTGCATTTTTCCCCCTCTTTCTTTCACCTCACATTTGGTTCCAAATGCTGGGAATGCATAAAGGTAAGATTTGATGACCCTATTGAGTGCTAATGTGCATATTTGTTCAGTGCACAACCTCTCTGTAAAGCAAAGTCCAGGCTCATACTGGTGGACGGTGGATTCAAAAATAATGTACGGTTACAAATCCCCCAGTTTTTGAATGCTTAATGCGAGCGGCGATTGGTCCCACTTTGTTTGACCGTTCCAAGAGGAATACACAGATGGACTACTATACTGTATTTTTACCCTTTTTCTTTCGCCCCATATTTGCGCCCTGATGATGATGCTACGTGGTAATGCATAAAGGTAAGATTTTCTGACCTTATTGAGTGCTAATGTGCATGTTTGTGGTACACAACCTCTCTGAAAATAAGTCCAGGTTCGTACTGGTGGACGGCGGCTCTGTGTTCATTTTGTGCTTTAAATTTGATGTTGTTCCTGTCATAGTTTTACACAACACATAAATACCATAAATAGGTCGCTATAATGTACGTATGTTTTACTGATGTGTTGATGACTAGCTAGTGCAGCAATGCGGTCGCTGTACCGGACCGTCGTGGTGAAGAGAGAGCTGAGCCGGAAGGCGAAGCTCTCAATTTACCCCCCCCCATCTATGTTCCCAACCTCACCTATGGTCATGAGCTTTGGGTTGTGACCGAAAGAAGGAGATTGCGGGTACAAGTGGCTGAAATGAGTTTCCTCCGTAGGGTGGCTGGACCCACCCTAAGAGATAGGGTGAGGAGCTCGGTCATCTGGGAGGGGCTCAGAGTAGAGCCGCTGCTCCTTCACATGGAGAGGAGCCAGTTGAGGGGGCTCGGGCATCTAGTCCAGACGCCTCCCCGGTGAGGTGTTCCAGGCATGCCCAGCCGGGAGAAGACCCCGGGGCAGGCCTAGGACACAATGGAGGGATGATGTCTCACGGCTAGCCTGGGACCGGACCGCCTTGGTGTCCTCCCGGTGGAACTGGAAGAGGTGGCCGGGGACCGCGAAGTCTGGACTTCCCTACTGAGAGACCCGCGATGAGGTGTTCTATAACAAGTGTAGACATGCTTTCCAAGGTCAACAGAAATAATAAAACAATACCAAAAATGTCCACTCTGAGACCCGATTTCAAATGTTTTCCGGCTCCAAAATGCAGTTGTCATGCCAACCGTCAACCTGACAGCATCGTGTAAAGAGAGCCAAGGCTGACTATCATTTACAAACGGACTTGAGAAATGCAGCCTTTTATTTAGCTGCTCTGGCGAATATCAGAAGCTGTTGAATGGAAGCCATGTAAGCACACAGAGTTCTTTTATCCCTTTTCAAACGCTATCGCATCCTGCTCGAGTGCGGAGCATGCGCCTGCACACAGGCACGAGTGTGACCTCTGCTCAGGCCCATAATTAACCCTCTTAATTAAGAGAGGGGGGGGAAGTTGCTAACGAAGGAAGTGGATTTAATTAGCTCGGTCCTTGCATGGGAAGGCATGCACGCCACTCAACAAGCACGCCCGCGCCGACACGCACACACAAAACAATTAAGCCTCTTTTATGGCGGCTAATGGCTTCTGTGACTCAGAGTCTTTCTCATTAAGACTATCAATAATGTGCTGATTATATGCATCCACCAGTCTCCTTAATCAGTGTACAAAGGGACTGGGGGGTGTCTCCCGGGTTCCACAGCTTTCTCACCTTATCTGCTAAAAAAGATGTTTGAATTGTTTGGCCGAAGCTGCTGTATGTGCCGGTCCCGGGAGGAAGTCGCACCGCCGAGGACTTTGCGGGCCGAGACGATAAAATAACTGCAGTGCGGTCCGTCTGACTGTGTTCCTCTGTGCTCAGGTGCGTGTTTTAAGCAGACAGGGGAAGTTGAAACAGACAGGCGTCTGTCACACGCAGGAAAACAATAAGTCTGTGCTTTGACCTTCAGTCTTTTCCTGTTGAAACTGACACTGGGGTCCCTCCCAGCGGAGGGGAGCGGAAAGCGGTGGCTTGACCTGCAGAGGCACACCTTAAGCACCCCTACTGCTGAGAGCATCTCCAAACATCCCTGATGTGGGCCACAATGCCCCCTCTGATCTTTATACTTTTCCAGTTGACTCCATTGTTGGGTTTGTTTTTCAGGAGTAGCAACAAATGGACTCGGACTTTGTCATCATTTTGTAGTCTAACAGGAAATCACCGGATGTGGTATTTTAGCAGTGCCGTAACAGTACCAGCATCGTAGATGAGGGATGGCCCGATACCGATCCTTTCTTGTTACAGTAATTGATTTGTTTGCTTCAAGGGATAGTTGGGATTTTTTGACATGAAGTTGTATGACACCCCATCCGCAGTGGACTATTTCTGCAGTGTCGGTGACGAGAGACGCTCGCATCTTCTTCCGCTGTCGAACACACGTAAACAAGATGGCCGCGAAATATCCCTTTAATATAAACATGTAAAAAAAAAAAAAGAACACTTTCTGTTTTGTTGCTGTGCAACAAATATTCTGCTCCTCTGAAGTGGGAGTTTGCCCAAACCCTGTAAATGTGTTTTGTGGATTTGGAGAAGGCATTCAAATGTGTTCCTCGAAGAATTCTGTGGGGAGTACTCCAGAGTACGGGGTACCGGGCCACCTACTTCAGGCGCTTCGTTCCCTGTATGAACGCTGTCAGAGTTTGGTTCGCATTGCCGGAAATAAGTTGGTCCAGTTTCCAGTGAGGGTTGGACTCCGCCAGGGATGCCCTTTGTCACCGTTTCTGTTCTTTACTTTTATGGACAGAATTTTTAAGCGCAGCCAGGGCTTGGATCTGGTTTGGTGGCTGCAAAATTGGGTCTTTGCTTTTTACAGACGATGTGGTCCTGCTGGCTTCATCGAGCCGTGACCTGCAACTCTCACTGGATTGGTTCTCAACCGAGTGTGAAGCAGCTGAGATGAGAATCAGCACCCCCCAAGTCCAAGTCCATGGTTCTCACTCAAGAAAGGATCAAGGCAAAGCTCTCAATTTACAGGTCCATCTACGTTCCTACCCTCACCTATGGTCATGAGCTTTGGGGAGTGACCGAAAGGACAAGATCTTGGGTACAAGCGGCCGAAATAGGTTTTCTCCGCAGGGTGGCTGGGCTCTCCCGTAGAGATAAGGTGAGAAGCACTTTCATCTGGAAGAACCGTTACTCTTCCGCATTGAGAGGAGCCAGATGAGGTGGCTTGGGCATCTGGTCAGGATGCCTCCCAGACGTCTCCCTGGGGAGGTGTTCAGGACATGTCTGGCCGGTAGGAAGACCCAGGACACGTTGGAGAGACTATGTCTCTCAACTGGCCTGGGAAGGCCTCGGGATCCGCCGGCAGGAGCTGGACGAAGTAGCCGGGGAGAAGGACGTCTGGGCTTCCCTGCTTAGGCTGCTGCCCCCGTGACCCGATCTCGGATAAGCGGTAGACGCTGGCTGGATGGATCTCATCATACAAATTATATCTCATCCACTTGGAAGTATGAAGTAACTTCACACATCTGAGATAACAACAGTGCAGGGTTAAGGAAATTCTCAAAGCAAAGTTAATATTTTCATGTCTTGTCCAAGGCATTGCGATGTTTGACGCTTTTTTGTCAGCAGAGATCCTTTTTCTTTCCCATGTTGCTTAAAATCTGTGGCATGCTTAATAATGTGGAACATCATTTTGAAGTAGTTTTCTTCTAATTGGGCTCACCTGGCAAACAAATGATGACAGTCGTCCGAGATTGATATCAGTAAGTCAAAGAGCCCCAAGACACGATACCATCCATCAGTTTCATTGAAAAACCAAACATTTTATGAAAAAAATCTTTTGCATAATAATTTGGAACACAGCGTATAATGACGGGCACAACGGTTCCACTGATGCTAATATTTCCTGGCATCTGAAGATTAGCGATAAAACTCCATAAGCGCCCGTTTGTAGAGTTTATCCAAGGTGCAGCGCTTCCCATTCGCCATTACTCTGCAGCCAAATGCAACCGCTCCCATGTAAAAATAAAGCACTTCTTTGGAGGCCTTCTCTCCCGTGGCGCCACATCAGCTGTGCCAACAGCACCATGCGGTGCCTCGCTGACCCAAACACCAAACATACGAGGAAAATAAATCACCATGCTGGGGAGCATCTGCACCGGGCAAGTTAGCACCGATGTGGTGCGCTACAGAACAGATGTCACGTTGCACATAAATAACACTAAATGCTTCCCTTTATGAACCCGGAGGATAAACCACAACAAAAGGTCCCGCTTCCGTTTATTCCTGCCTTAGATGTGTTTTTTTTCTGCAAACAATGGCCGAAAATCATCCGACGTACACGTTTGATGTGGAACGTGCTGACTGACGTTTGATCTTAGCTGCCAGGTGCACGAGTCTGTGTGAAAGAGGAAGAAGTCTACAAACAAAACTTCTCCTACACGGAGGCCGCATTTTTAACCTCCAGGTTGCAACCTTTAATCCTGACTGGCATGTTGAAAGTGGATGCGCACACCACACACAAACACGCTCCTTTATCATTCAAAGTGTGCCAGCGCTATCAGCCTGAATAAATAAATCGCCCCCTTATCTCACAACACAAAAGTGAATAAGCGCTCCCACTGGGTCTGGATAGAGGAAGCTGTCAGCACCTCTATTTTGGTTTGCATTTGCCTCATAGAGAGACAAAATCCTGTTTTTCTCTACAATCCAGCCTCTTGGTTTCCAATCCCCTGAGAGTGCACGAGACCCACATTATGTGTCCAGCCACAGCATCCATACCCCTCCCCGCTTTCCTGCTGATATTCTGCACAGGCCCCCGATCTCACAAATTGACAACACTGCAGACGCGCGCCCGTCAAGTAGAAAGGAAACGGGATTTTCACAATCATCCGCCATTAAACCCATTCATGGGATTTATTTGCCATTAGTTCTCCTGTCACCCTCGCCCATCACATCAGTGCGCCTTTGTCAGGTGTTTAAATCCAGTCAATATAGAACTTGGATTAGCTCGGACTGCTCGGATTAGAAAGCTGCAAGGGATACCATCTATCCATTTTGCTTTTCCTGTTTGGGGGTCATGGGGAACGTGGAGATACAGACGAGCATTCACACCCACCACGTTCACTCCTAAAGTCTTCAACTTATAGAAAACATGCAAACTCCACACATAAAAAGTGGGGCCAACAAAGATTCCAAGACAGGACCTTGACCCCGTGGGACAATGCATTGCGTAAGTGAACTGTGTTAAAAAGTGGTACAAGTGAGAAGGTGAACGCACCTTGAGCCGTCATTTAGTATATAGTTTGAGATTAAACAATCTCGTTTATGCCTTTCATGACATTCATGGCTAAGTGCCTCCATAAAGTCTCTTCTTCACGGTTTTGCCCCTCCCAGTTTAAGACCAAAACGTAACCCTTGAACGTTCCTGCAGAGCAACATTGCCCCCTGCAGCCGACACAAGGAACTACACCTTCAGGCAGGAGCAATGAAACGGAGGTGATGAAGGACATCGATCAGATTTGTTTCCCCTGATCAGTATCATACATTTTGAGATGGCGACCACTGATTAGTGATGGCCCATACTTTTTTTCATTCCATATCAATAAGTTACTTTTCTGGGGGGGCATTTTTCCTGCTACCGGTAAAAAAAAATTAAATCCCAACAAAAGACGTGACAAATAGGCGAGGCGAGTTTATTTAAAGAGCCGAATTTAAACACGAGGTAGTTCTTCACAGAAAAGTGTTTTACGTAAAATCGGAGAGGGAAGTCTGGGCTTCCCTGTTTAGGCCGCGACCCGACCTCGGATAAACGGTAGAAGATGGATTTTTCAAAACACGTTAGACGTAACAAATTACAATGCTTTAGTTTAATACAATGTAACCTAAATAATTTAATTGCTGCCATCAAACGGACAAAGATGCCCTCTTCTTTTCATATGTTTTCATCAACGTCAGTCCTGATCATAAAGGTTACAATTCCAAAATCAATCAAATGTCTGGTATTTATGATCAAAACTGAAGCTGATTCAAAGATTTATGGAGTCAAAAAAGTAGGTCACACAGTGTAAAAAGAGAATGCTATATAATTGGTGCTTGGTGATTCATCGTGATTAATTTATTTGAAAACTGTGATTAATTTAATTAAACCTTGTAATTCCCCCCCCCCCCCCCCCCCCCAATGAGGAGAAGCGGTATAGAAAATGGATGGATGGATGGATGTGACAGCCCTGCAAAAATTACGTTTAAATATTTCATCTTTTTTCTTACAGTTTGCATTTTTTCAAGTCATACTTTTTCATTTGGAAATAGACATTTTTAAATCTATTTTTGATCTTCCTCCTTGATCCATACACATATTAGTTTTGTGGTTTGCATTCCTCCTCTGAAATACAATATTTCAACAACAATGTCAGTGAGTGTATTTTTGTTGCAAAACACGGCATGCATGTGTTTGAAAAGCTATTAAAAAGAAAAAATGGATTTCCTTACCTCTATAAAAGTGGGCGATCCCATCCGGGGACAATGTGGGTCCCAGGATGAGACCAGTTGAGAACCCCTGCATTGAAGGATCTTTATTTCCACCTTCTTTTCCTTGAATAAATTGAGATTTGATTTATTTTCCTATTTTATGCTTGCTTGTGTCTTTCTTATGAATGTTATTATTAGCATATTTATTCACTAGACCTGCGCAAAGTAACGCAACCGTGCACCTTTTGCTATACAAACCTTCACCACTAGATGTCGCCACAAAACCACGATTGCAGTGGACGCGCTTGACTTAGTGCTAATTAATTTAATTGAGATCCCAAATGGAAGCTGTCATGACTGCCTATATGTCAGTGTATACACACCTTAAACAAGGTCTCACACACACACACACACCTTCCACCCACACACTCCTCCATAAATACATTTCCACTGGAAATCACGCAGCAAATAAATCACCATGGTTACTGTAATGTAATCATCACAGCGGTTAGAGGGGGCCTGCACGGCCGCTTACAAATCCACAATGACAGCGAAACGGTGCCACGTGCAATGTATTTACCAGCAGAGGAAACGTCTGACAAGGGCAACACTCTCGTATTCGTTCCAACATCTGAGGTTGCATGCAATCCACCTGAACTGCTTGAAGAGCCATGTCTGCCCTACACCTCAAAGCAAGACGAAGTTTAAAATATGCATAAGACTACAGCGTTTAAATATAAAATTGTCGTAGACAGACACAAGTAGGCCACAAATGAACTGTTGAATAAACCTCAGACTCTTTCAGTTCACTGCGTTTCTATCCTTGCTTTTCACTTCACTGTCCCCTTTGGTGTTTGGCTGCTTGTAAACACGTAGCATCCAATTATCACCCAATTCTCTGTTTTACCTTTTCAGTCAACTTGACTCCAACTCATTACCAACCAGCGTCAATCGATCTCACATACATCAAATTATACCTCATTTTCCAGTCAAAAAAAGCAGATCAAAAGGATCAGGTGGGTATCACAGGAGGGGATAGCCTATCTACCTATCAGGAAGAAACGGGCTATCTGTCGGAAAACAGGCTTCAGCTTGAGCAGCCGGTTTCCACTTGGTCCTACAGTGCTTGACCGGTCTCCAGATTTAGCGTAGCCTTATTTTCGGACGGTAAAAACTGCAGGGGACCAGGACTGCCTTTTGAATAAGTGCAGGGGACATGCCCCCCCGATCTACGTTCCTACCCTCACCTATCGTCATGAGCTTTGGGTAGTGACCGAAAGGACAAGATCGCGAAATGGGTTTTCTTCGTAGGGTCGCTGGGCTCTCCCTTAGAGATAAGGTGAGAAGCACCGTCATCTGGGAGAGACTGCTGATGAGGTGACTTGGGCATCTGGTCAGGATGCCTCCCGGACGGCTCCCTGGGGAGGTGTTCAGGGCACGTCCGACCGGTAGAAGGCCTCGGGGAAGACCCAGGACACGTTGGAGAGAATATGTCTCCCAACTGGCCTGGGAACGCCTCGGGAGGAGCTGGACAATGTGGCCTGGCAGAGGAAAGTCTGCTTAGGCTAATCGATCTCGGATAAGTGGTAGAAGATGGATGGAGTGTCTCTCTTCCCTCTCTCGGCTGTCTGCACCGCCCATTGTTTGCTGCGTCCTGATTGGCTGTAGACCATTCTCAATCAAACTCCTTCGTGCCGTCCAGTGTTTCCTGTGTCATTGCTAGCTTGTAAAAGAATCATCAATTCGAAGGAGGAGGACTGCAACAGGAGTGGAATACACGTGAGTGACTGCATAATTTCTTGTGTCCGACCCGTAGGCTGATCATTCAAATTCAAACGAAGGTTTGAAGTTTTTTTGAGAGCGTTTAAACAAGAGAGAAATGTGAGAAAATGTTATGGTCTGACTGAGAAAAGTGTATAACGTGTATGGCGAGGCGTTTTACTGCCTTAAAACATATACAATCATTGTAACAAAAGGAAGTTGGCTACTTTACAGACTTTTTATGGGCTATTTTGGGAACCTATCCCCCGCAATAAACGAGGGAACATTTTATTATTATTAGATATTACACTAAAAAGCTTTCCCCGTCTAAAACAAAGCTTGTATAGCTTTTAGTACAATATACTGACCTGGAGTTAATGCACACTTCATCACATCCTTTGTTTTTTCTCTATGCTATATTGATATTTTGACTTCTTTATTTGACAATTTTATTTGTTGAAGTATTACCCGACGGTAGATTGCAATTACATTTTTATGCTTCCTTTTCAAAATCATTTTATAACAATAATAAATAATAAAGAGAGAATTCTGGGAGGGGAAAAAAAGTTGTTCCCTTTACGCACAAAACTGGACAGAAACCGTAGCCCGAATACTGAGCGCAATAAAAATAAGCTAATCAATGTAATTAACATCATTAATATTAATATATTACACTTGTGCATCTCACTTTTGAACATTCCTAATTGTCATTAATTAATTGTCATTAATAGTCAAACACTAAAACATTAAAACATGCTATCCCTCAACTTTGAAGACACTGAAGTCTTCCCGCTTCGAGGTCACATGACCTCCGATGTACATTCTTCTTCTTTCAGGGAGCGTTTGGAAGTGCCCTTCCAACCTGCAGCCTTGCAGCAGAGCCATCAATATTTCAAGCAGATGGGTGGCTGAGAGATAGAAACGCCTGGTAGCCTCTGCAATGATAAAACGCAATGCAATGCAAACACCGGCAATGTTACAGCTCGCCGACGTGCAAAGTACTTTACTACACGCTTTGAGTTTGCTGTGTTTGTCTTTGCAGGGGTGTGTGACAGAAAGCGAGCGAGCGAGAGAGAAACAAAGAAAACATCATAAGCTGACTTCTCACCGATCCCGAGTGTATTATCGAATATTCCAAATAAGTATCACTCCTGTGGAGAAGTGGCTGCCAAGCCGGGATCAGAGGTTGGGCTGTGATGACGGCAGGTTAAGACATCAGGGAATCCGGCCTTGCATCGGCCTGGAGCTCATGAATAATACACATTCCTATACTGTATTTGGAAGCACTTTGCACCGTAGTGGGGGATCTGATGAAAGAACATTGATTTTCTTTTTTTTTTTGTCAAGCAATTTCAGAGAACAAGTCGTTTGAAGTTCAGTTAAAAAAAGAAAAAGAAAAAGAAAAATGGGATATTTATAGCAAAGATTCCCGGCTGTGTGCAGTCATCACTGTTTGGTTTTACTGCAACCTTGACAAGCCAAGAGACACGTTGTCATGGTAATGTACTCTTTCTCTTCACATGCCTATACTCTGGAAGAGACAGCATTTAGTTGTGTTTACTTAGGACAAGAATTTCATTTTTTTTTTTTACATTGATGAAAGCCGTTGCCTTGCTATAGATAGTCTGGGCAGTAGGCAAGCATAATTCTAACAAATACTTCATGCACAACACATGGCTTTAGAAGTATTCTGTCAAAAGTTTGATTAAGGACTCTGGGAGCGGCAAAACAATTTACCACAGATGATTGATGAAGACAAGTCTGTTGTCGGGGACATATGAGACTGTCTGAGAATGGATGTTGTGTGTTCCGAATGCGCCTGTCCACCGCAGCGTGCACACATTGGGATCGGCTTATTCCATGTTTGCAGTAGAAGGGATTGTGTGCAGTCCGCTGCTCATCAAAGGTACGGTCAGCTAAATTCTCAGGTGATCACCCGACAGTCCATCAAATGCACACACACACACACACACACACACACACACACACACACACAGAGCTTTCAGTCTGCAGTAAGCTCCTTCCATTAAACATTTGCTGCAATAAGCATTTGGGTTAAAAGCTTTCATAATCAGGTATACACTCTCAATTGGTGAGGTCCAAGATCAATATTATCCTTGACATAAAAGCCCATCGTGTGTGTGTGTGTGCGTGTGTGTGTGTAGCTGGGGCGTAGTGCAGTCAGAGCCCTGGCCCTTTTTGTGTGCACATGTTCATATATTTGCATGTCTGAGTGTCTCCAACTGCTTCCCACTGCCATACCTCATCAAGGGGGATACTTTCCTGCTCATTACCCACAAGAAGACCCCCGAGGTCCACTTAACACAGTGGTACAATTGTGTACCACTTGTGTTTGAAATATATATTTTGTTATATGCCTTTTGTGTCTGGCATCTAACAAGTCATTTGTGTCTTTTGGTTTGTAATTACATTGTGTTTTGGGATTGATGTCATTAAAATGAGGTTGTTATTATTCTGTACACCAGTGGTCATCAACCTCTTTGAGACCAAGATCACTGAGATATATATTTAAATTATAGATGTATTTGTAGATTTATTTTGCATTAAGTAAAGTAAAAAGTGATACATATTTAAAGCTTTGTTTTTAAATACAGAGCTTTTGTGTTATTATTGGGTGCTGGCGTCAACATTTCAGCTTTTTCTCATTGTGTCTTTTGCTCTGTTTTTACCATTTTTGCTCTTTTATACATTATATTTGTTTCTTCATCTGTTTTTTTTAAATATTTGTTTCCACTGTGATTCAATGATTTATGTCGAGCCCACGTCAGGGGCTCGATGTGCAGACTAATGCTGAACACAGCCCTAACGAGCCTCAGCTTGACGATTTTTTTGGAGGTGCATGTCTATGGAGGCAATGTCTCAAAGATCGATGGGTCGTGAGCCCTGCTGTGCACTGTACTCCCCGAACTGTGCAGGTGATGAGGCGTTCAAGCACACTGTGTAACTGTAGTCAGGCTATTTTTAATTTTTAAGGCTTTAGTGTATCAACTAATTGCTTTTCCTACACGTGGAAGTAAATACAGAAATGTTGATAGCTTTGCAGCAGGAAAAGTATCATGCAAGCCCCCAGGTTTGCTTCCGTGTGTGGGTGTATAGAGAATGCTGGAGAAGTATAGTATACCAGGATTTTTTATTGTATTTTTTTTTTACAAAAACCACCCCTGTGTTCAGATCAATACATTCGGCCTTGGGAGTTGAGCTCAACGTGCGTGAGCTGCTATCTGTAATAACATAATGTTTTTATTTTCATGTTTCATTAAACATTAGTTAGGTTTTACTTTTCATGTTTGCTCTTCATCATGCATTAATGAGCTGAACCTATAAATCCCTGCTTGTCCAATCTGTCAAAGCATCATCACACAATAACCGTATCAGAGAGATATGTTTCTCATATTTGGATGATCCACATTATGTTGCTAACCTAATAAAATGCTGGCTGACCTACCGTAATAACTAATGACTATTTCAAATGTGACAATGTCAACAGTGCAATGTGGCGCGTCATGTATACTGTATATGTATATATCAACTCTCTCATTGTTCACTACCACAACACAGGAAATAGCTAAGCAACAAGAGATGTTGCTGCTCACTCTCAGGAAAACGCTGCCCCCTAGCGCTTTGGTAGAAAATTGCAAGTCACAAGCTCAGCCATCAGGCCAAATCACATGCAAATGCCACTAGAAAACAAAATTGTAATTATTTCCCATATTTGAAGGGTTTTCCAAAAAGTAACGCATTAATTACTTTCCCTCGTAACTAAATACATTTATCAATGAGTAATTATGTTACTAATTCAATTACTTTTTTGCCAAACACTGCTGATAATTAACATGATCGCAGTTGGAAAAGCAGGTGTATTATAGATGTATTAAATTATGTGTCTGGTGAGTTTGCAATCTGTGGCTTACATTATGTTTTCTCATGACATTTTGTTTTAAACTGTGTTGTTTTTTTTTTACTGTATCTAATATGCAATGTTGTCTTCATGTCCTGCGAGGCTACTTTGATAGGCAGACAGTGACTTGCTCAGAAATCATCAGCCACATCTTATTCCTCAGGGAGATTCAATGTTGTTTCCTTGGCAACAAGCACCCCCTCCCTTTACCCTTGCTTCTGCTGGGCTGTTCCATGATTGCTGTGGGGTGTGAGTATGTCTTTCCTCGCTTGTAAGTTGCTTTACTGCAACTCCAGAAACACATGTGTAAATTAGCCCGTTTCTAAATACATAGTAGTCAAAGTATATATTGATACGTGTTTAACTATTGATTACTATTGTGTTATTACAGTTTTGACGCGTGCAACACCACCCCCTCTTGCGCGGCGCATTTACACGCGTCCATGAACTGTCAAAATCGCTTGTTGCTTCCTCCCAAGCCTTAAAAGTAGTTAGCAAGCTAACGAGTAGCGAGTAACAGCTAGTCCACCAGTCACTCGCTCAAACACTATTCGAAATTCAACAAAAGTTACCTGCCGTAAAGTAGTGGGATGTCGCAGATTGCTCATCTTTGCTGGATGTCTCTTGGCGGGCCGCGGCTTTCGCTCCTCCGACCGACCGAGTAGCGCTGTCACGCGCAGCTGGATCTGACAGGTTCGCCATCAGGTAAGTGAGCAGCAAGTTAGCTTAGCTGTTAGCATATTTTGCTGTACTGCTCTAAATACCCGTGTTACTTCATGGACTGTCAGACATATTATACTCAAATCTCATGTTTGGCCCTTTCCGCTGCTATAAGGTAATGGCAACAAGTGAAAGCACAGATGTAATGAGCTCGTGTGACGCCGCGCTGGTCCCCCTGGACTCTAATTCACTTTAGTTTAAACTGTATAAACTAATTGGCAATATCGAGCAATGGCGTTGTGCATGACACAGTTCATAATGAAAACATCTTCCGCGGAATGTAATGACACCTTCACTTAATTCCTGCTAAGAGCAAAAATAAAGCGCTCTAATGAGTCACAAGTAGAGCCACACGGTTGGCTGTGCAGAACTGAAACGCCTTGCTTAAAATGTCAGGATGGTTCCTCTTCAATAGTAATAGTAATCCGCTATGTACTGTGCTGTTTTGGGAGTGACTGTCAAAAAAGAGGAGCACATACAGGCCGGCAAGGCTGAGTCAGTGCGTTCACACTTGACAGACAAGAGAGTCCGTTGGCCTTGCAAATATTTTCATTTTTGGTCCGGGCCCGAGTACCGGACTACAAGTAACATATAGACAATAAAGTAGTCTGTTTTCATCATTATTCTCTTACATCACGTGGACTGTTGTGCGACAGAATGGTTACAAGCGGAAGGAAACACAACTTAATGCTGCATGATATTTGATTACGTCTAATAATAGACAAGACAGCTGCCCTTTTATTGATCTTTCTTTAGTGCCCTAATTCTGAGCTTGCCGTGTTTACCCATTCATTTGTTAGTTCCTCCACATCATAACCGAGGGCATTTTCACCCACATCAATCTTCATTTGATGTAATCAGCCATTGTTTAAGAATAACGCTTTTCTATTTTGGAAATGAAATCGCTGCAGGCCACAGAAATCCTAAATCTAGTAATGTGTGAGTGAGCCAGACTGGGTCGGGGTCAAACAGGACAGCCGTGATAGGCGGGGAGGGGATACTGTGAGGGAAGGAAGTGGCTCAGCTTGTTTGTCTGCGAGGCTTTTGTTTGTTTTCCTGCTGGAAAAATCTGTTTAGGAGGGACACGGTCATAAGCTGCAATTGTTATATGAGTAATGAGATCATTGAGGTGTGTTGTCAAATGAAAGAAATTGATGCTGCACGATTGACGTCGGTCCAATCAAATGCAAATAGTAGCTTTCCGTTTTTCAATTGCTCCTTAAAGGAATACTGCACTTTTGCCCATCATCCACAATCCTCATGTGAAACATGACCACGCATGTCTTTCCCTTTTCTGTGTGTTCTAAAGAGAGAAAAACAGCTAGCATGTGGGAGCTGACAATGCACCTATTTCAACTATAAATCCCCAAAAAAACCTCCAAAAACGGCAAGTATGTTCTACTATTTACATAACTGTAATAACTCTATACAAACCAAGCTAGAGGGACATAGTTATTGTAGCAGACAACAAGAAGAACTATTTTTCTGGCGTAGTGACGCAGCGCCTCACGGCACTACCGAGACCCATTCCAAAACAATTTGATCGAAGAGAACAACGTCACATACTTACTCATGACATACTTACTCGTGGTGCAACGAAACGAAAACACAACACATCAACGCATCACATAAATCAACTGCTACAACTACGTGGGTGATAAACAACAGCAAAGTGGGAAACATAACACGTAACTTAAGCTGTTATTTACAAGTGCCGCAAGGTATGCCGGGTAGTCCAGCGGCAACAACAACATGAGCTATGAACAGTAAAACGTTGATATCAACAGTGTGTTATAACGTCCCTCCTCGTTTACTTGCTTGACGACCCCCCCCAACGTATTTTGCAATCAAGCAAAAATGTGACAAACACAGCAAAATGTTGGAAGAGAGAGTACCACAAGCTACCCAGCATGCCTTGCGGCAGGACTATATGGGTGTAATTTTGGCATAGGTATTTTGCGAAGATTTATTTATTTATTTGTATGCCCAGATGGTGCAATGGGCAGGTTACGTTGTGCGCCACTTGCGTGTTGACGTGTTGTGGTGTTTGGATCATCTTTTTGTACAATCTGACTATTTCCTGCTCCAATAGCACTGCAAGTCACGTTTCCGCATACAGCTTCGATGTTAAAGATTTTAAAATAGGTATTTGGAAACGCCTGATGGGCCAGATTAAGACGCTTGGCAGGCCTGATGTGGCCAAGTATCAGAATCAACATCATGGTGACTTACTCAATGTACAGTTGTCCGTCTGGTCCAGCCGTCTTGGGGCGTCATTTCCAGTTCATTTTGGGGAGGTGGAAATAATTTGCTATCACGGAAGGGTTTGTTAGCAGGAACGATTCCTTGTTCGTTGTGATGCAGTCTCTTGGATCATTGTCCTCCTCTCCATACACACGAGCCTGTCCATTGATGGTAAGACTGTATGCCACCCAGTGCAGCAGAAACACTCCGTTTCTGTCGGCATGGCTTGGGAAGCTCCACATTTATACCACCAAGTCATGCCGGTGGTGACCTCCATTCACTCTCTCTTCTTGCGGGCTGTAGCTTGTCCTCCGTTTATTCAGGCTCAAAAAGATGAGGTTCTGGATCCTCATCCTCACTAGTCGTCGGCGGCTCTCACTGAGTCTGCCATGATTAGCAGTTGCAAACAGACACGCGCTTTTGATGCTGCTACCGATGGCGGATGTATCGTTTGTGCCTGTTGCTGCACGGTCACAGCATGGATATAAAACGCCAAAACATTGTTGTAAGTTTTTTAGTGTTTTTTTATGGTCGAAATAAGTGTGTCCCATGACGTGCATTGTTAGAGCCCTCATGCTAACTGTTTTTCTCTCTTTAGAATGCACAAATAAGCGAAATATGGGTGCTCGTGTTTCACATAAGGATTGTGGATGATGGGCAAAATAAAAAAAAGAAAAAAAGTGTGGTTTTCCCCTAAATGCTACACATGCTAAAGCACCAATGCTGTGACCTCGGAAACAGCGAGCATACAGCACTTCTACGACGATCACTGAGGGTGCAAAAATCAATTTCTGGTACTACGTCCCGGAAGGTAGAGGCTTGGGGTCCCAGACGTTGACAGGAGCTGTAAAATCTCGCCTCCCCCATGTGTCACGTAATAGCAGAGGGCTAGACTATGTCTTCTCACAAGATGACGTCAGGCAGTATAGAGTGTCATTGCGAGACTGTTTATCAGGTTTGCTTATCACAGAACCGTGAAGCATGTTTAGCCCACAGATATCAACGAAACACCCAGGCTGCCGCGTCATTCACAGCCTTTGTTTTAGGCAGACAGAGCGAGAGGCACAGACGGTACAGCTGTTCGATTGAATCTGGATCTCTGACTCATCACTTCTGTGGCGCCCAGGTTCACCGCTCACATGATGCCAACCAGCATGTCATCAGCTGGATGGAAGGGCGGAGGGGGGGTGATGGGAGGATTGGTTGGACAGCCCCGCCGCCAGTAACAGAAACGTTCTCTATACTGTGATTATAGTCCATCAAACTGGGTAACGTGATTACAATTCTGCGTGAAAGAGAGCTTAGAGGGTGGAAGGAAGAGGGATGTGAATGATTGGAGTGTCTGTCTGGATGATGAAGGGAGGAGGTGCGGTGCTCTTGTTTCCTGGGGGGATGGTGTGACATATCAATAGAACGCAGACAGATAGGAAGGACGGATAGGATCATCCACTTACAGTGAAGACGTGGAGAGTTTCTACCCATATATCCTTGACATCAAGCAGCGTTGCATAAAAGGTCAAAACTGAGGTGAAAGTGACTGACCTAACAGTTTGGCAGGGCAGAACATTTGGGAAACACCTTGACAGGTTAGCATTCAGAGGATGTTACTGTAAGTGCAGTGTTCACCCCATCCCCTGCACTGTTCCAATAGGGAAGCACAGGCAGCATTGATATATAGCTGCTGTTCTCCCATTGGCTGGAGCTGTGATGGGGCAGGCCCTTATCACAGGCTGGTGGGCAGGAAGGGGCTGGCTTTACGTGCGTGTGTAGGCGGGGGGCTAGCTGGAAATGTTTCAGCCACATAGTTGGAGTCGGCACACTTCTGCTTCCTGCTTGCGCGTCCGGCTGCCTGCACGCCCGCCTGCCTGCCCGCCCGCCCGCCTGCCTGCCTACCTCACTTGCTGGCTTGCTTGCTGCGTGGCTGAGAGTGAGAGAGACATTGAGAGAGGATCCGTCTCGGCGTGGACCTCTGGTTGCGGCACTGGGCAGCGTGCGGGGAATGACAACAGTTCACATGCTCGTTAACTCCAGTTGCTGAGGCAGACAACCGTGCTGTATCTGGAAGCACAGTGCCACGCAAGGTGCCTCTTATGTCGGGGACAGCAAACGTGCGAGCTCGGGGACCCGCTGAAACAAGGTGGGAAAGAAACATCATTTTTCAAATAGCCTGCTGCATTGTGCTGCATTCCAGACTGGGTCATAGGAGAGGGATCTGTGTGAGGGTGAAAATGAGTGAATGTGGAGAACCTCCCAGTTAGGACCATTATTGCAGTTTCCAGTGCTGTAATGGTCTCACTGCACCCACTCCTGAGAGGGAGTGAGGCATTATCACAGCAGTGGACTCACTCCCCCAACAGTGCAAATGTCAGCAGCCACATGAGTTACATATTTTTCACTTCAGCATGTAGGCCATGTCGCTGCCTGTTACAGGTTCTAAAGTTTGCTTGTATGGCCTGACTTGAAAGTGTTCACCGACATGTAAGCTTTGTTTGTGCAAATGAGGAAATTCTGGTGTCTAACAGCCGCAAATGAGCGGCGACTTTTAAAATAAAACACGCACTTTGATCATGAATCATGCCATATCTCCATATTGACATAACTGCTAACAGGCGAGGGTGGTGTCGCACATCTGGCGCTAAATCAGGCAAAAGTAGGTGCTTTTGTAAAATTGAACATCAGTGTTGCCCTTCCTGTCAACAAAATAGTGGGACGGTTTGTAGAAGCAGGCTTTATGAACATTTTGGTGACCATGTTGGAAAGATTTTGAGGTGGGTGTTTTTTTTAGACAATATGAAAGAGAGTTTGCTGAGTCATTCAGCACCCATGCGCTTTGAGGGCACCGGACCTTTTTTTAAGGTGATTTGTCTCATTTGATTTGATTCTTGTAATGAGCAACATTTAACAGAAGCCGGTGTTGTCTTGCAGTGAGAAAACAGTACCTACAACGGCACACCTCTGCTAAGGTCAGCAAATCTGAATTTGTATCAGCACCAAATTGTGCACATTCATAACCTCCTCCTGTTTTTGTCTGAATTTTGTCACGAAGATTCATGTGTCATTTACTGAGAAATTCCGAGTCTGTCAAAAAGTAAATCACAATGCGACAGGGCAGACGAGAACTCCCGTAGGTACTGTGCCGTGCACAGAAGAACAATTACATAAATCAAATGTCACCTAGTTCTGCGTATAGAAAGATAAACATGATGGAAAGAGTTAAGTAATCTCACCTAACAAGGCGGAGAAAGACCTGGCCCATATCATGAACAAGGCCATTCGGGTCACGAGCTAAGGCTATTATGATGTGCAGCACACCAATCTGCTGACTCTGTGAAATGCTTCTTGTTTTGCGTCCGAATGTTAGCTTAGTCCTGGTGGAGTCTCACTCGCTCGTCCTTACCGCTAATGGTGCTTATTATTCAACTCCAGGAACCCAGGTTTATGTCAAATACAATTTCATAAGCACTGTATTACATCCAAGCAATAGACCCGCTCTGTTTCTCCCCGGGAGGAGGAAACATTGAAAGCAACATTTTTCACACAAACAAGCCACTGATGTCACCTGGAAAGCTAGGTTAGGCTTGCTAGAAACAAAGGGACATTTTAGAAACCCTGTGTTACAAGGCACCTTCATTTTCCATTACACACAGGAAATGGAACATTTTCCTATTTCTCCCCGACAATGCGGTCTACTCTTCACAGCCATGAGTAACATTGAGCACGTGTTCCTCTTGGCCATGCAAATGGCTCCATCGCAGTGGTTTTCCAGCATAAAATGGCAACAAGTGGAAATGCAGCCTCAAGGCTAGCTTCTCATGAGCTTTTTTTTCACAGTAATTTAATGTAATTGTGCAGGTCACACCTGGCCTCAGCCATAGCAAACATCACAACGCTCACAACCGGCAAAAGCAGCTAAGATAAACTGCATCACACGCCATAGAGTGCACAGGTACCATACAGGTAACATACACGGTATTCAGAGGTCAAGCCAATGACTTTCACTCGAGACGCCCCAGTCCCGCTGACTCTCATACAATTAAGCAGACTAGTAAGATAATGCCCTTGCCAGCTGGCTTTAGTAAGCGTCAGTAATCCATAATGTCCAGTACTGTGGTGCTTTTCTTTACATCTCCATCCTGTTTCACAGGTCACCCTGTCTATCAACTTTGCTGATGACACAGAGGGGAGGGGGATGCATGCTGATGCTAAGCATAAAATACTCAAGAGTAGTTTTGGCTTTGAAAAGTAGCCGTATACAGGTAAAAGCCTTGATTTTAATGCATCCCATATAACTGAATATTGACCCACCCAATACAAGTACGCATCTCACAGCATTGCATTCCCCACATGAGCGTGTTAATCTCTGCGATCAAAACAGGGTGTTGGACCATCTGTCCTTTCCTACCTTTATTGTTGCTTAGTGCCTGAAGAACGCCGGCTAAGCTCCGCATAAACTAAGACAGGCCGCACGAGCACAAGCTAAGCTAGGCTAAGCCAAGAGAAGTTGATACGATCCGAGGCCCCGGACCAGACTCTTCAGACTAAACCAAAGCTGTGCACAGTGGAGCGGTCCAAGGCAGTTTTGTTTTGCCAATCGTGCAAGGTTTCCATCTCGAATGACAGTTTTTTTTCCCCCTTTTATGATCCTCAAAGTTCTCCCTCAAACAAATGAAAAATGCGTGGTGGCTGTGGTTCAAGACCACAACTCTGTCATTTTAGGAATTATCACCCTGAGAGAGAGAAGAGAAAAGGCACTTTTCTCTCTTCATACATTTTCACAAAGTAGGTGAGCTTGATCACAGACTTCTTATGACTTCTAAAAATAAGATGGGTTTAATTGTTAAAGGTCAGATCTGGCTTGATTTCCACCTGACTGTCTCTTCCAAAGTGATTGGCCCCCTCCGTGGGGAAATGGTGTGAAATTAAATCCTGCTGTGGAGAGTGGAGCCACTGTTCTTGACAGATTTGGCCGACAAGCTTCTGGACTCGCCAGCCATGACAACAACTAAAGTGGGACAGGGCTTTGCTAGACAAAGATCCGGATTCAAGAAGATCGGAGCAGTGTAGGGTTGTTGGGCAATTTCAAGAGTAAATCAAGTAAATTAATGACTTAAAGTAGATACAGTAATTTCCAATGTATAAGCCGCTCAGACTTTGAACCCTGCGTTTTAGAGTGATGCAGCTAATTTGTGGTCACGCTCTGGTCTCGCGGCATCTTGTGTGCTTCGGAGCACTCATTTTGTGCTTCGTACACGCGCTCCCATCATGGAGGACGCGTGTAGAGGTGTACGTGATGCAGCTTTCAGGTTTGAGTGGCGCTTTGGTGGTTTTAGTTCCCAGGAGGAGGATGAGGACAGCGATGAATGACTTTTCTGGCAGGCTACTGTTACTAGACGTTTTACACGCACTGTTTGGAAAAAGGCTGTTTTTAAATTGAATGGGTGCGGCTTATAGTCCGGAATGTACGGTATACAGTAGGCCTATCATGATAACAAATTTTGCTAGATGATAATTGTCCCACAAATGATTGCGGATAAGCAATATTATTCTCAATATTAGAGACCATTTTTTAATTCATGTAATGATAATTTATGGCATCATTTTTGTAAAGCCTGCAACTTTAATTTATCAAAAGAGTATTTGATGTTGTAATTGGAATGTCAAGAGCGTTTACATGGAATAAATTAAACAAAAAAAAAACGACCAAATAAATTCAACAAACAAAAAACGTCTCAGTCTCTTTTAGCAAAAATTGCACTTGAATAAAAATCACCATCAATCAAAGTAGTTGTGATTTTGAATCAGTGTCATTTTTGTTATTGTCTGAATATTGACCAAAAACACAGAGAAAAACCATGGAAATACTCACATGTGTGTCAATGCAGACATCAGCTCATTTGCTCATTTACACCCTTCCTTGATTCACTTTTCACAACATTGTGTGCGGAATACGCTGTTTGGGTTTAATGAGGTGTAGCGTTTTCTCTGAGTTTGGTCAAAGTACATGTTTTGGATGCAGAAAAATGCGTTTGCGCAATGAGGTCTTAGACGTGGCGAATCACGGCAGCTGAAATGTAAGTTCCACCGTTTTGTATGATTTATTTAATTTTCCCTAATATTTTTTGAAGCTGTGGTGGTGGGCTGCATGGGAAGGCCGCTGTGTCGTGCCGCTGCTGCGTCTGCATAAAAAAAAAAACAAGTTTTTAATGACTTATTTATTTAAGTTTTTTCCACAACTAGCAGAACATGAACCGAGAACATTGCAAAGCTGTTAATTTAATGGCAAAGTTGCTGAGAGC
The DNA here is from genome assembly GCF_027744805.1 of Dunckerocampus dactyliophorus. NCBI lineage: Eukaryota > Metazoa > Chordata > Actinopteri > Syngnathiformes > Syngnathidae > Dunckerocampus > Dunckerocampus dactyliophorus. The sequence goes on along the minus strand of NC_072819.1, from coordinate 49,197,905 downwards.
ACTGCCAACATTTAAATTGTGCTTTATTTGCAATTGTGCTCATTTGTCATTAAATACAGGCGTCATGTTTGAATAGAACACTTATAAAAATGCTAAGAGGCGAAGCAAATATTCTTTGGTGAACTACTCAACTCCTCTAAGCTACTGCTAGCAGAGGAGCTACCTGGTGGAGACCCCTGTGATAGCGTCACTGTCTAAAGCTGTACACACAACGTGTTTCGGTTGCACAACTTTGACACACAACTAGTATTTTGAAGACAAGCCATAAGTATTATAATCATGACAAGAGAGCAAGATTGTTAAATGACACTTTAAAAAAGTAAGTCGACAAAAACGAGCTAGCTAGATGCCACCAGACAGGCATGTAAACAAAAATGGCAGAAAGTGGAATGAGATTGAAACGTGAGCGATCACACACGCTGGCATAGATAGGCTGAGCCTGTGATAGGCTGTGATAGGCGTAGATAGGCTGAGCCTCCCGACAATACGTCAACACAAGGCGTGTCGCGTATCTGGTCACATGCGCAAGTGCCAGCAAGGCAATTCCGGTGCATGCTTTTGAAAATAAATCAAAAGAAAGCGCAGTGTAACATTTTTACGACATATTTATTTTATTTTGTAGTGGCGCACCGCCACGATCAATTATATGTAGCGGAAACCCGGGTCTTTGTTACAAACTTTTCCATGCCACAAAGTCTAGTGAGTGCACACAGAGTGCTGCTGCTACGTGTGCACTCGCTAGCAGCCCATCCTCTGCCCACGGGGACAAAGGGACTGAATGACTGACAGGAGGGTTCACTCATGCTGTTCCCTCCACTATAGAACCAACGGGCCCAGGTGTTGAGACAGATGTAGGGTCCTATGATTTCCGCAGAATCGTGGAATTGGCCAATAAAAACGAGATTTACTGTTGTATATGTCATTGTCAGGAGAAGGATTGTTTGATTGGTGAAGTATTTCCCAGGCGGACTGCTCAATTGTGGCGGCATCTCATCACAAACACTAACCCACCCCCTCCCCAAGTAAATGTTGAAATGGCGACCTGAAACACAGACGAAGATTGGAGGAAACTTCCCTTACGGAGCATGAATGGAAGCTAGCAGTGTTAGCTTAGTTTAGCAGAGCATTCTGATGCTGCTGTGTGTGTGCGACTCAGGCTGGAAGAGTACATGAGCTTTAATGTGAGCGAGCATTTTACAATGCCTGCTAACGACATGCAAGTTCTGAGTGAAAAAAGACGAGAGGCACGTTTATTCTTGCACCCAGCTCGTCTTACCCGTAAACACACATTCTCAACACACACAAAACACAAACACAATTAGAAAAGTTAGCCACACTACATCTGTTTCTGAAATAGTGGGCAAAATTGGCTAATAATGTATTGCATCAATAAATTTAAGGATTTTTGTATTTTATTAGCGGACATTTTATTTACTGTCACAAAAGTACGCACTCGATGCAGGTAAAATAAGTGTAAAATGTAAAAAACGGAATTCTAAAAAACATGGAAACATGGAAACATGGAAAAATAAAAATATAAAAAGAAAACGGATTTCATTGGGCCCTGCAGATGCACAGAGTGACTCCTGGTTAGTGGACAGAGATGTGAAAGACAAGCATGCACGCACATGCCAATAAATAGAGGCCGGCACAATTATTGAGTTTGTTTTTATTTATCGTACAGTTGATTGATTCACTGATTATCGTGACAGATGTAGCATACAGTATTTGCTGTTTAGGGCCAAAACTGCAAACTGTATTTTTGAGTTCCCCCACTAAAGATGAATGTAGACTAAAGATGTGAACAGTAGCTAACAAGACTCTGCCAACTGAATTTCCTCAGGTCCTGTCAGATGTGTATTCTCCCTAAAAAGAATTTGAAAAAGGATTTCCTTCACCGTGTTATTGAGATTACAAGTCTCTACAAGCTTAGTTGATACCAGTTTCTGTATTCAAACGCTTGTCTTTTTCTCTTCTTTCTCCTCCCAGGGGCCACCATAGTCATATTTGTAACAATTTTTACAGCACAAACATATGCATGCTGAATAAGAGGTTGCAACGTTTGTCTGCTGTGAACTTGCGATTCGAATGTTTTTAAGGGGTCTATTTTAGCCAAATCTTTAGGTTTTCACAGCCTTTCTGTAAAAAGGGGCTGTGTGGTATCCCCTGCCTTTGTTTCTCTGTTCCCTCTTTAGACAGAAACATTTCCAGATGTGCCAACCACGTTTTCTTGCACAGTAGCTTGGTGTTAAATTACAGTACATAAGCTCAACAGAAAGGTCACGTTCTCCGTTGGTTGCTCAAGCAATTGTCCCCTCTTCTGTCCCCAGACAACAATTGATGGCCTGCTGTCCGTTAGCCAGCATCTAGTTTTGACAGCGACTATAGTAGGACACTGTCCTGTGTGGAAATGATGTCTGGCACTGGCATCTGCATCTGTTTCGGTCACTCTCTGACTTCTGGACAGTGGCCCAGAATAGTGCTGCGCCGTGCAGTTTTGTATTGGCTAGGCCATCGTGCCGACCATGGCTCCACTAGGTGGATTGGACCTCCAGGGTCTTGTCTTGTCTGTAGTCTCACATTACTGAGGTTTTTACCGTTTATTTTGTATGTTGAAGAACAGTTACATTACTTTTTCTTTTATTCTGCAGGCAGATCACCCCAGCATCATACTCATTGTATTTCCCATATATTGTTCTCTTCTCCACTCCAGATCGCTGACAGAAAGTGCCTTGTGAGACAGCATCCCTACTTGAAGATCCGTGATAGCGTTAAGGAATTCCTGAGCCCATCTGCAGTCGAGACAGGACGTTCAGACACTTGCTTTAGTCCTTCAGAATCTTCTTCTTGCTCTCCAACAACATTTTTGGACATTTTTGTGTCACTGGCAAAAGCAACTGAAGTCATCTGTGAGAATGCTTCCTCTGCTTTGTCAGATGTTTGCACTTGATTCTTGCTGAGTGATGAACAATCCACTGTTTAAGTGACAAATTGCTCGACAGCAGCCCCATGTTCTGCTCACACACAAGACTTTGCCAGTTCATTACCTCCACTTTCCTGTCTGCAGCGACAAATCTTATCCGTTGAGCTGAAACGGGTTGTTTTCAGCCGAAACTTCCATCAGCTGTTATCCCTGGAATCCAGCAACAGCTCCTCAGAGGACGTGCCTCCTCCCGAAACCAAGTGGCTCTGCTCCAAACCAGCCAGCGACGCTGACATGGCTCTGAACATTGCTTCCATACGTGACACAAAATGGCTGACCCTGGAAGTGTGTCGGCAGTTTCAGAGGGGGACTTGCTCACGCAGTGATGAAGAGTGCAAATTTGCCCACCCACCTAAAAGCTGCCAGGTGGAAAATGGGAGAGTGATCGCCTGTTTTGACTCTTTGAAGGTAAGGACTTTCATTTACTGTATTTAATTGTCTTACATTTAATATCACAAAAGGTAAAACCAATTTAGTATTCAGTGTAAAGCGTTATAGTTTTGAGGTTCCAAACGGTGAGTCTGGTGTTCACTGTTAGACGCTCAAATTAGCTCAACGCTGGCAGTCAGCAGATCATTCTGACCTACGAAACTAAAGGCCAGAGTGGTCTGTTGTCATGTTCACTGTCACCACAGGTATGCATGTGGGATCTTCTACGGTAAGTTTGTTCAATGTTACCGTACCCGGTCACCATCATTTATGTTTAGGGGAGTACATTTGATCTCCTCAGGTAGTTCTAGTCCTTCTGTTCTTGGTTCCTTGTCAGCAGTCACACAAGGCTCAAACAGCATGAACTGACATAAATGTATTTTTTAATATTTGACCCTCGCAAATGCAAGAAGTGCACTTGTGCAGTGTGTTGTGGGTGACATGCTTGAGCCCCGACGAGGTGCAAGTAAAATGACCCTCTGGGAGAATCTCATTCACATCAAACTGAGTGAAGAAATAAACAAACGAAACGGCCTCGACAGTGATAAATATCCAAAGTAACTGGGGCAGAACACCTGGAGGAGGACGCACTGTAGCTGCAAGTTACTGTATGTATACAGTTGTGCATTGTATTGCAAGTTCAGCCTTGTGAAATGTTTGCCCTTACTCAAAATGTTTTCATATTTCAATTGAAAAAATCCCATTTTGAATTGTGTAATATCTCTGCAGAAATATATATACAGTATCTCACAAAAGTGAGTACACCCCTTCACATTTCAGAAGCAATGTGATCTTCTCAATTTCATCTATCGTTAAGGTACAACACTGTAGAAATAAAAACCTGAATACATCTTTGTTCACACTCACACTAAGCATGTCCAAATTGTGGCCAAATTGTCAGTATTTTGTGCAAGCACCATCTAGCACTGCCTTAAATGGATAGTTTGGATTTTTTGACATGAAGTTGTAGGACATCACCATCAGCATTGTAGTCCAATAACAGCCACATACCCCCTACTTGGTCTCCTAAGTCCAGTTCTGGTCAGATTTCTGTGATGAAGAACGTAGTTCCAATTAGTTGCTGGAGACAATGAAGTAAAGACGTTGGCTTCTCAAAACCTCACAAAATGCTTGACTTTATAGATTTGTCTCCCGCCGTATTCCTGCGCACTGTCACCTGTGCGTTCATGCGTATGTGACAAAGACGCTCGCATCTACTTCCCCGACGGAGCACCGCGGCCATCTTGTTTACATACTGTATGTCCCATCCCATCTTCTTCCACAGCGGAAGAAGATGGGAGTGTCTTCGTCACATTCACATGAACGCACAGGCGACAGTGCGCCGGGATACGGCGGGACACAGATATAACGGCAAGCGTTTTGGGAAGTTTGAGAGATCTGACCAGAACTAAACTTAGGAGAACAAATGGGGGATAAGTCGCTGTTATTGGACTACGATGCTGATGGGGATGTCATACAATTTCAAGTCAAACATTTCAAACTATTCCTTTAATCCTCTTGTACATTGAATTGACCACAGATGAACAGGTTGTCATTGGAACCCTCTGCCAACTCCATGATGGCATCGCAGAGCCTTGTGTTGTCATCTTGCGCTGGGATTGCTCTGCTCCAGAAGGTCATAGCATATGCTGGAAGCAGCACTCATGCAGCCCCAGTTCCAGATGTTTCCGCCACCATGTTTAACTGTAGGCAAGACACAATATTGTGTCTATGTCGCACAATTGATCAAGATCGTGTTGCTATAAGTTGAAGTCGACATACAGCCATGGCCAAAAACATTGGCATCTTGGAAAGCCAATGTTTTCGGCTATGACGGACCACTTTTGTCTACATAAAATTTGGGAATTTCATCATTATCATATTATTTGATGTTACTGTTTTCCTCTTGAACTTATATAGCTGATAAACAGCTGACTCCATTTGGTATTGATTGACTTTTGCAGCAGATAAGTGAGGGCCAGACATTTACCTCCTTCTCATGACACGAATTTGCTTTTCCTGCAGGCAGCCAGCAAAGAAAACAAAATGCCTGTAGCTCACAGATTCATGACTTGTGCTACTCTTTCATTCAGTCACAACTCCTAACCCCACTTGAGAGCAGTGCGTCCTTTGAGTGACAAAGTACTGTACAATTGGTCTTCTGACTTAAGTCGCTCACTTGTAATGTTCTCATTGTTCCCCAGCAACCCATCGCAACTCTACATTGCTGGAGATTTTTACGTCTTATATTCTATCTGATCAAATTGGTACAGTCATAGGCAGATTTGTCTTTCATTTCCTTGGCCTTTTTTTCACCAGTGATAGTCAGAAGACAGGACTCTGTGTGTTTTAAGACACTTCTCTGTTATCTCTCGCTGTCTCACCAAATCTTTCCAAGTGACACTTGAGGAAATGAAAGCTTTATTATCCATTAGGAAATGTGTGTTCCACATTAGACTGATTTCAGCCCCATTATGCCTGTATCGTCTTCCTGCTACCTCTCACTTGATGGTATAATGCATGACTTTGTCACTTGACCACACACACAAGCACTTGTTTTCAGAAAAAACAAAAACAAACCTTTTTTCATCAAAACCACCTCAGTGCTGGAGTGGGTCTGGTCTTCAGAGCCAGTTCAGTGGAGGTTCAACTGCGAAGTCACTTTGGCTTTCCATGGGCAGTGTGACAAGGAGGGATCCCTCCACCTTTTGATAATGTAACGTGGAGAGGTTCATTTTGTCACCTGGTTCTGCACTGTTGGCTTTAGTACTGTAATGCAGTCTCTCCGTGATACATTTGTCATATCTTAAAATAGGACAAGCTGCTTCATCTCTGTCCAACCAAAGCCTTGTTCACATTCGGTTGCGATGGCTGACCAAGTATCATTAAATTTCCATTGAGACACGCCTCAAATATGTGACACCAGGATGGCAACGGCCGAACAAGCTGTTGTTCCCATGTGACATGTTTCAACATGGTTATGATACCTGTCACAGGAACACTAAGCCAGCTTGGGCGGGCAAGTACCGTAAATTCCGGTGTATAAGCCGCTACTTTTTCCTTAAACTTTGAACCTTGCGGCTTACACAGCGGTGTGGCTAATTCATGGCTAAATTCTAACCTCGTGACATCTCCTTTACTTCAGAACTACTACTAATTGTTTAAATACTGTACCACTCGCAAGTCAATGAGGAAACGATAGCTTTCTTTGGCAGGAGCCAATCACAAGCTATCAGTGCAATCACAACAAGCTTGTTAACCAATTAGAAATCGCAGAAGGTCATTATATAAAACAGTATAACAACATAACAGTCTGACTCACTGTGTCATCTTTCAAAGAACGCTATCTAACAACACTAAATTCATCACACAGCAACTGAACACTAAAAAGGTGTATTTGACAAACATATACTATTTTCACATGAAATAACCCCAACATTTTTCCCACAAGGCATAAGGCAACGCATTCATTGGGGCGCTGCAGTGACGTCAGCTTCCCTCTGGGCTTTGGGCCATGGGTCCTCTGGCTCAGTTTGGTGGACAGAAGCAGCATTGCAGAGTCATCCACCATTTTCTATGCTTTCTATGCTCCTCCAATGAAATGGTTTTCTCAAATGAAATGCATTATGGGAAAACTAAAATATTTTTTTTTTATTATACCCATATTGGTACATATTTGGATATTTCGGAGGTATAAATGTTTGAGTGTTAAGTTGCTGTGTGATGGGTTTAGTTGTTTGTAAGATAGAACCGTCAGGCTGTTATATTGAGTAATGACCTCCTGCAATTTCCAATGGCTTGACAAGCTTGTTGTGAGTTTTTTCATAGCTCATGATTGGCTCCTGTCAAATAAAGAGCTGACTGGTCCTCACAGATTCGTGCGCGCCACAATGTGCCATTTTATGATGTGGGCACGTGCAGCTTATACAATGGTGCGGCTTATACACCGGAATTTCTGAAAACTCATTGATATGTCTCGGATGAAGGCATTTCCTGTGAGCTGTTTAAAAGTTGTTTTGCTGTGAGCAAGACAACCTGTGGTGAAGACAAGAGAAGGGGTCTGGGTTGAATTTGTAATTAGTAGAGCAAATGCACTCACAGCAGTCATGACATGATGCCACATTCACTGACGGAACTCTTTTGTTGATATACAGTATACTTCACTGCTTGACCTGTCAGTCTCTGGTACTATCCCTGTTCATAGATACTGGATTATATTTCTTCTCTGTGCAGTAAAAACTGTTTATATCCAGGACATCTGTCTCAGTTTAAGTTTTTGACTGCTTGTCATTGCACAATACATACTCTGATGTTCTCACCAATACGTATTTCATGAGAGGGGTACTGTGCTAAGAGAGGCTGTGATATGCACAGTGTTCAGTTCAGTGGACTGATATCACGTTTGTTTTTTTGAGGTGGTTGGAGTAAGAGAAACCGTAGACGCCTCCTCCAGGTATGTGGAGTGCTTTTTCATGTGGAGCAAATACTCGTTACCTCCCTCGCTCCCTTGGGGGTGAGGTGCCCTGGTTTCCTTCACTTTGTTAGAGCATCTTAATCCTGCTCGGGCTTCAGAAGAGTGTTTTTTGGGGTCTTGGGACATCGCAACCTTGTAAATAAAGTGGGTAGAGCTACCGAGAGCTGAAGTGAATTATGCACAACAAGGATGTTGTGTTGTCATCAGTATTTGGCAGTTAATGGGGTAACTTAACTTGTGGAGCAGGGACCAGGGAAACAACTTTAAATGTTGGTCCAGGACAGAATTTTTAAACATTTTCCGAGAACATTTTCCGTAAATTCTAAGTTAAACGTTTATGGGTCCTAATGATAAAATTCAGGCATATGACGGATATGCATGATCTATAAACGTGTACAGTTTGGTGCTGATCCAAATTAGAATTATTGAGATTCAATGTATATTTGTGTTATCATGAGTGCCATTCTCGTTGTATTGTTTTACAGTAACTCAAATGTCTGCTCTTAGCCCCTTTTTCCCATCTTGTTTAAAAAGATGGGCCGGGCTGCATTCCTCCATGTAATCCTCTTGAACTGGGCCACACCCTGGGCAGAGCAAACATGTGGAGGGGAATGTGTGCGGTGTAGGATCAGCCTGTGCTCATTCGCGCAGACACACTGAGGCACTGGCCGGGGTGGACACGGGAAGCTTTGATGAGATCCCCACTTCATCCTCAATCAAGGCTCATATCAATCACACATAGGAGACAAGGAAGGAGGAGCAGGAAGTTGGCCAATTTCACCCAGACCTTAGTCGTCTGGGATCAGCCCCCAAGTGCAATGTCAACCAAGGTACCACTACCACCCAGGTAGCACTCAGTTTGTATAAATATTAACACAAATTGGAAGACCGATGTTTCACTTTGGCATTATACAGGCCAATGCTCGACCCACATTCATGCATTACATTTGACTGTTGCTAACCACTGTGCTGATTTTGATGCTGAAGCTGGCAAGAAGTACCAAAAAAAGTTACTGTATGATTATGGTGTTATCAACTCATCATCTCCTTGCTGACCCCGCTTGTTTTTTTGGCTTGTTTAGGCCAGTCATGATAATCGATAAATCGATTAATCAAACGATAAAAAAAACAAAGTTGATCATTTTGCCACCTCGATAAATTGGCGTGTATGTATGCCTGTTTGTTTTTGTTGTCTCTCTGTTCCACAGGCTGGATGACAAGAGGGTTCACTTTGCATGTTGGTTCTACAGTGGAATGAACGGAGAGAATGAACCCTCCTCTCATTCATTCTCTTTGTTCCCCTGTACGTGGAGGCGGTGCTACGAGAGAGTGGATACACAGACAGAGTGCTAGCAGTTAGCAGGTTAGCAAACAAACGCTAATATGAATGAAGGCATAAAAGCCATGGTTTCGAAGCCGAATGCCACAGCTCCAGTGTGGAGGTGCAGCAGAGCCTTCGTCCCGACAGTCAACGCTGATTGAGGCATTTGATCGGCAAAGTAAATATAAAACGAAACAGCGCAAAATGGTGCGGGCTCACAGACAGTGTCGCTCGCTACGTTACAAATGAAATGCAACCTTTCAATATGGTTGAAAAGCCAACATTTTGGGAAATGTTTGACAGACAGTAAGAATACATGCACATGTCACAAACAGCAATTCCTGAACTGTATAACCGAGTGAAAGAAGATGTGTTGAACCACCACAGATATGTGGTCCAGCTCAAATATGACCCCCTACATTAGTTTACAATACATTACATAACTGTGTGTATGTGTGTGTGGTTTTTATTGGAGGTTTTTTTTTTACTTAACAGAGACAGGGTCTATTTTTTATTGTGTTGGGTTATCATTGTGATTTTTATGAAAGTGCAATTTTTGGTAAAAGAGACTGAGTCCATTTAATTTTCATTGAGAGTTTTTGAGTCTTTTTTTATTTGTTTAATTTATTTAAAGGCTCTTAGTGTTCCAATTACAACGTTAAATACGTGAAATTAAAGTTTATTGCTTTTGATACGATGTACTCTCATTATTTTGTCATATAATGAATGAAAAAAATGTCTCAAAAAATGTGAGTAATATAGGTAATCAACAATAATTTGTAGGACAGTTATTGTCCAGCAACCTTATTATTAGTCCAGTCCAAAAAATGAATATTTTAGCAAATGTTAAGTATTCTTGGCCAAAATGAAGCATTTTAAGCATAAAATGTTCTAAATGAACTAAAATATAAATGAACTAAAATACAAATACAGTTTAAGGCAATACAAGACATTGATGAGTTGTCGTCTACACTGGCCACTAGATGTTACTAGTAACACGCACCGGACATGATCGCCAACCACAAGCTTTTAGTTTTTATAATTATTTACCTCATAGCAGGCACATTAATAACATAACAACAACAATAATAATAATAGTCATCATCATCGCAATAACACGAGCTACTGTTGTGGCCGTACTCCAGCTAAAACTCAACTCTGAATCTCCGACGCCACTTCCTGTCCACATGTCTGGAAGACATTTATTGAAACACACACGACCATGAATGTTTTATGTCTTAAATGGCTATTTTCTCTGATTCTACATACTTTATTGGGTAATATGAGTGTAAAGGTGACTAAGGGGGTGTTATCCCATGTCTAGAGGGCTCTAATAATGGTACAAATCGTATTTAGAAAGTCATAAACAGGTTTTCTATGCTCTAACTGCGAAAGTATTCCATTTATTAATATTGAGTCCTACTTCGCGGAAATTCACTTATGTGGAACCAATTAACAGTGATAAACGAGAGATTACTGTATAGTATAGCTCATTGCCTTGTGGTATGCTGGATAGTTGTGTGGTTAAAATCTGCCCATCTGCTGTACCAGTGTCTCACCTGGTCTCAGTCCACCCACTACCTCTGAATCATCTTCTTTTTTTCATCCCTCCGCAACCCACAATGCTGACAAAGTACTCGGTTTGGAAAGTATTTCAATTGAAATCAGCTCTGCAGAATGCAAGCCATCCTCACATTTGGTGCTAAGCAGCTAGACAGAAGTCTTCCGCTGCAGTGTTGTCACTGGCGCATGCACCTTTGCAGATCTCAGGAGTCATGCTGTGTGTTTGACCTTTAGTAGTGCTTTGATTAATTATTGATGCATAGTTTCATCAGTAGCAGAGACAGTCTCAGGCGGTTCTAATTCAATGTACTGTATGTCTCTCAGCCTGGACTCTATTTGTCTGCTTTTCTTACTTGAATATCATGCATGAAAACCAGTAGATTTTGCCTTATATTTTTTGTGTAAACAAACACCTGCACTATATTTACAATCACAAATAATCTTTGCTCAGTAAATATATTGACTGTATTGTTATTTTTCCTCTTAAGGTAAAAAATGTATAAATTTGCAAAGACAGAATTCCCACCCTGAGAGTGCACATGCACGCACATTGCTAGGTAACTACAAACAATTCAACAGACAGGCAACTCTCCCCTGGGGGGCTATCACTTATAATGAGACAGATTTCTTCTTAATTGGCTCCATCTAACGAAGCAACAGAAGCAATCTTTAGGGGCCTTAGACCAAAATACTTTCTCTCCCCTTTTTTGGCCAACATGTCTGTTGGTCGGTCTTAACAGTCTGTAGTGAAGCTGGCCTCGCATGACATCTTACTCCAATGCATGGGAGAATGTTTCAGAATATTGACATCACATGTTTGTATGATGCACTTTTCATTCAAATAAGTAGCCCTACTCCAGAGTAAATGGTTACAAGTGAGTTAAAGGATAAAACAATGGTGAAGACGCATCGCTTGCAAGGTGACCACTCCTCTTAGAGACCGTTTTTAGAGCATTGCCACATTGGCAGCACTCATACGTCCGTGATGTTCAAGAGCTTTTTGTCTCTGCCAGCTACTATCAAGGCCCTGCTAGCAACTCACAGTGCACAAGAACGGCAATTGTATAAGATCAAGGATGATGTGATTAAGTTGGTGTGCACAACACATAAAACCCTATTAAATGTTCCTCGAAACATTGAATACATTTGCACTTGTTTAGCTACCAATTTAATTCATGAGATTGCAAATCAGAAGCTCATAAATGATAGACATATTATTACCAATGATATGGGCCAGGGATCAGCAACCTTTACTATTAAAAGAGCCATTTTGCCCCCTCCTCCGCTAAACAAAAAAGTCTGGGCCTGCAAATCATAACACAGCTTATAAATATTTAAAAGTTTGAATATTTTTGCTTGTACAACAACAAAATATAGCAACCAAAAGTGTAGTGTGCATGTGTAACGGATGCCAACTAGTAGTGTTGTGATAGGATGTTGGTTAAACCTCACTACCTGATGCCTTAAGAAAGGTGCAGCACGGTCACCTGAGAGCCTGTTCCTTTTAGTTCACTGGCTAACGCTGCTCAACTTAACTATCAGTCAGTGGACTTATGTGGTTGGAGCCCGGCGTGTGAAGGGCTGGACTGCAGGGATGACCACTGTTACAGTTTGCGCGTGTCGGCCTTATTTGAAATAAATTACTACTTTTCTGCTGTTTTGAAAATGTTTGTTGCAAATTTTTTTGCTACATATCAAGCATACAGGTAAGCCTACATCGTTAGCAAAGGAGACAAAAGAATCTGTCCTTGCAGAATGAAACTCTCTATTTTCTTCTGAGATGTTTTGTTTTTGGCATTCATGAACTCAGCCAGGATGTATTCAGGGCCGTACGGAGAGTCGGATAGGACAAACTCTTTTCAGATAATGGTGTGAAAAAGTGTATTCCTTTCCTTCCCGATTTCTTATTGTTTTTGCCTGTTTGTCACACTTTAATGTTTTATATCATTAAACAAATTTAAATATTAGTCAATGACAGCACAGCTGACCACAAAATGTAGTTTTTAAATGAAACCTTTGATTATTTAGGATTATTTTTCTACACCCACCTCAAGATGAAGGTATCGCATCACAGCCTACCCCCTCTCCTTTCCCACACAGGGTGGCCATACCATAAAGGTCAACCATAGGTCATCACTGCCTACATTTAGGCCCACACAGGGTGACTGGGGGCGACATGCACAATTCATGGAAGAAAGTGAGATGGTCAAGTTCACACCCAGCAGATGCCTGTAATGGTGACCCACAGTGACAGGTGGAGGGATGCTAATTGGCTGCATGCACAGCCCCAGAATCTCTTGAACCCACAGTGGGTGAGGGCTAGGAAGGAGATTGAGTTGAGGGGAGGAGGGACATACCAGTTGAGGCCAGTGGATCCCCGCATATTCAAAATCATCATCACCATTTGCATACCTGCAAATTTGTGGATTTTTGGTAGAAAAAAATGTCTTCTAAAGTGTTTATTATTTTTACTTTTTTTTCGATAATAGGCCATCATTCACATTCACCCTGATAATGTCTGATAGCAAAGCATAAAATGTACAACATAATTATGCAGCATACAGTACAGTATAACGGACAAGCAGTGTGGGTTGTGCAGACGTGGCTTTATGCCTGATTGGCTGGCTCTGAGACATTTTTTGGACTTAATTTTTATAAACTGACAACATATTTTAGCAAACTCAATTTGTAAACTCCATATTTTAATGGGCTGTATTAAAAAAAAGCTCACACATTTTGCTTACAAACTTTTATTCAATGAAATTTATATAATATGTAAAAAAAAAAAAAATTATCTCACAAAATTCTAATGCAAAGAATTTAGTTAATTAAATTCACGGTTTAAAAGAAGCTGTTGTAATAAAGAAACAGTTGAACCTTCATAGGAGTGTTAACTTGACAACCAGGCTAAAGGCTAGACTGTGCCTCAGATTCCGTCTGTTCTATCTTTCATCTTCTATTATCATTCATTTAGTGGTGAATACCTCTACATTTTAGGAATTAAAACTAGTTTAATAAGCTTAAACCTAGATTCTGGATTGTATGCATGTAGCTTGGTATCGTGCTTCGTCGCAAGTGAGCAATGGCATTTGTGGAATCCAGGCTTTATTAGGGTGTCAAAAATAGACATTTTTATGGGCGTCTCTATTACTCACCTTTATGAGGGTTGAGTAAGGTCCCACCCAGAGGTTACATTAGCTAGCATATGCTGGCTTTTAGCCATGGACAGTAATTGGCTAGCAATAATTTGAAAAGACACATATGGTGTCCAATGGGCAAAAGACCAATACTGTTCGATGGAACGATCAATCACTCCAACCGAGTTGTCACTCCATTGCATACTAAATGTATGCACATGTAAACACACACTTCAACACATCCATTGACTGTGTTTACTATAAAAGGGGTCTTCTTTTGAAAAAAGAAAAAAAGACACTGTATCCTCATCTGCTTCCAATTTTTATCGAGTTGACTCGGAACTCGTCCACTACTTCGATTTTGTCAAAGCTTTGCTTTACTCAGACGAACCAGGAAAAAGAGCAGGGTGATGACATGGCTGAAGAGTGAGATCAATATGTTTTCTTGCATGCTGTGATTTTCAAATAAAACCCAGCCTGTAGCTCAAAGGCTGTTTGAGTGAATGGTGTATTGATCATGTCTCTTTCACTAAAGGGCACTTTAGGGCAATCTTTATATAGCACTCATTGAAAACCTTATACCACCCTCTTTGGGTGCAAATAATGACAATGAACAACATGTCATTTCCCAATCACCATCTGGCTGTGAGGTCTGTTTAACTCAGCGTCCAAATTTGTTTCTGTCGCCAATTGTGAGAGTAAAGCTTTATTGTATTGATTGTTAAACTGCAAAGTGCATTACTTCCCTTTATATCTGGTCCCAGACAAGTTTTTTTTGTCAAGGACTCCCACATTGTTCCATTGCTTCTAGAGGGAATCTGAGTTGTTCCAGATCACGAGTGTCCCGGTTACCAGTCTCTCAACCAACGAGGGGCTCGTGCGTCATCATCACGCGTAGCATAATGTGTAGTATGTTACATCAAGGTGGATATCCAATGTATTCTGATGGAGTGGTCAGAGCAGTACTTGAAATACGCAACATCATGGTGGAAATTACAATAACAATGGATAGATTTCCCCTTACTAATGTTAATAAATGTTCTACTACTTATCCAGTTCTGGCTCAGGAGTGAGCTGCAGCCAGTCCCAGCTGACACAGCTGGACTGGTCACCAGTCAATCACAGGGCACATACAGACAAACCATTCACATTCACATCGGTGGACAGTTCTCCAGTTAACCAAACATGCATGGTTTTGGACTGTGGGAGGAAACCAGGGAAAACCCATGCAAACACAGGGAGAAACTCTAAACACAGAGGTCAGAGCCGATATTCAAACTAGAGAGTTCAATTCAGAGAGAGGGTCAAATATCCATAATCCAATCTGGAACATACACTAGAAAATCAGATCCATAAAGTCCTCATGCAAGATGTGATTCACCTACTTTATTTTTTATTAACTATGATCAACTTTTGAAACATTCTGCTGGTGTAGTGGTTCCACCATACAGTTGTTTAAGTGTATCAAATAGGCACTGCAGCCTAAAAATGATCCAAGTCATAGGTTTTGCTACTGTGCTCCTGGCTTACAGTACTTTCTCTATTGGGTGAATTATGAAACAATACCTCTTAACTTTCTTTTGTCAGCAACTGAAGCTTTAATCTTCAAAATAGGGGAGTAAGCAGCCATGCGATGCTTTGGCCCCTATCTGCTGAGTGTGTTCGAAAGAGGCTTTGATGCACAGATCTGCTTCCTTCCATCTCATTATCTTCCTTTATCTGTCCTATGGATTTACGCAAATTCTCAACGTGCCCTGACATGCGCTCGATTGAGGCAACGAGATCTTAATGTTCTGTGTTGATTTTTGTTCTTCATTTGCATCTGTAGTAGATTTTATTTTTATTTTCAGAACACTCCAGAGTACTTCTGCCTTGAATGCCAGGAGTGATTGAAACTGTTGTAAAATTAGCAGAAGGCCTGCTGTTTTCTCATGGGATTGTGGCACAGTTCTTTCAAAGTAGGACATAAAAAGTATGTAACCCATTTCTATGAAATCTTTCACAGATATGGCTAGTTAGAGTTGCTGTTGGATACGGGATCTCTGCCGCATTTATTTTCGCAGCATCAGGCCACAGGCTGGAGACCTTTAACTGGGACTTGCCGATCAACAGATTCTGTTGCGTATTTGTAGAAGAACACTCCATGTGTTATGTGCATATTTGACTGTGTGAGTGCAGATTACAGGAGCTCGAGTGGTGGGTTTCATGTCTCAGCAGGTCACAGATGATCAGATTAGCTAAAGCAGACAGCCATCCTCCAGATAGATTAGAGCTTGGGACCAGGGTTTTGTAGGGGCATCACATTGTTACCACAGTGGCACACTGACCAACTTTTCAAAAGACATTCACTTAGATCGACATGTTACTTCCATAGTAATATTGTATTGTATTGGCCCATGCTTTGATGCAAAGGTGATAGTGGAATATGCACCTGCAACTCACCATTTCCTTTTGGATTGTTGCATTGCTTTTTTTTTTTATCTGCATGATTATGCTCCTTTGTCCTACAGCCTGCAACCACTGTGACAAAAAGTCTTCATATCCTGCTCTCCAACTGGAACACCAATAGAGGACAAGGCCTGCTCACACAACCACCATGAGGCTTTTCACAATCAGGACAGGAATAAACTGATTAAATAAACCAATCCGATCATGTGAGCAATATGTCTTTACAGTTTATTTATTGCATATACTGTACTTACTACGTATGTACTGTTTACTGAGTAACTACGTATGTACTGTTTACTGAGTATCAACAAAAAGCATTCACAAGTGTGAGTGTGAATGATTGTTTGTCTTTATGTGCCCTGCGACCAGTCTGGTGACCCGTCCAGAGTATAGCTCTCTCTTGCCCAAAGCCAGCTGGGATAGACTCCAGCTCATCCGTGACACTAAGAAGGATAAGTGGTGTGAAAAAATGAATAATAAAATAACAGCATTAGTCTTTGTATGTGCATGTAGAAAACGTTGTTTCACCAGTCTGTTGAGTTATGCTCATCAGATTGTACTCAGTTTTTGGTTTAGATTACGGCCGCCGGTCACGTGTTACAGTTTGTCAATAAACTGTCTAAAAAGCAGGAGCTTCGTAGCGTATTGGTCCACTCGTAAAGCTAGACATAATGGCTTGTGTTTTATCTTTGTCATTCACTCAGGAAAAGTTCCAAACATCGACATATTTGCGTTTTATTCTTACAATCTGTGAATCTGTGTCTGATTCCTTGTTTATGACAATTGATAATGGATCGGATGAGTTTCACTGACTACATTTATGCTAATTATTGGCTGATCAGTACCAGATGCATGGACAACTTAGTCACCACTGCAGCCGACTCTCACTTGAATTTCCACAGTCCATACTTATTCATTCCACATACTAACATTCTGAATGGAACAAATCTAATCTGAAGGGGACAAAACATTGCACTGACACATCTTTCACATCTCTTACAATGCAGTCATTCGTAGTAGACGTTTCCAGATCACTGGCTACCGTGCCACACCAGCATGTGGCTAACGTCTCTGAAATATCACTATGTATCTATCAGTGTCTCATAAATAAGATGGAGTGGGGACTGAATGCTTTCTGCACAGTTTTCACCTCAGATTAAGGTGTTTTCACATCCTTTATCCAACTTGGTCCACGTCTCCCCTTACATTCTTGCTCTTTTACGTCCAAGCGTGTCACCAGCCGCGTTCATCCATCAGTGGGATTGCATCTGAAACTGTATTATGATTGTTTGTGTGTGTGTGTTAGATGTCATTGAACAAAACAAAATTAAGAAAAATATGTGTTTTATTTTATCTTTATTCATTCATCTCCACTGTGCCAATGTTTCTACATGAAATGAGACATAATAACAAGCAGTGCTACCTTTACTGCCTTGTTCTCACCCACTGATTTTCCTCAGACATTCTCCCTTACAAGCTCAAATGTAAGCGAAAAGCATTTGCCGATCATCTCATAATGGATTTTCAGTGTTTCCTGCTGCTCAAGAGTTCTTGCCACTTCAAACCTGCGTTTTTCCTAAAAGTAAACACAATCCTTAAGAGGAAGCCTTTTTTTTCTGCCAGGCTTTGAGAATGAAGGACAGCGCTGTGCATGTGCATCCAGTGTATCACTACTAGAGCTGGCAGCACTGGTCTGTTTTTTTTTTAGCTGCTGGGATCCCAAAGTAAAATTATTTCACCGCAACCTCTTTTAGGACGATCCACAACATTTGGTTAGCACCCCCAGATACAGACACAGATACAGATGCTTAAAACTCGTCCAACCCTTCATCTCCAGTCAGTGGGGATACAACATGTTCTCCTGCTTTGCTGTAAAGTGCATTACAAATATCACAAGCTTCATGTCCGAAACATTGGAGTCAGCTGTTCTCCTCTTCTTTACGTAATCGACAATAAATGCAGACAACTATGTGCAATCTGTGACATCTGCTATCCCATCCACCGATAGGCCTGTTTGAGTCCGTTTCCTTTCACAGAACTGATTGAACACTGGGCTCACTTTTATGTGCTGAGCCATTAGCCTGTTAAGCCCTTGTGATCTTCCTCCCTGATTTCTGTTTTAACACAGCCTGTCAATACCACCAGTCACAACAACATTGATCACGGGGCCGAGTGCTGCTTCAGCATCAGAGAGATGTGCAGACACTTTAATAGCCTCCTCAAGGATATGGACTAAAGATTAGGACACGTGGCCATTACATGTGCTGGGACTGAAATGGAAGAAAGTATTTTTTTTAGAAGTCATTGATGCTGGATAGCCACCTCAAAGGTGTTTGATTCACAGCTCGATCAGCTAGGGGTCAGGTCAAGTTCTTTCGCAACTAACTCCACCACGTGAATTGAACTGGGGCACAGTGATACAGAACAGAACAGAACAGACCAAGCCCACAAAATTGGGCACCCTTTTCAATTCAAGTATGTCCAAAGTTTTTTGTCCATTTGTGCTTGCAAAACCTACACTGCATGTGTGACAGGCAAAAAGAAAAGACGAATATTTGGTTTGCTGAGTGGTGCTGTGGGAAAGAACAGCAATAAGCAAGCTCCTGGCGGAGTGCAGTTTGCTCCTCCACTAATGGCAACGAGAACCTTCATGGTGTTGTATAAAGACTCATTTCCAGTTGGCTTTACAAGGCCATTTCCAGCCTATATGCAAGCAAGCGGCCAGTGTATCACAGACCAGAGGATAGAGCTGCCTTTGAGGGCAAAATGTAAATGTTACAGTGGTGAAGGGAGGAGCCCACAACTGAAGCGCTATTCTGCAGGCTTGGTAGAAGACTGGCCCTCTGTGTCTGTATCACCCACAGATACACACCACTCTGACCATTCACACAGACTGATGGAGGAGGTGGGGAGGGTTTTTGCTGCTGATGAAGATGTCAGGATGAAGTCCAGACTGGGGATGCCAGCTCTGCGCGGTCCATTTGGCACGCATCACAGGAGAAACGCGAAACATGTTCTCCCCCACAATGGTTATCCTTGCTGCTTCCAAGGGCAACGGTAGCTAGGCGAGTAGAGTTATTTTTTGCAGGTGAAAGGTCATCACGCATCCCCTGCTCTCATGCTAGGGGACATCATCCCTTGTTCTGTCCTGTTATATTGGTCCTGTAACCAAGGTCATGTAATTATATCAGATAAATAGATGGATGGCAATGATGATTAGTAGACACCAATTACAAGAACTACAACAAGGGAACAATCCACAAAAGGAGAAAGCGGTGTCATCCGTTAATGAATTTACTGTAGCTGCCTTTTATCAGGATTCCCCAAGTGGTAATTTAACTTTGACCTCATTGGTGGGTCCCTGCCACGCAAGGATATAATTGTCCATTCTGACTGAAAGCACTCCCTTATTAGAGGACCCTCACCAGTACCAAAGGACCATAGCTGTTGGCACGCGCTGGGCTCGGCACAGCCTACAATGAGAGGTTGCCATGTGAGCAGGCCTACCGAAATGTATAATTTTACCACGTAGCTATGGCTACACACTGGCGGCGGGTGCACGAATCACAGAGAAGCCTTGGTGCTTTCAAAGATCCTTTTCATAGACAACTGCAATGAATAGATCCTGCTTTGCTCCGAGTGGGTGGCGCAGACAGAAGTGTGTGTATGTGTGGGCATCTGTGTGTGTCTACCACCCCCTGAAATAAAACACGTCTGCAGTCACTGGGATCTGATTCCGAATGTGTGACTATAACATTGAGCACACACTTTTTTTTATGTGATGCAGCATAATCTTACCTCATATTATGTGCCTTGAATCTTCAAGTGTGGCAGCCTGAAAATAGAGCCCCCTGCTGATGACCGATAGTACTAATCACACACACCCAAAAGTAAAGCTGTTGCTATCTATTGCCACTTCTATTACCCGTCCTTTCATACTTGTCAAAGATGTTTTTCCACTTTGCATGCTAAATAGGCGTGATGTGGATGATGGCTGTCTGCTTACAATGCACAATAGTGATTAACACTTCCCTCACTTAGATGAATGCATCATTTTACACACGTGGGTGCATGGTATTGTTACTTGATGACAACTGTGACTATGTCTGCCAGAAACGCACAATTCAGACAGACCACCTGACTTTGAATCTTTTTTTGTGAATCTCTCAATTTTTTGAAGACTCCTCAGTGGTGTGGTCTTTGGTTTACAGCGTTCAGTGTTATGTTATTTCATGGTTATGTACCGGTACGTGCTCCCGTAAACACGAGACTCGCTCAAGGGCTCATGACAAGTTGAAATACACTAAGTGCTCAATATTGGGCCCTTGACTCGTGCAACCATCATTAAGAAAGGATAAAGATCGGATTGTAACGTCTGCACAGAGGTTGTCAGGATGATGAGGAGTTGGTCGATCAACAATCTCTTTCTTGCAAATACAAAATGGGCTACAGTTGGCAGAACCACGCCAAAACAATATCAGCAAACTCAGCTGTCCTCTCCGCGCTCAGACACTGTTGTTGACTATTGAGAAACCACTCAGCGATACATCTGTAGTTTGAAGGAGAAGGGGCTCCCCTCGTTTATTCCACTACAGTTAAATAGAGTTCGAAACGATACCAAATGATGCGGCATTACCAGAAGTTACTCCTTATCTGGGCAGCCTTTTGGCAGACCCCGAGCTTGTGCACGGTGTAACGGGTGCACTTCACACTTAAGGAATTTAGCAAAACATGTTCTGAAAGAGGGGCCGCATGGTGCAGAGTGGTTAGCATGTTGGCCACACAGTCAGGAGATCGAGAAGACCTGGGTTTGAATCTCTGTGTGGAGTTTGCATATTCTCCCCGTGCATGTGTGGGTTTTCTTCGGGTACTCCGGTTTCTTCCCGCATTCCGATAACGCGGCATGCTAGGTTAATTGGCGATAGGTATGAATGTGAGTGTGAATTTTTGTTTGTCTATATGTGACCTGCGACTCGCCTCTTGCCCAAAGTCAGCTGGGATAGGCTCCAGCACACCCCGGCAACCCTAATGAGGATAAGCGGCATAGAAAATGGATGGATGGATGTTCTGAAAGAGCAGCTGTTAAACAACCTCAGGTAAAGTTGACCTCATCTTCAGTGCAGGCGGACTTCACAAAAAGATTTCCGTACTATAGAGTGATATTTAAACTGCACCCACTAAATTTAAAGAGAAAAAAATATTTGTACATATATAGGCCGCACCGATCTATCAGTTGCAGGTGTTAGCAATATTTAATACACTGAAGGATGTTACAGAGAAAGATTTTTAAACTTTCAATTAAATAAATGCTTTGTGCCAAACTGTGCGTGTAATACGGCTGGTTAAACAGTAGAAAAGTCATTCATTGCTGTCCTCCTCCTCCTTTTGGAAACTAAAACCACTAAAGTCGTACATATCAGAACCGATCACCCCCACAAGTCCCTCAGAACACACGCCGCTGGTCCCTCTACTTCTTTCGTTTCCACTGCTGGCCTGAGGCAAATCAGACCCCGAGCCCGTGCTGTTCTCCCCAGCACTCAGCAGTCCAGCCCCACCGAAACCTGCCGGCAACAGTGGGCCTCCCGACACCGCTCCACGCTGCCGGAATCCACCGGCAGACCTGAGCCGAAGCCGCTAGATCGATCGCCTTCAACTCTGAAAGCCGCGCATCACATGCGCCTCTTCACACGTTCTCCATGATGAGTAGTGATGTGCGGGTCGATACTGAAATATCGATGCCTCCGATAGTAGATCTCGAGGTTCTAAAATCGATTCAATCGACACAAAGCATTGGCATGGTATCGATACCAGCCTGAATTTTACTCGGCTTCGAATCGGTAAATAAATCACTGACGATGAGGGCGCGCACGCAAAGCGCAAAATAACTGCTCCGAAGATGTCATGAGACCAGAACGCAACCACACATTAGCTGCGTCACTGGATAAGCCGCAGGGTTCAAAGCGTGAGAAAAAAGTAGCGGCTTAAACACTGAAAATTACGGTAATTCTATAATATAACTCACCCCCTTTTGGAGTTGCAAAACAACTGCAAATATCCCTTGTTTATGTGCCTGTGTCCTTATATGGGAAGACTAAAGTACACACCATTGATGACATACTGTAGGAACAGTTCAACAATGTCGTTTCTTGAATTGAGTTCATGAGTTGAGTTAATTGGGATGTTCATCTTGAGGAAATGGGAGTAGAAGGGTGTTGCGGACAGTGTTTCATCCTGGGGCAAAGGAGGAGTGAGTTGTGTGTAATGTTTCATAAGATTAACTCTACAATACCACACAGCCGGGACACATGTCACGTTTACTGACGCTCGGAAATCACAAAACTCTTTAGCACTACACATAACTGCCAGGTCACTGAAAGCAATGTACTGGTCATATTTTGGTGATGGGAATGACATGAATTCTGCTCTTGACCCAAAAATCCAGACCAAAAATCCATCCAAAGTTTGGCCATCAGTTTGTGAGCTCAAGTTGAAGCACACTTAGTTAGGTTCTGCAGCAAAGGCAAAGACACACCAACAAGTCTGCCACTGAATGGCTTTTAAAAAAACAAAATGAAGGTTTTGGAGCGGCCTAGTTGAAGTCCAGACTTGAATCCTATTGAGGCATGACCTTAAAAATGCGGTTTGTGCTCGGAATGAACACAATTCCTCACAGCGATGTGAAATCATCGCCAGTTTTTACAAACGCTGCATTTGTTGCTGCTAAGCGAAACATAACCAGTTATTAAGTTTCGGGGGAAATTACTTTTTCACTTTGGGCCATGTAGGTTTGGATAGTTTGTTTTGGTTAATAAATAAAATGATTACTTAAAAGCTGCATTTTGTCTTTGCTTGGATTATCTTTGTCTAATATTTAGGTATGTTTGATGATCCAATTCATACATTTTAAGTGTGCTTAAAAAACATGATAAAAGTAAGAATTCAGGACAGCACTGCACTGTACAAACTTGTCAGAAAGCACAACTTAATGAAACCAAATTCATGCAAAGGCCAAGCACAATGCACAGGAAAAAAAACCTTGGGTGCTTAAGTGAGAAAGACTCGCACAGTTTGACAAGATAAAAGCAATGGAGGTCCAAGGGCGGCACTTAGCTTGACTAGGTTGTGCATTATAAAACTTTGCCCAGGGATCTCAGCCACCGTTTACCTAATCACTTTCAAGAGAGTGATGATGAGCGGTGAAAAGAATCATATGCCACTCACAGGCACCAGAGACGAAATTATTCCACTTAAATGGACAAAATGAACACCGTGAGGAGTGTGGGTCTCCCAAGCTTGACTGTGCATGTATGATTTTTATGACCTCTGTAGGTAGTGATGCTGATGCTGTGCTACGCTTGCAGATTTCCTTTTGGATGCTGTCCAGACCTTTGCATGTATACTATTGTGCATTATTGCAGCTGCCCACACATGCCCCTGGTTGCAGCAAACACACACACACATACACACACAAGTGTCTGTGGTGGCTACAATTAGTGTTGACACCTGGTTGCGAGGTCCAGCGCAAACATTATTCCCCCAGACTGGACATGGCATCACCAGGTTTGTGTGCATGTCCTCAAGCATGGCAGTGTTGTGTGGTGTGCGTGGGCGATGCGTGTTGTGATCCAGGGATTTAATATGCATATGTGTGGGCAGGTGTGAGTTGCCTCATGTGAAGCATAAAGGAGGAGATTTGAGCAGCTCGCTGCAGGGCATAGAGGTCAGTCAGCCTGAGTCGCTCATCATTACAGAAACGTTGTAGCCCTCGCTCTGTGTTGCGCCTGCCGTGTGGCACAGCCAGTCTTAGACATGCGAAGAAAAACATTCATTTTCTTCTATTCTCCTTTCTTTTCCTTGTGGTGGCTTCAAATCAGTGGGAATAAAAATATAACTGAAACAGTGCCAATTGAGTGTTTGATGTTCTGCTGCGTATTTTTAATATTTGACAAGAATAGGCCGGTTTTATTGGTTTTATCTTGACGGAAGATTATTGGTTGTGTTTACACTGGAAGTCGTGAGCTTATAACTGGAGTCCTGTTTGTTTTGAATTATTCTGTTCACCCGCCCACCATGCAACATAGCTGAAAGCATGTACAGTATGTAAACAGGTTGAGGTTGGAAAACAATCCATCAGGCATTCATCATTATGCATCCCTTGGGTTGTGTTCTTTTTTGTAATTTCCTAAAAATGCACAATAAGTAATTTTTTTCTACATATTTCACTGACAGTTTCACCACATTACGTTTTTCTTGTACCATTACTGTAAATTCCAGTGTATAAGCCACTACTTTTTTCTTAACCTTTGAAGTCTGCGTCTTATACAGCGGTGCTGCGAATTTATGGCTAAATTCTAATCTCGTGACATCTCCTTTACTTCAGAACTACTAAATGTTTAAATACTGTGCCGCTTGCGAGTCAGTGAGGAAACGGTAGCTGTTTATTTGCGTTGCTAAAACGAAATGCATTATGGGAAAACTTTAAAAAGTTTTTTTATTTTAAAATCGTTTTTAGCTATACTTGTTGAGTGTTCAGTTGCTGTGTGATGAGTTTAGTGTTCTATGTAAGATCCGTGAGTCAGGCTGTTATATTGAGTAAATACCTGCTGCAATTTCCAATTGGTTGATAAGCTTGTTGTGAGGTTTTTTTTCATAGCTCATGATTGGCTCCTGTCAAATAAAAAGCTGCCTGGTCCTCACACTCGGGCGCGCCACAATATGCAATTTTATGACGTGGACACGTGCGGTTTATACACCGGATTTGAGGGTAATTTAGCAATTTTTTAAAACTGATTGTTGTTTTTTTGAGCAACACTGCATCTTTCACTGTATTGTTCAAAACAGATTTTTGTATGAATTATTTCCAAGAACCAGGCAGTGATGACTTTTACTTGCGCTTTTCCTGCAATGACAGGAAATAAAGCAGGAGCATCGTCTTAGCAACCGCAGTCTAAGTTGTTTATGATTCTCATCACACTTCTCTTGGCTCCACCCTCCGCACAATGTGCCAGGTCATGGCCAGCATGTTACGATCTCTCCTCTCTGCCCTGTTGTGCCCCTCGGCTGTCCTCTCTCCTCCCTTTCACTTTCCATTTGCTCCTTCCGGACCCCCTCTCCTACTTTGTCTCTGCTCATAGTGTGTACTGCCATTAAGCATGTGGCAGGCAGTTACATTTCCTTAATCCAACAGGGTCTCTGTTGTCATGACCACACCCATGCTGTATTTGCATCTTCCAGAAGGAAGGCCTGTTTATGAAAACGCTGCAGGCCCTCAGTCAAGTTCAAGTCCACTTTCCAAAGCATCCGTACGTGACCTCCTTTGTCTGTTTGTCATCCCGCTCAGGGCCGCTGCACACGGGAGAACTGCAAGTACCTACACCCGCCTGCCCACCTGAAGACCCAACTAGAGATCAACGGGCGTAATAACCTGATCCAGCAGAAAACAGCAGCCGCCATGTTGGCTCATCAGATGCAGTTTATGATTCCTGGCACCACCATGCAACCTGTGGTCAGTGCTGCTTACAGGAAATGTACTGTATACCAAGAAGGAAGTTGTACGTCATTACAGACTGTAAATAGGTCAAATGTCTTCCTTCTGCAGCAGACTTTTCCAGTTAGTCAAGCCCTGGGCTCCAGCGCAGGTTTGAGCTACACACCATACTTGACCCCCATGTCTCACAGCATGGGCCTGGTGCCCACAGACATCTTGCCCAGCACCCCAGTGATCGTCCCAGGCAGTCCTCCTGTGTCGGTGTCTGCAAGCTCCTCCGCCAACCAGAAACTGCTGCGAACAGACAAACTGGAGGTGACCCATCCCAACATTCCTTCTCTCTCAGAAGAGACAAGCATGATCACATTTGAGATTGTACGTTCATGTGAATATGACTTCTAACAAGATGGAGGTTTTACAGGACGATGAACAATGGCGGTGAAGTCACTGCATTATGACTGTGGCGGGAAAAATAACATGAAATATGATGTAGCTCCTGGAATGTAATGGCCAACGAGAAGATACCATATACAGACCAGCCACACATTCTTGACCGATTGCACATCTAAAGTATCCAACAGCACAACGGCGAAGGGGCAACACCGAATAAGTCAATAAAACTGAATTAAGTCATGTAAAGGCTATCGCTTCTCTTTAGCCTTTCAGAGAAGTAGTCAGTGATCACACAATTTGAAAGGTTTTCAATTTGTATTAAGAAATAAGAGCACCATATTTGATTACAGCGCTGGATTCTATCATCAACAAGGAAGATCGAAGAAGAGCCCATAGTGAAAGTACACAGACTATAGATAGCAGTTACCAAGCCCCTCTAGAAGGTGAAAGTGTTGTCACTGGTGTTGTAGTGAAAGTTAACCTTGAGTGAGTGAGAACAATGCATCTATTGTGTGTCTCAGTATCTTTCCATCAGTTGTATGTAAGCCGTGTGTGTGTGTGTGTGTGTGTGTGTGTGTGTGTGTCATGGATGTCGACTGTGTATTGTGAAGGCCTCTGTGAGAAGCAATTAGTTTAAAAATAACTGAGCTAATAGACTAAATCTAAAGGCGCAATAACAATATCAGTCAATCATCATAAATATTCTAGCCATACATGGTCTGCATGGCACTTCCCTTCTGTACCAGTTCTTTGCCTTTATCAACTTGCATAACATTATGACTAGGAAGAAAGGGAGCAAAGGCCGTACATGAAGCACACTAATGTGGGGACAGAATTGGAACAGGACCTGAATACTCAAAACCTAATATCTATCATACCCTATCAGTTACTATCTTTCTAAAGGATGTTAGATAGAGCACTTGGAAATGCTCTCATTATGATCGGGGTGTCCAAAGTGCGGCCCGGGGGCCATTTGCGGTCCACCGCTGTGATTGTTGTTGGCCCGCAGCACAGTCTAAAAATGTCATTTAACAAGGAAAATAAAAAAACAACAACAGCAGCAGCAAAAATGGGAAACTCAATCAAAAGTCAAAATATGAAGAGAACAGTTGTAATCTAGCAAGGAAAAAAAGCCATAATTTCACAAGAATGAAGTAATAGTATGAGGAAAAATGTCATTTTAGTAGCATGAAGTTGAAATATTAAAGAAAAAAAGTTACTTTTTTTTTTTTAAACCAAAAACAATGACTAAAGTTGTAATTTTTGGAAACTTAGGTTGGGGGAAAATTTATAACATTGGAATAAAGTCAAAATATCAGAAAGAAAGTTGAAATAGTTGGAAAATTATACAGAAAAAATCCACAGCAAAAATGTGACCAGAGTAAAGTCAAAATATTAAGAGAAAAAAAAACATTTCTAATGAGAAAAAAGTTGCAATTTTATGAAAATAAACTTGTAAAATGAGGAAAAATATCATTTTGGTAACACTGTTGAAATAAAGAAAATTTTCATTATTGTTGAAATGGAAAAAAAACAGCTGTAATTTTATTACAATAAAGTCAAAATATTAAGAAAAAAGTCATAAACGATTGAAGAACCAAAGTCGCAATTTTACAAGAATAAACTCGTATTACACATCATTTTTAGTAGTATTTCACCTGTTGGTTTACTAAATATCAAAGTGGCCCTTGCATCCTTTCATTTTTCAGCATGTGGCCCTCGCTGGAAAAGGTTTGGACACCCCTGCATTAGATTATACAGGTTTGAATATTGTGGCTGATAGCGTAAGGGGGATTTCTCGAGAACCGTTGCACAAATATTGATTCCAATCCTCTCGCTATATATTTGTTTTAACAACTGCAAATTCAAAAAGTGGAAAAAAGAAGCGGAATTGAAACACAGCCAGATCGAACGCCTGCACTGCTGTCAGGCAAATGTTAAAGAGCTTCGGTTTGTCATCTTTCTTGTTTAATTATTTGATCTTGTATCAAAAATATATATTGCATTAAAAAAAAGGTGATGGCGATGAGATCACACCAGCCCCCCAGCATGCAACACTGAATGAGAAGACCTTGTTAATTATGAAATGAAGGGGCGCGTTTTACACCCCCCTCCCCACACACATACACACACACAAAGATAAACAATTGTTATCGCTATAATACTGTAGCTAGAGGTGATGCGTAGGTGTGTGCCTCAACGTGTTTGTCTTCACGAGTGCTATCACTTAGCAACTAAATGAAGCTCGCTAATGAAACAGCATCCCTCAGAGACATGTATGCACTCCCACGCAGAGCGTGCGTGAACATGCTGCGCCTGGACCCATGCAAATGGCCTGCGTGTATGTGTCTCAGAGGCGTAACGGACCCCAAAATTTACGTGAAAAGCATATCCCCTGCGATTATAGCCAGGCAGGCTTCAACACTGGCTGCTTTCATGGTTCCATGGTTCTTTGGGTTTGATATGTTGTAGTTTTGTTACTCACTAGAAAAATGTAAATTCCTGAGGACCTGTGTGTATTATGTGTTCCGGTCTTTGCAATTCAAGTCATGTCATGTAGAGCAAAGTAAACGTAAATCCTTGTCTCTCCATGCCAGGCTTCCAGTACATTTAAATTACATGATGATGGAATGAATCAAATACAATGCATTTACCTTTTGTTCTCTCCTGTCATTGCTCATCTGTGTGCCATTTCAGGTTTGTCGTGAATTCCAGCGGGGCAACTGCGCTCGTGGCGAGACCGACTGCCGCTTTGCCCACCCAAGTGACAGCCCCATGATCGACACCAGTGACAACACAGTCACCGTCTGCATGGACTACATCAAGAGTCGTTGCTCTCGCGAGAAGTGTAAATACTTCCACCCGCCGGCACACTTGCAGGCCAAAATCAAGGCCGCCCAACACCAGGCCAATCAGACAGCGGTCGCTGCGCAAGCCGCCGCCACGACAGCAGCCATGGTGAGAGCACACCTGTACATTGGCCCAAACACAATATAGATTACCATTTTTAGCACCTATAATAGAGCATACGTATGTTATAATTTGGAAGATGAAAATATATCATATACAGTACTGTGTAAAAGTCCCACTGTTTTTGTTGTGTTCATGAACTTTTTCACAGCAGTCATTTGGATATATAATAAATCAGAAAAGAGTAGAACAGATACATTTAACATTACAGTAATCCCTCGTTTATCGCGGTTAATTGGTCATTCCTTATTTATAAGTGGAGTATTTTTGGAATTACAGAATAGACAGCCTGTTTACAGCCTTCTAAATATGTTTTTTAACATTATTAGAGCCCTCCATACATGAAGTGACACCCCTATAGTCACCTTTATACTCGTATTATCCAATATAGCAGACATAATAAGAGAAAGTAAGCCATTTAAGACATGAATGAGACGTGTGCTCGTGTGTGTTGCTGTGCTTGTGTTCCGGTGCTTGGGGAGGTGAGTGGGGGCAGACAGGGAGTGGCTTTTTTTTGTAATCTTGCTATGGGGTACGGCCGCAACAGTAGCCCGTGTTCGGGATTATTGCACCTGTTGTGAGATCATTCAAACATGCGATAAAAGCCTGTTTTTCCGACAATCAAGTCTGGTAACGTTACAGTACATTACTGACACCTAGTGACCAGTGTAGAATACTACACACTTTGAATGTGTCTTCTAAATGCCTTATTTTTGTATTTTGGTTCACTTAGCCATTTTTATGCTTGAAAAAAAAAAGTAAAATTTGCTTCAATATGCTTTTTTATTTATAATGGTCCGTATTAAACAACAATGCAGAATTCATATATTCATTTTACATAATTATAATATAACATTATGAAAATCGTGAGAGAATGAAGCCGCGAAATTCGAAGCACAAAGTGGCGAGGGATTACTGTATGACAAAATCTACAACAAAAATAATGCTCCTTATAGAATAATAATGCTACTGCCCATCTGTTAGTTGTCCTCCACCATCTGGGAAGTAGTGTGGTCATTCACAAACAAATACGACACAGTGATTTACTTTTTCACTTTTGTCAGCAGATCAGCCTCTACCGAGTGACGGTAGTTGCAATTACAGTACCGCTAAAAGAGCAAATCAGAGACTTTTGCACAGTGTTGCATATGGTAACATTCACACAAAGATGCACTACCTCAATTAAACACACACACATATGCTGCTTGTTATGACACCCCCACAGTAACATAAAATGTGGAGCCCTGCTTTATTATTACGGTATCAAGCAGCCCCCCCACCCCCGCCACCCCCACCCCCCACCTGCCGGTTCATTCCAGTTGGTTCCAGTGTGCATTTCACTAACAATGCTCCTCCCAAAGTGCGGCCTTTTTACAATGATACTTCACGAACAGTCTTTTATTACCAGAGCATGCTCATTGTGCAACGCCCTTGGTTCAGACAAACACAATGCAATAGTGCTCCCCAGCCTTGCTATCTGTGAGTGGCCAGTGCAGCCCTCCACAGATCAGTGCTAATTAAATCAAGGATGGATGAGAAAGTCACATCACATCCCCCAACAGGCCAAGAGACAGGTGGAAATTCAGACAGGATGCCGGATGAACGCTCCTGTTAGCTGCTGCACTTACCCACCTCGCACCACGCCTGCCTAGTTTTCTCTCCCCATGGCACGAGCATGTGTTATGGATTGCACAAAGCTCACTGGCCATCGCCATCGCTGCTTTGTTCTCCTTGTTCGTCCTCCAAAAGTGACTAGCGTGCTGGGCCGAGCGTAACAGCTGGGACACGGCAAGGAATCCAAATATATATGAGGCCGCTTGGGGCAAGGGATGACCCCGCGGTGCCAACGTCTGATGGTCACACCGGCCCCTAGCTCATTAACCTCCCCATTTGCCACACGTTAACTTGTCAAACAAGATTCAGTTCATCCTCCTTGTGCATTCTCCTCACACTGCGTGGTCTTCATGCATTTCATCCTATTGACTTTATGACGTCATTTTATATTTACCAGTAGCAGTTACGAGCGCTGCTGGAGGTGAGGAGGTTAACCTTGGGAGAATGACTTGTTTAGTCAGCACCTTTAATCCAATTCGCCCAAGCTAAAGCAGAGACCCATAAAACCATTATTGCTTCGTTGGTGTTAATATCATTATCCATAAATCACGTTAGTAATCTAAAGCAGGGGAACTTAACTGGAGGCTGTCTGTTAGTGGTGTTGTTTAACTGTGCCACATTACGTGTTGCTTTGCCAACGCAGAACGGCAAGCTCCCTTGCCGTTCTGCAAGCTCCCTTCCTCGCAGTGGTGTGCTGCCACCTTTGCTTCTCATCTCACTGCAGCGCGTCATCCTCCATCTTGAACTAACCACAGTGTTTGTTCATGTCGTATTGTTGCTCTGTCATGCAATTTCCGCACACCACGCCTCGGAAGTCCACATGCGTGAAGCAAGAAGCCTGCATGGCCCCCATGGGAACTTTGAATTACATCCCCTTTCAACCACGTCATCATTGCATGGACGACACTGTGTGTTACTACTTTATAGAGCTGTGAAACACGGTGACACTGCAGCCCGGATATTTATGGTGTCTTGGAGAATAAACAGCGCTCCACATTGAGTTGAACCTGATCACACAGTCACGTACCTGCTGCAGGATGACTTGAACAAACCACCACCTCACACACAATGTTAATAGGAGCTCATAGTTCATAGTCAACATTTGATCTTTTCATTTATCCGCTGTTTATCCTGATGCATTTTGTTGGTGTTAAAAGTTGTAGTCAGCCTTGCTACTAAATTCTTGCCCAGTAGTTATGACATACAAGTCTCGCTTTTTTAACTTTAATGTAGATGTTTAATGTAGATGCCTTTTTACAATTTTTATACTAATTCCAAAAGTAGCAAATGTTTAAAGTAAACAAAAAAGGTTTTTGTTTATGTGCATGCCTATTGTTTTGTATGTGGTATACCTGCATTCAGATTATTTTTGTTTTTGTTTTTTTCCTTCTCACCTATCCACAATGCAATGCTGTCCCCCATGATGCACCTCTGCTTGCTGTTACCTGTATGTTAATACGCTTGAATCCCATTGGCCCACTGCCATCATGTGCTCGCTGCCTGCTAATTAAAGACTCAGTCGACTGCCAAAGCAATGAAGCGACCCCTCGAGGCAACTGTAGACCTGGTACTTTGACCTTTCACCTTTTGCTTTGCATGTAGCTTCTTTAATTGTACTGTAGCCACTCACAAAGTTTAAGTTGGCTCTTTTGCTTTTGTGAAATGCTGTAATGCACTTTGAAGTTTCATAGTTTACATTGGCAATTGCCAGTCTGTATTATACATTTTTGAAATGTAATTGTAAAATAATACCAGTGTTTTTGCTAGGATGTAGTTTGTCACTCTTCATTTTGGACTTTTTGTGCTGAGCATAGTCAAATAGTAGATGTCCAAATATGGGTGTGACCTGCCCAAGTGTAAATCCACTGTTCTTCTCTTGTGTGTGCATGTCTTCTCGCTGAGCAGGCGTTTCCTCACAGCGTCCTTCAGCCGCTACCAAAGAGACCGGCACTGGAGAAGAGCAACGGTGCGAGCTCGCTGTTCAACCCCAGTGTCTTGCATTACCAGCAGGCACTGACCAGCGCTCAGCTCCAGCAGCCAGCTTTCTTTCCCACAGGTAGGAGGCACTTGCCATCCATACGCAAAGCACACTGGTAAAGACAGATCACTAAGTCATTTGAGCAGCAACCCGTCGTGACCAGTTGCATTATATGGTAAAAGTATTGGGACCATGGGCCATGACACCCACAGAAGGTGAGACTAGAAAAAAAAACAAGATTTTGGAGTGTGTCCATCCACCAGGAAGAACATTTGTGAGGTCCGATGTCACCGGTGTTGGACAAAAGGGCCTGCAGGCTCACAATGTTCAGCAGAAAAAGGCATTTCCCAAAGTTGGCGGCATAGAATAGTCCCCAATGTCTTGGTAATATGATTTAAGATTGATGGTTAACAACCTCTGATGATCAATTCATGAATTATGAGGCGTGTCCCGAGACTTTAATCCATATAGCGTATGTCTTTTTTCCTCTGAATGTGAATAAATACAGTGCTACCTCGTGTTTCATAAGCATAGGATTCGGTTTTGACAAAAATCATTGCCAAAAATATGTCTTGATTTTCATACACTGTCTCAGTTATCGTACGGCCCAACGTACAACGTGGGACTCGAGTGCCTAAGTGAATCTTGTCATGGTATTAATACACTGTACGCTAGTCAGCCATTCACTCCCCCACACTGCCTGTGCTTGCCTTTCTCTAGTTAGGGTTTTACAGTGCCTGCTCTTTCTGCATTTCCTTCTGGTCTTTGGGAAGTAGTAATAGCACTGCAGCTTCAAGATACTCGCAGTCGCACCTGTTTATAAGCCACAGGAGTCCACGTCGTAAATGGGATATTTAGTACACAGAAAGCTTTTTTAAACTTTTCATTAAAGAAATGCGTTTTTCCAAACAGTGTGTGTAATACGGCTAGTTACACAGTATCCTACCACGAAACTCGCTGTCATTGCCGTGTTCATCCTCCTCCTTCCGCACTAAAACCATTAAAGTCGTCTCCTTCAGTGTCGGAACCAAACAGCCCCCCGAAACCCGCCGGCGACAGTGGACCTCCTGACACCGCTTCCACCCTGCCAAGATCAACCGGCAGACCCAAGCAGAAGCTTGGTTGATCGCCTTCGACCAAAAAGCCGCGTAACATGCACCTCTGCTAGGGTGTGGTATCACACGGGACAAAGCGGGACCAAATAATGCCACAACTGCTTCACAGATGCGGATGGAAGCGGTGGAGACAATGCGGAACAATGCGTGTCACGCGTACTATGTCTTACACTAGACGTAAGCAGTACTTGACTTCGGTGTAAATAAATCGTGCGGGAGCGTGGCATGTTGTGCCAATGCGCACCATTTTCGTATGCATAAACACAATGCAGACAGCGTGCAAACCAGTCTTCACGCTTTTCAGGTGTACCATCGAAATGATTTCCACAGCGAATTGCGGGACAATGCGAAGGCAAAATTCATGCAAGTGTCAAGGTGGCATAGTGTGTCTTTATTACGATACGAGCTCTCAACTCTGACCCGGAAGTCATTCTCGCCCAGCTCCGTCTCCTCTCTGTGACATCGTCACAGGTTGAATCTGTACTTCTTGAATCTTCTTCTGTACTTCTTGTTGAATCTGTAGTTCTTTGCTGACTAACATAGCTACACCACAAGCCTCTGTTTTTTATCGAGTACGGCTGCAAAATAACCCACCATGGGGCTAAAGAAAGTGGCAAGTGGCAGCATTTTGATAAAGAAGGTGGAAACACGATTGAATTCAAGAAAGAAGTCATAGCAAAACCCTCTACCCTCGCCGTTCATCGCCATCTTAACAATAAAGGTAAAGTGATAAATGTTCATTTATAGATTCCTTATGGGAAAAATGTGTTTTTTGTCAAATTCAGTTTTCGACCGACTCTTTGGAACGGATTAAAAAGAAAAACTGAGGTACCACTGTATATTCATTCACACACAATGATAGCGTCATCATCTCAAGTATTTAGAGGACCATCCCCAAAACGTGATAAGTTTGGTTCTGTCTTTCAAACAACACCATCTTTCAGCTGCGTGGCTAAAACATTAGCTTGTAGCCACACTCACGTGCCATCATGTTTGTGTCTAAACGCCAGATGGGTGGGGTTTGTCCACAGTGCAGCTGCAACACAATCACAGAGGACTATATCAAGTTTCATGTCATAGTTTGGTTAGTGCACGTCTGTAAATCACATGACTTGCAAGCAAGCACCTGTTTGGATTAAAAGCATGTTTTTCTCCCAGATAGATGGGGATGAATTTAGCAAGTGTATAAAAATAAGCTTATTGCCTCGTGGTAAATAACAGAATACGTGATGAACTTAGGTTAGTAAAGTGTGAGGCCTAGCTGGTGTTTGCCACTAATACAGCCGGTCAAGGGGAACTTCCCTGCTTGCGTCCATCAATGCTGTAACTTGTCTAACCTTGTGGCTCACCTCCCTCTCAATTAACCCATATACCCCCCCCCCCCCTTTCTCTTTCTGCATGAACACAACAGGGTCAGTCTTGTGCATGACACCTGCTAGCAGTCTTGGTAGGTCCTGACCCTCCCTTTTTTTGCTCTCGCTCTCTTTCTCACTCACACACAAACACGCACACGCACACACCACTGCAAGTATAATAACTGCTGATGATGTTTTTTGAGGGTGAAAGCTCATCAAGAACACACATTTCATGTGTTAAACACCAAAGTGTGGCCTGTGTATGAAGCTACAAGTTGTTTGCTGTGTGCTGTTGATCAGGAAATTTAAAGCAGTTTCCCAGAGCGATTCTTACACCCACATAGTTTTCTCAATGCTGGATGGGAATTACAAAAAGTCCCGGACGACCAATCAGTAGGTCGTAGATGAGTAAAGACTCAGTTAAGCTGTATTTTTGGGGAAAAACATTCAAACTCTTTGGGAAAGCAGCAAACTGTTTTTCTGTCCAAATTTCCTAATTTGTGATTGTAATCTGCTTCTCTCCTCTTTTTTTTTTTCCTCCCGTCATCTTTTCTTCCTCCTTCCTTGCTTTGCGTTGTGAATGGTTGCATGCCATCTGCCGGTGTGATCCTAACGATGGCTTGCTGGCGCTCTGTAAAATCCGCCACCATCCGCAACAACACCCATCCGCAAACAACACGCGCCGACATGCACATGCCACGCCTGTTGCCATGGTCGCCATACCGCTCCACCTACGTGCCAATTGCTACCACCCCACCCCCCTTCTCACCCTCCAAACCAAGTCCCAATGATGTACAGTGCTACGCCTGCTACTGTCTCTGCAGCAACAACTCCTGCCACAAGTGTCCCCTACGCAGCAACAGCACCAGCCAATCAGGTTTGCTCCTTTTAAAGCTTTCTTTCATCAGTCCCTGGAGCTCTGAAGAAGTCGCTGGAACCTGTGGCTGAGGCCCCGCCCTATCCGTCCTTTCCACCTGAGGGGAGAGGGGAGACGGGGTGGGTTGCTGGGTGGCCGATCATGTTTCCTGAGAATTTTTAGCCCTCGGAGGCGCTCTCATCCAGCACTTCTTCAGAGCTCTCTCATTTGCATCGGAGTACTTGTGTTGTGTTGCGCCACTTTCTGGTTCTGTTTTGCATGTTGTGTGTTTTTACGTTTGTACGTCACCTGTACTGCTTGTGTGTTGGGCAAACAAATACACACTTTGCAGCACATGCATGTACACAGCTTTTCTTTCACTTCTTCATCATGTCCTTGTTGCCAGTGTATGTAAGAAAATGGCTGTAGGCTGCTCTTGTGAGGGTGAGGCAGACAGGAAAGATGATCGCACAAGGTGTCTAAAAATGGCCTCTGATCACCGGCTCTCCTGTTGCTATGTGTCAGCAGGAGCCAAGCCTGGATGGCGTGCATGTGTGGGCCGTTTTAAACCCGGAAATTTCAGCACAATGCATGCACAGCAGCTGGCAGTCAGGCAGTGATAGCTGCCTTCAGGACACAGACATGTACTGAGCAATGTTGCGTGAAAATGCTCCAAAAAGCTTGAAGCTGGAAAGGCTGGGTCCTAGAAAACCACCGTGCATACCCATAGCTGACCCTACAATTGTTACAACATACAGTACAGCTCTCAATCATCGTTTCATAAGGTATTTTCACCTGTGATTGACTGTTATGACTTATTCCAGGGGTGTCCAAAGTGCGGCCTGGGGCCATTGTTTTTTTATTGGCTCGCAGCACGTTCTAAAAATGTATTTTAACAAGAAAAATTCTTTCAAAAACAACAAGAGCAGCAGCAAATATTGAAAAATCAGCAATAATCTCACAAGAATAAAGTCAAAATATTAAGAGAAAAAGGTGGTAATTTTACGAGAATAACTTTAAAAAATCATTTTTGTAGCAGAAAGTTCAAATATTAACTCATTCAATACCAAAGACGTATTAATACGTTTTTTTAAAAACCGAACGCTCGCTCCCAAAGACGTATTCATATGTCTTTTCCAAAAAGAGGCGATGACGCAAGTGCACAATACTTTTCATGCAGTTGTAAGCCAGTAAAACGGCGTTAATTTGATAAGAGCTCGGCATGGATCCTTTGCAAGTATGAATGCAGGGGAAGTGAGAGAGCGTGGAGGAGTGTAGCGTACACAAGGTTACGCAATGTAGGGACATTTTGATGCAGGCACACAGTTTAGTTCCAAATGTGAAAAATGTAAATAGTTCATGGTGTTGTATTTGTAAATAAATTGTTATTTTGATGTAATACAGCCCTTTTTTGCTTTGTTTATGTCGTGGTGTAGTTGTTTAGATATTTGAGCTGTCACAAAAGCAAACAAAAGTGGCTCAAAGGGAAAGTTATGCTTGAAATGTATGTTTTCACGAAAAGCTGTTTTTCTCCCTTTTTAGTCGGGAAATGGTATTTTCCTGAAACTTACCTATACTCTACTGCTGATTACTAGAGAACGGAAAAAGGTAGAAACAAACTTTTTTTTTCTGATGAAAGATGAGAGTCTAATCTGTCTTTTGGTAGGCTCCGTGTTCATATAGCCACAGAACATAATATTCTGTGCGCCTTGAAAAATTTGTCAAAATTGTCTAAAATGGCTGAAGGGGCTGCCTTTTGAAAAATGGCTGGGATTGAATGAGTTAACGAAAAAAGACATTATTTTTCAAAAGTCGTAATATTAAGAGAAACAAACGAAACGACAAATAAAGTTGTAATTTTGAGGAAATTGGGTTTGGCGGAAAAAGTTACGTTATGAGAAAAATATTGGGAATAAATTCACAATTATGAGAAGGAAATTTAGAAGAAGAAATTTCAAGTTGTTGGAAAATTAGGGGAAAAATGGGAAAAAAACAGCTGTATTTTTAGGAGAATAAAGTCTGAATATTAAGAGAAAAAAAGTTGTATTCCAACAAGAAAAAAAGTCACAATTTTAGGAAAATAAACTCATAATATTATGAGGCCAAATAATGTCATGGAGTTGAATTAAAGAAAAAATGTTTGTTTGTTTTTCTAAGTCTTAATATTATGAGTCACAGCAGGAAAACAACGGGTTTCAGCATGTGGCCTTCGGTGGAAAATGTTTGGACACCCCTGGCTGTCAAGTCTCTGAAAACACGTTCCCGTCTCCGTTCGTCATAGCTGACGTTCCGACCGTGTTCGTCCTTGCCCGTCACACGGCGGCCGTGCGCGCGCACTTCCTGTAATTGGCATGCAGAAGCAACAGCAGGAAGCGGTGCCGCTCTTTAAAGATGCATTTGGGACAAGGAGAAGCGGTGACGTCAGACCTCTGCTGTCTGCCTCCGTCTGTCCCTCTGACCACCGGCCCCTCCCTGCCAGCCAGGGACACAGTCCTCCCTGGCAACAATGAATGAACTTTTAAATTGTAGCTAATGCTAAGATACACTCATGAGTTTTATACTACTATCAGGAATATATTGTTCAATGAATACCTCAAAGCATTAGAAATTGCAGTGATCTTCTTGTATGGTGCAAATGTGGCTATGATAGCCAGCCAAGCACTGTGCTAATGAAGTGAAGGTGACTACCTGTAGTCCCATGCTGTCTTAATTCCAAAAATAACACAACAACAGCGTCAAATACACACTCCCTTCCGGGTCAACACCTGACAGCTACCTGTTGGCGCCCGGCTTATATACTCGAGCCAGCAGCGCCATCTACTGCACAGACGGGACATTCAAACACATACGGGGCTCCTAGGAAGACCGCCATGGTCATGGACGCAACATGTCAGAAAAGGGCTAGAAAGAAGCAGAGGTTATTTAATCCTTCCTCCATATTTCAGCGTGTTTTGGGACTGTGGAAGGAAGCCACCCAAGCAAGCGCAGGAAGAACATGTCAACTTCAAACAAAAAGGCCCCACCCGAGATTGGAAGCCATGTCTCAAGCCAAGCAGTGTTTGTCATTGTGTCACCAGGCTGCCCCACAACTTTAATGGGTCACAAATTAAGCTACAGCACCCCCGTCTGTCAGGATGTGGTATTACAGTCTAGCAAACATATTTTTGCAGCTAGAGCACAGAAAACCATGTTTACGACCTTCTAAATAGACATTGGTACCATTATTAGACACACGACCCAATATACAGTAGTAGACTTAATAAGAGAAATAAGACATACATAAGACTCGTGCCCGTGTGTCTTACTGTAAATGTGTTCTGATGCTACGGGAGCTGAGTGGGGGGACGGACAGGAAATGACGTCGTGGGCACAGAGAAGCCAGCGTTAGGGATTATTGTACCTGATCATCTGAACCTGCAATAAAAGCCTGTTGTTCCGCCCGTCAGGTCTTGTGCTTGTCATTACCACCAAGTGACCAGTGTAGAATACAACATACTACATATCAATACTACTGTCAATGCGTCCCTGAACGCTTTATACACTCGTCCCTCACCACTTTGTGCTTCGAATTTTGCTTGTTTTTTTTAGTTAACTGTGTGCTGTTTTGTGGTTGAAAATGGCCTATTTTTTAGGTCTATAAAAAATCCATATTTAAGACATTGTTACTTATTTTTTGCCTAAATTAAGCATTTTCAAGCATAAAAATGGCTAAATGAACTAAAATGCAAATATAAGGCTTTCAAAAGAAGCATGTGATGATGTGTAGTATTCTACACTGGTCACTAGGTGTCAGCAATGTTACTGTAACGTTCTGTGAGACACACAAGCACCAGA
The DNA here is from genome assembly GCF_027744805.1 of Dunckerocampus dactyliophorus. Lineage (NCBI taxonomy): Eukaryota > Metazoa > Chordata > Actinopteri > Syngnathiformes > Syngnathidae > Dunckerocampus > Dunckerocampus dactyliophorus. The sequence goes on along the minus strand of NC_072819.1, from coordinate 49,157,948 downwards.
CTTGATCACTGGAACAGGCTCTTATTGCCACGGCTAAGGAGGTTAAGTTTTTGCCGGCGTTTATCTGCTTGTTTGTTTGTGTTCAAAATAACTGGAAAAGTTCTGAATGGATTTGGGGGAAATTTTCAGTAATTGTCAGAAACGCGATATGGAAGAACTGATTACATTTTGGGGGGTGTCCAGGATTCTTTAACGTTGCGAGATAGGACCATTTTCGGAATTTCTGCATATGACTCAACAAAAAATGGTCAGAGCATTTGGTGGGGGGAGAAATACAGGGCGAGTTTCCAACAGGTTCTGCAAAATATCAAAGACTGATCCAGACAATGGAATCATTCCGGATACTAAGATCCAGAATGTGAAAAAAAATATTTGGAATTTTCATCCTAGGAAGACAACACATTTTTGTGAATAACTACTGAACTAACTGATATCATTAAGAATCCAACTGCTAATGCTATGTTTTCATGGTCGAGAAAATAAAGGTAGGACTCATATTTGTGGGGTGAATCACAATATGGGGGCGGGGCTACGGTGCTTGGCGAAGGTCTGCTTTTCTAGTTGCAGGTTTGAATTATCTCACAGCAGGTACAATAATCTCTAATAAAAACATTTTAGCGGCCGTTACCCATGCAAAGATGAAACTCAACTCTGAACTGAACCCCTGACGTCACTTCCTGTGCACCTGCCGCTCGGGGAACACATTTATAGTAACACACGAGCTTTATTTACGTCTGAAATGGCTTGTTTACTCTTATTGGGTAATAGGAGTGTAAAGGTGGCTATAGGGGTGTTATTTCATGTCTAGAGGGCTCTAATAATGCTATTAGAGGGTCGTAAACAAGTTTTCTATGCTGTACCTCCAAAAATATTCCTTTCATTAAGAAGGAATCCTACTTTGTGGAAATTCACTCACGGTCAGTTCTGGAACCAATTAACCATGATAAAAGAGGATTTCTGTATTTGTATTTTAGTTCATTTAGCCATTTTTATGCTTGAATTCATGCAAACAATACGTTTTTGACTAGTACTAATAATCCACCAAATAAACATGATTTATCAATGAATACGTACGGTGGTGTAAGAAGTGTTTGCCCCACTTCCTAATTTCTTATTTTTTTGCATGTTTGTCGCACTGCAATGTTTCAGATTATCAAACAAATGTAAATGTTAGCCAATGACAACACAAGTGAACACAAACTGCAGTTTTTACATGAAACTTTTGATGATTAAGGGAGACAAAAATACTGCCGTCATACAGCGAGAATGCGTCACTGGACTCACCACCTCTCTCGTGCAACGTCACACACCTCATGTGGCTGGCTTTTGTCCACTAATAAGCATCACGCGCCCCCCCATCCCCGCACTCTATCCACATTTTCTGCCCCACCCCCCCTTCAACAGAGGAAAAAAAAAATCCCACATATTTATCGTTGATGGCGGTACGGAGGATGCTGGGTAGAAACGCCTCCTCACCCTCTTTGTGTTTCTCTCCTGCAGATCATCCTGAAGTAAGCAACCCCACGGGACGGGTGTGTGAAGGAGCTGCAGATACTCTACCGTGTAAATACTACCTTACCTCTCCCATAGAGGTCCAGCAACCTGCATGCTAAGAGTGTAACACGGCTTATCCCACACACACACACACACACACACCATATATAGCGTATGTATTTCTAGGAAAAAGTCCAAGATATTGCTATTGTATACTTGTACACGCTACACAAACACCACAGTGGTCATTGAAACCCTTTCTTTCGTATTTATTTGACATTTCTGCACCCTTTTGTTCCTCGGTTGGCATCGAATGGACGCTTGATTTGCACTACATGATGCGTACGGTGCATCCTACCAAGTGGAACACACACAAGTCACAGGAAGGCTGCGAGTCCACGCACACGCACACGCACACTCTCTCTACGGCCTCGAGTGCTTCTGTTTTGTGGACGTGAGCGTGCAAGATGCCAGGAACAGAGCGGGACCTCCGAGCATTTTGCCAATGTGGCCACCTGGAGAAGATATGAGGTTGTTGTCGCCGTTTCCCAACTGGTGGAGAGTGGTACCTTCTCCGCTTGAGGACCAGCTATCACACAGCAGACACCCGAGAAGCCGGGGTCAGTGCCAAGGGCTTATCAGGGGGCGGGGCGGGGTTAGTCCCAGACATACCAAGCCATGTGTGTGTGTGTGTGTGTGTGTGTGTGTGTGTGTATCTGTGTGTATCTGAGGACCGTCTGCCGGCAGACAAGGACACGAGTGGCTGCTAGGTCGGTGATGACGGGACAGAAGAAGCTTTTAAGTGCTAAACAAAAACATTTGGTGCATTCGGCAACGCCCAACGACTTGAACTCGGACTCGGAGGGCTGCCTGCGTCTGACCCCCTCCCGTTTCATCCTAGAAAACCCGTAGAAGTGCCTAAACATGCTCACCGACCGACCGCATCCCGCACACACGCCGGCCGCCGACCCACTGACGGTAAAAAAAACCAAGAAATTAAAAAAAAAAAACACAGCAACAACAACAAAAACGTTTTTTTTCTACCAACTGTCCATGGACATCACAAGTGTCTTTCTGGAAGGAGCTTTGAATGTCTGCTGACTTTCACCACCGACCGTCATTTCGTACCAGTAGTTTACAGGAGGAAGAGGAGCGGAAAAACACACAATGTATTGTAAAGCGTGTGATCATGTATGGAAAGTGTCTCTTTCTTCTCAGACTTCTGCTTGGAGACGTGTGCTGTTTATATACTGTATACAAGTATATATATACAGTATATATACACATGTACAGTATATACATATATATATATATGTCTGAAACTCCCCCCACAAATCATTTTCTTTTAAATATTCCACAAAAAAAGTATTTGTTTTTATATATTTTAAATATTTTTTTAAAACATATAAAAATATATAAAATGTTCAAGAAAAATGTATGTATTGTATCTTTTAATATATATTTTCCATTTTTCCCCCGCAAAAGACACAACATTGTTTCTTTTTTAAATCCCAAACGATATTTAACATATTCTTTAAAAAAATACTTATTCATAGTTTTTTTAAATATATATTTTCAATATTTAAAAAATATTTAAAATATATAAAATATTCTAGAAATGTATGTGTTATTTTTAGTTGTATTTTTTATTTTTTCCCCCCAAAAGAGATGTCATTTCACGGTGCTTGATGCTTACCATCGACAATCCACAATCAGACCTGATGGGTTTCATTCTCTGCATTGTGACGCGTGTGTGTGCGTGTGTGTGTGTGTGTGTGTGTGTGATATTTGTTGCTGGGATGGGGGGGCGGGGGGGTAAAGTTCTATTTTGTTGTAATTTATCTTGTTCCTCTTCAAGTTAACTGCTATGTTGTAAACAACTTTTAAAACGAATGTAATTTATTGTGCATGGTTGGAGGTCATGTGACAAGCCGCACGTGCGCCACGCTTTTTAGTTGGCTTAAAAAGTCCATCCTTTAATCGAAAGCGACTGGACCTCCATGGCCTTCTCGTTGGAAAGGAAACCGTGTTGCGTTGTCGAGAGAGGAAAGAAAATCAATTGTGTCGTATTAGATGTGATTTTAGCAAAACAAATAAACAAAAAAAAAAGATGTACTTTTCACTCCAGTATGCTAGCATTTCATAATAATATAAGTTGTTGGCGTGGCAACCAAGTGTTGCAGTTACTAAAAGTTTGGTATTTTTGTAAGTTTTTTTTTTTTTTTTGCTAGAGCACTGTACACACGTTAGATTGTAAACAAGATATTAACATTTCTTATTCTTTGCTAACATGTTCACAGCCCCTATAGCGCTGTCACACTCAATATCACATAGACTCTATGAATATAGAAATATAGATATAAGAACAAAATCATTTCTAAATGATTACTTAGCGTACAACAAAGGACCTTCAGGAGCCACACTGACATGTTTTATTCAAGGATTGCACTTTTAATACTGTTTTCACTTCCTGTCATGGTTTTACGTTTGCGGAACCCTCCAGCATCAAACAACCAAAAGGAGCGTCATGCATGGGGGAAACTGTTTTCTTTTCTTCCAAGTCAATGTTTGTTGTGGGACATGTCCGTGTTTGGTTTCCGACAATGCCCAAGCGTCACCATGGACTGATGGTAAAAGAAAAGAAAAGAAAAAGACATTTCTGAGCAGACTCGGCTTATCCAAACACGTTGCCTTAAGTTTGGTTCCCGAGCGAGAGACGCGTCTCTTCTCCAGCCCCCTGACTTTGATTTCAAACATGAACTTTCTCATCTAAAGCCATTCGAAGTCAATGGAGGCCAAAGGGGGCGAAGATGAGGACAATTCTGTGATCCCCGGACCTCCGCGGACCTCAGAACTTGTAATTCGAAGCTTTCGCCAGCAGAGGGCGCCAGACGGGATAAATGTGACGTACTGTGATTGTGTGCCATGATCGTTGCTCTGCACCTCCACAACCAAACAGGACACACACACTCCCATCTGATATTGTCATCATTTATGACAAATGTATTCTTTTGAATATATTTTGTGCTATATTATGTTTATATTAGTCAAATGTTTGTTCTTTGGTTCCAGCAAGATAGTGTAAAATCTATTGAAAGAAGGAAATAAAGAAAAGTAAAGGGTTACTTTTTTGTTGGCCATCTCTTTATCAGCTCACCGCCATAGAAAAATTACCAACCGAAAGACACGAGATGGGCGATACTACAAATTTTGGTATCGCTGTGATACCAACTGAACGCAGGTATTGTCGATAGCGGTACGTTTAACTTGGACATTTTTTCGGGATTACCGAGTGATTTTTTTGGTTAATGATACACATCAAGTATTTTATCAAATATATAACAGTTTGTAAATACGGCAATATAGAACAATATCAATTGCCAATTCAAATAGTACTTGTATAGCACATTTATAGCAACCAGTTATCACGTACAGGTGTTTGAGCAAAACCAATAATGCTAATTAACACATTAACATTTGTGTGAACTCAAACTTAGCCGATAAGTTTTAAAAAATTAAATGTAATTAAGCTAGTATTGTTGCTAGCGTGGTAGCGTTGCTCAGTGGCATTAATCGCCCCTCATACAGGCCGGAAACGTCCGGTGGATGCACCGAATCCAGAGGCGTGGATTCCCTACACTTTTTTTTTTGTCTTCTTAAGGACAAACCCTTCACCCTAAATTCTGCGCTGCTTCGTGTAGAGCTGAGGGGGGGGGATGTCTTCTTAGCACACGAAGATGACGTGCAGTCTTATGTCTGCCTGCTGCATTATGGATGGAAGAAGGGGGTTCCGTCCAGATAGCGTGGGAACATCTCAGTAGGAGCCTGAACGCAACATCGTCTCCGCCTGCGCCGCAGTACGCGTGTCGTGGCCGTGGCGTGAGCGCACGACGGCGGGGATGTGCCGGATGTGAACGCGGGGCACGATGCGGGAGTACAAGGTGGTGGTGCTCGGCAGCGGCGGAGTGGGCAAGTCGGCCCTGACGGTCCAGTTCGTCACTGGGACGTTCATCGAGAAGTACGACCCCACCATTGAAGATTTCTACCGGAAGGAGATCGAGGTGGACTCGTCCCCGTCGGTGCTGGAGATCCTGGACACGGCCGGCACCGAACAGTTCGCCTCCATGCGGGACCTTTACATCAGGAACGGCCAGGGCTTCATCCTGGTCTACAGTCTGGTCAACCAGCAGAGCTTCCAGGACATCAAGCCCATGAGAGACCAGATCATCAGGGTCAAGAGGTGAGACACTCATCACTTCATTGGGTGCTGCCAATATTCTACACCATTACATTATGATACATCTATTACGCTACACGGTGTATGATATTACATATGATATCACATGACATGATGATACATGAAGCAGCACGTCATGTGTTCTCCACAAGAGGAACCCGTTGAACCCCTCCCGGCTGATACGCTCACAGATGACTAACTCGGGATGTGCTTCTGATCACTCCAGGCCATTACTCAACAAATCCACTGAGATCATCCCACAGCTGGGGGGGGGGGGATCTATTTGGGCACCTCTCTGCTGAATTGGGCGACTAAAAAATGTTTTTACACGACCGAGGCCTGTTATGACCACGGCGGTCTTGCAAAAACTGTTTTTCTTGGTGCTGTTTTTGTCCTTGTGTGTTTACAGCAGAGATTTTCTACTAAATTGTTCTGAGGAACACTTTTTCAGAAGGCTGAAGACTGACTTCTCCCTCCACGATTATTCCTGTTGGAAATGTCACATCGGTGCAAAAACGGCTGATATGGTCTTACATTGAAAGACAAGCAATGTCAAAGATCCTCTATACGACAGGAGCGCTCTGCTTTTTTTTAAGGGTCGACGGTAAAAGCGCCAGTCGAAGATCTTGCTTTGCGATGGAGAGAATCAAACAAATCAAACAATGAAAGGATGTGGCATTTAAAAAGAAATCAAAGATCCTCTGCACGGCAGGAACACTGCGGCTTTCTAGGATGTACCACAAAAATGCTAATCAAAGATCCTTTATATACAAAGAGCGCTTTGTGGTTTTTAAGGACACACAGCAACAACCCTTATCAAAGATCTTATATATGACGAGAGCACTCTGCTGTTTTTAAGATCTTACTGAAAAAGCCCTAATCAAAGATTGTATACATGACTGGAGCATTCTTCTGCCTTTTTTTTTAAGGACATACTCCAAAAACCTAACCAAAGATCTTATATATGACAGGAGCATGCTGCTGTTTTTAAGGACCCACTGCAGAAACGTGCAATGTGTGTGTTTTAAAGACCTCATGCAAAAATGCTGGTCAAAGATCCTCTATACAACAGGAGCACTTTGCTGTTTTTAAGGACCTACTGCAAAAACACTGGTCAGAGATCTTATCCTGAATATGACAGGAGCGCTCTGCTGTTTTTAAGGACATGTTGCAAGAACCCGAATCAAAGATCTTATATATGACAGGAGCGCTCTGCTGTTTTTAAGGACATGTTGCAAAAACCCTAATCAAAGATCTTATACATGACAGGAGCGCTCTGCTGTTTTTAAGGACATGCTGCAAAAACCCTAATCAAAGATTTTTAATATGACAGGAGTGCTCTGCTGTTTTTAAGGACATGCTGCAAAAACCCTAATCAAAGATCTTATATATGACAGGAGCGCTCTGCTGTTTTTAAAGACATGCTGCAAGAACCCGAATCAAAGATCTTATATATGACAGGAGCGCTCTGCTGTTTTTAAGGACCTACTGCAGAAATGTTGGCCGAGGATGTTAGTAATATTGTCCGTCCAGATGTTTCGTAAGACCACGAGATTGTACGTACCAAAGGGCGGCCCGGGGGCCACTTGTGGTCCAGAGCTCATTTTTTTACTGGCCCTCGGCACGTTCTAAAAATAACATCAAACAAGAAAACAAAGAAAAAAAGTTCAAACTGGCCGAGTCGAAACATCCAGGGTCCTTAAGTTGCATCTTCACCCATACGTCCCAAAACGGTGTCTGATGATGGTGATTTAGGCAAGGGGGCGCCCGTCGCAGCTCGCGGAGGTAGTTTGGGTCGCTCGCATTAACGTGACTTTGTAGACACCATGTGACATCAGTCAGCTGACTAAGCTCCCCTCCCGATTCGCTCTTGCTCCTCCGCCGCAATGGTGAACACACGTCTCAGATGACAGGCGGAGATGCTTGGCGTCATGAACTCCACTATAGAAACGCGTGTTTTTCGACTCTTCCCTTTCTTAATCTATCGTCTCATGATGAATCGGGAAATGTGCCCGTTGCTGAAAGCTTTTCAATATGTCGCCTTGACTTCGGCTGCATTGCCTTTTGCATAATAGTTTTCATTTCTTGTACATCGGAATGTTTGACGGCAAATGCCAACTGGACGTAAGACATGGCGAACGCTGCGTAGCTATTCTGACTGACATATTACTTGCTTATGCACACAACTATTGAGGAATTCTGTGTAATTATCTTTATTGCCACATTGAATTGAACTGTCAATTATTTGTGAATGATATCAACTACTTTGATTACCTGTAAACTATACTGTATATGTACACACATATACAGTATATATACGTATACATATACAGTATATATATTCATTGTGTTTACTAAATAACATTCGTCCATTTCATCAGCGTATAACTTTATTTTACACTCAGCTGAGAGCTCGTGAATACATTGTACTCTATTGTCCGCCTAGCCCCGCCCACCTCTCTTGCTCACCATCATGGCGTACTACACTCTCAGTTCCGTTCATTTCCTGGATCCTAACCATAGTTTTTTTTATTTTATTTTAAAATCTTTATGTTTTAATGTTTTTTTTTAAATTGAGAAGTTTGTTCCATGCAATATTGACTGCAGCAAAATTTGGGTGAAAACTGTCATTGAAAGCTGAGCTTTGCCTGAAGATGATTTCCAACATACTGTAAGTGTACTTTTATAAATGGTCCCGCGTAGCAGTGGTCCTCCTCGCACCACAGCTTGAGGACCACTGCTCTACGTGACTGCTGTTTGTTAAGATGTCTCGCAAAAACGCAAAGATCCTCTATATGACGAGTGTTTTAGTTGCTCCCTACCAAGTGTGGTCTCGGATGTTCAGCGCCACACCGTGGACCCACGTCATAGCCGGGGGACGCCGCTGGAAATGAATAATAGCAAAGCGGAAGGGAGGGAATGTGGCCAGCGCATGCTGTACGTGGGGCCCATAAATACTTGATGCTTTTATTTCACACTGCTCTGCCTCTGAAGTGGCTTTTTCCAGCGTACGAGAAGCACGCTTATATAATCACAACATCTGTCTGTTTCGACGCAACATGCGGGGTTTTTTTATTGGCCATTGGCATATTTTGATTATAAATGCGATGGAAAAGATGATTAGATGCTAATTTGCTTTGCCACCTTTAACGCAAAGCTGAGGTGTTTTTGTTCGGATAGCTTAGCATACATTGACCTACACCGGATTGCTTCTCAAAATGGCCGCCCACTTCACATTTTTTTGGGGGGGGTGGTTGGAAGCCCCGCCGTATCTTCAAAATATTAGGAACACCTGCACGGCAGTCGTACGGCACTGACAACAACAATCACAAAAACGGACTACCACCTGCGGAGAGCTATGCTTTAGTCAAAGATCTTCTATATGACAAGAACGCCCTGCTGTTTCACTTTCTCACACAGGGCCACGTAGGTTTGGATTTGTTTCCTCCCTTAATAATAAAAAGTTTCATTTAAAAACTGCGTTTTGTGTTCAGTCGTGCTGTCATTGACTGACATTTACGTTTGTTTGATGATCTGAAACATTTACGTGTCACAAACTGACTGTTGACTAATGGCTCAAAAAAGACGTTTAACAAGGCGCCCCGCTTGCTGGTTTTCGTCAGCATTTGAGGAGATCTTGCTCCCTGCTGAGTAATTGTGCTGAGCCAGCAGCGGCGGCGGCGGCAACATGCGGTGAAGTTGCATGAAGCCACTCACCAGAACATAATGGAACCGAGTTGGGTCAGAAGCCAAGAAGACATCAGGCGTCCATTAGCGAGCCGTGTAAAGTGGAGTGGAGAGCTCTTATGTGGGAAAGAATGTGTGCTGCAAACCTCCTGCTTCTTCTCCTCCTTCCACGTTGTTGAAGTCTATTTCGCCGAGTGCTAGCATGCGCCGCCTTTGCTAACACACAATCTCATCATCTCCTTGCGTGCCATCTGAGGGTTAACGCTTCTCCAGGGGAAGCGGCTTCAAAGCGGCCTTTTCATGCCGCACTGATGCTGTGTCTAATAGCAGGAGGGGAGCGGGAACAGGGTGGAGACCAAAACTACACGTCCCAGGGGGCTTCACAGCAGTGTCTGGACCTCAGGCTAGCAGCATCTTAGTGGAGAGCAAGCAACGAAGGGCCACCAGTTAAGCCACCAGTAACTTGAACGTGGTCGCCATCGAGAGGAACATCTGCTCCACAGGCCCAAATATCTGCGTGTTTATCACACTCATGTTGCCGGGTTGCTTGGCTCAGCGGCGCATGGAAGCTTTGTTGAGCACCCCTCGGAGACATCACACACAGCTCTGGAAGTTGTTTTGTTTGTGTTTTTTGTGTGCGGCCCAGCAGCGAGCTCACACTGCAGCTTCTAATTAAGAGCAGATGCAGACTGCAGCGTGCTGGCTGGCTGCAGGCTTGAAGGCCTTCATGTTGGATGCTGCTCTTCCCACCTCCCCATTCCTACGTGCGCTCGTGAAAACGCTTTTAGCACAGCAGGTAGCCTTAATAAGGCGGCTCTGCCCTGAAGACACTCGGAAAATGAAATTTTGCAACTTCTAAACACTGCTTCTCTCTTCTCTGCCACAACCACCCTCAGAGGGAAATAGCTGCAATCTGCATCTGTTCGTAAGGATTCTTGCGGCTTTTATGGTCACGTAAAAAACTAACAAGAACGCTGTTATGCTCTCCCACGACTGCAACGATCAACACAGGAAGCCGTGCCTCCGTCAAGGAATACTTGACACGTTTACACTGAACTGTGAGGTTGGCCACTTTACACCAGCGGGCACGTCGGTGTGGTCCAAAAAAAATAATTACAGTCATCGCTCGTTTATCGCGGGTAATTGGTTCCAAACTCAACCGTGATAAGTGAATTTCTGCAAAGTAGGATTCCATATTTATAAACGGAACATTTTCGTAGTTAGAGCATCGTTATTAGAGCCCTGTAGACATGAAGTAACACCCCTATAGTCACCTTTACACTTGTATTAGCCAATATAGGAGACATTGGGAGTCACATTATCACTGAGTACTTCCCGCCGTGGCTGTTGTCCCCCCAATGTATCATTACTGACACCTACTGACCAGTATAGAATACTACATATCACAACGTGTCTTTCTGTGTGTTTTCTGAAAGCCTTATAGCCTTTTTTATGTGCTCATGTTGTAACGGTACAGTGGGAACCGCTCATGTCAACACCCCTCAGGCTGGATGGACATAAGTGGTTATTAACATAACCTAAATTTGAACTGAAACTGGGGGGGGGGTGATGCTAAAGAATTCTTCTAATTATTCTACCCGTAGTGGTTTATTGACACGGTGAGCCTCCATTTGCGCATGTTTGTGTTTGGACAGTAATCCTTTGATTACTCATTGCTTCCAGACCCGACCGTGATAAGTGAATTTTTGCGAAGCAGGATTCCGCTTCCAAGTTCTGACTTACACTAAAATTTGACGAACAACCCGCCACAGAAACGGAACTTGTTTGCAACTTGCACTAAAAAGTGAGCGTAGTTTCATGTATGCTAGTTCTAATGGAAACACTGGCAATCTATTATCTATTATGATCTATTATCTATTATGATCTATTATCTATTATGGTCTATTATCTATTATGGTCTATTATCTATTATCTATTATGATCTATTATCTATTATGATCTATTATCTATTATGATTTATTATCTATTATGGTCTATTATCTATTATGGTCTATTATCTATTATGATCTATTATCTATTATGATCTATTATCTATTATGGTCTATTATCTATTATCTATTATGATCTATTATTTATTCCCTTCCAATTAGGGGTGTTACAAGATCTTGCGAGGTTAAAATGCGACAAGACTTCTCATTCACAAAAAAAAAAATTGTCCCGCAGGCACTGGGCCTGGGACGATAATTAATGAATTAATTACACAATACATGAAAATAAAGTTGACAATTTTGCCGGCCTCGATATATTGGCATACGCATGCATGTCTGCTTTACTCGTCTCCCACCTCTAAACTGGCAGGAAGATGGTTCACTCTGTGCGTTGGTGTCAGCACCTTGGCACAGTTGTTCCATAGAACAACGGCTTGAACGGAGTGAGCCCTCTTGTCAGTTGTCTCGGTGGGTGGAGGCGGGGCCACTGGCATACACGCAGACTGCAGAAGAGTGTAACGTAGAAATTAAATTAGCAGATTGCAATATATCGTCATATATTTCTTCATCGGACGTTTCTTCATGCCCTGCGATTGGCTGGCGACCAGTCCAGGGTGTACCCCGCCTGTTGCCCAAAGTCAGCTGGGATAGGCTCCAGCATACCCCCGTGACCCTAATGAGGAAGAAGCGGTATAGAAAATGGATGGATGGATGGACGTTTCTTCATGTTAAAATCGTGTCTCGTCTCGTTCTCGTAGACCCAATCTCGTTCATCGTCTCGTGTCTCGTGACACCCCAGCTTCCGACGCATTTATAGTCCTCCACTGCTCCAATGCCATGTTTTACTATGCAGCTAGCTCAACGAAAGCGTCATGCGCTGCCACTGACATGCTAGACTTTCGTAGCCCAGTAAGGCGGTGTTGTGCTTTCAGCTTCTCCAGGTCTATTGCGAGGAGAGCGCACGCAGCCCGACTCTCCAAGCGGGCGCTCCCTGTGTCTTCGTAGATATATATAGAGTTTCTCCTGCGAGGCTGTCAGGTCGCATTTGCCCGTGTGGCGTTCTGCTTGTTCACACCGTCTCCAGTCTTGCTTTTCCAAACACAAACAGGACAGACGTCAAGCATGTCCACGCCACTCTTTCTTTCTTTTGGAAGGATGCTCCTTCTGTCTGTCGTTTCACCAAACAGCAGCAGGTAGTAGCGGACTAACAGTGGACCCTACCGTCACTGGCAACCACCCGACTCGGTCTTTGTACTGTTTATTTGTTTCTTGGACTGTATTGCCTCTGGATTAGCTTTATTCAATTATTCACTACCTCCCTCCAGCCTGATTTCCTAGTATCGACGGCCCAAGGAGGAGGAGGAGGAGGAGAAGGATTCACACGCTTGGAAAATGTGGTATGCGTATCACACGACAGCAATGATTTTTAACCACTATTGTAGGCCATTAGACGTGCAGCTTGCATGCATGTGAAGCGCAGGCGGTGTTCCAAGAGGTGCTCCATTGTCATGACGGTTCTCTAATGATGTTGGGCTTGGTGGCCCTCCCGGGAAGCTCGAGCATAGCTTCATTTATTGCTCCCCTCTTGCTCCACTGTGCACCGTTCTTGTGGTTTGAGCGTCTGACGATATGTAGGCCAACACATTCTGAGTTCCCCACAGCGGCATCAGGAGGTTCCTGCAGGAAAATACACCCACCGGGGGGGAGGAGAAGGCGGCAGATTTCTCATATGGCTTCCTCTTTCATTTCCAGGTACCAGCAGGTGCCGGTGGTGCTGGTGGGAAACAAGGTGGATCTGGAGGATGAGAGGGAGGTGTCCCCCAGCGAGGGCCAGGCACTGGCGGAGGACTGGGGCTGCCCCTTCATGGAGACGTCTGCCAAGAGCAAGACCATGGTGGACGAGCTTTTCACCGAGATCGTACGGCAGATGGACTTTTGCCCACTGCCGGACCGCAGAGAGGTGTGCTGCCCCGCCTGTAGCGTGCAGTAGCAGTCTATCGGCAGACGGGTGGCGGATGGGAGGGCTTAAATTAGAAAATCAAGGCATGCTGGGAAATGTAGGAACGCATCCAGCAAAGCAGACAAACAAGGGTAAGATAAAATTCCTTCGATACAGGGTGGATTTTCTTTGGAAGTCCCCATCCGTCAGGCCCCTCCCGGTATACAGCCAATTTCAGGGGCGTTTCCACGGGCAGAACTGTGCCAAACAAAAGCCATCAACACGGAGGATAAGAGCGCTACATCAGTTTGGGAAGCCAAGAAAAAGATGGCAGTAAACGTATCGCCCAGTGTTGTCCTTTTGCACTCTTGTGACTTCTTGACAGCGCCAAGACCAAACACCAGGTTTCTACACGGATGTCAAGCAGCACCACTGTGAAGGTGTCACACCAGAAGTCGGCCCAGCAGCCGGCCTGCCTAACTATGAATGAATGCATAGAAGAACGAATGTCTACTAGAAAAAAACAAACAAACTGCGCCTTTTGGAGAGATTCACTCAGACTAACCCAAATGTGGATGATGTGTGCATGAAGTCGTACTCTCACGCCGACCTAGAGTACAATCTCACCCAAAGAGACGATGTTAGTCAATCATTGTTGAAATGTGCAGACACTTTACACTTTACAAAATGATACCAATGCCTTGTATGCTGAACATTATAGTGACAGTTGCATCAGTTAGTGGTTCAGTCTCATTGACACTTATTTTCGACAAGAAAAATAAATCGTTATGCACCAGTGTGTCCTGATTGATTCCAAAGAATGTGTTATTTGTGAATATCAATACGTGGATGATTGTCTGTCTTTCATTTTCCACATATTTTTCCCTTCTGAATATGATCCACTTGGAACCACTTACCTCCTTCCACCCCGAGATGTCCAGTGCTTCACATTTATGATGAAAATAGGTCTTCCATTGATGATTTATGGTGTTTTGTTCCTGCAGCTGATGTCTCTGTTCTGCTGTTGCCATTACCATTTTGGACCCGTAAGGTCCAGCATTTGACAAATTCCATTCCAGTGCCATTAATGTCCATTAGAGAATGAAACTGGAGGACACATGAGACATAAGGGCCAAGATCATACCTTTTTGGATTCAGTCCAATTTGCACCAGAGCAACAGTTCATCAAGGTCTGTCAGGGAAAGATCAGGGAAAGGCTGACACGCCCTGATTATTATTTTTTTAATGAAAAGACGGTGGATGTTTTTTTTACATAACAGTGGAAATCAGTGCAAACAGCGACACTCACGGGGCAAAATTAGAACTGCGGCCTCTTTCGAGGGACACACGGAACTCAAGCGTCTGACTTTAGTTCCTCACCGGACCTAATGTAGTGGTGCACAAGACGCGGGCATGGCGTCCTTCAATTTGAGGCAACTGTAATTGACACTGTGGCGTTAGCTTACCTGTATTTCTGCGGTCGTCGAACAATTCGTCATGATGGTAGTTAGAGCTGCCTGTCAGGTTCTCCAACGCCGTAAGTAGTTAATTTTTAGCGACGAAAAGCTAACAAGTTAGCGTCACTATTAAGGCGTAATGCCGGACCAATACTCGCCGCCACTGCGAAATGCTAATTTGTGCTGTGTATATTGTAAAGCTAGTTTGTGCCCATTTAAAGTTCTACAGGGACCCAATGCTGACTACATGGAACTCGGCCTACACAAACGTTTACTTTTCACTTATTTGCTCAGTTGAAATATAAAAACAAAGAAATTTGACAGACTGGTTGTGACCTAAGCAGCACCGTATAGACGGCTATAAAGTATTTAAGATGAAAATATTATTATACAGAGTAAATACGTACAGGATAGAACGTGTGCAAAAGTAGGCAAGACGGATGTAGTTTTTAACCTTACCTATGCGAGAAATGTTTCTTCCCATCAACGCAGGCTTGACGTCGACCGCAGCGGCTGCACGTCTGTCAACTGCAGAGGCTCTCAGCCATCGCAATGCAGTCTTCTCCAGAGAGCAGGCCAGGCAGCGTGGTCTGTACCCCCGTGTGGAGAAGATTGAGGTGTCCATGCAGGGCCCAGGGTTGGATGGCACTCTGCTCATCATGAACCGAGGGATGTCCACACCGCTTAGCTGCGCCAGGCGTGAGTGAAAAGAACCGGTTCCAATACTTCTTAGCTTGTCCTGAAAACTGTTCTCTTTTGCGTGTATTAAGCATACTTACTGCCTTTCGCAGATCTGACAGAGCATCATGTGACCAACTGTGTTTTGGCCCTGGTGGATGGAGAGCTGTGGCCTCTCCATCAGCCGCTCACTCACTCCTGCACTCTCACGCTGCTTACGTTTAAAGACAGCGACCCCACATTGGTCAATGAGGTAGCTTGTGAGTGTAATACATAAGTTGATTACATACACTTCTTAGTACCATAATGATTTGAAGATGTTGTATAATCATTCCATGCTGGAAAAGGATGTCCATGATGAATGTATGAGACTGACTGCAACTCTATGTATAAATATGATGGGTAACATACCAATGGTAAATACAATTAGACTCTCCTCTGTCCCCTTATTGTCTTTATAGGCTTATTGGCGGTCCTGCACTGCTCTCCTTGGTCAGGTGCTGGAAACGGCGTTTAAGGACGAGTTCTCCGTGCAGTTGCTCAGCACGCCAGAGGTGCCAGGTACGTGCTGCTTTCTGGTTTTAGGATTCAATGTCGAACTTTGTCCGTGGAGCAGAAGTCACTCATAAGTTCATAACTCCCTGCAGTTACGTCCGGAGCTTTCCTTTGTGATGTGGTGCTGGACCCTCAGCTGGACTCTTGGACTCCCACCGAGGTCGGATGTCTGTTTGATGCTGTTTGTGTCTTTCGGCGCTCACACACTTGTGGCTGTCATGCTCCAGGAGTCATTGCGGTCTCTGACGAAAGGAGCCCAGCAGCTCATCGTGCAGGACCTGGCCTGGGAGCCTTTGGAGGTTTCCCCCTCTGTGGCACTGGAAGTCTTCTCACACAGCAGGTAGACGCTGTCCATCGTCGACCATACCCCCTTCCACCTTTCAAAGGTCATGTTTGAAGCCTCTTCTCTCTGTCTCAGGTACAAACAGGAAGAGGTGGAGCAGAAGGCAGCGCAGAATCCCAAAGGGGCAGTGATGCTTTATAGGTGACATTGCATGCACACCAGCATTGGTTACGTTGTCCATTACTCAGGCAGCCGGGATTTTTTTATTATTGTCATATGGGGAGGTTTGTGTGTACCCTGCTTTAGGCGGGACTTTGTCTGTAAAACACAAGGTTGACCAAAAAAACAGCAGTACAGTAGTGAGATCTTATTACTCCCGAGACTTTTGCAAATGTCGCTTCAAAGTGTACATTTTTTAACTACCTTATGCCATTGATAAAATAGCCAAAATAAAACTAAAGTCCTTTAACCAACCTCCATATGAGGCTTACCATCTGCAAAGCATCACTACTTATTCAGGCATCTGTGTGGACACCTATAATATACCTCAATTCTAGAGATCTACTAAAACTGTACCTGTTTCCTCTCCTCCTTTTGTGATATGTTGGGGACCAAATCACTAACTTAAACTTTGAAACTACTATACTAAATACTAATGACAAGTATTTCACATTCACAGTTTCAAAGTTTACAGATAATCAAAGTAGTTGATATCATTCAATAATTCACAGTTCAATTCAATATGGCAATAAAGATCATGACACACAATTCCTGTGTCCATAACCTGAGTAGTGTGTCAGTCAAAAGAGCTACTGTATGTAGCGTTCATTAGACACACAGTTCATGTTTTACATCCAGTTAGCATTTGCAATCAAACATTACACATCTAAAGTGGTGTGAAAAAGTGTTTTCCCCTTCCTGATTTCTTTTTTTTTTTTTTTTCTTCACATTTGTCACACTTAAATGTTTCAGATCATCAAACAAATTAAAATATTAGTCAATGACAACACAAAGAGAGAAAAGAAATCCAAAGCTACATGGCCCTGTTCATAGAGGGCCATGTAGCTTTGGATTTCTTTTCTCTCTTAAGAAGAAAATGTTTCATTTAAAAACTGCATTTTGTGTTCAGTTGTGTTGCCACTGACTAATATTTAAATGTTCTAATGATCTGAAACATTTACGTGTGAATGCAAACATGCAAATAAATCAATCAGGAAGGGGGCAAATACGTTTTCACACCACTGTACAAGAAATGATTATGAAAAAGACAACGCAGCCAAAGTCAAGGCAACATTTAAAGTTTTTAACAATCGGCACATTTTCCAATCATGAAATTATAGTTGAACAGACGTAATCAGAATAATAAAGATGAAAGTTGCATCTCTGTGTGTATCTTGAGACGTCTGTTCACCACTTAATCTTTGCTGTGGGCGACCAACAGCGAATCAGGAGGGGAGCTTATGTCAGCTGACTGATGTCATATGACATCTACAAAGTGACGATTATACAATCGACCCACAGTACCTTCGCGATGGGCTGGTAGCTCATGATTGACATAATGGGCACCCCTGGTCTCAGGCCTCACAGATCACTCGATTAATCAAAGCAAGCTTCAGATGAATCAACTAAGAAATAATTGTTAGTTGCAGCCCTGCACTACAGCAGGAAAAGAAAGTAAGTGAACTCTGAATTTCTTACAATACTGCATAAATTGGTCATAAAACATAGTCTGATCATCTAAATCAGGGGTCCCCAACCACCGGGCCGGGGCCCAGTACGGGTCCGTGGGCGAGGCCGAACTGGGCCAAGGAAACCTTTCAGGCGCAATGATAAAAAAAATACACACAAAAAAAATTACTTTTGTAAATAACTAAATACAATTTTAAGTAAATGCATATCAATTTTGGAAATGTGGGCCATTATTTTATTCAAAAAAATAATATAGTTTGAAGTTTTTGCATGTTTATGTTGTTTGTTGCGAGTGTCCCACTTTGTTTGACAGTCCTTGAACGCACCATTGTACATGCACTAGCCTTCTCCCAACTATACTGTATTTTAATGGGGGGGGGGGGATGTGGGAATGCATCAAGGTCAAGTTTGATGACGTTACTGAGTGCTAATGTGTATAGTTGTTGTGTGTGCAGCTTCAAGTTAATTCATGCTAGTACACTGCCTGTTAGCACACACGTCAAGCAGCGGCACTAGCATCTTCTCTCTGAAAAACAAACTCCAAGCTTATAGTGGTGGATGGTGGGTCTGTATTCACTTTGTGCTTTTAATTTGATGTTCTTCCTGTCTTAGTTTTTCACAATAAATACTAAATGAGATAAATTACATCGCTTTACGACCCCCACCACCACCACCCCGGTCCGCGGACATTTGTGGGAACACGAGCCGGGCCGTGGGTCCAAAGAGGTTGTGGACCACTGATCTAAATCACAAGAATAAACAAAATCTGCTTAAACTAAAACCGCGCAAAAAATTATGTTTTCACATTTTCATTGAATATAACACGTAGACATTCACAGGACAGGAAGGAATAAGTTAGTGAACCTCTCGGCTACAGATTCTCCAAGAGCCACTCAGTCGGGTGCGAGCCAACCTGCAGTCCAATCAATGAGACGAGATTGGAGGTGTGGCTTAAAGCTGCTGTCGCCACTAGAAAACACACACCAGTTTAGAATTGTCTCTTGTCAAGAAGCGTTGCCTGATGTGTACCAAGCCTTGCTCAAAAGAGCTCTCAGAAGACCTACCATTATGAATTGACTTGTATAACGCTGGAAAAGGTTACAAAAGGATCTCCAAAAGTCTTGATGTTCACCAGTCCACGGTTAGACACATTGTCTACAAATGGAGAAAGTTCAGCATTGTTGCTTCTCTTCCAATGAGTGGCCGTCATGTAAAAACGACTGCAAGAGGGTAAAAAAGTGTCTACTGAAGGCTTACACAAATCTCTGGCACACGCCAGCATCTGCCAACAAATCTACCATATGAAAAACACGAACCAAGAATGGGGATCATGAGAGAACACCGAGGAGGAAGCTGTTGCTGCCTAAAAATGAAAAAGATAGCTGCACGTTTTAAGATCGCTCAAAAAGCACGTGGATGTTCCACATCGCTACTGGAAAAATATTCTGTGGACAGATAAAACCAAATTTGAATTGTTTGGAACACTCAGCGCCATGTGTGGAGGATAGATGGCACAGCACACCAACACTTGAGCCTTCACCCAACATGGCATGGTGGCGGTAGCATCTGGGTATGGGCGTGCTTTGCTGTCTCAGGGCCTGGACAGCCTGCCATCATCAACTGAACTTGAGGCCATCTGTCCAACAGTTGAAGCTCTAACGAGCATGGGTGTTACAAAACACAGAAGCACTTCAACAACAGATTGGCTTCAGAAGAAGAAAGTACCTGTTCTGGAGTGGCCCAGCCAGCGTCCTGACCTCAAACCGATTGAGATGCAGTAGCATGACCTCAATCCATCCATTTTCTGTGCCGCTTAGCCTCACTAGGGTTGCGGGGGTATGCTGGAGCCTATCCCAGCTGGGCCAATTACACATAGACCTATGGACAATTTAGAGAACATGCAAACTCCACACAGAGATGCCCAAGCGGAGATTCAAACCCAGATCTTCCCGATCTCCTAACTGTGGCCAACATGTTAACCACTGGGCCACCGTGTGGTGGCACAACCTCAAGAGAGCTGTTCACACCAGACATCCCAGGCATCTTGCTAAACACAACAGTTTTGTAAAGAGGAACGGTCCAAAATTCATCCTGATCATTGTGCACGTCTGATCTGCAACTCCAGGAAACGTTTGGTTGAGGTTATTGCTGCCTGTGGCGGCTCAACCAGTTATTAAATCCAGGGGTTCACTTACTTTTTCCTCCCTGTCCTGTGAATGTTTACATGTTTTCCATAAAAATATAAAAACATAGTTGTTTGTGTGGTATGGTTGGTTTATTTTTGTGATTTAGGTGATCAGAGTACATTTGATGACCAATTTATGCAGAAATTTAAGAAATTCCTATTCTTATTCTCCTTACCCAAAGAATAGCAGGGTCAGACACTCATACTTTTTGTAAGACTTGGGACACAAAATGTCAGGCATAACCCTGATGTTACCTCTACATGGGTGTTCCCTAGATGTGGGGACCATGTCATGTTGAGTGGGGGCCCCCTGGTGGCCAGAACTGGTCTGTGCTTCCAGTACGAGGTGACAGCTCTCCACACTTTGGGCCCAGGGTCTTGGGGCCTGCACCGCCGAGCACAGGGCCTCTCACTGCCTCTGCAGCTGCAGGTGGGGAGTTTGCTTCTTCCATTCAGCAACTTAACATGAAAAGAGGAAACAGAAACACTCCATTTTAAGTACATAGAATGGGTAGAACACCATTGTGCTTTTTAACTGTCACGTGTGTCAGAATTGCATTTCCATGTGCCTGCTAGTCACGTTGTCTCCTCCCTGCAGGCCCACCACACAGTCTGGAGGAAACTGAGGCAGCGGGCAGAGAAACTGGTGAGAACAAACATCCCTGTTTCACACACTCGTCCAACAGAGAAAACATCAAAGGTAAAGCGAGTCTGCCAGCTCAGGCAATGCCGTACTGGCGAGGCGTCGCTTGGGTCTCCATGCTGGATGCTCGTCCAAATTACCGCTTGTTCTAAATCCAGCCAGCCCCTCGCCCTCGATGCCCCCATCACTCCAGATTTCACAAGGTAGCTAGAGGTTAGGTCTTAACGTCGTTATTTTTATGGCATTGGGTTTATGTTTCTGGCAAAAAACTGAGAGACTCTCATCCTTCTCATGAAGGACAAACTGCTCCTTTCTGAAGTCAACATCAAACACACCAAGGATCCAAAGAACTATTTTTAAATCTCTCCAGACTCTCCACGAGGTGCATCGCGACACATTCTGACTGAAGCACCAAAGATGCATAAATTCTTGCAATTCAAACTAGGCTGAGTTAATTTTGGATGGAACCATCTAGGCAAAATATATTCTGCTGCAGCCTTTCTGGTATTCACTGTGCATCACTGACTGTATGTGTGTGTGTGTGTGGGGGGGGGACTACTCATTAATAGGCACACTTGATTTGGCAGCTGATGACATACGATGCTCCGTGGCCTACATTTCCTTTTCACAGCGCCACTGCTATTTGGGGAATTGAAACTGCACTTTGTTAAAGACAAACGTATGGACTCAAGAGTTGGACGCGTGTCAAAAGTGAATGATATCTGGATCGGGTCTTAGTGGAGTTCCGACGCACGGCAGATTAGCATGCAGAGCCGCTGCTGCTCTGTTTTATGGTTTAGAGGAACGTCACCCGGTATACTGTGTGCGATCTTGTCATGTCCTTTTCGTCCCAGAGCATCACTATCACCATCAGCGGAGGAGCTATAAACTGAAACGACCCCTCTGCAGGATGCTGATGCTGTGTGTTTAAGTGAAAACTATAAATATAGCTATAAATTGAAGTTAAGATATTAAATAAAATGAAATAAATCACCCTTTTTCTTCCACACAGGTGGAGGTGCAGCCGCCTGAGGAAGTGACTCCGCCCCCTGCTGCTGCCCCTACTCCATCTTCACCCAACCAGTAACACCATATCTGTAATTCTACACACACACGCAGACATGTATCATTTGACCAATAAAAGTGTCAAACAATTCTTGATTTCAATGGAATGGAAACAAACAGCTCTTTTTGTTGCGCTGATTGCGTAGTATTTTTTTTCTGCACGTGTGTTTCGGTAATCTGCAACAACAAACACAGTGTGTTGGCTGGAGGTCGGCCTGTTGGCAGCTGTCGTGATTGTGATTGTGTGTGTGTGTGTGTGTGCCACTTGTCAGACAGGTGGCTCTGGATCAAGTGTGTTCTGAGGTCACCGCAGGACCGTGTGAGCCAGTGTTTACACCCCCCAACCCCCGTCGACACCCAACACTCCTGCTTTCTGTCAGCTTAATACACGTTTCCACGTCAAGGACGATTATGTCAAGTGCCAGTGCTGATGGAAGATCACTCATTAGTATTTTGATTGGAAGATGGATAACTATTTTTAATTTGCATCCCGTCCTACAGACTTTTTATTTTCTTCATCCATCCGTCCCATTCTTGTAAAAGCAAAATCTCCGGCAGTTTTATTGCATCTGGCATCCGTATGGAGCCACGTAATAAGTGATTAGATTGGTAGTCAAGGTCGTTGTGACCTCACAAAACACATTTTGGCCATAACTCAAAAATTAATACGCTGAATTTGAAAAAAAACATTTCAATCAAATACCTAAGAAGACAATTTATGTACTCGCTGCGATGACGTAACAATCTGCAAAAATTCTCGGCCTTTCATATGGCGCCATAACTCAGCAGAAGGGTACCACGACAAATCCTTCACTGTAGTAAGCTTTGGTTACAAACTCATTAGAAAGTGAAACACGAGTCTGTAGCGTTAATGTTTCTTCAAGTCCACCATGTGTGACTGTGCAGCTGCCATCAGAGAAAATGTATCGGTTCTTGTCCAATTCCAAACTTTTCATCACTTCCCAAACCCCCTCTTGATATTTGAGCTGCATAGAAAGGAGAAAAGTGTGCAGCTGTAAGTCGCTGTTCAGGTTGTCCAAACCTTTTCAACTTGTGCACCTTCCTGGGGGTCTTTTCCCAGCCTTGAAGCACAAAACCATCGGGGGGCTGGAGCTCAGCCTCTGGCCAGAAAACCTGTCCGCTTTGCAGCTGTTGCCCCAACTCAAGAGTCGACCCCCCAAAACTACCAGACACACCCAGAGACTCCGTTGGCACACCGCAGCTTCAACAAGATTCTTATTCACCGCTGCGTCATTGATTTGCTTAAATCTGTGACACATTCACACACATCATCACCAGTGAGCTCGGGGAACAAACACTATTGAGACTGAAAGAGAAGCAAAAAAAAAAAAAACACTGCAGAGAGAGATGAAACTAATAAAAGAATTATCCTGAAATATCCAACACCTCCTTCACGTTCCACCCACAAGTCTCGAAATATGAAAGAGAAGAAAATGTAATTTAAGCTGCTGGTTGCTGATACCCACACAATCAAGATCTGTATCAAAATTCTGCTTTACCAAAGTCTATGACTGAAGTATAGAGTACGTTATTGTGCTTTGCACTGCTGTGTCCCACTGCGCTGCGTCATACATGGACAGGTTGCTAATATATTGACCCTGAGTGATAGCTAAATAAGGTAACATGAGACCAGGGGTGTCTGAACATTTTCCACTGAGGGCCGCACACTGAAAAGTCAAAGGATGTGAAGTTTAAAATATGCTTTCAAAAAAAGAGATATTTAAAGACAAAACTAATGAATCTAAAATTAAAGAAACTTGATTAAAATAAAAAGATATACCTTAATTTTATTTCTACAATTTGCTGCAGGCCAATGAATAAATGAGCCCCCGGGGCCACACTTTGGACACCACTGCCTTAGTCTTTCAATGTGGTGCAGTGCAAATTACAAGCACAATAATAAACATCAATCAAAACTGAGCATTATTAATTCATTCTATTCAAAGGCATATTGTTGTGACTGATGGTGTTTAGCATGTTGCTAATTAGACAAGGTGCACCTTATTTGGTTTCCCATCAGTGGAAGATCTCAAGAAAGGAAGAAAGATGCTGTAAAATAAAAATTAAATGCGCTGTAAAGTGTTAGAAGAAAATGATGGGTTGCCCTGTAGAGGATGAATCCGTTGCAGTGCGCGTCTTGGACACGGCGCTGCGCTCTCTGCTCTGCACTCGTTTAACAAGCACCACCCCGCCCCGTCCCTCCATCTCCATCTCCACCTCCACCTCAGCCAAAGAGACTAGAGAGGACATTTGCCCGCGATCTTACGCTCTTATCCGCGGCTCGCTCGTTTTTCCCCTCCTCCAGGCTCGGACACCGGCACCGCGTCACCGGCAGCCCCGCGAGGCGCGCTGCGCTCATCCTCGCCGTGTGACGCTCGGCGCCGGGTCGGTCCCGTCGCACCAAACCGGGACAAGAGTGTCGCCCCTGGAAGCTGGATGAATTATCGGAGAGTTGTGAACAAGTGCGAGAAGAAAGCTGAGGCTCCGGATCCGCCTCGTCGACAAGACTCTCAAGCCGGAGTTGCGGGCGACAATGGAGGGGACGTCTCTGTGTGTTCCGATTGTTATTTTACTCATGCAATGTAAGTGTCTCCACTGAAACTATTTATTCACAACTTAACCGTTTGTATCTGCTTGAACGCGTGTATGATAGCACACACAGACACACGTTATGATTTATTCAGATGAACTGTGTTGTGAAGTTGTTTGCAACAACAAACGTCCAGTTGGTGCCTCCGTGAGGATGCAGACCAGGCAGGCTGCCTACAAGTTGCACTTGGCCGGACGCCACCCAAGGGTGTGGGTGGCTTGGCGGTGCATGAGTGCATATGTGCATGAGTCCAATGATTGGATCACCACCAAGGGCTTCAAGCTGATATTGGAACATATTGCAAAATGTGTGTGTGGAGGGGAGGGGGTGACAAAACATGAACACAAGAGGAGGCAGTGTGAGCGCTGGCACTGCAGGGGGAGAAGTGGCAGCTTGACATGGATGTGATGAGACAGGGCGAGTGAGTGACGCACGTTTTACTCGGGTCCTCATTTTGCCACCTGTCAGGTCAAGGGTTCACCGAGGTGTGTGTGTGTGTGTGTGTGTACAACCTGCCAGACATCACTCACCATCAGGCGCTGATGTTGTCAATGGATGCTGGCGCAAGCTTGCATTGTTAAGTCCAGCAGGAAGCGTTTTAGGGTGGGTCTGTGTGTCTCCCCCCCTCTGACTGACACACACATTTACACACTGGGACAGCTGTTGCTCACTGGGTTACAGAAGGGCTTTGTTCAAATGGAGACACACTCTCTGCTCGCCCTGTTTTCCCTCTGACCCCGTGTGCCGTTATCTCTATCACACAGCCAGACAGGATGCTTCCTGTGTGTCCACCTCCCTCCCCTTTCCCTGCTAGGTGAATGAGTGTCATAGTGATTACTGCACCGTGTTTTTGACCCGGCAACACCATCGGTCCGTCTCTAACACTCTTGTAATTAGGCTAGAGAGCTGCGTGCCAAGCAGCGAGCGTGCCATGTTTCTATTTTTTCGCTCAGGCAGCAGGGTGGCTGTCCCTTTGTGAGTCTGAGCTGTCGCAGTGCTCGGTAGATGTTAACGCCACGCACGAGATGCGCACATCCGTGTTGACGCCTTCAGAGACGCAACAGGCCCATCGGCACCAGAGTGCTGTTGCTCTCGAGTGCAACAGAAAACTTTTTAAGAACATAGACTCCTGTGTGAACGTGCCAGCCGCCTTGGTGGTGACCGTAAAAGTAGCGCTGTGTTAGCATCACACACCATGTGCTGCTAACTGAAAAGGCCATGTGTTGGTTGTCCGCCTCAACACCTTGGTGGCTAATTGACAGCGCTGAAGCTGACAGTGTTTGTCGTTGTACAAAGTCATGGCGACAAGGAGGACCTCACACGCACAAACTCTTTGCTCATTTCTCTGTACGCGTGCGACACGGCCGGGCGTGTTGTCAGCTCGGCTGCCTTCGCTCAAAGAGACACCCTTCAAGGTGGCGGCAGGCCGGGTCTCGCTGTGTGACAAGAGCTGCTCCCATTCACTGTCTCCCTGTCTGAGAGGATCTCCCTCGCCTTCAATCCCGCTTTTTATTCATGCTCTTCCGGATCCCTGAACTCCGCCCCCCCCCCTCGCTCCCTTAAGTCGTTTCATCTCCTCTCAGGGCCGCTCGTCTCTTCTTTGTCGTTCATTCTCGTCCTGGTTTAATCTCATTGTATTGCCCTCCCTCCTTTCGGTTCATCCTTCAGCGAGACAATGCTCCTCTGAGGGCATAGGGGTGCGTGAGTCGTGGCTACAATCCTAATCCTTTTACACTTCCGCTGGTTGCACAGCGAGGGGAGGAGAGAGCGTCCGGGAGGGAGAGTGTGCAGTTTTAATTCACTTAATTGAAAGTTTGACAAGTGAGGCTGGTGCAAATTGAGACTTGTTGCAAAGTGTTTCAAAGCTCACACATGCGGCTGCATTGGGCGGGTGCCGTTCCCGCTGCATGTATGCCATACATAATATGAAAAACAACGCTCATGTCTGTCTTCCTGTTACTTTTCATCCAGA
Organism: Dunckerocampus dactyliophorus; assembly: GCF_027744805.1. Lineage (NCBI taxonomy): Eukaryota > Metazoa > Chordata > Actinopteri > Syngnathiformes > Syngnathidae > Dunckerocampus > Dunckerocampus dactyliophorus. The sequence continues at coordinate 49,131,504 of NC_072819.1, read as the reverse complement.
CGTCCTGCCCTTTGTCCTCAGCCCTCCAAATACAGTCAATCCCAAACAATAGGCCGCTGCAAACAATAGGAAGTAGCTCAGAAAACTACAGGAAACATGCAGAGCCCGTTAGAAAAGAGTACGTGTGCGACATCCTCCTGAAAAATTGACACATCTTCGTATTTTTTCAGAGGCCTTGAGAAACCTTAATGCTCAGTAAGTTCTCTGGAGGCTCATTTCATATTGATGTACTTCTAAAAAAACACTTGGCGTATCCTTAATTTGCTGACCTACGGGAGACCAGCTTTCACGCGGCAGCACTTTAATGTCCTCGGCGTGCGCACGCCTCCAATCAGTTTCTCCCTCAGGCGACCTTCACCCACATTCAACCTGTGAAACTGACCATAATCAGACTCATAAGCCAATCAGCATGCAGGCCAGTCACTGCCTGCTTCCTTTTCCTGTTTGGATGCGGGGTATCAGTGACACGCAGGCGGCGGAGGAAGCAAACACAGACATGTTGGCGGCCAAGCTCATGCTAAAGGCCTTGCTTGGTACATCGGCTTAATCTGGACAAGCTGCTGCAGAGAGCTTTGTGAGGTGTTTGGTGCCCTTATCCTAACCTGCGCTTAAGGAGACATAAGGCTGGCTGCTCCTTAACCCAGCGGGATTAAAGTGGACGAGAAAATAATCCTACCTTCACATCTCGGGTCGAACGACAGAGACTGACGGCAGCATTAAGCATTCTCCTCTCGCAGTTGGCGGGCAACGTGGCGCACATTACCTAATTCACCTTGCCCCCTAATGGATGACAAGCAATATTGCTCCCACCTCTCCTTTTGTCTCCTTGTTAACTCTCCTTGTTGTCCTCTCGACCACCTCCAGGTTGCCCCTCCCTTCCCGTCACCGTATCGACCAACAAACCTCGAGTGGAGGTGCACGAGTTCTCAGGTGAGGCCAAAAATGCAAAAAAATAAGCAGACCATCTCAAGCCCATTTTATGAGTTGATGCTTCCTTGACAGAATAAAGCTTTAAATAGAACCAGACGGGTTTATTCAAGTGCGACTGGCGCCATAAATATCCCATCGCTTGTTTTTTTTTTTTTCCAGATGCAGAGCTGTCCTGCATGTTCCGCACAGAGAGGGACCAGAACCCACGCATCGAGTGGAAGAAGAAGGGGAAAGATGTTTCCTTTGTTTACTTTGACGGACACTTCCGAGGTGAGAAGGCACCCCTGGTGGCTCTTTATCGCTGGTGGTGACACACGGGACATTTGTTTTAAATCAGCTTGCCATGCCTGCTGGGAGGAGTTCAGCGCTCCCGTAATGTCAGTGATGTTTCAAGCCGTGTCCGTGTGTCAGTGGTGCCAAGGCGTAAAATCTCCTACCCCGGATCCATCTTCATTAAGGTTTAAGGATGTGGATTTAATGGGTGACATAAATAATGGATCATTGCCTTCACCTGGCCACAGTCTAATGCAGTTAACCGGAGAGTTCTTCTGCTTTTTACGCTGCCGGGCCTGCTAATTCACCGCCATCAAGTTCATGCCACTGGAACGTGCTTCGCCTCCATGTGATAATGTGTGACATGCGTTCAGTGCTCCTACCTTTTCAACCTTGCTTCTCAGGTCCGTACGAGGGGCGGGCGAGCATCGAGGGAGCCACAGTCACGTTGCGCAGGGTGACGCAGGAGGATGCGGGCGACTACCGCTGTGAGATCACCGCTCCTCTCGATTCTATAAATTTGGGCGAGACCAACGTCACACTCAGAGTCTTAGGTAGGATTGGATCACTATGTAATGTACGTCGGAATGGCTTGTACAGTGTTCGTGTACTCCCACAGTGCCCCCTAACACGCCGACCTGCGAAATCCCAAGTGTGGCAGTGACGGGCTCTGCGGTGCAGCTGCGCTGTCGGGACCAGCAGAGTATCCCGCCTGCTACGTACTCCTGGTACAAGGACAACCAGCTGATGAGCCCGCCGCGCCATGCCAACGCCACCTATCTAATCAACTCTCACACAGGAGTCCTGGTGAGTATTACCAGTATTACACACCACAACACCAAACTACTGGAGGACATTTTTAAGTCTTGAGTCTGTTCTCTGTCTGCTGCACAGGAGTTCAAAGCTGTGGCAAAAGAGGACAATGGTCGCTACAGCTGCCTGGCTTCCAACGGGGTGGGAAAGCCCAAGATGTGCGAGGGCAAGCACATGACGATAGGTGTGTTTGTGTGTGTGCGTGTTTGCACTCACACCTTTCAGCACTGGACAAAATCAGCGGAGCAGTGGAGAGGAAAAGCCCGCCAACGTTTTCGCCCCCTGCTTCTAAAATATGAAAGAGTCCTCACCTTTAGCAGCTAGCGGATACCATGAAGGACTTCTTTGTGTACTTTGGTCCAAATTAGAGCTTGATCATTCCAAAAGTCTTGCATGTTTGCATCTAGTGATTGTGTTCTCATTCCAGAGGACATGAACGTCACAGCTGTGGTGGTGGCAGTGGTTGTGGTCTGCCTGATGGTGGTGGTCTGCAGCTGCGGGGGGTTCCTGCTTCACCGCAATGGCTTCTTCAGCCGTGAGTTTGTCTCATTGCTGCTGCTGGTTCCACTTGATGTGTTTGTTTTTTTTATTTTACCAGCACATTAATTAATTGCGGGACTGTTATTACTGAATAAAAAGTGATGCCCGCTCTTGTTCTCCCTTCCATGGGCGTGTTGGATCATCTGCCAGCAGGACACAGAGGAAGGTAAGAGCTCTGTGATTGCATTAACATTGACGTGAGCAAACACAGCCTAATATCGTAAACACAGAGGATTGGAGGGAAGGGGAAGGGAGGGGTTTGTTGTTGCACTTAGACGCGTGTCTGCGTGCTGAGTCAGGCCTGAGCGGAGTGACAGCTGTGCCTGAGCGTGTGTCTATATGTGTGTATTTATGAGCCACAGCAGTGCCGGGCTTTCTGCTGGACGATTGGCACCAACACATGGAAATGACACTTGCGTGGTACATCTGTCCAAGCTGTGTGCAAACTTTTTGCGACAGATGAGCTGAACCAGCACAAGAGCAACAATCAGCATGACTTAATTGTGCAGTAATTAGCGGCTGTTAATCAGCTAGGAGATGTCAGATAATTGCAGCCTATTAAACTGATTGGACGGATCACTTGAAAAGAATTATCGAGAGGATTGAGGAGTTGCCATAACAACACAGAGTGGCAGGACGTTCTTAGGCCCGGATGACCATAGAGGCATAAATGGACGTCCGAATCTGGTGTGACTGTCCTATCTCGCCTGACTTTATTTGATTACTCGCTTGTTACCGTGCAGCGTTTGACGGAGAAGCAGCGCAGAGCCTCTTCATGAAGCTGATGCGAAAGCTCTTTGTCTAGGTTAAAGTCTGATGCTTATCCCACTGAGCTAACTGGAGCTGTCAGTGTCAACTTCCTATTTATAGAACCCACTTCTTCACAAAGACTCAAAGACAATGCGACATGATTTCCGATGCACAATTTGCAAGCACGATTTAACAGGGCACGGAAGGAGATCAAGGATGTATCTCTACTTTGCAAATAAATTAAAATGGTCAAGGCTGGCTTAGAGGGATGCTGGGTCCGGTTCCTAACAACCCAGCACGCGATGAACAAAACTAAAAGTGGGCCTAACCTGAAGCCTAGGGTAACACCTAATGAAAGAAGAAGGCAGGAGCAGTAAAATTATCTATTGGATTGCTGCATGTGAATGGCTCATCACTCGACCACCTCACCTTTGCATTCCCATTGGCTCTGCCGCATCATGACTGGCTGCATGTGTGTACATGTGCCGCTAATAATCTCATCTCCGCAAAAAAAGCATGGTGTGCAGTGCCAGTCTTCAATCAGGCCCTCTCCTTGAACTCGTTTACAGCCGCCAACCTGACCCCCCCACGCCCCACCCCCCATCCGCCCCAACCAACAGGTCATTTTGGATCTCCGAGTGTCATGGTGCCGCTCACATCAGCAGCCAAAACCTGAACAGAACTGAGGACATGTGAGTGTAACACTTAGCCAACATGACAGGAAGTTAGAATAACGAAAGCCATTCCTTTCAGCCTTTCCTTTTACACCTTAATTGGGGGTACTGTAGATTGTGCAGGACGAGACACGACTTAAGTTATGACTGCATGGCATGAAAGTTCTGATTGTCCAACAATTTGATGTGGTTATCACTGCTTTGTCTTTCAGGTCCAATGTCAACTATATCCCTCCACCCCAAGAAGTAAGTCTTTTTCTATTCATCCATTTATCTTCCTGGTAGTTTGACACCGACATCACCCCCAAATTTCCTCTGATTTTGGATCAACATTTACAATAACAATGATTGTTGTAATGATTACATCGGAGTCAGCTCCAGAACACTCCCCATCTCTCTTCAATTGCCATTGGTCACTCGGAACACATCCCCTTTTAAGTATGCCTCATACGCTTATTAGACGCATTTAGAGTATAAAATGTATTAGGTACAGTGTTCCTCCGTTTATCGCGGGGGATAGGTTCCCAAAATAACACGCAAAGCGTGAAATCCGCAATGCAGCCAACTTTTTTTTTTCTAACAATTATACACTGCTCAAAAAAATAAAGGGAACACTAAAATAACACATCCTAGATCAGAATGAATGAAATATTCTTATTAAATATTTTCTTTACTAAAAAAAAATCACACAAAAATGATCAATGGAAATCAAATGTATTCTTATTATTGGGGGTCTCTTGCTGTCCACCTGGTGTCTATTCCAGCAAGTGAAATTGATTGCCAGTCTGTGCTGCTGACAGTTTGATTTCATAGAAGTGTGACTCACATTGTGATTGATTAAGTGTTCCCTTTATTTCTTATACATGTTTTAAGGCTGTAAAACCCTTCACCTTACACTTGATATCCTTTTCTTAGACAGGCATTAACATTTTCTCACATTTCACTCTTGTTTAAACACTCTCAAAGTTCAAATTTCGTTTGAATTTTAATCAACCTACTAGGTGTGACAAGGAATTACTGAGTGACTCACGAGTATTTCACTCCTCAAACCGTGCCTCATAGTCCTGGCGCCGTTCAGCTGTAGCGTTTTTGTATCCTTGTCAAAACACATTGCTCCCATCGTCATAACTTCCTCACACGGTTAGCTTCTTCTGTTTCTTCTATTGTTTACAGTACTGGCGGTTAGCAAGCAGCTCACACGGTTAGCTCACACGGTGATTGACAATGGTCCACAGCCAATCAGGACGCAGAAGACAATGGGAGGTGCACACAGAAGAGAGAGAATAGAGACACCGCCGCCTCTGCTAAAGCACACAAATACAACACTCAACCTCCCACAATGCAATTCTTCTTAAAGGGCCAGGCTCGGCCTGTAACAGCGTTCATACGCTGTAAAAAAAAAAAAAACACTAAAATTGCAACAAAAGAAATCCGCGAAACAGTGACTCTGTGAAAGGTGAACCGCGATAGAGCGAGGGAACACTGTACTCACCAATGATGAATGATCATATAAGATGATCGATGAACAGATAGAATCGGAGTCACGTTGTAGCCAGTCACAGCGCACATCTATGGTGCGTTCAAGGCCCGGAAAAATCTCTACACTTGACAAAAAAAACATCAGTGAAACATAAAGACAGAAATTTGGGCTTTCTAAGAATGGTGCAGTCAAACCAGGGTTTTGTACGCCCCAGTTTTTGTAAGTTTTTATTGAAAACTTATGCCAAAATTTTGCCAACGGGCATGTAACAAACTAGTCCTTTTCCAGTCTACTGTATCGTTCCATGAAAGTGAGTGGCCACACAACGCACCCTACACATGTAGTTTTTTATTGAGTGCCACTGCTAAATAACCAACCATGGGGCCCAAGAAAGTTGTGAGTGCCATCAATTTGATAACGAAGGTGAGAAACACCTTAAATTCACTCTCGCTGGGATGTACGGGAAGACCCCATCAACAAGTTCCATCCATTTAGAATTATTATGCATTGTTTTTTTGCATGTAAAACTAAAATTGTTCTCTGCAGAATGTATTTTTTGTTGAGATTTTTGTGTCTGGAACAGATAGAAATGGTGACTGAGGAAAAAAGTGGCTATTTTCAGAGGGAAAAAAGGGTCGTCAATGCTGAATCACGAATGTGCGAGGGTCCACCGTGCACCTCAAAGGAGGCCAGAAAAGCACATACTTGCAAATAAGCAAAAGAGCACAAAACAGGAAGAGAGTTGATGCAGCCAGCGTAGTGAGGAGACAAAGCAATTGCTAATCAAGCGCAGGAAGCAGGTCACAGGTCACAGGGAGCAGCTTATTCAACAACAAGAGCATGCACACATGATGTACATATGTGACACATTGTTCTCTCTGCTTCGGCCACAGGATTTCAAACACACGCAGTCATTCATGCTCTGAGCAGATGGCATCCCTTTTGGGAATACATCAATAAGGTGCCAATACTGGATTCTGGATTTCTTTTCCCCGAGCAGACTCGGAATGAGCTTCTGATCTTCGAATGATATGCTTATTTCTATCCTTTACTACTCTCTTTTTGTGGGGGCGACGAAGGGCCAATCTGACGTTTGCAATGCTGCATACTCTTGCTTTGCCGTGTGGGTAGCCTCTGTCGAGTTCTGCTTATGTGGAATTAAATATAGTTTGATGTCACTCTGCTCCCCCCTGGTGGTCAACGTTAGAACAGACAAACTTCAAATAATATGGGATTTTTTGTCCCCATCCCCAAACAGGCCAATTGTTTTAACTACCTACAGTATGTTTTCTTTTACCAAAGACTCGCTACTTTAAGGAATTCTGTTGCATTGAAACAATCCTCCCTTCATGATACTGCATTGTGATTTTCAATCTGTTGAAACAAAAAAAATGCAGTTTACCTCAGTATTGCTCCACTTGCCATTCTATATAACACTGGGGCCCCAGTGTTCCAAGGGCCACTTGTCCACTGTGTTAAAACACAAAACCCTGCCCAGGAAATACAACAATTATGAAGACCAACCCCATTCCATCCTAATGTGCCTGCATGGTCTTTTTGATATACTGTATACAATATATATACCTTGTGCCTTTTTAATTTGTCTGTCATATTTATCAATGGATCAGTTTTTGTAAAGAACTTGCCTTACTTTTTTCTGTCTTTATATTTTTGTGCCACTGTTAATCAAAAGGCGTGTCTGTTTTTAGACGGTGTGAATGGGTTGTTCAGAGTTTTATTTGAATGTTGTATCAATAATAAAAAAGGTTTTGTATTTAAAGTGCATGAGTCACGTTCTTGTATGGACACCAGCAGTTTCAAACCAATGAGCGCTCACGACGCCTTGATTATTTTCCAGTAACTAACTCATGACTATTTTAAACATTACAACGCTGTTACTGACAGTATATCAAGATTCAAAAGGGTTTTTTTTTCCAACCATCCCCAAACAGGCCAATTGTTTTAACTACCTACAGTATGTTCAACTCCATGTCTCTTCACTCACCATTGTTCACTACTACTACGACACAGGAAGCTACATAGCGAGTCAACAAGAACTGTGGTTGCTCACTCCCCCCAGTGCCGGGCGGCATAATTGCACGTCACAAGCTCAGCCTAACTCTCATCTCATGGAACATCTCTCAGTAACGGAATAATCACTTTCACTGACAACTACATTTATGAAGGAGAACTGCTGTTACTAATTCAAAGTAACGAGTCATTCCAGTGTCTGCTAGCCTAAACTCTATCAGAATCACATGACCTACATTTACAACTACAATTATAGTATTTGTTGGATGAAATTGTATTAATTGATTCCCCCCCCAGCCTATTATCTCCATTTAGTAGCGTGTGTCTTGGCTGCACTGCTTCGAGTAGGTGTATGTTTGAATTTTTTGCCCAATCAGATTCCAGCTTTTACGTGTTGCCATGTCAATGTAATCTGCCCAGGGCCTTCAGAATCAGGAATGCTGGCCCATGTCACTTAAACACTACTAGTAATGGGGCTGTTTGTTCTTGTTTTTTGTTGTTGTTTTTTTTTTTTTTAACCAATCAGATTTCTGATACAAAGCTGGCCCACAGTGACGTCAGCATTTTTCCATCCTCTGATTGGTTAATGTGCATGTGCATGTGTATGTGCATCACAGGAACAAAAAAGTGAAAAGTATATCTGCAGTGTTTATATTTGACATATAAGTCAGCCTGGGAACGGGTTTGTTTGCCAGTTCCACTGAAGTCTTCCAGGCCAGTGCTATTAAAAGTTTGTTTTTCGTCATGTCGTTAGATAAATACTGATTGTCAAACGCTCCAAATCATGTTGTAGTGTAGTGGTTTAGAGTTGTTTAGAGACGATGTATTCGAAGATAAAGGGTAAACTGGGTTTGTTGCGTTAGTAATAATGGTGTTCATTCCCAATCCTGTAACGCCACTAATTTGTTAGATTGCATTTTTGGACATCACTGACGGTTTCATTGTGGCGTCGCTTAACGGGATGGTTCCGACCAGAACCGGACTTGCGGGACCAACTGAGGGGCTAAGTCACTGTTGATGCACTACACTGCTGATGGGGATCTCATACAACTTCATGTCAAAAAATCCAAACTATCCCCAAACAAACTCCCCAAACTCATTTGCTTGACTCTGCTAACGAGTCAATCATTAACAAAAGGACTGCTATATTTCCAGAGAGATAGAGCAAAATGCATGAATCTGCAACACTCCAGTCAGTGGCTGGCATCTGATGTGCCACAGTTCAAAGTATAGTTTCATCCAGCGACTATTTTTGTCCATTCTCTACATCTGGATCTCAATTTCCACCAATCACAGTAATCCATGATTTGGTGCCTTTCCAGAGTTTGACATTAAAGCTCGACTGCACAAAAAGGCAAGGGGTCAGATGGAAACGTGCCCCGCATGACATAACTTTGGGGCTTCAAATATTTATCCTGGAGAAGATAAAACACGTCTCTGATCTTTACCCTGAAGCGCCGTCACTTCAGCACAATTCAAAGTGACAGCAGAGCCTCAACTAGGTCAGTTGACATTTGGTTCACTTGCGGTTATCAGTGAATTCCAGATAAAGCATTTCCGTGTATAATATGGCTAGCACCTGTAGGGGAAGCTGCACTACCGCTACAACCCATCATTTATTACATCTCAATAAAAATGGCATATTTAAGTGGTCCTTCTACCAGCATCCTCCTCTTACTTGGGCAAGCATGCAAAAGCTGCTATGATGGATGACCGTGATTCATTACTGCTGCCTGCTCATTACATTTCTTTTACTCCTGACTTTCCATTGAGGTTGTGTCTGCACTAATCTTGAATTACATGCAGACTGTGCTAGTTTGAGACCACCTTTACATTTGTTCTTCTAATGGCATTTTCCACACAATAACAATTAATAGTAGGGCGGCAAGTAACAATTATTTTGTCAATTAATCTAAGCTTGTTGTTTCAATTAATCACGGTATCGGTTAGGCCCTATATGGGCCAAATCAGTACGAATCAGTACAAATATTTCAACTTTCTTCTTAAATAATCTTTGTACTGTAAATTTTCTTCTCAGAATATTATGACATTATTCCCATAAAACATTACCTTTATTCCAATAACAATATAACTTCTTCCCAAACCTAATTTTGCAAAAATTCCAACTTTATTTTGTTTTGTTTGTTACTCCGCCAAGCGCAAGTGCAGCGCAGAGGTTCTAACTACGTCCACATTTCTCAGCCGATTCAGACCATTCCAAATTTAAAATCTCAACTCATTCGGGACATTTAGCCTTCTCGGTACTTGTTAGGTGTTAGCATGCTAACGTTTGCATGTTAGCATTGATAGACTGCTAACATTACCATACTAGCATTTTTAGCTACAGTATTTTCACAGTTAGACACATAAACACTTAGCACTATCATTCTAGGTGTTAGCATGCTAACATTAGCATGTTAGCATTGCTATCATGTTTATATTAGCATAGCAGCATTTTTTGCCATTTTCATAGGTAGACACATATAAAGACTTAGCACTATCATGCTAGGTGTTAGCATGCTAACGTTTGCATGTTAGCATTGCTAGCCTGCTAACATTAGCGTAGTAGCATTTAGTCATTTTCATAGTTAAACACATCTAAACACTTAGCACTATTATGCTATGTGTTAGCATCCTCACATTAGCAATCTAAATATGTAGATAAAATAAATGTAGGATTACTATTTATGGTGTTAATCCCAATATGGGGGGAAACTATGGCGCTTGGCGGAGGTCTGCGCTGTCTGAGTACTTTTTTTAGTTTCTCATACTATTATGACTTGAACAAGGTAACACATTTGTCTTCAATATATCAACTCAATGCTACTGAAATGACATTATTTTTCCTCTTAATACTACCAATGTGTTATCGTAAAATTGCAACTTTTTTTCTTGTTAGAATACGTCTTTTTTCTCTTAACAATTTATTCTCATAAAATTACACCTGTTTTTCCCAATTCTGTTGGGGTTTTTTTCCCCTTCATTTCCAACTATTTCAATTTTCTTCATATAATTCTGGCTTTATTCTAGGGGTGTCACAAGATACCCAACACTCAAGACAATACACGAGATTGGGTCCATGAGAACGAGGCGAGACTTAAACATGAACTTTAAGAAAAGTACAATGAAAAAATATGACTGGACAAACATTATTTAATAGAGTCGCAAAATAATGCAGGTGTGTTTTGCAGTGTTTACTGTCCCACAATTTGACACTAAACAATATTTTCAAAAATGTTTAGACCAAACAAACCACTGTTATGATGCAATAGTGTCAGTTATGATGCCTGTTTGGAGGCGAGAGACGAGGCAAACAGACACGCATGCACGTGACAATATGCAGAGGCCGTCCAAATGATCAAGTTCACTTTTATCGCGGGATTAATTTATTTATTTATTATCACGACAGGTTTTTTTTTTCTGAACGAGAAATCTGATGTTTTGATCATCTCGAGCTCTTGTGACACGCCTACTTTATTCCCATCATATTTGGACTTTATTCTCGCAACATAACTTTTTCCGCAACCTAATTTTCTAAACAAAATTTAAAATATAAAAACTTTGTCATATCACAACTTAAAAAAAATATTTTTCTTTAATATTTCAACTTTATGCTATGAAAATGACATTATTTTCCCTCGTATTGCATTATTCTCATAAAAAGTCATCATTTTACGAGAATTGCATTTTTGCTGTTGCATGTTTTGTAGCTTTCTTGTGAAATTATATTTTTTAGAATGAGCTACAGGCCAATAAACAATAAAGAAACTGAAGTGACAATGCAATGGAAAAGCTGTGTTATACTGGTATGTTGTTTGGACACAAATTTAAAAACAAACAGAAAGATACTTGCAACCATCATTTCTGTGGTTAAACATTCTCCATTTGCAAGCGTCTCAGCGAGCGTCCTGCCAAGGGTTCGTGAGGTTTAAGGCAGGCAAGTTGAAGTGTAAGGAGCAAGGAGCGGTCACTCTTATGGCTAATTGAAGCTTTTTTTCCCTGCACTTTTTGGCTGTATTTTAAGCCTAACCAAATACATTTAACAGTACAGACATCCCTCGCAATACCGTGGCTCCAATGTAGTATTGTGGCCACTAGGTGGCAATAATGACTCCAGATGAAAAAAGTTGTCCTCCCATTCCGTGGGGAAGTGGTAAGTTTTTGGCTTCTTAAGTTTAGAAGAAATAAATTCGAGGCTAACTGGTTAGCTCGCTAGCTTGCGGCCGTCTCGAGTCCCTGCAGCGTGAGTGGTGCGATGGGTTGTAAACAATGAATAATGGGAGTTTAAAGGTGACTATAGGGGTGTTATTTCATGCCTACAGGGCTCTAAAAATGTTAATTTACAAAGTCATCATCGGGTTTTCTATGCTCTAAGAAAATATGCCATTTATTAACATCGAATCCTGTATCACGGTCGGGTCTGGAACCAGTTAACCGCTATAAACCAGGGACTGTTTCTCTTGATACATCCTGTACTATAGTTGAAGTGCTTCTCAGAAATTGGGGCGGGCCCTGAGTCAACTTGTAAAGTGTTTTAAGTTGTTGCAGATGTCTGACTTTTTTTTGGGGGGGGGGATACAGGACAAGTTTCCAACAGGTTCTACAAAATATCAAAGACTGATCCAGATAATGGAATCATTCCGGATACTACGATCCAAAATATGAAAAAATAGGAGACCTTTGGATTTTTCCTCCTAGGAAGACAACAAATGAAGCTATAAACATGCAACAAACACCATTATATGCAGTATAGCCAAGACACTGTGGAATCTGGAGGGTGCCAACAGATTTGTTGTAGCTTCAAAAGCAACAGAGATAGATTGAAAAGAAAACCACCATGCCGGAAAATGCAACTTTTGTGAATAATTACTATACTAATATTGATATCATTAGGAATACAATTGCTAATGGTACGTTTTCATGGTCAAGGAATCTAAATACTGTATGTAGCATGCCAACATTAGCATAGTAGCATTTTTAGTCATTTTCATAGTTAGACACATGTATAAACACTTAGCACTGTTATGCTATGTGTTAGCAAGCTCACATCCATCCATCCATTTTCTATATCGCTTCATCCTCATTAGGGTCGCGGGGGCATGCTGGAGCCTATCCCAGCTGACTTCGGGCGACAGGCGGGGTACACCCTGGACTGGTCGCCAGCCAATCGCAGGGCACAAGCATGCTCACATTAGCAATCTAAATATGTAGATAAAATAAACGTACGACTAATATTTATGGTGTAAATCACAATATGGGTGGAAATATGGTGCTTGGCGGAGGTCTGTGCTCTCCGAGTGCTTTTCTAGCTTAAATTTGTATTGATCTACGTTGATAATCAAGTGATTTATGCAGAATGTTGGTGCCGGCAACTCATACAGTGGTTTGTACAAATAAACAGTATATCGACATAAAATACCAGAACCACGGCTCTATACTACGCTATTATGTTCACCGAGTGAATTCTCCTGTAATTCATTAAGCATTACAGACAATGACAAAAATTCAACCATCTATTTTTTATTAAATATAATACACACTGGATATTTGTGGAGCAAAGATGAACAGCATTCACTTGGCCACTTCATCAAGCTTGGGCTCTAGAGAAGAAAAAAGCAATGGAGAAATAATCATTAGTGACAAATACCAAGATGGTGCAGTGCAAGACTGGAAAAAGATGGCTTGCAACTTCAAAACAATACGGTGACGTGCAGAGATAAAATGTTCCCAAAACAACTTGGAAGCAGAATATAAAAGTGAAAGCCATCTTGCTTGAATGGCGTCGCCACTGCTGACTATTCTTAGACAGGAGATACATCACAGCACAAAAGCCAAATGAATAAAGGATATTGTGTCATTGTTTTTTTTACTTTCAAACACAGTTTAGGACTTTTGCTTGATGTTTATTATCAGTTGTGAGTGCCTCCGTCAGTAAGTATCACTCAGCATGTCACAGTGAACCAAGGTCAGTTTGAAAATACTTCAGATGAATACATGATCCACAATAAGATTGAACGTCTTATGATAAAGTCATTTAAACAAGTGGCCAAAAAAGCACACTGGTGTGTTATCACGATGAACAAATGAACAGTTCAGGTGATCATACACAGGTGGTTCCTTCAAATAAAGGACAAAAGAAAGAACAGGGTTGAACAGGAGAAAAAAAACAAATGCTTGAGAGTTGAATCTTACCTTGGAATTTGAATTCTGGGAACTTAGTGAGGTCTCCTCCGCCGTATAGCCGCTCTAGTTTGGATACTTCCTCGGACATGTTCTTCTGATAAGAGGGGCCCGCATCCACGATGCCACCAGAAGTCCTGGGAGAGCCAAGGTATTAAATAAATGATGAAAAGAGACGGGCAGACCTGTGTGACGGGGAGGATGGAATTTGTGCGGGCAGCCACTATCAATGGCTACATTATCGCTTCGCTAATCGTGCAGACTTGTACATACATGTATCTGGCTGCAGGGTGTTTTTATGTGCGTGTGTGGATTTTTGGCAGGAGTTGTGTGGTGTAGTTGACTGACTTGCTCTTGGTGTTGTAGTCACGGATCTTGTCCAGGAACAGTTTCTGCACGGGATCCAGCTCCTTGGCCCGGTTGAACAGGACCGCAGAAAGGCCGATATTCCTGCGTAGGGTCTGGTTGACCGTGGCGCGCAGCATAGAGGACAACTGCAGGAAGCGGTGGAGCGCCATCTGGAGGAACACACGTGTAATTACTAAGACGAAATTGGTACCTGCCTGAGAAAGGATCGGGCAAATTAGATATATCCGTAGCGAGAAAAAAACATATTTTACACTGTCAACGTTTTCTTGCAATACCCCTTTAAGGTTTTACGCACATATACAGCGTTAGCTTCGAGGATTAATCTAACGGTTAGCATAGCGTTAGCATGTCCATTACGCTACCTAGTTTGCTATTCCGGAGAGAAAACAAAACAAGAGAGACGCGTTAGTCTTTAGATGCTTTGATTGTTACATAAAATCTTGACTTTATATTAGTAGATAATATACTACCCACAAAAGCGCAGGTATACACACAACTGTCAGAGGACAGCAAGTTGTGGCTTATGTATTGAACATGTTGGACGTGTGCATTCAACATTAAATACGCTCAAATTAAGTTAATCTGTAAATGTTAAACAGTACTGCATTTTAGGTTCATCCTTAAATGTGTCCGGAATATCCCTGATGTCTTCTGAGTAGTACAACAGTCGTTCGCAAACGCACAACACAAGGTCGTCGGCGTAAAGCTAACAGCTAGCTAGCGCCAGCTACCTTCGTCAACTAACAAGCTAGCTTTAACTCGCGGGACAAACAGCAGCGTTGCTTTACGCGAGTCACGCGAATCTAACAAAATAGCCCAATACTAGCTTGCACAAATATACGGTGAACATATGGCAGTTGAAAATCCTTTGCTGTTAATACACACAACTCACCTTGGATTTTGACACTGCGGACACAACAACCCAATGTGGAGGACCGCGGTGTATTGTGGGAAATGTGTAGTTCAGGGGCTGTGCGAGTTGGCGAGGGTCAAATTCCGCCGGTTTGTGCGGCGCTGCGTTTTAAACATTCATGGGGAAGCCTGGGACAAAAGGCTTTTTCCTTGTTAACACACTTCATTACACGGGAGTCGTTGCCAGGTATCTATCTAATAAATACACTACTACAGTATACAGCCCGTAAAGATATTAACTGAATATACTACAATATTGTTCATATATCATGATTAATTCATACACAACTATACAACCCAGAAATCATGAAGATATTAATTCACGCACTACTATACAACCCATATATCATGAACACATGAATTCATACACTTTATATCGTGAGGATATTAACTACTGTATATAGCCCATATAAATTTAAGGCATTAAATGCACCACTATAAATCCCATATATCATGAAGACATTAAATTAGTACACTATACAGCCCGCATATATTAATACATTGTTTAGTTTACATGGCGATATTAATACACTCATATCATGAAGACATTAAATTAATATACTCTGTATACTATATTGCCTTGCGATTGGCTGGCGACCAGTCCAGGGTGTACCCCGCCTGTCGCTCGAAGTCAGCTGGGATAGGCTCCAGCATGCCCCCGCGACCCTAATGAGGAAGAAGCGGTATAGAAAATGGATGGATGGATGTATACTATATAGGCCATATATCATGACTATCAATTACACTACTTTATAGCTAATACACTGTATAATAAATATGTTAAATACACAAAATAGCCCATATGTCATGAAGATAATACAATACAATATAAAACGTTATTAATATTAAACGTATTCATCATATAATTAAAATGACTACATAATTACTATACAATTTATAAGCCCATATATCATGAAGATATTACAATTTCCCAAGGTGAAAAGACACATGACACACATACACCATGTAACTGTAGGTACATTCAAAACTTTATTATGGAATACAGTGTAGAAAGCGTTTCCCAGTCAATGCAAATGGCCTGCAGAATATTACACAATCGACAACAAAACCAATGCAACCAACAGAAAGAAACCCCTGCTTCCATTGCTCTACTGCCCCCTGTTGGGCCTCTTGTGAGCAGCTCAGCAAAACCGTGCTGCCAAACGTTTCGCACTCCCAGATACTGTACTGCGGATGTTTGACAGAGTGAGAGGTCACGCTATGCTTCTTGATATGCAACAATGCTTTAGAAAGAGTTGGCTACTTTACTGACAAGGTTACGTTCAATACTTGCCTTCATACCGGCCGCCCTCAAGAGCTCACCCTAATGATGTATTTACAGACAGCAGTGCTCATCCTCTGAGAAGTAGAATGTGCATGGGTGGCATGGAGGTGATCAGCATGCCTGAAGAGAAACAAAAGCGATGGAGGGAGGTGAGGGGATGAGCAGGGGGGCTGGATGGATGGTGGATGGGTGATGTAAAAGCCATTATAAATACAGACTGCCCGCCAGGCTGGCTATCCATCCAGAACTGCAAGTCATTTCCTCTCTACCACGCTCTCCGTCTTCTCCTACTCCCCCTATCAGAGCTCCACCTGTTCTATCAGTGGACAGGAAAATAATTGCAGAACCAAAATTGGATACAATGTCAGCTTAAAGCTGGGGGGGAGGGGGGGAGACACCAGACTAAAAATGACAAAACACACGCACATTTCTAATCCATCCTTTCTATAGTCCTGCAACCGCCGCCCACACAAGACAGCTTTTCCACTCCAGGCGACAAAATGAGTTGAGCAAAAATAAAAGCAGGGTGAGCCCCCAATCACAAGAATCTTTAACACAATATATTTTATTCAATGAAAATGTACAGATGAAGCCAGCCCGTGCCTGCCTAAAAAGAAGAATGGTTCTGGAAAAAAAGGAAATGTAGAAACACACTTAAATAAAACAAAAAAAAAAAAATCACAGATCTCTTTTTAAGTGTGTACTTGAAGATATCAAAGCATCTAGATTTGATACAGTTTTCATTCGTTGAAGTCACGTGATCACGAGAAGATACTAAATGTACAATCTTGCTAAGATGACAATCTATAAGTGAGGGGGGTTCTCGAGAGAGCAGCGTTAAGATCTTTTGTGTGTTTTTTTTTTCTTCTTTCAAAATCCTGTTGTCATGCACTACATAGGAACAACTACGACTTCAGCATTACTTCAGTACATTACACGCGAGTTTTAAAAAAAGGACTTTACATTTGTTTTTTCTGTTTTCAATCTTTTTTGAAAAACAAAACTGGAAACCATAGAGAAACTCTTAAAATAAAAACAGCTCATTCAGAATACGTAATTACTAGCATCGCCGTCAACGTGTTCATTATCATCTCCAGACAGCCGTGTGTGACATAATGCAGCCCAGCTGTCATAAGAATGCACAAAAAGAAAAGAGGATGGAGGAATGGAGAGCGGGTTCATTATTCTCCAGTGTCGAGAGGGCAGCCGTGGTGCAAAAAAAGAAGGAAAACTGTGCTTCATTTCTGAAAAGTGCTGCTCAACTTAAACCTCAAATGTTTAAAAAAAAAAAAAAAGCAATTAAAAATTGTGAACATGAGACATAAGGAGCCACGCAACCACAATCCCACTGATCAGAAGCCAGGTTTGCCCCTACGCCCCTAAAATTGTCACAAGCCAGGAAAAAACACAACGCTCTGGCCCTGGATCAGTAAAGAGAGAACAAGCTTCTTTCATTCATGCAGGGTTTGTTTTTTTTGGCCACTGGGCGGGGCCATTCCAATACATCAGCAGGCCCAGACGGAGCAACATATAAAAACGCTCTCTAATCAAAAAGGTGTCTCGCTCCAATAAAGTAAACAAACGGTGCAAACTGGCTCTGCCACAGTGTCCGCCCAAGCATCAATGAAAGAATCCCTGGCTGCTCTTGCTCCGTATGCTCGGTTACTGGTTGGTTTATGCCACACTGCGCTCTGGAGATGTCAAGACTACTCTGGGAGGGGGGTGGGGGAAGGAAGGTGCTTGATGTGTGGAATGAGATGTTAGTTTGTGTTGCGTGTGCGTGTGTGTGTGTGTGCGTGTGTATGTCGATGACATTCCCCTCAGTTCTGCATCTGTTCAAAGAACTTGTAGGTTGGATTCTCATAGCCGTTCTGCTGCATCTTCGACAGGTGGCGCTCTTCCGGAGTGACGGCAGCGTCCACCTGGAGTTGAGTAAAAAGAAGACAGGAGGGTTACACACAAACACACACACGCACATGTGCAATAGCGTCCATCACCCAAAAGGTCTGCTTCTCACCTCAATGACTCCATGGTGGATGGACGTATACTGCTTCTTCCTAAGCATCACCAAGGTGATGACGATTACTGTCGCTATGACAACACCGCCAACCATCAGGCCAATGATGGCGCCCTTGTTGGAGCCCACATCCTCTGCAAAGAAGACCTGAGGCAGAGACACTTGTCAGGTGACGCGCACTACCAGCAAGATGCAGCAGGAATTCAGACGAACTGCATCTTGACATGGCAGCCCTGTCTTTTTTTATTTTTTTGTTATGGGTATCAAATTACTAAGATGAGTGACACCCTGACACCAGCCTGCTTATGGTGAATGTCAAAATGTGATATGCTATAAAACGCACGGATTAAACGGATTAAAGACCTTCGGTGAGAAGAATGGGGTATACGGATTTACGATAGATTGGGGCATTTGCGCTGGAATGACAATATCGAGAGGATTACTGGAGGCCGACTAAAAAGTGGGTTGCAGCCTCATGGTAAGTCCACTAATGTGGCTTGTCAGTGGAATATTTACCGCTACACAAGTCTGATCTGAGGGTGGAGGATTTTAAGAGTCCGCACAAGCGAGTCGCATGCATTACCACGGTTGTCTCCATGGACATCCGTCTCCATGGCGACAACCTTGGCGATTTTACCGGGGCACAGTATGAACGCAAGTTTGCATCGCGAAGGGGGCAGAGGGTGAGCTTGCATGTGTCAGCGAATGCATCTTTCATGAGCACGCCTGCGCCCGGTCCTCTATGCTCACCGGCTCGTTTGCATGTACAAGCACACTGGCGCCTTTTAAAATGAGTCTGCTGTGTGTCAAAGGGAGCATCCTTGTCTTTACAGTATTTACCAGTTTCTGGTGGTGAACTTCATATTCCGTACTCTGTCTGTCCCCCTTCTCCATTCGGAGTTCAGGAATGGCCTCCATCTTCATTCCTGTCACTGTCAAGGGAAGGAGAAGCAACATCTATTATGGATGCTGACACTCATGCTCCCTCATACACATGTGCAGAAGCCACTCAGGCTTCAGTCTAACATGAGAGCATTGAACAGCTATACAGACACAGAGGTCAAGCTGCAAACGTGTCATCTATTTCGAACTGTCTGCCTGACTATTTTTATACTTGTGCATTTAACTCTGTTCACATAAATACATCAAAGTCTTCACCGGTGACAATTCTCCCAATGAACATTTGTTTCATCAAAACCTACCTGGCCGTGTGGGGACGCCTCTGTCAAGACTGGGGCGAGAGTCTACTGGTTCGACTGGGGGGAACGAAGACAGCACGTCAAGTTGCTACTGAGCTATCGACCAATGACAAAATGCTGCAGCATTCACCTTGGTTGTCAGTGTTGGGCTGGTTGAAGCTCTCGGGATGGACAAAGCCAACTCCTCCCAGGCCCAGCGTGTCCTCCTGAGTCAGCAGGTCGGTTTGGCCATCTCCAAACTCCTGGTCGGGCATGAGGGCATCATTGCCGTAGCTCACCCTCACGTCTGTCTGCAGGTTGGCCAGTTGTTGGGCCATCTCAGCCTGCTCCCTCTGCAGAAGCTCTGATTAGAGGATGAACCACAAGGAGACGGGCCAAGAATGACAGACGTTATATTTTTTGGTTAGTTTAATACAATAAATATATCGAACAATCAGGACATCAAATATTTGGTGTGGGTAAGTGTTAAAACTAGGATGGGGCCGATCCGATCCAGTATGAGTATCCAGTACCAGCGTATGTAATTGATGTTTGGCAGTGATCCCCAACCCCCGGGCATTTGCTACCGGGCCGCACAGAAAGAAAAAATAATTTCCATGTTGTTTTATTTTGAAAAGTTGCCGGATTCTCTCTGTTACATCCGTCTCACTTGACGCATGTCCATTGTGCGTGTGCTAACTTTATCTCATGCCGCACAGATAGACTACTACTGTATTTTTACCATTTTTCTTTCACCTCATATTTGGTCTCAAATGCTGATACTATGTGGGAATGCATAAAGGTAAGTTTTGATGACTTACTGAGTGCTAATGTGCACATTTGTCTCAAGTTAATTCATGCTAGCACACTGCCTTGTACCACACACACGTCAAAAAGAGATGTAATAATTTCTCTGGAAAAACTCCAGAGATAAGATAAATTTGACCCCCATCAAACCCTACCCCACCCCACCCCACCCCCCACCCGCGGTCCGTGGGAGATTTGTGGGAACACAAGCTGGTCCGTGGGTCAAAAAAGGTTGGGGACCACTGATGTATGGGACCTAGCCGATACCGCCCTCATGAGTCACATCTGTGCTTTAATGTTGTCAGCAGACGTAGCTAGAAGAATATCAGCAAATGCGTGATGTGTTCATAGCCACACAATACAGTCTGACATTTACACAACTGAAAACTTCCAGGTTGCTACAACATCATACTTGTCTGCAGGGGTATAAAGGGGAAAAGTTAGGTAAAAAAAAATTAGGTAATTATTAAAAACTAAAAAGGGGGGGACCCAATGTGATTTTTTTTCATGGGGTCCTGAATTCCTGGTTGCAGCCCTGCTCCTGGCTGTATGGTATGAAAAATAGAACCATAAAATCATCTTCATTTAGACGTAAACATATTTCACTTTTTCAAGAGAACATATCACTTGTGAAACTTACAGACAATGAAACGCCTTCTTTAAGGGGAGTTTGGATGTGAGAGTATATCGTCTGATGGAGCTCTAGCAGGACCTCCAGTAGCACGCAGCGGGACTCCAAGCGAGAGAGCAGTCGCTGACAGAGGTGAGTCATCCAGTTCCATGAATTCAATTATTTTTCGGGTTATTTGCTTCCGACTGCTGACTGTCTAGTACATACGAGTGAGTGCTGTTCAGGGTTTGGGTACATTGGCTGCCGTTTGACTGATGAGTGCATGGGCCTCGTTGTTTCTTCAAATGCCGTACTGAATTAAAGCTTTTTAACTTGCTATCTTGGCAAGATATGTTTCATGGCATGTTTTGTAGTGGGCAAAATGCATGTCACGCTCACAAATGGCAGGTAAGTTCCACATGGCAGACATGTTTGTTTTGGGTTTGGCACACCTGCGTAGTGTGAAGGAAAGTGGGCGGGGGACACTCACTACGGGCTGCATGCTGCAATAGTACGAGCCAGAGGTGATCGGCTTTTGCGATCAGCGTTAAAAGGCATTTATTGGCGTATGCCGATCACGTGAAAAAGTGTTTGCCTCCTTCCTGATTTCTTTTTTCTTGGCATGTTTGTCGCACTTAATTGTTTCAGATCAAACAAATTGAAATATTAGTCAATGACAACACAGCTGAACACAAAATTTAGTTTTTTTTTTATGAAACTTTTTATTATTAAGGGAGAAAATAAATCCAAAGCTACATGACCCTATGTGAAAAAGTGATTGCCCGCTAAACCTAATAACTGGTTGGGCCCCCCTTAGCAGCAACAACTGCAATCAAGCATGTGCGATAACTTGCAATGAGTCTCT
This sequence comes from Dunckerocampus dactyliophorus, assembly GCF_027744805.1. Lineage (NCBI taxonomy): Eukaryota > Metazoa > Chordata > Actinopteri > Syngnathiformes > Syngnathidae > Dunckerocampus > Dunckerocampus dactyliophorus. The sequence continues at coordinate 49,109,790 of NC_072819.1, read as the reverse complement.
TACAGCGCTGTGGAGGAATTTTGGCCCACTCATCTTTGCAGAATTGTTGTCATTCAACCAAATTGGAGGGTTTTCCAGCATGAAGCAGCTTTTTAAGTTCATGCCACAGCATCTCCATAGGATTCAGGTCAGGACTTTGACGAGGCCACTCCAAAGTCTTCCAAAGTCCAGGTCCTGAAGCAGCAAAACAGCCCCAGGCCATCACACTACCACCACCATATTTTACTGTTGGTATGATGTTCTTTTTCTGAAATGCGGAGTTACTTTTACGCCAGATGTAATGCGACACATACCTTCCAAAAATGCGTCTGTGTAGGCTCTCAGTCGTACAGGAGTTGTCCATCGAGGAAAAGGCTTCTTGAGACGTCATCTGTACTTCTGTGAAGAAGGTGTCGGACGTTTCGCTCCTCATCCGAAGAGCTTCGTCAGCGAACTAATAAATGCTGGTAGCTTAGGCCTTAAATACAGTAAGAGTGGGCGGAATTGGTGTGCCAACACCCTCCTACTATAGGTTCCTTACACTAAGCCTGGGCGGAGTAGTGGTATAATCCTATCCTGCTGTTAACACCTCCGATAAAAGGGAAGTGTCGCTCCCTGAATTGGGTATGAACGACTCTGATACTGGCTCGTTAGCATCTATTGTTCTGGCTCGGCCCTGGCTTCACCTCATTTGCAAGACTAAGAGCTGTGGGTTTTGGTCTCAGTAACCTGCTGAACACACCAGAAACAAACCAGAAACAAAGCAATGTGGTCTATTCCCTCCACTGTAAAGATGAGGAATGCAAAGAGCACTACATTGGGGAAACTAAGCAAATGCTCCAAAAAAGGCTTTATCAACATCGCAGGGACAATTCTAGTGGTCCTCAATCAGCAGTACATCTACACCTTAAAGCTACCAATCACTCTTTTGAGGACAGCGAGGTAAAGATTTTGGCCAAAGAAAACAGATGGTTTGAAAGAGGAGTAAAGGAAGCTATTTTTGTCAAACAACAGAACCCATCATTGAATCGGAATGGTGGTTTGAGGTTTAATTTGGACCCTGTGTTCAGCAGGTTACTGAGACCAAAACCCACAGCTCTTAGTCTTGCAAATGAGGTGGAGCCAGGGCCGAGCCAGAACAATAGATGCTAACGAGCCAGTATCAGAGTCGTTCATACCCAATTCAGGGAGCGACACTTCCCTTTTATCGGAGGTGTTAACAGCAGGATAGGATTATACCACTACTCCGCCCAGGCTTAGTGTAAGGAACCTATAGTAGGAGGGTGTTGGCACACCAATTCCGCCCACTCTTACTGTATTTAAGGCCTAAGCTACCAGCACTTATTAGTTCGCTGACGAAGCTCTTCGGATGAGGAGCAAAACGTCCGACACCTTCTTCACAGAAGTACAGATGACGTCGCAAGAAGCCTTTTCCTCGATACCTTCCAAAAAGTTCAACTTTTGTCTCGTCAGACCACAGAGTATTTTCCCAAAGGTCTTGGGGATCATCAAGATGTTTTCTGGCAACATTGAGATGAGCCTTGATGTTCTTTTTGTTCAGCAGTGGTTTTGGTCTTGGAACTCTGCCATGCAGGCCGTTTTTGCCCAGTGTCTTTCTTATGGTGGAGTCATGAACACTGACCTTAACTGAGGCCTGTAGTTTTTTTGGATGTTGTTGTGGGGTCTTTTGTGACCTCTTGGATGAGTCGTCGCTGCGCTATTGGGGTCATTTTGGTTGGCCGGCCACTCCTGGGAAGGTTCACCATTGTTCCAGGTTTTAGCCATTTGTGGATAATGGCTCTCACTGTGGTTGGCTGGAGTCCCAAAGCTTTAGAAATGGACCTCAATTAATCTCAGTTTAGTTGTGTTTTAACAGGGTGTGGCAATCCCTGCATTTTGTGTTCAGTTGTGTTGTCATTGACTAATATTTCAATTAGTTTGGTGATCTGAAACATTTAAGTGTGACAAACAAGCAATCAGGAAGGGGTCAAACACTTTTTCACACCACTGTATGTATGCTGATGTTCTTTTGACGTAGTTACATATTAAAGCAAACAGAGCTCTGGTAATGAAACTGTATCTGTATCAGCAAATTCAGGTATCAGGATCGGATTGAAAGTGAAAAAATGTGGATCGGCGCACCCCTATTTCAAACTGCAAAGCAATACATCCAACATCACCTACACAAATGATTTGCAGCCTCGAAGAATGCCTCAACATCTTTAATAGAGCGACTAGTGCATTTTCTTCCAGTCAGCCAGGGTCGTGTGTGTGCATGTGTGCGTGCATGTATCATTCGCAGTGCAGTACAAACTGTCACAGTCTCAGAGACACAGATGGCTGTGTGACGCACGCAACACCAATAACCCAAAAAAACTGCAGAAACTGAGCACAAGGAAGGGTGGATGGGAAGGCGTTCGGGAGGGAGACAGATTTATCTTCCCAGCAAACAGTTTAATTTGACTCTGTGCTGAAGAATTAGGTCAAATAGCTCCAATGCCCTTATCAGCAAAAGAAAAAAAATGCATGGAATTTAGAGCCTTCAATCCCTCTGTAATGTGTAACACAATCAGCGTCCTTCGGCACATCTGCCTCACAAGGTTAGGAATTGGGCAAGACAGACAGCTGAACAATTCCTCATGAAGATTACTTAAAGGCTGCAATGATAACATTGTAAATACTTTAGATATTATTTTGTATTAGTTTTGAATTTTCCAGAGAACCAAGTAAAGGAAATTCTTCAATAGTGACAAGAAAAACGTCCGGTGAAACTCACCGACTTGGTCCTGGATGTCGTCAGCCACACCGGGCACCTTGTAGAGAAGTCCCAGTGACTGGTTCATGCGCTCCTCAATGACACGCAGGTGTGTCAGAACCTAATAAAGACGCACACAAACACACACAAAGTGTATGACAGGTAGACTGTGCCACCCCCAACATGACAGAACTGCTGTTCTAGCGTGGGGTACCTGAGGCCTGATTTGCGCTGCCTTCTTGGGGTCCACCATACGGACATGCTCAAAGTGTTTCAGAGTGTGTTGTCTGTCCTTTTGCTCAGCACGCACATACTTCTTCAAAAGGCTGAAGACATGACGAGGCTGCGTCACACAGAGCGAGAGAGGCAGTGAGGCACAGAGACAGACAGTATGACTGGAAACAAGCCAGCTGAAGGTAAAATTCATGAAATGTGACATTACAGCTTCTCAGCAAGTCAAACATTTTTCACGAGCACTTTGGCCTTGAAACGACTCTTCCCAGACTTCGGACATGTCGAGAGGGAGCAGCAAGAAAGGACAAAACATCCAAAACAGCAGACTTACAATTTGATTGAGATGTTGAGCGGGCACTCAAAATATCTCGCTTATAAATACACAATACCAACAAAAGACCTCGCTGAGACTGTTACAGGAAGCAAAAAAGGTGCTGGGGGTCACGAGAACATAAATACAGTGCTACCTCGGTTTTCGTTATAAACCTGTTCCAGCTAAAACGGAATTGTACAAAAACTGGCACAATTTTCCTTATAGGAAAGAATGTATGTTCCAGTTACCTAAGAATATGAACACAACGCATTTTATACAGACGGCTAAACGGATAAATGAACATTTAACGTTACGATGACTGGTGGGGGGGGGGGGGGGGGGGGGGGGGGGGGGGGGGAAGCCAGAGCCACACAGAGAGCACCCTTGTGTTTTGCTGCAGCTTCTTTCTCAAATTCCACATTGTTTATCGCCTTCCTTATCCAATTGCGGGCACTTGCAACTTTCCTTGGCCCCATGGTGGGTTATCAACTTGTTATGTAACTGTGTTAGTTAGCAAAGAACTACAGAGCCAACCGGTGATGACATCATAGAAGGGCGAGACATCCATGTGGGAGTTGAGAGCATGCTTTGAAATAAAAAAACACGTTAAAGACAGTCGGTTGGACTGGCGCAGTGTATTGGTAACGCGACAAGGCTGAGTCACCGTGTGGGATTCTTTGTTTGGGCACTCGAGTCCATAGAAAGGTACGCAGGCAAACTGACAAGTTTTACATACTTTCCAAATGAATGTGCCTTACAGGAGGTCGTAGTATAGTGTAAACTAAGCGGTGTTGGCTGTGTGAGAAAGCAAGCAATGCTGGATATTAGGAGTGCTCCGATCGATCAGCCACCGATCGGTATCGGCCGATTCCCGTGAAAAAGCACGGTATCGGCAAGTGCCGATACTTGCTTCATCACATCCGCCAATCAGCCCCGCCCCCAGTGCAGCATCCAGCCTATAGCGACCGCCTCCCGGCGTCTTTCCCCTCACAAAGCCAAAACAAGCATGGCTGCCGCGTGGGACTTACCCGCCCTTGTGAGAGTGATATAAGTTGTCCCCCCTGCAAAACATGCCACTAAAAATGTCTCGCCGGGATGGCACATTAAAAAACTTTTAGTTTGGTGTGGGGGTGGGCACTTGACAGGGCGCAGTGGGTTATCGAGGCTCGCCATGTGAATAATCAGTCGGGCGGCGGCTAATGTAGCGCCCATGTGTGCGTGGCAGTCGGAGGTCTGAGGCGGATAGCCCAAAAAGTGGTGGGATTCGTCGGACTGCCTGGAGCGCCATCAAGCTGATCTCGCATCCAAGTTTTCCTTAAAAAAGGCGCCTGAACCAGAAGTTTCACCAGTGATTTTGGAAAAAGTCAGTCAAATATGTTTTGTCTAAATGACAAATGTTTGACATTTGTCAAACATTGATTTTATGGTTCCCCTTTCACATCATATAGCCCAGGGGTCACCAACGTGGTACCCGCAGACACCAGGTAGCACCCCCATGACCACATGAGGCGCCCGCAAGCCTGTTTTTCATTCAGGTTTTCAGTTAATAATGAGAGAACACAAGAAAAGCATTCTGAAATACAAAATGTGAGTTGTGAATGCCAGCATTTTGTTAAATGTTCTGGTAAAACAAGCATATTCCCTTTGTTTGGGTTGAAATGAGCTATGAAAATATAGTAAATGTTGCAAAAATTGTCCGTTTTCATTCCATAAAAGTAGCTCTCACAAGAAAAAAACGTTGGTGACCCCTGATATACCCAATTGGATATTTAAAAATGTACACTTAATCTATGTGATTGGTATCGGTTGATTTCACTCATGGATGATCAGCATTGACAGCATGAAACCCTGATCGGCGTATCCCTACTGGATGTAGTACGGCCACATCTCTATTAATACCACAAGATTCAAATAAAATAAAATACAACATTTTGTTAGGCGCAATATTGTACAATAATGAAGGCAATATCAAAAATCGAGGTTCCACTGTACATTAAAAGTGTCAGTTATTCACATTAAAAAAAAGGATGTGTGTTTTGTACCCTGGGGGGGTTTTGCTGCAGGGCTGTCAGGTAGCTCTCCAGAGCCAGGCGGCGGCGGTCATTGAGCAGGGCTTCTACTCGGGCCATGTGGGTCTCCACGAGCTGCTGCCGCTCACTGGCTGCTTCCTGTTCCAGTGTCTCTACCTTCTCTTGGAAGCGCTTCATATAAAATGGCAACATTTGTATGTTAAAATAGGAAAAGAAACACCCAAGCTAGCCCTTTAAATGCTCAGAATACGCATAGGTTACCTGGATGACCGCCTTCTTGTCAGCACGGGGAAGATTCTTAGCTTCCCTCTCAGCCTCTTCCCACTCTCTCATCACCTGTGCACAAGCAGAGAGGGACACACTCTACAATCAACTAAACTTTGCAATTTCCTCTGAAAATGTGTGCACGCTGGCATATGCGGCTGTCTAGCTGAAATGCCACACTCCCGGCATGGAGACAGAACAAGTATTGAAAAAAAACAGCATCTGTTGGCTTAAGAGCCCTCTTCTGTTGCATACTCTCCTCAAGCTGAGCCCAGGCCTGCACCAGACACACAGCAGTGTCTGGAAGTGGGGAGTCCACTGCACAAAACCCGATGATGCAGTGCTGATCTCCAACACAACGAAATGTAATTTTAAGGTCTGCACAAGGTGTCCTCGTCTGCATCGAGCCAACGGTGGCTATGGACCATCTGGCTCTCCACTGGAGAGCCAACCACTTCATTAAGGAAAGCAATTAAAACAGAATCCGTTCAAGCAGCCCACCCGGAGAGGATTAAAAGATGCACTCATCTTCTTTTTGCTACACCTTTTCTACTCTCAATTTCCTGTTCACAAGCAATGTTTTTTTTACCACCAAAATCACAATTTACTTTTATATTTAAATTGCTATTTTCATGCAAGCAGAGACCAAAGACTGAACGACGGAAAAAGCAAGTATCCTGCCTTGCTCACTACTCCACCAATACCTGGGACATCCTTTCGCGGTGCTTGGCCTCCAGGCTTTCTTTCGCCTTCTGGAAATGGGCATGCTCGTTTTCATCAGCAGGCGTCTCCAAGTAGTGGTCCACAGCGTCGGGAGAGCCGGGAGCGGCTGTGGGGACTACGTCAGCCAGACAAAAGAGACAAAGACGAGACAAAAGTTGTGAGAAATAGAAGCAAAGCCTTTTTATTGTTATGTGGTTAATCGAAGACAAAACACGGAGCTCAGAAAAGGTCAACAGAGGCAGAACACTACAACAGTACAAAAGCAAACAAGCAAACCCCTCAGATGACCCATAAACGCTTGTATAAAGACTCAACTTCGTCCTGTGGCCTTGAAAGTTAACTTCTTGCTAAGACACATGCCATGAACCTGAATTTAATCAGCAGAGTTGTTTATCTTTAGTAAGAGCAATCAGAAAGTGGCTCGTGTTTTGTGTGTGTGTGTGTGTGTGTGTGTGTGTGTGTGTGTGTGCAGGCGTGAAGGTCACGCCTCACTGGAAATCAGTCTGCTGAGAGTGCATGACTGCACAGGACACAAAAAAAAATCATGGGATGTTATTCACTTTGAAGAAGACTACTTGTCAAGTGGGCATAAGGCTACAAGACACAACAGTTTAAAACATGTTTCAAGACATGGCCAGGCCAGAGGCGCGCCCATGAGTATACTGGTACAGCCACTGTGGTAGTGCTGCATGCGCTCAGCTCGACTACATTCACACCACAATTCATTCATTCTTTTGCCATGGGGAGCGACAGAGAGGCAGTGAGACATGTCATGCAAAGACTGAAACAAGCTGCTCATTTAATTGCAACATCCTGGTAACTTGGAGTGAGAAACAATTTGAAGTCTTCACAATCTTAAGAATTACAAGGTGGGGAAATGTTAAAAGACTAGCCAAGAGAGGAGGCTACGGACGATAGGGGAAGTCCAGAAGAGACCACGCAGCTGTTAGCATCTGACAGGAGGTTAGAGACAAACAGAAGGAATTTCAGCCCAAGGGCGGTTGGGTCCGGGTCCTCTGCCTGTGGCAGAACTTACTGACGCTTCTGCAGACAGACAGGCAATATTCCTCAGACTCAAAGTTATTCCTGTTGCCTCCGCATCCACCGTAGATAAACTGAACACAGCGGCCCTCCGGACGGTCAAAGTACCAGCGGGGCAGCATGGCCCGGCATGGACCAGTTTCTGCGCTGGCCCAGCACACATCTTGGAGAACACACACACAAACCAGTCGTCATCCATAACCACTGCATCACTAGCCAGTAAACATACGCAATCGCGGTCATGTTCCCCTTCTTCTCCATGTACAGTAGACTTAGAATGCTCCAACTCACCCCTGACCACCTCCTCAACCGACTCAGTGGTGGTGGTGGTCGTGGTTGTCATGGCAACATTGGTGGCAGGCTCGTCATCGCCATCATCAAGAGTGTCCTCCTCATCGTCCTCCTCGTCATCCTCCTCTTCCCCCAAGCCCTCTTCGTCCTCCTCCCCGTCTCCATCTTGGTCATTATCCAGCACGTCCTCTTCCTCATCATCGTCCTCGCCTGCCGCCGCCTCCTCCTCCTCCTCTACCACAGATGGCTTGGTTTCCTCTTGCTGCTCTGCTGGCTCTGGTTCCCGCACCATACTGGGAGAGGCAGAGCAATGAGATGGAAGGAACAACGAGGAAGGAAAAATGAAAGAAAATAAAAGATAATTCAACGGAGAAGAAACAAATTCAGCGTTGTCGTCAGTCATCAGAATGAATGCTGAGACTGGTGCATTTATGTGTGTATTATGCTCATTCACATCTTTCATAGGCCAAACCCTTGACGATATTTTCATTTAAAAGTAAGACAATGAACAGAAAAGCAATTTTATGTCACAGCATCCCAGAAACATCGTAGTGCCTTCTCAGCATACACACCGCTCTGATGAAATTCTTAAAGCTTTGCAGAGCTCAAGTAATTTCTTTTATTAGCATTTCAGCTCGGTGACAAGGTCTCTCAGCGTTCAACAGCAATTTCAGAGGGAACGTTAATGTCCCCTGAACTTCATTCAAATCATCGCGTACCTGTTGTCTGAGTAGTCGGTTTCTGCTCCACCCCACCAAACATCAGAATCATCGCCATCCTGCTCAGCGCTGTCGGTGTCGCGCTCAGCCTCCGTTGGGCAGCAGACAAACTCAACCCCTCGGAAACGGTCGATACGACATGGCAGAAGCATTCCGTAGTCGTGGAGATTCATGGAGCGGTCTGTGCAGGACTATAGAATGTTTTCAGGATTAGAAAAAGGGACTATTTCTGCTACAGTATGTGCGCACGTGTGTGTGTGTGTGTGTGTATACACTCACTTCCTTGGCCACAGTATGCCAGTGCAGGTGGGTCTCACACTGGTCCATGCGCTCCTGATGTAAGAACTTACACTTGTCAGGAACCAGCAAAGCGTCGCTCACAAACTCTCCCACTGCAGCAAAAACATTTATTTATATTTTGTACACAAGCTTCGTCTCATGACACTTTTTTTTTTATCTTAACCTTTTTTTTTGTGTGTGAAATATATTTTTCCCCCCCCCCACCTCCTTGTCCTGTCCAGCCAATGGGGCAAATAGTATTGTTGATCTAGAATTATGTCTATGAAATGCACTACCGGTCAAAAGTTAGAACACCCCAATTTTTCCAGTTATTTATTGAAATTCAAGTCGTTCAAGTCCAATGAATGACTTGAAATGGTACAAAAAGGTAAGTGGCGAAGTGCCAGAGGTTAAAAAAAAAAAAAGGTCAGGTTACACAAAACTGAAACGTGTATTTCAGAATTATACAAAAAGGCCTGTTTCAGGGACCACAAAAGGTGGATCAAGCCTTGCCAGTTGGTGCAACTCATTCCTTACAGGTGCTCCACATTCTGGAGTACTTACTACCTCCTCTGTCTGCATAGAAAGTGTTTGGAACACACTGTGGTACTACACCCTGGTGAACATCAGTTGAACAGCATCGTACTGGAATGGCAGGAAAAAAGGGAATTGACAACGAAGAGAGACAGACCATTGGGGTGTTCCAAAACGTTTGACCGGTAGTGTCTGTTTATCTTAAAGACAAAATCCAACCATGTGGGTATAAAAGCCAAATTGTCCTTGCAGACATCTGCAAAAGCTAGTCAGAATTGGAAAAAAAAGCGTGGAGTTCTTTCCGCCAATGACATTGTGGACTCACCCAAGCAGCGGTAGGGCACTACGATGTGCGTATGACTGCGACACTGCTTGCGACCCTTCTTGCACCAGTTCTGGATGCTGACAGGCTGGTTGGCTTCCACCACATTGGTAATCTGGAGCTCTGGATACACCTGCACGCATGAGGAATTCATCTGAGCTTCTATTTCAGACACAGTTCATCAGGCTGTTGACCTACAGCCTCCCTCTTGATCAGCTCTGGAAAGGAAGGCTAATCTAAGGCTTTGTACATGTGGTACTTTTGGAATGTTGTAGCTTGTTAGCGCCTGCTTGAGAGATGCCTCGGTGTTTACCTCCATGTTATTATGAGCGTTGCTCATCATTGTTTTCACCACATGACATTTCATAGCGCATTCACATGGCGCTTCACTACGCCGCTTAATGTCTAAACGCGTGAAAAGTGGTTTTGTGATTGGTTAGGTTACAAACGATAGCGCCAGTCTTTTAACGCCATCGTAATCCCTGTATTTTAACACATATATCAGGATTTACACAATCAGGATTTTGACGGATTTTGTTTGGCCAAGGGGCCCAAACAAAGTTGGGAGTGCCAGCACTTTGATAAAGGCGAGAAACACTACTGAATTAAACAAAGAGAACTCATTGCAAAGTACCAAGATGGCTTCCCCTCCCCTCCGTCCTCACCACTTGGTGCCGTCTTTGCCAACTACTACCAATTACTGCATTGGATTTACATTATTTCTTTGGTTTTGGTTTTTGTCTGACTTTTTGAGACAAATGAATAACTAAAACAGAAGTACCACTATAGCTGCAATAAAAAGGTACAGTCTTGTAATGGACTGGGTTACGTTAGCAGTGACAGTTACGGGTAAGTCATTCATGTTGCCCTTTCTAAATTCAGTCAGTCAGTCAGTGAAGGCACTTCAGGCATGACCGGATACGACAGTGACATAGGACAGAGGACGGTGAGAGAGGCTGCTAGTTGCGCTGTCGAAAGTGTATGCCGTTGCTGGCGTAGGTTGCCGTCGGCAATAACCTGTGACTGTTTGTATGAACGCATAGCTTGCACTCCACCAAAGATGGCATGTGGCATCTCATTCACTCCGAAGGAGTGCCACACAATGGACGCATTTCTCTTTCATTCAAAATACTGGAAGCTACCTCCGGTGTCTCGCGTATGATGCCAGCTCTGCGAATTACATTTCAATTGTATCGTATTTCACCGATTGCATATTTATGCAAATTATCAGCCGATCAAATGAGAGGATAACCAGATATACAGTATGTCTACTATGTGAATATATGATGTCGACTAAAATAATGTTACCACAAATGTGAATTGGCTAAATGCAGAGCTAGAATTGAATACACCCGAGGCAGGGAAGATAAATATTCCCTGGGAGGAAATTACTTTCCCGACTGCTTCTCAATATCATTATTTGTGTGTGTGTGTGTGTGTGTGTGTGCGTGTGCGTGGGGGGGGGGTTATGCTCGCCATAGATTCTCCACATAAATCTAAAAATAGATTTAGAGCCTGTTACCTCCTGGCAGTATTGCAGGATGCCCTCCTTGGTGCCGACACAACTCTTGGTACCCGAGGGGTCTGGCTCCCACTTGCCACTCTGTACGTTGACGTGCATGTTGAGTTTACCGCAGAACATGGCCACCTGGGGCTCAGCCAGCAGGCCCGTCGAACCGTCTGTGGGCACCTAGAGGTCAGGGCGATACAAATGAGCAATTTAATGAGATGCTAAACTCTTAAGATATGCAAGCGGATGCAATGACATTGAGAGTGTTGAGGTGGGACAGAAAGGGAGAACGATATCACTGTAAATTATTTGGGGTTGCTCATCTCTCTTGCAATGGCATGCTCAGCCCACAGCCGTGCATTAGTCATACAAGACTCAGTTTTTACATTGTGAGCTCACTAAATCGCTGGCGAACATCAAGCAATAACATCAATGGCAATCCTGCACCCTCTGCGCCCTTGCAGACTTTTTCATGCTCTTCCTCAACATCAGGTTATTTATACAACCTCTCAGTTGAGTCACTTCTGGGTCGTTTCTCTCCGTTTGCTCACGACACAGTGCACCACAGTCAGTCGGCAGGTTAGTTTGAGGTAAGAAGAATGTTCGAGCATGCGTGACCAGAAGGATGCCTGAACTTAATCCTTTTTTTTTTCATTATTTGGGCTTGTGTGTGCATTTATTGCAGAAGTTCCATTCAGAGAGTGCAGACAAACACTGTCTGCATTGTACTGCCAAATGAGCTTGAACAAAATCAGAGGGAATACTGAGGGGTGGGAGGGTGTAGGGAGGGAGGAGAGGGAATGGTGCCATTGTGCTTTCCCTAATCTTGTTAATGGTTTTGAAGTCCCTGGCAGGCAAACAAATGCTGTTTTATGAGATGGATATAGCCTCCCATTCCCCCCATGCAGACGGATTTAGTCCAAGCAGCCTTAGGCATGAAGTCCTCTTCCAAAGGAAGGATGGCTGACAGGGAAATAAGTGTGAAGCTCATTAAAGAATACAGGAAAAATTATTACGGAATGGTTTCCGCTATGAACAATCAAACGTGCCCTCTGCACCAAAGCAGCTAGTTAATCCTGCACGGACAAAGGGTGTCAAATCACCACCTGTCCCAAGTTCGCCTCAGCTGCACCACATGGCAACTTAACACCACTAATAGTCACTGAGCCATCTGAACCCGATACCGTGTTCTTTAAGGGTGTGCAGTTTGATTCCTGTGCTGCTGACCGGGAGTGAGGAGCGCAAAAGGCTGTTTGCAAATAAGCGGCATAACCTGCGGCAAACAGCTGAAAGTTTTCAACTAATCTTCAAAAAGTCATCTGTGAACTTGCTTTTAATTAACTCTATTTTCAGTTTTCACTGCGACCTTATCCGCTCTGCTTCTGGCTTCTCACCTTACCGAAGGTGATCAAATAACTTCCTCTCTGCTTTGGGTTGTGAGTCGCACTTGACCAGCTGCTTGCAAGCTTTCACTTGCAAGCTTGTAAATCAGAGTCCCAGGACAAAGACCGAGGCAGGAATGGGAGCTGAATGAACAATGAGCGTGATGACGGCAAACCAGGAGAGATTGGAGAACAGACTGTCCACGAGCTTGACCAGAAGGCCACATACTTTGGGAAATAGAAGAAATTCAAGAAAAATTAGAAGGGAAAATACTAGGTCATTTCCAGAAAGTCAATGTCAGACTCGCACAGTGCAGGAGCTTGCGTGCATTAACTAGCAATGCAGTAATGCACATGCTCTAAATTCCGAGTGACATGGGATATTGTGTGCGCATTTCGCAAATAAAAACAACAATCAAATAAAAAGTACTCAGTGACAGCATGTCTTTGTGAGTCACGATCCAAAGATGAACCCAAAAAAGCCTGCAAACTGCAAAGGACGTTAGCAGCAAAGAGTCAACTGTGCATTATTGAAAGGCTGTGTTGTTCTCGGACTTTACGTCCTATTTCAGCTCTAGTTCTCAGCCCTGCCATCCTGTGGGAATGGAAGGAGGAGGTGGGGGTGGTAATCTGGGCATTGAGGATTAGGACGGCAGCCCAGTTGAGAGAAATATCTCCCGTTAGTCTCAATCTGGCATGATAGATATCGCCATATCCGCAGGGAGTGAGCCAGGGGAACTGGGGCTGATGTTATATGAGCTTGACCCCGAGAAGATAGTTCCATTCAAGTCAGCAGAAACTCCAGTCACATAACTGCAAGGCGTGCAACTTCTACGGCAGGAATTATACATGATGGCACAGTAGCAGCAATTTACCAAAAATGCTTTCCAACCTATATTGCTAAATTAGCTGATGAAAAACATCAGTGAGAGCCAAAGATGTCAAGTGGTGCAGTGGAGCAAGCTAGAAAAAACACTGAAAATATGCAATTAGGATATTTGTAGCACAGGACCAAGCTGCATTTTCTTTTCTGCATTCTATCTCCAGACGAGTCTTCATGAAAATACATCTCGGGCAGAAGCTACTGAATCAAATGGAATCTTAGAATTACACTGCATCTTCAATGTCCATGTCGCTAAGGCTTGGCATGCAATGCTTTCAATAAAATGCTGTAAATAAAACATGTCAAAAACGCCCTCACCACAATTTTAAAATGAAATGAAAACACAAAAAGCCAAAGCAACAATCTCATCACGTAAAGCGATTAAAATGAGATTATTGGTTGCTCCCAATTTCACAAAGTGGTTCGCTGAAGAAAGAATGTTTGCCACGACAATAAACATTTGTGTAGGCCAGATTTTCTTATAAGACGGGCGGCAAAGCTGAAAAGACAAGCATGCAACAGCAAATGTAACCTCGTTCACGGAGATCAGGTGCATTAAGATATGATCAGCAGCTTGTAAAGAGGGCGCATGTAAACAAGCACATACATGACGCATCTTCCCCCTCATGCGCAGGTCGTGAAAGGTATTTTTATGTATTTGTGGGCATGTTAAAGTACCCACTAAGTGAGCACAGAATCTTTGAAGTGTGCCCCCATGGGTGTCGGTCTTGCTGTGCTACTAATTGTACAGCCTTATCAGTGTGGCTCAGGCCTGCCGTAGGGAGCTGGGTGGGGGGGACGCAGTTAAATCAGCTCCCATCCTAAGGGGACGTCTCCTTCCAAAGCGTACAAACACACACACAATCTTTCTGTTCTGTGGTACTTTTTGTACTCATTTATACCAAATAAGATCGTCATCTGGAGTAAAAAGACATCTAAGATGCTGCTTCACAGCATTGGCGCATTGCAACAAAGCATGTCCCTGACGCATGTCAACAGCCACGCGGTCGCATGCACACGCAACCTTGCCGAGTATGCCCCAAAAACGATAGTTGACTGGGCAATAGACGTGAGAACAAGCTCTTTCCGAGTCCAGTCCTGCTCAGATTTCATCACAGACAAATGTGTGAAATCTGATTAGAGGTGTGGAAGACAAACATTTCCAACTCAATTTGTCTCCATATGATGGAGGTGCTGCTGGTTCCCTTAGTCATAATTGCCATGGAGACGGAGGCTGCACTCGCCCAGCCCCCCGGGAAACTGACAGCTCGGTCCCGTCTCTGCCATCATCGCTGTGGCAACCGAGGCCAACACCTTCATTCGTGTCATCTGGGAGCAGGAATTTCATCATCGTGTGTGATCAGGTTGATGCATGCATTACATCAACACTTTAATGGCTGTGTCTGTGTGTTGAAAAGGAAAACAGCACTTTTTTTGGGACAATTTTGCCCATCATTCACAATGTGGATGATCCTTATGTGAGACATGAAGACAAATGTCTCTTTTTTTCTCTTTCCTATGTAAATGGAGCGTTGTTTCTTTTCAGAAGGCTTCATAGGTAGAATGTGTTTCCCATTACGTGCATTCTTAGCTGCGTCTTTTTAGCCGTTTTTATATCGTTAGAACGCACAGAAAAGAGAAAGAAAAAGAGTTGACAGAAAAAGAGTGCACAGATTAAGCCGATTGCATGTTCACAGACACAAATTTAGAAAATGGAATCATTGTGTCTGAAACCAGTCCATGTCAACACCTTAGTGCTACTGTGTGATATCATATTTCCTGAAAATGCAAGTTGTCCAGTTTAATGCTTAGGTCAAGCTACCGCTAGGCCTGTCACGACAGCCAGTAAATCAATTAACCGCACCGTAAATTCCGATGTATAAGCCGCTACCTTTTTCTTAAACTTGAACTCTGCGGCTTATACAGCGGTGCAGCTAATTTATGGCTAAATTCCCATCTTGTGACATCTCCTTTACTTCAGAATTACTACCAACTGTTTAAATGTTGTGCCGCTCAGGAGTCAGTGTGGAAACAATAGCTCTTTCTTGGCAGGAGACAATCACTACCTATCAGTGCGCTCACAACGAGCTTGTCAACCCATTGGAAATAAGAGGAGGTCATTATATACACACACACACACACCAGTATAACATCATAACAGTCTGACTCACCATTCAAAGAACACTTTAGTAACGCCACTAAATTCATCATACAGCAACTTAATACCCAACTTAAAGTGTACAGTACCTGACAAATCTACAACAAAAATGTCCAATGTGATTTTAAATTGGAAAAAAAAAATTAAAGTTTTCCCATAAGGCATTGCATCTGAGCAACGCATTCATTGGGGCTCTGCAATTCTGTTCAATTGGATTAACTGCACAATATCTTCCAAAACACACACACACAGCTTTGCAACACTTGAGAGCTACATAAACACAGGAAGTGCAACTCTGAAGACTGAAACAGGAAACAGCTCCAGAAACAGATGAAACAATACACCCACAGAGGCTGATGTAATATGATTTATTCATTTAGAATTGAACAGAAACTATATGAACAAAAGAACTGGTACACTTTACATGAAGTGACCCTACAACTTTGTACCTAATAACAGCTCCTATAATTCTAAGAAGATTTTTGAACAGGATTTCTGAGACTGTGTCCATAAGGACACAGATTTTTTCAAAAAGGCACATTTCCGCACCCGGTTTAAAAAAACAAAAAAAAATCCCCAGTCACACAGTAGCGTTTTAAAACAATCTCTGTCCACAAAAAAACTCATTCACAGACTGTCATGTGCATGCCAAAGTATGAAGTAGGGCTGTCTTCAACTAAGGATTTTCATAATCAAAAAAGTCAAATAATATTCAAATGTTTTTTTTGTTTTGTTCCTTAAAGAGCAGAGCTAAAGGTGATCCCGGCAAATAAACAGATCTTGTTTGTGACTTCTTCCACTTCAAAGAACCATGCTAAAACACTCAGATAAACACAAACATGGTAGGTGTGCAACAAAGTTGTAGGGTAACTTAATTCACTGCATTTATTAACACAGAGAGAAAGACGAACAAAACCGGAACACGGTCGCTGTGGGCCCACATCAGAAAAGTGACTCTAAATTGTCTATAGGTATGAAGGTGAGTGTGAAAGGTTGTTTGTCTATATGTACCCTGCAATTGGCTGGCGACCAGTCCAGGGTGTACCCCACCTCTTGACCAAAGTCAGTTTGGATAGGCTCCAGCATACCCCGGTGACCCTAATGAGGATTAAGCGGCATAGGAAATGAATGAATCAGTGCTATTCTGTGATAGCCACCCCTACTTCAAATTAATGTCGCATATGTAAACTCAACATGGGTGAAAATCTGTTGAAAAGTGTCAGCAGCATCGTACTAGCTATAGCGACGTATAGCAAAGCAGCAAATGAGACGTGGTTGTTGAACGAGGTCAGTTGTCCTAATCGTGAACAGCAGAGATGAATCCTGCAGCACAGTGAGAATAAAAACAGCTCGACTGTAGGAATTTTCATTTTCACATTCGCCAGGCGTGACAATACAAAACAATTATACTCAGCACAAACAGGAAAACAATTCCAGCGTACTATGTACAATGTCTGGGCTGTGACATTCTGAAGCAGAGCATGATCTCCTCCTCCCTTCAAAAACGTAACGACCCCAAACACATGTTTGAGATGACAACTGCCTTGCTGTGGAAGCTGCAGGTAAAGAGATGGAGTGGTCAAGAACTGAGCAACTGTGCGGCATCCTCAAGTGGAAGATGGTGGAGTATTGAAGGAGTTTAATATCTACCAGCTTTGTGATGTCATCATGGAAGAATGGAACAGGATCCCAGCATCAACCTGCGCAACTCTGGTAAATTCCATCCCCAAGAGGATTAAAGCAAATCCTAGATATCAATGGCACTCGCACAAAATATGGACACTTTGGCTACAATTTGGACTTGTTAACTGTGGGGTATACTCACTAGTAAATCTATACTACACAAAGTAAATCCATACAGCCAGCAAAGCTGTTCCCGACTACTGTAAATTATATTCAAGTTTCATTTCTATCGTACTGTAGTCTCATTTCATTTATTCATTCATTTCAGCAAGAATTTTATCATATCTACTCAAGGGACAACACTATCGGAATAAAACTTGGATACCTCTGGTTTGGGGTGTATTTGAAGAACTTGGAAGTAGTCCATCATTCCATCCACTTTGTGCAGTCTGGGGCAAAACGCCCCAGACCATGATGCTATCACCAGTCTGCTTGCCAGTCTGTAGTGTTCTTAAGCTCACCTTGAATGAAACACTTTATATTATTAAGGGAGGAAAAAACCCACACCTACACGGCCCTGTGTGGAAAAAGTGATTTCCCCCCACCGTTAAAACATAACTTAACTGTGGTTTATCACACCTGAGTTCAATTTCTCGAGCCACATCCAGGGCTGATTACTGCCACACCTGTTGTCAATCAAGAAATCACTTAAATAGGACCTGCCTGACAATATGAAGTAGACCAAAAGAACCTCAAAAACTAGACATGCCGAGATCTAAGGAAATTCAGGAACAAATGAGGAAAAAAGTACCTGAGATCTATCAGTCTGGAAAAGGTCACAAAGCTTTGGGGCCCCAGCAAACCAGAGTGAGAGCAATTATCCACAAATGGCAAAAACATGAAACAGTGGTGAACCTTCCCAGGCTGGCCAACGAAAATGACCCAAAGAGCACAGCAACAACTCATCTAAGAGGTCACAAAAGACCCCACAACAACATCCAAAGAATTGCAGGCCTCACTTTCCTCAGTTAAGGTCAGCGTTCATGACTCCACCATAAGAAAGACACTGGGCAAAAACGGCATTATGGCAGAGTTCCCATATGAAAACCACTGCTGAACAAAAAGAACTTTAAGGCTCTTCTCAATTTTGCCAGAAAACATCTTGATGATCCCCAAGACCTTTGGGAAAATACTCTGTGGTCTGACGAGTCAGAAGTTGAACTTTTTGGAAGGTGTGTGACCCATTACATCTGGCGTAAAAGTAGCAGCATTTCAGAAAAAGAACATCATAGCGACAGTAAAATATGGTGGTGGTAGTGTGATGGTCTGGAGCTGTTTTGCTGCTTCAGGACCTGGAAGACTTGCTGTGATAAATGGAAGCATGAATTCTGCTGAAGGAGTCCGGCCATCTGTTGGTGACCTCAAGCTGAAACCAACTTGGGTTCTGCAGCAGGACAATGATCCAAAACACACCAGCAAGTCCACCTCTGAATGACTGATTAAAAACAAAATGAAGACTCTGGAGTGGCCTCGTCAAAGTTCTGACCTGAGATGCTGTGGCATGACCTTAAAGAGGCGCTTCATGCTGGAAAATGTGAAAAAATGTGGCTGAATGACAACAATTCTGCAAAGATGAGTGGGCCAAAATTTGAAATTTGTTCCCCAGCGCTGTAAGAGACTCATTACAAGTTATCGCAAACACTTGACTGTAGTTGTTGCTGCTAAGGGGGGCCCAACCAGTTATTAGCTTTAAGGGGCAATCATTTTTTCCCCACACAGGGCCATGTAGCTTTGGATTTTTTTCTCCCTTCATAATAAAAAGTTCAGGTGTTTTGTCATTGACTGCTATTACAATTTGTTAGATCATCTGAAACATTTCAGTGTGACAAGCATGCAAAAAAATAAGAACTCAGGAAGAGGCAAACACATTTTCAGACCACTGTAGCTCAAACTTTGTCAAATCAGACCATAGCACTTTTGTCCAGAAGGCATCTGGCTTGTCTGCGTGGGTGACTACAAATTTCAAATCAGGCTGGACTCTCAGGGCAAGGCGGCACCATCATCTTGACATGAAATGGCAGATACACGCATGAGTGTGCACTGCCTCCGTGCAGACTCTGAGTATAGAGGCGGGTCAGCGTGACTCGTTTCTAAACGCATTAATAAAATCTGGCACTAACAGCTGCTTACTCGCCAGCTGTGAAATGAAGGGTGCGCTCTGGCAGCACACTGCCGATATTTACAGACGGGTGTCACGCCCTGACGGTGATGAATGACGCTGCTGTTTCAGAGATATGCATAGAACAAGTGGAAACTAGTGTACATTTTGGAACCAGTAGCGCACATATTCTAGTTATTCACTGGGTTGGCTTCCATGCAGTTCCTACTCAGTGACGATGTGAATGTAAGTGGTCAATAAAGCCATACACCAGTTTCAGAGTTTAATACTGGGGGTGTGACAAAACATCGATATATCGAACCATCGCAATATTTAACCCTACGATGGATTAACAATACACTCTTGCCATGTATCGTTTTTTTCATTATTATTCAAATACAGCCACTATAAACATCTTCCACCATTCTACCTCACTGGGTCGCCATTTTACATGTCATCCAGGAGGATCTCCTCGCAAGAGCGGCAGAAAATTGGGCGGAAGTCGCAGAAGAAGAAGAAAAGAAAGCAAAAGAAGAAAAAACAAATGCCGCGTTATGGCGGTTGGGAGGTGAAGTCCAACGGAAAGATGTGGACTCGGTTTGGCTTTTATAGCGTGGATGAGACAACGCTGACTTTGCACGATGTAAGGAGTGTCTCACAAAAATACGACACACGGGCGGCACCACAAAGCCACCTCATTTGTCACAATGCTCGCGAACAACACTGCGCCTAGTAAGAGAAATGAATAAGACTTTTCTATTCAAATTCTAAATGTTGTGTTATTCAATCAAGAAAGGTGTGTTTAGGTTATGTTGTTTATTGTCAACATTGTCGTTCTGCTCAACCTTATCCGTGTCATCCTCTGTCTCTTTCCAATGATTAGCTGACCACTCCATTACACTAAATATTTATTTTTGCTATGCTTCTGCTCAACAGAGTTGATCTACCTGAGAGACATGAGATGTTGTGTTTTCTGAATGAGTTTAAAATAGTGCCACTGTTTGTCAGACACCAAAAATAAAAATCCTTATTTAGTCATTTTGAACTAAAACAGTCTTATTGTTTCCGCACCATTGCTGTTTGCATTCTGGTTAAAATATGCTTTAAAATATCCATTCGTTTTCTATATCGCTTGTTTTCATTAGGGTCACGGGTAAGCTGGAGTCTACCCCAGCTGAAGGCTGCAAAAAAAAAAAAGCCTGAATTTTTTTGTTTTGTTTCACCCTATCACTGTATGAATACATTATCATTATCGTGAGCCCAGCCCTATTTAACACTCATCACAATCACACACAAAGCTATCACGTTGGTAATTGGGCTGGCAGGGTAACTAACACGAGCGACGCGATGAATCAAAGCCGTTTGTGTTTCACGTTTGGGACCAGTCAGCACATAGCAATGTTTCTCTTCTTTTGAATTCACTAGTGGGTTACATTGTGTTGCACTCTTACGATGTCACACCATAGTGTGTAACTGAACCAGCTATCACCTGAAGTGGAAACGGAAGTCGGCTCAGGGTCTACCGTTACCAGCCGCTGCAAGCTAAACTTCTGTAAATGTGGTTGTGAAGTTCTCATTCAGTTTAAAAAAAACAAAAAAACAACAAACATCCACGTCATCCCCAGTTACTGGGACAATGACGACAGAAACAACAGCATGAAAAGGTCAGGAATTCTTTAGCCCAGTACAGAGAAAGGAGGTGGATGAAGGGGAAATGTGATGTTGAGTCAGGGCAACTCTGATGTGCAACTTTTTGCATTATTACCTTTTCACAAACTTTCATATTTACCTAGGATTTTGGAAAAACCCCTGCTGAGCCATCACAAAAATGACCATCCATCCATCCATTTTTTATGCCGCTTCTCATTAGGGTCGCGGGGGTACGCTGCAGCCTATCCCAGCTGACTTCGGGCGACAGGCGGGGTACAGAGGAAAAAAAAAAAAAAAGATGACACTTTCCCCAGAGCCCAAACTTTCCCTCGAAATGTTTCTCTGAGCGACCAGGATCTTTTCCAGAAGCCCAGGAATTTTTCAGGGTGTGTGCTCAAAAACACTGATTGGTCGAACACACTTGACGTGTTTCAACTCATTCGCCATCTTTATTTCATTCTTGATTTCAGTCATTTAGAAAATAGAGCAAAAGAGTAGACAGATGACTGCTTTTAACGAAGTTGCAGAGGAAGATATTCAGTGGGACTTCAATTGAGTCTGTGGAAAAATAAAATACAACTTAAATGTGGAGCTACACTTTTTCTATGCACACAAAAGGCCCATCTCTCATATATATTTTTCACAAATCTGTACTAAGCCTAGGTCACAACCGGTCGCACGGGCTCTTACGGCGGGTCTTCGTGCAAAAAAACGCACGGAGGACGTGCATATGAGGGACTGATTTTCGAGCCGTAGACTGGCCGCAGAAGTTTTTTGTCAAACAAACTCTACAGGCATTTACGTTTTCTTCAGGTTGCAAGACAAAACTTACACACTGTACGTTTTCGTGCGTCGTCTGTGCGGCCAACATGTGTCTTTCGTACGTTTTGCTGATCTCGGGATTGAGCAAAATGTCAATTTTTTCCGCACGTCGCACTTGCGGACTCCTATGTGTGTCGTGCGACACGCATGCGCCCCACACACGCAATTAGTGCGGCCAACACACACATTCAGATTAGGGGTGTCTTGATCCAATCTTCAGGATTGGGATCGGCTGCCAAGACGCTGTATTTTGAAGATCAGATAATATCGGGCCGATCCGGTTACAGTATAACGTTCGTAACTCTGGGCCACACTCCAACACGGTAGGTACGGTAATGCGCCGCAAAGCTGGTCGACACTTGACTCCCGCCACCTGCAAGAAGAAGAAACTGCAACACCACCGTGCAGACATGTCTGCGGTATACCGTGGTGAAGTTCATTTCACGTTGGATATTCAGCTCCGTAGCTACAGCGGTAGTTTCACCTTACTGTGCCCGGACTGCTGTGTCATGGTGCGGGGAGCTTGCACGGTAAGTGCTGCTCTAACCGCTAGTTGTTTATACTAGGGACAGTCAATAAATTACTATTGCATTAAAGAGAGTTTCTTACAAAAATGTGACACATTGTAAATCACACCACAAATTGATCTATAACCACATCAAATGATTAATCCTACCTTAAAAGTATTTTGCATGCCCATTTTTGCCAATTTTATTGGATTTTTTATTGGATTAGGGACCTGACTCACAGGAAAAAAAAAGTACATTCAGCAATACTTTGGTTGCATTATTTTTCATGCTCTGAAGAGCTATTTTCATAACCATATTCAGTTCCACAAATTCAGGTTTGTAACTTAAGCTTATTATTGAAAAAAAAAAGTATTGGTACCGGATCGGATAGGAAAGACTATTAAAAAAAAATCGGATCAGATCAGAAGCCAAAAAAAGTAGATCGGGACATCCCTAGTTCAGATATTTTGTACGTCCTCCATAAGTGTCGAGATCTTAATCCTTTAACTGTATTGGTGAATCCTTTTACCTGGCTAAATAAGTTCTTCGTAATAAAAGTTCTTGGGATTTTGGTGGGAAAAGGGCTATGGAGAGCATTTTCGATTGGGGATTTGTCCCACTTCCTGGGACGAAATCAATCCAATATCTGGATCATCGCCACAGATAATGTACACCACTCTTATTCACTAACAGTAAATATTGTGTCTGCGCAATAGCTGGCTAGCAACACAGAGACCATTAAAGATACGAAGCAAGACAAGATAGAAGAGAGCTTGGTGCCTTCAAAGTGGGAGCAGCATAGAAGGTGCCAGTGTAACACTCAGTGTGTGCCAACAGACATAATGGTATTAGGGCTCGCTAATAAGGGGAGTGGGCCGATCCGCCCCTAGTTCTACACAAGTAGGCGATCCAAGAGCCATTTCCCCAGGATTTTGTTATGCACAAAGGATGGCATCCTACTCACACAATCAACATGAACATACTGTGTAGAGGGTGGACCCACCGGGAAATGCTCCTTCCTGGAGCTATGTGTTTTTGTCAGTACACAAACAAGCCTAACGAGGTTGAAAAAAAAAAAAAAAAAAGGTTTAATCGTGATCATCTCGACCCTTGAGGTTTTCAAGGCTCAAAGGGGTAAAGATCACTGTGAGTCACTTAAGCAAAGGATTAGGAACAAAGACACTGCTCTGCTTAAGGTGCTGCCCAAATGACTCACTCCATGTGCACCCATTACAACAGGGAGCGAGTGCAAGTAGGAACATGAAAGTGGAACAGAAATACCCAAAACCAGAATACGCCAATATTCTGTGCAATCACACACATAGACAGCTCTGGCCTCTCTCTCGCTTTCATAATACACATGTAAGCCTGCAAAAAAACCCAACAAAAAAAAACGAAACAATAACTGCAGCCAAGGAATAACAGAGCTTTTATTATCATCACCTTTATCTGTCTTTATTACTGCCACAAACCATGTGAAATGGGTGATGAACGTGTGTAACCCCAAAACCAGCTTTTACCCACAGCTGAGGTTGCAGTGATACCCACAGGACTGCTTTCTATATGTGGCTATGTTGGGTTGCGGAGGATGACGTGATGACATAATCATCCCATTACATCTGCCAAGCGCAGTGCAAAGCGCAAGCGCAGCGCGGAGATAATTTTTTTGCCCGCGTTTATCTGTTTGTTTGTGTTCAAAATAACTTGAGAAGTTCTGAATGGTTTTGGATGAAATTGTCAGGAATTGTCAGACATGAGACATGGAAGAACTGATTACATTTTGGAGGTGATCCGTATCACCGTCTAGATTGAGGATTTTTTTTAAAAGGATTCTTTAACATTTCCAGATAGGACCATTTTCGGCATTTGTGCATATAACTAAAGCTCAACTCTGAATCCCAGACCTGTAGGGGTGTTATTGTATTGTATTGTATTGCTATTGAGGGCTCTAACAATATTAAAAACCATATGGGTATTCTATGCCAAGAAGAAATCGCAAAACCACCATGCGGGGAGCGCGCACGTGACGTGCCGCTGTAACCCCTGGTTGCTTATACTAGGGACCGTCAATAAATTACTATTGCGTTGAAAAGAGTTTGTTGTCATATATTCTAAATCACACCACAAATGTCAAATGATTAGTCCTACCCTAAAAGTATTTTGCACACCCATTTTTTTCCAATTTTATCTTTTTGGATGGACTTTTATTTGACCTTTTATTGGATTAGAGACCTGACTCTCAGAGGTTTGTTACAAAAGCCAAACAATCTTGTCGGTCATGCTGTGTAATAAAAAAGTAAATTCAGCAATACTTTGAAGAGCGATTTTCATAACCGTATTTATTTATACAAATTCATGTTTGTAGCAAAAGCATATTCCATCCATCCATTTTCTATACCGCTTCATCCTCATTAGGGTCGCGGGGGCATGTTGGAGCCTATCCCAGCTGACTTCGGGCAACAGGCGGGGTACACCCTGGACTGGTTGCCAGCCAATGGCAGGGCACATATAGACAAACAACCATTCACACTCACATTCATACCTATGGACAATTTAGAGTCGCCAATTAACCTCACCTGCATGTTTTGGGGAATGTGGGAGGAAGCCAGAGTACCCTGAAAAAACCCACTCGCACACGGGGAGAACATGCAAACTCCACACAGAAATGCCCGAGGGAGAATCGAACCCAGGTCTTCCCGACCTCCAGGCTGTTCCTGTATTGGCCAACGTGCTAACAAAAGCATATGATCAAAAAAAAAAAAAGGATCAGTATCGGATCAGCAAGACAATTAAAAAAAAAAATCGTATCGAAGCCAAACAAGGTGGCACTCACTTGTAAAAACATAAAAAGCAAAACAAATACGTTTAGAACAACACATGAACTTTCTTGTTCATGAGGAAGGGCAAACAGGCACCGCCAAATCTATTTGTGGCGATCCGCCATCTTTAAAGGAATGTGTGAGAAACACTGAGGGTGTAACTACCTGTGACCAGGAGCTTACGCTTTGTGTATTTGTTTTGTAGTTCCTCAGCATGAATTTATTACAAAATGTAGTCATATGCTGGAGGTGGTTAGCTAAGAGGGTGTACAATTTGATTGCTCATCCTTGGCAGTGGTCTTCTATACCGAGTCAGTCCTTTCTACTGGTGTGTCACTGCATGCAAGCAGTCTCATTATGGCGAAAAGACTAAATACATTCCATGTCCACACCTGTATCCAGATCTGCACCAATGTTTTATTGCTTCCTCCGTGGCCTAAAAGTCACACCTCTTGGGTAGTTTTGTAAATTCCTGCAACCTCACAAACCGGGAACATAATAGCTTGCCTTCTTGGAGGTAGAGGTAATAAAAGGCGGATGTTAAGCTATTTCACACTTGTTATATGATACAACATGTTATTATGTTTATGAAGCCTGTGGTTATGTGATGCTTAAACAAGAGGTCAGTTTACATGGGATTATGTACAGACATTTTGTATGTGGAGCATCAACACAACTGGACAAAAATGGATGAGCAGTGATTTGTTTCAAGAGATTCTGTTTGGTAATATAAAGTGATTATTGAGAGTAAACCGGGTGAATATTAACACGCATTAGGTTGTAGATTTAGGAAAGGAACACAAGAAGGCAACAATAGAGCCCGCAGTTCCTCATTGCTTCCCAGTTTCCTCGACCCTCGTCAATGCTGCAGTGCACCGCCGCCATCTTACTTCCCTTTTCCCCATCAAAACGACCGAAAACGTTTGCTTTGTCGGTCATATTGCTCATTTTTTGCGGCGTCTACACGGCTCGCTCGGCTTGATGAGTTTACGTAATCTCACAGGGGTCCTTAACACAAAGATACGTAAATACCATGTCGCATCTTTTTTCAATCCCAAACACGCCCACTCAACTAAAATTAGCCACTGGATCCTGGACAACCAGACAAAAAAGATGTTTGCTTCACTAGTCCTTTCACGCGTGAACGGGCCAGTGTTTATCGACGTAATAACGGGGTGTGTGAATTAACTTACAACACGGACATATGTAAATTAGTTGCCTAAAACAAAAATAGCTCACATTCATCCGACGAGCGTCAATAAATCAGTTGCCACAGGTTTAACCTGAGGATTTCACCAGAAAAAAAATTATTACGTCGACAGGAGAACTAGACTCTTCGCCAACTATAATGTCTATAATGCAAGGTTATATGAAATTAGGACGGACAAATAGATCACAAATGTCACATTTAAAACTGGTACGTTTAGCTTGGTCTGGTAATGAGTTTAAACACTGGGTGCCGAGACAAACCAATTTTAAACCAACACTTCCGGTTCCTTCATACTAAAATAAGAGAGCACTCCAAATGTTATAGGTCAGCCAACCATGCTTTTACAAAAAAAACACACAGAAGGTCAAATGTATGTTCAACTATTTCGTATTCAATTACTAGTTGATTTTTTGTTTATAACTTCATGTCAGTAATTTTGAAAAGGTGTATTCCTTTAACTTCCGGTATTCTGGCTAATCTTAGCCAGCTTCGTTCCAATGACAGCCGCATTCGAGCGGACCACAGCATTTTAACAGAGACACGCAGGAAAAAAAAATCTTACCTCCACAGCCAGAGCCGACGCCACAAAAGTCAGCAGCAGTAAAGCCACTCGATCCCCCATATCGTTTCGCGAACACAACGCTCCTGCGTGTAGCGTTTCACCGAGCACTTTAACGTGTGCGAGACTGCGTGTTTTCAGCGCCTGCGACTCCCGTTGTCTGACTGTGAGCGAGACCGAGAGGGCGCACAGCTGCTCCGTGCCAAATCACGTGACCACGAAGGAGTGGGATTAGCGCGCTCGCCCCCGATATCGGCCCCTACGCGCACGCGCATGGGATGCCCCTTGAACGCATGTTGGCGATGAATAACAACGCTGTACACGCAGTAATGTAATGTAACGCAGTGTCTTTAATTCACAACACCAGTAAAAACAGCAAGGAGACATGTCATTTATTCATTAAAAACAGTCAAGTCTCATCCACCATTCGCATCAACCACATAACAAAAGTTGCACTATTGACATGTGTTAAGAGTGGCTCACCAGGGACTGCGGTTCACCTTCAAATTGTTTCAAGTAAAATTATATCCCGCCCTACACCCTGCAAATACATTAAACATCCCACTTCCACACCAGAATGAAGGAATAAAATAAAAACAGAGCAAGTTAAAACCATGTCTTTCTGCATGGTGTAATAATGTTGCCTCGTATGCTTAAAAAGTAGTCAGCACCTTCAAAAAGGCAGCTCTCTACCTTTGAAGTGCACAGCCAGAGACTGATAACGCATTTTGGTTTTGTGGCTGCAGGCTAGCAGTACCTCAATGTCCTGTCCTACATTGTGTTCAATTATTATTCATTTTCCCAACACTGTCTGTAAAGCGACTCAACTCTCCTTGATTATGCTCAGATGACCCGCCTGCTGAATCATTATTGCACCCGGCCCTGCTCCCTGAGGTTCCTTTCCTGCCTGCAAAATCAGCCCGGGAGAGCTTCATTTCAGCTGGCCAGTCGATGATCCGTTCTACGTTATTTGCTCGTGCACCTCGGGTAAGGAGGTGGTGGGGAATAGTTGGCCGGCTCAGGCTGAGTTGGTGTGTAAGGAGGAGGGTGGAGAGGTGGAGGGTACGTCTCACAGTCGTAGGTGTATGGAGGTGGAGGGCCTGTGGATGACGAAGAAGACAAAGCATCGTTACGGTTCCAATGAGGAGCATCACGATTAGACTTGCACAATTCAACATGTCTGCGAAGGAGTGGGTAGAGTTTATTCAAAGCCACCCCTTCTCTGTGTCACCACAGTTACTATGACGTCACCTGCTGTGTCACCATTTTCTAAATTAGGAATGTAAATCAGATAGATTGTGTAGAAATAAATTCATATCTGATGCAGTGATTCATGTAAAAAGAGAAAAATGTGTCATAAATTAAATGTATATATATTTGAGGAAAAAGTAAAAAAAAAAAAAAGAATAAAAAGGTGTAAAGTTTAAAAATAAAAAAATGTTAACATCAATAATAAGTGTGAATAAAATAAAAACAAGGAATTAATGACAAGAAAAAGTAAATACAGGAGTAATAAAATAATTAGTAAATGCTGAATGTAAATTAAACAACTTAGAAAAGCATCCGGAGATCAAATATAAATATACATATAAATAAAATGGTGTCTGTTGCAGGTTTATAGCTTCATTTGTTGTCTTCCTATGCTGACATTTCCAAACATCCCCCTATCTTTTGATATTCTGGATCGTAGTATCCGGAATTATTCCATTATCTGGATCAGTCTTTGATATTTTGTAGAACCTGTTGGAAACTTGTCCTGTTCCTGAAAATTTCAAGCAAATACATTGAGAACTCTTCAAGTTATTTTGAACACAAACAAACAAACAAACAGATAAACACATAACCTCCTTGGTGCGCATTAATAACGATAATTTCTCATCTCACCGTGACGAACTTCTCTTGCTTTTTTTGTATAATTAATCTGAATCATTATTGAAGCAACTCCTCAGTTTGGTGGGGGTATTCTGCCATCTAGCGGGCAGACTGAGGCACTACAGGGGGTACAGTATCACAGCAGGGGGTACTTTTCATTTTATCCACTGAAACATCAAAGCAGCAGAGAAGACAGATACATTAAACATGTCAGCTCCAGCTCCAAGTGTTGCATCAGCAAAAGCTCAGTGGCGTACCCTGTCAGGCGCTTCCCCATTAAAAATTGTTCATCTGAAACCATTGTGAAAATGACCTACTAGTTGATAGAAGCACCAACCCACAATTGAGGGGCGGGGTGGGGGGCGATCAAAGGACTCACACAACAAAGCTATCCACGCTAAGATTGCCAGTCCAGTCTTGCATGAAGATGATACAGAGAATGAAAGGTGATACATAAATGATGAAAGACTGAGGGGGGAAAAAATGGATGTTGCTACCTTTAAACGTGCAGACAATGTACCAGCAAGCGCGATGAGGAAATACAGTCTGTTTTTTTCGCCCCACTCCGGCACAAAACACGCGGTAAGTATTTTTAGCATTTTAAAGAGCGGCTTTGTTCTTCCTCACACTGAGAAAGAGATTCACATTTCACTGGAAAAGGGTGAATCGTTTTGAAAACAGCAGCTCAAATGTCAGAGCGTGAAGCCAAGGTGGATCCCTTAGTACAGGGTGTCCAAACTCTTTCCACAGAGGGCCGTAAAAAAAAAAAAAAAACCTGAAAAATCCAAGATCTGGAAGGCCACATTTATACATTTTGTACATTAAATATGCTCAAACATCTGAAGAAAACATTTACATCTTATTTATAAATCACATGTTTTCATAGAGCATTAAAAAACTGTTTACGACCTTGTAAATATGCTTTTTTAACATGATTAGAGCCTCTAGGTATGAAATAACACCCCTACAGTCACCTTTACACTCGACATAATAACATAAAAAAGCCATTTAAGACGTAAACAAGACTCGTGCTTGTGTCTGTTGCTGTAAATGTATTCTAACGCGAGAGAGGGGCAGACAGGAAGTGACGTCATAGGATGAGAGTTGAATGATTTACTGTATGAGCGAGGTCAAACAGGTAGCGCCAATTCTATTTATTATATCTACAGTATTATCAAATATACAGTACTTGTCCAACTGCGATTTTATCCGACAGGAGACTGAGGGCCATAAATAAAGGACTATGTAGACCACGGAGTAATAATCCAGCAATGTCAGTTGCAAGAGGAGTGGGTAACGTGAAGTGGCAGACACGAGGTACACGAGCGTGGTCTCACCTGGGTAGCCATGGGTCACAGTGTTGACGTACGAGGTGTTGAACGCGCCCACCCTGGCGCCGTGCCCATTTTTCACACACATACACACGCACAGGAACAAGGCCGCCATCGCGCCCATCAGAAACACCACGCCGAACACGATCCCAGAGATGGCAGTGCCCCTGGAACACACAAGCAGTCACGCGTGAGTGAGGCTGTTGCCGTGGAGACGGCGCGCAGCATCTCACGTGAGTCAGTGTTGTGTTGTGTGAATTGCATTGTCATCGGCAGCATGTTAGGCATGTCAGGCTTTGAAAGAGCGATCATTTCTGATGAAGCGGTGGTGGGCGTGTTAGCCGTAGCATATGCAGCACACACGTCAATACACGTGCATCTTAACTCGGCTAAAGTGATAAAGCAGCTGTGCTGAACCAAGTCGAGCATCGGCCAAAGGTCGGCTTCTTCTGGTAAGTTAAAAGGACAGCTGGCGGGTGAGTTTGCCGCTCTCAGGATGTCTCATCGCTGAGTGTGCAGCGATGGAGCCAACCCACCCCCAAGCATTGCCATCTTGGCGACACAGCGGACGGGGAAGGACCGACATGAGGTGTTGCAATTCACATTTAAAAAGGAGAGAAGAAGATTTTGTTGGGTATCGTTTCCATATTGTCTCATACCGGTGCCAAATCGGTACTTTTGAAACGGCACCGGGGCTTCAACAGTGCCTGAACCAGTAAGGAAAACATAAAAGTGTTGCCCAAAACAATGCCTTTATACTACAACGGAATTGTGTGACATGCAAGTCGAACAGAATAGTCATTTAAATACTTCACTAATATAAATACAATGAAAACTAAGAAATAAACACACCAGTATGAAATAAAAAACACAAGAAATTGTCATTATTATCACAGCGAAACCAGCAGCAATACAGAACACAGGGAATGTGCAAAAAAACTCGTGTTGTCATGCTGATGTTCAGAATTCTGCTGCTTGTGAACGCACCTCGATCACTGTGAGCGTGATTGGTAGATACCGAGCAAGTGTTGTGTCGCGGCTGTGGAGGTCGACGGCGAAGGATGTGTGCTGTGCTGGAACCGAGGACCGCTGTTGGTGTGTTAAGGTCGGTGGTAAAGTTTAAAAAGAGCGTCAGACTCTGTGTACAGCGGTACTTCAGTTTTTGTTATTAATTTGTTCCACAAGGTTTAACGAATACCGTAACTTACGAAAACTGAAGCAATTTTTTCCCTAGGAAGTAACGTACAGTCATCCCTTGCCACGCCACACTTTGAATTTCTCAGCTTTACTCAATCACATTTTTTCAAAAGTATATTAATTAATAAATCAGGTTGTTTCGTCATTGAATATGGCCTATTATTAGTCACAAAATATGCATATTTAAGTACATTTGAGGTATTTCTTGCCTAAATTAAGCATTTTGTATCATTAAGGTGGATAAATGAACTGAAATACAAATATAAGGCATTCAGAAGACGCATTCAAGGATGTTGTGAATGATATGTAGTATTCCACACTGGTCACCAGGTGTCAGTAATGTTACTGTAATGTTCAGTGAGACACACAAGCACCAGACTTGATCTTATTGCGGGTTTGAATTAACAGCCACAATAATCCCTAATAAAAATCCCTACTGCTACTGCCAAGCTAAAACTCGACTCTAAACTCCCGATGTCACTTCCTGTCTGCCTGCCACTCTGCTCTCCAAGCACCGGAACACATTTACAGCAACACACAAGCACAAGTCTTATTTACGTCTTCAACAGCTTATTTTCCCTTTTGTCTACTTTTCATACGAGTGTAAAGGTGACACACGTCTCTACTCCGTTCATCCTGGGAACGACACTTCCTCATTCTCATTACAAGAAAGTGAGATGCCTTCAGGGACACTCTGAACATCACAAAAATGGCTTTATAATGCGCGCGTGCGTGTGTGTGTGTGTGTGTGTAAGTAAACAGGAAGATAAAGAACAACATGAAGTGGATTTATTGTTATCACTCCGTAACTCTTGGATGTACAATTTGCTACATTTAAGTATGCTGGAAAACACACTGAAAAAGGGTACATTCACCTGAAATTACGCGATGTCTTTGAATGCAACCCCTCATTGCTCATCATAACATGGTTTAAAGTGTGATTCAACTGTTCTGATGCTATTAAAGAGACTAGTGTCGGACACATTTTTAGACTTGTGTGGTATGGTTTAGCTTGATGAACATATTCCGTTCATTTGGAGCTGTTAATGCCCACAAATATATTAAATCCTGTCCTGTCATTTATCTTTCTGTTCATTAAATACAGTAAAAATGGGCATATTTCACATAGTTGCTAGTGGTGATTAATCAGGATTAATTAATTTAAATTTCATTTAATTCAATTCAATTTAATTCATGAAATCAGTTTAAAACTGATTAATTGGATTAAAATGTGTAATCATTTGACAGCCCTACAGATAATACATTTTACAGAGAATAATTACAGTTTTACATGCAGAAAACAATGATAAAGAATGAAAAATGACGAATGGATGGAACTCTCACCTTCTTCGAGGAAAAGGCTTCTTGAGACGTCATCTGTACTTCTGTGTAGAAGGTGTCGGACGTTTCGCTCCTCATCCGAAGAGCTTCGTCAGCAAACTAATAAGTGCTGGTAGCTTAGGCCAGCACTTATTAGTTTGCTGACGAAGCTCTTCGGATGAGGAGCGAAACGTCCGACACCTTCTACACAGAAGTACAGATGACGTCTCAAGAAGCCTTTTCCTCGATGGACAACTCCTGTACGACTGAGAGCCTACACAGACGCATTGCGTCTCACCTTCTTCATCAAAATTCTGGCAACTTTTTTTGGCCCCGTGGCATTACGCATAATGTGTGGGCATTTGATTTCGCAGAACAACACAGTACAGGGAAAACGGGCTAGTTTGTTATGAGCAATATTGTACAACAGTCGAGACCGTGTACGCAAAATTTGGGTGAAGATTTTCACCGAAAACCAAATCATATGAAAACTGCGGCGTATGAAAACCGTTTGGCCCTACCTCTGTCAAGACTTACAAGATGTTTCTTGCACAACATCACCCTCAGACACTTGCTGCTGTCGGCTGAGTCTGCATTAATTTAGCACCGATATGAGGCACCAATTACTACAGTTTACATCAGCACCGAGTTTCGGTACACATTCCTAGTAAGTGCGCAACAACAGTAATGGATTTGGGACATCACTCCACTGTCAAAATTTGCACCCTTAATGAACCAAATACGCACATATTGAAGTGTAAGTACCTAGGGATGTCCCGATCCCATCTTCAGGACTGGGATCGCTGTATTTTAAAGACCGGATAATACCAGTTTCCGCCCCGGGATGGGGCCGATCCGGTTGCCGTATAACGTTCGTAACTCTGGGCCGCACTCCAACATGGTAGGTGCGGTAATTCGCCTCAAAGCTGGTTGCCACTCGACTCCGGCCACCCGCAAGAAGACAAAAACGCAACACCACCATGCAGACATGTACCTGCACGCACCGCGGTGAAGTTAGTTTCACGTTGGACGTTGAATATTCGGCTCCGTAGATACAACGGTAGTCCCCCCTCACTTTGCCCGGGCTGCTGTGTCATGGTGCGGGGAGCTCGCATGGGAAGTGCTGCCCTAACTGCTGTTTTTTTTTATACGAGGGACCGTCAATAAATTCCTATTGCGTTGAAGAGAGTTTGTTAAAAAGAAAAAAAAGGCATATATTCTAAATCACACCACAAAATGATCTATAACCATGTCAAATGATTAGTCCTACCCTAAATGTATTTTGCACGCCCATATTTTCCAATTTATCAGATGGACTTTTATTGGACCTTTTATTGGATTAGGGTCCTGACTCAAAGGTTTGTTACAAAAGCCAAACAACATTGTTTTGTTGTAATAAAAAAGTACATTCAGCAACACTTTGGTTGCTTTGAAGATCTATTTTCATAACCATATTCAATTCCACAAATTCATGTTTGTAACAAAAGCTTACTAGAAAGAAAAAAAAAAGCATCGCTACCAGACTGGTTCGGCAAGACTATTAAAAAAAAATCAGATCGGAAGCCAAAAAATGTGTAAAGTATGGCACAGCCTCATTCTAATCTTAGGTCAACTTTTATTTATTTATTTTTTTTAACCTGAAAGACAGTTTCATGCTACATAAAAGGTAGATGAGAGCTTGGCGATAACTCACGAAAGGACGTCCCCAACATAGGCGTAGTAGGAGCAGCAGAATGGTGGCGAGCCTTCACAGCAGTACTCCAGGCAGCCGTGACACTTGGCCTCGCCGACACCTGCAGCACATGCACCCATGGTTTAGACACAAGACTTAAACACGATGTTAATACTACTACTTGACAATCTTTGTTTGGCAGTATGAGTTTCTGTGCCATTGCTACTGCACATGACACCATTGTGGGACATGTTAATCGTTGTAAAATTGCAAAATCATTGTACAGTAGAGTTTTATTTCTGCGTGCATCCTTTCACAACCCGCCGCCACCATTTTTGGAGTCTATCACTCCAAATGGAAAGGAAAACAAACTTCAAGCATGTCTGCTTTCCACGTGCGCCCGAGGGCAATATAATTATGCTAATTTCGCAGTTTGGGTAGAAAAATAAACAGCTTTTGTAGCCGGCTTCAAAATGAAACCTTGTGGAAGGGGCACCAGCAACGTGACTTTTTAATTCAGCAGCAAAGCTGCGATATTTCCATGTAAATGCCGGCAGGAGGTCCTGTCAGCAGGCTTCTGGCTAGCTCTTCCTGGGTGGTCCTTGGAAGTCCTGGCTCATGTCTCTCCACACAGACAATCCCGTCTCACACACACACACCAACCAACCCCACCCACCCCCACCCTTCACACACACACACACACACGCAAAACTAAAATTGAAACTTTCCAGAGGTTTGTTTTTTTCAAACGTTAGCTCCCAATATACTGTATATATTTTGGCACTGCACAATGTACAGCTAAACAACAGATTCAGACCCATGAAAACCTTACCAGACAAAGCACAAAACAGCAACGAGCTTCTTAGCAGTTCGCATCTCACCGCCCGCGTCCTCCTCCAGGGATTCTCCATGACCCTCCTTCCTGTGCTTCCTTATCAATGAACACAGCCGAAATCACATAGTGAGAACCTGAGGCAGCATTTGTCCAAGCTACAGTCACACAACAACTATCTGTGCTTCCTCCCCAAAAGTTGACGCTCCGTTTGTCCACTCCACGTGTGAGCGTCTCCTTTCAAGTCTCCCAAGGACTTACACATCTCAAACCGCCTGTTGAAGTTTCCATTCTCCTCCCATCCGCCGATTGCAAGAGAGAGAGAGAGAGAGAGAGAGCGATACCAAGTCGGCAAAAGCGTCCACAAAAAGAACTTCTGGTGAACGGTTTCAAAATAAAATCAATATGTTTTTATGTAATGGAGTTAGCGCAGAAATGAATAACTTCGGTTATTTATATTGTGCGTTTTGATGATGATTTAGAAAGCAGGGGTGGGCGATACTCCAAATGTTTGCGTCCTTACGCACCAACACCAAGAACGGTGTTGCCGATACTGATACTAATACTGTAGTTGACAGATGTGTTGGTCATGATTATAATAAAAAAAAAAACATTGGACAAAGATATTAAGCAAATGAAAACATTTGTTAACAATAACAATATTGTTTGACAATATATCAATTATAATATTATGTAACTATACAGCAAAGTAATACAATTAGTCCCTTATTGTTTTTGTTACATGCAGTTGTTTGAGCAAAATGAAGTAAACTCTCATTCAAATTCCTTTGGCTTTTCTTCACCCTAAATCCCCCCAGTGTCTATTCCCTGATTTTGGAAACAAACAATGTCAACTACAGTATGTAACATATGAACAACACTAAAAACAGGTATTTGTGAAAATGGAAATAGAAGATAATTAAAAAAATAATTCAATCTCAAACCCTAGTATCAATCCAATATTGATACTAGTCTCGGTATTGGTATTATCAAGCCTGCCATTCTTGGGAAAAGTCTTAGAGTCTTGTAATTGCTGACTTTCTCCTGTCTAACAATGTGTTTGATACTTTCCAATCAGGATTTAGGCACCATCACAGCACTGAGACAGCTCTGATTAAGTTGACAAATGATATCCGTCTGAACACAGATGCAGGCAAAAATCTCAGTTTGAGTTCTGCTAGACCTGAGCGCTGCCGTTGACCATGTGATCTTATTAAAGAGGATAGAAAACTGGATGGGAATCTCGGGCACTGCTCTAAACTGGTTCAAGTCCTATCTGGAGGACAGGAAGTACTTTGTTGGAATTGGTAACTGTGTCTCAGACCAAATGGCTATGACCTGTGGGGTTCCCCCGGGGTCAATGCTGGGACCCCTATTGTTCAATCTGTACATGCCTCCCATGCAGACGACACTCAGATCAACGTGTCACTGACGGACGGTGAACATCCTGCAGATTTACTTTGTCACTGCATCAAATCGATCAGTGTGTGGATGCAAAACAACTTTCTCCAGCTAAACTCAGACAAATGAAGATACAAAAAGACTAATCCATGCCTTTGTCTCCAGCAGGCGAGACTACAGTACTGTAAAAGCCTTCTCACCGGGCTCTATAAACGAGATGTAAAACAGCTGCAATACATCCAGAATGCTGCTGCTCGAGTCCTGACTGGAACAAGGAAATATGCCCACATTAGTCCAGTACTCAGGTCTCTGCACTGACTTCCTGTCGCTCAGAGAATAGACTTTAAAACAGCTCTGCTAAAAGTCTTTTCATGGTCTTGGACTAAACACGATAAGGTTGCGTTTCAGTTTTGTGCTGCCAAAATCCGGAACAGTCTTCCGGAAGATGTGCGACAATCCTCAACTGTGGCAATGTTCAAATCCAGGCCAAAAAGACTTCCATTCAACTGTGCATATGACACCTGAAAGTATTTTATCTGCACTTTTTTTTGTTTTATGGAATGATTTACGGAATTTTATGTAATGATTTTAGAATGATGTTTTTATGGAATGATTTTATGCAGTGATTGTACCCTTTTTTTTGTCTTTTTTTTAAAGCACTTTGAAATACCTTGTGTACGAATTGTGCTCTATAAATAAGCTTGCCTTGCCTTGCCTATCAATCTGCCCATCCCCTCTCAGCAGACAAAATATCCCACGCCCGTCACATCATTTCATGACAAATACGTTTGAAAAGAGTCATAATGACTCCTGGCTGCATCAACGGTTGTACTTTTAGTCTGCCGTATTCATTTAGCAACTTTCATTGTGGTTTACTATCTTCCTACCCACACTGGATGTTTCATAGACCTACTTTAACTTTCTGAACATCCTGATCATATTACTTTTTTTTCGTTAAAAAAAACACATAACAATACCTTTAATAAGAAGAAAATTCCCAGGCAACAGGAAAATAGCCAAAGTTGGCACTACCCGGGCTACTGAAATAGAATTCTAATATCATTGGTGATTGGCCAGGGGCGTAGGCTCACGTCAGGCTCAGGTCACAGTTATGATGACTTTGGCCTCAACTTGACAATATCATCAATGACTCGCAACTCGACTTGGACTTTGGCATCAATAGCTTGGGACTTGACTCAGACTTTAGTCTGATAACTTGAAAATACTTGAGATTTTCGGTGAGTAAAATGCGTCACCATTAAAACTATTCAATGAGCAAGACCGTTATTATGTCATTGCATGAAAGACGCCAAATGTTCCCCCAGAATGTGCCTCATTGAATGTATCTATTAACATCCAATCAGGTTTAAGAGCAAACAACGAGGCTGTGGCTTACGATTCTGCGAGTGCCAGTCTGCTGGATATTGGCAGTGATTAACACCGGGACGTGTCAAAGCATGGATAATTTCATATGCATTGGCAAATTACGAGGTCATAGCATTTTATTTGCTAAACACTAAACAGTGCTTATGACTTGTAAGGACTCAGACTTGACTCAACTGTCTTGTCTTGACTTGTACGTCTTTACTTGAGACTTGACCCAAGGCTTGGGATTAAAGACTTGAGACTTTCTTGAGACTTGCAAAGCACTGACGTTCTCCCACCTCTGCTGTTGGCTTGATCCACAAGACTAGAGACTAAACACCGATTCGCAAACTACAGACTCCAATTACCTTTGTACTGCTAGTTCTGACAAAATCAATGTCAAAATCTCGTCTCGTTCTGGTGGACCCAATCTCGTGCCTCGGCTCGTGAGTTGGGTGTCTCGTGACACCCCTAAATACTACGTATCATCACAGCGTCTTTGAATGCCTTGCCTTCAGGCAAAAAATATGTAACAATTTCTTCAAAATTTGTATTTTTTTCGACTCGTAGTAGCCCGTATTCACCCGCAAAACATCATGATCTATTAATAGATTTTTGGCAAACTGTGATAAAGTGAAGCTGCGAAGGGATTATTGTACAACATAAAGTGGAAAAAAATACCTTAATGTTGCCTTAATAAGGCAAACATTAGTACTCTACTGTACTCTACTACTGCAAAAAAGGACAGTTAGGATCATCCATAATGCTGGTTAAAGAGAGCACACCAGCCCACAAGGTGCTTCTTTCTACTCCTTTTCGGGCATGTTAAGAATTATGAATTATCGAAGTGTAAAATTGTGATATGGATTGTATTCAAGATTTTGTGCTTGTAAATATTTTAACACTTTCAGATCAAATCTAAAAAATACGTCCATTGCAAGTTCTAAGGCCTTGTTGAGACCTTTAATTTGCAGTCACTGACAATGTACTCAAAAGTCCTGCCCATTTCATTTGTTGAACTGAATGACAAAGTCCATAATTCAAACAAGCAAGGAGCCCAGTGAGGAGAAGGATAATTTAGCTCTGCCACCCACATGGAGCAGCAATGATTCATAATGCCTTCCAGATGTTTCTTTCAAGCTGCAGTGATGCTGAGGCATGAAGAAGCAAGCAGGTAAAAAGTAGGGTGATATATTAGTAGCAGAACTGTGTTTTTCTTTGGCTCCAAGTCAGAAAATGTGCAGAAGCACAAGTATGTACAGTATGTGATGCGTCTTTTATGCATTGTACTCGTACATCTCATCTTCTTTTTAACCATCCGTAAATGCAGGATAATGACCCGCTTTTTTTTTTGCTGCAGAGCCAGATGACAAGGCGGGAGGGTCATCTTTCAGCTTTGTGGGACAGCGCCTGCAGGGCCACTTTTGGTGGTCCAAACATTGTGTGTCAAATCCATTTAACTTCCAAAAGAGGAGACAATAGTTGCATGAGTCAATGTGATATTTTATTCATGAACCTAGGACCATATATATATATGTATATATATATATATATATATATATATATATATATATATATATATATACATATATTTATATAAAACATTGTATAAATACTCTATATATCCTACTTCCTTCTGTGATCTCAATAACAAATAAAAAATAATATTAAAAAGGCCACATGATTATACATAACAGGCTGTACAAAAATAAATAATGTCTGGATATTCTGTACAATAGCGACAACTGCAAAAAACAAGATGCCTTCGCAGAAGGCAGGAGAGACTTACTTATGAAGTAGTAGCAGGAGACAAGTCCCTCTTTAGGTCTCCACACACACACACACACACACACACGCACACACACACACGCACACACAAAACTCTTTGGTTTTCAAGATATGGCTAAATGACAAAATACGAGGCATTCAGAGAAAGAAAATGAGCGTTACAATGTGCCACTGGTAAAAAAAAAAAAAAAAAAAGTGAAGTGCTACAGGTTTGTGATAAATAAATGTGGACTGACAGTTCAGAATAAATCTTATTTTCCATACCTGATGGGAGGAGTTAGTAGGACACTATTTTTTCTCCATATATAAACGCCACAATTATCTCCACACCCTTTGAATGTGTCCAGCCCAGCTTGGACAAACATGCATCAAATCTTTGCACACGCTCACGCACACAAGCACGACATCAGGATGGTAAACAGCATGCTAAAATTCATTAATTTTTGGTGGGAGACAAGGTGTGCCGCTGCTGCGCTACAAAGACAGACAGGCGACAGACTTTGTTGACACAGGCAGTGTGGTTCCCAACAAGAGGGGAATGACAGACGCAGTCACTGACAAGTACAATTAATGAATTTGTGAAATAGAGGTCAGATTGTCAAAGCAGTCCTTAGCAGGCACTCTGATAGCACAGTTCCAGCAAGGGTCGTGGCCGATCTTTGGTGTCACAGCTGTCGTGGGTCAGTGTGCGGCCGTCGTGGCCAATGCAGCGAAGCTGACGTTTGCGGAAACCCCGGCCGCAGGTCTTGGAGCACAGAGACCACTCTCCAAGCAGCCAGGTGGGGCAAGGCTGAGAGGCACAGGAGCGTGAAGCCAAAGGACGCAACTCCTCAGGGCAATCTTTGGACGGACGGCCCTGGGGATCCAGACACAACACCTCTCTCTGTTGCATGCCTCCTCCGCAGGTCTGGGAACAGGGACCCCACTCCATCAGAGTCCACTCAGCTACGCCCAGCTCTCGGATGGCGTTGATTGAATGCCGCCGACCTCCGTTGTTGTTGGGGGAAGCAGCGTTGTTGGGTCTGGGGGCAAAGTAGCTGTACTTCACTCTGGGCCTCGGGGCCTCCCCCACAGACAATACCTGAATGGTGAGAGGCTCAGGGAGAGGGGAAAAACTGCGGAGCCGCTCAAGACTGGCGGAAGACCCGCTGTACCGCAGCAGTGCCCCTCGCAGGGTGATGTCTGACTCCATGGTCATTAGCTTATAATCGCCATTCAACAGGTAGGTACCATCCTGTCGGCGCACTGCCAAGTAACTGTTGTCATGGCGGCCATTGCCAGGGGAACGCTGCTTGACGTCCATATGGGTGGCACCTGCGGGTATAGTCACCACGTCTTGGTACCCGGGTCTGGATCGAAGACAACCGTTGGCCAATTTAATCAAATCATGTACACATTCTTCATGGTGTCATCAAAAAACTGTAA
Organism: Dunckerocampus dactyliophorus; assembly: GCF_027744805.1. Classification (NCBI taxonomy): domain Eukaryota; kingdom Metazoa; phylum Chordata; class Actinopteri; order Syngnathiformes; family Syngnathidae; genus Dunckerocampus; species Dunckerocampus dactyliophorus. The sequence goes on along the minus strand of NC_072819.1, from coordinate 49,068,820 downwards.
AAATGGGCTGGGTTCTTACCTGGCACGTTCCAATGATCCTGACACTTTCTTGCAGGTGGTTCCGTCGCCGCCGCACACGCCGCACTTATCGTAGCGCTGGTTGGAGCCGATAACGCGATCACATCCCGCCTTGACACACTGGCCTTGGACGCAAACTGAGGTGGAATCAGGGCTGCAGGGCGTTCCATCTGCCACCTGGGGGACAACTGGAACTTAAAATCCTTCCTAGAACTGAATTAACTGTTGGGAGTGCTCAACGTCGTGGATGCGTAAAATGCATGCGCAGCAAAACAGCATGGTGACACAGCCACACAGGAAGTGCAGACTTCAAACTGCCTGCGAGTCTTTATATGCGGTAAAACCAGATGTTCTCCATGATTTTGTCATTGTCATGTCGGTGGAAGGCAGCTGCTTTTAAAGCAAAAGTAAACATGCAATGAAAGATGACACCACCTTCCTATTGGTGGAAAAAAATCTCATCAGTCACAGCATGAGGTTTAACAGGGATGGGGGAAAGGTGAGCAAACAGCGCCATCAAGTGGCCTTATTATAGCTTTGAAAGGCCATCTTTGTTGTTTGCTATCCATCCATTTTCTATGCCGCTTAACCTCATTAGGGTCGCGGGGGTATGCTGGAACCTATCCCAGCTGACTTTGGGCGAGATGAGAGGTACACCCTGGACTGGTCACCAGCCAATCGCAGGGCACATATAGACAACAATCATTCACGCTCACATTCATACCTATGGACAATTTAGTTGCCAATTAACCTAACATGCCTGTTTTTGGAATGGAAAATTTTGAAACCCGAGGACCCGGACAAAACCCACAGGGACACAGGGAGAACATGCAAACTCCACACAGAGATTCCCAAGCGGAGATTCAAACCTAAGTCTTCCCAGTCTCTTAACTGTGTAGCCAACATGCTAACCATTCGGCCACCGTGCGGCCGTTTGCTAAATTTGTACAATTTCTATCTGCATTCGAAGTTATAAGAAATGTTTGTTACATGTTAGACATCTGGCAATTTTTCACTACTACTAGGCCCAATGTGTAAATACACTATGTCAAAATGAAAAGTCACACAAATGAGGTTGTGCTGTGTCAAGAGGTAAGAAGCCTTGAGGCCAGAAGACAAAATCCGATTCTTTCGCTTGTGAATATGAGCTAGTATGACCCAAAACTTTAACGTCTAATCTCCGATTCTCACCTTAGATTTGAGGACAAAGAAGTATCCCGTTCCTTTGGCCCGGCACACAAGCTTGCAACGGTCTTTGGGCGAAACTCCAGCATATTTGGGAACCCATTCAACACCCTCTCCTGATCCGAGAGACACTTGGGCTGACATGTCGTTGTGCGCCAGACACTGTTCCTCCCGGAATGACAGGCCTAAGAAAATGACACAATGGTCAGGTTTGCTTTGTTCAAATACCGTCTAGATTTGAGTTCCGCCAGCATTGGCTTACCATTGGTGTCAGGGCAGGCCTCAGTGTTGCAGGAGCGGTACTGGATCCTCTTGCCCTCACAGTATTTGCCTCCATTCTTAGGCAAAGGGTTGTCGCAAGAACGGAAGGAGTATTGCACTCCTCCACCGCAGGTTCGAGAGCAATCACCCCAGGGACCCCACACTCCCCAGCCACCGTTGATAGGGGTCTAGAAAAACAAAATTCACAATGGCATAGCTTTCAATCAAACCTGAGACTTGAAAATGTAAATGTCCTGTTTGAATCGAGTCGGGTTTCTACCTGATGTTTAGCAGCTTGGCTCTTTGTGAGACACTGTCCAGCCAGACAGTAACTGTCGTGCCCACACGAGGTCCCGTCAGCCCACGGAGAGTTCTTGGTCTGGCACACCAGCAAACCATTGGACGTTGTCACTGTGCACCACAAAGCTGCGCAGGTGGTGCTCAGGTCAGGACAATGTTGGGAGTCGTCACCAAAGGTCAGCCGGCACTGGTGGTCTGCGTCGTAGACCGTCCCGGGAAGAGGCTGTGGGAGCGCCTGAGGCTTGACGGGCTTATCAAGCAGACACTGACCGTGGCCATTATCCAGAAAGGTGGTGACCATGAGGGCGGAACAGGGGGACCACGGCTGCTGCTGGTCAAGATTGGACAGGGTGGAGGCCATCATGTGGGAGCCCCAGTGGGGACCATTAACCCCAGAGCAAAGCTGCGCGTCATCGTGAGGCATGTTGAAGACATGGCCTGCGGGACACATGTACAACAGTTTAGCAGTGCACACAATGTATCCATCTTGTCAGAACATGATCCTTTTCTACTCACCGAGTTCATGTGCAACTGTGAAGGCGGCTTGCAGTCCATCGTCTTCGATGATTGAGCAACTTCTGTCCGGGTCACACACTGTGCCAACATCTGCCATTCCGAGAGTGTCACAGGAATGAGCGCCACACAGATCCTAGATGATCCCAGATGAAAAAGTCAATAACTAGTCTTCCGTCCTGCTTTTCTTCCTTATCCTTCCAACTTACCGTCCTCGTGAAGAGCATGGCGGTGTCATAGTGCTCAGGGTGGCGGTCGCTGGGGGGGTTGTGCTGCCGTTGCCACTGGCAAAAGTTGCGGAGGGTCATGGCGGCATTGGAAGACACCTGGGGGCCTCGTTCTTCTTCGTAGACCACCAGCAGCTTCACCACAGCCAAGCTGATGGAGTTGTGGATGCTGGGGTGGCGGTAGAGGCGGGAGGCCACGGCCATGATGGTGAGGAGGTAGGCTTTGAGCCCGGCACCGTGGAACTCGGCCATGGACTGGTCAGCCACCAGCATGATCTCCAGGTAGCGAGGAGTGGAAACAAAACGTCTGGTCCTGTGATTGGCTGAAGAGGCAGGGAGAACAGTTTGGTTATTTTTGAAGTAGTCCACATTTTTATGCACTTTGGACATACAGCAGGTCTTTAAGAGATTAAAAGTTGCAATGGCTTCTTGCAAATGGTCTTTTCAAATGTTTTTACTCTGCTTTTTGATGTGATTTGCAGACTGTCAAGACTCAACGTCACGCCACTCATGACTCCTCCTCCTCCACATTCTTAAAATGACCTTTTCGGGTGGAAACTTTGGCGTTTGTAGGGAAGAAAATCCTTGCTATGGGGACAAATTTCTGTACCAGGAGGTGAGTTTGCACGGCTCTGGCTGGCTCGACCCCCCCCCCTCCGTCATTCCGAATACCCCTGGATCTATACAAATGTCGATTCTGCCGATTTCAAGTGTCGTACCCGTATCGGGTCGATACTGGAGCGATAATCTCGGTATTTTCAGTTCTTTAAACTTAGGTTCACAAATAGCTGTTTTTTAATTGTGCTGTTAATGTTGCTACAGGGTTGATATTGTTATGTTTATATATTTTTATTATTGGACTGATTTGAATGACAATTTTGTTTTATTATTTTGGTCAAAAACGTGTATATAATAAAAGGGTACACAATAATAATTGCATTAATTTATGGACATTGTTACATTACAATATATATTTTTGCCAAAGAAAAAGTCCTGGGTTTGATTCTAGTTAAATTTCTAAAGAGAAATTAAAGACAAAATCACAAATCCTTCAAAGGTTTTGACAATGTTCGGTATCTATTTACTTCATATCGGATCGATAGCATAACTTCCAGTATCGCCCACCCCACCTCCTGGGAGAAGCGCCCCTGCCTGCTACCTTCCCGCCCACTTCGAACCCTCACCCCGCCCCTTCTGGCACGGGGTGTACGGCTGTCAAAATGCTTGCCGGATTTCCAGTACTTTTATTGTGAAACTGCTGTGATAATTCTGTGAACGATGTCAAAATTAAAAATATAAAATGTAAATAAGACATTCTTACCTGTCTGCTCTGAGTTTCCAGGCTCTTTCTGATGATTTTTCGGCACCCTCTCCTCGTCCTCATTGACCCCACACTTGGAACTCTCCTCTCCAGCCGCTGCGCGACCCCTCCGGCGAATGACGTGCACATCCTCCTCGTTCTCCTCCTCGCTTGCGTTGAGGGGTTGGATGAAGAACTCTTGGCCGTGAAAGTAAAATCCACCTCTGAGTCCCTGGCACAGGTTGAGCGCAGCGGCGGAGTGCTCGTCCCCGTTCACCGTGCCCGAGAAGAAACACCCAGACTCGTCTTCGTTCTTGGGCTGCGGGCTCGGTTCGGACTCGGGAGTCCCCACAACGTGGAAGACAAACGCTGGGGCGAGGAACGTCTGATCAGGCTCCAGTTGCAAGGTCATCTCTTGACCGAACGCGTCCAGCCTGTACACCCTCATCTGCGTTTCGTCTGGCGCGAGGGTTCTCCCCGGTTCGGTGTCTAACCGGACTGGAACTACGGTGCTCTCTTCCCAAGCGCCGACGCACAGCGCGGCCATAAAACCAATAGAAAAACAGAAGAGCCACATCATTTTATGGAATCCAACCAGCAGAGGGAATTAAAGTCCTTTAAATACTTTCCAGCTACCAACTTAAACTAACACAAAACCCAAACTACGCACTGCGTTTTTTAAAGGCCTAAACGGGGACAACATCCAGTGCAAATTCCATTTAAAGTTAAAAGTCAGTGAAATGAAAATAAAAGCTTGATCTCAGTAGTAAATCCGACAGGTCTTCCTCTCAAGTGTCAGCGCCTACTTTTGCCTTGAAAAAGTTTTGCTGACTCTTTCTGATGTGTTCTCCGCTTTTTGCGCTGCAGCCACAACTCTCCCTCCTTATATACGCCCCTGACCCCCCGGGTGCCACCCCTTTTGAGGGCCCTTTGATGTGAGAGGGGCCAAACCCTGGAGCCTCGCCATAATAATCAATCATTGTAGAGGACAGTCAGTTTTCCCCTCTACATGACGTCTTAACCCTTTCGTACAGGTTTACGAATATGCCATGAAACACGGTTGCACAACTCTCTTTTTAATCTTTACTCTTATTTATTCGTTAATTTGTGAAGAACTGAAGGAGGCAGCAGGTCTGGACCATACCGTGCTCACCTCCTGCGTGCCGAGGCGGCTGTGCTGAGCTGAAGACCCGCCACGCAACGCAGAAAGGGGCCGCTGAAGTCTTAAGGTGGAACGGTACTTTGACGCGAGAGCACTCCTCCATTGGATCCAAGGCAGATGCAGCCCCCGTCCTCCGGCTTCTCGCCCCACCCGCCCGGACGTATTCGCCTCTGCTCAAAAGTTTCACCTAATTATGTGCACCACTGTCCGACCAGATCCTTAACATCTTCATTCTACTTTATTTATTTAAAAAATAGATCTACATCTAAATTATTACTGATAGCTTAAATGTTGCGATTACAGACAGAAATAAACGTTAACACAATTTATAGGAACGTTTGTGTAAAGTCACGACACGACTTTAACCCCCCAAAAAACCCTCACATTTGAGCCTCTCAAATCTTATTTGGCGGTCCACCTTAAAAGAAGCAGCGCTTTAAAAAGTGGCTGCAATTTTACCTGCCTCCGCTAGATGTCAGGCATGAGCTAAAGTCAAGTCCAGCTTTGTTGCTGCACCATGTCGGCATGGCAGCCAGGAGATGGCGATGTTGTACCGCATTGGACGATTTACCGTCAAGTGGCCACACTGGGATAGGCCCTCTTTCCATTCCAGGTCATATCCGTCTGAAGTCATGTGATTTGAGACAGTTATCCTTCATGCATTCATTCATTCATTTTCTATGCCGCTTGTTTGAGACAATGAATTACTGCTACATTTTGCTTCCCCCCCTCCAAGAAATACAAAATAAAAACCACAATTTTGTAGTTTATTGCAGACATATTTGAAATTAAAATGATTTACATAATTAGACCTGCATATTAACCAAGCTACAGCGACATTGTTGTTATTATTATTGTTATTAACATGAACTACTTTACTGGCGTAGCGACACCTTGCCACACCGCACTGGCTAGCTACTAGCCAGCTAGGTGACTAGCTTCACCACGCACTCGTCGGCAGCGCGTCAGCGGCGCGCCCGCAACGTGTCAGGTCACTACCGAAAGGTCATATTGGAGCAAATAGGACATACATACAGCAAATCTGAAGGGTTTTGAAAAGATGCTAACACCAATCCAGTGTAGGTCAAAAGAAGCTAAACTATCTGAAATTGAACATTGCCATTTTTCGGTTAGTGTTATTGGTGACAAAGCAAATTTGTGTAATATCGAATAATCCATCCATTTTCTTCCGCTCAGACTTCCCGGTCTCCGGCTACGTCGTACAGTTCCACCCGAGGGTCATCGAGGGGCTTCCATGCCAGCTGTGAGACATAAGTCTGCCCTGGGGCCTCCTCCCGGCTGGGCATGCCCGGACCACCTCACCAGGAAGGCGTCCAGGAGGCATACGAAGGAGCAGGGACTCTACCCTGATCTCATTGCCATATTTCTTAGGGTGAGTCCAGCCACGCTACGGAGGAAACTCATTTCGATCACTTTTATCTGTGATCTCGCTCTTTAGGCCACTACTCAAAGCCATAGGTGACCACAGGTGATAGGAACGTACAGTAGATCAGAGTCCGCATTATCGTAGATGCTGCGGAGATCTCATGCTCCAGCCTTCCCTCATCGTGAACAAGACCCCGAGATACTTGAACTCCTCGACCTCGGGTGCAATCCAGCCTTTTCCGGCTGAGAACCATGTCCTCCTCAGTGATGACCATATATTAAAAAAAACCCATGTCATTACTAATGAATTCATTTTATTTTCAGCATATTCCGAGGGCAAAGAAAAAGACACAGACGCCAACATATTTAAATATAGATATTTTATGTACATCATTTCAGGACTAGAAAAGAAACACTATATTCTTACACTGCGGATTCTGCACAGTCCTAAGTTAAATAGTAATTTGATACAAAATTACTACAATAAATAAACCTCATCTCAATATTTTGTTATTCACACATAGCAGTCGAACAAACAATAAATTACAAGCTCAGTGCTGTGTTTCTGCTGTCCGGCGAGAGGGCTTTCCTCATGGGAATGTGTGTTTCAGTGAGGTGTGCGCATGTGCACGTGGCTCTGTAACGATGGTTGAACAATGACACATACTTTGATATCATTCGTTGTCCAAGACATTGACTCTCAATTAGAATATGATGGAGTGCACGTAAGGGAAAAGTTGACTGTGCCAGTGGAACGTCTTTGCATTGTCACGACTCTCAATGCATGTCAGCACACACACACAGACACTTCAAAAATGAAGCAATGCACCAAATGTGTGTGTGATCTGTCTCCATGAATGTTAAGGAGGGTTGTGGTTACTTTACCCCTCCAGCAGTTGATTTCGTGTTCCTCTCCGCTGTGCAGGGGAACACTAAATGAAGACAACACTTGCGTCATAAGGAAGAACGTTCTTCCTGAGTTGTTGCAGAGAAAAGGAACTTTGCCGGGAACCTGAGCGAGTCTCAGTCTCGGTAAAGTTGTTTCCCCCGACTTTTTGTACAATATTATTGTGCTGCTTGGACAAAGTGTGAAGCACCATTTCAACACCGAATGTCTGGGTTTCCCCGTCCATTGTTGGTCGCCATCTGCCGCCTTCTCTTGGAACTCAGGGAAGTCAGCTGGAGGCTGAACGATGTGCGTCCCCCCGTTCAGGACACACACACACACACACACACACACACACACACACACACACACACACACACAATAAAAGATGTTTGGATGCTGTAACAAAGTCCTTGGCTAGAAACCAAATTGTCCCTTGATTAGCTTGAGTGTGAGACTTGGTTCAACATCGCCAGTTTTACAGAATGTCATAAATTCATTGGTCCAAAGCGCCCCTCCTGCCAGTTCAACATTTCTTCACAAGACAGTGTTTGAAGGCAGAGGGGCGGGAACTCAGCAAGCAGCCTTTGGACAGTTTCCCGCCCTGGTCCTTGCACTGCACTGTCCTGCTCTGCCAACCAGTGTCACAAGTCCTGGAGCAGGCCATCCACCCTCCAGTCACCCACTGGGGCCCGGGCGGTAAAGTGGAGAGAGCGATAGCTGCTGTTGGTGTTGGAACCAGGAGAGTGGGAGCGGAGGAAGATGTAGTAGTGCTAACGGTGGTGGTTCTGCCTGTGACAGTTGTCGTGCCCTGCAATTGGGCTAAATTCAGGTTAGGTACAAGCGGGGGTGGTGGCTGCTGTGGAGTGGTCCTGCGTGGCATGAAGAAGCTGTAGCGGACATCCAGGGGCTTTTTAGCGTCTGTCGCAAGGATCTGGACCACCAAGGCTTCTTGCAGGGCCCCGGGACCCATGCTGTGAAGCCACTCATCCTTTTGACTCCAGCCACTGTAGTTGAGTACAGAGCCGTTGAGTGGAATGATGGTCTCGGAGGTGGAGATCATGAACTTGCCATTGAGGAGGTAATCCCCACTGGGTCTTCGGAGGCCGAGGTAGGCGGTGTAGCGGGTCTGGTCTTTTGCTTTGTGCTGACGAACCTTGATGTGGGTGGAGCCGGCAGGTATCTTCACTACGTCAGTGTAGCCCTTACTGTTTGTCAGGGTGAAAGACAAGATCGAGTTCACATAAACGGGAAGTGACAAGTAGCATCCAGGCAAGGAAACTGACCATGTAAACAATAAAAACCGTAGTCTGTGTGTCTTAGACCAGTGATTCCCAACTGGTGATTCTCAAGTTTTCAGTGGGTTGCGGATCTTTGCCAAAGAAACCATACGAAAATAATCTCAGGGGTAAGATGGCGGCATGACTGGACACAGTGGCCCCCTCTCTCTCCCGATGTGTTTACATGTTTTGCATTCACCAAAACACGTGACATTAGCAGCAGCTCTTGATGGACTTTAAAACCCGAGGACACCAGCGAACCACAGAAACTAAGCATCCACCTCCGGTCCATCTCAGCCTCGACCCCCACTACTATTTTGTTAATCGATCATCCTGGCCGATGTTCGCTCCCTGGACAATAAAATGGACCGTGCACAACTTTTGAGATCCAACCAGTAGACTGTGACAGAATGTTGTGTTTATGTACTCTCGCAAAACACGTCTTAACGACGACATCCCAGACTCGGCCATTGAGCTACAATTGCTAACAGACGTGCTACGGCAGGAGGCTGACACGCGGTGACAATGTCTGCGTTTATAGCAGCAGCGATTCTAACGTCAATTATGCCCAGGCAGAGACACCCCATCATGTTATTATTAAACTTGTAGTTCTGTGATGGCCTACTGAGTTAATCAAAAGAATACCATAATTTACGGTCTATACGACGCACCGGCGTTTAAGCCACAACCACAAAATTTAGAGAGAAAAGCTTTTTTGTACATATATAAGCCGCACATGTCCACGTCATAAAAAGACATATTATACATATTACCAGGCAGTTCTTCATTTGACAGGAGCCAATCATCAACGAGCTTGTCAACCCATCGGAAAACGCAGGAGGTCATTGGTCAATATAACAGTTTGGCTCAGGGTGTCATCTTAGATTGAAGGCTAAATTCATCACACAGCAACTTAACACTCAAAATGTAGCTAAGAAATACACAAGACAAGTATCCCAAAATGCATTTCGTCCAAGTAGAGCAGTTCATTAGTTGCCACGCTGAGCTCATGAGCTCAGGGAGCTCGTCAGGGAGCTGGCTGCTAGTCGTGAGTGCCCTTATAGCTCATGATTGTCTCCTGCCAAAGAAAGACTCACTGACTCGCGAGCGACGCCGTTTAAATTATTAGTTGTAGTTCTTAAGTATAGGAGATGTCACAAGATTATCATAAATTAGCCGCACTGCTGTTTAAACCACAGGGTTCAAAGTTGAAGAAAAAAGTAGCGGATTATATGCCGGAAATTACAGTAGTTTAATTTGTGCATCCAAATATTTTTGAGTTGCACTTTTTGTTCATCAGAAGAGTTGAATCAGAGCAACGTGACACTTACAGACACTTTTTGTTCAAGTCATTTTGAGTTTGTGAATAAAAAAAACTATTTCATTAAAGTTGGCACACGGTGTTATTTTACACCACCTTAATTCAAACTGCACAGTCTTTTAATGAAATGTTGGATAAGAATAGAAAAACTTCCGCAATTTGGGTCGCCACTTGTTATTAAAGGGTGATGGTGGGTTCTGCAGCCAAACCAGTTGAGAACCATCGTCCAAGACGATCATTGTGGACATGCAGGGTTACATCAGATTCATGAATTACCATCAATTCCGGTGTTTAAGCCGCACCCAATAAATTTAGAAGAAAAAACAGATTGGTAAAGGTGTATAAGCCGCACATGTCCACGGTATAAAATAGCATATTGTGGCACACACGAGTCCAAGACGACCAGGCAGCTCTTTATTTGACAGGAGCCAATCATCAGCTATGAAAAATCTCACGGCAAGCTCGTCAACCCATTGGAATTTGCAGGAGGTCATGACTCACGAAGTCATCTTACATAGAACACTAAACTCATCACACAGCAACTTAACACTCAAAGGGTATACCTAATAAATATACAAACATACACCAACACCAGTTTTAAATGAAAAAAGGAACATTTTGAAGTTTTTCCATAATGCATTTCATTTGATCAAAGCATTTCACTGGAGGACAAGCAGCACAGAAAATTGTGGATGGTGCTGCAATACTGTCTCTGTCCACCATAGGGAGCCAGAGGAACCCGGAGGCCAGAGTGGGGCTGACGTCATTGCAGCGCCCCAATAAATGCGTATTGGTAGCTGTTTGTATATTTGTCAGGTATACCCTTTGGGTGTTAAGTTGCTGTGTGATGAGTCTAGTGTTCTTTGTAAGATGACACTGCGAGTCAGACTGTTATATTGTTATACTGTTATGCATAATGACCTCCTGCGCTTTCCAACAGGTTGACAAGCTTGTTGTGGGTGCACTGAAAGCTTTTGAGAAGCGATTAAGAAGAAAGAAAGAGCTACCGTTTCCTCACTGACTCGTGAGCGGCACACTATTTAAACAATTAGCAGTAGTGCTGAAATAAAGGAGATTTGGATTGGTTACCGCTGCCCAGTGTTGTCATATATGGACTTCCTAAAGTTGTGATGTGAGAAATTCACAAAAGGTCATGGAAATCTTGTTTCGTACCCGAACGCATAAAAATTAAACTAGGGATAATGTCATGATATGGCACATACACATCATGCAGAACAAAAGTACAACTCTTTAAACATATACAGTGGAACCTCCGTTTTCGGAGGACTCGGTTTTCGGCAAAAATTATTTTTGTACACTGTCTCAGTTATCAAATGCATCTTTATTATGTGTGTGTGGTTTATTTGTTCATACAACGCACACAGAACGATGAACAACTCTATTACAGTATCTGTCTCCTTCATTGTAATATAAAGGTTCCTGAGTTAACACAAGTTGCAGGGGGAATGGCTTAACAGAGACACATAACAAAGTTGAATGCTTTTCGGTGTCTGGAACGGATTAATTGGATTTCCATTACTTCTTAAGGGAAACATTTTTTGGGGTTTTCGTTGGACCTTTTGGAATGGATTAATGATTTATTTTCAACTTTTCAGACTTATGTACACTGGAAGCCCAGTTTTCGGTTCAGTATCTCGCCCAAGGATACTTCAACAAGGTCAAGGGGGGGACTGAGGATTGTACTACTTTAAAGGCATGTTCACCAAGTGTAGGTATTTGACCTTACCTCTTCTTGGTAAAGTTGCCCACAACTCGTACACATCCTGTACTGTCGCCTCCACATATGCCGCATTTGTCAAACTGAAGCTTGGAGCCGATGATGCCGTCACAGCCCGTTCGCACACATTTCCCTTTTACGCACACCGAGCTGCTGTAAGGACGGCACTCGGTCCCATCGATCACCTGAAACCATAGTTTGATTAACCTCTCTGCGCTTTATTTTACTCAAATGTCCCAGCAACACTTGTTCTGGTAGCTCACCCTGTGCGAGAACACCACATAATAACCGGTTCCTTTTGCTCTGCAGGTTAGCTTGCACACATCTTTCGGGAGAACTCCAGCATATTTGGGCACCCACTCAACATAAGTCTTCACCCCTTTCGGATCTGTTTGCGGGCCATTGCGCACCTCACATTGCTCCTGCCGGAAACTCTTATCTAGAGAGCAAATGTAGAAGAAGGTGATTATTTTATTCCAGATGTCGCCTACACAAATAGATGTGCAGCACTCACTGGACGGTGGGCATGGTGCAACGTTGCAGGACCGGTAGATGGCTCTCTTCCCCGTGCAGTAGCGCCCGTTGTTCCGCGGCGGCGGGTTGTTGCACAACCGCTGGGCGAATTGCACTCCGCCGCCGCATGTTCTGGTGCATGCACCCCAAGGACCCCAGGAGCTCCAGCTGCCATGGTTGGATGACTGCGGCACAGAGGAGAGTGGAAAGGGTTGTCACATCAAGCTGTCCACGCTTGCCTAGAAAGCAAGCAAGCGTTGAATGAAGTCATTTTTCACCTCTTACCGAGTAGTGCCTTTTGCGCGTTTTATCCACGCACTTCCCCTGCAGGCAGATGCGTCCCTTCCCGCAGGGTGTCCCCTCCACAGCTGGCAGCTTCTTGGTCAGACACACCATCTGTCCCTGGCGAATCACTGCGCACCACAGCCGAGAGCACACGTCCATCCCAGGGCACACCGTGTACTCTGGACCGAAGGCCAGGCGGCACTGGCGCACGGCATCGTAGCTCTGCCCTGGGAGCTCTTCGGGGCCCAGCAGAGGCTGGTGGGGAGAGTCGAGGAGACACTCGGCTGCAGCAGGGACACAACAGCGTATGATGAGTGATTTAATTCAAAACAAATTGTGAATGTTTCAATCACTCGCTAAGAATGCGATAAATTGTGTATTTGCATCCTTCTCGCTATGCTTTCTGGCCATTGCAAGGTAGGAAACATGATCACTGGCTGCGTTACATTACAATAACATTCTTCGCTCAGTGATAGACACTGTGGGAAACAAATCAAGCTCACATGGATGCAATTTGCAGAAAGAGTATAAATCTTTTACAGGCTCCTAAGAGCTCTCACCTTTAAAATAATTCCAGATGTTTGCTTCTGTTCGAAACTCACCATTGCCATCGTCAAAGAAGTCTGTGATGGTGGCCGAGGTGCAGCGGCTCCAGGGTTTGGACGCATCTATGGAGGTGAGGATGGAGGACATGAGCCTCTTGTCGCTGTTCACGCCGAAGCGCTCCTCGCAGAATTTGGAGTCGTCATGGGACAAACCGAGCAAATGGCCTGAGGCAGCGGGGGAAAGACGTTGAAATGTTTTGGTGACATGGCGTCAATGAAAGGATGCCACAGGTTTGCACACGCAGCAAGAATGAGCAAAGAAAACACGGCGAGCACGCAAGACTCTCGGGATCCTCAGCGACCTCAGAAGTGCTGACAGACGAGCAAGCCCCAACGAGTCTGTTTCTCTGTTTACGTCTTCAAGTGTGTATGCCTGCTTACCTATCTCGTGCGCCACGGTGAACGCGGCGTGAAGCCCGTCATCCTCGATGACAGCACAGCTTCTCTCTGGAGAGCAGATGGTGCCGACGTCCGCCATTCCCAGGGTGTCACAGGAGTGATGGCCGCACAGGTCCTGCACAGATACAACACAACAAATTCACACCACTTCACGTGCACAGTGCCCCTTAAAGTTTCTTCTACTATTTGTCCGCCCCACAGCTGGGACATCGTATGGATTGTTTTGACTCGCATTCATCCATGCCGATGAGGCCTCGGGGCGTCCTGCCTCGGCCCGCCAAGCGCAGCAATCAATCGTTTAATCTCGTCGTCACGTCAGAGTGCAGACACAAATGGATGTGTGCACACAAACATCCATGCAGTGGGAAACACACAAACACGTCCCACGGGGAAGGTGAGTCGTCATGTTAAGTGGTGCTGACAGGCCTGCTGGGTCGCAGGGGAGAGGCTCTACGGGGAGGGTGTTTACTCGTTCCAGGAACAAACTGCCTTGTGTTCTGCACTCACACTTGACTAACTGGGTGGAAACACTGCACACACACAGATATACGTACATCACTAATAGAGTCTACTTTCAAATAAATACACGCACTTAGAGAAAATATACAGGACGCACATGCACAATGCAACAAGAGGGAGGCTCTCTGCCAATTAACTGATGAATACTTTCAGGGCCAACAAGGGCCAACTCAGACCCGCTGAGTGCCCTCTCCTCTCTGATGCGCGGACAAGCACAATGTTTGTTTTTCATCTGACAGTTGGAGTGTATATGAAGTTTCCCACAGTCTTTCACCCCAACATTTTTGTATTTATTTCTTCACCGAGCCCATTCAAGGCCAGGCTTTGAAAGCTCATGTTTTTGCAGCAGAACGTGGATGAAAAGAACAAAAAAATGGGAATTATGCTCACTCTTACTCCTAACATTGTTTTGCCTCCCACAGACAACTATGGGAAAAGAGAAAGAAAGAGAAACAAATTCAAGGAAATGGGCCCGGGACGGGGGATGGAGGGATGCCGGAAATTAAAGAGGAGAACAGGGAGGGCATGGAGTTACAGGGGTATTGGCAGAAACAACACAGGAACAGGTGGCAAGCTGGATGCGAAGGCCAGGTGACTACTGGGGGGGCGGGGGTGGGGGTGGGGGTGGGTCATGTGCGCCGTGTGAGAGACCGATCAGTCTTAGCCAAGATTTGAGTAAAACAAACAGCCAGCCAGACACACATGTTAAATGTCTGACTAAGCTGGTTTAGCTCACACTGAAAACACTCAACACACCTGATGTCACTGCACAAATCCCAGCTGGAACGACACTCTGCCACGGTAATAATAATATAAGATAATAATAATAATTTACATCGGCAGCAAAATGCACACTTCCTTTGACATCCACCTCAAATTTTCCAGGCCTAATTTCAGGAAAATGTTGTAAATGAGCTACATCAACAAGACAGTCAGATAGATAGATAGATAAAATTCACCCATGCATCATAGGGAGTCGAGAGCGAGGTCCATGCGGCGTGCCCGCCAGCCAGGGTCGAGGCTTTGGGGCTCCAGGGGCTGTCTGCAGGTCGTCAACAGATGCCAGACAGAGTACAACATGTGTGAAATATCAAGAACAGCTAAAACAAATAGAGGGGCCGACTGCGATGGCGGCGAGAGCTGGGAAATGTACACTGTGATGTACACAAAAATTCACGGAGGTGCTGGTGGTTTGTCAAGCGCACAGGAAAGGGAGGAGTCGGCGCCACACACGTGCAAATTCCATGTAAGAGGTTAAATGACATAACAGTGTGGATAAAGTCAGTAGTAATGTCAGGGGCTTTCTTTGTTAACTGAAGGATCAGTATGCTCTGATCAGGGTTTTACGCTGCCGATTCTGATATTGATCATCCATGAGAGCCCAAAAAATAGGTAATAATTCAAAAGTAAAACAACATGATTTTTTTTTATGGTGCCCAGAATTCCTGGTTGCACCCCTGCTATTGGCTATGTGGTATGAAAAAGGGAACCATAAAACCACAGGGGTCAGTGACAACACAACTGAACACCGAATGCAGTTTTTAAATGAAGCTTCTTATTAAAGCTTTTTAACGTGCTACGCTGGTGAGATATTTTCGTGGCATGTTTTACAGGGTGCAAAATTTCTCAACGGCAGGTATATTCCACACGGTATACATGTTTGTTTAGGGTTTGGCCCATCTCCGCGGTGTGAAGGAAAGTGGATGGGGGACGATCGCGACAGGCTGCATGCCGCAACAGTACGAGCCACAGGTGATCGACTGTTGTGATCAGCGTTGACAGGCATTTGCATATGCTGATCACATGCCAAAATCGGCCGATATTGATCGGTGGCCGATCGATCGGGGCATCCCTAGTAGGCACCAAGGACATCTCACCAGGCAGTCCTTTAGCATTGAATTCCACGGCACGGTTCAGCCCAAACATATCGGTTTGTCTTTGACTCCTGAGATAACACCACAAAAGTGACCCGACTTTGACCTGCCTCTGCATCAACGGCATTGCGAGCACGTGCTGGGAATGTCCACGCAAATATTTGAGTGATATGTGAAAGAAAACCGGAGCGCACACACCGTATGTCTGTCAACATGGCTCCTGTATCTTTGTCTGCTGTCGGACACATAAACACACACTCATTGTGCGGGTGGGTTTGCAGTGGGACTGTTATGTGTGACACTCAAAGAGGCGAATGCACTCTCCTACTGCACCAATCCCATCACGTAACTGTGGACTGAGTGGACAGTCACATATTCAATAAGGGTGCGTTTCAGATGTGTTGTTTTTTTAGTTTTACAGTCAAACCTCAGTTTTTAATGCACGCTTTTTGTATGATTTACAAAATTCCGCCTCGGTTCTGGTACCTTGTCTCTGTTGCACACTGTTGTCAGTTGACAAGTTGCTGTAAGTGAACAAACTGTCCAAAGTTGAATCTTGTGGTCATGCTGACGATGTGGATGGCGGATACTCCCAGCATTTTGTACCTCACCTGGTTCAGGCAGTCCTGCATTCCACTCGAACCAAGACCTGGAATATGACAGTCGAGAGCACTAGCCATCAAGCTAAAAGCCTGAACTATCAACTTGATGTCCAGCGCGACTCTTAAGTTGTCGGCTTTACCAACGGACATCAGCACAGCCACACTGGTACCGGCCCAATATTGATATTGGATATCAGGTAAATTCTATGTAATATTGTGGTCACTTAGCATCAGTAATATTACCTGAGACATGACAGCAGATTAGATTACCTTCACACTACATGGAAGCCATGACATGTCCAACATGACACAGTGAAAAAGGTTCTCCTCCCATTCTGTGTGGAAGTGGTAAGTTTTTGTCTTCTTCCTTTGTCGTCCTTCCTCACTCTATTTGAAACCCCTTCTTAAGTTTAGAATAAATAAATTGTAGGATAACTAGTTAGCTCGGTAGCATGCTATGTTTAAAGCGGCGGCGGTCTCTAGTGTCCCTGCAGTGATCCCGCAGCCTGCGCATTACAGTTGAGCGATGTGGTGCAAACAAAGAATAGTAGGAGTGCAAAGGTGACTATCGGGGTGTTATTTCATGTCTAGAGGGCTCTAATAATGGTAAAAATCGTAATGGTAAAAAGCCCAGTGGGTGGCCTGATCCGGTTGCTGTATGACGTTGCTAACTCTGGGCCGCACTCCAACATGGTGGGTACGGTAATGCGCCTCAAAGCTGGTTGCCACTCGAAGAAGAAAACGCAACACCACCATGCACACGTGTCCGCGGTGTACCGTGGTGAAGTTAGTTTCACATTGAACGTTGGACATTCGGATCCGTATCTACAGCGGTCGTGCCCCCTCACTCTGCCCGGGCTGCTGTGTCACTGTGTGGGGAGCTCGCACGTGGTGGCCGTAGCCACCCTTGGTCACATTTCAGGTATCAACTTATTGCCACCCCTACCTGAGTAATGGTCTCACCTTTGCCACCCCAATGAAACATTCCTGGCTGCACCACTGCGCGCACGGGAAGTGCCGCTTTATACTAGGGACCATCAATAAATTACTATTGCGCCTGAGAGAGTTTGTTAAAAAAAATGTCATGTATTCTAAATCACACCACAAACTGATCTCTAACCATGTCAAATGATTAGTCCTACCCTAGGTATTTTGCATACCCATTTTTTCCAATTTTATCTTTAATTGGATCTTTTATTGGATTAGGGACCTGATTCACAGAGGTTTGTAAGCCAAACAATATTGTTGGTCATGCTGGGTAATAAAAAAGTAAATTCAGCAATACTTTGGTTGCATTATTTTTCATGCTTTGAAGAGCTAATTTTCATAACCATATTTGATTACACAAATTCATGTTTGTAACAAAAGCTTATTATTTAAAGAAAAAAAAGGATTGGTACCGCATCTGAAGCAAAAAATGGGGATCGGGACATCCCGAATTTGCATGATTTCTTCCGGAAAAATTTAATTAGAGTATGTTTCTGTTTGAGTCAGACCTTCTGGAACAGATTAAAGACTTTAACCGAGGTTCCGCTGTGTTTCTTATGGGAGAAATTGCTTCGGTTTTCGTACGTTTCAGTCTTCCGCCGACCTATTTGGAACGGTTTAAACACCGAGGTACCGTTACATGTGAACACCCTTCCATGCATATCAACCAAACAACATCACAACACAGCCAGATGGAGACTATTGGGAAACAGCTCACATATCCTTGTGTTTTGTTTTTCCCCATAATGCAGCTGGGTGCAAGACACCTGAGCCAAACGCAGTTATTTCCAGGCAGCGCTATTTCAAGGGAAACAGTAACCTTAGCCGTCACATGACTGGATTCCACACAAAAATGTGGCTTGTGCATTCCTGTTTCACTGACTGCTTCCCTGCAGTGTTTTGATGTGCACGTCTGCCCGTCATATTGATTGACAGGTTAAAGTGACGGCAATTTAAATGCCCCGCCGCAGCTGAGAATCTAAATGATGGGCTTTCAGAGACAAATAGGTCAGGGGTCATCGTTAAAGTAAACTGGTGACTGCTTTTGAGAGCTTATTAAGGCCGTGACCCAAAAGTGGGGTCATAAACGAGCAGCAATTAGACTAATTTGCCCAAAAGACAAGCAGAAAACTTTATTTTCTGGGTTACGGGGCGACCCGTAGGTGGTTCACCTGCTTCCTCGGATTCAGTTATGAAGAAATGGAAAAGTTTTCAGCAGCATGTGTGCAGCATTAGGTGTGAATATGCACAATGTACACACATGGCCCGGCCAACAGAACACCTTTTGCATGGATAATAATACGGATAATATTTGGTCCACCCCAGTGGACGCCTTAGCTGTATCATTGTGTCTTTTTCCACAGCCACTCTGCCAAAACCAGCCACCTGCAGACGCCGCTCGCCTCTGCGGGCTTGCCCGAGCAGGTGTAGTGTCAACAGGGTTCGTAGGTGGTTGGCACGCAGGGGCTGGAACTCTCTGCCAACTATACTTTTGATGCCCCAGCCAACGAATGACGGCACGGACCAGGCACGTGCACCGTGGAGATACAAAGTAATACCCCGGATGCTTGCTTCAAGAGCGGCTGTGGCGCAGACGGAGGCTAAAGTAAGGCTGGGTGAAAGACGGGGTGAATTAGTGCGGTCTCCATACAGCTTATGTTTGTTTTTCTGACAGCCTCAGCTGGCAGATGCTGTAAAAGTAACTGGGAAAAAATGTGCAGACTGGAGTGATGAGAGGGAGAGGATAATGCAAGGCTGGGGAGTCCGCCCTATTATGTCGCAGTTGAGCTTGCGTAGGGACCCCTGCAGCTAATTTTAAAAATTCCTGGGAAGTATTTGCGTACGAGGCTCGCGAGCATGCGCCTCAGGTCACACAGGCTTGAAGGCTGTCGGGGGACTGGGAGGGGATGCTGGAGACAGAGGAGTCTGCCTAGAAAAACACCAGGCGCAGGAAATACAGTTTTTATGGCTGTTTCACAGACGCTGAGCGGCGTTAAGCACACAAGATTCAGCAAATAGAGGAAGGGAAGACAGAGAGGCGTGGAGGGACATGTGGGAAGCAGGCTGTGCAGAAGAGGGTGAACACATCTGACAGCCCATAGCCAAAATTAGCACTCACTTTGGTGTCCATATGTGTCCTTTACGCACGGAGTCAATGGGAAACTAATGTGACTTGTCAGCAACTTTCATGTGCGTTTAAATGCCACCCACTGGGCTAAGAGCTCACAGCCAAGCAGCTGCCCGCCATCAAAATAAAAACAACTATGGCGTCACTCCGTTGCCTTGGCAGCGCACCTGGGCGCGAAGCAAGCGAGGGAAGTTCGTTTACCTGCCTAGTGAAGAGGATGGCGGCGTCGTGGTGGTGCAGGTGGTCGTCGTCCAGCGGGTTTTGCTGGTTCTGCCACTTGCAGAAGCTCTTCAGCGTCGCCGCCGCGTTCTTTGTCACATCAAGCCCTTTGTCTTTTTCACTGACCGTCGTTACTTTCACCACGGACAGCCGGATCGGGTTCTCGATGCTGGCGTGCCCGTACAGCTTGGACGCGATGGAGGTCAGTGTGAGGAGATAGTGGTTCAAGTCCTTCCCGTACTTCTTGGTCATGGTCTCATCCGCCACCAGGAGAAGCTCCACCTGTCTGGCGCGGGAGACGGACCTCTTACGTCGCATGTGGCTGTCCGAAGGTGGGGTTCGGGCGAACTGGCTCCACCATCTCCGCCCGTCCGAGAGGCCCTCTTTCTCCCGCCACGTCCTCTCGCGACCCTTGACCCGACGTTTCCGCGCCGCGTCCCTGCGCCCCCTGCGTGCGTCGCGCGTGCCGCAACTCTCACGGCCGTCGCGCGCCGCTTCAAACGTGAACCTCTCGCGCGTGAACGCGTGGAGCGCGCGTTCCGCGTCCCTGTCCTGTAGAGCGCGCGAGTCGCGCTCGTGTCCTCTGGCCCGGATGATCGGCGTGACAGCGTAGCGTAAATTGTGCACGGCAAAGAAGCCTTCCAGACCGCCGCCGCAAAGGTTGAAGACGGCCAGGGACTCTGGCTTGGAGTCCACCGTCCCTCGGTACATACACCCCCGCTGCAAAGACGCCGAGCTGCCCCCCATCATGGCGAGCACATACTCGGGGCTCATCGACTCATCGCGCTCCATGTCCAGCTGGAAGCGACTCCCATCCAGGTAGACCAAGTACCCAGCCTTCCCCCCTCCGTTATAAATCCTATCAATAGTCCGCACGACCCCATCTGTCCTCCTGGCAGGTGTGAGCAGCGATCCGTTCGCAGGTGGAAGATAGAAACCCTGGAAAATAGGCACCCCGCCGCCGAGCTGCAACTCCAGCAGCCCGCACAGCAGCAAGAGCGTGCCCCTGGCCGCAGCACCAAGGAGCAGCACCATTGTTCATTCCACACAGTCCAGCATCTACACGCTTACGTCCGGATCACAAAAGCCACCCTGGACGAGCTGAGGAGGCAACTCACAAAAGTGCATCCTGTTATGTCCCGCACAAGAAAAACCATGGAGTGGAGCAGGAATGGTGGAAAAAAAGAAACCAAGAGAAGCAGAGAGAAACTGTGTGCAGTCTGGGCTGAAGTTGGAGAACTAAATGAGAAAGTTTGCTCTTAATAGGACCAGGAGAGGAAAAGTCCTGCCCCCTTTGCGCTCGATCACCACTCCTCCATCCCCCTTCCCTCTAGCTCTCTTTCTCTCCTCAAAGCAGTCAAGTGCTGGAGGAGAGGATAGAAGAGGAACCTGAACAATGCTTCCATGCCTTGTTACGCTCTAACAACCTCTCACTCCTCCCGAAACGGCTTCAATCAAATAAAAAAAGAGTTAAGCTCCTGTCTATAAACGCTGCTTTTCACTCTTTTCACTAAGGATGTCCAAACTGCTTGCAGTCTGTAGCAAATTTTTGATTAGCCTGCAAACGCTCACGTGTTTGACTCCTCTGATTTCATTTTGACGCATAATGTAAAAGTGCAAAGCAGTTTCACAAACGGCGGAACAAATTACTATCACCAAATTGGGGGATTGAATTGGGGGATACGGAAAAATGCAAAACACAAGTACGAATTGCGAAACAAATCACAACTGTCGAAACCGGAAAGTGACTGCGCCACACAAATCATTTAAAAAACTCCAAATTCCCGTATCGGATTGGTCGAAATGCTATCACTTCCTGTCAATCGCACATTAAATTTGACACATTCCCTTTCCGGTTTAGTTACTTGTAATTTCTTTCACTGTTCGTAAAGGTTTTGGCGCTTCTCTGCCACAGTAACATATTAAACATGCCGACACAATGACAAAACTGTTATTGATCGTAAGTCTGGTTTTTACACTGTTTAAAAACTGGTACGGGTGTGAAGTCTCCACTTTCACCGCAAGTTATAATGGGGCGTTTACTTGGCTTCGTCATCGTGCTGCGCCACCATATTGGATTGATGATTAACTTTTTTTTACAAAAGGAAAATATCAAAATCTGCACTGTTTAATTTGTCACTTTGGACACAGTTGATTTAAATAATTGAAATTGCACCAATAGGTTTTAAATGAGGAGTTTCTGCAAACAGGAATAGATCATTTCTGATTGTTCCCTGAATAGGAAGTTACCGTTCCTGTGGGAAACGTTAATGGCGCATATCAGAGACAGAGATCTGTGAGTGTGCTACATCCTGCTGCGCTTGAGAAAGTTACAAAACAGGTGTGTGACTGCGCTTAGAAATGGCACGGATTAGGGAAACGTCCGAGGCGGCGCCAGTGGGACACCCGTGCGTTGGTGTGTTGAGGGTTTCAGCTGCGCACGCCTCACCAGCGCTGGTGTCTGGGAATTACAAGAACTTGAGAGTGGCTTTTCTTTTAGGAGTCTTAAGAGTTCCACGGCGCTGCTCGTGCGCTGAGTCACCTACAGAAGCCATTACCGCTGGAGGCCTCCCTCAGAACTTCCAACCTGCAGTGCACATATTGTGTTACGGCTTTGTTGCATCAAGTGGTGAGAGCCCATGTCAGCGCTCTAATCCGAAGTCCCTGGTGCAGGTCTGACTGTGAGGTGGAGGGCTAAGGTGTGGGCGTGTGAGCGCTGCGGAGGACGGGAGGAGTGCAGCCAAACGTGGAACACAGCGTGATGCCCGGCTGTGGACTTGTGCAAAGCTACCAAGGATACCGGACAGGACCCTGGACAACGGTCTATCACATTACCGTATGATAAAATTCACAGGCATGGGGCAATAGCAACTACAGAGCACAAACACAGATTCCCAATAAACAGTTGAGTTGGGGCTCATTAGCTTTATTGAGCTGGGGGCCACCTCAGTGGCTCCAGTATCGAGGTAAACCGCATGTCCAATTCACTGAGCTGTTATGCAATATATCCCCCACCAGCAATTGTCCCGCCTCCTCCTCACCCCATCTTTATTTTCTGTCTGTCCTCCAGTCTGGTGTCCAGACCCCCACCGCCGGCTGCTTCACCCTCACACCAAACTGTCAAGTGTATTCGCCGCAGTAAAAGACGCCTGTAAAGGCAGAGCAAATACAAGCTGTGTGTGCGACAGAGGATGTTTGGTCAGGTCGCTGTGATGTCAGACAGACGTCGACTGCTTGTTTGCGTGCGTGTGCGTGCACTGACACACACACACAACACTTTGGCTTGCGTCCCTACGATGTTCTCTCCCTCCCTCTTTGAATCTCTCACACTCACTCATTGGATGATTTTTAATCCTTATCATCTGAGACCATGTATGCCAAAGCAACCATATGGACATAAACCACCCACGTTATCCACACACACACACACACACACAATTACATAGCAACCCGCAGGCTGCATACAGCATTGCATGACACCAAACCAGCTAGCGAAGGCCTCCGCGTGCCATGCCACGTGTGTGGAAGCAGCCCGCTTCCTGCCGTGGCTGGGAAAGGAGAGAATCCAATACAGCTCATTGACAAGCCAATCCTTTTACATAACCACCAAGCTCTGCCTATAAGTGGTGGTGTCAGGATCCCCTCCGCTCCTCTGCACGCACACACACACTCTCCATCCTCCTTTCATGCGTGGTAAAACCAGTAATTCCCATCAGGATGAAAATCAGATGAGGGGAATTTCATTGTAAGTGCTTTGAATTCGTCTATGCATCAAGACTCTATCTCTGTGGGGGTGGGGGGTAAGCATGGTGACCACGCAGTCAGGAGATCTGAAAGATCTGGGTTCGAATCTCTGCTGGGCATGTCCGGAACACCTCACCAGGAAGGCTTCCGAGAGGCATCCGGACCAGATGCCCGAGCCACCTCAACTGGCTCCTCTCGATGTGAGGAGGAGCGGCTCCTCTGCTCCCAGATTAGAGTGTTTCTCATCTTATCTCTAAGGGAGAGCCCAAAGTTAATGACAATATGCGAGGGTAGGAACGTAGATCAACCGGTAAATTGAGAGCTTTGCCTTTCGGCGGACCGATGCAGAGTCCTGATCGTTAGCGTTAGGGATCTCCTGCATTCTCAAATATGGAACCCGACACACGCCCTTTTGTCCACACTGTATATATTTATTTTAAAAAGTAGACAATGACACAAGCTGAAAAAGAGGCCCATTATAAGATAAAACACAGAAAACACACTCTGACAGATGTAATTTGAAGTATGCAAACGCATGTTCAGACAAACTAGAAAAATACAGAACTTGACTTGGTCAAAATGATTACAAAAAAAAAAAAACACCCTGTTTTGGGTTGTAAAATGTCACCGTGTTTGTCTTCATCACAATGGCTCAAGAAAAATGACCTGTTCATAGAGATTCACGTGAACCTTTCACATTCTCACATGCCAAGTCACAGAGTGCTGCCGTGTCAAAGCCATTTCAACATTCTTGTCAAAGCAGCGATTTTGCAGTGTCAAAACTATTAGAAAACAGCAGTACACAGTAAGGATCAGGTTGAGTAAAAACCTTTTTTGAAATACAGCAAAAATGAGATCACAAAGAGTGAAAATGGAGTGTTTTTTGTGCACACACCTATTTCAAGATCAAGATCAAGAGATCAAGATCAAGAGAGTTTTATTGTCATGTGCATAGTAAAACAGCAGTTATACCATGCAATGAAAATCTTATTCTGTTCATTCTCCCAAGAAAAGAAAGAAAACAAATGAAAGAATAAGAACATAAGAAACATAAACACATAAACAAAATATTTGAATGCTGATTCAGTTATATTGATGCTTCTGTGCTTGACATTTAAAAATGAACTTATTTGGTAACAAGGCAAACGCCGCTACCCTTTACAGAAACTGCATATAGAACTTGTGCATTTTCCACAGGATGATATCTTTTGATGAGTGAAACAAAAAAACGCCACGGGCTGATGCAAAACTCGCAAAAGCTTGATTTGTTCCGTGTAAGGCAGGGGTCTCAAACTCGCGGCCCGCGGGCCATTTGTGACATCAAAGAGTAGTGTAACTGCAGCCCGCAACATCCGGGCAAGCTCAGTGTTACTTACATACTTACAGGGGCCCTGAACTAACAGTGGTGTTATCACATGGACAGGGGGAGGGGTGGCCCTTTAGCACTATTGTGAGCCATGTATTGTGAGTTGTACCCTGAGATTCCCAGCCCTACTCCCAATACTTGATGCGGCCCAGCCTCACCGAGACTCTACCTCCAGTGGCCCCCGGTGAAATTGAGTTTGAGACCCCTGGTGTAAGGCATGTAAACCACCCTATGCAGGCATAACTAACTAAATGAAGATTACAAAACATGTTGCATGGTGTCCAAAGGGACAACAGACCAACATTAGCCCCGTTTCTCAGAGATAAAAAGGCTCGACGACGGTGCTGAGCCCCAAAAGAACGGTTTGGTAATGTGACTAACTGTCCTGTGGCTTCAATGAAATTGCACGGAAAGGAGTGTTAGCTGCTCACAGGGTGGCTGGGCGCTTAAAGCTGTAATGGGAGTCCCCAAATCAAGGCTTTCCCTTCTGACCTTGAGGAAGCAGACAGAAGCAAGCAGTAACGGCACATTCATTTGTTGGCAGTACAATGACATCCTTCACGCCTAAAGTTGTAAAAAAATAAGCCACATAAGTAGTAAATTGATGCATATATTCACATTTTCTATAAATATATCCTTATATTTTATTGGTCTGTTTTTTATCATATAGAGGTATATATAGAGGTGTTTTTTCTTACATCCCTTGATAATCAGGGGCCTTTGTGCAAAGTCCTTAGCCAAGTGTCCACCAAGCGCTACAATTCAGTTGACCTTGGAAAAACCTGATCTGGTTGTGGTGATTACCGCATCTGGCTGTGTGCAGCAGGAAAACACGATACACGGTACAGTGATGCGTGCTGACAATATCATTACACACTTTGAATGCCCTCTCCATTGTAATCCCAGATATTTTATGTAGGGATGCTCCCATCGATTGGCCACAGATTTCCACGGCCGATTTCCGTGGATAGGATCGGCATGTGCCGACTCTTGGGTGCAGTGTAGTGTCCCCTCCCCCCTTTCCTTCACACTGCGCAGGCGTGTGGAACTTAAAAACTTGGCTTCCTGCAACACATGCCGCGAAAGCTTGAATTTAATGAGGCATCTGAAGAACAAGCACTTGACGGAGTATGAAGAGTTTTCGAGGCCCACGGTGCAGCTCACGACAGCTAACATGGTCAACGCTCGCCTGTATGTGTGCGTGACAGTCAGAAGGCTAAGCAAATCATCCAAAAAATGAATGAATTCATCAAACTAAATGACCAGCCTTTCTCGGCGGTGGACGACACCGGTTTCCACCGACTGCTCTCTCACTTGGAGCACAGATTGGATTTTTTGACATGAAGTTGGATTTTGGTGATGTAGGACGTCGTTCCATGTAGTCGCTGGGGTTACACAAGTAAAGAGTAAGGCCATCTTGTTGACGTGTGTGTTCCACAGCAGAAGAACATGCGAGCACAAGAATGGAGAGGCGACAGTGCGCAGGGAGATGGCGGGAGACAAATATAACACGGAGCGATTTGTGAGGTCTGATTTTATTCGGTGGGGGGAAAAGTCGCTGTTGATGGGGATGTAATACAACTTCATATGAAAAAATCCGAACTATCGCTTTAACGGCGTTGTCTTTTCCTCTGTAAGTTCCACGAGTGATGTACGCTCTCTTCAAAAAGTAAGTAAAATATGGTTTTGTCGAAATTAAAGTCATTTTATGGTTGCTTTTTTCAGATCACATATCCAATAGCACCGGTGCAGGCAGAATTGTGGGCCCCGTTAAAAAAAAATATATATATTTAACGTAAATGATGTAAATAATCCGTTCAGAGAACGTTTACGTTATAGAGTTTTTATGTTATACCAAGCGTAAAAGACATGTAAATAGCCTAATCCCTTCCAAGATCTTCCCAAACTCACCCCATTGGCCCTTCAAAATATTCAAAGTCCACCAAATATGGTGGGAAAATATAAGAAAACGTTAGCATAAACATAGTAGAGTAACATTCCAATATAAAATAAGGTAATAAAAAGGATTACTGTAAATGAATAAAACTGAAAAACAAAAACAATCAACTAGTTTAAGGGCGACTACAAAGAGGAAGGGAGGTTGAAGGGAGAAGCCTGTCTCTCACACAAACTCATGTACGTGCTGGATAAATCAGCCAATGAGATGAGAGCATAGGCGGTGCCCCAATAATCAGCCAATGAGATGAGAGTGAAGGTGGTGCCCCCATAATCAGCCAATGAGATGAGAGCGAAGGCGGTGCCCCGATAATCAGCCAATGAGATGAGAGTGAAGGTGGTGCCCCGATAATCAGCCAATGAGATGAGAGGGAAGGCGGTGCCCCGATAATCAGCCAATGAGAGCGTGAAGAGTCAGAAGGTGTCACCAAGTGTACTCTGTTAGTCATCGAAAATGTTTCTCTCTCTCTGTCGCGCGAGCTATTCAAATCTAATTTCTGAACTTGCACCGACTTGACGCTTTGCGTTATATGGAATTTCTTACGTAATACGATGCAAAAACTTTACATAAATTCTTTACGTTCAGTGGAATTTACGTAAAAGGAGGTTTACGTTATGCGAGGTACTACTGTACTTTATTTTTAATAATTACCTTTTTTTGGGGGCCCCTGACTTGGAATTTTCCCAACTTTCCCCCGCATATGGCGCCCCTGGCCAATACCACTCATCATAAACAAATAAAAAGTGAATCCAGGTGATTGGTATCGGCTGATCTCAGTCAGCCGACGGAATCGGCAGCATAAAACCCTGATCGGAGCATCCCGAATTTTATGAAATGGATGGTTTTGCTGTTTCCCCACATGCATGTGGTCTAATTAAGAGACAGCACATGATGAGTGCACCATCACGTATTTTGCTACCCTCATTTTTGACAAAGTCAATGCGTCATGACGAACAAACAATAATGGTTATGCAATTCCAAAGTGAAACTAACTGTAATGCTTGGTGGACGCGGTGCTTGAGGATCCAACCTCTCTTTCATCACACCTGCATGCGCATCCTGGAACGCCACTAAGCCACGTAGTCCTGGATGACGTCGCTGATTGCGTCCTTTGGCTTCTCGGTGAGCTTAAGTGCAGGGCTGTAGGCGGTCGAGATGCCGGAGAAGTGTTCGAACACCTGTGGCGAGTTCGTGGTGGGGTTGCACAGACGTTGAAAGCGCTATGGCGGTGAAAAAAACCCACACATTAGTTGCACAAACAACGTTTGAATTGTCGCTATCAAGTAGCATAATAAAGAACCTGCGCGAGGGTGCCGGGCGTCACGGCGAGAGCGTAGATGGCCCAGACAGGGAGCAGAGACACGGAGGAGAGGGTGAGGAGCCAGCCGAGCGCCGTTGCCCAACCTGGAGCAACGAGGCCGTTCCCGAAGCTCAGTGGAGACCAACACACCAGGGAGAACAGGAAGGTGGCCTACAGGTGACAGGAAGGCCAATTTTATAAATACACATGGCAATTCCATATACTGTATTAACTCATTCAATCCCAGCCATTTTTGGTTTTCAAGGCACACAGAATATTGAGTTGTATGGCTATATAAAGACGGAACCCCCACAAAAGAAAGACTAGACTCTTGTCTTTCATCAGGAAAAAAAAGGTTTGTTCTACCTTTTTACCTTTTTAGGTAGGTTTCAGGAAAACATCAGTTCCCAACAAGAAAAGGGAGAAAAACAGCTTTTTTACTATTTTTTTTGTTTTACATCAAAATAACAATTTAAAAATATAACACCAAGAACTATTTACAATTTTCATATTTGGAACTAAACTGTGTGTGTGCACGTGTGGGTGTGTGCGTGCATGCGTTAAAATTGCCCTGCGATGCGTACTCTTCTGCAGGCTACTCCTCCATGTGCTTCCACTGCTGCTAATACATGCAAATGAGCCATGCCGCACTCTTATCAAATGCACTTCTGCCACCTTGTGGCTTAAAACTGCAGTGACAGTGACATCTATTAAGTGCGTCATAACCTCTTTTTGCCTCTCGCGCAAAAAAACGCATAAAAGACGCATAAATACGTGTTGGGTAGGATTCAGTTTTGGTCTAAAATTGTTGCTAAAAAAATGCAACAAACTAGCAGAGTTCCCCCAAAAAAATCTACGCGTTGGTGACGCGATCTCTGTGAAGGAAGCATCGGGGTTCTTTTGGAGTTGGGACACTACAGCATAGACAGACTGCGGCCAGGCAATCCTTTCATCGTCTATATTGTGTGTAGGTGGTTTATTTTTTCCATAGAAGGCGCACAGAACAACGAACAACTTTGCATCTGTCTCCTTCCTTCCTCCAAAAATACGCAGTGCGCCGGTTGGCTGGTAAGGTGTGCAGGCACACTGCGTAATTCTGAATGTTAGACATATCTGTGCTTTTTAAATTTAAATGGCTGCAAAAAAAGTTGCAAGTGGCAAAACTGGATTTGCATGATTTCTTATGGAAACAATGGATTCGGTTTTTGTACGTTTCGGTTTTCGTCTGACAATTTGGAACGGGCTGGGACGTGTAGGTGTATGAATGTTTTGTCACTGGCTTCTTCTTCCTTTTGTATTGTGTTGTGAATTTGCATCTGCATTGAGATGTAGTGGTCGCCTTGCAGGTAAACCATCCCCCCTTTTGTGTAGGTCTGTACTGTTGTCTTATCAAAGCAGGAAGTGCTCGGGGCTTTCGAATTCAGGCGCCACATTGACGCTGCAGACACGGAGGTAAATCAGCATGAAAGGAGGCAATGGCAGGAGCTGATTGGTCTACGTCATGGTCGATGTCGCCAACCCCCTCCAAGAGCTGATTGGTTGACGTCAACAGCCCCCTGCACGAGCTGATTGGTCCACGATCGCCAGACTTCCTGCATCCTACACAATCTAAAAATGTATAAAATGCCGGGCAGGGAAAGAAAGGGTGCTTATTCCAGCTGCGCTGTTGTAAGACCCGCTTAGTAGTAGGCATACAGGGACTGTTATAGGCCCGGACGTCTGTAGTAGATCCTTTTGTCAGGAATAAATGTCACCGGTTCATATTCTTTGGTTATTTAGACTCCCATATCCTCAGATAAAAACTCACGCTTCAGACGAAAACTGAGGTTCCGCTGTAGATATATACATATATATATATATATATATATATATACATATATATATATATCAAATTAATAACAGGTCACTCACAGTGCACACGGCTGGCGTCAGGTATTTCCAGCACAGCTTGAAGAGAAGCAGGGGGTCGTGGCCCGTCATGTCCCTGATGTTGGAACTGAAACGCTCAGCACCTTTGGGCAAAAAGAAAAATGGAGTGGTTGTGGTTAGCTAAAAGGATTTAGAATAAATTTTACCACCAAAATGAGAGGAAAAAGACACACATAGATAGGACATTAGAGTGGTGTGAAAAAGTGTTTGCCCCCTTCCAGAGTCCTTATTTTTTCGCATTGTTTGTCATACTTAAATGTTTCAGATCATTAAGTCATCAAGTAAAATATTAGTCAGTGACAACACAACTCAACAAAAAATGCAGTTTTTTTAATGAAAACTATTATTATTAATGGAGAAAAAACCCTACATGGCCCTGTGTGAAAAAGTGATTTTAGTTTAACTAAGATTAATTGAGCTCTATTAGTCTGGAAAAAGTTATAAAGCCATTTCTAAAGCTTTGGGACTCCAGCGAACCTCAGTGAGAGCCATTATCCACAAATGGCCAAAACACCGAACAGTGGTGAACCTTCCCAGGACTGGCCGGCCAACCAAAATGACCCCAATAGTGCAGCAACGACTCATACAAGAGGTCACAAAAGACCCCACAACTCCAACCAAAGAATTGCAGGCTTCACTTGCCTCACTTATGGTCAGTGTTCATGACTCCACCATAAGAAAGACACTGGGCAAAAAGTTCCAAGATCAAAGCCACTGCTGAACAATTGAGCTAAGGCTTGTCTCAATTTTGCCAGAAAACAATTTTGCCTTGATGATCCTCAAGACCTTTGGGAAAATACTCTGTGGTCTGACTAGACAAAAGTTGAACTTTTAGGAAGGTGCGTGTCCCATTACATCTGGTGTAAAAGTAAAGCCGAATTTCAGAAAAAAAACGTCATACCAAAAGCAAAATACGGTGGTGGTAGTGTGATGGTCTGGGGCTGTTTTGCTGCTTTGGGACCTGGAAGACTTGCTGTGATAAATGGAAGCATGAATTCTGCTGTCTACCAAAACACCCTGAAGGAGAATGTCCGGCCATCTGTTGGTGACCTCAAACTGAAACCAACTTGGGTTCTGC
Organism: Dunckerocampus dactyliophorus; assembly: GCF_027744805.1. Taxonomy (NCBI): domain Eukaryota; kingdom Metazoa; phylum Chordata; class Actinopteri; order Syngnathiformes; family Syngnathidae; genus Dunckerocampus; species Dunckerocampus dactyliophorus. The sequence continues at coordinate 49,037,738 of NC_072819.1, read as the reverse complement.
AGCAGGACAATGATCCAAAACACACCAGCAAGTACACCTCTGAATAGCTGAAGAAAAACAAAATGAAGACTTTGGAGTGGCCTAGTCCAAGTCATGACCTGAATCCTATTGAGATGCTGTGGCATGACCTTAAAAAGGCGCTTCATGCTGGAAAACCCTCCAATGTGGCTGAATGACAACAATTCTGCTAAATTCCTCCCCAGTGCTGTAAGAGACTCATTGCAAGTTATCACAAACGCTTGATTGCAGTTGTTGTTTCTAAGGGGGGCCAACCACTTATTAGGTTTAAGGAGCAATCACTTTTTCACACAGGACCAATAAAATGTTTCATTTAAAAACTGCATTTTGTATTCAGTTGTGTTGTCATTGACTAATATTTAAATTTGTTTGATGATGTGAAACATTTACGTGTGACAAACAACCAAAAAAATAATAAATCAGGAAGGGGGCAAACACTTTTTCACACCACTGTATAGTTCTTTAACGAGCAATCTTAATTTCAAAAAAAGCATCCATGCTCACGCAAGCTCTGATTCATCTTCTTCTGGTCTGTTGTTTCACCTCAGATGAGACTGACAAGATAAATTTACCTGCAAGTGTTTCCAAAGCCGTCGCCGTCATAAAAATAAAAGTGCAGAGCAGTCATCGCTGCAGCGCCTCTTCAAAACCTCTTGCTGGGACAGCCATAAAAAACGGATTCTTTGTTTTTCAGTGGCAGCATCACACACTCACACTGACCTCTTAATCATTATCACCTGGAAGGGGACTTCTCTTTTACTACTTTTCTGAGCCTAATTGACAAAATCAATGTTTTTGCACTGTTTGTGCTTATATAAATGCCTCATTGCCCAGGTCGGGCAGGAATAGTGGCTCCCTGGGGCCACCAGACTGTGAGGCGAGGGCGGCCCAGGGACTGATTGAGAGGAGACAGAAAAGGGCCTGGCTCTGAGCCAGTCTCCTTGCAACAGGGAGTAGCTGCAGCCGTGTTCGGTCTACTGACTCCGAGTGGAATGCACATGGAAGGAGGAAGTGGAAAGCTTGAGTGTGTGAGTAATTTAATCACAAAAACAATTTTTACGTAATTTTCTCCCTGCTCGTTATTAGATTTTCTGTTTAATTTGCAACAATCTGTACTCATACGGTAGACAGGGATGCTTTTTCCTCTTTCAATTTGAGGATGAGGTGGGAAAAAAAGGGACAGGAGAGAAGACGGGATTCTTACCATAGACCCAGCCAATTGCAATAGACTGGAAGATGGAGAGAAGCAGCAGGCTGGCTCCACTGCAGGAGAAATGATCATATATCTGGAACACATACAGACCACCCTGCACGCACACACACACACACACAGAAGGTTGACTATTCGACGTGATAAACCCCAAAAGGACTGGTTAGATGATCACCATATCTACATCATACCGGCGTGACCATGACCAGTCCAATCAGGAAGCAGACGACGCAGACAAACAGCAGCAGCAGCTCCCGCCGGTGTCCACGTCTGATCAGATGGGGGTACAAGTCGGTCACAGACGTCATCAACGCCTCCAGACTCACAAACTGGACCACAGTGAGGAGACACGTCCGCGGACGATTTTTGGTTATGATGCGACACATTACACAGGGACATGGAAAGTGATTTACAATAGCGACCCGGTAGGTGTGTGCAAGTGTGATTAAGACCCACTTGTGTGTCCAGTCCCAGCATGATGATCATGAGGAAGAAGCAGACGGCCCAGAGTTGTGGAAGAGGCATCATTGCTACAGCTCTGGGGAAAGCGATAAAGGCAAGGCCAGGACCTGTGAGGACACACAACCAGAAAAACATATAACACTGGTCGTAGACAACCACAATGTATCCCAACGGACAATGGCATCACGTCAACTTTTGAAATACTGAACCCCTGAAATTGGAAGTGTTCCGCATTCAATGGTTGTGAAACCTCTTCAATTACAGCTGAAAGTGTACATGTAATCACACCTGGACGGTTTTCTGGACATACTGTAACTGTATGGCCGTGTAGCATACAAATACCAGTGTCAGCCAATTTGGGGCAGTATGTCGTTAATAATGTGTTTTTACCCGATTGAGCCACAGTGGCGATATCCACGCCTTGCTCCTTTGCCATGAAGCCCAGTACTGAGAAGATGGCGAACCCTGCCAGGAAACTGGTGCTACTGTTCAAGAGGCACAAAAGGAAAGAGTCCCTGCACACACACAAAGAAAAATGATTTGGGATGGCAACACAGTCCGAGTACCTACTAAGAATACACGTAAGTGTATCTGGAAGGATATGGAATGAATTGATGGGCTTGCAACAGTTAAGTGCTTGGCTGTTTCCGTGCACAACTCTGTTGAGTGTGGGAAAACGTGGCAGCAGAAGCTTTTCTTTAAAGGTGTGGCTGTGTCAGATTGTGTTTTTTTGGGCAATTCCACTCATTCCTTCTGGAAGCCATCCGAGCAGCCACTTCTACCATTTCACAGAGCATGGTCAGCCTGAAGTCTAAGTCTTGCTTGAACTGACACTTGTGTGGCTAAATGTATATCTATATATAGTGTACATACAGGGGTGTGAAAAGGTGTTTGCCTGACCTCCTGATTTTTGTCACACTTAAATGTTTCAGATCATCAAACAAATTTAAATATTAGTCAATGACAACACAACTGAACACAAAATGCAGTTTTTAAATGAAACTTTTTATTATTAAGGGAGAAAAAAAATCCAATGCTACATGGCAATGTGTAAAAAAGTGATTGCCCCCCTTGTTAAAACATAACTGAGATTAAGATCTGTGAGTGTGGAAAAGGTTATAAAGCCATTTCTAAAGCTTTGGGACTCCAGCGAGCCACAGTGACAGCCATTATCCACAAATGGCCAAAACATGGAACAGTGGTGAACGTTCCCAGGAGTGGCTGGCCAACCAAAATGACCCCAAAAGCGCAACAACGACTTATCCAAGAGGTCACAAAAGACCCCACAACAACTTCCTCCAAAGAACTGCAGGCCTCACTTGCCTCAGTTTAGGTCAGTGTTCATGACTCCGCCATAAGAAAGACACTGGGCAAAAACGGCCTGCATGGCAGAGTTCCAAGATGAAAACCACTGCTGAACAAAAACAACATTAAGGCTCGTCTCAGTTTTGCCAGAAAACATCTTGATGATCCCCAAGACCTTTGGGAAAATACTCAGTGGTCTGACGAGACAAAAGTTAAACTTTTTGGAAGGTGTGTGTCCCATTACATCTGGCGTAAAAGTAACGCCGCATTTCAGAAAAAGAACATCATAACAACAGTAAAATATGGTGGTGGTAGTGTGATGGTCTGGGGCTGTTTTGCTGCTTCAGGACATGGAAGACTTGCTGTGATAAATGGAACCATTAATCCTGCTGTCTACCAAAAAATCCTGAAGGAGAATGTCCGGCCAACTGTTGGTGACCTTAAGTTGAAACCAAGCTGGGTTCTGCAGGAGGACAATGATCCAAAACGCACCAGCAAGTCCACCTCTGAATGGATGAAGAAAAACAAAATCAAGACTCTGGAGTGGCCTAGTCCAAGTCCTGATCTGAATCCTACTGAGATGCTGTGGCATGACCTTAAAAAGCTGCTTCATGCTGGAAAAGCCTCCAATGTGGCTGAATGACAACAATTCTGCAAAGATGAGTTGGCCAAAATCCCTCCCCAGCGCTGTAAGAGACTCATTGCAAGTTATCACAAACGCTTGATTGCAGTTGTTGCTGCTAAGGGGGGCCAACCACTTATTAGCTTTAGGAGGCAATCACTTTTTCTCCCTTGCATTGAAAAACTGCATTTTGTGTTCAGTTGTGTTGTCATTGACTAATATTTTAATTAATAATCTGAAACATATAAGTGTGACAAACATGGAAAAAAATATGAAATCAGGAAGGGGGCAAACACGTTTTCACACCACTGTATATACTAGTTATATATACTATGTATATGACTGTATGATAAAGTGTCTCACTTATAACAATCATTGTTGTATTTGTTGTAACTGCCGAGCGCTGTGAGACTCCCCAAACAGATTCCATAAGAGAAAAATATCTGGGTACCTGCATCCATCCATACCTACAGAGAGATGAGAAAATAAAAAAAACAAAGGTACATGTTAGCAGCTGATGGGAGGGTGTCAGAGGAACAGTCTAGGGGTGTCTTAGAATCGCCCGCTATTCAACAATTCTATTCGGAGGGATCTTATTCGAGCATCAACCTCGCAGTCCAGTTATATGAACATGTCATGTGATCAAGGGGGGGTGCCATTGCCTGCTGCTGAGCGTACATTTTACATAGCTTGTATTTGTTTTTATTGTACATAGCCTATTGTCATACAAAATCAGCCTCATTTGTGTTAATAAAGAACTAAAAATGATGCGTGTGTTTGACTTGAGGCAGAACAACAAAAAGCTTTCGACGTTTAGTCGACTATGGGCAAAATGTAACAAATGAAAGTCAACTCAGACAGCCCTAGAACAGTCCTTGTCTAACCCGTCTGGTCGAGCAAGCCCCCCGTTCTGCCTGGGCTCAAACCAGGGTCCGCATATTGAGTGTTGAGAGCAGGAGCTGTCGAGTTAAAAGCCCTGAAATGTCAACTCGATGTCCAACGAGACTCTTAAAGCGTCAAGGTTTACCAACGTGCTCTCGCACAGCTGCACCAGCTAGCATCCATGACACCTGCTTTGTCAGAGTTTACCCAGGACATACATAAAAAAAACAGGTCAAATACAAGAAAAAAACTGGCTGCTCAATACAATATGGCGACAATAACAGTTTTGAAGTACAAAAGTTTCAAAGTTTTGTAAAACATTTGACTCTTTCATAATTCCTTAAATAAAAAATGTGACAATCCGAACAACGTCCCCCCCCAGAAGTGTGTTTTCCACTGTACTGTTACTTGTGTTAGCACAACCGCCCTGCTGCGGTGATGCTCGGTGTCCATTCTGTAATATAAGACATTATCTGACTTCCACTGGCTACAACAGCGATGAAAAACATAAAGTTTATATTTATGGGGAAAAAAATCTGTTTTTGTACCTCTGGGTCTGCCAAGCGAGTGTGGTTGGGTTTGAGGTAGTAGATGATGCCCTGGGCTGCTCCAGGGAGGGTGGCACCACGCACCAGAAGCACAAACAGCATCACATATGGAAAGGTGGCTGTGAGGTACACCACCTAGAAAGTCAACAGTATTCAGGGATCAGGTCATGAATGAGGCAAAAAGAATGAGAACTAAACGCAGGGCGGTGGGATGCAACAGATACAGTATTTCACATAACTGAGGACCCCTTGCATTTCAGCAACCGGTTTATTACTACAGTATATATTCTGTAGGGGTTATACAGCAGAAATGAAACTTGGATATAACTTTGAGTAGTCTGAGTGACTGGCAACACTGATGTCCAAATTGTGTCCTGAGTGTCAATATTTTTGAGTGAGCATCACTGCTTCAGAATGTCACTTGACATGTTGCAATTCATGTTTCGGCCAATGAATGGCAGCTCCGGGAGCACTCATGCATCCCCAGACTGTTACTCTACCACCACTGTGCTTGTCTGTAGGCAGGAAAAAAATGATCTTGTTACTTACTGGAGGCTGTGTGTTGAGTTCTGTACAAGTCACTCTAAAGCATATCCAAGCTTCATTTCTACACCATTGATTACTATTGAGTCTGTGTAGGTGATTCACCTTCCCTGTGGATTTGACGCCCTTCCACACACAGAAGTAACAAACGAGCCAGACAACGCCGAGACACACCGCTAGCTTCCAATTAATTGGACCGAGCTGGTCTAAGCTATTGGACAGGTGGAGCACCTCTCTCCTACAACACAAACACACACACATACACACACACACACACACACACACACACACCCACACACACACAGATGTTACTACTATTAAAACTTAAACATACAACCAATAACATCAGTGAGGATACACTCACTCCCAAAACTCTATCACAGGGGAAGTGGCATTCTCAGGCAGGCTGCTCACATTGCCGGTGTGGTTGCGATAGTCAAACAGGAAACACGCCTCTGGAAGGAGAAACCCATGTTACTGCACTTAACTGTGTATTCCAACTCAACTGCAGTTTCCTGCTAACCGACCAGTGTTCCACGAGTTGTTACAGTGCGACCAAGGCAGCTCTGCGTGAAAGCTGTATGACAGGTAGAAGAGAGCCCAGGCCAGAATGACGATGTAGTACACACATCCATGCAGGATCATCACCTGACTGGCATAGCCGAGACCTGCAGGCAGATAAAGAAGATGGAACAGGCTGCTTTTATTGCCACCTGGTGAGCAGTGACGGTACATTAGCCAGTAAGCACACACTTCTGTACAAAAAACATGAAATTCAATTGGTGTAAAGCCGTATTTCATACACAGGTGGTCCTTGGCTTACGCACAAGCTCCATTTAAGACCACAAATAAGACCACTACACTGCCTTGTTATTACTGTCTCTGAGGAACAGCAATCTGGCAGTTACGTGTGTAGCACTGTTCAGGAGTATTGTGATTTTTCGACCGTTTGTCAAAGTGGCATGCGTCCCGTGGCAGTGTGTGTTATTTTTTCCAGTTATTTCTTCAATGATGTGCGATTTAATCCACTTTAATTCATGCCAAAACCTCAGAGACACACAAAACATGTTTTACTCACACCCAACAATTCACAAATAACCTCAGTGTGGTTTACAAATACAAAACACCCATCCACAAGCTAATGCATTTTGTTTTGCAAATAAGAAACGTACCCATCAAGCAAATACTGTACATCCTGCTTCACAAACAAATACAGCATGTTTTACACGTACAAAGGAACATCTTCTATTATGCCGCTTATCTTCACTAGGGTCAGGGGGGTATGCTGGAGCCTATCCCAGCTGACTTGGGGCGAGAGGCGGGGTACACCCTGGACTGGTCGCCAGCCAATCGCAGGAAAAATAGCCTTAAAGTACAAATTAAAATCTTCCAAGGTCAAAAAATATTCTTCAAGTAGAAAAAAAACAATTATACAAGTATGAAAAACTGTCACGTGACTTTTGGCAGTAATTTTCCGCCTTGCAGATCCACACACGACTGCACTCTGATGCACACACAAATGCTTACATATTCATACGTTTGTTGTCTAACAAACATTCGCTTGGGAGTTATTGATCCTGGAAGTTCGAATCTGAATATATTGCTATCTTTACCGCCGTTTCAATCAGAAAGTATTTGTGTGTGGATCAGAGTGCATTAAAATTAGTCCCAAAAGTCACATGACATTGGTAAAATTGTGCCAAGAGTCATGTGACAGTTTTTTGCGGTTGTAGAATTGTTTTTTGTACTTGAAGGTTGCTCTGTTTTTGTAGGATACTTTTTGTGCTTGAAAGATTTTAGTTTGCAGTTGATGGATATTTTTTGTAAGTGAAGAAATATGTTTCTTCTGTATTTGTTTCTGAAGCAGGATTTGTTGGATCGGTACGTTTCTTACTTGCCAAACATAACGCATTCATGTGTGAATGATGTTTCGTGTTTGCAAACCACACTGAGTTTGTCTGTGAGTAAAACATGTTGTGTGTTTGTGAGGTTTTGGCAAGACTTAATAATAGTATATAATTTGGACAAAAAATAAATGATAGCAATGAAAAATGCTACTGTTTAAACAGCATTATTACTGATTCATTGACCTGCTTGATTATTACATAAAGTACAACACACATGTACTGTACCTCCAAATAATGGACACACTGATCTCCAGGCACTGACCCCTCCCAAGCTGGTGTACTGGCCCAGTGAAGTCTCCAGGAGGAACAGTGGGATGCCACATAGCACCAGGAACAAAAGGTAAGGTACAAAGAACACACCTGAACAGAGAAACAAAGTACTTTTCACTGATGTCTATGAATGAAATAAAAAAAGGATGTGATTATTAGATAACAGTGAAAGTCCATTTATATTGCGCCACTCCTGCACTGCTTTCCCTCATGCTTTACCTCCTCCGTTCTTGTAGCACAAGTAAGGGAACCTCCACACATTGCCCAGGCCGATGATCTGCCCCGCCACGGCCAGAAGGAACTCAGCCTTGCTAGCCCACTGGCCCCTGGCATGCAGGCCATCTTTGTAGATTAGCGTCTGCTTGAGTGCGCCTCCTTGTTGGACTTTGCTGTCAGTCATCACTGGTTCAGGCAGAGACGCAAACGTACAGACTTGGAAGAGAGAAAGTAATACAAGTGAGATGACCAACCTAGAAACATGTTTGCAAGATGCGTGCAAAGAAAAAAATTATATTGTGGTGGTTTAAGTTTGGGTCTTTTTTCCTCCCATTTGTACTTTGTGTTTTCTGTAGGACGTGTGTGAGCACCACAAGGTGAGAATGGTCATAATTTGACAGAATTCCAAAAATTCAATCAATAATGACTTGGTTACCCCACTGCTCTGTGAGATTATTGCATAGAGACACGGTCACTTTCAGTGGCTGGTGAGGCACTGACTCCTTTGGAGTCAAGCTGAAACCAACTTAGGTTCTGCAGCAGGACAATGATCCAAAACACACCAGCAAGTCCACCTCTGAATGGCTGAAGGAAAACAAAATGAAGACTTTGGAGTGGCCTAGTCAAAATCCTGACCTGAATCCTATTGAGATGCTGTGGCATGACCTTAAAAAGGTGCTTCATGCTGGAAAACCCTCCAATGTGGCTGAATGACAACAATTCTGCAAAGATGAGTGGGCCAAAATTCCTCCCCAGCGCTGTAAGAGACTCATTGCAAGTTATCACAAACGCTTGATTGCAGTTGTTGTTGCTTAGGGGGCCCAACCAGTAATTAGCTTTAGGGGGAAATCACTTTTTCACACAGGGCCATGTAACTTTGGATTTGTGTTCCCCCTTAATAATAAAAAGTTTCATTTAAAAACTGCATTTTGTGTTCAGTTGTCTTGTCAATGACTTTAATTAAACTAGTTTGATGGTCTGGTAGATGTGTGACAAACATGCAAAAAAAGTAAGAAATCAGGAAGGGCGCAAACACTTTTTCACACCACTGCACCTAATTGAGACGTTTCAAGAAGAATTTTTCCCCGAACATTCCTGACCCTTCTGATGGAAGGTGCTACAGCTTGGTGGGAACAGTATTAAGATTTCAGCACCTTGTATGCAAATAAACAAATCATCATCTGACAGCAGTACGCTAGGTCAACACTGGTTGTCAGTTGTGCAAGATATCAATGTACTCCCATAATCCATTCATCCAGCAACTCACATCACAATGTTAAAAGCTGTGGCCTTTAACCCTCCGCACATGGAGAGCCCTTAAAGCAGAGCTAGACCTTAAATTGACCCACGGCCCACATCCGACCCCACTAATATCTCTTAAACTTGGGTACATCCCTCAAATTTCAGTAACCATTTTATTATAGCTTTTCAAAGGACAGCGGTATTGAGATGAAACTTGAAAATAATTTAAAGGAGGCAGTGTACAGCTTGTATAGCGGGAGATGGGTTTACTGTCCTCTGAAAATAGCTTCAAATAAATTATAGTTGAAATAGCTGGCAACACAAATGAGTACACCCCACAGTGAGCATTTACAAATTGTCAGTATTTAGTATTAACACCATTGTTATCCAGCCCTGCCTTAATCCTCTTGGGCAGGGGTCTCAAACTTGCCACCCGTGGGCCATTTGTAGCCCACTGCTTCATATTTTGCGGCCAGTGACTTGACATGGGCAACTACTACCGTGGAGAATAATAAACAACTCTAAACACTTCAGCAACTTTTTACAAACCAATTACGACAATGCATGCTGGGAGCCGGCATCACGCCAGACTAGGGTTGTGACACTACCGGTCAAAAGTTTTAGAACACCCCAACTTTTTCCTGTTATTTATTGAAACTCAAGTCGTTCATGTCCAACAAATAGCTTGAAATGGTACAAAGGTAAGTGGTGAAGTCCCAGATGTCAAATAAAAAAGGTAAACTTACCCAAAACTGACAAATAATGTGTATTTCAGAATGATACAAAAATGCCTGTTTCAGCGAACACAAAATGGGTCAACAATTTAAAGCTGTTCTGCAGAAACGGAGGTTGGTCGAACCTTGGCAGCTGGTGCAACTCATTCCTACAGGTGCTCCAATTTCTTTCTGAGCACTTACTACCTCCTCTGTCTGCATAAAAAACAGTGTTCGGAACACACTGTGGTACTATACCCTCGTGAGCAGCACTATACTGGAGAAAGTCATTAGTTGCTACAAAAATGGCAAGAAAAAAGGGAATTAACCATGGAAGAGAGACAGACCATCTTAACGCTTAACAATGTAGCTTTTTCCTCCGAAGAAATTGGAGTGTTCTAAAACTCATGACCGGTAGTGTATATATATCCAACTATAGCAATATGAAACCCTACTATGGATTATCGATACCTTTCAGCCGAACAGCGGCAGAAAATTGGGTGGAAACCACAGAAGAAATGCAAGCAGAAGAAAAAAAGCCATGGCGGCATCTTTAAAATCAAAAGTGTGGACTCACTTTGACTTTTATAGTGTGGACGAGGCAACGCTGGATAAGGACTTTATGGAAATACGACAGACATGCACAACAACCTCGTTTGTCAGCGCGCTCACGAAGAAAACTGTCTAGTAAGCGAAATGTTCATTTTTCTATTGTGTGTGTAGTTTACGTTTTACGTTGTTGTGCCATCTCTTTCCGGTGAATACGTCGCTGCTGCCAGAGATGCTGTGTTTTCTGAATGAGTTTAGGTTTACGGTTTGTCAGACACCTAAAATGACACCTGTTTATACGTATGTCGCACTAAAACAGTCATTTATAGCAGCATTGCGGCTTGTATTCTGGTTAAAATATGGTGCAAAAATTCCACCCGTTTTCTATACCGCTCGTCCTCATTAGGGGTCACGGGTAAGCTGGGGCCTATCCCAGCTGAATGCAGCAAAATACAAACTATGACAAATCCCCCCCCACCGTATCGAGGTATTATCGTTATCGCGAGCCATGCATCGCGTATTTTACCGTATCGTGAGGCACCCTGAGATTCCCAGTCCTAATCCCAATACTTCATGTGGCCCAGCCTCACTCAAAGACCCTATCTCCAGCGGCCACCAGGTAAATTGAGTTTGAGACCCCTGGTATAGGGCAAACTGACTAGTTTGTTACATGCAATACAAAAACAGCCAACATTTTAGCATCAATTTTCAACAAAAAACAAATGATATGAAATCTGGGGAGTACCAAATACAGTTTGGACTGTATTTAAGTTTTGTTCATAAAAAAAAGTTAGTTTTTTTCATACTTACATACTACATCCTGCTTGGCATCCAGCAGTGCCGTGTCAAGTCGAATATATGACTCAAAATGAAAGTGAAAGGCGCGAGCACATTTTTCCTTTCAGCAACGATGAGAATTACTGTCTAAGTTTAACCATTGCTTTGCCTGCCTTATCTATTAGGTGGTCCCTCAAGAACACCCTACTGTGGGTGTCTGTCCTTTATCTATAGTGTGCAGCAGAGCCTGTTAGCCTTGGGTATCTTTATGCAGTGTGTACACATCATCTAGAACAGGGGTGTCACAAAAAAAAAAAAAAGGATGCAAAAGCTACTTTGTAAGCAAACATACATAGATTTATATATTTAAAAAAAAAACTGCATCTCAGCTTTGTGATATAGGTGAAAATGATATGATATTATGATATATTCCCATAACATTTTGACTTTATTTCCGCAATATTGCAACTTTTTCCCTGCCAGCATAATTTTCCAAAAAATCCAACTTTATTTTGTTTGGTTTCTCATAATTTTACGACTTTTTAAAAAAATAATGTTTTTTCTTTTAATATTTAATATTTCTTTTATTTTTATTTCATGTATATTTTTCCTCATAATATAACAAGTTTATTCTCGTAAAATGGAAACTTTTCTCTCATTGGAATACGACTATTTTGTCTTCATATTATGACTTTATTCCAGTAAAATCACAGCTGCTTTTCCCATTGGCTTTTTTTTATGTCCAAATATTTCAAATTTCGTCTTGTCAATGTTCTTCTCGTCATTATAACTTAAAACCCATCTTCTTTTAACTTCATTCCTGTCACATTATAACGTTTCCAGCAACTAAATTTTCCAAAAATTACAACTTTGTTGTTTTGTTTGTCTCTCATAACATTACAACTTCAAAAAAAAGGCATCTTTTTTTCTTTAATAATTCAACTTCATACTACTAAAATGTTGTTTTTTTCCTGATTATATGTGACTTTTATCGTTAAATTACAACTTTTTTTTTCAGTCTTCTTGTTCAATTATATTTTTAGAATGTGCTGCGGGCCACAAATGCTAGAATGCTATGACCTTCTGTTTTTATAGCAGCTCTGTTCAGATTTCATGAATAACCACCACAAAATGTAGTACCATTTTTCACATCAGACTAAACTGGAGTGTCCCTTTGGTGTGAACTTGGATTAAGTATTTAACATTAGGATTAGGTTCAAAAAGGACTGAATCTATTCCTGCAAGGTATGATGTATGTAAAGATGGAATCAGTTGAGCAACAATCTTGGAAGCTAACTCACAAGTTAGGGATATTTGGCTTTCGGGTGAAATTTCAGGATGAAGCTAAAATGAAAAAATGCTCGTTGTTTCCAAATTGGCAGCGTGAATCTGGAACAGCTTCTAACTACAAAGCAAATGATATTTACAATGCATGACTTTGACCAAATATTATTTTCTCCATTAGAAAAAATAATATCTTTGAACGATAATCAACTCTCACCATTATCAAAAATCATTAAAAAAAATATTTAAAAAAAATGTACACCCAGCATTATCGTGGCACTGCTGGCAGCTACTGCAGATGGTGAACAGTCAGTTGTGAGGCTTTTTGGCAAAATGTCGCTAGTTATCACCCCACTCCCTCCCACCCGCAAGGACATGTGATGACACAAGCCTGATATTAACACCGAACACTATTCTAACACTCTCTAGCAAATTAAAACCAAGCTCAAACACTGAATTACAGTCACAGCAGCCAAGACAGTAAATTATAGTCACCCTTGTTCCCATGTAACAGTCCACCATCATTGTCGAAACCAAATACACACCTAAAGGCAAAATGGGGTCAACGCTGAATTGATCCGTTTTACACTATGCTTAATTATAAACTCATACGGCAACATTACTCTGGTACCTCGTTTGATAAAAATAAATACAGTTAATTCGACACGACTATGCCTACCTGTGTGCGTCCTGTGGCTGTGTTCACAGCCTCACCTCCCCCTACTCCGAGCAACTAAATGGTTTGTTCCAGTGACGCCTGCACGCTCCCACAGAGACCACAGCCACTACCTCCTAGGGGGTGCGTACGTCCAAAATATGTCAAATACTACAGGTCGCTTTTATTATGTATTATAATATACAAGTATATCTTCTCAAAGGGTAATATTATAGAAATTAGATTCCCTGTGTTGTAATGTTACCCCCTTACAAACATATGAACAGTCCAGAATGTTTATGGTAGGTTTAGGTAGGTTTAATGTAACCAGGAGAGATCAAATGTAAAAAAAACAACAACAAAAAAACGACTCTGGGTTATATCTACGTTTTATTGCTATAGTGTTATCCTTAGAGAACATATAATCACGGAGACCTGGCTGGACGGAGGATATACCGGACTCGGCGGTCCGGTTGGAGACATTTGCCGCTTGCCGAGGAGATCGGACTTCAGCGTCTTGTGGACACAGAGCCTCGGGGACTGTTCTCCCAGAATGTTATCAGCATGTAGGCTTTCCCACGAGGGCAAATAGCATCCTGTACCAAGTGTACAGCAACATGAAAGGTGCTTTGAAGGCTGTTCCAAGTCCCCATTTTGGAAAAGCTAATGTCTCTTCTATTGTTGTTGCTTAATTTATTGGTAGTAATGTTTCTTCTGTTCTTATTCTTTTTCTTGTGTTTTTCTTTCTTTCTTTCTTGGGAGAATGAACAGAACAAGAATTTCATTGCATAGCAGAACTACCAGTTTTACTGTGCAAACGACAATAAAACTCTTGAATCTTGAATAACAAAACATTGTGGAAATGTGAGAGATGTGGTCGCTTTTGTGGGACATTGTACATACATTGTACATTGTACTTGTACAAGTCCGACTAAATTAAAGAACATTCTAAATTGTAATAAATATGACAATTTTATTTATTAGTTATACTGTAATGACAACATAATTCTCTCACATACGAAAGTACTTGATACACAACACAAAGAACATAGCGGCTACATTACTCCGTGATATGCTGAAGCCCCGCCCACATGCGCCGAGGGTCTGACGTGGAATAGTAGCCCTCTGGCTTCTGTCTGTCTTTTGGCCTCTCTTATGGATCTCCTCAGATCATATCTGGCCTTTTTGTAGTCCTCAACGCCACATCCAGCCAAACTACACTTCCAGACGAGCTGACGCTTTGACACCCGAACTCCTGATGAGCAGAGAGGGTGGCTGGACTTGGGCACACAGGACTCACCTCTCATGGTGACATCAGCTGATGTGCGCAGGATTCTGAACAAAACAAACCCACGAAAAGCAGCAGGGCCAGACAACATCTCAGGCCGTGCACTTCTGGTTTGCTCATCAGAGCTAGCTGATGTGCTTGCTGACATATTTAACCTGTCGCTTGCACAAGCATCTGTACCGACCTGCTTTAAGTCCACCACCATAGTGCCCGTACCCAAGAAGAGCAACGTGACCTGCTTGAATGACTATCGCCCTATAGCACTCACTCCTATTGTTATGAAGTGCTTTGAAAGAATAGTCATGACTCACATCAATAAGAGCATCCCGGCCACTGTGGACCCTCTGCAGTTTGCATACCGCCAGAACCGGTCCACGGATGATGCAGTCAAAACTGCCATCCACACAGCCCTTTCTCACCTACAGGGCCAGGACACATATATCAGAATGCTATTTATAGACTATAGCTCTGCTTTTAACACAGTCAGCCCCCACAAACTCACAAATAAGCTCCTCACACTTGGCCTGTCACCCTCCCTCTGTAACTTTCTAACAGGCAGACCCCAGTCAGTCAGAGTCCACAATCGCACATCCAGCTCAAGAATTGTGAGCACTGGGACCCCACAGGGGTGTGTGCTGAGTCCGCTCCTCTACACGCTCTTCACCTACGATTGCGTGGCCTCCCAGAACAACACCAGCATCATTAAATTTGCGGATGACACTACAGTCATCGGCCTGATCACTGGTGGTGCTGAAACATCATACAGAAGAGAGGTGGCAAACCTCATAGCTTGGTGTCGTGATAACAATCTCCTTCTCAATACAGATAAGACTAAAGAGATGATCAGCGACCCAAGAACAAGGGAAAAGGAGCCACATAGACCCCTGTTTATTGATGAGACTGAGGTGGAGAGGGTGAAAACCTTCAAGTTCCTTGGCACACACATCAGCAAGGACCTCACCTGGTCTCACAACACCCAACAAATTATGAAGAAGTCCCAAAGGAGACTGTACTTCCTGAGAAGACTGAGGAAATTTGGCATGTCCACCAAATCCTGAGTTGCTTCTACAGATGCACTATGGAAAGTGTCCTTACCGCCTCCATCACTGTTTGGTACGGTACCTGTACAACACGTGATAGGAAGGCACTCCAGCGGGTGATCAAGACCTCACAGAACATTGTTGGGGCAGCCCTCCCCTCACTGCAAGACATTCATAAAACTAGAGTCCTACGAAGGACACACAACCTCATCAAGGACAGCACACATCCACAACACTCATTATTCACACTCCTACCGTCAGGCAGACGCTACAGGAGTTTGAAGTCCAGGACCACAAGGCTGGCAAACAGCTTTTACCCACAGGCCATCAGGCTTCTCAACGAAGCACTCACACACGCCGCACGCAACACATGCACACACTCATAGCACTTTATTTATTTATTTATTTATATTAATGTCTCTTCTGTTGTTGTTGCTTAATTTATTGGTATTTATGTTTCTGATGTTCTTATTCATTTTCTTGTGTTTCTCTTTCTTTCTTTGGGAGAATGAACAGAACATAAAATTTCATTGCATAGCAGAACTACCTGTTTTACTGTGCATGTGACAATAAAACTCTTGAATCTTGAATTTTGATTATCAATGGCAATATTAAAAAACAAGAATTATGTTCATTATATAACTTTATCATGAATATCAAGCAAAATCAATCCAACTACCGTAGAGTGATTTGTGAGAGAATAGTGTTTCTTTGTGTAGATTTAGTGTACAATTAAATCCCTTACTCAAGTCTCCCTCATTAGTGTCGGAAATTCTCTGGAGAAAAATGAAAAGATCAAGGGTCAAGAGTAATTGGTCGTCACACAACGCACAATTCCTCAACTGCGCCCGTGCTCTTGGTAGAGACGCCGCACGAGACTTCCCCGGGAGCCATATAAAAGCCCAACGTTAGGGGCCTTTTGATACAGTCGCCATTGTTCTGTGCTGACAAATGCGTGGCTCTTGTAAATGCGGTGTCACAGCATGTGACGCAGACCAGGCTAAGACCGCAACACAACCTCTGCTCGCTTTATGGACCTTGTAATTGCCGTCTGGTATCCAGGGCATGGGGTCATTGACATACAGTGGCGGGCATTGTGAGGATAAAAATGGCTCATGCACTGGCGTAAACAAATACTAAAGTCATGTGTGATTATCAGACACAACTCTCTAAGCGTCGCTTTAGTTTTTAGACTCGGTATATCTGTGATCAAGCCAAAAAGTAACACACATGGCCTTGTTTTGTTTTGCAATTCAGCTGAAAGACGTGCTGAGAAAATAAACCCATTTGAAAAAGATCAGGTCAGAGATCAGTGGCTTAGTTGATCATCAACATGTTTGGTTATGCTTTAATTGATTTCGAACATGCATACAGTTTACATGTATTCAACATGCTGTAATTCACTATTTACATTATTCTTCCATACACTCAAAGCAGTTATTATAATAATAATTATTAATATTATTATTAGAATTTTTTAAACAAAACAAAATCCAAAAAGTTCTTCCTTTTCCGCCTTTTGTTGTGCGGATCCACTCCCAGGTCTTCCTGTCCTACAGTCTTTCGTGTTGTACTGTGAACGTCATTGAATGTAGATACCTCTGTATTGAATGTAATCCTAGCTGCACGGTTCTTTCTTTGTGGGTTGTACCCTCCGTTGTACTTGTTGTCATGGTAATCTGATCTTTAATATGTATCGAGAGCGTTGATATCTTTGACAACAAGCACTCTTGCTTCCGCTGGCCCTCCATTTAGCTTGATGTAGATTTTGCCGTTGGCGCTCGAAGTGCTTTGTATCTTTCCCTGCTTCCTCAAGTCTCGTGCTTTCTTGGTGATGTGAGCGTTCGTTCATGTAGACGTTTGTACCTTACCACTTCTTTCCCTCTTTCAGCAGTGCAGTTTTTAATTCCCTGTTGGTGAACTTAATGATGATGACGGGTTTAGTGTTATTTAGGCCATACAGTGGGATGCAAGTATTGATGGTGTCTACATCTACATCCACCTCGCTTGATTGCAGGAAGTTGGCAATTTGTTGCTTTGTGGAAGGAACATCCATTCCATCTGGTTCTCCTGTGTTTTGGACTGCCCTGTCTTCTGACCTGGGTGTAATTTGGAGCCTTGTGAGGATCGTTCATTCATGCATTCTTTCTCAAGAGTGGTATGCAAGACAGCATTATCTTCTAATAGTGCCTTGATATTATCCAGTAAAACCTTGATATCGTTGCATAATGCTCGATTTTCTTCCATAGTTTTTAACCTCCTTGAGAGCAACGCGCAAGGCAGCATTATCTTCCAATAGTGCCTTGATATCATCCTGTAAAACCCTGATCTCTTACATAATTACATAATGCTTTATTTTCGTCCATAGGGTTTTTAACCTTGTCAAGAGCAACGCGCAAGGCAGCGTTATCATCTTGTAATACCTTGATATCTTCTCTTATTGCCTTGGTATCCTTGCTCAGTGCTCTACTTTCCTCCATATGGTTTATGACTTCATCGTGGGTCCCCATGATCATTCTGTCGAGGGTGTCGTTCTGCGATTGTGCATACTCAATACAACGCCTAAACTCTCGCTGTGTTTGTGCTGCAGTTCGCTGTTGTATCCCTTTCATTTCCTTCTTCAAAGGCGTGTAATAATATCCAATATTTGCTCTCGATAATATTTTCAAATTCTGGAACTGTTTTTTTCATTCAAGGCGTCGTCCTCCTCATCGTCTTCATCCAACAGCCAGACTAACCTGTTTCTGATTTCCGGATTTCCAGGGCTGGTATCATTTTGCTTTGTGTTTGGCAGTATTGTGAAGCAACCGCTTTGAACTTCAGCAGTTAGCCAGTTAGCTTGGCATGCGAGCAGCTGTCAGCACTTGGAAGTAGTTTATTTCAAGGAATCTGTACCTCTTGTCTGTCCGAGTTAAAGTTGAAAGTGTCAGCAAGCTGTTCCGCTCTTGTGGTCATGAAGTATAGTCAGGAAGGCACCAAAAGAGTTCAAAGTTCTAGTATTGTCAGCAGAGCTGTTGCCATGAACGTCCTTTCCAGTCAACAAGAAAAAAAAATAAAAAAAGATTGCATTCAATATAACTTCTTCATGCCCAGAGCTAAACAACCGTGTGGTTGCAACTACTTCCTCTTAAATCTATGAGAAACACATAACCGTTATTTATTTAAGGGCTTTTTAAACATCCACACTGTGTAGAATTCCCCTGAGGCTTGTGGTGCACCAGATACTTGTTGCTGATGGTCCTTCCTGTACCTTTTTAATGAGCGATTCCATACAGTCTTTTTTGGCTTTATTTTTATTTCTGAACCACAGCAGGTGAGCTGTAAACTGAGGTTGTTTCTTTTACATTTAATGTTCATAGAAACGTCTAAATGAAACAGCATCAACATACAAGTTTAACAATTATAAAACCCAATACAGTAATCCCTCATTTATCACAGTTCATTGGTTCCAGATACGACTGTGATAAGTGAAGTTCCGCAAAGTAGGATTCTTGATTTATAAATGGAATATGTTCATAGTTAGAGCATTCCAAACTTCTAAATATGTTTTTTAACATTATTAGAACCATCTAGACATGAAGTAGCATCCCTATAGTTACCTTTACTCGTGTTACCCAATACTGTAGACATATTTAGAGTAAATAAACCATTTAAAATGTAAATAAGACTCGTGCTGCTGTGTCGCTATAAATGTGTTCACTCGGGGAGACAGGAATGAGTTCGGGGGTTCAGAGTTGAGTTTTAGCGTGCCGTTATTTGCGGCTGCAAAAGTAGCCCATGTTTTTATTAGGGATTTTTGTCAGGGATTATTGTGCCTGTTGTGAGGTAATTCAAATCGTCAACAAAAGTGATCAGAATACTACATATCTTTCACAGCATCTTTGAATGCATCTTCTGAATGCCTTATATTTGTATTTTAGTTCATTTTGCCATTTTATGCTCAAAAATGCTTAATTTGTTTAAGTTTGCTTCAATAATGAATATTTTTGACTCACAATAGGCCGTATTCAACCGCAAAACATCATGATTTACTAATTAGCATATTTTTTTTAAAAACACGATAAGAGTGAAGCCACGAAATTTGAACCACAAAGTGTCGAGGGATGACTGTATACTGTATCTTTAAATTGTATCACAATAGAGCTAAAATGACAAACACTATGTCTAACTTATTTTTTCTTGATCTGTTTATTTTTTGCCACTAGCAAAGAGATATGTAACAACTTGTGGAGATTGTAAAACCATCATACACTTAACAAAAACATAAACACAACACTTCAACACTTGGTTTTACTTGTTTGAGGGCCTTCATAATTCATGATTCAGCCACCTCACACTTGTGACATATCAAGATGCTGATTAGAGAGTATTCTCAGAGAGTTCTTTGCCATGAGGTGGCATGTTGAACTTCCAGTGATCAGTATGAGAGAGAAATATGGCACTCAAATCGCTTAAAAAACAAAAACCTTAATCACAGGGTCAGTTTAAAGTTGCATGGTTGACATGCACTTTATTCATTATTACGCTTCCAAACAGCATTCCTGATTAGGTGTCTTAAAAACGTGGTTTACTCCAAAGGAAGCATTCTGGATGAGCATTCTGGATGATCTGGCCGACTGCCTATACTTTGAAGTACAGTCATCCTTCGCCACTTTGCAGTTCAAATTTCGCAACTTCACTCTAGCAATGTTTTTCAAAACTACATTTCTTCATAAATCATGCCGTTTCGGGGGTTGAATACCACCTATTATTAGTAAGACATAGTAATAAAGCATTCAGTAGAGGCATTCAAAGCACGATATGCAGTATTGCACATTGGTCACTAGGTGTCAGTAATGCTAATGTTTAGTGAGACACACAATCGCCAGAATTTTACTGCTGGAATGACAGACTTTTATTGCAGGTTTGAAATATCTTACAACAAGCACAATAATCGCTAATAAAAATCCTTAATAAAAACACGGGCTACTGTTGTGGCCGTAACCCATGGCGAGATGAAACTCAACTCTGAACCCCAGACGTCACTTCCTGTCCGCCACTCACTCTGCTCCCCTCAGGAACACAATCATAGCAACACAACACAAGTACAAGTCTTATTTATTAAATGCCTTATTTCCTCTTATTATGTCTACTATATTGGGTACTACGAGTGTAAAGGTGATTATAGGGGTGTCCATGTCTAGAGGGCTCTAATAATGTTAAAACCCATGTTTAGAAGGTTGTAAAAAGGTTTTCTATGCTCAAACCACGAAAATATTCCATTTATAAATAAGTGAATTTCAGCAAAGTATCACTGTCAGGTCTGGAAACAATTAACCACGATAAACGAGAGATTACTGTAGTTATATTTTGTTGAGTAGAGTAGGGCAAATAAAAAACAGCTTATTGCCATTCCTGTTCTGCTATTTTTTGTTGTCACTGGTTGGCTTTCACATAATACTGTGAAATACTGTGAAATAATGAAACAAAAGGTTCAAAGATTATATACAGTATCACATTAACAGAAACAAACAGATTTTGTGCTCAGTCAATCATTTCCATTGTGATACATGTTATACAACAAGGTGTACTCTGCCACTCATTGTATAAAACCTACCTGTGTTTGTGTGGCTGACGAGTCCCACTCAGCCCTCGAGGTTGCACTTTAATGAAATGGATTAATTTATACCCAGTTTGTCTGAATCCTTTTATAAGAAAGCAGCCGTGCCGGTCCCTTGGTCATTCAGCTTTTGCAAGTGATAAAGACAAATGATCCCTGAGGCAAAGTTGGACAAGCCCATCCGAGCTAAACATACAGAAAAGATTCCTGTTGTTCAGTGACGTGAAGCTCGAGGCTACGAGTCCAATCTGAAACATTTCTCTGCACTAGAACTGATAACTAAGTACTGATTTAAGTTTTGCAAACATCCATTCAGCAGCCATTACAGCGTATATCCCACATGTAATACTTCTATACAGGCTATGTGAATTCTGAGGTAAAGATAAAAAATATGGCAGACTGCAAATGAGAATGGGTGTGAATGTTGAGTCTACAAGGTTTGATACTGATGAAGGCGGCTCCTAAACATTCGCCCTGAGGGCTGAGCTTGCACCGAGAAGGACCGCACGCAGGGCTGAGATTATCTCAGAACACTGAATAATGAGCCACATTGTCCTACTGGGGATTTGTGAATGCCTCTGTGGCCACAACGATCAGGGAGGAAACTGTACAACTAGTTTTGTCCAACTTTATGACCTACTTTAGACAAATATTGAGTTACACCCCAAAGATATTTAGCTATCTAGATTCCTGGAAATTTCTATTTTAAATGTCTAGCCATTTTTGAGACTTCAAAGGTAGGAGGACAGGGGTCCTCAATGGGCGGCTTTTCAGTCTTACAAAGAACCACTCAGGGTGCATGAAAATACATACTGTATACAGTGGAATCTTGGGTAGTGTCATTAATCTCATCCAGAAGGTGCGACTCTAACCAAAACGTACTCTACCACAATCGCTTTTTCCCGTAAAAAAATAATATAAATCCAATGAATCCGTTCCAGAAAGCAAAACTTACAGTTTTATAAGCAGACAGCAATGTGAAATGCATTAAAACACAAATAAATAAATGACAAATGAAAGGGATAAATTAACATTTAACGTTCAAAGTTAACCAAAAAACATGCTAACTGAGGTCCCACTGTGTATTTGTACAGCATATATTTTAACAATACCATCTGGCCCTCACATGGCCCTTGACTAAATGTAATTGCAATAGACCATTATACAAAGCTGCAATGCACTTCCACGAATTCACAAATAAAGAATAGTCAGCATCCACTTTGAGAAAAGACTTGTGAACTATGTTATTGGCCGAAGACCACAAAATGAACCAATTGAGGCACATTAATTTGCACCATTTAGTGCAGCGTTATGAAAGATAAGTAACTCAATACCACTTTGATATTTCAATCACCAAACGCATGCCTAACTTCATGGAAACTGTGGCCATACCTGTGGAAAGTATTTGTCTTTCTGAAGTTCGCTTAGCATAAAAAAGAAGAAGAATCTTCAAACATTCAGGTTTTTTCAGGTTCTTTTCCTACTATGGCTGTGCGATGTGTCCTCAACGACATACAAAGTGTAACACCTACCCAAAGTACATCTTGGAACACAATGTTCAAGTGACAAGTTAACTCCTCTCCTGAAAGGAAGTTGATTCCAAAAAATGAAGGAGGATGCTGATGACCTCACAGGTGTTTGGCTGAAATAGGAGGAGCTAACCGATGTCCTTCATGGAGAGTGGTTGTGACAGCAGAATGGCTGACACCACTTCTTGAGAAAAAGATACATTTTATTGTGCCTCTGAAGTCACGTAAAACATAAAACCGACTCCGATAAGTTACTTCTTGTTCTGTTTGTGACATAACAATTTGGCTGCCAGCAGTACGGACAGCAAACCTAATCTTTGTTCAGCCTTGATCTTGATCGAAAATGCATAGCAATCATTCAACACATGACTCACAATACTGGAAAGGTAGCACTAAATAGTGCTATGTTGCATTACCAATTATTTATCATTAGGGCTGTCAAAGTTAACGGACGTTTCCTTTAACAACACTATTTTTTTGATGCACGATTAAAGTGCAAGCGTCCTGTTTGACCTTTGGCCCACACTGTAGTTTGAGGAAGTCGCGGTGACTGTGGAGCCACAAGTGGGAGCAAATACTGAGCAGAAATGGACAAAAAAAAAGGATATTTTGATTGGAAAATTGAGCTACAAAGCCCAGGCAGACGGCTCTCGCAACACGACCAAAGTTATTTGTGTCCACTGTGGCTGTGATTTGAGTTATCACGGATTACATCGCCTGCCGGAGAAGCGAGAAGGTACTGAAGCATTGCTGGTATATTTTTTTATTGTCACGTATACAGTGGTATCTTGGCATACATGTGTCCCAACTAACTAGTGTTTTTTGGATGCTAGCCGTCTCTCGGCTGATTGTTCGCTTTAAACTGCGAGCTACAATTTGGGTACAAGCTGCTAGTTAATGGCAGGCATAGCCGAGGACAGCTGTTTGGGGCCTTTTATCAATGACCATGGTTGAAGAGCTAGCGGTGCTGGCATTAGCCACGCACAAGCGAGTCACCGGGAAAGATTACGTACATTATAGCGATATAAATTCTGTTATTTATTATGTTTTGTGTAAAACTATGACAGGGACAACATCAAATTAAAAGCACGATATGAATACAGACCGACCATCCACCAGCACAAGCCTGGACTTCTCTTTTCACAGAGATTGTGTACCACAAATATGCACATTAGCACTCAATAAGGTCATCAAATCTTACCTTTTTGCATTCCCACATAATATCAGCATTTGGGGCTAAATATGAGGTGAAAGAAAAAGGGGAAAATACAGTATAGTAGTCTATCTGTACAGCTTGGGACAAAACACTGCTCGCATTAAACATGCAAAAACTGGGGGATTTCTAGATGTATATTATTTTTTAAATAAAATAATGGCCCATATTTCCAAAATTTATATCGCTTTACATAAAATTTGATATAGTTATTGTATTTGTGTATCAAATCATTTACATCCCTACTTATTATTAGGGATGTCTGATAATATCGGCCTAAAAAAATTATCGGCTCGATATTGGCTTAAAAATTTGATATCGGTAGATATCGATGTCAGGTTTTTTCACGATAATGAAAACCGATTTAAAAAAATGCTGAAAAGATGGACATTTTAATGTTCACATGGCTGGGATGACACATACGGTTTGTTCACATACAGAGCAAGCCCATCTCATTTGCGCTTTCAACAGGCTCTCGTGTCTCTGTGCGCTCTGACTGTGCTAAGTCCGCTAGCACCCCATGTTAGCATCTGGGACGCTAGCTGTTAGCCATGTTTCAGTGAAGCCAATAAGCTACACTCCCTGAAGGTCTTGACGTTCTTTGTCATCTTGTCGATCTTGTTCGGTAGTGAATTCACGTTTCCCATGATAATAGAAGGTACCGAAGGCTTGAATCTCCACTTTCTTGCTAGCCGCTTAGCTTTCATCTTCGCCCTGTCTCTGATGCCTACCGATGTGGGACCTCGCTCTCATGGCAAGTGAAAATGTGCTTGAATAAACAAGTCTCGACGTGGACAAGTTCATATCCATGGATAGAATATATTACTTCAAAAATGCTAATAGTAGGAGAACAAACAGGGCTGCTTGGATGATAGATGTACTTTATCTCCAAGAGAAATTCACGTTTCCAGCAGCTCTGCAAAAGTGTCCTAATAAAAGTAATCACTTAAAAATAAAACAAATAAAGCAAAATAGGATAGTTGAGAAAAACAAGAAAATAGAATAAGAATAAATAAATACGTAACAGATCACTTCAGTTTCAATAATACATAACAAATAATACAGTAAGAATACACAAATCATAATAATAATACATAATAAGTTAATAATTTTTTTAAAGGCAGCGACCATGGCGGCGCCGGTAAAAAAAAAAAGAAAAAGTATCTATGTTACACATATCGGTATCGGTTGATATCATAATCGGAAATTGAGAGTTGGACAATATCGGCATAAGGGATATCGACAAAAAAGCGGATATGGAAAATCACTAGTTATTATAGATAAAAACTTATTTCTATCTGCGATTGAGTGCGATTAATTATGAGTTAACTATGGACAAAATGCAATTAATCGCGATTAAATATTTAAATCGATTGACAGTCCCATTTATGATATTTTGGTGCATGTCTATGTGATGTCAGATCGCAGTGCCACAAGTTTGCGATTGGGAACTTGAAATACTGTTCCAATGCACTTTTCCTAACTTGAAAGTCTGGACATTCCAGTTTTCAGGAATGCAACATTTGCCATGATAATGCCAAATAGACAGAAGTAGAACAAGGGCAGAAAGTCCACGTTTGCTCCCGTTTGGTAGAGTGCTATTCATTGGCTCGTACGCTCAGACAATAATCCCGCAACAGCTTTATAGTCTCAAAACCGTACCGTCAGTTTCTGAGTTGGAGTGGCATGATGTGCTTTTTTCTTAGAATATTCAGTTACAGTTCAGTTCAGTGGTGGAGCAAGATGATTTGGCTTTGGCAGGTCCAATGTGGAACCGTACGTGCATTCATGTTATGTGTGGAATGCTAAAAACAGGGAACTTTCCAACTCTGCTATTCTGCAGGCAGAAATAATGGTGTGGAAGAATCTGTCTGCTCTAACCAAACCAGGTTTTTCTAAAATTCATTCTAGACAGAAATGTAATGAAATAATTCAACCCGAAAGGATGGTCTAGTTTGTCTGTAGTTGGCTCACAGGCCTGGAATGTGGAAGATGGACAGCGGAACAAGGCCCTATTTGGCACAGGACAGTGGCTGCAGAGGCGGGAAGGATGGAAAGTATGCAGAGAAATTGGGTCGGGCGATTAAAAAAAAAAACAGGCAACAAAAATGGAACAAGTTTGCTTCCTGCGTTGGACTTCTGTTGCACAGGTTGCTGTGAATGGCGACAAAACTCGCTAAAATAAAATCTGTTTTTTTAAGTCCAATCAGGCAGCAAATTCTACAGCCCTAAATACACTTGTCCCATGGGGTCCACACTCCAAAGTGTTATTTTCACACGTTTGAAAGTGTTTCCATTTTTACACCTTTGTGAAGTTACTATGAACTATTTGCACTGTAAACCCGAATAATTTAGCAGTAATTAAAAAAATGTATGTTAAAGGCTGCCTAACGTTTTTTAAGATTAAGGCTCAGATGCACAAGGACAGTGCAGGTTAGCAGCGCTACGGACTAGAGTGTAATACAAACCTACAGTATATGTACAGGATTCTTTTCAACAGGATTAGAGATGTTACACTTTACCTTGGCAGCTGCTGATTAATGACACACCACCGCACACCGGGAACACTGCTGAAGGCGAGCAGCATTGCAGCTGAAACATGTCAAGATAAGAATAACATCTCTAATCATGTTGTCTGTTGAAAAGAACCCTTCACAAATATGAAGTTAGAAGACATAGTGAACATTACTGAGCTTAGTAGTACACACCTGTTCATCAGGAACTTTGAAAATGGCTGCCAAGACATCAGCTTGTCTTCTTGGTTTTGGAAGCCTTTTGTCTGAACAGCGTCGTCAGACGGAGGGTGTGCATGTCGAGCTCGGCATAGAAGGAATTCTGCAGATTTTTATTGGTTATCCGCTGAAATTCAGCAATAAAAACATGTTTGTCATAATTCCAGTACTGACAAAATAAAATGTTCCGATTTGGATGACCTCAGATGGCAACTGAAGTGCAGGCAAAGCTCCAGCGGGTTTTTCACAGGTGCTTCAGAAACCACAATGTTTTGTCTTCGGAGGGCAAAGGTCATTTGCATTAGTTTGCCAACCATGGTCACGTCCTTTTCTACTTTTTTCATTTCCTCCACTATTGTTCCTCTTTGTTCTTCAAGGCTAGATGTATCCTCTCCTCGAGGGAAGTTAGGCAGAAAGTTTGTCTGCTCGCTTTGGCCTTTTGATCCTGGAATGAGAACTTTCGTCATCAGAGTATTCTCGACTTCTCTTGCCAGCATTTACCATTACTTCTTGACATCCAGCATTTCTCAGTTTTATTCGCACATTTGACATTTGATATGTTAAGCTTTTTGTCCAGCCATCATCTGCCGTTCCTGATCCTTTTTCCTTCAAACATGGGTGCTTCTCCACGAGTGCTGCAGCTGCCTTTTGTATCTCTTTTTTGCTTGGATAAGCCTTAAATCCATCAATTGTTGTTGCCATTTTTTCCAGAATATCCCGTCACTGATCTCGGCTAAGCTGTAGTCGAGTTCCTTTTCTTTCAAATGCCTTCTGACCATCTCTTAAAATCAGCTAAACATCCAAACCAAACAACGGGACAGGAAACTGACCAGTTGGCCATCTACGCAGACGTTCAGGGGAGGATACATCTGACAGAATTTCATTTCAATTTCAGAATTTCTGCCTCAACAACACGCAAAACCACGGGTTGGTCTTCACTCTCCATTTCTACAAAACAAAATGTTGTAGAAAGTGCACATAAGTGGGACCAAGCACCGTTGGCTAATGCCACAATGTTTTTTTTGTTTTGTTTCCCACCCAAAATGCAGAGCCTCTAAACGGAATAAAGCTTTAATTAAAGCCTTAACTCATTTAACGCTAGCTCTTCTTACATACATAACAGACTTTTGAGCATTTCAGCCTCAAATCACAATGGTTGCATTAACATTCCGGGCCAATCTAGCTTTACTTGATCTCATTTGTATGCAATTCCCTCTGCAGTCAGTAGAGGACTAACTATCATGTTGTGCGGTTTGAGCAGATTTTTTTCATCCAAAAAATGAAGATGCCAAAGGCAAGGTACAAGTACATCTAAAAAAATTCAACATCACAAAAAAGTAATCAATACATTAAACATCAGTACTTTTTTGTCATACATTTCAGTCAGCAAAAGTCAATCTACTGGCTGCAGAGGGAACAAAATCTTTACTGGAAAGGATATAATAAAGAGGCCAAATTGCCCTTCATGAGATTTGATGCGACACACAACTTGCAATGCCAAGCCCTTTGGAAGGGTAAAGATCTGCAATGAAAAAAAGGTTAATTTTACAACTTGTTTGCATAAAAAATGTCAAATTACACCAATCTATTGTCCGTACTTTCTATTCCTACGTTTTAAAAATGGACTTGTTACTTTTTGAAAATCCACAAACACCTTCTTTTATCTACTGTTTGTTCATTAACTCTAAATCACATCAATTGCAATAACCTTGACATAGTTAATAAAAGGAACTCTTGTATACAAACCCAGCGTCACTAGCAGTGCAAAACCAAAGAAGATGTGGATATCAACAGGAGAGGAAGGACAGGATAAATAGATAGGGAAAAGGAAAGGAAAAGGGGGGAGAAAAAAAACATTTTTTTTTTAGCATTTGTGTACCTGTATATTGTATATGTGTATACTGTATATGTATATATGTGCGTACTTGGGTAGGTGCAGATGTAAGTGTATATATATGTATGTGCGTGCTTGTATGTGTAAAATGTATGTGTGTATATGTACACACATGTACATGTATGTACACGCATGTATGTATTAGCAATTGATGTGCTACAAAAAGGGGATAGGATTAAATAAGCTCTGCTTCTTCCTACTCCTTTTCGGACATATGCATGTTCGAAATAAAATGAAACCAAACCAAACCAATGTATTGTATTTTTTATTTGTTACCTTGGCTCATGTGTGCTGACACAGCTGCTTTGTCCACACAAAGACATTATAGGAGAGCTCAATGAATTTAGACTTTGGACTAATAAATTAATATTATAATATATATTATAATATATAATATATATTATAATATAATGAATAAATAAAAAAAAAAACAGTAGTTGTAAAAATCCACAAAACCTCATTATCTCTAAAAAATATCAAATTACGACTGAATAGAAGGACCACACAAAAAATATTTTTGAAGCTCCATGAGAATAAAGTAGTAATAATATCAAATTCAAGTTGTAATTTACAAGAATAAAAGCATAATATTAAGAGAAAAAACTCAAAAATGTAGGCACTGTTACTAATCCCAGTCTGAGTGCCTGGTGGAACCATGTGTCTGGGCATCTCGTTTTATGCACGACCTCTTTACTGTTGACCATTCCTCGCATTTGTTACTGGCCTGAATTCAAGAAGGTTCACTCAGTCACCTGTCCTTTGTAAACACAGTATTTTGTTAAATTATGCCAATGAGCACAACGTGCATGCCAAAAACATCAGCATCCATTCAACCTTGTCCACTCACAGC
This sequence comes from Dunckerocampus dactyliophorus, assembly GCF_027744805.1. Taxonomy (NCBI): domain Eukaryota; kingdom Metazoa; phylum Chordata; class Actinopteri; order Syngnathiformes; family Syngnathidae; genus Dunckerocampus; species Dunckerocampus dactyliophorus. Next base: position 49,008,390 of record NC_072819.1, on the reverse strand, counting down.
AAGCCTGAGCCTTGTGACTTGAGTTGTGTTGCACTGACATAGCCTACTTTAGCTGGTTGTGAGTGATTGGACCAAGCAGAATGGATTTCTGGCTGATGACCTATGCGTAAACATTGCGTTTTTTGGCCAGTTGCATTGCACTTATTTTCACAATTTAACAAAACAGTGTAACCACGGGACAGGTGATTGAGTGAGCCAAATACTTGGATTCAGTTTAGCAGTAATGTCCGAGAGGCTCTAACAGATATAACAGATATAACACAGCGGCCACCCCTCCCTAGACAGACTCCCTTCAGCCAGAGAGAGGCGTATGCGTCGCATTTGACAAGACAGAGTTGAAAACGGCTCGTGTCGCGTTGGTCACTGCCTCCAGTCCTGATGGGTTTTTTTAGGTTTTCCTCAGCTCAGCTCGTATCAAAATTTACTCTGTAAACTTGTTTCGTTACGTACGCGGTGCATTTGACAAGACAGAGCTGTAAACGGCTCGTGTTGTGTCGGTCACTGCCGATGTTTTTTTTTACGTCTGCTTGCTTCTAATTTGGCAGGTGATATAAAGTCAGTTGGAAAACTTTGCTGGTCGTACTGAACGCGGTGCTTTTGAGAAAATTACAGTGAACAAGGCTGATAGATTGTTTCCCTGGTTGCCATCACAGCTACACAAGATAACCCGCACAGAAAGCGTTCTAGATCTTCCACGCTCTGTCCAAACGGTCTGTAATTTATTCCACCCTCCTCCATGTACGCCTCCCGCCGATCCCATTCCGCTGTGATTGGTCACACTCCCAAGCGCTCCCGAGGACTTCCGGACAGCTGCCGAACCCCTTTTGTCCGATTACTTACACAAAATAAACAGTTAGGACACTGATACATTGTTACTTACTGCTTGCTCTTCTGACTCTTCAACACGACCAAGTGACGTTGGAAAGGCGTCGGACTTCAGCAACAGTTCGGCGGATAGTCCAGCTTCATATTGGCCCATGTTTACACAACAGTCCCGTGTGAAGCGTCGTTGACAGATGAGCATATTTTTCTCTCGCTGGGCGGGAATCAGCAACTCCAACCACTTCTGCCTGATGCTCGCCTCTTTAGGCACACCCCAACAAACATTTCCTGGGAGCCATTGCTCGAGCTATTGCAGAGCGAAGCGGAGCAGGGGTGCTGGTCATGCCCATATAAGGAAGTCTGGGTTGCATTGATGTCAATGGAACTCAGTGTTAAAAAAAATCTCTGTAAAACAGAGTGTGCAGAGAAACCTCATTATCTGATGCGTTGGTATAGTTTAACACGAGAATACAACATTGTAAGGACATTTATAGGTCCATAGCATAGTAGGTCCACAAAGCGTTTCATAGTTTTAATAGTGTTTCAAGTGTTTTGCACTTCCCAGCCAGCGTAGAGTCATATGGTTGTGTCCTTTCTACTGTACTCCTGACACATGTAACGATATATCTGACACAATGCTGAGGCGTCATTTCCAATCCTGCTGGTGGTCCCTTACTCAAAAACACGTAAACCTCTGATTTTACTGGTGGAGGCTAACAAGGCTTGTGCTTTGATGTCGCTAGCCGGCTAAATATTTAACGGTGTCAGTAAAGAATTTATTCATCATTTGAAACAGACTCCCTGCCAAATGACTTGTGAATGACTGATTTACTAGAGCTGTGTTTTCTACACCGACATCTTGTAATAACTGGTACACTACAAGTGCAAACTGTGTGTTCGTCTCTACTTGACAGTATGTTTAACTTTTATGTATCCTCTTCAGCAAATGAATTATTTCTGGTCTTCTACAGCCATGTTAGCGGAAAAAATATCAGAACTGCACACTAAAACTACAGTAAATGGAGAAAATGATGGTGGCCAGTGGAGTCTTTTGATCCTAAGAGACGGGAAGAGTCAGTCCAGTGAGTGCTGTCATGGTATACAATCTTTGTCTACTTACGTTTTTGTTTGTGTGTATTATTTTTACCTGCATGTTGGGCGTGCACGCTGGTGTTTAGTAAATACTTGTGCCTCCATAGATAAACCTCGCCCCTCCATATTTATTGAACTTTCTCCACACCCTCTCACACTAATCCTTTCTTTTTATTTGTTTCATTCTTCTTATTATTTTTCTTTCTGTCCTGACGTTTATTAAACATTTCATAATCATCATTCATCAAAAGTTATTTATGCTTTTACAATGTTTTTGATTGCGTGGATATGAGCCTAAAAATATGCCATGTTTGGGAACACATTCTATACACTCACGAGATGTCTTGTGAATTTCTTGTTTTATTTGAATTGATTTTCCAGGTTGCAATGGTAATACAACACACGTTGTCAATTATTTCTAAAACCAAGAATTGCTTGCACAATTAGGCTCCTTAGTTATGATGACTGACTGCAGCTGTTGCGTGTTTCACTTTGGCAACATCAAATACTTTCAGCATTCGTTGATGGATCAATAGTCTGAACAATGGGAACTCAAAGGAACTCAGTGAAGATCTAAGAATGAGAATTGTAGATTGACACAAGTTGGGAAAGTCTTTTGGGGTCATTTCTAAACAACTGCAAATTTCAAGATTACCAGTTAAAATAATTGTTATTGGTTAAAGGAAATTAGTAAAGATGCCACTGTCCACGATGAAATTCAAACCTTCTAACTGCACTAACAAGCCACATGCTGCATTAACAAGAAGCGTGTTTGAAGAGTCAAGGTGAGGCTTTCAGACCGAAGAACGCTACTCGCTGTAACTCAAGGGACCGTTTCGAGGCTAGTGGTAATGCTGGACTGCACAAAGTGGATGGACTCATAACATTCTCACATTTCTTCGCTTCTTTATCGCAAATCGACAGCAAAATGGATGAAACTTTGTATGAGAATTGTTCCAAATGCATAATGACCCCAAACACACATGAAAATTGGTTATGGAATGAATAAAGCAGCCTAACAAGCTTCTGGAATGGCCGTCTGAAAGTCCTGACTTCAACCCAATGTAACATCTGTGGACGGTGCTGAAAAGCCAGGTCCATTTCAGGACAGCAACCAGTTTAAATGAACTGAAAATGGTCCGATATCCAGCCCGAATGATACCAGAAGCTTGTTGATGGCTACAAAAAGTGTCTGGACCGCGTGAAACTGGTGAAAGGACATTTAACCAAGTATAAACCTGTATGTATATAATAAGAGAACATTCAAAATTCTAACTTGTGCACCCAATTCTTATTTTTTAAAAAATGTATGTTGGATAATTCCTCCCTAGCATGATTAAGGGTCCAAAATTGATATGACATCCATTCCTACAATGAATGTGCAATATGTGAACATCTGACAACTACATTTGTCTGGCTTCTCCTCCTTAAACAATAACCTGAATGTTTTTTCATCTCCTGGGCCAGATCGTTAAGTCCAAAACAGTCTCCAGCTGCACAGCAGGTAGCCGGCAGCACGGATCACCTGACAAGCCATGTGAACAGTCATCCCCTATGGTAAACACTGCCAGTGCGCACAGTGAGTCCGCATGCATGCACCCATCATTCGTCAGCTCTGTTATCAAAAGACGAGACGCTCAATGGGGAAGATTTGTTTAAAACCAGTGGGGAATTTGCCCTGCTTGGCCAGCCCGGGTTGTTGTGATGGATGAAAAGTGCATGTGTGTGTGCTTGACCCTTTGCCTTGGCCTGTCTTTGAGCTGACAAAACAGCATACTGTGGGTTTATATGATTTATAGATGGATGGAAAGTGGGTTATGACTTTATGGCTTAATATTTCACAGATGTACTTCAAATTATTGTTAGGAAATGTACTACAATTGTTGAAGCCTGGGTAACAGTATTTTGTATGACCTCACATGGAGAAATGTAAGATACGTTGTTTTGTCATTAGTTCTCATCGGATTAGAGTTTGCCTCCTTTATCTGTGTTCTGCCCGTGTGACACATAAGTCACACAGCCGGACTGCAGGACAATGATCCAAAACACCAGCAAGTCCACCTCTGAATGGCTGAAGAAAAACCAAATTAACACTTTACAATAAGGCACACAAAATTACAGTAGGTAATGAGGAACAAAGCAGTTTCTCAGTAACTACTCTAAATGTATGTCCCTTAGTTCCTCAGTAACTACTCCACTAATTAGTTCCTCATTAGTTCTTCATTAGTTCCTCAGTAACTAGTTTAAATTTGTGTCTTAGTCATTAGTTCCTCATTAGTTCTTCATTAGTTCCTGAGTAAGTACTGTATTTTTGTGTACTTTATTGTAAAGTTTGACCCTTTGGAGTGGCCTAGTCAAAGTCCTGACCTGAATCCTATTAAGATGCTGTGGCATGACCTAAAAAAGCGCTTCATGCTGGAAAAACCCTCCAGTGTGGCTGAATTACAACAATTCTGCAAAGATGAGTGGGCCAAAATTCCTCCCCAGCGCTGTAAGAGACTCATTGCAAGTTACCGCAAACACTTGATTGGAGTTGTTGCTGCTAAGGGGGGCCCAACCAGTTATTAGCTTTAGGGGGCAATCACTTTTTCACACAGGGACATGTAGCTTTGGATTTTTTTCTCCCTTAATAATAAAAAGTTTAATTTAAACTGCATTTTGTGTTCAGGTGTGTTGTCATTGACTAATATTTTGAATTTGTTTGATGATCTGAAACATTTAAGTGTGACAAACATGCAAAAAAACAAGTCAGGATGGGGGCAAACACTGTACGTCCCAAGAACGTTTATAAGCACCAAAGATGATACAAATCTATCATCTCACTTGTTTGCTCCCCTGCAAGCCTGCATTGCTGGATCGCTGGAGTCAGCAATTACACGTTAACACAGAATGAGCTCAGATAACCCGATTCACTTTTTTTTTATTTTGAAAGACAACAGTGTTTGAAGCTTGATCATAGGAAGCGCAATAGGTTAATAAATGTGCACACTAAGAGACAAAAATGAGGGTAATTTCCTTGCTTTCTTCCTGCCAGTGGGCACCAGTGGGAGTTAACACCCTCATGGCCGCAGAAGTCAAAACACTTGCCATTGATACATGCCGTGCAATGCTTGCTTTGGCCAGCCTCTTAAGAGGAAGAACCGTGACGAAGCAACACGGGGGAACAATCAGGGAAGTGCCTGTCCCTCTCCAAAAGAACGCTGGGTGGAAATCCAAAAGGGTGTGGGGGCAAAGGAAATGGAAAGTTTGGACGGGAGGCTCCTTCACCTCTTGCTGTAGCCAGGCCGCTCCTTCTGCGCTCACACATATGGAAAGACACTTACGGAACCTTTTTTGTCTATCACACAAACACTCTTTTGAATATATTTCATCATTATAAACTCAATAAACTCAACGTTACAGTAAACATGGCATTTACTGGCAAGTTTGAATTCTGGATGGAATTGTTGGATAGCAGTAAAACATGTTTGGAATTTGCTTGCTTTGGGTAGTTTCTTCACAAAAGAAGTGTGGTTATTTTTATTTTTTTTACTTCGCTGACTAGCGCTGGCAGTGATCCTCACTGGTCCTGACTGCGGAACCATTTTTGGGTGCCAAAGAACAGATTCCAATGGCGATGATAATGGTCGTATAGAATTGAACGCGAGTGGTTGCAGTCTTTGGCCATTGGAGTATAGAGGAATCTACAGTGACGTGACCAACGTGATTAGGAACAGGTGGAGGATGAAGAGAATGCCCACCGGAATGTTAAAAGACTGAGGCACGCAAAAGTAACTTGTTGGCTATTCAGTATATAAAACGAATCAAGATGCACGTTAGTTTGAACCTTCAACTCCATAGAGAGACGCATTATTTTTAGATGCTTCTTGATACTGTCTTTTTACTGATATGCGATATACCAATATTGTAAAAAATAACACAGAAGACGGCAATTAAATAATGCTGGCAACTGCACAATTTGCAAAGCTGCACATTTCCATGTGGCACAAACATCTATATAACTGCTGGGGACGTGCCTTTAGCGTCCTCTTTCATGTCTGCATGCTGTCCTCAGTCACGTCCGCCTTTCTTCTATATAAGCAGCGTGTCGGCAGGAGATGCTTCCCAGTCAGTCGAGCGGAGCACTCATCAAAGTTACACAGCAACACTTACAGATTTTTGAACTCGGTGCACCCACAATGCGCGCCACATTATAAGGACTTAAAACTTTTAAGTGCGCCTTATGGTTGTGAAAATACGGTATGTTGTCCTTCTTAAAAAGGGGACATCACCCCGGTGAGACAATCCAGAGGCACGGCTCCTGATGTCCACGCAACGCTGCAGAGTCGTGTTAACCAAGACACGCCCACAGCATCCAGGGCCTTAAGGAACACCGGACGGATCTCATCCACCCCTGGGGCCCTGGCACCAAGGAATTTTTTTAACCACCTCGGCAACCTCAGCCCCAGAGATAGGAGAACCCACAGCGGAGTCCCCAGGCACTGCTTCCTCATTGGAAGACGTGTCGGTGCGATTGAGGAGGTCTTCGAAGTATTCCTTCCACCGGTCCACAACATCTTGAGTTGAGGTCAGCAGGATACTATCCCCACCATACATGGTGTCGACCAGGCGCTGCTTCCGCTTCCTGAGACGGCGGATGGTGGTCCAGAATCTCTTTGAAGCCATCAGCAAGTCGTTCTCCATGGCTTTTCCAAACTCCTCCCATGTCCAAGTTTTTGCCTCAGCGACCGCCAGAGCCGCAGACCACTTGGCCTGCCGGTACCTGTCAGCTGCCTCCGGAGTCCCATGGGCCAAAAAGGCCCGATAGGACTCCTTCCTCAGCTTGACGGCATCCCTCACCACTGGTGTCCACCAACAGGTTCTGGGATTACCGCCACGACTGGCACCAACCACCTTACGGCCAAAGCTCCGATCAGCCACCTCGACAATGGAGGCACGGAACATGGCCCACTCGGACTCAATGTCTGCCACCTCCCTCTGAACATGGTCGAAGCTCTCCCGGAGGTGGAAGTTGAAACTGCTTCTGACAGGGAACTCTGCCAGTTGTTCCCAGCAGACCCTCACAATACGTTTGGGCCTGCCAGGTCTGACCGGCATCCTCCCCCACCATCGGAGCCAACTCACCACCAGGTGGTGATCGGTTGACAGCTCCGCCCCTCTTTTCACCCGAGTGTCCAAAACATGTGACCGCAAGTCCGACGACACGACCACAAAGTCGCCAGGGTCTCCTGGTGCCAGGTGCACATATGAACACCCTTATGCTTGAACATGGTGTTCGTTATGGACAATCGAACGAACACAGAAGTCCAATAACAAAACACTGCTCGAGTTCAGATTGTGGTGGGGGGCATTTCTCCCAGTCACACCTCTCCCGGTCTCACTGTGAGAGTGTTGAAGTCCCCCAGCAGAACAAGGGAACCCCCCGAGGGAGCACTCTCCAGCACTAAGGACTCCAAAAAGGACGGGTATTCTGAACTGCTGTTCTGAATACAGCAGGACTAATACAATCAGCAAAATTCTAAACTGGCCTTATTCAACACATCTCCCGTCGCTTGGTATCTTCCTGCAGGTGCGCTAGCTGCATGTGACTCAAGAGTAATTTTTCTCGAGGTGCGATATTAGATTGGATGTATTAAAGGTTTTACTCTCCCCTCGCAGCTCACTCTCTCGCGTTTTTTCAAAAATTAATTAATGATCGCTGTTTTGTGGTTGACTATGGTCTATTATTAGTAAAACAATAAAAGAAGAAAAGCCATATGTAGTATTCTGGTCATTAGGCATCAGTAATGACACAAAACATTGATTATATGGAAAAAGTTCTCTCATTCCGTGTGGAAGTGGTAAGTTTTTGGCTTCTTACTTTACTTCTTACTACTACTTACTTTTCCCCACTCTCTTTGAAAACCTTTCTTAAGTTTAGAATAAATACATTGGAGGCTAACTAATTAGCTGGCGGCTAGCATCCTATGCTTAAAAGTCTTGGCCGTCTCGTGTCCCAGTAGTGATCCCACAGCCTGCGTATTACTAATAGGAAAGTAAAGGTGACTATAGGGGTGTTATTTCATATTTAGAACGCCATAAACAGTTTGTGAAACTTGGAAATAATTCCAGACAGGCAGGTTTTGCTGTGTGGAGCACGACATCATCACTCGCCATACTACTATCGGCAGAAAAAAAACAATACCGATGTGAACCAACATCTCTTTTTCACGCCAATATCAATCATCCCTAGTTATTCTGCATCCTAAATCGATAAACGCTTCTACGGGGGCTGTTATGTGAATACAGTGGAACCTGTACAGCCAAACACCTGTGATATTGTACAATGTAAAATTCACAAGTCGATCAAAAGTCACAAAGCTTTGCGATGTCATCTGATTTATTTACCTTTGCATTAAAGTCACTAAAGTTAGGACTGAGTTTGTTTGTTGTTTAACGTCGTTAAGGAAGTTATTTCCTGTACAAGGTTTTGTGATGATGATGTGTTATTGCTATGGTAGAATGGTAGTAGTAGTGCAGTGAAAGCGTCCAATCAAACCAAGTTCATGCTTTGTCCACTAGCAGCACCACCTGGTGTCAATAAAAGGGGGATTGACAGGGGGGCGGTCCATGCTCTGGAGCAGCACAAAACCATCCTCATTTTAGATGTAGCATTTCTCACAAAACATATCCAAGAAAAGAAATAACGATACATCCTGTGACACGTGATAGCTGTCTATCCTCCCCCTCTTTTCTTGCTACTTTTATCCCCCCTCCACCATATCTGGTCACTTTCATCGCCTCCTCCACCATCCTCCACGAGCCACATTAGAGTCACACACTGCACCACATCTGTCATGTAGGATGTAAAGCGTGCTCCAGATGATGTTCAGCTGGTGCTTTTCTCACATCTCTGGATTTGTTTCAAGGAGTCGGGTCTTGAACTGTGCTCAGCGCCTGCCATAAAACATCCTGCTCCCATTAGCCGCATGCTTTTGCTTTATTTCATCCATTTTTCTTCCCCCCGAAGTCCACATGGCTGTCACTCCAGTTGTCTCTTTTATACCGGCACCAGAAGACCAAACAAACACATTCAATCTTCATTTATTGTCCTAAAAAGATGGTGTTGATCATTGATGGGGCAAATTGTGATCATGTGATGTAATCAGCTAACTTTTTGAAGTTAGCATTGATGAGGGCACATTGCTTTCATAGCAATGTGAACGTCGGGGTCATCAAGGTCTTTGAAAAAGTGGTCTTTAAAAGTGCCAAAAGGTAAAGCCATTCTCTCACAAGGAGTTTCCTATGAGAAAGTCCATGCAGGATTTCAGTGGGCTGATCTGAGTTGGGCCCCCCTTAGCAGCAACAACTGCAATCAATAACTTGCAATGAGTCTCTTACAGCGCTGTGTAGGAATTTTGTCTCACTCATCTTTGCAGAATTGTTGTAATTCAGCCACATTGGAAGGTTTTCCAGCATGAAGCGCCTTTTTAAGGTCATGACTCAGCATCTAAATAGGATTCAGGTCCAAAGTCTTCATTCTGGTTTTCTTCAGCCATTCAGAGGTGGGCTTGCTGGTGTGTTTTGGATCATTGTCCTGCTGCAGAACACAAGCTAGTTTCAGCTTGAGGTCACCAACAGATGACCGGACATTCTCCTTCAGCAGAATTCATAGTTCCATTTATCACAGCAAGTCTTCCAGGTCCTGAAGCAGCAAAACAGCCCCAGACCATCACACTACCACCACCATATTTTAATATTGGTATAATGTTCTTTTTCTGAAATGCGACGTTACTTTTACGCCACTTGTAATGGGTCACACATCTTCCAAAAAGTTTAACTTTTGTCTCGTCAAACCACAGAGTATTTTCCCAAAGGTCTTGGGGATCATCAAGATGTTTTCTGGCAAAATTGAGACGAGCCTTAATGTTGTTTTTGTTCAGCAGTGGTTTTGGTCTTGGAACTCTGACATGCAGGCCGTTTTTGCCCAGCGTCTTTCTTATGGTGGAGTCATGAACACTGATCTTAACTGAGTTGTGGGGTCTTTTGTGGCCTCTTGGGTGAGTCGTCGCTGTGCTTTTGGGGTAATTTTGGTTGGCCGGCCACTCCTGGGAAGGTTCGCCACTGTTCCATGTTTTCACTATTTGTGGATAATGGCTCTAACTGTGTTTTGCTGGAGTCCCAAAGCTTTAGAAATGGCTTTATAACCTTTTCCAGACTGATGGATCTCAATTACTTTCTATCTGGGAAACAAAGTGGGTTTAATCTGCAAAAGTTATCTGCTGCTAAAGGGTGTATACATTTTTTGGGACACCCTGTGTATTGCTGTTTAACAGTTGGATCGTGTTCTTGAACTGGTGCAGTACATTCTTTTTTGCACTTATGACTGTTTGTGGGATGGGACTGCTGTTTTAGCATTTTAAGATTCTTTTTGATAATTAGTCATTACTGGAGGCAGACTTGACATCTTGCTTGCCTTTAAGACTTCATTATTATTGTAAGATTACTCGAGAGTTCCTGGACTGATCACGAAATGAAGACCGCATGTGGGCATGCATGTGTGTTTGTGTAGGCCTTTCATGTGATGCATGTTTCATGTGATGCAGCTCACCCCCCCTCTCCATCGGACCCACTCTTTATGCTTCACTCCAGTTCAACATCTGGAGATGATCTTTAGCCTGGCATCATGGGGCTGCTGGATGCGACTGAACAGACATACAATCAACCAGAGCAAGAAAACGACAAATATAAATGTACAGTACATCTTGATTGTCGCTAGAATGTAGTTTCTGCTGTCTTTCAATTTGCTCTGAAGCAATATTGTCAAATCGGTATAAAACTGATAGCGGATTCAACAGGCTCGCTCAGGTTGGATGGAAAGCTGTCTGAACAGGAGGGGGTCCAGACCCATCTGTGAGAGCAAATAAACAAAAGCTCTTTGCTCGATCTGGTTTCAAGGATAGATGACCTGCAGCATCAGGTCCAAATGCTTACTGAGGTATTTTCGGTGCGGGTTGAACCCTGGGACAGGGAAAGAGTCTTGCTTTGGATCAGGACGATTGCTGAGAAAAGTTGTTTTGAATGTGGCGTCTGTTTGTGCTCTTACTTCCAGATTGCTTTCGCGTGTGGCGAAGTCAGCATCGGGTGCCAAAACAAAGTCCTCACAAACTTAAGATCAGGGTTGGACGCATGTTCTCATCTTGGATGGGACCTTGACTTCACCGTAAGCGCCTGCTTTGCCTCACTTCAAGCATGAACTCTGAACTTCACAGTTTAACGCTAAACAGCCTTTAAAGATCTTTAAAAGTGTTCTTTTTTTGGAAATTCCTTATTCTTATTCTGTTGGAACCTTCCTGCCTTTCTTACAGTGGTGCCAATGAATTGAAACACTTAATGTCTTGGTGGTCTTGCAGTGCCGGATGGGTGGTTCCACTCATCCAGATGTCAAACTGACTTCAAAATATTATTCATATTTTTTTTTTGAACCAATGGCCCAACCAATTTTTCTTTCTTTTGAAGCGCTCACAATTTCGCCCAACTGCCAAAACTTCAAAAGTCATGGATGTAAGATATCCGTTTCCCTGTAGCCTATCTTTGTCTCTTTGCCCTCTTTCCTCTCCTGCACCCTGGACCAACACTGATACTGTCCACAGGCTGCACTTTGTTTTTCCTCACCTCCCTTTAATGGCTTCTGATGCTCTGCAGCTGTCAGTATTTTGTTCTGCTCGTACCCTCTAGAAGAATTGCGGAATTAACTTTTCCGGAGTTTCACCATGTAAGCATCAGATAAAGATATTACGGTGCATAGCCTTGTGTGGGATTAGCCTATCTGCTTCTGTCTATCAACGTGTCAACCTTTGACCCCGCCTGTTTATTGTGCTGTAAGAGGGAGTTCCTACATGGACCCTTCAAAATGTTGGTGGACTCGCGGGTCAAAAGTTGATCCGGCTTAGAGGTTTGTCGTCTCTGGCAGAGCTCTGCGAGGATTTGGCTGTATTTATTTAAGCATTCTTTGCATTTTTAAAGGGCAAAAATATGAAAGGCGGCACACAGATGTGGATCCTCTGTGTCTGACTAAGTTGTGTGTGAAATGATGTTGTGCCAAAATGAATTGCAGGCTGCGCTTCTTGTATAGGACAGAGTGGAGCATCAGCATCTGCTGGCTTGATTTAGCTGAGGAAATAAGTGCACTTCCTGTTGTTGTGTGTCTGGGTCTCATGGGCAATGACCTCAAGTCCAAAGGTTAACTTCCTGTGGGAGCGCTGTCTGGCTGAGTACAGTAGACTGCGGGCTAGCGAGTGCTCTTGAAACAAGCCCTTGACCAGACAGACGGCCTCAGTGACCTCTGCGAAAACGCTCTCCGATTGTATCTGTGAATGTCATCAAAAGATTGATGGCAGGAAGTGTTGTCCAACTGTGTCATGCACTCATCCGAAAAGAAGTGGCCTGGTGCACTCTGACACACTGACATACTGACATACCGCCGCGAAAATCCACAAAACCAAGAGTGCCGCACTCTCTCTGAGCACGGACTAATCACCGAGAGTTGACAGCAAACCTTCGGGGATGTAGGTCACTGCTTCAGGGCAGAAGGCCGGCCTGCCAGCATTGCAGCACGACCACATTGTCACATTATGTGCATTTAAATGACCAACCTGCTCTAAAATTAGATTAGCTGATGGCAGTTTCAAAATATCATGTCTGGGTATTCTAGAAACCAAAACATGTGGAGTCAGTTGTTTTGACTTTGTACTTCAATCAGCGTCATCCTCTGACCTTGCTGTGCTGAGAAAGTGCTCCGTGGCCTTCCTCAAGTATCTTGTCACACATACATCAATATGTGAAACTCTTACCTTTATTATTACAGTACGTGTTATCCAAGTACATCAGCGCATCAAAATATGATCAAACCTAACACAAAAACAGCGCTGGCTTTGTTACATATACAGCAGAATCTCGGTTTTCGTTATTAATTCATTCCAAAGGGTCCATTAAAAACCAATTCAATTAATGTGTTCTAGACGCCCACAAATGTTCACACAAAACACTTTTAATATAGAACAGTTATGGTTTTACATGAAGAAAACAATGCAAAAATGCATATAAATGGACAAGTGAACATTTAACGTCACTTTTACCTGGACTAAAGACTCTTGTTGAGGACCAATGTTGCCAACTTGGCAACTCTGTCGCTAAATCTGGCGACATTCCAAACCCTCTTGGCAGCATATTTTCTCAAAAGCGACAAAACTAGCTACTTTTTCTGGCGTCGTTGGAGAGATTTCTGGTATTTGGGGACTTAAAAGTGAAAACGTAAGTATCTCTTACATAATATACAAATTAGCCGATGACATCATCTAGCAACCTCTGGTGCAACTTCTAGGACGGCCAATAGCTACTTTTCTTCCTGAGGAGTTGGCAACAGTGTTGAGGACCGGAAAGGGAAGAGGGCCGGTACTGTCGTACGTCTCTGCCAGTTATTTCTTGAATTCAGTAGTGTTTATGAAAGTGCTGGCACTTACAACTTTATCTGGCCCTACGATTTATTTTTCAGTAGCTGTGTTAGCTAGCAAACAACTGCAGAGTGATGATATCATAGAAGGGCGACGGAGCTGGGGGAGAATGGCTTCCAGGTGGGAGTTGCGAGCATGCTCATGCGGTGTATTAATAACACAACAAGCCCGAGTCATCAACATGTAGGATTCTTTGTTTTTTTTAGAAAAAATCTAATCTATTATCTAAGATGGATGAATAAACAAGTAATGTTCAAAGTAGTCCGTCCACATCTTTATTAATATCAAAAGAGTCAAGGCACCAAAGGGTAAGTAAGACACAACAGTTTGTTATGTGCAATGTTGGACGATAACGGAGACAGTGTAAGAGAACTGGGGCTAAATATTTGCCAATTTTTTTGTCGAAAACCCAATCATACAAAAACTCTGGCATATAGTCAGTATATACAGTATATATTTGTAAAATATTTAATCGTGATTAATTGATATGTGATAATTAACTCTTGATTAATCACAATTGACCGCAGATAGATTTTTAAAAAATCTATAAGTGTACATTGGAAAGATAATTTTCAAATTTTTAATACTCTTATCAACATGAGACTAGACAATATGTTTGCTTCATGCAAATGTTTAGGAAGTATTCTGTTAATATTAAACAGCTCAACACAAAATGTACAGTGTATCAAAAACAGAGACAATGGGCAGCAAGTAGACACTGGTAAGGTAAACTGTCCATCAATCAAGTATCATTCTCTTCAAGCAAATAGTCTGACACAATATAATTGTCAATAACATCACAAATACAGGTTCACAAAAACACCCACAACACAAGTAAGTAAAATGAAAAACATGGTCTTAGCTAAATAAATATTGACATCTTAAAAAAAATAAGTTGCTCAAGAGCAGTGAGTATTTTACAGAAGAACACAGCAGTTCAAGCACAAGCGCTAATAAATTGGCAATAAATAAAAATGATAATGCTAATAAAGACCCTCGCAAGCCTTTACTGCTGTCTCAATGAGCACTCTGTGTGCTTGCTCACTTCCGCATTTGCCCCCGCACGAAGGTGACACAAGCCCTCCAAGTAGCTGTCTTCAGCTATGCCTTCTAGTAACTAGCAGCCCGTAACCAAAATTTGGGCTCGCAATCAAAGCAAAAACACATTAGTTGGGACACTCGCAGGTCAAGGCACCACTGTATAAATGGCAATAAAAAATGACCTGACCTGCAGTACTGCAGCACCGCCTCCAGCTTCTTCAGGTTCTCCAGCTCAGCAGGGTGCAGTTCCATCTCGTCCCATGTCCTGTGTGAGTTACTCTTTCAGTTTGCTTCAACTCTAAGCCGATAATCGACGTACTCTGGTGATAACTCAACACCCAGGACAGTTGAGGAAAATAACTCTGGTTTTGTCATGACAGCCATTTACCAGGGCTTGGAGGCTAAACCTGACATTCAAAATACCCTTTTCTTCGTCCATTTCTGCGAGGTATTTGTTTCCACGTGTGCGTTCTTCCAAACTACAGTTTGGAAGAAGTTAAAGAAAAGAAGTTAAAGTGTCAAAGAAATAGTGGTTTTATAGAGAATCTGCGTTAACTTGTTATTAACGTGCTAATTTTGACAGCCCTGATTTGAATATGTATGATGTTTACTACAGTATCTCCGCGCAGAACGGTGTTGTAGTGGTTAGGAAATCTGCCTCACAGTCACGAGAGCTGCACCTTCGAATCTCTGTTGGAACACCTCCATGACGAGTTTGAATGTTCTCCCGCTTCCTCCCACATTCCAACAACTTGCATGTCAGGTTAACTGGTGACTGTAAATCTTCCATAGGTGTGAATGTGAGTGTAAATGGTTGTTTGTCCTGCTGGGGGACAAGCGGTATAAAAATTAAATGTATGGATAGATTACCATCTCATGATCCATCTGCCTGCCATTTGTTTCTCCTTTCTTCCAGTACTCCATACGTCCATCTACAGTTACAGAGCATGAGGGCTGGAATATGTTTTTGTGACCTATATCCTGTAAGAGAATGTTTAAAAGCTGCTGACTGTTTTTCGCCCACGAAGTGCACTCAGAGACCTTTTACAGATGTCACCCCCCCAACCACCTTCCTTTTCCTACTTCCATCTCCCTTCCCTTTCCTCTATTTCCTTTTGACATAGACTCAGCCTCTATATATCTGTCAGATTTCCCTTGCAGGAAATCTAATCAAGTGTTTAATCAGTGTCTGAAGAACTAATGGCAAATGGTTCAGGCAGGGGTATTGTTGTGGTTCACCACTGTCTAATTTTCATGACGTCCCCTCCATTCGTCCTTGTGATTGACATGTGATCAGTCCAGGGTACACCACCTCCCTTCCTGTGACACTCAAAAAAATAAGTGTTATAGAAAATGAATGAATGAATGGTGTTTGTGCATAGAGCTCCAAAACTACACCTAAGAAACTGTTGCGTTTTGGTGCCGAGCTGGACGGCAGATCCAGAACATTTTTCTTTATCATTTCTAACTGAAAACCTCAATCCAAGGGATAGAATGGGCATCGGCTCGAACTGCAGGAAACAAGTCTTTAGCCTCAGGGGGGGAATTCTGCCTTCTACTGACTGCTTATGTAGTTTTTGGAGCTGGTGACCTGAAAGGATGATGGATCAGCATGTGTTTGTACCGTATGGGAAGCACATTATATCCCCATTGGAGGACAACTACAGTAGAAAATCCATAGCAGATTTGGAACAAGGTGTGATTACAGGAATGTCTTTTAGTAATAATTTCCTGGTGGCATCAATGATCTGGTCATTCTTCATGAACCACAAAGTAGCCTGCTTAGGGAGAATGAAATGGCGCAATTGTCTATTTTGAGTGCGGCACACCAAGAATGGGCAGGCTTTACCATAAATAATTAAGCCAATGCTGAATTGTGAATAAGCAAGGATCCACCATATATTACTTGCATAAATGAATTTGTAAGTACATCAAACTTTCTACTTGTGTGGGTGTTTTCTGTCTGCGTCGGGCCCTGACAGAATTCCTCCCCATCTGTCAGCAAAGCCCCAATAATTCCAATGAAACACTCAAACACACACTCACATACGCTGCTCTGTCAGCACCTTTGATGAGGGCCCACGCTGGAAATAACTGGTAGACCAATGCAGACGAATGCAAACATCAACTTCTTTTCTGATAGCAAATACAGGGAGGGAATGGAAAAGATGATCACCAGCTGAGCTCAGCTCTACACATTTCAGCGCTATGTTCAATCAGATATGATTGGCTCAACCAAAACAATGCGCAGAGCCAGAAAGACACACAGCGAGGTCACTCCGTGCAAAGTGAAAGGCTGTTGCCAGAAGCGGCACATCTCATGTACCTATATGGAACATGCTTTTTTTTTTCAAACGTACAAGATAGAATCTATCTGCAGAAAACAATCATTTAGAAAGCACATCAGGCCCTCTTTGTGGTAACAGGCAGGAAGCCCTGCGCAATACTTACATAATTACTCAAAGGTACGTCACATGTTGTATACGTGTACACACTTTATATGCTGTGTGTTGGAAGACTAATTTAGCAGGAAAATCTCCAGGAAAATCTCCCTGTGAGTAACTTGAGCAATGTCAGGTTAATGCTGTTTCTCACTGAAGTCTGGGGAAAATGTGCGTTCTCTCTTCTCGTGTGTGTTTAGAAAACCTCACAGCAGACGCTCTGGTGGCGTTTAACAGTCATAGGGATCTTCAGGGTGCAAACATTCCAGCAAAGAAATTTGTTCTAAGTAGTTTTGGTGCTGGCCTGTTAGTCTGTTGTATACTTAAGTGTATGACATAGTTACAGTCCAAGAAAATATGCATTTAAAAAATGCTTACAATGATTTCCGTGACTTTGCTTCAGGTTTTGCACTATGGGGACCCATTTTACCCAGGCTTGCTAATTGGGTGGTGATAAAACAGCATGGAAATCTTGACTGCAGGCCGCAGAAGAAGGACATTATTATTGTTTTAATGAGTTTTAAGTCACTCCCAGTGTGAGCGGAGAGCAAAGTGTAAGAAGTGCTTGGTGGAGGAGTTTTGGGAATTCCACTGGAGTATCTGGTTTTATTTCCTGCTTGCTGTGGCTGCTCGTCTACTTAATGTTTCTTGGCCTCCCTTCGGATAAGAATTGAGGTCTCTCTGTTATGAGTTTACCCAGAACAGGGGTCGCCAACCCGCGGCTCCGGAGCCACATGCATCTCTTCAGCCTCTTTGTTGTGGCTCCCTTCACCTGAGTGGGGGAAATGTGCGTTTTTGAAATGTGTTAAAACTATCCGACTTTCTGTGAGACAGTGAATGCATCCTGACTGAATTCTGACTGGTGATTGGATTAGTGCGAGGAAGGGAGGGGAAACCAGTATTTGCCCGCCTGCGTTGTTTAAGATGTGACAGACACTTCTATTCCCCCCCGTGGTAAACTAACCATCAAGATACCCCCCCCAGAAAGAAATAATAAACACCATAAATATACCGCCAAGATTACAAAGCCTGTTATGTTGAATGAAAACAACAAAAAAGAGGGGACATATTGGAATTTGTGCAGCGATGGCGTTATTGACACATACCTGCATCCACCGGGACACACCGTGATGACTCAAAGGCGGACCATGGTATCCCTGGTCCCGCTGTACCGTGGTTTTCGTCCAGAGCGATAACTCCAGCAGAAATAGTTTGAAATATACATCATTTCCCCAAGTGACCCTACGTAAAACCTACACAATGTACGTAGCGCCACACGCACATGTCATATCCGCATCAATAAATAGAAATACAGATACAATAAACCACATAAAACAAAACATAAAATGTTGTGTTGTTCTCTTGCAGGTGAAAAAAGGTGCTATCTATCCATCTAACACTGACAGCCAAAAAATAGGCGACTTAATGTTGTTCTTTTTGTTAATAGTGGGGTCGCAACCAATGTTTAGGTGCATACCGCCACCTACTGTACCGGAATGTAGACGCGTTGTGCACATGCATCACCCTCCATCATAGAAATCACACGAACAGATGGATATGATGCCGCTTTCAAGTTAAAGGCAATGGACTTGGCTGTCAGCGAAGTCTGTCGGTGGATCCTTACAGCGTGGAGCAAAACTACACTATCATCAAGGGGTTTCGAAAGGCTGGACTACTGCAGATGAAGAGGAGGACACGGAAAGCAACACCGAAAGAGAGAGAGAGACCGACGACGTGTGTGACGAAGGAATTCTAACGCTGTTCAATTGTGGTTTTAGTTCCAAGAGGATGGGGATGAATTACTTTTCTGGTAGGCTACTGTTATCTATGTTACATGCACTATTTGGCACTGTTTAACTAGCCGTGTACTGTTCTGCACTGTTTAAAAAGCTGTGTTGCACGCACAAAAGTCTTTCTGTGAAACATATTTCTGTGCACTAAATATCCCATTTTATGACGTTAACAACTGCGTCTTATACAGTATATGTCCAAATCTTTTTTTCTCTCTAAATTTAGTGGGTGCGGCTTCTATACAGGTGCTGTAGTTACAGTAGTTACTATCTAAGATCAACTCATGTCCTCAATATAGGTCAGATCAGGATGTGTCTTTGCAGCCTGATCGGGGTCAAGAGTGGTCATGAAACTTCATACTACTTTATTTACAGACATGGCTTTAGTAGAGGACAGCTGTCCCGAAGGATATTTTACTTACTTTACTTTATACCTTTTTCAAATCAAGAAGCAATGTTTATAGAGCAGCAGTTTGCTTTAGAGCACCAGCTTGACCACAAGCAATTAAGTTCAACATGTAGTTGTGGGACTGGCTCGTCTGATGCACCTCATCTGCTGACTTTAACAGCCTACTTACAGCTGGACCCCTGCTGCAGAGAGCCATTGGCCTCCTGAGTGGAATCCTCCATGCAGACAGATGCATACAGCCCAGGAATGTTTATAAAATGCTGTGAAATCCAGAGTTTGATGGGTGGATACCGCTATTATTGCGCCTGTTTGTGAGTATATGCTCTGTGAGGGCATTACACGACCTCACACAGCTTGGCCTTTCATAAACAAGCGCAAGCGGCACAGCCTGCAGTTTCCATTCCTTCACCTGAAACTTGACTACAGGCGGTGAGGCCATAGTGCAACTTAAGAGAACAAGGTATGCAATAAATGTGACACTGAATATGGTTTCACACTCAACTTTTTAAACCTATTTCACCATCCCGTTAATCACACAGTTAGCGTGCACTAAATGAGGTAAAGCAGGGACTTATGGAACTCCCTTGATGGCATTTACATGACACACATCCATACAAGTATTATGGGGCATGTAAAGATTTCCTTGACATTTAGGAATGGCGTATTTGTAACTCTTGCCCACTCACTCCCCTTTGGCCATGGCTCTCTTACGCCACATCCGCTGAGACAGGATTTCCACTGTGCACAGGAAACGACCCTCATTGATGGTTCCCAATTAACTAAGAGTGGAGGCTGTCACTGAAAACAAGGCAGTTTGAATGTGTGTGTGAGTTATTCACAAGCAGTTTCAGTGTAACTTTTGCACAGTTTCAAGAACTGTGTCGCGGGTTGTAAAGCCCTTTGCAATACGCTTCTACGCAGCCCAGCCACGGAGCTGTTCTTGTGTGATGCAACCTAGTAGGTCTGACATAAACCACAGGGTGCTTCTTTGTCCTCTCGCACACGGTTCAGTCCTGTCTGGAATCAATCAAGGACTGAAAGTGATACCGCACTGGCTACTGACAGAAATTCAGAAGTGTGAGTGGAATCTGACCTGGTCTAACGGGCAGCTTCCCACAGGACAAAGCCAAACCCAGCAGGAGAACAAGTTGAAAAACAGAAATGTTAGCCCATTAGACCCCGATAGCTGACTGACATCAAATAGTAATAGGAAGCAATTCATGCTAAAAAAAGATTTTAGATTTTAGGTTTTCTTAACCTCATTGTTCATGCAGCTTTATGTCTAAACACTGGGAGTGTCTTAATTGTGATTCACCTGAGCTTCAGACACACAAATGTTCCTCATGCACATCCGGCCCAGCCTTCACACCAGCCGGTACTTGATCTTGACATTGACATTCAACCTTTGAACTTTACTGTTTGGCCTGAGTTGGCTGGAGTCCACCACTTTGAAGCCCATGTCGACAGGATTGGCGTTTAACAACAGCAAGTCCGCTTCCCATGGCCACAACATGAATCGTGGCCCACTGGTGTTTTTTGCATTGCTAACCTGAAGTCCAACTCAAACCTACAGCCAAACTGTACGGTGACGTGTAAAATAAAAGTAGGTTTTTCCTGACGAAATGGACTCGACGTATTTACCTTCGGTGATTGTACTGGATTGGCATGGGATTGTGACGGACGTGAAAAGGTAAATACATTACGTCAGATTATATTTTTGTATATCCCAGTTGGATTCGCAGATTACAGGTCACTGTTGTCACTACAAAATGTTGACATTTTGTGTTTATAGTAACATCCCAAATCTCAACATGGGCATGAAGTGGTTTTAGGACCCATCAGAAGTGGCTTGCCCCCAGCACAAGCTTCAAACGCAGCACAAAAATTTGTGAACATGTTTATAAGAACCCACGGCCCAAAACGGAACAGGAAGTCAGCCATTGAAAGTATGATTTCCGGGACATGTAAATGGCTTCCCTAATTGGTCATTTTAGTAACTCCCCAATGGACTTATAAGAACTGCAAATTTGACATGGACAATAATGGAAACTGTCACCATTATACAACATTTGTACAGCCAATTTGTTTGTAACATTTTAACATTCTTCATGGCCAAGCAGGTATACAAATAAGTTAAACACTGTAAATAGTACAATGTAAAAAAAATAAAACTATCTGCTATCTGCTATCCTCACATATCAACACTGTAACAAAAAGTTAAACAGCAAAAAAACCAACAAAACATAACTTTCATCGCAAGTGATAATGCGACTTTTACTTCTTTAAATACAAATCTGCTAATTTCCAGATATGAATACATCCAAGTTTTCTCTCTTCGTCTGTGTTGAGCCTGGTCCTTCTTTTGGAATAAATGTCACAAAAAAGAACAAATAAAAAAGTGAAGCACATGCAATTCTTTGTTCTTGCTCAATATGCTAACATTGCACATGACTTCAAGGATCACCATTGCCCATCTTTTGAAACAAGTTTGGCAAAAATACATAATATTTGTTTTCCAGGAAATCTTTGCTTGTTACTTTGGAGGCTCTAGTGTATATTTACCAACTGTATGTACAGTGGTGTGAAAAAGTGTTTGCCCGCTGCCTGCTTTCTTATTTGTTTGCATGTTTGTCACATTTAAATGTTTCAGATCATCAAACAAATTTAAATAATAGTCAATGACAACACAGGTGAACACGAATGCATTTTTTTAAATGAAAAAAATGCCGGTGTGTTTTGGATCATTGTCCTGCTGCAGAACCCAAGTTGGTTTCAGCTTGAGGTCACCAACAAATAGCCGGACATTCTCCTCTAGGATTTTTTGGTTTTAGAATTTATGGTTCCATTTATCACAGCAAGTCTTCCAGGTCTTGAAACAGCAAAACAACCCAGACCATCACACTACCACCACCATATTTTACTGCTGGTATGATGTTCTTTTTCTGAAATGCCAGATGGGACGCACACCTTCCCAAAAGTTTTGTCTCGTCAGAACACAGAGTATTTTCCCAAAGGTCTTGGGGATCATCAAGATGTTTTCTGGCAAAATGGAGACAAGACTTAATGTTCTTTTTGTTCAGCAGTGGTTTTGGTCTTGGAACTCTGCCCCGCAGGCCCTTTTTGCCCAGTGTCTTTCTTATGGTGGAGTCATGAACACTGATCTTAACTGAGGCAAGTGAGGCCTGCAGTTCTTTGGATGTTGTTGCGGGGCCTTTTGTGACCTTTTGGAGGAGTTATTGCTGCACTCTTAGGCTGGCCACTCCTGGGAAGGTTCACCACTGTTCCATGTTTTCGCCATTTGTGGATAATGTCTCTCACTGTGGATCACTGGAGTCCCAAGCTTTTGAAATGGCTTTGTAACCTTTTCCCTTTTGCCTTTTCCAGACTGATAGATCTCAATTGTTATGTTTTAACAGGGGGGGCAAATCACGTTTTCACACAGGGCCATGTAGGCTTTTTTTCTCCCTTAATATATAAAATGTTTAATTTAAAAACTGCATTTTGTATTCAGTTGTGTTGTCATTGACTAACATTTAAATTTGTTTTGTTGATCTGAAACATTTAAGTGCGACAAACATGCAAAAAAAGAAGACATCAAGATGGGGGCAAACCTTTTTCCACATCACTGTATGTTTGGACTTTACTGTCATTTCATTCTTCTGTTTCCCTATCCTATTGACGTCACCCAGCTCTCACCTGTGTCACTGACCGGGCTTGTTTTATTTCAAAAGTCTGCATCTGACACTCGCAGGACATTCCCTGGCAGTGAGAAGCTGGCTCATCTGCGGGGAAATTACACCCAGCGGTTTGTTGTGTTAATAGACTGTGGAGCCAAGTTTCTCAGGGTACAAACTGTGTGGTCCAGCGTTTCAGTTTCACAGTCAGGTGTCGGCCCTAACATCATTTGTTAACTCTCCCCAAAACATTTGGAACTAAAGTTCCCCACGAGCAACACAGAGGGCTCACCACACTTTTATGTGCACCACTGATGTTTAACACGACCACTGTCACTGATGGGTCCCCTGCCTGTGTAATGGTATGGTATGGTATGCTTTATATCCTCCTGCTGCAGGATGTACGTTACGCCGATGTTTACCGAGTGTTGCTGAGGCCGAGTGGACCAGCTGTTCTGCTCCGGGTGCCGGCAGTACCGGAGAAAATTTAATTTTTTCATGTGCTCTAAGTTAAGAAATACAGGAACAGGAGGACGCCGGGACAGAAGGGCAACGTACGGGTGTTTACCAGGGAAAATGGTATGGTAAAGGTGTGCTTTCAAGAGCAACTTTCAATCCCTCTCATGGGCTCTTACAAAAATGATGTGAAAGTAACCCAAAACAACTGAATTCCTCGGGTTATGTACAAGTTCGTTACTAGACTGTGATGTAAACCGGATCTTAAAGCTAACTTAATTCCTCAGCCCCTGCCGATGCACACAGAACGCATGAAAGACATAAAATAAAGGAATAAAATAATAAACTACAGCCCTATAAAATTAGTTTTTTTAAACTGTTCACTTCCAATTTGTAGTGCAATAATACATTATAATAAATAATAATAATACATAATAATAATAATACCTAAGCTAATCCTGCTAGCTTCCATTCACGCTCTGAAAGAGAGGACTTTCCAAGTTTTTTCGCCGCTGTTTGACATGTTTAGTTCGAGAGGGCGCGAGTTGATGTTTGTGATGAGATCCTGCCACGGTTGAGCGGTCCGCCGAGGGAATACTCCCCCACACCAACGTTCCTTCTCGTCACTATGTCACCATTTCATTCACTTTATTTCACTTTCCGTGTTTAACAGTAAATTCATTTTTTAGCGGCCAATTCCATGAGTCTGTCATCGGGTCCTACTAAGTACAATAGTTAAATGAAGTATTAAAAAATAAAAGCCATAGAATGAGCACCCTTTCCAACTCAATAATAAGACCACTACACTGCGTGGTTATTGGTGTAGCTTTCAGAGGATCAGAGACCTGGCAGTTATGTGTACTGTTAAAGACTGTCAGTGAATGTGACATGCGTCCTGACTGAGCGCAGAGGCGAGCGTTGAGTTTGCTGATGTTCTTTTAGTGTGTTTCGGCCGACAGCAGCCTGTTTTGAGTCAAGCACGGAACACGAAATGTGATAAACCGAGGACCACCTGCACTGAAATTCATGCAGCCGTTTCACTGGAAAGAGTTTCCGGTGTGTAAGCTGCAATTTAGAGGAAATAACATATTTGTACATATATAAGCCGCACCGGTGTATAAGTCGCACATGTCCAAGTCACAAAATGACATATTGTGGTGCGCACGAGTCAGTGAGGATCAGTCAGCTCTTTATTTGACAGGAGCCAATCATGAGCTATGAATAAACCCACAACAAACTTGGAAATTGCAGGAGGTCATTACCCAATATAACAGCCTTGTCATCTTACAAAGAACACTAAACTCATCGCACAACAACTTAACACTCAACCGTTATACCTCAGAAATATGCAATACCAATACGATGCATATCATTTGTGAAAATCATAACATTGGAGGAGCATAGAAAGCATAGAAAATAGTGGATGGCCCGGAGGACCCGGAGTCCAAAGCTCAAAGGGAGGTTGACGTCATTGTAGCGCCCCAATGAATTAATTGCTCAGACTCAATGCCTTATGGGAAAAATTTCAAATTTTGGGGTTTTGTCATTTAATTTTATTTGTCAGATAGACGTTTTGAGTGTTAAGTTGCTGTGTGATGAATTTAGTGGTGTTAGTAAAGTGTTCTTTGAAAGATGACAGAGTGACCCAGACTGTTATGTTGTTGTACTGGTTTATATAATGGCCTTCTGTGATTTCCAATGGGTTGATAAGCTTGTTGTGAGTGCACTGATAGCTCGTGATTGGCTCCTGCCAAAGAAAGAGGTACCGTTTCCTCAGTGACTCGCGAGCGGCGCGGTATTTAAACAATTAGTAGTAGTTCTGAAGTAAAGGAGATGTCACGAGATTAGAATTTAGCCATAAATAAGCCGTACCGCTGTATAAGCCGCAGAAAAAAGTAGTGGCTTACGGTATTTTCATAGGCACTAATGCTTTAAATCACATCAGCTATGGTAATTGTTCAGTTTATTTCGGACATGCTTGAAAAAGTTACGATGAAGTACATCATATGTTTACTGTTGTGATTGGACTTCAGTCACATTTCAGGATATACAACTTGTCAAAGATGATTGAAATGGCACTTCAGAGTTTAAGGCTTGCACTGTACTGTATATACGCTGAAATGTAGCCATGTGCTTAATGACTTGTAGTTCTAGTGAGGCTAGTTTGATTTTAAGATTGCTGGATGACGTGTTCAACCCCTGCAGACGTTTGGAATAAATGTTGTGTTCGAGGTACTGTGTTATTTGTTAGTATTTGGGGAGGACTGTCATGATTTCAATGGCATTTGGTCATGGCCCTTTTCGCTGAATGAGCTGCATAAACATGGCATAAAAATGCAAATACTGCAGCCCAGCCAGCAACTTGTACAGACCTTAAAAAAGGTGCTTCAGTGTACCCCTGTGGTGTGGTAGCTTGTCTGTGTGAGTGTGGGGAGGGATCACACGGAAGTACCAGGGGGAACAATTAAGACTTTTATGAGAGGAACTGAATTTGTTGAGCATCTCGTGGGAGCAGAATAATAAACTGCTAGATAAGAGAGAGAAACAAAGGATGAGAGAATGTTTTTACTCCCAGCTAGCTAACCCTCCCAGGATTTAATGCTCTCTGTAAATAATCTAAATAAGTGGTTTGTTAAGTCCTGATTGGACATAGAGTGGTTACTTGGCTAAGATCATTAATTGGTTCCAGAAGGTCCGACTCAAACCAAAACGGACTCTAACTAAAGCAAATTTTCCCACAGAAAATAATATAAAATCCAATCAGCTCATTCAATACCAAAGACATTGTTGTACGTTTTTATAAACCTGAACGCCCGATCCCAACGGCGTATTTATACGTCTTTTACTTTTTTTTTTGGCTGAGAGGCTAAAGGAGGCGATGATGCAACTCCTCACCGATGATTTAGGCTTGAGAGCAATTTTAATGCCACAAAAACGGCCACTAGGTGGCAGAAGCGCATCATCAGAAGAAGGAGAAACACACATGACAGGAAGAGGAAGGGGCACCGCGGGGCAGGACCGGGACACATAATTTTTGCATAAAAAATTACACATTGTGGGGTAATTTTAACGCATGGACACGCACACACACACGCACGCACGCATGTGCACACACATAGTTCACTTCCAAATATTCCAATCTTAAAATATACTTTATTAGGAACCATAAATTCACAAAATAAACACAGTATTCTGCTGCTGTAAGCATATACAGTCATGGACAAAATGATTAGACCACCCTTGTTTCTTCAGTTTACTGATCCATTTTAGTGCCTGGTACAACTAAAGGTACATTTGATTGGACAATAACTAAAATCACTTAAGTTCTTACATGAATAGCTATAGCACTGTACTGCCAAAAATTGTAACTCTTATGAGCTGTTTTTGTTGTCATTATTATATGTACCCAAACAAAGGTACCTTTAGTTGTATCAGGCATTCAAATGAACAAGAAACTGAAGAAACAAGGGTGGTGTAATCATTTTTTCCATGACTGTATGCGGTGCCATATGTGCGGGAATGTGTGTCAACTGCAGCCGGTGACTCGGTCACATTTACATACTTCTGAAATGATGACCGTCTTCTCTTTAAGCCGTAAAATTTGGAGGTTTTGCACCCTTGTCTCGGTACGGTCCGTCGTCTTTCTCTTTTGTGAGGTCCGTGTACTTTGTTACGTTGTGTATCTCTCTCTCTGGCAGCAGCAGCTCTGATATAGACAACCGCTGTTGCCCTAAAATGGCTCCCGTGGCCCACAATGCGTGACCACGTGCAAGTATCGCAAGATTCTGTCTTGAGCACGTGATCCAAAATGACGGAGTAAACAAACCGGAGGCTTTTTTGGACGCTAAACAAGCAGGCGAACGCAAACCAAGGCAAATTTTTTTCAAAAATTTTGGACTTTAACCGAAAAACGCTCTAACCGGGGCGGATGTTAACTGAGATACCACTGCACTGCCTACGTTTTTGCTGGTAAAGCATGGTACCATGACTTGCAGCCTTACTACAGTTAAAACACACTTAATGTTCACTTGTTCTTTTGTAGACTTCTTGTTGAAACTTCTCCAGTATCGGATAAGCTTCACGTGAGTGTTGGTTCATAGTAAAGACAAGCATCCAGTTTCTTCGTGAAATATTAAACCATGTGAAGGATCACGTGAGCCACATCCAAACATCTTATTGTTTTCTCTGAGCTCTATGACAACCTCGATCTGAGGACAGCTAATCCCAGGCAGGTCGTCTGGTGTTGGAGTGGGGTGGGGGTGTGTGGGACATCTGCTGAGCGTACAGAAAAGCAGCAGCAGGTCCAGAGTCCAGTGTTACAGTGGGCGAACGATTTTCCCTCATTCCTCGCCAGACGGCCTTTTCAGCCAATTCAGGTCTTTGTTTGAACTTGTATTTTCACGATTATGATCTGAAGCTGCGGTCATAAACATACCTCCCCAAAGTGTTTTCCTACAGTGTGTTTTATCTACTCCCTGCTCTTTCTTTCCCCTGTGGTGTGACAAAAAATGCATGAATCAAGCCCAGTGGGTTTCTTTTACAGAAGTACAAATACGGAGCTTTTTGGCCGATATGTTTGTTTGCAACCTCTCGCTCAGAGTAAATAGCAGGATGCTTAATTTCGTTCCGTTGGATACTTTTCTCAGCACATTAGAGCTGATTTAGACACCATCTTCTGGTAAAACTGCAAGATTCCAATGAATTGTAAGCACAATCATCCAAAGAAGTGGACAGTGGTTTTTCCACCATAAGCTGAACGCTCTAAATAAAAAGCTCTACATGCTATAAATGTCCCTGAGGGACTAATTTGCACCCTTTCCATGTTTTCTCTTCTCTTTTTATAGCCGAATGCAGTAAACAGACGCATTTACTGCAGTGGCATGGCTCTTCTTGTAGCAGAAAACACAACTTTGTGGCAGAGGGAAATGAAAACTGCATTACAAACAAACTACTACTCACCAGAAACATAAACGCAACACTTGTTTTTGTTCTCAGTTTTCGTGAGCGGAACTCAGGACACAAAAGGCCTATCTCTCTCAAATACTGTTCACAAACCTACGTTTGTTTAGCGAGCATTCATAAGTCATCCACCTCACCGGACAGCATGATTATTGCACAGGTGTGCCACACTAAAAGGCTTCTCTAATTTAACCTGTGTTGTGGATCAAGTGGTACATGGTGTTGGAGGGGTCATGGTGTCGGTGGGGTTATGGTACCGGCAGGCGTATGTTATGGACAACGAACACAGGTGCTGGTGATATGCAGATTGATACTGATTGATTTTAGAGGATAAGGATCTGATACCTTTGATTTCAGAACTTTATGCTCTAATCTCAAGTCAAAATATCGATACTTGGATATTTCATTCATTTGAGGTAATGTATATCATGAACAAGAACAAAGTGGAAAGCAATTGTTGAGATGCTGTCTAAATCAGGGGTTCTCAACCTGGAACCCACATTTTCAAAAGGTCATTGAGTCGTGACGCATTTTATTTAAGTTATTTTTATTTATTATTTTTAAATATTTTTATGTTTTTATTTATGGTAAGCATTTTTTTTTAAATTGTCTATGTCATCTTTGAAACATTAATACACATAATTACATAATGTCCACTTTATGGGGATGCGGGGGACATGATAATGGTGTGCCTACAAATAATGCATAAAATTCAAGTTAAATATCAAAATTGCACTGAATAAGACCACAAAATCCGATATTTCATCAGAGGAAGACAAAAATATGGCTCAGTGTTCATTTCAAAATAAATACAGTGGTGTGTCCCCCTTTCCTGATGTCTTAGTTTTTTGCAGTTTTTAAGTGATTAACCCCCCCGAAAAAAAGTAATTGAGATCTATCAGGAAAAGGTTGTAAAGCCATATCTAAAGCTTTGGGACTCCAGCAAACCACAGTGAGAGCCATTATCCACAAATGGTGAAAACATGGAAGAGTGGTTTTGACCGGTTAGAGTCCGGTTAGTGGTTTTGCTTTGGTTAGAATCTGTTTTGGTTTGAGTGGGACCTCCTGGAACGGATTAATGACGTTAACCAAGGCACCACTGTACCTGTAACAGATTTCAAAAGCAGGAAAAAAGTGTCCTAAATTACATCCGTCACATCCGTAAAAATAAAAATACAAAAAATAAAACTTGTCGGTGTAGTACGAGAATGTGGAGGGCCCCAATGACTGGGTTTGCCTTGGGCCCCCAAATGACTAAATATGCCCCTGCTTACTGGGCATGTTTGGGATGCTCTGGATCTGGACCTTGGATAAGATGGATGGATGGATGGATGGATGGATGGATGGATGGATGGATGGGCCTTTTGTGTCCAAAGAAAAAGTTTTAGACCTTTGAATTCAGCTCATGAAAAATGAGGGCACAAGCAAAAGTGTTTTCTGGTTTGAAGTTGTCTCCAGTTAGCCTACCTACATTTTAAGAGATATTTTGCAAATGATTAAATGTAACCTTTTTTTTTTGGCGTGTGATATTTCAAATTCCTGCAGCTGTATGCTTGAACGCTGTAGTAGGTTTCTCACAGCAGCAAAGTGTAAAAGTCAGCGTATAACGAGAGTACAGCGAGGGGTTAGATGATGTAATTTCCTCACCACAGCAAATACTTGTCACATTCACCCCACAGCTGCACAGAAAAGGGTCTATTTACAGTAAATGCCGTGTAAAACAGACAGCGGTGACTGCCTGTGAGCTGTCTATCCTCACTTGTCTCCATCCATCACTGTATATTTGCAGAACCACACTCGGCTTTCATTTTAAGCAGTCACTTTCTTCACACCATGTGCTTCACCGGATGCATAGACAAGATTAGAAACACAATGCTTGGTGGAGGGGAAAGCCAGACCTCTCGCAGACCACCTCTGGCTGTGAACTGAGGCCAAGGCCAGGTCCCAGATCTTGCCAGATGTGGGTGTGCGCATTTAAGGCTGTGGCTAGCTGCTCCAGATGACCCTACTACTGCACATACATGTACAGATTTTTTGCATCATATCATACAGCAGTCGTGCAAAGCCATGACTCTTGACTCTTCTTGTTTATTTTTTTTTAAATTTGGAGAATAGACACTGCAATATTTTTATGAACGACTCTTTCATGTATTCTCCATCTGTGAGTCTGTGAGTCCTTACGCTCTCCAGTGCAGCGAGTCAGCTGCAACACTAGCAGCTGTAGTTGTGTATGGGTCTTTCATCCGCTTCCTGAAAGTATGTTTGCTCTGCTCAACCTTCCGTGGTAGTTCCCAAATCGCTCCCTTATGCCCACCTGCAGTTGGGTACTTTTCAGAAAAAGCTGAGTGCTTGTTATGAAAATGTCTTTCAACGTGACATTTTCGCCACATATCAAGCACGAGGGTGGGTAAGCCAGCGTCGTTGGCAGTGAAGGCAAACAAATATGTCCATTCAGAATTAAACTCCATTTTCTTCTGACATTTTTCTTTTTAGGGACAAATTCATAGTTATGGATATCTTACCGCGGGGGTGGCACACTCGAGACGTCTTTTTTGTGTGTCATTATCACGCTGGCCCTCGTCCCCCATCCCCCTGCTCATCCAATCAGCAGTCAGAACGCAGCGTGGATGCATTCACAAACTTGCGGTGAGTCGGATATTTCACACTCTTTTTGAAAGCGCACAGCTCCTCCGCTTGGGTGTTAAATTATTTTTTTACAGAGCTTGCCGTGTTGGGGTCTAGGGCCTAACCGATTAATCAATGAATCGAAACAACAAGCTTCAGATTAATCAACGTCATTGTTATCGTTGGTATATTGTGGCAAGCTTGAGTCGCACAGGAAATGGTCAGAGGCATCTTTAGCTTGCTTTTAAGTAGTGAATGAGCCAACCGCTCTCTGCCGACACAGCACAGACAGACAGGAGATCATCAACACAGACGCCTATCGAACCCGCAGTGCAAACAAATCCAACACAAGTCAACCCACACACCTGTGGGTATCAAAATAATGCTTACACGCTAATATACAGTACATGCAAAACTACAACCTGCAAGGCATACAACTAACAACTCCCCTCACACAACCAGACTGTGTTTTTGCAGCTGCGAGTTGCTCTCCTCTTCATCCGTCCCTGACTCACACTTCAGGTGCTTTCCAGCCTCCTTTACCTCATCCTCCTCCAGTCCCAGTTTGCTTTAATTCCTCACGTTGTGTTTCTCAGAATGTCCGCCACAGGTTTAGCGTGCATTCTTTGAATTCAGGCCAATAAAATGACTGACAGCCCCTTGCGGCCACCTTCTGACCCCCTCATTAACCCTCCGCTCCCACTGCCATGACAACAGCCAGACTGAGTGGGCTCACATACTTTGTGCCTGCTAAGCCAAGCAGTAATTTGAGGGTGTGTTGTAGGTTTGACCTTGATGTGTGGCTGTGGGCGTGTAAGCTAACCAACTAAGATAGTCAACTCTATGTTGTTACTCCTCTAATGCGTAACAGTTTGAAGTTCTCGGATCTTGTTGTGAACCTCTCCAGTGCACAAACTTCATTATAATCCCAGAGGGGCGTGGGAGTCGTCCACTGAATGTGCACATTTTTCTGTCCGTAAGCCCTCGACATGTCTGACATCAAGGCAGCCAAAACCCACATGATAATTATTGACTAAACCAGAAGAATTTTAAAACTATTTACAAAGTTGGGCCGAGTACTGCATTGCACCACAAATGTAATCACTGTCTGGGACACGCTCGCTCGTGCTTCCCTGCCAGAGGTGAAACATCAGGACTGGTCTGGCACCAGTCGCGAGTCTGTTCCAGTCTGGCAGCACACTCGGAGAAAGACACTTACACAAACAAACACATGCAATTACTTTCATTTCACTATTTCCCCCTCAAGTAACACAGAGCTTAAACACTCTTCTTTTTCAAATAAACACAGTAAACAAGAGATTTTTTCTTGTCATTAATGGGTCCAAGAAAAAATTCACAAAACCTCTCGGGTGGATCACTTTAGTCGCAAGGAAGAAACTGAGTTCTTAAAACATGGAACTGAATTCAAATATCTCACCCTATTATGTTCTTATCTTTGAGTTCTGACCAATGGGAGTCTCAGGATTCAACTCTCAAGCTGTTTTTCCATGCTTGGGTGGACCTGCTGAAGTCCTTGACCTGGATCTGGGGCTGTGCCTGACCTCCTGGTGACCAGCATCAGTGGTGAGGAGCTCCAGGGAGGCCTAGCCCCAGGTTTACCTTCCCTGGGTGGGGCTTGGCTTCACACTGGGGGCAGGTGGGGTATTGGATTTTGCCAGAAGTCTTAAAGAAAGCAAAGTTTTAGAAACGAGCGGCTTTTAGGAATTGCGGTGAGGACAGACCGTCATCTGAACCAGTTGCTTGCGGTTTATACATCCTTGTGTGTTGTGTAAAATGCAAATGGACGTGGGAAATCAACACGACTTGAAAAGATGTTTTTATTTCATTTGGTGGAGGGATGGAAATGGAGGCTGGATGACTGTCAGGTTAACATGCATTTCAGGAAAACAACTTACCTTGAGGAGAGACCTCAGAGCTGGCGATAACCACACAGAAAAGGTTGTAAATGATTTCACACATGATACGAGCTGACGTACGCGACTACGAGCATTGCACATCCAAGTGTCCTAAACAAGAACATGCTGTATGGAGCTTTGGATGATCCTCTGCAGCCTCATAGTGCTCTTTCTGCACAACTGAATGTAATCCAAACATCTACCTCCATGCACACAATTTACTATTTTTTGACAATTTGAAATCATTGTCCAAGTCCCACAATAATGTGCAGGTGGTCCTCGGTTTATGGCGTTCCAAGTGCGTCCCAAAATTAAGTAAAAACGTACTTTTGGGCCGTAAGGACGAGTCAGAGTGAAAGAATACGCTATGTACATTATTGCTAAGTCGCAGTGTCTTAAAGTATGTTATCGGTGTTAGTATCTTATCAGCATGTTAAAGAATCTGCTCGTATAGAAGCGATAGTAATAAATAGGCAGTGTAGTGGTCATATTATTGCGTTGGAAACGTTGCTAGTGCTTTGGATTTCATTTTTTATTACTTTGTATTTTTTAATTATATTTGATTTCTTTCTGTTTAGCTTTTTTCCTGTATTTAGTGTTATATTACTGTACTTTATGTCCTCCGTGTGTTCTGTGTACAGTGTGAGTGACTTTGGAGATACATGAAAACTCCACTGACGTCACAGTCGAGAAAGGGAACTCATGCGTACCACGAGGACCACCGGTATTCAAAGTGTGTTGCCCAAAATGTAGCCTTGATGCTGGGTTCTAGACGGTTTAAAAGTGCTCTCAGGTAGCCTTAGCGGGAACACTCTGTTTAGGAGCCATCCTGAGCACACTTCGCGATCACAAGTCTGGAATAGCCAGCTTGAACACAGACCGGTGAGAGGTACGATTCGTTGAAATAAGCGAGTTGTTAGTGCATACAGATGCTAGCAGGTTAAGCTAACCGGCTAACCGCTGAAGCTCAAAGCGGTTGCCTTGCAACAATGCCACACAAAAAGCCATCTAATTCAACCGCGGAAATTGCGGGTCCAGACGAGCCCCCCGGAAACAACACCTAATCCAAGAGAGCCATGCAGGCCATTGGATGGAAGGGAAACAAGACAATGTTCTATGGAGGCATGCAAGCGGTTTCAAAACAGGGACAAGAATCGAAAGAGATACCGCAGGATTCCGCAGTAGGAATACGACAAGATATAATAAACCTGCAAACAGATGGGAAATGTTCAATCACAAATTGGAAATGCACAGACACACAATAACAACTTCAAGAGGAGCTTCTCTGAGATCCATGATGAGGTCAAGAACCTTAGGGAGGAAAATAGAGTGCTGCACAATAATATCAAGGTACTACAGGATGATAATGCTGCCTTGCGCACTGCTCTTAGGGAAGACAAATTAGCAAAGGAAAAAAATCATTGCGCAACTGAAAAACAAAATGGACGAGATGGATCAGAATGCACAAATGAACCATGTGATCCTGACGGGCCTCGGAATTACACCCAGGTCATATGCTAGGGCGGTTGGGAACAGAGGAGAACCAGATGAAATGGATGTCGCATCAGCGGACAAACAAATTGTCAGATTTCAACAATAAAAGGAGGTGAACGTAGATGTCGACAAGTTCACCAACAGAAAATTCAAAACCGCAATGCTGAAACAGGGAAAGAACCGGACATGTGCAAACGTCAACGTTAATGAGCATCTGACAAAACTCAAGGCCGCCATCACCGAGAAAGCACGAGACTTGAGGAAGCAGGGGAAAATCCAGGACACCTGCAGAGCCAACTGCAAAATCTACATCAAGTTCAACGGAGGAACAGAGGCCAAAATGCGTGTTGTCGCATACTGACGATCACATCACCTGACAACAAGGAAAATGGAGGATCCAACTCACAGAGAACAATGTAGTGGGAAGGATTACACTCACCAACATTTGATCGCCAGCACGATGCGAGGGCCTGCTCAACAAGAAGTACAGGAAGATATTGATTTACATTCAAACACAAACATTTGCAGGACAGGAATATCTGGAATTGGAAACCTTTTGCTTTCCAGACCACAAATGATTGAAATTGGACAACGATATAGATACATTTTAGTCTATATCCTAAAATCACCAGACCAAGCGGAGCAACAGAGCATTGTGCCACGCTAATTACCTCCACCAAGCGCCGCGCAAAGCACAAACGCAGCGCGGAGGTTATGTTTTTACCTGTTTGTGTTCAAAATAACTTGAAAATATCTGAATGGATTGGGATTACATTTTCAAGAAATACTTCAATACTGAATACAGCAAAATTGGTTCTGGTCCAAAAATCCATACTCCTTATTGTGCTCTGGTTTCACCATATGTAAGTAATTATGTGGCCATATGGGGAACGAACTAAAAAAGTGCATCAAAAGATCAGTTAGGATAATCCACAAGGCCGCTTTTAGAGAACACACCAACCCTTTATTCCTAAAATCACAATTACTAACATTTTCTGATCTGGCAAACCTCCAAACAGCTAAAATGATGCATAAAGCAAACAATAACCAAGACAATACAATACCAAGACAATATGACCTCAGGGAAAAATTGTACTTGGAATTTTGCCCATCATGCACAATCCTTATGTGAGACATGAACACGCGTATTTCTCTTTTCTGTGCGTTCTAAAGATATAAAAGCAGATAAAAAGAGGCAGCACCTATTCTGCTTATACTGCCTTCCGAAAAAAAACACTGTTATGCTGAAGAACTACTTTATTGGCGTAGTGACTGACACCTCGCCACACCTAATCGACTAGCCGTTAGCCGGCTAGCGACTAGCTTCACCACACACTCGCTCACAGCGCGTCAGCACCGCGGCCACAACGCATCAGGCCAGAACTGAAAGGTAACACATTGGATCTGCGCCACTGCTGCTGTGTTTTTGTTTTTAGTTTGGAAAAGCTAACGCTAGGTGTAGCCTTCCTTTCTATGTTGTTATGTGAAATCAAGGAAGGAAGTTCCAGTAATGCTTAAAAGGACCAAAATACTGTAAGTATTCCATGTTATCATGAATGTGCCCGTTACTACATGGCTCCAGCATGGACAGAAAACCATAAAACCCTGCTGGAGGTTTTTGGATGTGTCTTAATAGCGGGCTTTACAGGCGGTAAAGGTGCGTCCCATTACGTGCGTTCTTAGCTGCCACTTTTTATCTGTTTTTATATCTTTAGAAAGCACAGAAAAGAGAAAGACCTACATTCATGTCTCACATCAAGATTGTGGCTGATGGGCCAAATTCCACAAAAAGTGCCGTTTTCCTTGAAAGCACGTTTTTCGCACAAACAGCCTTGAGCATGTCAGCATGTGGAACGTCTGTACGTGAATGTCACCTCATGGAAAGCTTTGCTGTCATTTAAAACGCCAACTAGCACCCTAAGGGTGCATCCACCAGGAGTTTCAGTTTACTTACCAATTTAGAACTGGGATATCCGGTGTCAGGAAACAAGGCCAGTGTTGGGTACACCACACCTGGCAACCTCTTTGGGTTACAGGCCATATGCAGTCATAGACAGTAAGAAAGTAGGAAGGAAAACGCACAATAGATACACTACACATACAGTACATAGTATTGAAAACATATATTCTATATATATCTATATCTGTATCAGGGGTGTCCAAACTATTTCCATTGACGGACACTTTTAAATTTTTTTTTAAACAAACCCAAACAAAATATTTAATATAATGTGTGTTCTCATAATTTTGAGTATTCTCATAATTTGTTGACTTTATTATCATAACATTATAGAATTTACCCAACCTGATTTCCCTAAAATTTCAGCTGAATTCTTTGTTTGGTTTGTTTCTTACTTTACAACTTTTTTCCTGTAATATTTCAGCTTTATGCTATTTTTTTCTGTTAATATCATGAATTTGCTCCCTTAATATTTTGTCTTTATTTTTGTAAAATATTTTTTTCATTTTTGCTGTTGTTTTATTAAAATTTATTTTATTGTTTAATCGTTTAATCGGGCCAATAAAAAAGCAGCCGCGGGCCGTAAATGGCCCCCGGGCCGCACGTTAGACATATATACAGTGAAACCTGCAACAACCCATCCAGGTGGTAGTATTGTCAATTTCCTCATCACAACACAACAAAAACATGGCTACTGTCCAGTAAAAGTGTTAAAATGTGCACACAGTGACTTCCTGTTCAGTGCAAAATAAGCTTCAAAATAAAAACTTGTCAGTTTTCATTTGGATTCTACACTCGTTTCATTATTTTTAATATATATTTTTGAGCTTGTTAGCCACCGGAAGAAAGATTTGCAAATGTGCAAAAGCTTTGTTGTCATTGCAGTGAAGACGCACAATGAAATTACGGCAGCAGCTTCGTTAGATGAGAGCATACGATGTCGTCAGGCAGCGGAATGACGATGAGGCAGGATAACTGCGCACAAATCAATGTTGGCGTCTGTATACCTTACAGGAGGGGTGTCCAAAGTTTTTGGACAAGGATTTTGATGTTTTTGTATTTTTTTATATCTATTTTTGTTGTTTATGTTTCCCATGACTGCATATTTAAAAAATGTTAGCTTCTTTCTTTACATTGCTCCGTTTTGCTCTATTTTTCTCATTTTTGCTGTTTTTTAAGTGTTTAATTTTCTCTCTACAGTGTGCCGTCGCCAGTGGGCGCCGGGCCGCACTTTGGACACCCCTGCCTTACAGCAAGACACGCTCCACATTTCCATGCGGCCAACGCGACTGCAACTTTTTGCTCTCCTGGGCTGGCTCAAGCTAGCAGGCAAACGCCGCTGCCTCCTACAGCCCAACTCCTGAATCGCAGCTCAGAGCCACACACAACACTCCCATCACTAACTGATATCATTTTGGAGAAAACAGAAGCATCCAAATAAAAAACAACCTGATCAACTGTAGGCGAAAGAGGCACGTTGCACTGCGTACGACAAATGGTGCTCCCACTAGATACTGACCCAGATCCCGCCAATACAGTTCAAGTGCACATTAAACTGGCCTTTTGTTGTGGCCAGCCTAAGGCACACTTGTGCAATAACCGTGGCGTCCAACCAGTGTCCTGATATGCCACGGCTGTGAGGTTCCTGTTACTGTGAGGTAACACAGTTTGTGAAGGATTTAGGAACAATACTTGTGCCTTTTGTGTTTAGATCCTTCAGTTCAGGTCATGAAAGATGGGAGCAAAAGCAAAAGTGTTTCTATTTTTGCTGAGTGTATAAATATATTACTGTTTTAGCAGGTTTCCACATATGCACCTGGATATGAGGTCCTCAGTGAGGTTATACGTACATTCAAATAAAACAGACACCCAGACGAACAAACGGTATTGTCCCACTGACCCAGTGCGTGCGTGTGTGTGTGTGTGTGTGTGTGTGTGTGTGTGTGTTTGTGCACTCTGGAATGCGACTGTTAGGTCAGATCTGAGCAGCCGGTTCCAAGCTGCAAGGCCACAATTGACAGACAAAAACCAGACAACCTCCGCGTGAGTCTGAGTTTAACCACAACTTTAGACAATGTGCATCACATTATGAAAATGATTCCCTTTTTCCGAGCCGTCATGATGAGGTCACGTTACAATAAAGCCAAACTTATCTGTAGCATTTTTTAATCAAAACAGAGCAGTCCCGCACAGCTTGACTCCATTTTTTAACCCCAGGTTTCCACTAAGCGAAGCAGGCATGCGTTTCTCATTAGCTGAGACGTATGTGCACGTGAAGGCATTCCTAGTGCTTCCTCGAAGCCCTCTAAATCTCACATGCACCCATCTAGCAATGCATTGTGTGAACCAGGTCAGTCTGCGAGATGGCAAATATTAGACTTGGCATATTTACTTGTTTGTGCGCCGACCAAAACAAATGGCAGACAAAGGGCAAATCAAGGGTTTGCAGAATGTGGTTTTCTCATCGGCCTGGTTTTGATTTATACTCATCGCCTCACGCTACATGTCACGTGTCTGAGTGGTGCAGCGCAGCATGTGTTAGGTTGGCTTGGTCAGGGAATCGTTGATGAATGACGCTGCACAGCTTGGATTTATGTTGGCACGGCAGATGTGAATATTAACATTAAGTATTTTTTGTGTTGTTTGTGTTTTGGGCCGTGCGCTTATGCTGTGCTGCGTCATCACAATTTGCACACTATCTCTCCACCCCTTTGAATGAACGAACTTTTTGGCTCCACTCGTATCTTTGGTATCCTTTGATATAAAATGCTCGTAGACTGACTGGGTGGTTTTCATCGGTAGCTTTTGAAGTGGTGATTAATTAGCGCTGAACTCCAAACTCTTTTTTTTAAAATGTTGACGGAAGCTGCAAGCATATGCCTCTTGTCATTTTAGAACCTCCATTTTTTTAACCTACATTTTGCACGGACGTGCTGTTTTGGATTATAGTAGGCATTCAGCATATGCAGTGGTGTGCAAAAGTGTTTGCCACCATCCTAGTTTCTTATGTTTTGCATGTTTGTCACACTTACATCTTTCAGATCATCAAACTAATTTTAATATTTGTCAAGGACAACCCAACTGAACACAAAATGCAGTTTTTAAATGAAACTTTTTATTATTAAGGGAGGAAAATAAAACATTACTTAACTGAGATTAATTGAGATCTATCAGTCTGGAAGAGGTTATAAAGCCGTTTCTAAAGCACAAATGGCAAAAACACGGAACAGTGGTGAACCTTCCCAAGAGTGACCGGCCAACCAAAACGACCCAAAGAGGGCAGCGACGACTCATCCAAGAGGTCACAAAAGGGTTTGGCCGAATGATAACCAAAACTGCGTACGGAAACAGTGACATATTTTTGACTATAAATTTAGTCTAAAACCGAATCCTACAAAAACCTGACCGTAGGAAAATCGAGATTCCACTCTTCACATTTTCATAATTACAGTTTGAACTTGTCCCCAATTGTACTCATCACAATTTCCTCTTCCAATGTTCTGCAGAGACAAAAGGCGATGCATTTGTGAGGGAAAATATTCCTCATCACACGGTACACTATTAACATTCTTTGAACGGCCTCTCATTGTTCCAAAACCAATAACCTGCGGCGTCCTCCCAAGTCTTTCCATTGAGAAGAGATGACAGAACACGTCGCTATGGCGAGAAAACACACACACACACACACGTATGGCCACATCTTCACTGCATTTTTACATCTTATCTGTAGTTTTATCCTCCAAAAACAGAAAAACAGGAGGCAAACTTGCACACACAGACAGATGCACACGCTGTTGCATGACAGTCATGTAAGCAGTCATCCTTTCCCTCAAGCACACATTCTGTTCTTCCTGATGACATCAACGAGCTAAAATGTTACGACTAATGTTACGGTTCGCTTCAGTAACACAAATATGAGAATCACAATCCCGCCTTTTATTGTTGATTTAGGGGAAGTTATAAGAGGGAGGCAATGTTTTCTCTTACCAAATCTCAGGAATGTAGTCATGTATGGTGGCCAAGTAAGTGTCTTATTATCCCACTTGTGTCCTGTCCAAGGCAGCAATGCTCGAAAACATTTAGTCACTGCACCACTTGGGAGTCAATCTGGGAAAGTAAACACAGCAATTAAGAAAGGGGGTGAGGGGCTGTGTGAGATTTTCCCTGTATGGTTGCATCAAAGCAGTTCTGGCCATGACTCGGACCCATGAGTAATCAGTCTGTCCAGTTTGTAGTTGAAGGTGAATATGCTTGGTTTCCTGCATTGATGCATTTGTGGGAACAGCCAGAGGTAAAATGGTGACGAAGTGCAGACTGTCAGACATCAGCTGGGGTCAAAGGAGGCTGTTTTTCACCACTCGCTGCTGTCACGTGAAGCTTGCTTATCTGGAGTTCAGGTTTATTCTCCATTAAATCATTCACTAGCAACGGTGGCATCTTATTTTATATGTTGCACGGTTAGAAATGTACTCTACCGCTCTGTGCCTCATAAAAGTACATTTTACTTTGCTTTCAACGGCTTGAC
Source organism: Dunckerocampus dactyliophorus (assembly GCF_027744805.1). Taxonomy (NCBI): domain Eukaryota; kingdom Metazoa; phylum Chordata; class Actinopteri; order Syngnathiformes; family Syngnathidae; genus Dunckerocampus; species Dunckerocampus dactyliophorus. Next base: position 48,967,694 of record NC_072819.1, on the reverse strand, counting down.
AAGTCACTTCACAACAGCTGAAGCATTTGAACTAAATCCAACTTGGCCCTCGCACTTGACAAATTGATGTTGGAGCCAAAAGAAAACAGCAAAAAAAACATTCGGATATAGCGCATGATTTGTGGTTCTGTGCGCCTGATGAATGACTCCACACCATTATTTAGAAAAATGTTGGCACGAGTCAGCCTCTCCACTTTCATTGTTTTTGCTTTCACAGCAGTATTATTTCCAAGAACGAAGGCAATAAGGCTGACTGAAGCATGCAGCAGATTGTGCATGACTGGCCCACCATCTGCAGCAATGAGACACCTCTGAAAGGCGGAGGGGGACATTCCCACAGGAAGAGAAACTCCAGTGTAAAACTTCCAACGCATTCAAAAATAATAATGTCTAAACTTAGCCTCCACTCCTCATCTTCTTGACGATTTCAAATGTTTATATACACACACATGACGATACAGTATATAGCACTAGTTCATGAGCCCCACGGTGTTTTCCCAACCCACAATGGAAGATCCCAAAAATTAGGATTTAGCATTCGGTTTTCGCCGCCTCAGCTGTGACATTTTAAGCTGATTGATGGACCTGCTTGCTGGCTTTCCGAGCAGCTGCCGCCGGAAGAGAAAGTCCCCCTACTTCTCCGATGTCCAGACATGATGTCAGGACACTCGTCAGCCACACACCCGACACCTTGACAAACAAATATGCACAGACACGTCTCATCTAGCGAAAAGCTGTATTTACTGTATACATCGATGCAAAGAAGGCTTTCAGCTGGTGCCGTGGTGTTTTTCATTCCTATCTTACGTTTTTTTGTGCTCCGCTGGCTACTGATCATAGTCTTTTGGCATTCCGGACAATAAGATGCTATTTTTTTCATACACTTTGAACCATGTGGCTTGAACAATGATGAGGCAAATTTATTGCCAAAAGAACTTCAGTTCCAACAGGAACAGTAAGAGTGGAGGGAACGTTAAATTACACATCGATCTACAAACCTTAACTCTACTGTAACACATTGTTATACATCCTGATCATTTTCTTACTTCAGCTTTGGTAAACGGTACACGTTGAATACAGGAAGTGAACAAATGTATTAGCAATTGATGTGAATGTCGATGAATGTTGTTGAATGATTATGTTGCATGCAGCAGTGTGCCCTAATGTCGGTCAATTTATGGACCAACAAAAAACACTTAAACAAATAAAAAATAAGTTGTAATTTATTGACGGGCCCTAGTGTAAACAACCAGTGGTTAGAGCAGCACTTCCTGTGCGAGCTCCCCGCACCATGACACAGCAGTCCGGGCATAGTGAGGGGGAACTAGCGCCATAGCTACGGAGCCCAATATCCAACGTCCAACCTGAAACTAACTTCACCACTTGCTTACCACAACTAACTTACCACATAACGTCTTTTTACGGGTGGCGGGTGTCAACGCGTGGTGACCAGCTTTGAGGTGCATTATCGCACCTACCGTGTTGGCGTGTGGCCCAGTGTACGAAGGTTATACAGAAACACCAGACCCATTTCGTGGCAGAAGCCAATAATATCCGATCTTCAAAATACAGTGGATCAGCAGCCGATCCCGATCCTGAAGGTCGGATCGGGACATTCCTATTGTCTACCTGTCATCCACACATAAAACATGTCTCTGCGGTCTGCGGTGCTGTTTTGCAATCAATCAATCAATCAGTCAATTAGTACTGTATTGACTCACCTTGAATATTGTTTTGTTCATTCACAAAGTACCTCTGTGAGCATTGTACTTATATAGTGTCCTTATCAAATTGCAGCTGGCCTTTGGGTCACAGGAGTGGAAAAAACAGAACCCAAACAATCCAGAAGGGGAAACACTTTTTGCTGTCATGCAGAGTTAAAAGTGGATGATCTGCATTGACGTTGATTGATGGCCTCCGGGGGGAAGGAAAGCGGTGACTCCTTGGTTGTTTTTCTGTCAGCTTGATGGAAAAGGTCCACCTACTTTCTAGAAAAGACTTGGGACTTGGGCCGCTGCCAGGGCCAACATGTGTGCAAATGAACACCAACTCCTGATCAGATTTCGGTCACTTGTTTGGTATATGGTCATTATAATATCAATAATCCGAAAGAGTGAAATCACACATCAGCTTTGACTTACTGACCCACTTACTGGTACTGGTACACATTTTAGTCTTTTACGATTCAGTGTGACTTGGTGTTGCTCACTCAAAGTTTCTTAACATTCTGCACAGTCTTTTTTCCAGTTTATTTGAACGTCTCACACCTTTTAAACTTCACTCGGAGTGACATCACCAGCTTGCAGACGCATTTCACACAACCCAGCTCAGTCAGCAGCGACAGTCATGCTCAAACATCAGTGTGGAATAATCCGACGTTTAACATCATCTAATGCAGGGGTGTCCAAACTTTTTCCAGTGAGGGCCACAAAGTGAAAAATGGAGGGATGCAAGGGCCACTCGATATTTTGTAAAGCAACACGTGTGGATATGCTAAGAAGTTATCTGTATTAAAAAGCATATTAGTATAAATGTGACATTTTCTGAATATTTCAACTTTCTTCTTACGTAATCTTTTGTACATTTTCTTTTTGTAATATTACAACTTTATTCCTATAATATTATAACTTTTTCCCCAACTTAATTTTCCAAAAAGTACAACTTTAGGGCCCGAGCACGAAGACCCATCGGTCGTGTGAAGGCCCTGTTGTACTTTTTTTTTTTTGTTTGCTTCTAATAATATTATGACTTAATACTTAAATAAAATACTTTTCCTTAATATTTCAACTTTCTGCTCCTAAAATGACATTATTTTACAATTTTATTCTTGTAAAATTGTGACTTTTTTCATGTTAGAATATGACTTTGTTCTCTTAATACGCTGTCGTTATTTCTTTTTTCCATTTCTGACGGTTTTTTAAAATTTATTTGGGGTTAGGCTTAGCAGGGATTCCCCTAGGATTCTTTGAAGCTGTGGTGGTGGGCTGCATGGGAGGCGGACTGCCGCCACTGTGTCGTGGCTCTGCTGCGTTGTTGCGGCAGGAATTTTTTTTTTATATTTAAATTTACTGTCGGTAATAATTTCAACATTAGGGTCGTTTTCACACACTTGAACAACAAATGCAATTCAATTAACTTGAAATGCCTTTCTCTCAGCCTTTTCTTCCACTCCTATCTGTCAAGCGCCAACAGGGCAGACATGTGATTCCAGTGTATGTTTTTCAAAATAAAGGGTAGTGAAATAATTTATGCTAATTGATAGACATTTTATTTCGAATGAATTGTGGTCACTATGTAAATAATATACTATACATGTACTGGATCCATATAGCACAGACGTGCTCACGCTTTTTCAGCTGTGGGCTACTTTGTCCCAAAGATCTACCTCCTACTATGAGAATATATCTATATTTTATTTAGAAAATGTATAAATATGAGAATGTAGAGCAGTCGCTGTTTTAAGGTTTACAGTGCTAACTGTCCACTCCTCCGATTACATTTCGGTGCACCAAATAAAAAAGGTGTCACATTGAGGCCCGTCCCAACCGACCCCCCGCTCCTAACACACATTGTTGTTGGTCTGGAGTTGCCCATCTGGTGTCCCTGCCTGTTTTTCCTGCATGAGGAGGGTAGCAATGGCAAAGGAGGGCTGTAACTCTGCACCTGCAGCACTTTGGAGCTGTCTGGAGGCCAAACTGCAACTTGCAATGTAGAGAATTTACCTGAAAATAGTTTCCTTCACAACCCCCCTCTCTCTCCCTTTTTCTCACTGTGTCTTTTTCCACTCCGGACCGGCACGCTCGTCATGTTGGCATTTCACTTATTTGCGTGTGACTCACTCGCTCAGGACTGCTGTTAAATACTTCAAAGTGACCTCGCTACCCAGAGTACCTTGCTGCTCTGACATCAGCGACTGCCTATTTTCACAGCTGCTGCTCTCTGTGCCAAGGCGGCCCAATCCTCACCGCTTCTCTCTTCCGCTTTGGTGTGTGTGTGTGTGTGTGTGTGTGTGTGGCTATGGGTGTTTATGTCTGAGGGTCAGGTCTTGTGAATTTGAAGGTGTGTTTGTTGGCACTGTAACAGACAGACTTCACATGCCAGGGTGTTTTACATGCCCCTCATCATAAACTGCTGTTTGTGTATGTTTGGGGGGTGGAGTCTTTTGAATTTTGAGCTTGTTTTTCCCTCAAATCAAAAGTGCTTCTTCCTCCGTTTCCTGGAAGGCTGACGGTTCATAAATATGTGTGAGTTGACACGCCAGTGTTATTTTTTCTACCCTATAATGGCTAGCTGACTTTGAATGGAGGCATGTCTAATGCAGGAATCCTTGGCTGCATCATCGAAGACTTCAGAGTCATTCATGGGCTCCAAATTCACTCCGAAAAAAAAAAAATCAATTCATGACCGTCAAGCTGTAACGCCACCGACTGCATCAAACCACTCTTGATGGTGCCAAAAGACAATTTTCTGATTTCCAAGCGTGGAATATTCCATCTAAGGTCCATTGCACAGTTCTCACACATGCACCGCTTACGTAACTGTGGCTGGCACGCATGTGTCTCTTGAAACATGGCCACACTGACTGTAACCATCGTTAAAGTTTCATGTTAAAGTATCATGTGCTGCCCACGTCACTATCGGTGCACGTGCTTCTGCCCGGGAAATGAACGGTGGTGTGCACATTTGCTCGGACACCACGTGCACGTACTAAACTAGCGTAAAGAGCACGCGACACCTAACTCACGGGATGAGACGATGCATGAGATTGGGTCGAGATTTTAACGTGAATTTGAAGAAAAGTACAAAGAAAAAATATGACTGGACAAAGAAACTTAACCCAGTCAAAAAAAATTATCCCCCAAATTGACGCTCAAAGATATTATTGTATATTATATTATTGTTATTGACCATTACGACAATACACATACGATAACACATGCCAAAAAACGTAACTCTTATGAGCTATTTTTGTTGTCATTGTTATATTTGTGAAAACAAAAGGTACCTTTAGTTGCATCAGGCATTAAAGTGAACAAGAAACTGAAGAAACAAGGGTGGTCTAAGCATTTTTTTCATGACTGTAAATGGTAAACAAGAACAGAACTGGAAAATGAAATGATAACCTTGGGCTTTTCTACAAGATTCACATGGTTACTTGTATGAGAGCGTGGCTTGTTTTGTTTGAGGTTGCGAATAAAGAAAGCTACGTTGTGGAATCCTCCTTGCCATCCGTTTGCAACCAGTCAGACACAAAATATGACAGAATGTTCTCAGTTCTCAGGTTTTGGACACGTGCGATACTACAGTGTGCGTGTCTGATGCCACTCGCAGAGGTCCAGGGAAGGCTCAGGTTGTTTTTGTGTATGCTGAGATACCTGAAAAATTACAGGCAAAATTCCCAAAACAGTGCAGTTTTAGTTGAAAAACTGGTTGCCGCTTGTCACCGAAGGGCGCTGGTGGGTCCCACAGCCAAACCAGTTGAGAACCACTGGTGGTTCCAACTCTAAAACAACCACTATCCGTTCTTCCCAGGAACACTGGTGTGCAGAGGTGATGGAGGATGAGTGACGGCAACGTTTCTGACAGAAATTTAAAAAAGAAAACATCAGAAGCAAGGAAAAAAAGTGACAAAAATGCCCAGGAAATACGAGCGCACAAAGCCCTTGAAGTTTCCCATGAATGAGGAATTTGCATTTGCACATTTTTCCCTTTTGACAATCACACAGACTGAGCAGTCGTGTTGAAAAGTTACAAACTGAAGTTGTTGCGGATGCCATCACAGCTTATTTGATTCATCGGTTTTGATAATCAGGCGAATGCTAGCAGAATGCTCGAGTCCGAAACTCATACAGTGGTTTGTAAAGGTAAATAAATACGGTTCTAAATAGTATTTCAATTCGGGGGGGGTTGTGAAAAAAATTCTATCCCGAAGGGCAGGGGTCGGCAACCCGCGGCTCTTCAGCCTCCTTGTTGTTTGCCAAGCATGGTGATTTTTTAAAAACCGAACTAGGGGACGTGCATTTTCGAAAAGAATGTGAGGGAGTTTTGAGTCTGAAGCAGGGTACTGCGCAGGGATGAGGGCATAGCAATATAGTTTCATAACGAGAAGCGTAGCTATGTGCTTGGAGCCCGTGACGCGCTAATCGCCGAGGTGGTGGCTGACTCCAGGAGAGGCAGCTAGCGTGCCGTGCGAGCTGACTGCGCATTTACCGCTCAGAACGATACGTGCCTTCACTTTTATGTCTCCAAATACCAGAAAAATCTCCCAACGACGTCAGTCGCTAGTCGCTTTTGAGGAAATAAGTCACCAACAGGGTTTGGAAAGTCGCCAGATTTAGCGAGAAACTGAGTTGAGAAGGAGGAGGAAGCCATTCACAAATGGAGAGCACATTGTTCCCTTGTTTATCGAGGGGATAGGCTCCCAAAATGCAGTAAAACTCCTCACAATACACTTTATACACTTTTCTCAGACAGGCAATAACATTTTCTCACATTTTAAACACTCTGAAAGTTCAAATTTTGTTTGAATGTTCCCAATTGCTGTACGGGCAGTAAACACACAGACTGGGTGGAGCTGCACACGTCTTCAACAACAGCACCCTCTACTGGCAGCAGTAGTAAATACAATAACAGACATACAACAGAGCACCGATAGATTGCTCTAATACACCACAAGGAAGCATAGCTCAATGCGCGTTCATATTGCACTTAAATTGCACTTTTAAAACCCGCAAAACAGCGAATCCCCGAAAGCTGAACCCCAATGTAGCGAGGGAACATTGTACATGAAAGAGTCATTCATAAAAATATCACAGCAATTAAAAAATACACAGGAAATTATTGCGAAAATGAAAGACAGTCAAGGACAGGACCACTAGAATGGTTGTTGATGACAATTCAGCACATGCGTATATGGTACTCAGAAACACTGATTTGCACGTATGTGACCTCTGATGGACATTTTTCATCTTAAAGTTGTCATCTAAACAAATATGGGAACCACTCAGAAAGATTTCCAGTTACATTATTTGAGAGTAGGCCTGCACATGTAGCTGCACTTCTGTCTGTTGACTTTTGTGTTTATAACAGGTAACAATTGAAAAAGATTACTATTTTTTACAAGTTTATAAGCCTTATAATGTTTTGTGGCTCCAGATTATTATTATTTTTTTTTACTGTAAGAGGGGGCAAAATGGCTCTTTTGATGGTAAAGGTTGCCGACCCCTGCTCTACAGGGGGACATTAAATATAACCACTGCCACAGTGCAACGTTAACCAGCCACCAGCCTTACCGACTAAGCAGTGAAAAGGTCCCCTGTATTACAGGGAATTTATAATTCACCTCATCTGAGCTGAATTGTCATTTGTGCTTGATTATGTCACCACTGCAACACAGGGACGCTACATCATTGTGATGGACTGTGAAATGATTACAACACACAGTTGTGTTGCACTTTCTGACAGTCCTGACAGTCACAAAGCACAATGGCGAGTAGTCATGCCTCCCGAGGCCACCGCACAAAGTGACACTGTATGACACTCTCTATGGGCCAGCTGTCGCCAAGTTGAGTGGTTAATGACTTCAGATGATGTATTGTTAATTGTATTTTTAGCCATCTTCCCCCTATTTTACTTGTAAATGTGCCAAATTGTTAGGAGCCACACCTAAAGGTCACTTGTGGGGAAACACTGTTTTTGTATTTCTTCATCATTATTCCGGATATTGTTGCTTTTATATGAGAAAATTGTGGTGTCCAAAGCTCGGGATGGCGCCATCTGATACTCAGGATCAGCATCGGTCTGATACTGGCAAAATGTACTGGATTGGATATCCTGTCATTTCATCATTTCATCTGTGTTACGTCTCAGATTTGAACTTTTGCACAAAGTGTCACTTTATTCAATTTTAATTCAATTTTATTCTGAATCCTTGAAAGGTTCTCCTGGGTCTGGTGTGCAATCAAAAATGCTATTAAAGCTGTGCGCGTTTAAAGTTTAAACAGTATTGCATAACTTGAATCATGTTGTGGGAGTTTTTTTTTCTTAGTAGCTCCAATAGGTTCATTTTTTTTTCTTGTTGAGAACAGTCGTCCCTCGCCACTTTAAATTTAGTGGCTTCACTCTATCACTCATCCAGCTTCTACGCCGCTTATCCTCACTATGCTGGAGCCTATCCCGGCTGACTTTGTTAAACCCTGGACCGGTCGCCAGTCAATCGCACATATAGACAAACAACCATTCACACTCACATTCATACCTATGGACTATTTACAGTCAAAAATGAACATAAAATGTATGTTTTTTGAATGTCGGAGGAAACCGGTGTACTTAGAGAAAACCCACACACGCACGGGTTTTCTAAAAATGACATACAAGTCACAGGTCCCCTGAGGAAAAAAAAAACAGTTACGCCAAAAACAACACAATAATAAACAACATTCATGTAACGTGTTTGCTCTCATCCCGATTTCTTATTTTTGTTGCATGTTTGTCACACTTACATTTTTCAGATGAAACAAATTTAAATATTAGTCAATGACAACACAACTGACCACAAAATGTAGTTTTTAAATTAAACTTCTTATTATAAAGAGGGAAAATAATCCAAAGCTACATGGTCCTGTGTGAAAAAGTGATCGCACCCTAAACCTAATAACTGGCTGCCCCACCCTTAGCAGCAACAACTGCAATCAAGCGTTTGTGATAACTTGCAATGAGTCTCTTACAGCGCTGGGGAGGAATTTTGGCCCACTCATCTTTGCAGAATTGTTGTCATTCAGCCACATTGGAGGGTTTTCCAGCATGACGTGCCTTTTTAAGGTCATGCCACAGCATCTCAATAGGATTCAATTGACTAGGCCACTCCTAAGTCTTCATTTTGTTTTTCTTCAACTTTTCTTTAGGTGGACTTGCGGGTGTGTTTTGGATCATTGTCCTGCTGCAGAATGCAAATGGGTTCCAACTTGAAGGCACCAACAGATGGCCGGACATTCTCCTCCTGGATTTTTTGGTAGACAGCAGAATTCATGGTTCCATTTATCACAGAAAGTCATCCAGGTCCTGAAGCAGCAAAACAGCCCCAGACCACCACACTACCACCACCATATTTTACTGTTCCTATGAGGTTCTTTTTCTGAAATGTGGCATTACTTTTATGCCAGATGGGTTCGAATCTCCGTTGGGTATCTCTGTGTGGAGTTTGCATGTTCTTCCCGTGCGTGTGTGGGTTTTCTCCGGGTACTCCGGTTTCCTCCCACATTCCCAAAACATGCATGTTAGGCTAATTGGCGACTCTAAAATGTGAGTGTGGTTGTTTTTCTATATGTGCCCTGCGATTGGCTGGCGACCAGTCCAGGGTGTACCCAGCCTCTCGCCCAAAGTCAGCTAGGATAGGCCTACCTGGGACCCTAGTGAGGCTAAGCAGCATAGAAGATGAACGGATCTGAAACATCTGTGTGACAAACATGGAAAAAAGGGCAAACACTTTTTCACTCCACTGTATATTGTTAACTTCACAACAATGGATCATCATTATTGGACACATTGTGTACAAAGCATACCCAAATGTACTAAGACATCTTCCGAAAAAACATTTCTGACAGCTAGTTTGGTTATTTTTCAGTAACAGAGCATGGTAACTACCAGTCGAGTACGTCAGAAAAGCTGAAAGACCAAAAAGCTGTTTGGGTCTTTCCTGTTTGCTCTGACAGACCGAGATGAGCCCACAAAAACGATGGCGCCAAAGTGAGATATTCAGCGCACTCAGTGAGAACGTTCAATAACATTTGGAATCAACCAGGAATTTTCATACATGCTTGAAATAATATTGCACGTCATGATCTTCTCGTGCTAACTGGCTCCTTTAAGCTTTTCCTCAGCAGCACACAAAAACAGTGGAAAATGGCCAAGTAAATGTGCCATGTCCGTCTGTCATTAGACCAGTGAGGCAGCAGTTGCAGGAAGTCCAAAGTGTTGACTCACAGCTGAGATAAAACCCTCCTCCTCCGCTTACATGACTCTATCGGGAGATCAGTGACACTATTTCCCTCCTTAGTTCATCTTTCTCAATCTTCATCTTCCCTTCTCTCGCCAGGAATGCCTTTAGAATAACTTTAGTTAGCGGTCTGAAATCTGAATTGCTAAATGATGGTAAACAACACAAGCCAGAGCCTTCAAACAAGTAGAAACCACCTGAACAGAACTGGAAAACAATAGGAATGGATCCAGAGATTGCTGGAGAAATGTGAAGAACTGGGCTGGAAATGGAATGTACTGCCAAGATAGCCTCACATGACTCACCCGGCAGGTCACACCAGGACATTGACAGACAGATGCTGCAATTAAGAAAACGGTTTTATTGAGTTTTGCAATGTAGGCCTCCTGCATAGCAACACAGAGAGTCATAAGGACAAAAGACAGTCTCTCATGGAGAGGAAGGAGTGCAGATAAAAGAGTTCACACAGTCTCTGGTCAGCCTTTGATGCAATGGAAGGAAGGATGATTACACAGCTAACAAAAGCCAGAGTGAAAAAGACCAGGAATTATACAGATAAAAAGAAGCAGCAAAATACAGAGTGAAGAGACGTTGATTAAAAGGAATTAAAACAGGACTGGAAGTGTAGATTGCTAACACTTGAATGTGCATAATAAACAACAGAGACGTTTGATTTATTACAAACTGCAGTCGAGTGCCGGCCCTACCCAAAGTGGTGGCTTGCAAAAGAAAATTAATGGCATTTTCTTGGGCACAGGCGCCCTTAGCATCCGCCTATATTGCCAAATGGGCCGGCCGTCTCAGAATCTTACATCAGGTCTTTCGGTGCTTTACATGTTCTCCCTCTGCAAGTACTCCATCTAAACGCAAAATATGAATTGAAGGCTCTGTGAGTGACTGTCTATGTGTCGGTCCTGTGATTGACAGGTGATAAGTGCAGGGTGTACCCCACGTCTCACCCTAAATTAAATGGGATAGGCTGCAGTTTACCACAAAAGGAGATAAGTAGTATAGCACATGAATCCGTGCATGAATAATCTGATGTTATGTCAACGTTTATAGGGAGGTACTTTTACACATTTGCTCCAAAGCATTTGGCGCCATCTGCTGTGAATACCGCAAACGCTCATTACAATCCACAGACCTTATGTCATAGCTTCTGCTGCCCTCCAACGGTCAGCCGCGCTACTGCAAGGCGACAGGGTGTATTACGCGTGCAAACACCAGGGGTCACAAGTGAGCTCAGTGTCTGAAAGTAGGCCAGTTTCCCTGAATTCCTGGTCCTCTCCATCATCTACTTTCACACAAATATTGACTAATCTTAGCTCACAATTGGAGGTTAAAATCCTTATTGGGAAGTGTTCATGAGGAATCAACATTCATCTCAAGGTCCATTCTGTCACATCAGCAAAAACCCGGCACGCGCTACTCACACCTCCAAAGGAGATGCTGCTTTGGAGAGACAGCCTGGCTAAAGTCCGTCACATGAATGGAAGCACCAAGGATGGATGTATCAGCTTAGGTGGTCGTGGCTGAGTAGCATCTGTTTCGACTCACCCCTCCTTCGCCTTTCAGCAAAGTTCCGCAAGATGCAGTGTGGTCAGTGTGCAAATGAGCATGCTACTTTCCCTCCATGATGTGCAAATGAGACAATAAAAGGGTTAATAGGAGTCAATTCTTTCCCTAAACTACTTTGCATGTACCACAGACACCTGACTCCAAGGTAACTGTTTGTACCTCTTCCAAGGGACATTTATTCAGTTCTATCCCTCAGAAGTACTTGTTTATTTCAGACTTTTGGCAAGACGCTGAGGTTCTCATGCCTTTTTTCTCCCTGAGGTGCCCCCAGCGTACCTTCTCACTCATATTCGAACGAGATAAAATTTTAATAGCCCTTCTGGGAAATTCGGGCACATTTTCACATGCATGGCGCCAAAGCACACACAAATCCTGCCACTCTAACACAGCGACGGCAGGTGGATGTTTGCGATAAAGTGAGGTGAGGCTGTAATGACTAAAGCAGGTCTGGTTGGAAAACCTCGCCCAGCAGGGACAGCAAGGACACAAAAGTGGCTCTAGTGAGAGAAACAGATGTGTGTGTGTTTGCAGGATTCCTTTTGCTCAAGGTAATAATTGGCTTGAGACATACTCACTCACAGAGGCGAGTCCGGGCCGATGCAAAGATAGAAAGAGATAATTGGGGTGACATGAGGTCTTTTTAAATATTTCTAACATAACAGTATTACAAAGGTCCACCTCTAATTTGTTTGGATTTTCAAACAATCGGAATTATTGGGAACAGGAGTGTCGCATCAGGCCAAAAAGGAAACAGAAATCCAAAATAAGAGCACAAAACTAAAACCAAAACTAAAGTCCAACCTGTCACACGGAACATGACATAAAGCGCTGGTTATGCAAGGGAGGAGGAAGGCATCTTCCTTCAATGCTTCTAATCGAATATCACACCTCAGGAACGATCACTCAAGGTCACATGCAGCATTTTGGCACTTGGTCTATAACTTCAATTGCAAATTGCAGTATTTGTCTTATTTTGCACAAACTTTGCATCACAGTAGAAGAAGCATCGTGTGTTCACTAAATAACGTTAATTTGAGGGTTTGTTAGATATTATTACACATTTACAGTCAGAGTATTAGCTCTAATAGCTTCTAATCGAATGCCTTCTTGACGCATACACTCACGTAGCACAGTCACAGAGTTGCGCAACACTTAGATATTTGATATTAGACTTAGATATATCTTGGAAAATACAGGAAAAGGCAGACACACAATAGATGCATTGTTGTCACTGACACAAGCTTAACGCTCACTTCTGCACAAGCTTAACTTTCACTTCCACTTTGTTGAGGGGCGCCTTTGTGTACTTTCATTCTCTGTGTACTTTCGCTTAAAATCAATCAGTTAAAATCATCAAACAAAGGAAAATATGAGTCAATGACAACACACGGAACACAAAATGCGGCTTTTAAATGAAACTTCTTATTATTAGGGAGAAAAAAACAAACTTACATAGCCCTGTGTGAAAAAGTGACCGACCCCGTTAAAAAATAACATAACTGAGATTAATTGAAATCTACCAGTCTGGAAAAGATTATAAAGCCATTTCTAAAGCTTTGGGACTCCAGCAAACCACAGTGAGAGACATTATGCACAATTGGTGAAAACATGGAACAGTGGTGAACCTTCCCAGTAGTGGCCGACCAACCACAATTACCCCAAAAGCACAGCGACAACTCATCCAAGAGGTCACAAAAGACCCCACGACAACATCCGCAGGCCTCACTTGTCTCAGTTAAGGTCAGTGTTCATGACTCCACCATAAGAAAGACACTGGGCAAAAACGGCCTGCATGGCAGAGTTCCAAGACCAAAACCACTGCTGAACAAAAACATTAAGGCTCGTCTCAATTTTACCAGAAAACATCTTGATGATCCCCAAGACCTTTGGGAAAATACTCTGTGGTCTGACGAGACAAAAGTTGAACTTTTTGTGTGTCCCACTACATCTGGTGTAAAGGTAATGCCACATTTCAGAAAAAGAACATCATACCAACAGTAAAATATGGTGGTGGTAGTGTGATGGTCTGGGGCTGTTTTGCTGCTTCAGGACCTGGAAGACTTGCTCTGGTAAATGGAAGCATGAATTGTGCTGAAGGAGAATGTCCGGCCATCTGTTTGTGACCTCAAGCTGAAAGCAACTTGGGTTCTGCAGCAGGACAATGATCCAAAACACACCAGCAAGTCCACCTCTGAATGGATGAAGAAAAACAAAATGGAGTGGCCTAGTCAAAGCCCTGACTTGACAATTCTGCAAAGATGAGTGGGCCAAAATTCCTCCACAGCGCTGTAAGAGACTCACTGCAAGTTATCGCAAACGTTTGATTGCAGTTGTTGCTGCTAAGGGGGGCCCAACCAGTTATTAGGTTTCTCACACAGAACCATGTAGCTTTGGATTTTTTTCCTCCCTTAATAAAAAGTTTCATTTAAAAACAGCATTTTGTGTTCAGTTGTGTTGTCATTGACTAATATTTAAATTAGTTTCATGATTTGAAACATTTAAGTGTGACAAACATGCAAACAAATAAGAAACTGGGAAGGGAGCAAACACTTTTTCAAACCACTGTATATGTATAGTGCATTTGAGGTTCATCTTGAAATTTCACCTGAAAGCTGACTATTTCTAACGTCTTGTGAGTAGAGCACTTTGGTACCTTGGCTTTATGTGGGCTAAACACACACACGCGCGCGCACCCACACGCACACATGTCACTTAAAATATGCTATCAAAGACCTTATTGTTTCCCCGCTTATCACCTCCCTCTGCTTTTTTTCGCTTCCTGCACTCTTACCTATGCTTATCTTTCCCTCTTTCATCTGAGAAGAGTCCTCAAAGCGTCACACAAAGAGAGCAGCTGAGAAGGAGAGGAAGAGCAGCGACAAGGGGGCATGACAGGAGACAAAGAGTAGGCCGCCTCGTTATCTGAGGTAGACGCGCACACACAGGGGCCTTTGTAGGGAGCATTTGCCGCCGTGCCCCAGTGATCATAAGAGGTAGAGTCTGAGCCTGGCCAGCGTGTGGCCTCTTCTGTTTCTTACTCACACCACCTTTCATCTCTTACAAGACAAGTGAGCTCCCGTCTTCCTTGTCTTTCTGGGATTCTCTCAGACAGGAGGTTTCTACTAAACAAAACAAAAGGAGTAAGCAGTCATAGATTTTCCTCAGCGTCACTCAGTCCTCTAAATGTCATTGGTGCGGTTGTATATGTGTGTTGGCAGTAGCTTATGGCGCCAGACATCCCTCCATCCAACGCAGGTTCGTCAAGCTTGCACACATATGGAGAAGTGAGTTAGTGAAGTTTTTCAGGCATGGCCATGCACTCCAGATAAATATAAAGGCCAGGATTATTTGGTTGGTTGGTTATTAATTACCTTGGTGACACTGCTAAGCTTAACAGATTGCCATAAATCATGAGAGAAAGAATGACCGCCATTTGCATACGTACGAAATCTTTGTACAGTGTAACGGCAGTAATGGTAGCAATTGGACCGAAAAATAAAATCGATGCCTCATTTCGGTGCTATACTAAAGCAGACTGAGCCACCTGCAACACGTGCTTGAAGGTGATATTCTGCAAGCAATATCTTGTAAGTCTCGACAAAGGCACATAGTCTGACACTGTTTTTAAACTTTATAGCCAACCTTAACACACCAACTGCACAGCCCAGTTCCAACACCTCGCACACATTTCGCCGTAGCGCTGTCCACAACAGCAACACAACACTTCTTCATTATGCACCAATAACGTCACGGCGAGTGAGGTGCATTCAGGAGCACCGAAATTTTAAACATCAACATTACAACACAAACAGGTAGTCTTTTTGCACATTACCTTTGTTCTGCATTGCTGCCCGTTTTGCTGTGATAACTATAACAATTAAAATATAACAATTGTTATGGATTTGATTTCATATTGAGGAATTTATTACTTATTTATCATTTTATTCATGTGATTTAAGTACTTCCATTACTATTCTGTTCAACTTGCATGTCACAAAATTTCATAAAATACAAACTATTTTTGGACAAAACATACGTTTTCGTTTTTAAAAGTACCGATTTGGCACCGGTATCAGATAAAAAGGAAACGATATCCACCCCTGGGTCATTACACAGGTGCAAAGGATAACGAATACTGATAACAAAATAACAAATTGTGACTATTTGTTTCTATGCAAGAAATAGAGATGTGAAAATGAATAATAGAAATATTTTTGACATGCAAGACAATCTTCTCACCAGGCATTTTCTACAAGTTATATGTAGTAAAATAGGAGATATTCCTGTAAATATTCTCATTCATCAGTGTCCATTCTAAACAACTGTCGTTATTGACTGAGCGTGCTTTGTCCCAGACTAGAGCTGTCCTATCTAGTCTTTCAGCATGAACTGATCACACCTGTGCGGACGTTCCATTCCAGTTGCGATCAATTCAATGCCCTGAGAAAAATCCGAGATACTTCTTAGAATAAGCAAAATAATATGAAACAGGTCAAATGGCGTTTTGGCAAGTCAACTTTTCTTGTTCTGATTGTTTTGCTTTCTTTAAGTAATATATTTCTGATTTTTGGACACATTACTTCAAATAAGTTGGTCTAACTTAGTAAGAAAAATGAATTGTTGAGTTCTGGTGTGAGTTTTTGCAGGTCTGCCAGTGAGACAGTACGAATGTGTGGACCACACCTGTTCTTCAAATAACCGTCAGACACATTTCTTGATGGATCATTTGTGACAAACACTAATTGACACAATGTGTTTTTGTCTCAATTTGAAAATGTGCTGTCCAGCACTTCAATGTTTTGACATCGGGTTGCAGCTGTTGCTAGGGAGACGGCAGCACCTTCCCTGCTCTACATTCCTGGCGTCTATCGTGATGGACAGGAAGTGGTACCAGAGGAATGTGCGGTAGTAGCGCTGAGGCATCCAACAGCGGTATGGCCAATTCCATTTCCCAGCAGGCCAAGACCCCTGGACTACAACACCTTAACCTTTTGACCGCTCGTCTTTGAGCGTGGTGGCTTTGTTGTGTTTAATTCTGTGCAATGTCAATCAACGCATGTAGGAAGAAAACCGGTGTTCCCCATCATCAACCCGCAGCACATTTCTCACGTGCTGCCATCTCTAGCTCCTGTTTGATTGGCAGGAGGAATGTGTCAAAAATCTCCACACAAAGTTTTGGCACACTTTGCAGGAGCGACAGTGGTGTTGCTATGGTCATCCTCATTGTCCGTGGCACAGGTTAGTGCTGCTTCTTTGACAAGCGACTTGGAAAGTATGTGCAAAGAACCACCATCACCATGGAGACGGCAGAATGTCCAACAAGATGTAATCAAGGTGTTAGACCTCTGACACTTGACCTAAGTCAACTGGAACCTATTTTTTGGTCAGTGGGGCCACATAGTTAGCCCTCCAGTCGCTGGGAAGTCCTGCTTGACACTTCGACCCCAGACACTGTATACGCAACGGTACACAGAGCGCGGCCGTGATGTCATCGCACCAGGTGGAGCTCTGTGAAATGTCAGACTTACATAGCAGACAGTGATAAGCTTCCTGTAGTTCTCTGGGATGAGTCTGTGCATGTGTTTCAGTGTATATCTTTGTGTGTGTCCAAGCACCAGAGCACTACAAGAGCATAATTGGACTGCAGGATTTTAAGCATGGCGCCCTGCACAGTCTGAGGTCAAACAATAACTCCTGGACAGGCTCAGCCAAGCTGGAGATTAACATCTCATCTTTTTAACAAGTAAAATGAGACAAACTTTGACGCTAACTTAGAAACCCCATTTAATGCTGCTCTTGTCCCAGCTGACTTCGGGTGAAAGGCGGGGTACACCCTGGACTGGTCGCCAGCCAATCGCAGGGCACATATAGACAAACAAACATTCACACTCACATCATACGTAGAGTCGCCAATTAACCTAACATGCATGTTTTTGGAATGTGGGAGGAAACTGGAGTACCCAAAGAAAACCCACGCACGCACGGGGAAAACATGCAAACGCCACACAGAGATGCCCATTGGAGATTCGAACCCAGATCTTCCAGATCTCCTGACTGTGTGGCCAATATGCTAACCACTCAGCCACCGTGTGGCCTAAAAATAATTTATTGAACAATTTGTTTCGCATGTACTGTATTTATATGACTCCAAAACATGCATGTAAGTAATTCAGGTTCAAGTCAAATGGAATAAAAATAGCTTTTACTGGGTGAGTTAGGTCCTACAGATGAGGTGACCACAGCTTCCCAGAGGGGTCCCAATGTGATATTTTTACATGGGGTTCATGGGTCATTTTATAGTAGGGCTCCAATTTGGCCAGGAGTGGCCCTGTCCAGATCCACCCCTTCCCAGAATCTGCTGTGTGTTGACCAGCAGGCTTGTCAGCCACTCAAACACACGCACCCACCAGCATTTAGACTCTCTCTCTCACACACACATACACACACACACACGCACACACATGCACAACAATGTCGCTTCTTGTATTCTTTTGGAGCCATGTTGACGATTCTCGTGACAAAGTGCGAAAGTTGGCGCTGCTCAAACAGCTGCTGTCCAAGGCAAATTAGAATGTGAACGGGCCGCCGTGTTTGAGTTCCACGTGACATCAAGACACTGCACGCTTGGTTTTGCGGTGTTGAGACACATATTTGTGTCAGCACAGTCTTCCACATCGGCATAAGCGTGTGTACGTGAACGGGTGCACATAAGTGAGAATATCATATGTGGTTATTTGCGAGGGACGAAGCAGTCCTCTTTAACAAGAGTGACTACATGAAATCATCCTGTAACAGAAGGACCAACCTTTTACTGACCCTTTTACTTTGGTGTTACCTGGATACCGAACAACTGTTTGACTAACAACGCTGCTGTCCTCCCATCTTCTCAGCTTGATGCTGATTGGCTTGAGAGCTTTAAAGTTCACTCTCGCTACCCGAACACAAACTTCACAGCTTCTTCCTGTAAGTAGCAAGACTTTATAATATAGAAGGCAATTGTACTGTATACCACCCTAATCAGAGTGACAATTATGAGGATGTAATTTGGTGCTGATTTAGTGATTAGGATTCACGGACGTCACTACTGTCCTGTGGCCCAAGAAGGACTTGGTTTGAGACTGGAGGCTTGCAGACTTGAGACGCACTGCAATAACACTGAGACTTGTATCAGGCTGGGAGATCTGGACCAAAGCAAAAGGACACATTTGGGTAAGGTTTGGACAGTGTTTAAACTATGATACTATTTATATGGTGGTCTTTTCTTTACCAGATGATATGTCACGAAGAGCTCCTAAAATGAATATGAATATTAAAAAGGATGGAATGCCATCTCTGGGTTGGAGATGGAATCCTGCCCCAAGTGGAGTGGTTTAAGTATGTCGGGGTCTTGCTCCTGAGTGCGAGAAAGATGGAACACAAGATTGACAGGTGGATTGGTGCGGCGTCTGCAGTGATGTGAGTCGGTATTGGTCCATTGTGGTGAAGAGGGAGCTGAGCTGAAAGGCAAAGGTCTCAATTTACCAGTCGGTCTACGTTCCTACCCTCACCTAAGGTCATGAGCTTTGGGTAGTGACCGAAAGGACAAGATCACAGCTACAAGTGGCCAAAATAAGTTTCGTCCGTAAGGTGGCTGGGAAGATAAGGTGAGATAAGATAAGGTGAGAAGCACTGTCATCCAGGAGAAACTCGGAGTAGTACCACTGCTCCTCCGCATTGAGAGGAGCCACATGAGATGGCTTGGGCATTTGGTCAGGATGCCACCTGGACACCTCCCTGGGGAGGTGTTCAGAACACATCCAATCGGTACGAGGTGAGGGGAAGACCCAGGACATGTTGGAGAGACTAGGTCTCTCAAGTGGACAGGGTATGCCTCTGGATCTGCCAGGATGAGTTGGATGAAGCAACCAGAGAAAAGGAAATCTGGGCTTCTTGTCTTAGGCTGCTGCGCCCATGATCTGACCTCGGCTAAGCGGTAGACGATGGATGGATGGATATTAAAAATCTTTAAAAAGTTATCTCAAGGCACTTGACACATAGAGCAGGTCGAGAACCACACTCCTCATACATTGAGGAGAACCAACTGAGCCCCACATGAGCAAGCACTTGTCGATTGAGGCAAGAACAAAACTCCCTCAAGGGAAAAAACCTCAAACAGAACTCAGGCTGTGTCGGACGATCCGTCTGTCTCGACCAGTTGGGTTGAAATAGAGAGAGTAGAGTGAAAAACAAGACAGAGGGGTTTGAGCATTGAGAACAATGGGCACAAGAGCATCGGTATCAACAGCAGTAATGGTCCCATAATGACAGCAACGACGGTAAGAGTTCATTTTTTCAAAATCTGACAAAATGCCAATTCACCAAGAATCGCTGAAGGGCTCTTATCAACGCATCCAAATCACTAAAATTGTCAAGCAGCCCCCTCAATGTGACATCTTACCCTTGCAAACATGCCAGAAGGGGGTTTCATATCATACTACATAAAAAGTAATACTTGAAGGAATACTTAAAAGGTGGGAATGTGAGTAGTAATAAAAAAAATCACATCCAGTTGTGATGCCTGAACCCTGGATGTGCCATCTGCATCCAAACCACTTCTGATCCTGCATCTTCGTGCACCTGGTAGCACTATCACTATGTCTGGCACCGACCCCAGGCCACTGTGGTGTCAAACCGACCCGCACACAAGGGCTGTACCAGCTATTTTTACTCAGAGAAACTTACACACGCACAAACACACAAACTTCAAACGAAATCACCTCGCCCGCCAAACATTCCACATCAACAAGCGAGCACTTTGAACGTGGCGCCACACTGCCTCTTTGAGTGCTGGGAAGTCTATACGGACATCATCACAACGCTCTCTGCCACTTGGACCACATCTCAAGGATCACCCTGTCAACCTGCTGTCAAATGGGACGGGAAATGGTATAAGCTGAATGATTAAAGCCGCAAGATTTTACTGTTTATTCTTGTTTCCATGATGGAACACATACAATGTGGGGTTTAGGCATGATTGTCCCGCCTAAAGAATATTCATTGTCCTCCCTCCCTAAACATTGTTTATCTGATGAAAAAATTAAATTAGCTGTACAGTTATTGTTCACATGTGCTTTGATTTAAAAAAAAAGAGCTTAACAAGAAGCCAAACTTTGTATCAACAGATCAAATGACATAAAATGTACGTCAGTGGAAGGACTCATCAGTATGACAAATTCATTTTCAACACCTTCATCTTCTCTGACTGTAACCCTCGTCCATCCGGAGGTGGTCTCTCGTAGGACGTGTAATTTGTTCACTTTGGCATTAACAGTTCAGCACCTTTAAGTGATTATACCCTCGTGCGTGCCCTGGCTCACTGTTCCACCAGTGTCTTCTTCTCGCGCGTAAGAGGCCTGCTGTTTCAGATCATGTACGTGACGCAAGCCTGCTGACGATGAACAGAAACCCGAGTGCTGATGTGCTGTAGCTGCATGTTCTTGTGGTTCCATTATTATGGGAAACTGGGTTTGAGCCCCAAGATCCACATTGCGCCTCCAGTCACAGTTTTATCAGCGTTATGGCTTCAATCTCACTTTGCAGACTTTTTCAGAGGATACACATGATTAAAGCCTACACTAATAATGGCTCCAGCTGTATTTTATATGTACAAATCCATTCGGAGGTTTGCATGGCAAAGTATTTTGTTTCCTTCAACAAAGACTCAAAACAATGATACAAGCACACTGCATGCAAATAAAGGCAGGTATCCACACTCAACAAAAAGGCACAAACATGCTCAATGGCTGACATATCCAGTGAGTATGCTGGAATGCAAGAAGCGGGATGTTTTCAGCTTGCAGGAATCGTGTAAAGATCCTTGCAACACGGGGCTGTGCATTATCATGCTGCAACAAGACGTGATTGTTGTGGATGTGCCGTCAATAAAATGCACCTGTCTTCGGTGTCCAAAACATACACCTGCCCATACCATAACCCCGCCGCCACCATGGGCCACTCGATCCGCAACAGGTCACCCACTGAGCATATTTGGGATGCTCTGGATCTCCGTATACGGTATTTGAGACAAATTGTTGTCACACCAGTTACTGGCTGGTTTTCAGACCACCGCCCCCATCCAGTTACTGCACATTTTAGAGAGGCCTTTTATTGTGGCCAAACTAAGGCACACCTGTGAAATAATCATGTCTTATCAGCATCTTGATATGCCACACCTGTGAAGTGGATGAATTACGAATTATAAATGCTCACTAAAACAGATTTGGACAGCTTTTTTAACAATACTGAGAGCGAAAGGCCTTTTGTGCACATAGAAAGCGTTTTACATCTTTGAATTTAGCTCACGAAAAATGTGAACTATGAATATATTAATCCCTTGTTCATTGCGGTTAATTGGTTCCAAACCCAACCTTGATCAGTGAATTTCTGCAAAGTATAATTCCTTTTTTTTAATATATTTACACTCCTAATACCTAATATAGTAGACGAAATAAGAGTAAATAAGCCATTTAAAACATAAAATAAGACTCATGCTCTTGTGTGTTACTAGAAATGTGTTCTCTGAAAGAAACGCGTACAGGATGTCAGGAGTCAGGAGTTCAGGAGTTCAATTTCAGTTTTGCGTGGGTAATGGATAAGAAATTAGCTCGTGTTTTTATGAGGGATGATTGTGCCTGTTGTGAGCTAATTCAAACCTGCAATAAAAGCCTGTTGTTTCAGCGATTAAGCCTGATTTTCACTGAACATTAGAGTAACACTACTGACACCTAGAGACCAGTGCAGGATACTACATTTCATCATCGTCTTTGAATGCGTCTTTTGAATCCCTTATATTTGTATTTTAGATTTTAGTTCATTTAGACATTTTTATGCTTTAAAATGCTTAATTTAGGCAAAAAATACATAACATTGGCTTAAATATATGTATTTTTGACTAATAATAGGCCGTATTGAACCACAAAAATTAACTATTATATATATTTTTTAAAGTGCTGGAGTGAAACCGCAAAATTTGATGAGCAAAGTGGCGAGGGACGACTATAGAACCAGTATTTCCGGGAAAAATGTGCCTTATAAAGTTGCAAGAATTTGGGAATTTGAACCGCCATTGTGCATGGTGTCCCCAATTTTATGGGAGTTCACCTCGACAAGCATCAGAGGATTTACGTTGCTTTTTTGGGGTGTTTTTGCAGCTTTGTGACAACACTAATTCAAAAAGCTGCCCATACTGCAGCCTCTCCGGGATTACATCACATGCAGCAGAGTTCTCTGTTGCCATTCAATTTAATGACTCAATGAAAACCATGACATTTCCATCAAAAAACCCAGGACGGCCAGGACAGGATGTGAAAACGGGACGTTTGGTCACCCCACTTAAACTAAAGAAAGTACACACTGTTAGGATTTTGCAGTAAAGACACTGTCTTCCTCATTTGTTCTTGTGCTTGTCTACTCCCTGCTTGGAAGGGATTAAATTACTCATCGAAGACAACAGAGGAGACACACACAGTCACAAAGCATGACAATAAAAGCTTGATTCTCACTCACGATTACAAACTTCTTGTTTTAATTAGCCGAGCTTCGAAAGCGCATAGGAAAGAAAAGTTTTCCACTGAGCACCGACTGGGTAAGTCAAGACAAGAACATGTACAGTACATCACTTAGTCACGAATTGACGTCACCTCATTGTACACAAATTATCTACATGCGCATGCAAGGATGAGTAAGAGTAAAAAAAAAATACATGAAAGCCCATCAAAGCTGAATTTGACCTTGTAAGTCACCCGAACCCCACTAAATACTCAAGCTTGTGGCCAGTCTGTGACCCGTCTGATGCGAGCATGTGGCTGTGTACATGTGTCAGAGCGTTTTCTTTGGCATGGTAGCTGACATCCAGCTGTTGTTTTGTCTCGGATGTGCTTGTATTTCAGGCATTTTCAAGGGGGTGGCCGGACGGCTTTTGCGCAACAGCGACCGCACACTCCTGTTCTTCTTCAGGCACAGCTTGATCTTGTTCTCTGTCCTGTTTGCACTAATCAAGTTATCACGCCCGCCCACCCCTTTTTGCACCCCGGCTCACTATCCACGTCAAAGGAGTGAGAGGGAGATTATGAAATGTGGTGGCGGCTACACTGTTTGTGAACCGGAGTGAGAGGTAATCCTTTATTGATGAGAAACAGCTCAGTTACTCTTTTTTCTGCCATCTAAATCACAAAGTCCTCTTCTATACAGACTGTACATATGCTCCTCATAAAACACAGGTGATTCATTACTTATGGGCATCCATCCAGCTAGCAAAGATGTTTTGGTTTTGATAAAGCATCCTAACATGCCCAAAAAGGACAAGTTGACTTTATGCTAGACTCTCCTGGGAAGTTGACGGAATGGTGTAGGGGATTATATCGTGTACACATAACAGAGCATCTTTCAAGACCACGCTTCAGCAAAGACATTGTTACCTTAAACGTTGATTGTACAATTCGGAATTTATGCAACATTTTGGGGGAAAATGTGCCTCTACAGACCGACAAAAAGAGTTGACGGGCAGTGCATTTCATTCCTGGGCCTTCAGGGGGAATTTATGGCCTTCAGTGGTGGTTTAAGCGACCCAATCCACCTCTTAATACCACCACTATCACGTCACAATGATACAAACCACCAATAAAACACAAAACACAATATAACAATGCATGGCATTACTGAATTCAGGATGAATACCATTATTACGAAAGCAAGAAACCAGTTAACCCTTTATCTTCAAACACATCGTCTAAAGAACTCCGAACGCCAATGATCTACAGAACATCATCTGACATCATCTCAATCATAATCAATACTTATATAATAACATGACACAAACATAAAATATAAAGTAAAATACATCACACTCACCACTCACTCGTAAGCATTGGACTTGGAAACTTCCAGTGAAAGTGGCGAACATATAAACTGACGTACCGGAATCTCCAGGCTATAGAGCGCACCAGTATATAAGCCGCACCCACTGCGTTTTACGAGAAAAAAAGATTTGTACATACACAAATCCTCTATAAGCCGCAGGTGTCCACGTCTCTTCAGCCTTTCGAAACCCGCTGTACAACGCTGTATAAGCCGCAGTGTTCAAAGCGTGAGAAAAATGTAGTGGCTTATACACTGGAAATTACGGTATTTTGATGAACAACTTCACATCTGTCTCTTTTCTTCAAGTCGGAACAGAATCAATTAAGTGCTTCCCTGTTCATGTAACGATGCATTCAAGCTCACTGGTAACTTGAGTGTTAGGGACTGTGTTTTCAGACATCAACCAAACAGAGGACTAAAAAATGCTGAATCTGATTGGACAAAAAACCCTAACATACATATACACGTACTGGAAGCAGTGCAGCCAAGAGGCACTCGACAAAATGATGATAATAGACCGTTGGCAATAAATAAATACAATTTCATTGAACAAATACAAAAATTTAAATTGTAAACACAGGTCACTGCTTCAGGTAGCGTTTAGGTCAACAGAGAAGGCTTTGCTCGCCGTGACTGCACACCATTGTGGGTGGATAACTAGTTTTGAAATCACACGTCAAAGGAAAAATAGTGACAAGTAGAATCTTAAATGTAACTGTTGGTTATAAATATATATATATATATATATTATTGCACTCAATTGCAGTAACGTTTTTCACAAAAATGTAAAGAACTACAGTATTTAGCAAGATAAACAAGTGAGTCTATTGTACATTTGGGCTTTTTCATGGTCCGCATAAAATGACGTGACGGGCTGCATGAGGCCTTGAGTGCATCATGCGTCGTGCTTTTATTTTTTGGCTTTTGCTGATGCGGTCACACAACAGTACCGGTGATGGCAAAAGAGCAAACGTGTGATGATGATCACAGATAGAACTGGAATTCTCTATCCTGGCTGCTCAGTGCAATATGACCCAGTATATGATACGTTCAACAGTAATAGTAAAAGAAACAGTATGTACACCGGAACAGTGTACATCATGGCAACATTTTGACCCTGGAACAAAAGATTTTTTTAATATGAACAAATCAGAGGTCAACCTTCATCCTGGAGTGGATTGTGTTCCACTATAGCACTCCAGCTGAATTCTAAACAGCTATTTAGTTGCAGACAGAAAGCTCCTGTGATGTTCATCTTCCATGAATTTGTCATACTCGAATGAGAATGATGCCTTTCATTAAGTCTTTTGAGCACAGTTTAGTTTGTATTTCTTGGATGAGGTTTTGGAAAGATAACTGGAACAGACACAACTTGCCTCCCCTCCAACAAACCTCCGTCTTTATCCTTTTTTAAATGGTGCACATCAGCCTTGTGGAGACACCCCTGGAGAGAGGACAGGTCAGGCTGTCACCATTCAGTGATTGTCAAGGCCCATGTGCAAAAAGAGTTTTGCAGGTTTTATTTCAAGGCTTAGGAGTAGAATGTCTTCTTTCAGTGTTTTAAATGTAATCAGTAACTCTGTGTAATTCAGAGTAAACTTTTCCACTCAAGTGTGTTTTTTTCCATAGTCATGAATAACATTATGGTCAGTTCATTTAACATTCCACATCCTAGCCATTCCCCTCATGGACTATATTGAATAATATTACCCTTCCAGTGTAAAGTGTCCATGAACCTGTGAATCTGGGGGTCAGTTGTGTTTGTATGGGGGTAGGGGGAAGGAATGGAATAAATATTTCCCGTACACACTGCAGGCCATACAGGTGTGAGGCACCTGTCTTCTAAGACAACATTCCTCCCTGGAGCCTGCAATCCTGCTGACGCACCACAATATTATTCCAATAGCAAAATGGACACATGGGTTGTGTATATTCTGAGGGGGGCGAACGGTAAAGTGGGCGGCACGTTGTTCGTGGTTGTAGGGCTTTCCGATCTTGGAGGAATCCCATCACCAAGGCAACGAGGGACAACATTAACACATACCAAGAAACGCTGGAGAAGGCAAACTCAATGTTCCTGCTGTCACTTCTCAATTCTACCCCAAAGGCCACTATTAAGTCAGTCAACCAAGTTACCTGACCACCCTTCACATTGGTCCATCATGGTTCGTAATGGACGTGAACTCCTGGTGTCATTGTTTACAAATTTCTCTGGAAGGCTGTGGGCCAGTGGGGAGATGGTCGCTATTCCTTGTTGTGGTCCTGGTTACCCAGGTAACCCGGCCCAAGGAGGCCCGTAGTGTTTGTACTGCACACAGCTGTGTGACTAGGAGGGGCTGATGGGAGCAAGGAGAGGGGGTTAGAGGGGAGATGGGTCCGTATGTCAACAACTTCACACAAGCTACCCCTTCTTAGGAAAGTTCCACAGATAAAGCAACGGGGGAAAATCAACTGCTCAGAAGGTTGCCACAGTACATCACAAACATCACCTGAAAATACTGGTGATTTTCCAATTCCTGCTGGTCTAGCATGTGCCCAGCAATATAATGGATGACCCTTCACAAGCTCATGAATAAAATTCCACTTTATCTCGAGTATGAGACAGGTACACCATCTGCTCCAGTTGTCACAGACAGCTCACTGTGACAGGATTGAGGAAGGCCACATCAAGGATGATGACTTCCACTGGATGCAGTATGGGGTACTCATGCAGCACTTGTTGTGCAGTCTGGTCAGTCATGCTGCAGATACAGGCTGCATGTTGTGGTTGAATGTTCTGATCTGGTTTGCTGTGATCCAAACCCTGCATTGATCATCCCCTCTTGCTGGTAGCTTGGTGTTAAGAAGAACTGGGAATTTAGTGGGTGGGGTGATGCCCTGCCAGAGATTTCTGTATAAGTTCAGAGTGTTGAAATTGGAGTCAAGTAGTTTAGCTGCATGATGTGATGAAAGGATGGCAGGCCTTGATGGTGTAGCCTGGACTTTTGGACAAGATCGTGAAGAAGATGGTGGGTTTCTGGCAGTTTGGTGATCTCGAACAGCTGCAGGTGGTTATGGTTATGGTTTCATTTATTTCGAACAAGCATACAGTTTACATTGAAATGCTTCATGTTACAATTCATAATTCCACATGTCCAAAAAAAGAGTAGGAAGAAGCAAAGCTTATTTAATCCTACCCCCTCTCCGTTTCACATCAATTGCTAATACATTTGTTCCTGTATACAACATGCACTAATTCACTATTTACGTAATAATAATTTACATAATATTTACATTATTCTTCCGTACAATAAAAGCAGTTGTTTGTAAACAAAAACAAAAACAAGTTTTTTCCCTTTCCCTTGTTGTTGTCCGAATCTATACCATTCTTCAATCCAGTATTCTGTTGTGGTCTTTTGTTGTCTAGATACTGTAGCTAAAGGTTTGCCAGGTCTTCCTGTCCTTCTGTCTTTCATGTTGTACTGTGAGTGTCATTGAATGTAGACACATGGGTTCCTAATTCCAGTACTTCTTCTTGCAACGTCGTAGTGATGTCAGTTGTTATTGAATGTAGTCCTTCCAACAGCATGGTTCTTTTTTTGTGGGTTGTATCCTCCATTTTCCATGTTGTCATGCTGATGTGATCTTTAACACAAATCGTTGATATATTTGACAACAAGCACTTCCTCAAGTCTCGTGCTTTCTTGGTGATGTCAGCGTAGCCTTATGTCAGATGCTCATTCGTGTCGACGTTTGTACCTGTCAGCTTCTTTCCCTGTTTTAGCAGTGTGGGTTTGAATTCCTTATTGGTGAACTTGACAATAATGACGTGTGTGGTGTTGTTTCTGCAGTCCAGTGGGAAGTATCAATGGTGTCAATATCTACATCCACCTCCTTTGATTGTTCTCCTATGTTCTGGACTGTCCTGCCTTTGTATCTAGGTGTAATTCGGAGCCCCGTAAGGATCATGATCCATCTCATCAAGTGTTTTTTTTTCGTTTTCTCAATGATATTTTCCTCTGCTTCTTTCTCTTCCTTAAGAGTGGCGCACAAGGCAGCATTATCATCCTGTAGTACTTATATCATCCTGTAGAACCTTGATATCTTTGCGTAGTGCTCTATTTCCTCAGTGGGGTTTTTAACCTCCTTAACAGCACCACGTAAGGCAGTAGTGTCATCTTGTAGTGCCTTTATATAATCTTGTAGTTCCTTGGTATCCTTGCACATTGCTCTATTTTATCTTAAGGTATTTGACTTCATCATGAATCTCCGAGAAGCTTTTCTTGAGGCTGCTGTTCTGCGATTGTACATTTCCAATCTATGTTAGCAGGTCTCTTAGATCTAGCCTTATTTGTGCTACAGATCGGAACTGTGGCACTGTTCTTCCAATGGTTTCCATCTAGACGTAAACATGATGTTGAACCCCAATTTGCATTCATCAAGGTGTACTCTAATGTCAAATCCACCGTATCCGTCAGGCGAGGTTGCTAGGCAACCGCTTTGAACAGCAGTTAGCCGGTAGGCTTGGCCTGCTAGCAGCTTTCAGCAATTGTAACTCATTTATTTCAAAGAATCTTTACCTCTCGCCTGTCCGAGTTCAAGTTGAGGGTGTCAGCAATCTGTTCTGAACCTGTGTTCCCAAAGTGTCGTCAGGAAAGTTTCAAAATAGTTAAAAACTCTAGTATGGACCGCAGACCTCTTGCCATGTATGTCCTTTCCAGTCAAAAACACACAAAAAAAGTGCAGGTACAAGTGCAATCAAAGCTACAACGAGCAGAAAGTCGGTGGGGGTTGGACAGAGGCATCCTGTGATGATCCTTAGGGTGCATAAGCCTGCAAGGCAGCAAAAGAGAATGTTCCTAGAGGTCACCTTGGTATAAAGTCCTTCAGTATGTTGCTTGATACTTAGTTGCCTGTCTAGTTTGACACCCATGTAGGTTGGGGAGGCATTGCAGGGCAGAGGTGATCCATTCAGGTTCACTGTGAGCCTCCTTGTGGTTGAAGTGGAAGGCTGTGGTAGTGTTTTTTGCCGTGCCAAGTTTCAATCTCTAGGATTAAAGATGTGTTGCTATCAGTGCCATGTAGTGCTCTAGCAATGCCTCCAAACTTTTATCGGAGAA
Organism: Dunckerocampus dactyliophorus; assembly: GCF_027744805.1. Lineage (NCBI taxonomy): Eukaryota > Metazoa > Chordata > Actinopteri > Syngnathiformes > Syngnathidae > Dunckerocampus > Dunckerocampus dactyliophorus. Next base: position 48,938,126 of record NC_072819.1, on the reverse strand, counting down.
CAGGAGAGCAAGATTGTCAGCGTACCTGTACTGAAAACAAGATGTGGGAGGAAGATTGCTGATGTGTGTGTTGAACAGTGTTGGGCGAATACTGAAGCTAGAGGTACTCTGTTTCTGAGACGTCAAGGGCGGCTGGTCTGACTGTAGCTCGTTAACTGTACAACAAGGCTACCCTTATAAAGGGTTTAGAAATATGCTTCTAATGGCATTATAAACCCGTTGTAAAAAAAAGTCACAGTTGTCTACACATTAACAGTAAATGTTGAGTCATTGTTCAGTTAGTTCAGGGGTCGGCAACTTTTACCATCAAGAGCCATTTTGCCTCCTCTTCCAGTAAAGAAAAATAACCTTTTTAAAACTGTACCTGTTACAAAAGAAATCAACTAATAAAAGTGCAGAGTGCATGTGTAGGCCTACTTTGAAATAATTTACTGAACTATGTTGTTCCCGTATTTGTGTAAAATTAAAATCAAAACAAAACAAACCAAAACAAAAAAAAAGCTCATCAGAGTTCACATAACTGCGGATCAGTGCAGTCTGCTCAATGTCGTTTACATCACGTACTCATCACAGACAAATGAATATGCACCTTGCACGGAATGAATGTCATCCGTTTGACGACTGTTGCCATTCTATTGGTCCTGTTCCTGACTGTGTTTGCAGAGAGAAGCATTTCTTTCTGAATAATTTCCTCTTTATTTTTGAATTCGGACAACCGATGCTCTGATATTTTTATGAGCGATTCTTTCATGTATTCTCTATCTGTGAACTACTTATTTTGTAGTGTGGAATTTTAGAAAAGGCGTGATCAAGTCATATCATTTAAAGAGAGAATAGTCAGCAACGGACGGTATGAGAAAAACTCACTTTGTCACACTCTGCGGATGTTTCGGATGATGTTGGTTGTTTGAGGGGGCAAAGGTTTGTTTTTACGCCCTTGGTCTTGCCAGGATCCTCATGCTGTTTGCTGTGGTGCTGCTTTGGATGTGCGATGGGTTTGGTCGCGTTGACCTTCTCCGGTTCTGCGTCTGTTTTGGATCTCGACGTCACTCCTGCTAGCGTGTTAGCACACTGGTGTTGCCATCACGTGGTCACTGCTGGATAGAATTGCTGGAGCCGAGTATAAATGGACTGTTTGTATTGGAGTTTAGATGCAGGCCGATTTAATGCGATACTCCTTTTTTTACTGATATCGGCCCTAACCAAACTAAGTAACAATGCTATTATTTTGTTGATATTATTACATTTCCTTGTATATTTTTATTAAATATTGTTAAGTTGTTTGCAGACGATGTGGTCCTGATGGCCTCATCGAGCTGTGACCTGCAGCGTTTACTGGGACGGTTTGCATCTGAGTGTGAAGCTTCTGGGATGAGACTCAGCACCTCCAAATCCGAGGCCATGGTTCTCAGTCGGAAAAGGGTGGATTGCTCCCTCCGGGTTGGGAATGAGGTCCTGCCCCAGGTGGAGGAGTTCAAGTATCTCGGGGTCTTGTTCACGAGTGAGGGAAGGTTGGAGCGTGAGGTCGATAGGCGGATCGGCGCAGCGTCTGCAGTAATGCGGTCGCTGTACCGGACCGTCGTGGTGAAGAGAGAGTTGAGCCGGAAGGCAAAGCTCTCAATTTACCGATCGATCTATGTTCCCACCCTCACCTATGGTCATGAGCTTTGGGTCATGACCGAAAGAACGAGATCGCGGATACAAGCAGCTGAAATGAGTTTTCTTCGTAGGGTAGCGGGACTCACCCTAAGAGACAGGGTGAGGAGCTCGGTTATCCGAGAGGAGCTCAGAGTAGAGCCGCTGCTCCTTCACATCGAGAGGAGCCAGCTGAGGTGGCTCGGGCATCTAGTCCGGATGCCTCCCGGACGCCTCCCTGGTGAGGTGTTTCGGGCATGCCCAGCCGGGAGAAGGCCCCGGGGAAGACCTAGGACACGCTGGAGGGATTATGTCTCACAGCTGGCCTGGGAACGCCTCGGTGTCCTCCCGGTGGAGCTGGAGGAGGTGGTCGGGGACCGGGAAGTCTGGGCTTCCCTACTGAGACTGCTGCCCCCGCGACCCGGACCCGGATAAGCGGAGGAAAATGGAATGGAATGGAATGTTAAGTTGTTCACAAAATAAATGTGTTTTTGTTTCTCTAAAATCCTTGTACTGTGTTTTCTGATTATGATCAGTAAACAAATTAAAGTAAATTAAAGGCAATATCACAAAATCATTAAATGATCCTGAAAAAAAGTATCAGTATTGGTATCGGCGATACCATCCACGTACTCGAGTTGTAGTATCACCCACCTTCCATAATTACTGTATGGCAACATTGTTGCCAATCAAATTAATTTAAAATGCTGTAAAGCAGCTAACCTACTGACATAGATTTAGGGAAAAGCAAAGGCAAATGGGAATATATTCCAACACATTGGAAATAGTAATTTTGTCACAGTTTTTTGACATGAGGCACACTTAAGTTTGGCACACACGATATGTTAGCAGCACAACGCTGAGCTCATCACTTTGCAGAAACTTCATCCACTAAAACAATTTATGGTTTTCTGCTGATGTACAGCTGGCAGGCTTGTTGCTAATGGTTTAAAAATGTGCCCTCCCGTGCCAAGATGGGCAGAGAGACTGGTGGAGCGAGAGAGAGGAAAATACAGCAGAATTTACTGAGGTGTGAGAGAATTTGGATTTATGATCACACCTCCGTCTTTACACATTTAGCACAACTTGTATGTTTCAAGGCTCCGAGGAGCGGGGTTTTACTGTGCATCCAGAAATCTTGACATCATTGCTTTCTTTGTGTAACCGAGCCTGTAAGGCTCTGGCTCCGTAAGTGCAAGCCCACAGAACACCGGCGGCCTTTTGGAAAAAGATAATGTTAGCCTAGCAAAGCACTGAACATATTCAGATTGATGAGTGCTAAATGAGCAACAGGGCATTAAAGGGATAGTTTGGATTTTTTTGACATGACGTTGTGTGACATCCCTACCAGCGCATCTTTTTCCGTGATGTGCCACGACCACCTTGTTCATGTGTGTGTTCCACAGAGGAAGAATATGCGATTTGTGAGGTCTGATTTTTCCGAAGAGGCATTTTTATGATGTAAATGTATTACTCACCCAGCAACTAAGCAGTTCCTCGTCACGGACATCCGACCAGAAGTGGACTCGCGGGACGGAGCTGCCGATGGGTGAAAAATAATCAACTGTGAATGTGTGAGTAGATGGATAATCAGAACCATTGCACAAACATTGGTCATAGCCAGTACAACCATTTGGAATGTCCTGAAGAAGAAAGAAACAACTGCTGTACGAAGTAAAATACGTCGAGCAGGTAGACCAAGGAAAACATCAGCAGTTGATGGCAGAAACATTGTGAGAGCTGTAAAGAAAAACCCGAAAACAACTGTTAGTGACATCAGCAACAACCTGCATAGGGCAGGAGTGATGGTATCACTAGCTATTGTTCATGGAAGACTTCATGAACAAAACTACAATGTAAAACACTCATTACCAAGTGGAATAGGAAGGTCAGGCCGGAATTGGTCAAAGACTACAAAGATGAAACACTAAATTCAGGGACAAAAGTTTGATGGATTGATGAATTTGTTTGTTCCACTTGAGCAAAATGTAAGGTTGAATTGTCCCCTTCTTTCTCTGCTGTCAGTTGACTCATCACACAGTCTGCTGGCCCTTTATTGCCTGTGACCGAACACAAAGGTTTCTGGGAAATGAAGGTGAAATAGGTGGATGAGGTTTTGCTGAAGGTCAAGACTACATCTGTTTTGGTCGCTACCATGGTTGTCTCTTCTCTGCTGATTGTCCGTGCTTTTATACGGTAGATCACAAAGCAGTTGCCTTTCTCCTCTGTGGACATGCTGGCGGTTTGCCAGACCTTACTTCAGATAGGCCTCATTAACAGGCCTATATCTGCCGGTTCCCACTTCAGATCTTCAAAAGCCCTTCTGAGAGCATCCTCGTGAAACGATGATACGGCGAGTTAAAAAACAATTTGTCAATCTTGAGCAGGACAGTCATAATTGGTCCTTTGCTCACAAGGGTGGTCGTGGACGTATGTGTCAGGGGTTTTACAAGGAAGTTGTCCAGACACATAACCCAATGCACACCTCATCATGATCTCTGGCCTCTTAAAAATGATGTCATCCTGCTCTATTTTCTTTCTAAAGCACCTTCTGACCTAATTTGGGCGTGCAAACTCATGATAAAAAGATTATAAATCTGACTGTATCACATCCTCTTTCAAGTTTGCATACACAATCAGCACACATTAGTGGATTATTAGGATTATATCTACTCTTTAAAAAAGAAAAGCACACTTTTGAATGTATGGCATGCAAATTACAGTGTCTTCGGGCTCTGTGTGAATGGGGGTTGTTTTAAAACCAGAACAGGTCCTGAGTTGCAATGTAAACATTCATTGGCTGCCGTGGGCTTGCAAACTCATGATGGGTGAGAAGAGGTTGCAATCATTTCATGTGTAACTGTGAAATTGTCTTGGTAATGTGACGTAAAGGCTAAAATATGGTGTGCCGAATGTTAAAATTCAGTCACATTTTTTTTGATGATATATTTTGAATATTAAACTGATGTTTGTCACATTTAGATTACTTTTTTTACATTTGAGGTAGAAATTAAATGGTAAATTTAAATGTAAATGCTAAATGTGAATGTTAAATCTAAAAATAAGTGTTAAAACTATGCGTTATATCTAAATCTAAATGTTAAATCTAATCTTGCGTCATTCTGACTGGTGCACAATATTTTCCCAAGTTTACATATCACTTTTCCATCTTATTTTCTTGCAACAGACCAGCCTTAGAGGTATATTTATTGTATTTATTCAATACTTAGACAGTTCAAGCATTTAGATGAAGCAGTCTGAGGAAAGGACGGGCGGTCAGAGGTGTGGGCGTGTCTGTACGTGCAGAGAGGTGTAGGCTATTTGCATATTTTGTAAATATTTAGCTTTACACTTGGCGAGACAAGCTGTCCATGTGTGCCCTGAGATTGGCTGGCGACCAGTCCAGGGTGTACCCCACCTCTCGGCCAAAGTCAGCTGGGATAGGCTCCAGGATAACCCCGCTGTGAGAAACCTGAGCTAAATATTGAAAATATTTCAGCTAGAAAAGTGTGACAGAATTTTTACATTTGGCGCCAGGTATGAAAAGGCGTAACTAGCCTTCATAAAGAAATGTGCTTAACCAAACATCTACCGCTCTCCTTGAAGCTGCATGGTTAAGTGACAAGAAAAACAAGAAACGTTGAGATAAATTTTGATACCAACACAAATCCAAACCATCGCTTAGTGGTTCCAGTTAATAAATACTGTATCGTTTAAAGTGGTGTTCCCTGCAGCCAGTTGTGCTCCCAGTGCAGGGGTCTGCTTGGTCTGTGCACCATTAAGATGTCGCCACTCTGCCCCACAAAGCCGCTAATAGCAGAGTCCTGAAGAGGGCTGCTTTCCGCAGGGGGAATCTGTGGCCACAACAAGGTCATACTCACTTTTTGGAAAGAAAACAGTGAGTGTAAATGTGCCAATTCAAAACATTTCAGCATATGACCCACATGTGTGGCAAATGCTTGTTTCACAGGTGAGGCTTTAGGGTTGTGTACGTGCAATCTGTGCTTGTGCTCGACTACGGAGAGGGCCTCACATCTGGCAGGCTGGCTGTCCGCCCGCTGTGGTGATGGGCTCCAGTTGGGGCAGTAGGCAACCGTTGTTAAGCAGAAGGGCCAACTGGAGCAGAACCAGCTGGTCATGGATCATCCCTGTGTGCTGTGCATCACGTGCGCATGTGTTAAAGACTGTATTATGTGTTAAAAATGGTATTACAACTGTAGGTAATGAAAGATTATTACATTATTCTCACTATGTGCAAATTAAAGTGAGTTTTAATGCAGGCCACTTTAGAAAATTACTAAAGAGCAGTTGGTTTAGTTAAGTATCTGAAAAATCCCTTTCCTTTGTGACAGCTTGACTCTTAACCCCCAAAATATTTAAATCTCAGACCTACGGCTGCTGATGTTTCGCTGAGAGTGAGTAGCCACATCTGTTATCTTGGCTGGAAATAACAATGGAACACTGTGCTCTTCTGTCTGGCACCATAACCCTACCTGGATGAGGAGGTGGGGGGAGAGTGCAAAGAACACAAGGACTAGATGGCATGTTGAGGTAAAAAAAAAAAAAAAAAAAAGGTGAAATTGAGAGAGAGAAGAAAAAAAAATCAAGTCAGCACATGCTGGGAGATAGCAGACAGCCTGGCTAGGAGAGATTGTTGTCTCATAAAAAAGTGAAAAAGAAGGAAACTGGGGAGGGACAAAGAGCCATTATAAAGGTTTTGTGGCGGTCTTCTTTATAAAATTGATACAAGTTTGGAGTTGGGCACACAACACAGGACTGGGACTCTTCATGCACGATTAAGACAATGGGTTTTCCGTCCATCAGTTTTTACGGCTTATCCTGGTCAGGGTCACGGGTAAGATGGAGCCTAGCCCAGCTAACTTTCGGTGAGAGGTGGAGTACACCCTGGACTGGTTTCCAGTCAATCACATTCTGAGCGAATCCTCATTCTCAGGAAGACATTTTCTTGGAAGACATTTTGCCACTCATCAGCAGGCTTCATCAGTTCATGCTCAAAGACTAGGTAGGACAGCTCTAGTTTGACTAGATAGGACAGTCCAGCTGCAATCAACTCGATGCCCTGAGAATACAATGACCTGGATGAATGAGAATATACACCACACGACCAGTAACCTTCTTTAATGGTTTTGAAGTCAATAACGTCTTATGAGAGATTTGCCTATAAACACTGAACAGCAGACCTCTGATCTCTGAGGAAGAGGCAGATTAAATAATTCCTGCCTGTTCTTTAATTCTACTGATCTAATTTACAAAATAAGAGTACCAGCTGTGATCTCGATCGACATTTGTTGGGTTGAAATATTGGTCAGGTGTGGACAGTGGAGCCCGTTTATGTTCATTCCTGGTCCATTGTGTTTTTCTGTTTGCTAAAAAGTGCCTGCTTCAATCGACGGCAACATACTGTACAGTACATGGTCGACTGCTTTGCATTGTGTTGTATTGTACTTTATTTATCCCACAGCAGGGAAATTCACTTGTTACAGCAGCAAGCAAGATACGCAAGTAAAGAATACATAGTGACTACAACATGGTTCAGGTGGTGCAGGTGTTGTAGAGCCTGACAGCAGTCGGTATGAAGGACCTGCGGAACCTCTCCTTCTTACACCGTGGGTGTAACAGTCTACTGCTTTAGTCAAAATGCCTGTGAATATTCTCATTCCTCCAGTTCATTTTATTCTCAGGGCTTTGAGTCGATCGCATCTGAACTGTTCAAGTTGTTTTAGAAGACGCCTCGCCTCTCATTCAAGCAGCCTTCATCAGTTCATGTTCAATGACTAGGTGAGACAAACACTAGTCAGACTAGGTAGGACAGCCCCAGTCTGAGGAGTTGTGCAGGATCTAATGTATTTATCCTCTAAAGCAGAGGTGGCCAACCCGTTGATCACGATTGACCAGTCAATCTTTGGGACTTTCTCCATCAATCGCAGTTGTAAAGTCGCTATACATTTATACTTACTGCAGACACTGTTCAAGGTGGACTTCCTGTTTTATATGCCTGGTCTTTGGAGCAATGGCAAATTCAAGCCATCCAGGTAGCTGCTGTTGAAATGCGCGTCTATGTTCATGTCTGTCTGTGTTGGTGATAGAAGATACTAGACAATACATCAGACATAATATCAATGTCAAATCAGCCGGCTGGATGAAAATCTGCCTAGGTTCACAGCCGAGACCAGGGATCTTGGGCTCAAAATGGTTGGTGACCACTGCTGTAAAGGTAGAGGCCTCTGCCAGCAAACAACAGTCGTTTGGCTGGAATCCCTGTCGTTCGCATTCCATTCAGATGTAACGATGGTCATGGACATGCCTGAAACCAAGGTTACTGTGCCTTGTTTATTTGTTCGAGGCTAAATGATGGGAGGGATGGAGGGATGAAGAAACAGCATTGTATGTGGGGGTGAGATAGTGCCGTAGACCTCTCCCTCCTGTACAGAGATGGTTTCTCAATTTTGACATAGATGGCCTCCCCACTGCCATTTCAAACCATCGGTCTTCTCTGTCCAGAATATGTACAAGTTGTCGACATAAATTTTGAACTCTAAAGGGGTGATTTTGTCAAATTGCTGATGTGTGGCGTGTTTTTGCAAAAGCAGATTATGTCAAAATTAGGGATGTAAATCTCTTTGTCAAGGACGATTCGACTCGAACATAGATACACACTAGTTAAGATACAATACATTATAAAATAAAGATACCAATGATATGAAAGTGTAATTCTTACAGTATGTTCAAATGTGTAAAAGAGCACATCATATGTACATGTATATATTGTTTAGACCAAAAAAAGACTTGCTGAATGAACATATTTTTCTTTGATGGGATCAACATTTTACATTCTATATCTATATCTATATTTTTATACCTGTTACATTTGGAACATTTTAGTTTTAACATGTCTTAATGTTGCTAGAAATGGAAGTGGAGCCACCAAACTAACTTTGGTTGTATACTGTGTGCAATGACAATAAACATTCATCTATCTATTGATGTAAAATGTATCAATGAAAAAACAGAAGTCTTAGCCTTCAGTCCAATAAATAATACACCAATGTTAGTTTGGCGACGGCAACAGTCCCATACTCAAAATGTCAGAATGATAATGATAATTACACAATAATGTCATAACAACATGCAACATTTCAGGCTGAGCATGGCAGTGTTTTCAACACTACGGGTAGGTAACAAAGTGCAATATTTCAAAGTGAGCGAGTTACAAAGCAAAAAGGATAACATACTCACCTCTGTTGGTCCAGCTGCTGAAATTTTGCACCCTTCTTGTAAAATCTAAAGATGTTCCAAAATGTATTTATTTTTTTATTTTTTTGGAGGGGGGTGAAAATCTTTCACGTGATTACCTTGGCAGTGACTAGTAAATAGCGGTAAGTAGTGGTGACTAGTAAATAGTAGCAGGTGCACTACCTAGCAGCTAGTTAGCGCCTGGCTAGCGGCCGGCTAGCAGCAAGCGCACCCGCTACTATTTGCACCCATTCTCGTCTTTAGCCATGGCAAGCTATGGAGCAAACATGACAATCCTTTCGCTGGACGCCCAGGTTCTCGAGACACTGTCAACCGATCTCTCGCGAAACCCAGTGCGTATCTCCACAATCGATGAATCTAAAGATTAATGGCTGATTCTTATCCATACAGGAGGATTCCACCGGTGGACCTGTCAGACGATCTTTCATCCTCAATCTGCAACTGTCAAAATGCACCCATTTAAATTATGCACAAATGGAATAAAACAAACTGCCATAGGCTCAAATTCGTTCTTATCATCCATTCTCTTTATGTCTCTGGTGAAAGGCACAAACAAATGCTGGGTTAATTCAGTGGTTCTCAATTATTTTCTTTCATGTCTCCACCCAGGGAACAGAAATGTTTTCAGGCCCCCCCCGATTTAAAATATTATCGAGAAACTGATCATTTCTATTTATGTATACTGTACAGACTGGACTCGAAACTGAAACCAGGAAAATGCAACAAAATGGAGAGCTGTGAAGCATACAAGCGCATTGAAGAGTCAAACTGCATGTGGAGTATGATAAATTTGTACATGTTGGCAGGTCTGCAGTAACGCTGAAAGTAGATTGTTTCTCTAGATGTGCCCTGTTATTGACTGGCAACCAGTCTGCCCAAAGTCAGCTGGGATAGACTCCAGCCTATTTGTTTCCCTGAACAGTGTAATTGATAGAAGAGGGTGTTTTGGGAATACCTTATGTTTCCAAAATTAGCATGCGTTGGCATAATACTTGACAACAATTTAGCTGTAAAATCCTTGAAGTGCTGTACACACGCTAACTCAAACTTCAGCTACATGTTTCTACCACGAAAGACCAATATCCCCTTTCATTGTTTTCAGCTTCTTGTACCACTCCCCTCATTCGCTACACATGCAGTTGTTGCATAACTTGAAGGGTTTTATTGATGGCTGGCGCGAGAACACAGCATCAGCCTTATGTAACATCCAAGAGCAGAGAGTTCTCTGGTGCTTTTTATGCTTGCTAGCTGCTCATCAGCAAGATACTGAAGATAAATTGTGTTTACAATGATTCCATCCAATTAGACTGAAGGGAAGAGAATCATTTCTCTTCAGTGTGTTGGTTTATGTCTGGTAAAACTCGCCAAGGCTGTCAATTTCAGATTCACCGTCTTGAGATTCATTTTACAGCGTGATTGATTGAAGCAAAAAATGTACACTCTCGAGCGCCTCCTCAAGACAGGAGACATCCTGGCTGCTCTCAAAATGTCTACCGCCTTCTTACGTCCACTGACTTAAATAGTTCTTGTCCCGCTCAGATCAAGGGGGGGTGGGGGGGGGCTTCTAATTTGATGTAGCCATTTGGCTTGGGTTACCATGGCAACACTTCCTGTGCTGGTTCACCCTCAGCCGACTGGGAGAAATCTCTGCTCGTAAACACCTCTTAACTAGTGTGATCATTGTATTGATGACTGTATAGTGTGTGATACTTTAAACCGAACAATTTACAATTGTATCCTGTGATATAATACACAGTGGAAAAATGGTTAGCATACGTCCCGGTTAGCGTGGTCTTTGGTTAACGTTGAAGATCTACGACAAAATTTTGCCTCAGTTTGCGTACACTTCCTGGTTAGTGTACGCTATGGAGTATGTCTTGTTGTGTAATTAACACACCATATGAGTCCAACTCTGTTCTTAACGTATTTTTCTCACAAAACGTTCTTAATAGCAGCCTAGCTTGCAGTGGAACCTTGGTTAGCATCATTAATTTGTTCCAGAAGGTTGGACTCGATTGGAATCGATTTTTATCATATGAAGTCATGTCAATCCAATTAATCCATTCCAGAAAAAAACATGTTTTTATAGTTTTACAATTATACGGAATGAAAAAGATAAATGAACATTTAAGGTTACTTTCACCGTCATTGAAGACGTGATTATAAAATGTGACTGTTCACAAAGACCTGATTGGCAGCGAGACACCACACGGACAGCACCTTCCTGTTTTGCCATGAGTTAATTCTTGAATTCAATAGTGTTCCTCACCTCAATAACCCAAAATGGAGCCCCAGAAAGTTGCGAGTGCCAGCATTGTAATAAAGAAAGCGAAATACACTACTCAACTGATTTGAAGTCAAGAAATAACTCATGACAAAACAGGAAGATGGTGTCCGTGTTGTGTCTCACTGCCACATCGTGTTTTGGGGAACACTCATATCAAGAATCACATCCTCAGTGAAAGTAAAAGTAACCTGTTAACAACAACGTGTTTACATTTTTGAGAGTCAACCGCTGATCACTTCACTGGCAGGCTACGTAACTGACTTCCGGTTCCAGTTGCTATTTTGTTAGCAAGCTAGCCTCTTTGTTAGAACATAAGGATGTTAAGTGATAAAAATGAATTAATAACACAGCTGGACTCACGCAATGTATTAATAACACGACAACACCGCGCCGTATTGTACGCTATCTGAAAATTGTCTTTTACCTTCATTGAAGGTGTGATTGTTGCCAAAGAAAACAAGTGGCGGCATTGTCAACACGGACACCACTTTCGAGTTTTGCCATGGGTTATTTCTTGAATTCAATGTTGTTTCTCACCTACTTTGTCAAAGTGCTGACCCTTGCAACTTTCTTTGGCTCCATTTTGGGTTATTTTGCAGCCATGATCAAAAGAAAAGCAGAGACTTGAGGGGAATCCAAGAAATCACTTTGTTTTCTGCATGTAAAACTATAATTGTACAAACTATAAAAATGTGGCTTTCTGGAATGGATATTTTGGATTTACATTATTTCTTCTGGGAAAAATGGATTTGGTTAGTGTATGTTTTGGCTTCTGTTATGGATTAATGATGCTAACCAAGGTTCCGCTGTACTGCAGTGCAGCTGAATTGGCATTTTCTAGTCAGTTGTCTTCAGTTTCTAGACATTCTCCTCATACTACAGTCTCCGTCCCTTGTTTTTACCATCACCACCTTCAGAGGACCCTCAGGGTCAGCAGTGGACACATGACTCCTCTGTGTGTCCCGGTCCACCTGTAATATCAAACACCCCCAAATGCCTCCAGTCCAATGTTGAGTGAGATATCAATTTCATCGCTCCTTCCGCCATAGCTTTAAATCATTTCCTGGCCCAAGTGGTTCAACTGTTTGTCTCCGGAATTGGCTGCACCTGTAGACTTGTGTGTGTGTGTGTGTGTGTGTGTGTGTGTGTGCGTGCGTGTGTGTATGTGAGGTCAAGTCATGTTTCAGGTGGTGTGATGTGAGTCAGTGAACGTATGTGCTTTTACATTCAACGGGGGGGGGGGGGGGGGGGGGGGCAAACAGGCAGAAAAGGGCTGTGTAAATGTTCGGAATTCCTCTTCAGCATTCTCATGTTATTCTGCACCAAAATCCTTCATTATTAGTAATGTTCAATCTATCACGATCACTCAAACCACATGGTCCACGGCCCACCCAATAACGTATAATATACTCAAAATTTGCCAGCATTTACAAAGATTCCTAGTCACAAACGTCAGTGTGAAGCAATTTTTTCCATAGGAAATAATGTAAATCCAATTACTGTGTTCCAGACACCCAGAAATATGACCAAAGAATATATTTTACAGACAACAATTATAGTTTTACATGCAGAAAACAATGGAAAATATATATGAATGACAAATTAAACGGATAAATGAACATTACATATCGGCCCACCGATATTATCGGCCCAATATTGGCATGAAAATGTGACCTTTTAATGTTCACACGACCAGGATGACACCACAGTTTGTTCACATACAGTGCAGCCTCTCATGTTCCTGTCCGCTCTGACTGCCCTAAAGTCGGCTAGCTCCACCTTAGCATCTTAGCTGTCGTGAATTCACATTTCCCATGATAATAGAAGGTACCGAAGGCTTGAATCTCCAACTTTCTTTGCTAGCCACTTGACTTTCATCTTAGCCCCGGCTCTGCCGCCTGGATATCATCGATGGGTAGAGAGGGAATCACACTGATGCGGGACGTCGCTCTCATGGCACGTAAAAATGTGCTTGAATAAACAAACAGCTGCTAGAAAGGCAGACACTCGTGGTGGCGGTGTTCATTCCATGACAGGAGGTAATTGATAAGAAGATAAGAAAAATAAGAAAATAGAATAAGAATAAATAAAGTAAATAATAACAATAATAATAAGGTAATAAGGCCAGTCCTGTCCTTCAGCGAGGAGAGATATGTGATGTTGCACATATTGGTATCGGTTGATATCGGAATCGGAAATTAAGAGTTGGACAATATCGGCATATCAGCAAAAAAGCCAATATCAGACATCCCTAATTAATAATCATCACAATCATTAATACGTTAATACTGTATTTCAACTCAGTGTCAACATTCATATGCAATTTGTTCCCATTTAATTCTCTAGTTCACAAAAAACGAATCATTTGGAGGTGGGAGATGTAACATTAAAATGCTTTGCATGCTTGTTATTGTTGCTTTGGGCAAGGATTTGATTACGACGGCGCATGCAAACATACGCGAGGAGCGAAACAGTGTAAAAGCCTGTTAAACCCTTATATTGCTCTGCCGTATGCTTCTTGTTAAAGTCTTGTTTTATATATTGTGGTTTTGTGGGCAGGGAGACACCAAAGTGACTCCTCTACTTGGTTTTTATGTAGTGTTGCTGGTTCTTTATAGGTGCTACTTTACGCAGGTTTCATGCCATTATGTTGCCTTGAATTTGGGTGGGTTGGTCAACAAGAACTGGACGGTTCTTACTACTGCTCTGCTGTATTTTCAATGACGTATTTGATTTTGCACCAAAACATTGTCACTTACCTTTCCAGGGCATCTTTTAGGTGAAAATGAAGCAATCGGAGTGTGGGCGTTCCAAAAGAGACTTCAACAAAGACTCTATTTGTTCAACACAACTATCATCTTTCCTGAAAGCCAGTCCAGTGTTTCTCATGCTGAAACAAACAATACTTGTTTGAAGAATTTAAAGACTTGTTGGATGCTTCCAAAGACATTTGTAATGAGAACCTTCACTGATCACAGATGAAGTACGAATGAGGTGTTGTGCATGTTTTGCATGTCTCTGTTGTTAATTTGCAGTACGTGACCCATAGCATGTACAAGCTAGAAATGATGTGGTCGCTACTGAGATTTGCATCTAATGAACAGCCAAGGAGCTGAGGAGGATGAGTTGCTTTCTGGGCTCCATCTGACAGTTCACCATGCTGTTTTTATTATGAAATGCATCTCATCATCCCATATGGCGGTCGGCTTCAAAAGCCCTGCCTTTTTTTTTCTCCTGCAGCATGAGATATTGCAATATATGGAAAACTGAATGTACAGTTCAGCTAAAATGTTGGATGCCTGTATAAATAATGGCAGATATGTGCGTCACAAGTTATATCATACTGTTGCAAAAAACAAAAAACGTTTATGGCGGCATAGAAGGAGCATAGGGGTCATATTATGATGCCAGTTTTAAAATGTTTTCATAAGAAGTGAGAAAATACACCGAGGGTGAAGACGTTTTGATTGCCATATAATACGGTGACCAAACAACCTGTCCTGGCCGCCTTAGTTTTCTGTTTTTTGAAAGCAGGGGTGTAACGATTTGATTCGTATAATTCGTATAATTTGTGGTTGCTGATACGATTCAAGGACGATATTGGTTAATTTAGAACGAGACGACCCGAAATGATTCATTAACTTTAAATCGATTCAGTGGCTTTTTAGCCAAAAATTCAACCAGTGTGACTGTGAAAAGAATACCTGGATACTGGACAGTGCAGGGGAAGTTTCCTAGATTCCGTTGTTTTTTGTGAGGGAGTCAAGTATAAATTATTAATAATGCTGACATACAAATTATCTATGAGTCCAAAATATTACTTAAAAATGCAATACAAAATCAGGATGAAGAGAGGGTGGTATAGCTTGACATGATAAATTATTCACTTTAAATAGTGCACTCAAAACCTGCACTTTGCACCCAAAGGTGAGGGACATGATGCAAATTTCTTAGCAAATGAATGTGGTATCTTCAATTAGGTGTTGAAACGTTCTCACCTGTACGGGGCGATGGCAGCAGGGGCTTTTTTGTGCTGACAATCCTCCTGATCAGAGCAGCCATTTTAAAGAACGGTGCAGCAACTAGCAAGAATACGCAAATGGCAGAAATTTTCCAGCGCACATATGTGTTTTGACCTGGACACACCGCGCTGGATGATGACATCGGTAAGCGTCACTGCTACTGGAGATGTTAGATCGATACATATCGTCCGGAATGGAAACTTGCAAAACACAGAACCATGCAGTTGGAACACAGGAATATAAATCAATGTAGTGGATGGATCGTTACACCGTATTAGAAAGTGATGAACTATGTGTTGGTTTTCATTGTGTTTCATTTACTTTCATTTTATTTTGTTAAGCAACAAAAAACTGCTGGGATAGATCAGCGCCACAGAACAGTTCAGAGGAGCAAACGAGGATAAGAAAGAAAAACAAAATGAGGACAAAAACGAGGATGAAGAACAAAACTAAAGAGCCATAATAATATAATAATATTTAAAAAATGTATTTAGAAGATCGGAAACAGGTTTTGTATGCCATTACTACGAAAATATTCCATTAATAAATTCACTTATCATGTTTGCGTCTGGACCCAATTAACCGTGATAAGCGAGGGATTAGTGTAGACACATTTTTTGTCGTATCTTTATTATTTACATCATTACATAGTTACAAGTTTATGAGAGGTATTTTGGTTAAAGCTGGATTAGCTAATATTCCATATTTTTTGGTAATTTACTTGTCCAGCAAGACTTGAAAAGACAGCTATTATTTTCTTACAGGTACAGAAGAGACATTATTTCTATCATTATTTCGTTACAGAGACTTTAAAGTTATTTTTGCACCATTGAAAATATTATTTTAGGCATAATAAAACATGATGAGTCACCTACAGTGGTGTGAAAAAGTGTTTGCCCCCTTCCTGAGTTCTTAAGGATGAGTTGTGGTGGCGCTCTTGGGGTAATTTTGGTTGGTTGGCCACTCCTGAGAAGGTTCACCACTGTTCCATGTTTTCACCATTTGTGGATAATGGCTCTCACTGTGGTTTGCTGGAGTCCCAAAGCATCGTCGTCTGATCTTGCGGTTCGAATTAACAATAATAATAATAATATAATAATAATAATTAATAACAAAACCGAGGCACCGCTGTACTGATCTTTTACACCTCGTCCTGAATCATACATCTGCACCACCTGAATAATTCCACTGTATCAACACGTGATGTGACACTCTACTGATGTTATTACTGGAATTAAAGGCATTGTTATCAATCTTGCCCCAGGAAAGACAACAACATGTTTCTGCTTTTGCTGTTGTGACCAACAAACCTGGTTGCCAAGGAAACAGAATAACAGTCATTATACCTTATGTTTACTCTGCCTCAGGGTTTTTGACAGTGCATGAGCACAGCTTGAGCGGAGATTTCTATGAATGTCAACCTGCGGTGAGCCAAGAGAAGCACTCGCATGAGCCCAGTGACACCACGTGGTTTCATGTCCTATTCGACTGCGCTTTAGTCACCGTCCGGTAGATCAATAGAGCAAACACGAGTCTAGATTTTCTCAAAAAACGTGACACACACTCACAGAATGACAAAGTCAGCACTTTCATCATCTGTCAGTGCATTATGACCGTACTTCTTTCCTTCGCCCCCGGGCATCATCTTAATGCACATCTGACGCCGTCATACTCTGCTTGACAGACTGAATATTCCCTCCAAAAGTCCATGCAGAAAGTGCAAACGCTTGCACAAAACCTGACGGAATTGTTTTCAAAGTGTCAGCCAAGCACATGAAATGATGTGACTGATGATGTGCAGACTGATGTTGCTCCAGGCAGCAAAGATAACCAATACTGTATGCTCCCAGGAGCTGGTGCCGTGTCTCCTTGCTACTCATTGTGAAGCTGACAATACTTAAACTGCTCGATTATCTGGCCTTCTACTACATGGAAAATAATAGTAATAGTAAAAAGTAACTTTGTATAAATGCACCACCCTGAGAATGCAGCAAGGGAGTACATGACAGGTGCACGATGACATCAATCTTGATTTTGGAAACACAGGTCTCAAGCGAACCGTATAATTGAATTTGATTTATTGTCACGCATTTGCTGCATCATTTGGTATCGGTACTCTGTAAAAGTACCTGACATCTCACCATTACACTAGGTCCCCAACTTACGAACACAATTGGTTCCAGACGACCGTTCTTATGTGGAATTGTTCTTAAGTAGGGGAAAAGGTAATAATACCAATGATATAGGTACTAAATGTACGTGTATACATATACAGTATATGTGTATGTATGTAAATATGAGTTTGGATGCAGTAGTAATATTAAATGAGGATAATTAATGAAAAAACAATAATAAAAGTGATATAATAATACGTAATGATAAATGTTATTTAACTTTGAAGAGGAGTGGTCGAGCATACGTCGTTGTGGTGGAATTGGAGGAGGAGTTATTGAAAAAAAGTACAAATTGTTGTCGTGGTTAGACTCTTCTAAAAGAGGTAGTGTTCTGTGGGTGGTGTAGAATTAAGCAGGCCTATTAACTCTTCATAAACTTTAATCACACGCTCTGTTGGGGTTGTATCATTTAGCGTTCCATTTAGCTTTATCTCTTGAACTCTTCCTGTGTTGGTCCCATTAGCAGTGTCGCAGTGCCCTCTACTGGTCAAGCATGTACAGTAGCACTATAAATACTGATGGAGCGACTACAAGGCAAAATAAAATAAAATATAGACCAGTCGGGTTGTGTTCGTATCCGTAAATGTTCGCTAGTCGGGTGTTCGTAAGTTGGGGACCTAGTGTATATATGTGTTATACTTCTTTATATTGTTAGCGTTATTAAGGAAGGTCAGACTCAAACCAAAACGTGTGCTAACCAAATACATTTTTCCCATACGAAATAATGCAAAGCCGATTAATCCGATCCGAACATCCAAAAATGTTAATTCAAAACACTTTTTAAAAATAATTTTACAATTATAGTCTTACATTCAGAAAATGATTGAAAGTGTATATAAACGCATATAAATGATGAATGAAAGGGATAAATCAACATTTAATGTCACTTTGCTCGATTGAAGACTTGATTGTTGACAAAGGCGGGTATGACGCAGCCAGCAAGAGAGGAGCAGAGATCCACACGGACACCTACCTTCGTGTTTTGCTGTGATTTATCTCTTTAATTATATAGTGTTTCTCACCTTTTTTATCAAATGCAACCACTTGCAACTTTCTGTGGCTCCATTTTGGGTTATTTTGCAGCCGTGATCAATATGAAAAGCAGAGACTATGTTAGTTAGCAAAGAACTACAGAGTCAACCACTGACGAAGGACGCGAGACGGAAGTGGGGAACAGTGACTTCCGGTTCCGGAAAAGCCATATTGTACGCCAGGGGTCACCAATGTGGTAGCCCCCCACGACCACATGAGGCACCCGCAGGCCTGCTTTTCATTCAGGTTTTCAGTTAATAATGTGAGAACACTAGAAAGAAGAGTATTCTGAAACATAAAATGTGAGTTGTGGATACCAGCATTTTGTGAATGTTTTGGTAAAACAAGCATATTTGATCTGTTTGGGTTGGAATAAGCTATGAAAATCATTTCTACAATAATGAATAGCTCGTGGCCATTTTCATTTTCTAAAAGTAGCTCTCACAAGAAAAAACGTTGGTGACCCCTGTTGTACGCTAACCGGGAAGAATTTGCAAGCCCAGGCAAAAGTTTTGTGTACATTTTTGCTGTAAACTGAAAAATACGCTAACCAGAGTGTATGCAAACCAAGGTTCCACCGCATTTTTATCTTCAATTTTCACATTTTTTAAGGGGGGGGATTTGCTTGGTTGCTGAAGTTTTAATTTACTGATGTTTGCGCTGCTTAGTGCACTACACTCCGAAGGCTTCATGATGCTACAGTGTCGTCGCAATGCCAGCCCTTAATACTGTCACAACTCTTTGGCGAAGCGTGAGCATATAACTAGCAATTTTTTGCCAAAACGCTAGGGGCAGTGTTTTCCTGAGAGTGAATAACCACAACTCCCTTGACTTAACTATTTAGTTTCCTTTTGTAGTGGTTGTGAAAAATGGTGACTGAATCTATATCCGGATTGTTAATGGGACGGGAAAGTGTGAATAAAAAACAGCATGTTTTTGGGCGGTGGGGGGTTTGACAGCAGCACCAGCTAGAGCAGGGGTGTTTTCCATTTCTGCTGTTGTTTGTTTTTTATTTTCCAAATATTTCAACTTTCTGCTTGTTCTTGTTCCTTCTATTATGGCTTTATTCACAGAATATTTTGACTTTATTCCCACCCAAACGGACCACTTCCACACGGAAAGGGAGGATAACTTGGTGACTCCATGCAGTGTGAAGGCAACGTGATATAACGTCATGTCTCATCATTGTAACATCACTAGAACACTACATATGACTTGTCTTTCAATATTTTTTGACCAATAACAGGCCACAGTCAACCACGAAACAACAATCATTAATTAATGAAGTCATTTTTGAAAATAATAACATGAGGGAGCGTTGTTCAAACCGCGATGTAGCAAAAGACGACTGTATGGCGATTTGCAAGCTGTGTCTTTCCAATGTTAAATACGCCAAGCTCCAAGCCCACCTCAAACGTCACCACCCTGACAAGCTAATGCTAGCTGTAATGCAGAGCAGAGCATGCTAGTCACTTGAAGTCTCTTGAATTGTTGGCTACTAGTGGGTACTATGTTTATGTAAAGGTTTGAAGATGCCTGCTGAAATCGTGGAAGTTCAGTGTAAATAAAGCAACAGTCGAGAGACCTTCTCAACACAAACACTGACTCCCTGGTCCACATCCTGTTTACTTGTAACAGATAAGGGTGTCATAAAAAATGTTCACTTTGACTTACCTGATGGCTAGACTGGCTACCTCATATGTTCAGGGTCAAGCCAAAAAAGCTGTTGAATAACCTGTTCAGAACAGGCCACTTGATACGCTTTTTACAGATGCACTATCGAAAGTGTCCTTACCGCCTCCATCACTGTTTGGTACGGTAACTGTACAACACGTGATAGGAAGGCACTCCAGCGGGTGATCAAGACCTCACAGAACATTGTTGGGGCAGCCCTCCCCTCACTGCAAGACATTTATACATCTAGAGTCCTACGCAGAACACACAACCTCATCAAGGACAGCACACATCCACAACACTCACTATTCACACTCCTACCGTCAGGCAGACGCTACAGGAGTTTGAAGTCCAGGACCACAAGGCTGGCAAACAGTTTTTACCCACAGGCCATCAGGCTCCTCAACGAAGCACTCGCACACGCCGCACGCAACACACGCACACACTCATAGCACTTTATTTATTTATTTATTTGTATTATTTACTTGTATTAATGTCTCGTCTGTTGTTGTTGCTTAATTTATTGGTATATATGTTTATGTGTTTATGTTTCTTATGTTCTTATTCTTTCATTTGTTTTCTTTCTTTTCTTGGGAGAATGAACAGAATAAGATTTTCATTGCATGGTATAACTGCTGTTTTACCATGCACATGACAATAAAACTCTCTTGAATCTTGAATCTTGAATCTTTTTGCTGCACTTCATTCTACATTATACTGCACTTTATGTCTACTGTTGTTAAAGGCTGGTAAGCCCCCCATTTTTACTGTTTCATTATATGTAACTAACTAGCTCATCACGTCTTTCATTCATTTTGTCCAGCATTAAGCTGTCTAGTCAAATCCACATAATGTGTAACTCATGCTCAGTCTTGCCAACTTGGCAACTTTGTCACTAAATCTGCCGACATTCCAAACCCTCTTGGCGACATACACGTATTTACTCAAAAGCGGCCGGCGACAAATCTAGCGACTTTTTATGGCGTCATTGGAGAGTTTTCTGGTACTTGGGTACCTAAAAGTGAAAGCACGTATTGATCTGCAGTTTCCGTTCTCACTGAGCATCAGCGGGTGCAGCTGAGACGTCCACCCCGTCCCAAAACAGTCACAAGCCGACAGTACGCTGTCTGCTCCACACTCAGAGCATAGTGGAGTTCCATGCATCCATGAATCGCGCATGTGCGAGGCGCAATGCCACCGGGGTGGATCTCGCCCCGTTTACAGAGCAGGATCTAAAACGTAAATGTTTCTTAATCCTAATCTAACTACTCATACACTCAAGCCTCATTCGGACTCGGTCACGTACCTGTCACGTACGTGTGATGGAAGAACGATGTGTGACACAGAGTTAATGCATGCGTTTTTCACCCATAAATAAAAAACACAACCTCTTCTGAACAAAAACATGGATTTAGGATGTCATTGATTGTGAATATGGAATGTTCATCCATCAGTGATGTTTGCAGCAACTCCATGAAGTTAGACGACAAAGGGTTACATGTCAAATGGCGTACCCTTTCTTGAGACATCCACCGATAACCTTGAGCATTTCACAAAGGTTCTCTGCAAAGCTGGAACATTCCATCAGATAAAACATTTTGACATCTCTTATAAAACCCACCATCCCTGGTTTACACGACATAAATTGATGTACAGCATAGCTATATTGTACACGTGTATATGAGTTCCTACCTTTGAAGCCGAGGTTTACAAGGCACTCTTCACTACAAACCTGCATTTATGACTTCTGCATACATATTTATATACTGTGGATTTCCTGAGCTGAAGGTACTTTAGTCCTAAAGCAAATAAGAGTTGCCATCGCGTCTATATAAGGAGATGCTCTGCTCCTCTAACCATTTACAGCGCTGGCAGGTTAATTGCATACAAAGATTAAGGGCCTTCTTTTGCGGTCCCCTTCTCAGAAACAAGATTCAACCCATTTTTTAACATATTTTTAGAAGTTTCAAACAATAATACTGGCTTTATGCCTGCAAATACACGTATGGATCTAATTAAGGTTAATCCAGACTGAGGAAACATGTCCTGTTTTAAATTTTTTGTCCTCTTGAACCCTCTTTTTAAAGTATAAGTACATGGAGACCAGTTGTTTTTGCAGCTTTAACGCATTGCCTGTATTGTATAATTCATGGTTCCGCGGCCTTGAGCACTAGCGCACACACGCATGCACACACACGTCATGTTACTACGCATCTGACACATATGCTGTATAATGGCACCATAATCAGTGATGGGGGGCTGTGTGGAAACACAGGGATGTGTGTGTTGGTGTGTGCATCCACTAGTCGACTATTCAACTGTTCATTCCCCACATGATGCCTGTCAGTCATGGATCGGGGCTCACAATGACAGTCAGTCAATAATGGTATGGAGGAGGAGGGCACAAAGCAAGTAGCATGGTGCAACTCTCCCCCAATTTGACAGTGGTCATAAAGTTTGGGAAGTCCTGATAAAAAAAAGAAAGAAATTAAAACGTGAATTTGAGCGTGGACACGTTGAAAAATGAAGGTTTTGAAGACACCTGTGTGCATGACGACGATGGTCTCCATCTCATCTATCTTTTAAACCAGGGTGGACAACTGTTGCCCATCCATCTATCCTTCCGTTTTCCTCCACTTATTCGGGTACGGGTCGCGGGGGCAGCAGTCTCAGTAGGGAAGTCCATACCTCCCGGTCCCCAGGCCACCTCTTCCAGTTCCACCGGGAGGACACAGAGGCGCTCCCAGGCCAGCTGTGAGACATAATCCCTCCAGCGTGTCCTAGGTCTCCCGGCTTGGCATGCCCGGAACATCTCACCAGATAGGCGTCCGGGAGGCATCCGGACTAGATGCCCGAGGCACCTCACCTGCTTCCTCTCGATGTGAAGGAGCAGACTTTCTACTCTGAGCCCCTCCCGGATGACCGAGATCCTCACCCTATCTCTTAGGGCGAGTCCAGCCACCCTACGGAGGAAACTCATTTCAGCCGCTTGTATCCGTGATCTTGTTCACGACCCAAAGCTCATGACCACAGGAAAGGGTGGGAGCACAGATCGACCGGTAAATTGAGAGCTTTGCCTTCCAAATCAGCTCTCTCTCTTCCCCACGACGGTCCGGTACTCAATCATCAACTTCCCAACAGCAAACATGATCATGTAAAGGTGGTGACACGGACCGTCTTCCATCGGCGACGTCATCTGTTTGCTTTCAATGTGTGTTTATAAGTGCCTTGTTAAATGAGCTCCCATATGTGCCACCGAGTTTGCCGCAAAGAGCGCCCCGTCGCCAGTACATCCCTCCGTCCGTGTGAAAACAATGCACAATAGCGCCTGTGTGTATGTGTCAAGCCATTATAGCGCCCCCAACACACACACACACACATTCAAGTGCCACGATGAGACAGGTACCCAAAGCCCAGATTGCCCCCCACCAAGGACACAGACATGTATGTGCTGCATGTGCAACTTAAAAGACATGGAAGTCCTCCAGGTATTTCCTCTGTTTAATTTGCAAAGTGATGAGCTGTCACAGACTGATGGTTTGAGCGTTGATTACACAGGCAAGCAGAGAGGGAATGAAGGTAGCATTGTTTTTCTTTCTGCTAATCTGCTGTCCTGTGTGGTCCATCGCACACACACACACACACACACACGCACGCACACACACACGCACACACAAACTCACAATGAGGCTATTGTTTCTGAGGACAAGTCTGAGATGGTATGAAGAAGGGCGGAGAGAGAGAGAAGTAAGAGCACGGTTGTGGGAATAACGTACAGAAGGAAAGGTTATTGTCTTCATATGTTTCAAACTTCCAAAGGCAGAACTAGAAAATATGTAGAAAGAGGAATGGTTGAATAATTCATGATCAGTGAGGTGACAGTGAGGCAAATACAAAAAAGTGTTTGCCGCCTTCCCGATTTCTTATTTTTTTTTGCGTGTTTGTCACACTTAAATATTTGAGATCATCAAACAAATTAAATTAGTCACTGACAACACAAAATGCAGTTTTTAAATGAAACATTTTATTATTCAGTGAGAAAATAAATCCAAAGCTACATGTCCCTCTGTGAAAAAGTGATTGCACCCTAAACCTAATAGCTGGTTGGGCCGCCCTTTGCAGCAACAAATAACAAAAAGTTTCATTTCAATAGCAGGCCCAGAGACGCCCCCGCAACCGGAAAGAAGCCCGCCCACGCCGGAAACACAAAAAATTATTATTATAAAAATAATAATATATAATAAATAAATAAAAGCATGCACACACACACATACACACACACGTGCTCACACCCACACCCACACTGTGAAGCCTCGCTGCAACAAAATATAACTCTTACCTCATACCTTATGCAAGAGCACCGTGTTTAGCTGATTGACGTTTCACGAAAGCGGACTTTCCGTGCAGCACAAGGGCACTAAATATGATTGAGATTTAACAGCAAACTCTGGAGTGCACCAACAGAAATGCTTGTTTGTTTCGATCGGCCAGCACTCACAGTGTTGAGTCAAATGGACCGATCCAACATCACACACGTCGAGTTGCTACAAAACAGCACAATCGCACCTGAGAGCGAAAGCCACACGTGCATGAGCACGCAGACAAAAACACAGACATGGACATAAATACACACACACAGGCCATAAAGCAAACACACGAGAATACACATGCAACACACAAATACCCACATAGAGGGAACTATATATATGGAGAAAAAAAAAGCCGCCGCTCTCAAAGTACCTACTGCTATTTTCCCTGGCTGCCCTACACCAGGTATCTGGCAAGTATCAGTGTGGCTGTGGTCAGATGTGGGCAACAACCAGCAGCCTATTGTGACACTGAGGCGTTTGACACAAGAAAAAGGAGCTGTCAGTAAGACAGGCCAGTTTAGACATGCACCGCTCGCAGGCATAAATCAAGCTTAAGTAAACTGAGAGTCAAGAGTTAAAGATTTTCAGGCTGTCTTTGTGCAAGCCAACGCAGGACACAAACCTTCAGGCCTGACCTATTTGTTCATGTTGGAGTGCGGGCGTAAATGTTTCAGCTCACGGTTGTTTAGGTGGGTTTGCAATATGCGGCCAGAAGGAAATGACAAACTGGCTGAAAGTTAATAACAAGTCAGCCACTAATTAAACACCTAGTTTAAATTTGTGCCATGTGCATGCCGCTAAAAGCCGTCTGTTATGGGATTGGTCAAAGTAGTTCCAAACACTTTGGGAATTATGGGAGAATCCAGTCAAAGCTGTGTAATTCAGTGTGCACTTTCCTGGCGCTTCTCCGACTTGATGCCTCAGAGTGCAGATGAAGCACCTTGAACAAAAAAAAAAAGTGTCTCTTGCATTGGAGACATTGAGGAAACACAATATACAGTACACAGTAGAACCTGTACAATAAAATGACCTTGAGTTTGCACAGTTCAAAAGTCTACCGAAAAGGGAGGAAAATAAACACCAGAATGGCACAAAACTTCAGTGTTGGACGTCAGCGTGCCTCACTAGACAAGTCTGTTTAACAAGCATCAAACGCATCTGTTAGCCTTACTGTGATACTTAAGAATATAAAGACTGCTTAATGTTGCTCTAACGTGTCAGCAATGTACTTTGGCGCAAGACCGTGAAAAGACTTGTACACAAGCAGAGCTGTTTTAAAGTCTACGACAGAAGCAACAAAAAGCCAGCGCAGAGACCTGAGTACTGGACTAATATGGTCATATTTCCTGGTTCTAGTCAGGACTCAAACAGCAGCATTCTGGATGTACTGCAGCTGTTCTACAGCTTGTTTAGAGAGCCCGGTGAGAAGGCCGTTACAGTAGTCTAGCCGATGGAGACAAAGGCATGGATTAGTCTCTCTAAATCTGGTTTAGACGCTATTCCCTTGATACTTTTTAGGTGGTAAAAAGCTGATGATGTTATTGATTTAATGCGACTGTTAAAGTTCAGGTCCGAGTCTATTATTGCTCCTAGATTTTTAACCTAACGATTAGGCTTTAGAGAAAGAGTCTCAAGTTGACTAACAACACTTTATCTTTGTTTCTGTGGGCCACAGACAATGATTTCAGTTTTGTCCGAGTTTAGCTGGAGAAAGCTGTTTTGCATCCACACACTGATCTGTTTGATGCACTGACAAAGTAAATCTGCAGGACCACGTTCACCGTCCGCCAGTGATACGTAGATTTGAGTGTCTTCTGCATAGTTGTGGTAGGACACATCGCAGCTGCGTATTAGCTGGCCTAAAGGAAGCATGTACAGATTGAACAATAGGGGCCCCAGGATTGACCCCTGGGGAACCCCACAGGTCATTTGGTCTGAGACACAGTTACCAATTCCAAAAAAGTAGTTGCTGTCCTCCAGATAGGACTTGAACCAGTTTTTAGCAGTAACAGAGAGTCCCACCCAGTTTTCTAACCTCTTTAATAAGATCACATGGTCAGACAGCACTCAGGTCTAGCAGAACTAAAAGTGAGACTTGCCTTCATCTGTGTTCAGACGGATATCATTTGTCAACTTGATCAGCGCTGTCTCAGTGCTGTCTCAGTGGTGGGGCCTAAATCCAATTAACCACAATACACAAGGGAGTAATGTACCGTAAAGGGATCGTATGCAAACCAAAAAGTAAAAGAACACCAACAATGGCCAGCTAGCATATGTTTGCAGTTTTAAATTGTGATTTAAAAGGACAGATTGCACAAATATGTATATATACAATACATTTCGCTATTAAAATTAAACTGCGTAAACATTGTAATAATGTTTTGTTTGCATTTGAAAATAAGGGAAAATTTCCCAAAAATAAGGGAAAACAAGAGACATTCAGTACAGAAGTTGATTTAATATATTCATATGTTTAATTATGCAAGTTTAAATACGGAAAATTCATGGGAAGCTATTTAAACAGAAAGGCAACTGGAAAGAAGGACAAAATACTTAAGATACGAACTGAAAAGCTACCAGCACAGTGAACAAAGGTTTTATGATACTGAGAGTTTGACAATTGAATGGTTTGTTGTTTCCAATCCAAACAGACTGGAAGTCAAACCAGCCTCCCGTAATGGATTGCATTCAACCATACTGTAATCCCTCGTTTATCGTGGTTAATTGGTTCAACACCCGACCACGATAGGTGAATTTCTGCTAAGTAGAAGTCGTTATTCATACAGTAAGTCAAATAATTTTGTAGCTAGAGCATAGAAAACATTTTTACAACCTTCTAAATACAGTTTTTTTAACATTATTAGAGCCCTCCAGGCATGACATAACATCCCTATGTTTTCCGGTGGCAAGGACAGGAAGTGACGTCAGGGGTTAAGAGTTGAGTTTTAGCTTGGTGTGGCTTACTGCTGTAGCCAGTGTTAGGGATTATTGTTCCTTTGGTGAGATAACTCAAACCTGCATTAAAAGCCTGTTGTTCTGGCTATCAGGTCTGGGCTTGTGTTTCTCACCGAACATTACAGTAGCATTACTTACACCTAGTGACGGGTGTAGAATACTACACATCATCACGACTTTTAATGCGTGTTCCGAATGCCTTATATTTGTATTTTACGTCATTAATCCATTTTTATGCTTGAAAATGCTTAATTTAGGCAGAAAATATGTAAAATTTGGCCATATTCAACCACAAAATAGAATGATTGATCATTTATTTAATTATGTATTTTTGAAAAACCGTGATAGAGTGAAGCTGCAAAATTGGAAGCACAAAGTGGTGACGGATTGCTTTATATGTTTAATGTGTGGATTACGTGAGTCCTGCCGGTCATGTAAAGACCACTTATCCTCTTCAGGGTCGCTATCCCAGCGGGTTTTGGGTGAGACATACCTGGACCAATCACCTGTCATCTATCCATTTTCTACATCGCTTATCCTCATTTGGGTTGTGGGGGTATGCTGGAGCCTATCCCAGCGGGCTTTGGGCGAGAGGCAGGGTACACCCTGGAATTTTAACTTTTTTTTAACATTATCACTTTACACAAAAGCAGTAATTCAAGAATATAACATTCAGATCTCACATATGTTTAAGCTTTGAAAAACAAAAAAAGGTGTGGAAAAAAATATTTCAGATGTTCTGCTGACACACTTTTTTCTTATACAAGTTCCTCAGTAACTGTTGCTGTTTGGGCCCACCAGCCCATACAGCCTACCTCTGGCCTCGGGGCATCACATGGAGTCTTGAGACGGCGAACATGTAAATTACAGATGCATTTAACACTGGGATCTTTCCCACTGCGTTTCATGATCCAATATTGTGACCATGTGCACATACCGTGCATGCATTGCTGTGTATGCCTGCAGGCAGGGACCCTGATGAAATCGCCGTAATCCTCTGCGGGTGATAAAGCCCTGTTGGTGGCAGCCCGGGAGGCCCCCAGGCACTCGCCTCCAGGGACCAGGAGCTCTAATCTGCTTTCCCTGTGTCAGCCGCCACACGCCGCACCAAGACACAGCCAGTACTCTGCAGCCACACAGGGTCAGGTTCACATCGAGGATAGCATAAAGTCATGTACAAAGCTACAGCATGCACACAAACATTCACGGCATGATGAGAGAATCGTGACATTGATACCAGCCTACACTCAGTCGTAACCCTCATGAACCACCTTAAAAGCAAGACTCTCCTCCTGGTTCAGGAGGCCAAAGTGGATATTTGAGGTACGGGACAATACTGACACCACTAGGCGCAAAGGTGGTACTGCATGCAGAAATCTCTTAAGGTGGACCGGCAGAGTTCCTCTCGTGTGCATTTTGTACCTGATGAGGTACAAAGGGAACATTTGGATTTTAAAAGCATCAATTTTGAACATTTTATGTTCAGAGGCGACTTGGTCAGGAGGTCAGGAGGTCAGGATGGGTCAGACAGGAAATGATTTAAGGAATTCTACAGGGGAGTTTTACTGGCCACAGAGATTTGGGGAGTTTGGGCAGAGGTCGGGTTCCTCCATCCACCCACGGTCATGCGTCAGCAGTGAGGTCAAGTTCCTGATTCTGAATGAGCATGCATCAAAATTGGCTGCATAATTCCGTGGACAAAAGTAACTTAACAAATAAAACACAAAACAGAAGAATGCATGTTCATCGCTGAGACTCCCACCTTGTTTGTCCAGCTTGCTTGTGATAAATCGAGTGTTTCCGATGATGAAAGAGCTGAATGGGATTAGGGCACAATAGCCAGATAAGATAATCATAGACAAACTGCAGGACCTCCACTTTGACATGAGAGGGGGCGTACAGGGGAGTTTGGGGCTCACACACCGCTCCAGCGTGTGGTAAAAAAAAACAGTAAAGATCCGTATTTGAGCACGTGAGCTCTATCTTTACTTGACGTTAAAAGGTAATTGCAAGACAGGGAATTGGCTCTTCAGCGGTTGGAACCAAAACAACTCCATTCAGCGACTCCCGTTGCTCGTGCCAGCTATAATGCATTAACTTGGTCCTCACTCGTGTTTGACACAGATTAGTGCACTCTGGCCATGAAGAATGCTCTCTTTCCATCAGGGGAACGTGGCCTTAATGAAAACAGATTGCAGAAGTGGAAATAAGGAGACTGAGCCAAGTTTTAAATCTGAGGTAAATCTTTGAAAAACAAACCGAAAACCGGGATCACGTGGCCTCCAGTCATCTTCTTCTTCACAGATATGACGTCTAAAACCGTAGGTAACAGTCACAGCGTGATGTATGATGATTCCCTTCATTAGACGTTGAGCAACTTAGTGACGAAGCATCTCCTCAACACTCCTGTGCCGTACGTCAAACGTCTTCCTGCTGGACCTTGGGGGATTCCAGTATGCCTTTAACCAGCGTAAAAACAGCATCTTGCCCACGTCATAACAGATTTCAGCTGCTGAGAGTCTCTCGGAGCGAAGCTGCAGCCAAGTGCAAAGATAAACAGCAATGGGAATCGCCGTGTTTCAACACAAGGGAGGGCATAACTAGAAACCCCTGACCTCTTTTTGCTGTTTGTTTGGGTTTGGATATTTTCGAGACTTTGCTGACTTTTATTTTTCATTTGGTCCGTACTCCATCCGTTCTTGTCAGGATGCATCAAACTGTCAAATAATAATTGTGTCTCTTGTAGCAGATGATGATGTCCAAATCAAATTCCAGTCACAAAGTAGCACAAGCTGTCCTTGCCAGAGTCAACAGAAGGGATTTCTTAATGCGTGTTCCTTTTCGAATAACAGCTTGGAGTCATGAGGCAGCAAATTAAAATTTGGTCGCACTTCACAATAAGGTACACAAAAATACAGTAGTTACATAGGAACTAATGAAGAACTAATGACTAAGGCACATACATTTAGAATAGTTACTGAGGAACTAATGAGGAACTAATGAGTGGCGGTTAGGGTTAGTTTTGTGTACCTTTATTGTGAAGTGTTACCACTTTTTCAGCCTGCGAGCTACTTTTAAAATGACTACGTCCCAAAGATCTACCTCCTACTATAAATATAGAAAATATATATTTACTGTCTTTATAAATAGGAGTATTTTTGTACATTGTACATGTATATCGGGGCGCACGCACTTTTTCAGCGTGCAAGTTATAAGATCTATCTCTTACTATAAAACATATATATAAAATATAATCAATAAACTATTATTAGTCAAAATACAGTATGCGCAGCAATTTTTACGTATTTTTTTTGCCTAAATGAAGCATTTTCAAGCATAAAAACAAGCAAAATAAAAATACTAACTAAAACTAAAATCCAAATACAAGGCATTCAGAAGACGCAGTCAAAGACGCGTGATGATGTCTAGTATTCCACACTGATCGCTTGGTGTCAGTAATTTTCAATGATTTATTTTATTGCAGGTTTGAATTATCTCACAACAGGCGCAGTAAGCCCTAACACGGGCTACTGTTGCAGTCGTAATCCACGGCAAGCTAAAACCCAGCCCTAGACCCCCGACGTCACTTCCTGTCCGCCCCCACCCAGCTGCACTAGCGAACACACACGAGCACAAGTCTTATTTATGTCTTAAATGGCTTATTTTCTGTTATTTTGCCTTTTATATTGGGTACTACAAGTGTAAAGGTGACTATAAGGACGTTATTTCAAGTCTAGAGGGCTCTAATAATGTCAAAAACTGCATTTAGAAGGCCGTTAACAGGTTTTCTATGCTCTAAATATGGAAATATTCCATTTATAAATAAGGAATCCTACTTAGCGTGGTCATGGTCGGGTCTGGAACCAATTCACATCGATAATCGAGAGATTGCTGTGATGAAGTGTGTAATGTGTAATGCATTCTTAAAGAGTTTTGGGATTTCCTGCTGTCTGTGAACGTGACAGGCCGAGTCTTGACTGTGTGTGTGGGCGAGCTGAGGAGGACAGCTGCGTGGCAAAAGGACAGTTGAGTTGTTTTGGTGTGGTTCGTCCAACAACCATGACGGTTCAGCATCTTGCCCATGGATACTTCGACATGGTCACGGGAGGACAGAGCATCGAAGCATCAACATTCAGGTTGGAAGAAGACCATTCCTTCAGTCAAGCCGCCTCTGTAACCACAAAACGCCGTAAATCAAGAACAGCTATGCTGTAAAATATTATGTCCTAAGTCTTTAAAGACAGATACGCCTCAGTTGTGGCATCCCTGGAAGCCTGGCTAACTTCCGTTTTGTTCCGTGAACTTGCAGCACTTCTGTCACACGGGTGTTTTGGGAGGTTGTGTGCGTTTTTGGCATTTGCAGCATTTTTTTGCAGCGTTTTTTGATTCTGCACCATTTATGTGACTGCAGTATTTTCAGTATGCAGCATTTTCCCGTTGAGTGTTTTTGGTTTTGGATCATTTTTGTGTTTGCCCCTGTTGGCCGTCGGACTGACCTCACCTCACTGCCCTGCTTACCTTGAAGAACTTTGAGTCTGTACAGTTTTTGCCGCAACGATGCAGAGCATCGATTAGATGGAAGTAGGAAATGAAACTGTTTACATTTTGGCCTGTAGGAGCAAAAGACGAGACAAGAGTGGAGACACAGAAGGTGTGCGTGTGCGTGCACATTCACTTTTTGCACATTCATTCATGAGCCCTTCATCGTGTCCTCAGCTGAGTGTGTCCTCTCCCTCGGGTCCATTATGGCGATAAGGACTCAACTGAAGCGCTGCCAGCACGGAGATAACGAGCCACAGAGAAGCTTTCTGTGAACGTGCCGCTCTTGCAGACCCTCTCCATCATTTCAGTGCCAGGCTCCCATCAACATCCCTTCCCAAAACAGTCCTGTCTCTCTCCAAGTATCTAATCTACTCTTTGTTCTCCATTATTAAGCCTAGGTTGCTCACATCAGGCTTTCCTGGATGTTTTATAGTGGGTTGACTCTCTTGGTTTGTATTGTTTCCACCAACATGTTTAAGCTTTGCAAGAGACAACAACATCAATTGAAACAGTCTTTTTAAATGTCACCTCTTAGTGAGAACAACAGGCCAGAGTGTTCTAACAGCCAACTCAGAGGGGGCGGCTATTCCAAAACAAGTTTTGTTCCTTTGTATTAAATACAATCAATCCCGAAGTTATTTCTCCCCTGCAGCGTTTTGATCCACTTTTTGTGTTGTTTGGCCAGTTACTCGGCGTGACTAATGAATTCCATTTGTCTCTTTCATTTCTTTATACTCCCGTAAACATGTTGCTGCTGCTACCTCCTGTGAGGATGTTAATATATTTGCTGTTGATTGAATTGAAGCCAAGAAAAGTCGGAATGTCATCTGACCCATTTTAGTTGCAACATTAAAGCCTTAGGGAAGACCCAGGACACGTTGGAGAGACTATGTCACTCAACTGGACAAAGTACCTGGGGAGAGCTTCCCTGCTTAGGCGGCTGCCCCCGCAACCTGACCTCGGACAAGCGGAAGAAGATGGATGGATGGATGTCCTGTTTTTACATCCTGTCCTGTTTTTTTAAGTGGTAAAAATGTCCATGTGTTCATTCGGCCATTAACTTGAGAGGCATTAGGGCACCATGCTGCTTGTGATGTAATCCCTTTTTGAATTAGCGTTGCCAAAATGTCACAAAAAGCCCAAGAAAAGCAAAACATATGCACAGAGTTAATCCTCTGATGCTTGCCGAATTAAAGTCTCATGAAATTGGGGACGTTGTGCAAAACGGTGGTTGAAATTTTTCCCAAAAATAGTTTGTCGTTCTGTTTTTGGAATCATATTTTTGCCGATTTTTGAAAATTTTTGAACGTTCTTCCTTTGGCATTTGTGTCTTTGGTTATAGACAGTATTTTGCAATATAACAGTTTTCGATCCATACAGAGCAGGCATCATTTAAATGGATAGTAATCTCTCCTTTATCACCGTTAATTACTTCCAGACCTGACTGTTCAAGATTCAAGAGAGTTTTATTGTCATGTGCATAGTACAACAGCAGTTATACTATGCAATGAAAATCTTATCCTGTTCATTCTCCCAAGAAAAGAAAGAAAACACAAGAAAGAATAAGAACATAAGAAACATAAACACATAAACATATATACCAATAAATTAAGCAACAACAACAGAAGAGACATTAATACAAGTAAATAATGCAAATAAATAAATAAATAAATAAAGTGCTATGAGTGTGTGCGTCTGTTGCGTGCGGCGTGTGCGAGTGCTTTGTTGAGGAGCCTGATGGCCTGTGGGTAAAAGCTGTTTGCCAGCCTTGTGGTCCTGGACTTCAAACTCCTGTAGCGTCTGCCTGACGGTAGGAGTGTGAATAATGAGTGTTGTGGATGTGTGCTGTCCTTGATGAGGTTGTGTGTTTTGCGTAGGACTCTAGTTTTATAAATGTCTTGCAGTGAGGGGAGGGCTGCCCCAACAATGTTCTGTGAGGTCTTGATCACCCGCTGGAGTGCCTTCCTATCACGTGTTGTACAGTTACCGTACCAAACAGTGATGGAGGCGGTAAGGACACTTTCCATAGTGCATCTGTAGAAGCAACTCAGGATTGTGGTGGGCATGCCAAATTTCCTCAGTCTTCTCAGGAAGTACAGTCTCCTTTGGGACTTCTTCATAATTTGTTGGGTGTTGTGAGACCAGGTGAGGTCCTCGCTGATGTGTGTGCCAAGGAACTTGAAGGTTTTCACCCTCTCCACCTCAGTCTCATCAATAAACAGGGGTCTATGCGGCTCCTTTTCCCTTGTTCTTGGGTCGATGATCATCTCTTTAGTCTTATCTGTATTGAGAAGGAGATTGTTAGCACGACACCAAGCTATGAGGTCCTCCACCTCTCTTCTGTATGATGTTTCAACACCACCAGTGATCAGTCCGATGACTGTAGTGTCATCCGCAAATTTAATGATGCTGGTGTTGTTCTGGGAGGCCACGCAATCGTAGGTGAAGAGCGTGTAGAGGAGCGGACTCAGCACACACCCCTGTGGGGTCCCAGTGCTCACAATTCTTGAGCTGGATGTGCGATTGTGGACTCTGACTGACTGGGGTCTGCCTGTTAGAAAGTTAAACACCCAGTTACAGAGGGAGGGTGACAGGCCAAGTGTGAGGAGCTTATTTGTGACTGTGCTCATTTAGTTTCCGCAAAGTATGATTTCTTATTTATAAATGGAATATTTTCATAGTTAGAGCATTAAAACTGATGATCAGAACTGATGCTTAGAACCGCTTATGACCCTCTAATTACAGTATTATTAGAGCCCTCTAG
Organism: Dunckerocampus dactyliophorus; assembly: GCF_027744805.1. Classification (NCBI taxonomy): domain Eukaryota; kingdom Metazoa; phylum Chordata; class Actinopteri; order Syngnathiformes; family Syngnathidae; genus Dunckerocampus; species Dunckerocampus dactyliophorus. The sequence continues at coordinate 48,903,396 of NC_072819.1, read as the reverse complement.
ACATAAAGTAACACCCCTATAGTCATCTTTACCCTCGTATTACCCAGTATCCATCCATCCATCCATCCATCCATCCATCCATCCATCCATCCATCCATCCATCCCGCTTATCCTCACTAGGGTCGCGTACCCAACAGTAGCCCACGTTAGGTATTATTGTGTCCGTTGTGAGATCATTCAAACCTGCAATAAAAGCCCGTCATACCGGCGATCAAGCCTGGTGCTTGTGTGTCTCACCCGAAATCACAGTCACATTACTGACACCAAGTGACCGGTGTATAATACACTGTATATTCATCGTAGAGTCTTGGAATGCATCTACTGAATGCCATGTATTTGTATTTAGTTCAGTTAGCGAATCTTATGCTTGAAAATGCTTAATTTAGGCAACAAAAAAAAAGTTTGCTTAAACATGCATATTCAACCACGAAACAACATGATTTATTTATTTTTATTTTTTAAAATCGTGATAAAGTGAAGCTGCAAAATTCAAAGGAGGGATTACAGTATTAAAATGATAAGGCAGGCTTTGAGTAAACGTCAAGTATCATGCGAGTATCTAATTGCAGGGCTGAGTGTCCTGGTTTTCGGCAATCAAAATCCGAATCCGACATTTATATCGGTCATTGGTTAATACAGCAAAAAAACGGATTGGCTTATATCTGAAAATCTGATTATATAGGCATACATCTAAAATCTTCAACAAAAACAGTCCATTCCAGACTTCCAGCTTCAGCACGTCTATTCAGCAGTGCCCAAATAGAGACATTGGGATCACAAGTGTAGAAAGAAGTAGGACTGCCGTGTGACAGTATTTTTTGTTAAGGTCCAAAAAAAGACATTACAGCTGAGTGCAAAACTTGTCACGCACAAGCTTCCCGTGGTGGCACAGAACCGGGAAATTTTGATACGACCGACCCCATCAGGCATTTGAAGCAGCATCACAAAAAACAGCATGAGGATTTTGTCGTTGTCTGAAACATTTGCAAGGCGTGAGACACTCCCACGGGACGGCAAAACCTTTTCTAACATTCCACTCTACAAAATAAGTAATAAAAGTAGATATGATTCGCGCTGATATTGGCTTGATATCGGTATCGGGTGATGCACAAGGCTGCAATATCGGTGTCGTAAAAAGTCCTACAAAATTCGTACATGTGAAAAGCAGCATTATTTTGTTGTGGGAATGCTGCATCCTACACGTTGCTAACATGAGTGGCACTAGTGGCTTGCAATTTCTCGAACGTGAGCTCAAGTTTCTATTGGCCAGCTGCAGATTTGTATTTGCACAAAGATGACCTGAATCCTCCAGTTAAGCAGGAAAACCATGATTGAATGCATCCATCACTCAGGTTTACATTGGAGCCAATCCGCATCAAAGGAAGGCTCAGTCATTAATTTGGAGCAATGTAGGAAATCCATGTGGAAGGTGAAAACAAACATGGTTGAGTATGACTCTTTTTGCGGTGTGTTGCTATCATCAGCGCCTACAAAATGATCATCGGTATGAGACTGAGGTTGGAGGCAGGATAACTAAAAACTGGGCTTGATGAAAATGGTATAAAATATTGTCGTTTGCACACCATTTAAAGGCAAATCTGCCCCACTTCTTTCCATACCGTCAAGGAATGGAACACTTCCAATGAGAAAATCCTCCAGTTAATCAAATTAGTCAAATACAAATCACTTCCCCTTTTATTTAGATTAACCAAGTACAGTAAAGCTAGCGTGATTGCAGGAAACTGCTTTTTTGGAAAAGGAGGCTTATTTTTCCATGACTCCCAAATGTACTCGTTCCAAAAGGTGGACTGCAGTGTGACTTGTGCTCTGAATACTTCCAAAAGTAGAAGTATTCTTGTAAATTATACCTGATGCTCAGCCAGAGAGTGTGGCTGCCTGTTATAATATGTCCTTGGAAAAGGCCTTGGGTCAAATAATTTAAGCTTGGGCTCTATTTTAATCTGGACAGCGCCAAGGAATGGAGGAATTTGCAGAATTCACATGACTGGGCTCTGGTGGCCCCATTAAACCTCACACTTGTATTAAACCAAGATGTATTAAACCAGATGTAAATACAAGTACAGTCAAACCTCGGATTTTGAACGCCCCGGTTTTTGTACGGTTCAATATTTTAGTTGTCGGACACTGTCTCGGTTATCGTACCCTTTGAATATTGTGGTATTAATAAAGATGTGGAGCGTTCTTTGTTTATTAAGCCATCTTGGATCACATACCCAGCACCAAATCTCACCACAGCCGACTTAGTTTACGCAAAACTATGGTCAGGCTGTCAGGCTCATTCATTTGGCAAGCTAAAATGAGAATATTACACAAACGACCATGTTTTCCAGACCATAAGTCATACCTTTTTTTGCATATTTTGGCTGGTCCTGCAACTTGTAGTCGGGGACATAAAATAGATTTTTTTTAAATAGCCATAATTTTAACATGCGCTGCCTTTGAGCTAAAAAGGGGTGGTGGTGGTTGTTTTTTGGCGACATCTAATGGCCGCAATAATTCATTGCATGTCATCATGCCGCATATTAAAAGTGAGTTCTTTGAGAACATTCTGATATACCTGTACAGTGGTATAAGTTGGTTTCATCTTGATATCACCAACACAAACAGATGTTTTGGTAGACAGCAGGATTCATGCTTCCACTTATCACAGCAAGTCTTCCAGGTCCTGAAGCAGCAAAACAGTCCCAGACCATCACACTACCACCACCATATTTTACTGTTGGTATGATGTTCTTTTTCTGAAATGCAACGTTACTTTTACGCCAGATGTAATGGGACACACACATTACAAAAAGTTCAACTTTTGTCTCGTCAGACCACAGAGTATTTTCCCAAAGGTCTTGGAGATCATCAAGATGTTTTCTGGCAAAATTGAGACGAGCCTTAATGTTGTTTTGGTCTTGGAACTCTGCCATGCAGGCCGTTTTTGCCCAGTGTCTTTCTTATGGTGGAGTCATGAACACTGACCTTAACTGAGGCGAGTGAGGCCTGCAGTTCAGGAAAAAATCACTTTTTCACACAAGTGGAAGGTTACGTTTACCTTCGCTGAAGACTGACTGTTCCCAAAGAAGAGATGTGGTTGCGAGATCAACCACCACCACCTTCCTGTTTTCAGTCACATCTACAGTCACGTCTTCATCGGAGGTAAAAGTAAGTTTAAAGGTTCATTTATTCTTTTCATTCATGTGTATTTGTATTTGGAATTGTTTTATGCCTGTAAAACTACACGGTGGGCCAGAAGTTTCCATACATAGGAAAATGTATAATGTATATATTTTTTATGTTTCAGATCAAATATCCACATCTCTTCCCTCTTGATTTCTATCTTGGGGGGCACTTGAAGGGCATGGTGTATCAAGTGAAGATTAGGGTTATGAACGATAAACCAAGATTTCCTGATATCTGGTTTGTCAAGCAAGAGATGCTGCATCATTAACAGCCTCCGGGATGGATAAGAATCAGCCATAAATCCTGAGATGAACCGATTTTAGAGATATGCACCAGGCAAGGCTAGCAACCACGTGACAGTTTGTTTCTCAAACAACGGAGGATCCTGGGCTGCCGGCGAAAGAATTGTCAGGAGTTTTTTTCACAAGGATTTGTTGGCGGAATAGTTGCATCCCAAGACGTGAGGGCTCCAGACTAACTTTTTTTTACATGGAGCACAGTGAAACCTCACTTCAAATTTTAGGAGCGAGAGCAGAAAATGTCAGGGCGCACACCGAAATCGACTTGCAAAATAAGCATTCAGATTTCCTCTTATTTTCCTCTTACTGATAAAAACCATTCACTCCAATACCGCGGTCTTTTCACACACATCGGCTCGCCTTCTTCTTTAGTGTTTGTCTCCTCTCTTCCTCTTTAGGAGTTCATGTCGATTGGCAGACTAGCTCATTTGCGCGTTACTGTCAACTCCTGGGCTCGAGTGTGGCACATAAGTTTGTCAGTAACAAAAAAATATTCAATAATAATAAAATAAAATCGGCATATGTTATTTTTATGCTATTTTGTGGTCATTTGTCATTAAATACAGGCAGCATGTCTGAATTGAAGAGTTATAAAAATCCTAAGAGTTGAAGTAAATATTCTTTGGTGAGCTACTCAAAATCAGAGCGGACAGAGCAAGAGCAGGGGGCAAGGTTGCTAAGTGATACTTAAAAAGTAACTTAGCACTTACCCCCTGAATGTGATAGCCACTTGTAGCTTCCCTGTCGGAACAAAAACAAGCTCCGAACAAACTGCATTGCTTGTTTGTTTTAAAGACCAAATCTCACCGTGGTTAAAAAAATAAATAAGTCGCATTTGGAGTCCGTGGGCCAGAGGCTAGGTGGATAACTCTAGCTAGCTCGCTGCCGCCAGAGAGACAGACGAAAGTGTGAGCCAGGCAAAATGTGTAAACCAAGATGGTAGAAAAGTCGATCAAATGCAGGGCTGGGCGATCGTTTTTATATACCGGTATAAATTCCTCCAATGATAAGAAAATGACTTATACCGGTATAAATGATTATTTTAAACAGAAAAAAGCACCACTGATGATGTATTTTTCTTGTGACTGTGCGTCGCTGCGCACTGTATTGACGCTTTGGAACCTCACGTGTACCACAACATGGTCCAGAGATTATGGCAAAAGTGAGAAAATGAGCACGGCTGAAGGCGGAGGAGAAGCGAAGACTGTAGGCAAAGAAATTGTTGCTAAACGGGGGAGGTACCTCTGTAATATGGAAATGGTTTGGTTTCCATAGAGCAGTTGTGGAGCAAGAGACCATAATATGCAAAGTTTGCGAAGCAACGACGACGGCAAAAGGTGGGAACACAACAGATTTGTTCTACATTCTCAAGCGCAAACACAGAGTTGAGTATGAAGAATGTGTCATGAAGCGAAAGACAGAGTCAGCGAGCACGTCTCTACTTACCCAGTCAAAAATACAAAACGCTTTCGCTCACTGCCTTCCTTACTATACAAAAATTAAAGCATGAATTGACTGATGCAGTGTCATATTATTTAGCCAAAGACATGATGCCTTTATACTCAGTCAAAAAGGAAAATATTTAGCTGTATTACTGTATTACTATTTTGCAATTTGCAGTTGCTACTAAACTGTACACTTGAATTCTGAATACTTTGCACTGATCTAGTTTGGTAAACACTAAATGCTTTACAGTTTGAAACAAGTGTATTTAATTATATGGGTTTGTAACTTATACAAGACCTCACTGAATTTAATTATATCGTCATATCGTGATACATCCCAAAAATATCGTGATACATCCCAAAAAATACCGTGATACATGCTAAGGTCCATATGAGCGATCACACATGTTGGCATCGCTAGGTTAAGACTCGGACAAGCTGTCGTCAATTGACTCCACATTTTACTGTCTATTTTTCATTCGCACAGGCACGAGTAGATGAAAAATTTACTCGTGATGTCTCTTATTTTAGTCGCAAAACGCAACCATGTAGTCACAGTCTGGAGCCCTGCATTATGTGCATTGTCAGCGGTCTCTTTTTAGCTGTTTTTATATCTGTAGAACGCACAGAAAAGAGAAAGACGTGTGTTCAAGTCTGACGTAAGGATTGTGGATGATGGGCAAAATTCCAAAAATAAGAGCAGTTTTCCTTTAAGGACAGCATGTTAGGATTCCAAGACTATTTATGGAGTTGAAGCAGGAAGGAATTTGGAATCGCCGATCTTGTGGGGAATCTGCAACTGATATGTTTCCAATTAACGCTCCTCTTTTCTTTCCTGTTCTAGATTTGTAGGTCTCCAGGTCAAGCGAGATATGGGGAATATGGAGATTTGGAGAATGCTGCTACTGCCTCTCATTACTTAAATGCCTGTCCTGTATTTTTCCAGTGTCCTACTTTAGTTTGCGATCTTCAACCTCATTACGACTCAGTGCGACAAGCCGGATTTGAACAGATACGTGGGAGACCTTAAGACCTGCAGAGCACGGTATCTGTCTGCCTGGATTTTCTTTCTTTGGCAATTCTTTAGCATCGAAACGCCACCCTCAGAGTCACTGCATGGAGGATCAGTATTACATCAGCATGTGTGCTTCTGCCAAATCTTCATAATGTGCAGTTTTTACTCACCAAATAAGGCCAAGACGCCTGGAGTGTAAACAAAGGTAGACATGAGCATATTCAACTCATTTACATGGCAACATAGCAGCTAACAGCCAAATGCTCATAAAAATTGATGAAGTTCACAAGTATGGAAAAAGTGATGGATGTTTTGCTTTGTTGCGTTTGTGTCTCAGGACCCCGGCCAATGTTGGAATTCGCTTCCATTCAGCGCAGTTTGTTTACGAGCAGATGTCTTATGGCGATTAAAATTCAAGCTGACCCCTTAACACAAATTGTGCTGCTTTCCTTCTGAATACAGAACAAACGCTTAGGATGGATTTATTTTGCCTCTGTGTTCGGCTTCGAAACACATGTGGTTAAAAGCGGGGAAAATCAGACGTATGGCTATGAAGTCAGATGGCGAGTGACTAGTTAAGTGGTGGCAGCGGGCCCGTTTTCCACCTTTTGATGAGAACCATGTATCTGGTGCAGCACGTGCGGAGGAAGGTGTGGTGTCCGAGGAGAGCGACACTGCTTCATGCTGCTGCCTTCATCCTCTTGTTCTTTTTTTTTTGTTTCTTGACTTTTTTTCTTAGCTCCTGGTGCGTCATCGTGATCGTCTGGCAGCCTCGTGCGTCCATATGTGACGCTGAAAGCAGGTCAGGGGGGAGTCTGGCTGGGCTTTGTTTTTGCATGGAGGTGAGCATGTCACAACAGGATTGAATACTTCCCGTGGTCCTTGACACTCCATAGGGCCCCCCGTTCCCCCCTCAGCCCTCTGTTTGGATAGGGGGGCCCCAGCTCCCAGGCACGGGGACGCAGGTTGGAGTGATTATTTGGACGGGGAGACGTGCACGTGCAAACCCCTTCTCCCCCTTTCCCCCCAAATGTTATGCTCTTAAACTCACCAGCTCGGCAGTGCGCGTGTGTGTGTTTGTGTAGGTGTGTGTGTGTGTGTGTGTGTGTGTGTGTGTGTGTGTCCCTTTGGAACCCCTCTTGCTCTTTTGACCCAACAAACAAGTTATTGTTGATTTACCACTTGCTTTATTGCAACATAAATCCTTAATGAAGCTGTTTGTAGACTTGTTGAGGATGAGTGTGATTACTTAGGTGGGCTGTAAATATCCAGAGCCCAGTGAGTTGAAAGCCCCCACGGCTCGTCAGTGCAGACAATTCTCACCTTCTTCATGTTATTTATGCTACATACTGCAGTTCAAATGGCTTGGGGGTTAACACGAGGCTCACAGTACCTGAGACTAAATAACACAATCTGAAAAAATAAGCACTTTGAGTCCAATAGCAAAACAAAAGTATGTTGATAGGGAACATCGTCACGTGATCTTTTGATTGTTTAACCTGTTGAATGTGTTTGTTAGCCTTGACCTTGAAGAAAACACAAGGTGTGGTTATGAGATAATACTTGTGGACAAATTGGCATTCTGTTTGCGGGAGGGATCGATAGTGTGGCTCAATACAGTGGAACCTTGGTTATTGTCATTCATTTGTTCCAGAAGATCCGACTCTAATGGATGTTAACCAAATCAATTTATACCATTCGAAATCATGTAAATCCAATTAAGCTGTTCCAGGAACACAAAACACATATTTATTTTTAGTTTTTACAATTATATTTTTATATGCACAAAGCAATTCGAAATTCCAATACATGATGATAATTTTAGCTTCACTGAATACGTGATTCCCGATATAACTGAACAGGAAGGTGGTGGTGGTGTCTAGGGATGAGCGGATGCTTGTTTTAGACGAGTATCCGTTACGGATAATGCATTTTTGACGAGTACGAGCATGAAACGAGTGCAGCTCGTCATGATCCGTAATCGTGCTGAAGGGAAATCCTCATTGGGTGACGACTTATGTATTCACTCTTCACGGCCAGTGATTGGTCAGTCACACACAGCGACCGTCCCTCCCTAGACAGACTCCCTACAGCCAGAGAGAGGAGTGTGTGGTGCATTTGAGAAGACGGAGTCGCGTTGGTCACTGCCGCCACTAGGTTTTAGGTTTTCCACAGCTCAGCTTGAATCTAAACTTGCATAGTAAACTTGTTTCGTTACGTATGCGGCTCATTTGACACCGCCAGTGTTTTTTGTTTTTTTTTGTCTGCTTGCTTCTAATTTGGCTGATGATATAAAGTCACTTTACTCGTAGCGCGACTACAGTGAACAAGGCTGACAGATGATTTCCTTGGTTGCCATCACTGGATGTTTGCATGAATCGCCAGCTTCACACAGATCATTAAAAAATGATGAAATAATAAAGTCTTACAGATCACTGACACACATACACAGTACACATACAGCTCAATAATAAACAATAAACATAGCAACTTCTGATCAATCCGTGTCAATTTCAGACTTAAAATGATGTACTGGTTTAAGCCCCGCCATTAAGAACACAGTTGGATTCAACAGTGTATTAACAACGCGCGCCATATTGTACGCTCAGGGGCATATTTATGAGTCATTTGAGTCAAATGTATTTACTAGTAGGGATGTCCCGATCCGATCTTCAGGATCGGGATGGGCTGCCGATCCGCTGTATTTTGAAGATTGGATAATATCGGCTTCCGCCAGGCCGATCCGGTTGCCGTATAACGTTTGTAAATCTGGGCCACACTTCAGCATGGAAGGTGCGGTAATGCGCCTCAAAGCTACTCGACTCCCGCCATCCGCAAGAAGAAGGAAATGCAACGCCACCATGCAGACATGTCCGCGGTGTACCGTGATGAAGTTAGTTTCATGGTGGACGTTGGATATTGGGCTCCGTAGCTACAGCGGTAGTTCCCCCTCACTGTGCCCGGACTGCTGTGTCATGGTGCGGGGAGCTAGCACGGGAAGTGCTGCTTTAACCGCTGGTTGTTTATACTAGGGACTGCCAATAAATTACTATTGCGTTGAAGAGAGTTTGTTAAAAAAAAAAAAAGTCATACATTCTAAATCACACCACAAATTGATCTACAGTCATGGAAAAAAACAGTTTATTGATTCCATTTTAATGCCTGCTACAACTAAAGGTACATTTGTTTGGACAAATACTGTATAATAATGATAACAAATATAGCTCATGAGGGTTTAATTTAAGAGTTGGTATCTAGCAACTTCCATGGTTTTCTTGATAATAACCAAAATGTTACATGAATAGCTACTGTATAGCATTGTACTGCCAAAAAATGTAACTCTTATGAGCAGTTGTTGTTGTCATCCTTATGTAACGGATGCCAGCCTGTGAGGCTGTGCGAGTGTATGTTGGTCAAACCTCACTCCCTCTGCCTCAAGAGCTGCGCTGAACATGCGGCTAAACAGTCTGTGGTTTTAGTCACGTGGTCAGCGCCCTCGCCTCCCATTACGAAGGTCCTGTGATCGTGTCCTGGTGCGGGCAGGTGCAAAACAGGGCGGTTTACACTTATATTTGTCAAAACAAAGGTACCTTTTAGTTGTACCAGGCATTAAAATCAACAAGACACTGAAGAAACAAGGGTGGTCTAATCATTTTTTCCATGACTGTATAACCATGTGAAATAATTAGTCTTACCCTAAAAGTATTTTACACGCCCATTTTTTCCAATTCTATCTTTTATTGGATGGACTTTTATTGGCCCGAGTCACAGAGGTTTATTACTGTTGGCTGAAGAAAACCAAAAATGAAGACTTTGTAGTGGCCAGTCCAAGTCCTGACCTGAATCCTATTGAGATGCTGTGGCATGACCTTAAAAAGGCGCTTCATGCTGGAAAAGCCTCCAATGTGGCTGAATGACAACAATTCTGCAAAATTCCTCCCCAGCGCTGTAAGAGACTCATTGCAAGTTATCACAAACGCTTGATTGCAGTTGTTGCTGCTAAGGGTGGCCCAACCACTTTTTCACACAGGGCCGTGTAGGTTTTTTAGCTCTTTATACTGTATTACCTCATTGGAGCATGCACTCGAGAGGAGTAAAATTGCTTATCCCAGTGGTCACGCCAGCAACTCTTGAACGTGACTTCGAGCTCTGTGGCATGGTGAAGTGGTAGTGCACCAATAATTTATGTCCTAACAAAACACATGTCAGTGAAATATCAAACATATCAAACCCACATACCTACTGTATGTAAACAAATATAGTACATTATATTGTAAATTATAGCATTTATGACAGTGGCGCTCTTAAGCAACACAATATTTACACAATGCCCACAAAGTATGCTGCGAAGTCCCACGGCCACTCCCCCCCCCGACGCTACACTATAATTAAGTTAAATGTGTTAATTCACTTAAAACTGGCTCTGATCACAGCTGCACATTCGATTACCTTGAAAAATTTCAAGTAAAAAGCAGCAGTATCAGTATCGATATCGGCGATACTGGCCCTATATTTACTTTGCATCGGATCAATACCATCATTTTCAGTGTCGCCCACCCGTATCCTTTCTCTGTTTCCCAGATAGATGTAGCAAAAATGTGTTTGATTTGCAAATACTGAAGCAGTTACTATGAGCATTACGCACGTGGTGATAATTAAAACACATTGTTTTTGTTGTTGGAATATAGACGATCCATTCCAAAGTACGCAGATGATAAGCATTGTGTTCATGTTGCCACTTCCAGAAGTATTTGCATAGTTGGAGATGCTCTCTTTGTTTGTTTGTGGGCCTTAGTGCAATCACTTTGTCTTTAGAAAGTGAAAAGAATCCTCTATTGGCCTGACATCAGGCAACTGACTTGGCCATTGAAGAGTATTGCATTTGTTTGTCTGGCAGTGCATCTCCAGGCAGGAACCTCGTGTACATGGCCTCCAGACTTCAGACAAACATTGACCACAAAGCATTTTCATGCAACTATTAAAATGTATGATTGTATTTACAACAATGTGAATTGTCGAGATGCTTTAGAGCCCCTGAAAACTGTGCATATAACATACAGTAATCCCTCATTTATTGCAGTTATTTAGTTCCAGACCTGACAGTGATAAGTAAATTTCTGCGTAGTACGATTATGTATTTATAAATGGAATAGTATCGTAGTTAAAGCATAGAAAACTTGCTTATGACCCTCTAAATATGTTTTTTTGACATCATTACAGCATGAAATTACACACCTATAGTCACCTTTACACTCATATTACCCAATATAGTAGACAAAATTAGAGTTAATCAGACATAAACAAGATTCATGCTCATGAAAGAGAAGCGGACAGGAAGTGATGTTGAGTTTTAGCATTGCGTGCTTAACGGCCGCAAAAGTGCCCATGTTTTTATTTCGGATTTTTATTAGGGATTATCGTGCTTGCTGTGAGATCATTCAAACCTGCACTAAAAGCCTGTTGTTCCAACAACCAGGTCTGGTGCTTGTGTGTCTCACCAAACATTACAGTAACTTGTAGTGTAGAATACTACAGAATGTATGTTTGTACATTTAGCCATTTTATGCTTGAAAATGCTGAATTTAGGCATTTTTACTTAAAAATGTGTTTGTTTTTTTTTTTACTAATAAAAGGCTGTATTCAACCATGAAACAGCATGAGTTATTAATTAAGATACTTTTGAAAAAACGTGATAGAGTGAAGCCACAAAATTTCAACCCGGTGTGGCGCGGGATGACCGTAACGCCATTAAAAAGACTTTGTGGTGGTTTAGAAGGAAAACACATAATAACTCAATGTCAAAATTTTTTTAGATATAACTACAGTGGTGTGAAAAAGTGTTTTCCCCCTTTTTTTGCATGTTTGTCACACTTGAATGTTTCAGATCATCAAACAAATTTAAATATTAGTCAATGACAACACAACTGAGCACACAATGCAGTCTAAATTAAACTTTTTATTATCAAGGGATGAAAAAAATCCAAACCAACATGGTCCTGTGCGAAAAAGTGATTGCCCCCTAAAGCTAATAAGTGGTTGGGCCCCCCTTAGCAGCAACAACTGCAATCAAGCGTTTGTGATAACTTGCAATGAGTCTCTTCCAGCGCTGGGGAGGAATTTTGCAGAATTGTTGTCATTCAACCACATCGGAGGCTTGTCCAGCATGTACGTTTGGATTTTTTTCTTCCTTAATAATAAAAAGTTTCATTGAAAAGAATGCATGTTGTGTTCATTTGTGTTGTCATGGACTAATATTTAATTTGTTTAATTTAATTGAATATGTGTTTGAAAATCTGATACATTTAAGTGTGTTAAACATGCAAAAAAATAGCAAATCACTTTTTCACAGCACTGTATGTTTTTGCAAGGATTAGCAATGGCGCTCTATTAATCACCAAGAGACTAATCAATGTTTACAGTATAACTGTGCCCCTTTCGCTTAGACGGAGGTCAGAGGTCAGGTTCAGCTGTGCACTTTCTTTTGGTGCTTGAGAGGGCTTTGAATCTGGGAGCACCACAGTTGCAGACTTGGGAAAAAAAACACATACCTGAGCCTTTTATCCCTATTAGCACACAATACGTTAAATAAACTTCACACCACATCATCAGCCTGCGTTGATCCCTGCGAGGCCCTTTTTACACTGTTATGCCTCAGAGTAATATGAGCTGCATTTTACGAGTGACCCTGAATGCAACGGGGTGTTATTAAAAAAGAGACAGCAAAACACAACAGTCCGCGTGAGCTGCTGTGGAAAGCCAACACGTTCCACACATTCTTGCCTGAATGTGGTAAAAAAAAAAAAAAGAAAAAAGAAAATAAAAGGCATTTTTGGATAATTGCAACCATATTTTAAAGAAATACTGGCATTCAGGGGGACAACGAGTAAAACATGTGATCATGTGATTTATACACACACACCAGGTAGGGTAGTACAATTTTGCATTTACAGTTTTATCCTAATGTCGTAATTTTTATTCCAGTTTCATTTATATTTTTTATATCGATAGTGCTGCATAGTTTTTATTGTGCCACAAAGATTTTTAGGTGATCACAACTGGACTTTTGAGGTTGTCTTAGAAGATATTTTTCGCCTCTTGTCCGAGCAGGCTTCATCTTTTCATGCTCAAAGACTAGATAGGACAGGAGTTGGACTCAAGCTGTCCTAGCTAGTTGTTTTAGCATGGGCATGCCCATAGACCAGATAGAACAGAAGTTTGACTGGAGTTGTCCTATAAAGTCTATGAGTATAGGAAGAGTGTAGTTTGCTACATGGCAAAAGAAATGCTGCTCTCTAATACGGTTTCAAAACTCAGCATTTCAAGAAACGCTCCAAACGTTTGCTAGACAGTATGAATTGCCTGTGAGACAATACATGTTACAAATGGCAATTCCACAACTTTACAAAGAGAAAGAGGACATATTCAAGGAAATATTGCATTATTATGATAGCTTATTATACATTATCATAACATTAGTGGTTCTCTTAAAACACCTTGACAGTAATCATCATTTGTGTCAATTTGTGGGACAATAAACATTTCAAAACGCACCTGCATTGTTTTCTGACCTTCTCATAAAGCCAATCTCGTCTCGTGAGTTGGGTGTCACCTACTGAATATGAATACATATTCCGCCCCTAATATTGCTGGGTCTTAGGATCTCGTCTGTGCTATTTGCGGACGATGTGGTCCTGATGGTCTCATCGGGCTGTGACCTTCAGCGTTTACTGGGATGGTTTGCATCTGAGTGTGAAGCTTCTGGGATGAGACTCAGCACCTCCAAATCCGAGGCCATGGTTCTCAGTCGGAAAAGGGTGGATTGCTCCCTCCGGGTTGGGAATGAGGTCCTGCCCCAGGTGGAGGAGTTCAAGTATCTCGGGGTCTTGTTCACGAGTGAGGGAAGGTTGGAGCGTGAGGTTGATAGGCGGATCGGCGCAGCGTCTGCAGTGATGCAGTCGCTGTACCGGACCGTCGTGGTGAAGAGAGAGCTGAGCCGGAAGGCAAAGCTCTCAATTTAACGTTCGATCTATGTTCCCACCCTCACCTGTGGTCATGAGCTTTGGGTCGTGACCGAAAGAACGAGATCGCGGATACAAGCGGCTGAAATGAGTTTTCTTCGTAGGGTGGCGGGACTCACCCTAAGAGATAGGGTGAGGAGCTCGGTCATCCGGGAGGAGCTCAGCGTAGAGCCGCTGCTCCTTCACATCGAGAGGAGCCAGCTGAGGTGGCTCGGGCATCTAGTCCAGATGCCTCCTGGACACCTCCCTGGTGAGGTGTTTCGGGCATGCCCAACCGGGAGAAGGCCCCGGGGAAGACCTAGGACACGCTGGAGGGATTATGTCACACAGCTGGCCTGAAAACGCCTTGGTGTCCTCCCGGTGGAGCTGGAGGAGGTGGTTGGGGACCGGGAAGTCTGGGCTTCCCTACTAAGACTGCTGCCCCCGCGACCCGGACCCGGATAAGCGGAGGAAAATGGAATCGAATGGAATGGAATATTGCTGGGTTTCACATGTCGGCCCCGCCTCAAAGAGATGGGGTGCAAATAAACGTATTCGGAACGAGAAGTCATGTAAAATCACAGTAAAAATACTGCATACATGCGCTGTTCTTACATAGAAATCATTCAAATATGTATTTTCGGAAACGTTACTAAGATAGCCCATAAAAGAAAAAAAGTTTAGGAAACCAAAAAATGCTAACTCTGTCTCTATTGTCGAGTGGAGCCAAGAATGAAAGCGCTCCAGGATGCAGTTAGCAAAAACAAGCAAAATCTATCCTAAAACCAAACTTAAAACATTGCTGGGACTCGAAAATGCTCATGAAATGCAGAAACGCTTCATAATATAAAACTATAGATTCATCATTTCCTCATATTGCTTTATCTAAATGCTCCAACTGTATATGTGTCTAATTATTCAATAAACAGCATAATTACGCTGCCAAGATTACAAAGCCTTCTTTGTTGCAAGAAAACAAAATCAAAAAGTAGGATATAAAAGAGGGGAAAAGTCGGCACGATCGCATTGTTGACACATGCCTGCATCCGCCAGGGGCTCTGCGCACCTCGACCTGCCTCACTGTCCCTGACGCCCGATGATGATAAGGACAGAATTTTAACATTCCTTTTAAGAAAAGTACAATGAAAAAATATATGACAATATATTGCAATCTACTCATTTAATTTGTACTATGTTACGCTCTTCTGCACTCTGTGTGTATGCTTACGGCCCCGCCTCCACCCACAAAGACAAAGATGACTGACAACAGGGCTGATTCCGTCCTTGCTGTTGTTTTCTGGGACAAACGTGCCAAAGTGCAGAAACCAATGCACAGAGTGAATCCTCTTCCTGCCTATTCGGAGGCGAGTGACGAGGAAAACAGACATGCAGCCACATGGCAAATATTAAGGCTGGTGAAATGACCAAGTTCAGTTTCATTTATTGTGTGATTAATAATTTCATTTATTATCTTCCCAGCCTCAGTGCCCACGAGACATTTTTTTTCTGAATGAGAAATCTTGTCACGTTTTAATCTCACGAGATCTTAAATGGGATCTTGTGACACCCCTAGTTATTTAGAATATAAGCTTTCACTGCGATCGGCTTGTTTTTGTCTTCATGCAACACACCATGCACACTCATACAATTGGAGCAATAACTTCAACAACATGCACCGTTATTCACTTTATTCTGCCAAATATTGTGAAACAAAAACGGCCACCGCCATTGTGGAAGTGACGCAAATGCCTCTCGATCATGTGGTTGAAACCCAGCAGTATATAGATTTTTAAATACAATGAAAAAAGGGAATCGCTAAAAAATGTTACACTCTTCTCCATTTCATTTTGTCACTGCTGGGTTTGTCGACATGTCCTCACCCTGCGCCTTCTAATCATCAATCATTCTGACCCCAAAACAAGAATATTTCCCTGTTATTTTGCGTCCATCCAACCAAGGACCACTCTGTTTGACAGAGTCATAAAGGAAATTAGGATTGCTTTTCCGCAAGTGCATTCATTTCAATTGATGTATGGCTAAAGGTACATGGGCCTGCTTGGAGGGAATGAATGTATGGGTTGCACAGAGCAGTCCTTGTTCCTATAAGTTCATGCATCAGCTATTTTTTTTTCTCCTTTCGAAACTCATATTCCTGTCAGGGGCCTCCCATCTGTGCAGCGCAATGTGTGCGCTGTCAAGGAGGAAAGAGGCTGGAAGTAAGGGATGGGTATTGAGGGAAGGTGCAAGCTTTCATGTATTTTCACTGTCGTGCATTAGTGATGAGTCCTAACGTCTCCAGTTCTTCCTCTCCTTTGGCCTGTAACGTAAATCAGCGCACCGGCTGCGATGGCAGCACAATTGGGACAAATGTGACACATGTAAACTGGGATAACGCAATACAGACAACAATTTTCAAGCAGACTTGGTGCGTATACTTTATGCTTACCATATCACCTTAGCAGCATTATGCCTGCCTATCATGACGTGCGCTGGAGAGGCCAATGGAATTCTCTGCCAACTTCCATTTAAAATTGCATTCCACAGTCTCAGCAGCACCGTCGATCATCCAGGAACCAGCGCTGAAAACGTGATCCGAAGAAGCCCTTTCTACAGTTTGGAAAGGGCTTTCATTCCCCAGCTTCCTTCTTGTGTCAAGATGTGGCCCAGCCAAATTGCTGGTCAATTTGTCTGTCAGTCAGCATAACAGTAACAGCCACACCAACGCCGCTTCGTATCTGAAAGGCTCCAAGGCTGCTCTGCACATCGTCACACTTTTCTGGAAACGTTGAGACACTTGAGATGATTTCAGGAAGCTCTCAACTTACTAACTATGTGACACTAACTTGTTGAGGTTTCAAATGAGGCCTCAATTTGGACTGAAAATTGCAGCTTGACTCGTCACAGTTGCACGTGGTTTCATGTGGTCAGTGTCAGCACATCGCATGAAATGTCTCATCCAAATGTTTGGCTCCCGAGAATTATGAACCTACTGGGAGCATCTGGGAGAGTTTTAACACGTGTGATTATTGATCTTTGTATAACCTTTGATACCAGTTTGAAATAACTTTAAGGCTCAAGTCTTCGCTCAGGACAGGTGACAGTCGAGCCGATGTGATTATAATTTATGACAGGCACCACTACATTTGCCATTTTGTCTATGCTACAATGCAGTGATGTGCAGTCACGGCCAGCAAGGCCTTCTCTGCTGGCTTAAACACTATCAGAAGCACTGACCTACATTCACGAGTTCAATTCTGCCATTTGTTTGATAAAATTGTATTATTTTAATTTATTCACAACAGTCTATTATAGTATGTCTATGTGTATGTTAGATTTGTTTTGTCCAATCAGATTTCATCTTCTACGTGTTGCCATATGAATGTAATCTGCTCACGGCCTTCAGAATCAGGAGTGCAGGCGGATGTCACTTAAACACTATTAGCAGTGGGGCTGTTTTTTTTACCAATCAGATTTCAGATCTGCCTCACAGAGCCAGATAGCATGCCCAAAACAATGTCAGCATTTGTCCGTCCTCTGACTGGTTGATCAGAGCAAAACTGTTCAACAAGCCAAGCTACGTCAACAATGGCTGTTGAGGAGGAGAAATCTCTGGTAAGTAGACGTATTTAAAAGTTTTATGTTTTTTGTCACATTATCACCGAGCTAGCCCTTTTTTACATTTACATTTAAACAAACGCCACATTTACCGGCACTGGCCATCACAGGTGGAAGTTACGTAATTTGGGGGAATTTTGCCCATCATCCACAATCCTGATGGAAGACATTAACACACGACTTTCTCTTTTCTGTCCGTTCTAAAGATATTAAAAACAGATCAAAATGTTCAGCTCATTACTGCACATAATGGGACACACCTACGTATGCCGTCAACAAAGACCGCAACTACAACACCACCTGGGCACGTTGATTTCACATAGCAACATAGAAATGAACGCCTACACCGAGTATTAACTTATCCAAATTCAAAAACAAAACCACAGCAGCAGTAGTGGCAACTCCAATAAATGTGTAGCGTTACCTTTCGGTAGTGGCCTGAGGCATTGTGCTGAGTGAGTGGTGAAGCTAGACGCTAGCCGGCTAGCTACTAGCCGGCTCGCTACTCGCCGGTGTGGTGTGGCAAGGTGCCAATATGCCAGTAAAGTAGTTCTCCAGCATAACAACGTCAACAATCGTAATAACTATGTCGCCGTAGCTCGGTTAATATACACGTCACATTATATGTAAATGGAGTGCTGTTGGCGCTTTTGGACTTTTTCTACAGAGGACTTTATAGGCGGAATAGGCGATTCCCATTACGTACATTCTTAGCTGCGTCTTTTTTTGTTAGCTGTTTTATATCTTTGGAACACACAAAAAAGAAAAATACATACACTACTCGTCAGAAGTTTTAGAACAACCCAATTTTTCCAGTTATTTGTTGAAATTCAAGTTGTTCAACTCCAATGAATAGCTTGAAATGGTACAAAGGTAAGTGGTGAATAAAGGTAAGCAAAGGTAAAAGGTGCCAAATGCACAACCCGTGTGAGAAAGGTTGTTAACACAAGCAAGCTAGTGCTGGCATTAGTCTTTTATGCTGTACTAGGTCCAATTCATCGTAATAGTAGTCAGTAGTAGTAGTCATAGTAATAGTTGCTGGGCATTATGGGGAACTCTGTGACTCATACGCCCAAACACGCATGCCCATATGAGTCCAGTTATCTGCCTGTGAAAAGAGAACTTCTTGTTTCAGAGGCTCGACTGAGGCTTTATTTCAGCAGGGCACTCAAAGAAAATATACACAGAAAACCATCACATAGAGAGCATTTCATTTGTGGGCATCTGGGCCGCCGTGTGTTTTAACATGTGACTGCATGAAATAACTCGGGAATGCCTTAACTTGTGAAGTGAAGCACAAGCTTACATACACACAGAAAAAGGGCTGTAACCATGTGGACTTGGCTTGCCATGATTGTCTCTCTCCCATTTTAACTTCATTGGAGACTCTAAATTGTCCGTAGGCGTGAATGTGAGGTTGAGTGGTTTTTCATTGTTTGCTTATGCTGCATGTGCCCACGTCTCCCGTCCAACGTCAAGATAGGCTGCAACTCACGTGTGACCCTGAACCAGATATGCTGTAGAAATGGTATAAATGATACAATATGAATGTTATTTAATCATGACAAAATAGCTAGGTCACAAGAACCATATGTGATTCATGTGTATGGCACTCCGAACCCGCAGAGATCCTCACAACCATCTTCGAGTCTACGGGTTTATTGAAACTGTCAGTCGGACGTGAAATGGTTTAGTTGTAATTGTTACATTATTGAGGTATTGTGATGTTAAAATTAATACTGGATAATGTTTGATCTTTTCTTGATTTATGAATTAAACCTGGATATCGGGGGAAAAAGGACACAATCACCTGACAGGAATATCATGGTTTCATTGAGTGGCTCTGATATTAACAGTACAGTCATCCCTCTTCTATCACGGTTATTTGGTTCCAAACCTGACCGTGATAAGTGAATTTCCGCGAAATATGACTCCTCATTTCTAAATGGAGTGTTTTTTTAGTTAGAGCACAGAAAACCTGTGTACAACTTTTTAAAAACGTTTTTTTTTTACTTTCTTAGAGCCCTCTTGACATGAAATAAACCCCCCTTTGGTCAACTTTACACTCCTATTACCCAATATAGTACACATAATAAGAGTAAATAGATAGATACTTTAATAATCTCCAAGAGAAATTCACTTTTTCAGCAGCTCTGCAAAATTATCATAATGAACTTGATCACTTAATCACAAAATAAAACAACCAAGTCAAGATAAAAATAAACAAATAAATACAGAAGAGATCGCATCAAATTTGTAATAGAAGATACATAATAAATAATAATACATACATAATAAGGTAATAAGTCCAGTCCTGTGTGTGTTTTGATCGCTCCCCCTCTGTTGTGTGCATGGCGTGGGGGAGCAATGATCTGCTTTCGGTTGAGCAAGGCAGTGATAGTAATCTGCCACTGAAACGGCTCTGGCATGGACAACCAGTATCATCCAATGCTGTGCACTGGATGATGCTGCAGAGTTGTCCATGCAAATGAGCCTCCTCACTGTCCTTTGCTCTGCTACAGATGTCAGAAAAAAAAACAGACAAAGACAAGTAGAAAAGAAAAAACAGTGAGCTGTATTATCTTTATTATGATTATTATTAACGTTTTATATTATCATAACAATGGTTTACTTGGTGTCACAAAATGTTGACAATAATGTCTTTGAGCGTCAATTTATGGGACAATAAACATTTCAAAACGCACCTGCATTGTTTTTTGACTTGGTTAAATAAAAAAGTTTGTTTGTCCAGTCATATTTTTTTATCGCAGTTTTCTTACAATTAATGTTAAAATCTCATCTCGTTCTCGTGGAACCAATCTCGCGCATCGTTTCATCCCGTGACTGCAGCTAATAATTAGTTTCTTTGTCAATTAATCTGAGAGTTGTTTTGATAATTTGAGTAATCGGTTAGGCCCTCGACGGACATTGAGGGTATTTTTCAAAGTGAGTTTAGAGGGTTAGCAAATTCTGTTGAGTAGAAAGCCGTACTTGCCTGTTCCGCAACGGTATCTCTCTTTTAAAGCAGCTGTATCACCATGGCAACTTAGGCTAAATTCATAACCTGGTCACGACCGGGTTATGTCCAGAGCTTAAAATCGTCTATGAAAGCGGCACTGTTTCACTGCGTAACTCATTCGGAGATGGCGTCACCATTTATTGAGAACCCGGTGGATGTGGGAACAAGAACAATACGGGCAGTACTACGACGGGCGTGGCTATAGCCAAGGAATAGCATTCCTGATTAAATTCTATATAAGGGATATAGATTTTCAGCCGTCAGAATACAATGTATCTGCTCACTTTTTGAGCCGAGCACCTGGAATAAAATGCAATATAAATATGACTACACTCCAGTAGTGAATAGACAACCCCCTATGAAGAGGCCTGTGAAGCAGTGGTCTGAGGAGAGCAGTGCTAGGCTCAGAGACTGCTTCCAGACAACAGACTGGGAAGCGCTCTGTAGTCCCCACAGCAGTGACGTTAACAGCATGACGCACTGCATTACAGACTATATAAACTTCTGTGTGGAGAACACTGTGTCCACCAAGTTGGTGCGGTGTTTTCCCAACAACAAACCCTGGGTGACCTCTGAGATTAAGGCCCTGCTGAATAAGAAGAAGAGGGTCTTCAACTCGGGGGACAAGGAGGAGCTGTGCAGAGTCCAGAGGGAACTGCGGTATAAGATCAGGAAGGGGAAGGACTCTGGAGGAGAATAATGCCAGGGAAGTCTGGAGAGGCCTGCAGACCATCACAGGCCACGGTAAAGGAGTGGGGAGAGACCAAGCCAGTGGGGACAAGATCTGGGCAGATGAACTCAATCTGTTTTTCAACAGATTTGAGTCTGCCCCCTCTCCCTCCCCTACCAACTCACCACTCTTCACCCCCACATCCCCATCCCAGCCATCCTCTACCCCCCTCTCCATAACTGATGATCAGGTGAGGAGTCAGCTGAAGAAGATCAAAGCAAGATCAAGACCGGACGGCATCAGCCCAAGAATCATCAAGGACTGTGCTGACCAGCTCTGTGGAGTGTTAAGGCACTTGTTCAATCTCAGCCTGAGCCTGGAGAAAGTCCCGGCCCTGTGGAAGACCTCCTGTGTGGTCCCGATCCCAAAGACACCACTTCCCAAGGAGCCTAACCACTTCAGGCCTGTTGCCTTGACCTCTCACCTGATGAAGACCATGGAGAGGATTATCCTGCAGCACCTGCGACCCCTGGTGGGCACTCAGCTGGACCCCCTGCAGTTTGCTTACCGGCCTCGGATCGGAGTGGACGACGCAGTGATCTAACTGCTGCACAGATCACTGCTACACCTGGAGGACAGCGGGAGCGCTGTGAGGGTCATGTTTTTTTACTTCTCCAGTGCCTTTAACACCATCCAGCCGTCACTACTCAGAGTGAAGATGGAGAGTGTGGGAGTAGACCAACACCTGACTGCATGGGTTATAGACTACCTCACCAACAGACCACAGTATGTGAGGCTCCGTCACTGTGTGTCTGACATGGTACTCTGCAGCACAGGTGCCCCTCAGAGTACGGTGCTCTCCCCTTTCCTCTTCACCCTCTACACCTCGGACTTCACACACAACTCCACACAGTGTCACATCCAGAAGTTCTCCGACGACACAGCCATTGTGGGTTGTGTTTCAGAGGGGAATGATCTGGAATACAGGACGGTCATCAGGGACTTTGTCAGCTGGAGTGAGCTTAACCAGCTGCAACTCAACATCAGCAAGACAAAGGAGATGATCATTAACTTCCAGAGGAAAACATCTCACTTCACACCGGTGAACATCCAGGGAGCGGACATAGAGTTGGTAGACAGCTACAAATTCCTGGGTGTTCACCTTAACAACAAACTGGACTGGTCCGTCAACACCCACGCCCTCTACAAGAAGGGCCAGAGTCGCCTCCACCTGCTGAGGAGACTGAGGTCCTCCCTCACTCTATTGGTGGTGACAGTGTTGCTTTTAGCAGTCATAATCTTTTGGGAATTCCTCATAACGGTCCATAATAATTACTTGCTCCTCTCGTGTAAAATACACCGGCCGGGATCGCTTTGCTTTTGAGCAGAAGTAGAATAATATGACGTCAAACGCCCCCTTTTGCACTGAGCACAAAGCCGAGAACCAGTCTTGACAAAGTAAGTTAATAACCACCGTTGCAGTACCGTTTAATTCTACTTGTTGAGTTGCATCTTGAGCACCCCGCCTCTCGCCCGAAGTCAGCTGGGATAGGCTCCAGCATACCCCCGCGACCCTAACTAGGATAGGCGACATAGAAAATGGATGGATGGATGCATCTTGAGCACAAAGCCTGGGTTGGTTGAGCCACTTTGGCTGAATGCTCCCCATGTCTGCTTTCATGGATGACTATGAAAATTCTTAAATATTCACATTTGAGAGGCTGAAACTACAGGATATTTTTATTATTTTTAAATTTAAAAAAATAATTGAATAACAAAATCTTTCTTAATTGGATAATCAATTAATAATCAATTAATCTATTAACTGATTCAATCCCAGCCATTTTTCAAAAGACAACCCCTTCAGTACCGGCCACTTTAGACGATTTTGACAGATTTTTCAAGGCACACAGAATATTGTGCTCTATGACTACATAAACATGGAAGCCATCAAAACAAAGATTAGACTCTCATCTTTCATCAGAAAAAAAAGTTTGTTTCTACCTTTTTCTGTTCTTTAGTAATCAGCAGTAGAACTTAGGTACGTTTCAGGAAAATATCAGTTCCCAAACAAAAAAAGGGGAAAAAAAACAGATTTTTGTGAAAAGATACATTTCAAGCATAACTTTCACTTTGACACAAACACTTTTTGCTTTTTGTGACAGCTCAAATATCTAAACAACTCTACCAAAGGGTTGTTGTACATCAAAACAACAATTTATTTAGAAATAGAACACCATTAACCATTTACACTTTTCACGTTTGGATCTAAATTGTGTGTGTGCACACGTGTGCGCATGTGAGTGTGCATGCGTTAAAATTTCCCTACAATGTATAACCGTCTTCCACTTCCTCCTTGCTGTCTAGTGTGTTTTTACATGCAAAAGATCCATGCTGAGCTCTTATCAAATGCACTTCTAGATGGACAGACAGATACTTTATTGATTTCCAAGAGAACATCAAATTCAGAAATGCCACCTTGTGGCCGCTTTTATCACTTAAAACTGCTCTAACAGTGACATCGCTTAGTCTACTAAAATCCATTGAAAAGCAAATGATAAAATAGAATCAAATGAAACTTCGAACCACCTCTAGCCAACACAGTAATCCAGCAACTAGCTGAAGACACCAGCTGGGCTAAATGGTTATCAGATACTCATTAGCACCAGGTGTGCTCCCAGAGCCCTCAAACAGGAAGTAAACCCCTACACATCTATCACACGGAATGTGACAAATTTTCCTTCTTGAAGCTGGTCCAAAAAAAAGCCACAAAAAGCCAAAGAAGAAGCACAACATTGTGACAGCGTGACATCACGCAGAGTACTTTTCACAACCCTTGGTTGTTCCTGCGCAATCACCCTCGCAGGGACGTGTTATACTCCGCTCCTCTTTCGACACGTGACAATTCCAAGAACTTTGCTTAAGTATGTTCTAATGTTCATGTTCTAGTCTTTGCATTCCTCTCCACTCCCTGTGCTCCCAAAGTGGCAACTGCCTCAGGGTTGAGCCCCGACTCGTTGCATAACCTGAGTTACAACTGGCGACATGTTTACCTGTGTGACCTCGACTGGGCATTAACAAACTCTATTTTGCAAGCAAATTCAAGAAATATGCCCCACTTAGAGTACTTTTGATGCGGACAGAGCTGTAATATGAGTTGTAATTTAATTTATACAACGAATAGGCACATTGCAGCGGTTTGTTTATTCAGCTTTTCTGCCCTCTAGTCCACCCGCTGAGGCCCTCAGCGCAACACTGGCTCAGTTAATTAGGGGCCAGTGGATCCCAGTGACAGCTAGGTTTTATTACCGGAAAACGTAATATGCTGCTGGGCAGAGTTCGGACTCTCTCGCTGTTCCAGCAAACCCTTGACTAGTGAAAGGAATTTTGCAATTTTTGAATGTGTGTATTATTTGCAACTATTTACAGTGAAACAACCCAGCATCTACAAAACATTACACAACCAAACATAAATTAAAATGTGCAAAACGTGGCAGGTTAATTGGTGACTCTAAATTGTCCATGAGTGTGAGTGTGAATGGTTGTTTGTCTATATGTGCCCTGCGATTGGCTGGCGACCAGTCCAGGGTGTACCCCGCCTGTCGCCCGAAGTCAGCTGGGATAGGCTCCAGCATGCCCCCGCGACCCTAATGAGGACGAAGCGGTATAGAAAATGGATGGATGGATGGAAAACATTTGTCTTCTTACCTTTTAACTGTATATGAAGTACATGCAGCCTTTCCTTTCCCAGCAAAAGCTGTGATACTTTGTTGTAAAAGTCTGATCACCTCCTGGTGAGCTTGAGTACATAGTCCATCTTGGCGGTCAAATTCATTCATTCATTCATTCAGCAGAGAATAAAAATATCTTGAATGCATTTGACTTGCTGCTTGCTAGTGGTGCTGTTGCAAATAATAACAAATAAAAATTCTGGCTTGTCCTCTATGGAAGAACAGCAGTGACAAGCACCATTAGCAATATTAGCACCAGCAATATTAGTATTTGTTCTATGGTATTCTATTTTTTTTCTCGTCATTACTGGTGAGGCTCTGCCTCACCTGCCTCCCCTGGCTGCCGTCACCGGTAGCATTCTGTGTAACCGTGGCAAAGAAGGACGCAACCCGCCTGGACAACTGGTGATGAAGGCAGGCTTTGTCATTTGCACTGAGCTGGACAGCCGGACATCTGTGGCAGAGCAAAGGACAATGAGGAGGCTCCTTTCCATCAAGGACAACCAGCATTCCCCAATGCACAGCATCATCTCCCAACAGAAGAGCCGTTTCTGTGGCAGATTACTATCACTGCCCTGCTCCACTGAACGAAGAGGGGGAGCGATAAAAACACACACAGTAGTGGACTTGTTACCTTATTATGTATCTGTTCCGTATTTATTTATTTATTCTTATTCTATTTTTTCATTTAGGTCTCGATGGGGAGAAGAGCCCTGTTTATATTTGGTAACATTCTGTGTACCCATGGCAACGTACTTGATGAACAAAGTTGAAATCTTGATGAGAGACCCACCATTCAGGCCGTACCGTGCATATGATGTGCTAGCAACCTACGATGCCAAATGGTCAGAGATATGCAACAGGCAGGCCCATTTTAAAAATTCTGCACAAATATTTCTAGCTGATTATTATCATGAAACTACTTGTGTATTTATCAGCATAAAACTATGAAGAATACAAAACAATAATGGATGTGCAAGCCTAAACTTCTACTTTAAAAACACCGGGCTTTAAAATCCGAGACAGACAGATGCAAGGGAAATAATGTATGAGTTATTGCGGCACGTTGAGGCAGTTAGCTGGCTCCGCTCTTCCCATATTGAGTCTGTTTTCATCAGCAGCATTTGCTCTGTCAGTGTGGCGCACACATTAGCAAAACATGGGACAGCCCAGAGAAAGTATGCTTGGATAATTATCGTGTAAATCATGCCAATCAACAGGGATGTAACCAAAACATTCACTCTGGTGGAATCCACGGTGGAAAACACATCCGAAGGCGCGCACATCTGTGCCTTTCACGCATGCACAAAACACAAAAACATTGTCTGGACCTTTTTCCACGCATGCATCAGCCAGGCCAAGCCCGTGTGCAGACGTGAGAGCCAATCACTCATGATTAGGGTTGTCTGAAGTGTGTACTTGAACGTTAAGGTGTTCATTGTAATGGCGGTACAAATGGGGGTCAAGCTTTGGGACACAAGGTTGTGTGAGGCAGGTTCGAACACTGAACAGTGTAATTGTGTGCACTTTTCAATGTCCTCAAAAGCATGTGTGACCTTCACTCGCGTGTGTTAAACACGTGTGTCATAGCATGTTTTGTAAATAGCCAGCATTTAAATTTATTGCTCGAGGGACGTCTTCCAGGTAGGGTTATGTAATAGTACAACAGTAAGTGATGGATCGGTAGAGGTAGCATTGGGAGCATCACGGTGGCCAACATCAACCCAGTGCATAAAAAATGTAATAATTTTGTGTGTGTGATGTGCTAGCGGAGGGAAAGAAAACAGCAATGAGAGATGCGTAGACCAAGCAAGATGAAGCAAAGGAGAGAAGTAATGAGGCGTAACAAGACTGGGAAGTGACATGTGCGTGCGTACCAACGTAGTCAGTGACGAAACTATCAGTTGAGAATAGGGATTTTCCGTATTCTATTATCCTGTGATTCATCCCTGTCATGTGTTTGTAAGCCCCCACAACATACACCTTTCTGGTAACAGTTAACTTGTGGTTAGTTCCTTCCCCTTCTGCTGCTGATAGTAAATCTACCAAAAAAGGTAATGACTGGAAAACTTTGGCTGACACCAGTCTGTACTTTCTATAAAGTCGCCACCATTCAGTTTCGGCAAGTAAGGTCTGATCTTTGAACTAAGCTTCCTCGAGCATCATGGGTTATAATAAAGGAAGGGCATCCGCTGTAAAAACCAAGCTAAAAATAACAGGCTTGTGACTTGCTGTGGCACCTCCTGATGGGAGAAGCCGAACGACAGCCAAGTTTAAGGAAGTCATCGTCATAATGTGACCTTAAAATCGGACAAAATGTATTTATGGAAAACACAAGACAGTAGATATTTGTGAATGGCCAAAAACGCACTCATAAAAAGCCCTAAAGATGCCTACTTTCTACACTGTATATTATATATTGAGATATCATATATGTCATATATACAGTGGTGTGAAAAAGTGTTTTATTTTTATTTTGCATGTTTGTCAGACTGAAATGTTTCAGATCATCAAACAAATTTCATTGTGTCCCATATGTTCATGACTCCACCATAAGAAAGACACTGGGCAAAAATGGCTTGCATGGCAGAGTTCCAAACCAAAACCACTGCTGAACAAAAAGAACATTAGAAAATATATTGATAATCCTCAAGACCTTTGGGAAAATATTCTACTTTTGGAATGTGTGTGTCCCATCTGGCATAAAAGTAACACCCATTTCAGAAAAAGAACATCATAACAACAGTAAAATATGGTGGTGGTAGTGTCATGGTCTGTCTGGTTTTGCTGCTTCAGGACCTGGAAGACTTGCTGTGATAAATGGAAGCATGAATTCTGCTGTCTACCAAAAAATCCTCAAGGAGAATGTCCGGCCATCTGTTGGTGACCTCAAGCTGAGACCAACTTGGGTTCTGCAGCAGGACAATGATCCAAAACACACCAGCAAGTCCTCCTCTGAATGGCTGAAGAAAACAAAATGGAGACTTTAGAGTGGCCTAGTCAAAGTCCCAAACTGAATCCTATTGAGATGCTGTGGCATGACCTTAAAAAGGCGCTTCACACACCTTCCAAAAAGTTAAACGTTTGTCTTGTCAGACCAAAGTACTGTATTTTCCCAAAGGTCTTGGGCCTCATCAAGATGTTGTCTGGCAAAAGTGAGACAAGCCTTAATGTTCTTTTTGTTCAGCAATGTTTTTTGTCTTGGAACTCTGCCAGGCGGGCCATTTTTGCCCAGTGTCTTTCTTATGGTGGAGTCATGAACACTGACCTTAAGCGAGGCAAGTGAGGTCTGCAGGCCTGCAGTTCTCTTGGATACTGTTGTGGGGTCTTTTGTGACCTCTTGGATGAGTCGTCACTGTGCTCTTGGGGTAATGTTGGTTGGCCGGCCACTCCCGGGAAGGTTCACCACTGTTCCGTGTTTTCACCATTTGTGGATAATGGCTCTCACTGTGGTTAGCTGCAGTCCCAAAGCTTAAGAAAAGGCTTTGTAACCTTTTCCACTTGAACTCAGGTGTGATAAACCACAGTGAAATTATGTTTTAAGAGGGGGGCAATCACTTTTTCCACACAGGGCCATGTAGGTTTTTGTTCTCCTTTGATAATAAAAAGTTTCATTTAAAAATTGCATTTTGTGTTCAGTTGTGTTGTCATTGACTAATATTTAAATGTAGTTGATGATCTGAAAAAATTAAGTGTGACAAACATGCAAAGAAACAAGAAATCAGGAGGAGGCAAGCACTTTTTCACACCAGTGTAAGTGTCTCATGGAAGGGTGGGGAGAGAGCATCGTTATACAAACTCCATCAGGAGGGGAAATCAGGTGCAAGGATATTAGCCTAAGAAACACCGCCAGAGGAAGTTGTTTATTGACGGCTAAAGGCTTGTTTTGAGAGTTTGAAACATGATCACTCCCCAGATTGCAGACAGATTGTTTGTAAGTTCATTTGGAATGCGAATGATGGGCTCTGACTTCCTTTGTATGCCTGAAAGGGTGAAAATCGTCTTTTTCTTTTATATACTCCAGCTTGTTTGTTAGTTTCCAATCAACAAGCTCAACAACAGTAAGGCCTTAGTGATTTTACGATCTTCAATGATCAGAGCAGATATCAAATAAATCGTTCCCCCGCTGACTCTGCACGCGTTCCCGCTCAGAGCACTATTTGCTTATCTGAAATTTCCAGACCTCACGCCACTTGGCCGAGCAGCAGTGATCGTTGTCAAGCTTCCCAATGCAGCAGTGAGGATCAAGAATGTAAGGTGCAAGAGCCACAATTCCCCCTTTTTGCCGGCTGCCCTAACACGCTACGCACAGAGGCCATCGTTATGACTGCAACACATTCACCTCTGCGGGTCCACTTGGGCGCAGGTGAAGCTGCAGTACAGAGGTGAACAATATAGTGAATGTTGACATTTGAATAATCTATGCTTAGCGGCCAGATCTTCAACAAGTAGCTGCACAATGTATTTTAAAGATCCATATTTTTGTGTTTGTCCAGGTGCGTAGCAGCAGTCTGCTGGGCTCTGGCGAGATACTGATGGGGATTATAGCAGGGTTTTGTTCCTAACATAACACCAAAACACAATTAACCCCCCTCGACACATGAGAAGCACTTCCTGAGCCTGAGCCATACCAGCAGTCACCCTGCCAGCTAGCATCCCTAAGAGAGGCTATTGTAAAAATATGTGTTTACTTTGGCGTGTACTCACCTTTTTGCTATTACTTAACCCCCCGCCGCTTCCCCCAATGCCACACAATCACACACACAGGATATCTGTGGGATGAAATTCAAGCCTCATTGCAAATTACCTTTGTCGCGTCACCTTGCCCCGATCATCTCCTTCAGTGAAAAATTTTGATGAATTGTACTGGTAATGTGCAGTGTGCCCCCCCATCCCAAAAAAAACAAAGCACATTCCTGCCAAAGTGTTGTAAAATAAACGGCGGGCCACTACATTTCAACGAGGCGAGATGGAGCGGGCGAGAGAGAAAACAAGCGCATGTCAGCAGGAGAACGGGCAACTGGTACGACGCAGGGTCGTGCTGACTGTTGATACAGATGGCCACACTCTGAGCAGACCTTGGCCATGCAAAAATGTGGGAAGAATTAAAAAATTGCATTTAAATGTAACTGAGTGAAGATCCAGTAAAGGTTTATTGTTTTTGTGTGAAAACCAAATGGTGATGCACTCCAACATCCAGTAACATCCATTTCAAACTTAAGCCATGTTTCTGTCAATACTGCCAGTTGTTCAGTCGTCAGTCAAGGACCAAAGAAGTGCCCCATGAAAAGAAATATATATCACACTGCCCCCGCCCTCCATTTTTTTTTTCATATACTATATCAAATCCATGGTGCAAGTGGATAAATTAAAAGTGAAACCCGCCTGCCTGCACCAGGGATCAAACGTTGAACCCCCAGAATATGAAGCGAGAGCAATACCACTGAGCTAAACACCCGCTGGAGTGCCTTCCTATCACGTGTTGTACAGTTACCGTACCAAACAGTGATGGAGGCGGTAAGGACACTTTCCATAGTGCATCTGTAGAAGCAACTCAGGATTGTGGTAGACATGCCAAATTTCCTCAGTCTTCTCAGGAAGTACAGTCTCCTTTGGGACTTCTTCATAATTTGTTGGGTGTTGTGAGACCAGGTGAGGTCCTCGCTGATGTGTGTGCCAAGGAACTTGAAGGTTTTCACCCTCTCCACCTCAGTCTCATCAATAAACAGGGGTCTATGCAGCTCCTTTTCCCTTGTTCTTGGGTTGATGATCATCTCTTTAGTCTTATCTGTATTGAGAAGGAGATTGTTATCACGACACCAAGCTATGAGGTCCGCCACCTCTCTTCTGTATGATGTTTCAACACCACCAGTGATCAGGCCGATGACTGTAGTGTCATCCGCAAATTTAATGATGCTGGTGTTGTTCTGGGAGGCCACGCAATCATAAGTGAAGAGCGTGTAGAGGAGTGGACTCAGCACACACCCCTGTGGGGTCCCACTGCTCACAATTCTTGAGCTGGATGTGCGGTTGTGGACTCTGACTGACTGGGGCCTGCCTGTGAGAAAGTTAAACACCCAGTTACAGAGGGAGGGTGACAGGCCAAGTGTGAGGAGCTTATTTGTGAGTTTGTGGGGGCTGACTGTATTAAAAGCAGAGCTATAGTCTATAAATAGCATTCTGACGTATGTGTCCTGGCCCTGTAGGTGAGAAAGGGCTGTGTGGATGGCGGTGTTGACTGCATCATCCGTGGACCAGGTATCAAGACCTCACAGAACATTGTTGGGGCAGCCCTCCCCTCACTGCAAGACATTTATAAATCTAGAGTCCTACGCAGAACACACAACCTCATCAAGGACAGCACACATCCACAACACTCATTATTCACACTCCTACCGTCAGGCAGACGCTACAGGAGTTTGAAGTCCAGGACCACAAGGCTGGCAAACAGCTTTTACCCACAGGCCATCAGGCTCCTCAACGAAGCACTCACACACGCCGCACGCAACACACGCACACACTCATAGCACTTTATTTATTTATTTATTTATTTGTATTATTTATTTGTATTAATGTCTCTTCTGTTGTTGTTGCTTAATTTATTGGTATATATGTTTATGTGTTTATGTTTCTTATGTTCTTATTCTTTCTTGTGTTTTCTTTCTTTTCGTGGGAGAATGAACAGAATAAGATTTTCATTGCATAGTATAACTGCTGTTTTACTATGCACATGACAATAAAACTCTCTTGAATCTTGAATCTTGAATCTAAACGGCCAGACTGTCACCCACACGTTCAGTGCAGCTTTAAAATGCGGCTGCTGCCCCGGAATAATCTTTTTTTCATCAATGACTTCACCACGGTTGCACACAATGTTGCACACTGTAAGATAGAAAGCAGAATAAGATATCATTTTAATCACTAAAGAATACATTTGGAACAGTAGTATGGGCTGCTGCACTTTGCTTGCAGGCACATAAAGATGAATTAATAAAGAGTCACTGAATGTGGCCTATTCAAAAATACGCTTTTTTATTTTCATTTTTTTTTAAACATATATTTTATCATCATTTTTATTTATTTATTTATTTTTGTATTTGTAAAAAAATGCATTCCTTTTTTAAAAAAAAACTTATTTAAGCAAATTGTACATTTGTTTTGCCTACATTTTCAAGGATAAAAAATGGCTAAATTAAATCAAAGACAAATATAATGCATTCACAAGACACACTCAAAGACGTAATGATATGTACTATTCTACACTGGTCACTAGGTATTGATAATGTTGCACTGATGAGACAACAACCACTGCAGTACTGTACAGAAAGCACAACAGCAAGGAACTCTCCCAGTGCTAATGTGTGAGTGTATTTTATGTCTTATTTATGCCTTGAATGTTGTATTTTCTCTTATGTCTGCTATATTGTGTCATACAAGTGTAAAGGTACAGCTGGGATAGGCTCCAGCATATCCATGACTCTACAGAAATAAGTGGCGTGGAAAATGGATGGATGGATGTATAGAGTGTAAAGATGACTATAAAGGTGTTATTTCACGTCTAGAGGGCTCTAATAATGTTTTAAAAAAATATATTTAGAAGGTCCTAAATGGGTTTGTGTGCTCTAACTGAAAAATATTTGATGTATAAAAGGAATCTTCCTTCGTGGAATTCACATATTAAAAGGAAGCATTTAAACGTGATAAACGAGGGATTATTTTTTAAAAAATGTTTTATTAATTCTGCGATTGGCTGGCGACCAGTCCAGGGTGTACCCCGCCTGTCGCCCGTAGTCAGCTGGGATAGGCTCCAGCATGCCCCCGCGACCCTAATGAGGAGAAGCGGTATAGAAAATGGATGGATGGATGTTTTTATTAATTAGGGCTGGGATCTAACCAACGCCCTCTGCCCTAAAAGGCAGCAGCTGTAGCATTACACCAGGGGGACTGACAGGTGCTTGCTGCATGCTGTCAGCCACTGTGGCAACTAGCCTGGCGTCAGTTACTTGACTCTTATTTTTCTCTCAGCGATGCGCATCCTTTGCGCACTTGCTGAGAATGTGCGCCCTTGCGCAAAATGGGGCCTCCCCCCCATGGATGGTGGCGACCTACGACCAGGGAGGCGTGGCACTGGAGGCAGTGGTGGTTAGTGATCGGCACATAGAGGCTGCTTCAAGTATACAGTAAAGAAAGTGATGCTCCGCACCGTCCCAGCACTATGATTAGATGCTCCTGAAGCAGGGCCCATACTTTAAATACTATACTCTTTGGCTTTACTGACACACAAAAAACATTTATTTGCGGCCGTCTACAAACTATAATCAAACATTTGCACCGCGGAAGTCATGAACTGCACACAAACACGTGCACGTGCGTATAAACGGTGTAAGTAGACGCGTGTATGCATGTGTGCGTGTGTCTTTGCAAAGGGGGAGGGTAACAGGCACTTGGCCACAGCATCACAGCCTCCGCCAACAGCTGGAGTTGTCACCCTTTGGATCCACCGCCTCCAGCATGTGGCCACCCTGAGGGGAAGCCAGGAGAGGAGGAGGAAGAGGAAAGGGGTGGTGGGCACGTCCAAGTTGAATGAGTCACATGAAATTCACGTCAAAAGCTTTTTGCAAACCACGCCAGTAGACAAAGCTTGAGCAGACAGAAAGGATGCGTGCACATGAAATGAGCGCCACTCTGATGAAGCCTTTCAAGCTCCTCTCCTTCCCTCTGTGGTTGCAATTTCCCCTCCTTTACTGTAACTCAAGCCCTGCCGGCCCGCATGAAAATACTCTGTGGGCTTAGATTGCGCTGAGACGTCAAACGCCGAAGGGACCCTTCTCAACTGTGAATCTCGACCGATTGCCAAATGACTCGTACGCCCCACAAAGCCATGTGCCCGTCATTTCTTGTGTGTTTTGTGAAGATTCCCTGACATTGGCTGGCCGGTTTGCCACTTCCAAGTCAAACATTGACCTTGTTGAAGCAAATATCATGTGTGTTTTTTTACCACCAGCAGAGAATCAATCTAGAATGAAAAAGCTCTCGGTTACTTTTCCTTTAAGCTTCCCAAAAATGACTTCTAATTTTTCACTATCCTGCACATTTTTCAATGCAATTCAATTATGGTGTGTCATACCGATACCAATAACACATTTGCCCACGATGAGCCTGGCAAGGCGCATTCAGTCTGGTGTTGATCAGTTCCTCTCTAGGATTCGTGCACTGAATGTTGAAACTCAAGTGGAATTCAGTGGATGTCGAACACTCATATGATGAAGCTGCAGTCTGCTTGAACGCACTTTACCAAACGTTCAGTACGTATTCCAGGTTGAGGCTGTAGAGTCTTTCTTTTGGAATAAATGATAATAATTCTATTAGGTCTTCCATCAGGAGGCGCCATTTGCAGCCTGCCTGATTTTTTATTGGTCCGTAGCATATTCTACAAATATAATTTAACAAGAACATTTTTAAAAAATTGGAAAAATTGAAAAATCAGCAGTAATTTTGCCAGAATACAGTCAAAATATTAGGAGAAAAAAATTTTAATCTAACGAGGAAAAAGTTGTCATTTTATGAGAATAAAAAAATAACATCATTTTAGAAGCAGAAAGCTGAACCAGTAAAGACCCAAATCCGAGGCCATGGCTCTCAGTCGGAAAAGGAAGGATTGGTCCCTCCGGGTTGGGAATGAGGTCCTGCCCCAGGTGGAGGAGTTCAAGTATCTCGGGGTCTTGTTCACGGGTGAGGGAAGGTTGGAGCGTGAGGTCGACGGGCGGATCGACGCAGCGTCTGCAGTAATGCGGTCGCTGTACCGGACCGTCGTGGTGAAGAGAGAGCTGAGCCGGAAGGCAAAGCTCTCAATTTACCAGTCGATCTATGTTCCCACCGTCACCGATGGACCGGATAAGCGGAGGAAAATGGATGGATGGATGGAAAATTTAACAAGAAAACCAAAAAAATTAGAAAAAATTTTTAAATTTGCAGTATATTGCAGGTATAAAGTCAAAATATTAGGATATATTAAATATTAAATATTGTTGTAATCTTACAAGAAAAAGTTGTCATTTTATGCAAATAAAAAAAAAGCGTCATTTTAGAAGCAGAAAGCTGAAAGGAAAAACAAACAAAACAAAAAAAAGTTGTCATTTTTGGAAAACTAGGTTGCTGAAAAAGTTTAAATGTTACGAAAATGAAGTAAAAATCTTATAAAGAAAGTCTGAATTACGAGAAGAAAATTTACAAGAAGAAAGAAAATCACTGTCAAGTAAAAAAAAACAACAACAGCACAACAGCACAAGTGAAAGAATGACGGCTGTAATTTAGCAAGAATAAAGTCCAAATATTAAGAGAAAAAAAGCTGTATTCTAGCAAAAAAAAAGGCACAATTTTAAGACAAACAAACAAAATTATAACGTAATATTATAGAGAAATTAGAGAAATAATGTCATTTTAGTAGCATAGAGAAAAACATGTTTTGTTTTTTTTAAACTTGTAATATTATGAACTTGTAATATACATTTTGGGGAAATTAAGTTGAGGAAAAAGTTATAAAATTCTGGGAATAAAGTCAAAATATTATGGGAATAAAGTCATGACAGTACAAAAAGAAAATGTACAAAGATTATTTAAGAAGAATGTTGAAATATTTGTTTGTCAGTGTGTCTCCCTTATAATTGCAAAAACATTACTACACTATGACTTTCTACAGCCTGTGTAATATCTTTAATGCAAATATGACATCATTATTCTTGCTAATCGGACAATAAAATACAGAGAAATGTCACACGCATGCAGAGGCATGCATTACTCATGAATGCAGGGGCAGGGGCGTGTATGAACTGGAAGGTGGTTGTTGCTGAAGTCCCTCTATAGATAGGAAAAGCTAGTGCCAGCATTTATTTTTCTGTATAAGCTGCTTCGAGGAAAAGGCTTCTTGAGACGTCATCTGTACTTCTGTGTAGAAGGTGTCGGACGTTTCGCTCCTCATCCGAAGAGCTTCGTCAGCAAACTAATAAGTGCTGGTAGCTTAGGCCTTAAATACAGTAAGAGTGGGCGGAATTGGTGTGCCAACACCCTCCTCCTATTGGTTCGTTACACTAAGCCTGCATTCCTCATCTTTACAGTGGTATAATCCTATCCTGTTATTCACACCTACGATAAAAGGGAAGTGTCGCTCCCTGAATTGGGTATGAACGACTCTGATACTGGCTAGTTAGCATCTATTGTTCTGGCTCGGCCCTGCCTTCACCTCATTTGCAAGACTAAGAGCTGTGGGTTTTGGTCTCAGTAACCTGCTGAACACAGGGTCCAAATTGAACCTCAAACCACCATTCCGATTCAATGATGGGTTCTGTTGTTTGACAAAAATAGCTTCCTTTACTCCTCTTTCAAACCATCTGTTTTCTTTGGCCAAAATCTTTACCTCGCTGTCCTGAAAAGAGTGATTGGTAGCTTTCAGGTGTAGATGTACTGCTGATTGAGGACCACTAGCATTGTCCCTGCGATGTTGATAAAGCCTTTTTTGGAGCATTTGCTTAGTTTCCCCAATGTAGTGCTCTTTGCATTCCTCATCTTTACAGTGGATGGAATAGACCACATTGCTCTGTTTCTGGTTTGGAGCCTTGTCTTTAGGATGCACTAATTTTTGTCTCAGGGTATTTACTGGTTTGAAATAGGTAGGAATTTTGTGTTGCCATAAGATCCTCTGGAGTTTTTCGGAGACCCCCGCTACATAAGGGACTACCACTCCTCTCCTTTTAGCTTCTGTGGGCTTTTGGGTTTCTTTCCCTACTCTCTTCTTTTGACATTTGTTAAAAGCCCACCGTGGGTACCCACAGGTTGAGAGCGCTCTTCCTTTCCTATAATTACCTTGCAGTCTAAGAAGGCTAGTTGGTTTTCTTTAGTGTCCTCGCGAGTAAATTTGATATTGGTGTCCACCGCATTGATGTGATCTGTGAAAGACTGAATTTCTTGTTTTTTGATTATGACAAAGGTGTCATCCACGTATCTAAACCAGTGCCTTGGTTTTGTCCCTGAGAAGGATGTGAGAGCCTGTTTCTCCATCTCTTCCATGTACAGATTCGCCACTATGGGTGAGACTGGTGAGCCCATAGCACAACCATGAATTTGTCTGTAGAATTTCCCTCTAAACTGAAAATATGTGGTGTTAAGGCAAATTTCCAGTAATTGGCAGATGTGGTCAGCACTAAGTTTTGTTCTCCGATGCAGAGTTGAGTCCTCGAGCAGTCTCTTCCTCACCACCGAGACTGCTGCTGAGGTGGGGACAGATGTGAAAAGTGAAGTCACATCATAAGACACCAAAGTTTCCTCTGGCTCCAATCTGAGGTCTTTGATGCTCGCCACAAACCCTTTTGTGTTCTCTATATGATGATCAGTGTTGCCTACCAATGGGGATAAGACTGTTTTTACATATTTCGCTACATTGTACGTGGTAGAGTCAATGCTACAGACAATGGGTCTGAGGGGAAACCCTTCCTTGTGGATTTTTGGAAGGCCATAGATACATGGTGTAGCCTCCCCAGGGTATAACCTATGATACATCTGTCTGTCAATTAGTTCTTCCTTCTCTAACTTTTGGAGACAGTGTATGATTTCTTTCTTATACCTGCTGGATGGGTCCCTTTTAAGTAGCAGCAGTCTCGGTGGTGAGGAAGAGACTGCTCGAGGACTCAACTCTGCATCGGAGAACAAAACTTAGTGCTGACCACATCTGCCAATTACTGGAAATTTGCCTTAACACCACATATTTTCAGTTTAGAGGGAAATTCTACAGACAAATTCATGGTTGTGCTATGGGCTCACCAGTCTCACCCATAGTGGCGAATCTGTACATGGAAGAGATGGAGAAACAGGCTCTCACATCCTTCTCAGGGACAAAACCAAGGCACTGGTTTAGATACGTGGATGACACCTTTGTCATAATCAAAAAACAAGAAATTCAGTCTTTCACAGATCACATCAATGCGGTGGACACCAATATCAAATTTACTCGCGAGGACACTAAAGAAAACCAACTAGCCTTCTTAGACTGCAAGGTAATTATAGGAAAGGAAGAGCGCTCTCAACCTGTGGGTACCCACGGTGGGCTTTTAACAAATGTCAAAAGAAGAGAGTAGGGAAAGAAACCCAAAAGCCCACAGAAGCTAAAAGGAGAGGAGTGGTAGTCCCTTATGTAGCGGGGGTCTCCGAAAAACTCCAGAGGATCTTATGGCAACACAAAATTCCTACCTATTTCAAACCAGTAAATACCCTGAGACAAAAATTAGTGCATCCTAAAGACAAGGCTCCAAACCAGAAACAGAGCAATGTGGTCTATTCCATCCACTGTAAAGATGAGGAATGCAAAGAGCACTACATTGGGGAAACTAAGCAAATGCTCCAAAAAAAGGCTTTATCAACATCGCAGGGACAATGCTAGTGGTCCTCAATCAGCAGTACATCTACACCTGAAAGCTACCAATCACTCTTTTCAGGACAGCGAGGTAAAGATTTTGGCCAAAGAAAACAGATGGTTTGAAAGAGGAGTAAAGGAAGCTATTTTTGTCAAACAACAGAACCCATCATTGAATCGGAATGGTGGTTTGAGGTTCAATTTGGACCCTGTGTTCAGCAGGTTACTGAGACCAAAACCCACAGCTCTTAGTCTTGCAAATGAGGTGAAGGCAGGGCCGAGCCAGAACAATAGATGCTAACTAGCCAGTATCAGAGTCGTTCATACCCAATTCAGGGAGCGACACTTCCCTTTTATCGTAGGTGTGAATAACAGGATAGGATTATACCACTGTAAAGATGAGGAATGCAGGCTTAGTGTAACGAACCAATAGGAGGAGGGTGTTGGCACACCAATTCCGCCCACTCTTACTGTATTTAAGGCCTAAGCTACCAGCACTTATTAGTTTGCTGACGAAGCTCTTCGGATGAGGAGCGAAACGTCCGACACCTTCTACACAGAAGTACAGATGACGTCTCAAGAAGCCTTTTCCTCGATGGACAACTCCTGTACGACTGAGAGCCTACACAGATGTATAAGCTGCTATTTTTTTCTTAAACTGTGAACCCTGCGGCTTATACAGCGGTGCGGCTAATTAATGGCTAAATTCTAATCTTGTGACATCTCCTGTACTTCAGCACTACTACCAGTCATTTAAATACTGTGCCACCTGAGAGTCAGTGAGGAAACGCTAGCTCTTTCTTTGGCAGAAGCCAATCACGAGCTATCGGTGCACTCACGAGTTTGTCAACTCTTTAGAAATCACAGGTCATTATATATAACAGTATAACAATATAACAGTCTGACTCACGGTGTCATCTTACAAAGAACACTAAACTCATCACACAGCAACTTAACACTTAAAAGGTATACCTCAGAAATATACAAACATGTGCCAATATGATTTTAAAATGAAAAAACAACTCTTTTAAAGTTTTCCCGTGATGCATTGCATCTGAGCAACGCAATCCTTGGGGCGCTGCAATGACGTCAGCCTCCCTCTGGGCTCCTCCGGCTCCCCCTGGTGAACAGAGGCAGCATTGCAGTGCCATCCATCCATTTTCTATGCTGCTTGTCCTCCAATGAAATGGTGTTCTCAAGCAAAAACATTAATTATGGGAAAACTTTGAAATGTTTTTTTTTGTTTTAAACTCGTATTGGTACGTGTTTGTATAATAATTAGGTACGCCGTTTGAGTGTTACGCTGCTGGGTATGAGTTTAGTGTTATTTTTAAGATGACACCGTGTGTCAGGCTGTTATATTGAGTCATGACCTCCTGCCATTTGCAATGGATTGACAAGCTCGCAGTGAGATTTTTCATAGCTCATGATTGGCTCCTGTCAAATAAAGAGCTGCCTGGTCCTCACGGACTGGTGCGCGTCACGATATGCCATTTTATGACGTGGACATGTGCGGCTTATATATGTAGAAATCTGTTTTTCCTCTAAATATAGTGGGTGCGGCTTATACACCGGAATTTAGGGTATTTGAAAACAAAGTTTTGAACAACAGTGAATTATTCTCCATCCTCTTAATGACCAGCCTCTACTAACACAAAAAACAGAGTCAGTGCCTCACCAGCCATGAATCTATTGAATAGTATTACCTGTCAGCGGGCATATGATTTTCCACAAAAACCTTTGAAAGGCAAACTAACAGAGCTTGCCTTTACCGCGAACGCATTTTGCACACGTGGTAACAAATCGGACTCCAAAAAGCAACATCAGCAAAACAACAACAGTGATGGAAACCTCTCATCTCTTGTTCATTCGGCCTCCTTGAAAAGCGTGTTGGTCCATGCTAGCGAAGGTGGGAGGACACAGGTTGCTCTGTAATCATGTCTTCTCCTCCAAACAGACAGCTGTGTAACCAGGTGGGTCGCACCGCTTTCATCCTAATGACAACCCCCGGCTGACTGCTGTCAGCGAGGCCAAAGGGGCTTAAGGCCGACTGCAGGGAGGATTAGCAACACGACAGCGAACAGCAGTAGCTTTTCCGTCTTGCTCTTGGCTTTCTTACGTAACCAATTCAACCCTTTTTGGACGGCAGAAGGGTGCTCACGGGATAATTCACTACTGCCCGCTGCCAGTTTCGAGAAAGAAAGAGCGAGAGGCGTAATAATCCGCTCTTCTCTGTATTTTTGCGGGGAGCTTGGGCCCACAGACTGACACGGAACCAGGTGCTCTTTGTGAAAACACAACAGCATTGTGATTGACATTGAAAAACACGCACGCATGAATGTCAATATACCAGCCGCGTGCTCTGATCGGTGCCTGACACGTCCACACCACCAAAATGTTTCAGCACATACGGATCCCTCACATAGCGAAAGCTAATAAACATCTGTGCATGAGTGCACAAGTGTAAAAGTGTTCACTTCACATCAACAACCTTCAGGTGGTGGGAAGCACAGGAAATTTGATGCTGCCACTAAAACAGTGAGAGGCTGAAGGGTTAGTCTGCGCACCACACACACGGCATGTGTTATTCCCGATATTCATTTCAAATTAAACCTGTACAGGTGTTATGCATTGGTTGCGAAATCTGTTTTGGTTTTGCAGTGTCAGTGAAACACTAAATAAGCGTAATTACTGTTGATTGAGTCTTATTTTTTAAAGTTTTATTAATCATCTGTGTCACAAAAAGGAAGTCGGTAGTTTGAAAAATTATACACCAGGACTCAGTCAGGGGCTGTCAGGGCTAGCAAGGCCTTCTCTGCTGGCCTAAACAAGACATGCACAACTTAAATTCTAGTATTTGTTCCGTGAAGTTGTACTAACTTACTCCCAACAGTCTCTTTGCTGCACTGCTTCCAGTGTGTAGGCGTATGTTACATTTTTTTTTTTGTCTAATGAGCTTTCAGATTGTATGTGTTGCCATGTCAGTGTAATCGATCCAGGGCCTTCAAAGCCTAGAGTGCTGGCCAATGTCACTTAAACTACAGTGTATTTGCAAATTGACTTTCTTTAATTCATCAGATTCCATGGCCAGCTAGCTGGCCCAAGATAATGTCAGCATTGTTCCGTCCTCTGATTGGATGATCAGAGCAAATCTGTCGGACAAATAGTCTGTTGCGATCTGAAAAGGAGCTTTTTTTTAGTCTACAGATAACCAGCATCTCTTTGATGTATTCTTGTTATTGTTTTAATGTTTTTGTTATGTGGTTCAATAAATATTGACTATCAACTTCTCTATATGATGTTGTAGTGTAGCGGTATGGGATTTGGAATTGTTGTGAGATGATGTCTTCAAAGATAAAGGGTTAACTGGGTTTGTTGCTTTAGTAATAATGGTATTCATCCCCAAATCTGTAATGCCACGCATATTTGTATTACATTTTTTTATATTATTGATGATTTGTATAATTGTGATGGTAGTATTAAGAGATGAACTGGGTTGCTTAAGTCCCCAATGTACTGCCTGCCACTTTGTATTAATTTAGTAAAGAACTAAAAACATAACACAGGAGTCTTTTGTAAGCATGTACAGCACACAGTGGAAAACTACGTTCAATTTCCCCACTTTATAGCTGTAAACACCTGCATCTACTGTACAAGATAAATGTTCATTCAGGAAGCCAAATACTGGTTACAGATCACTACAGTTTACGCACGTAATCACTTTGTGGTTATGCTTTCATTGCTAGTTTTTATTGACCCAACGTTGTACACACAAGTAGCGGGTTACAATCTTGACATTGTCCATTTGTCAGCTTGAACTCCCTCCTATACACACACACACACACACACACACACACACACACACACATCCTTTTTTCTGTCATTTCTCAGAAGAGGCCCTGGAAAAGTCTCTGGACCAAGTATCTCTCAAATGGCTTCCGGCCACTTGCTATGCTATCTATACTTGTTTATATAGAAATATATTGTCCAAAATGGTCACATGGTCATTTGTTGTCAGAAGATGCACTTCCATTCAATCCAAATTCTCCCACATTCTCCAGAATGCATTTCATCAATGTATTTAGCTAGCACCTCTTGAGCAAAACAAGCATAATCATAAATCAAAAAATTAAGATTGTGCTGACAAAATTGTCAAGAATTTGGCTGACACAACTGGACAAACCTTACTCTGGATGTTTTACTGATTATTTATGTTAAATAGGCCTCTAACCTCAGTGTAAATTGGTTAATTCTGCATTTTGTTAAAGCTCCCTCTCAAATGTCAGTGATGGGACCACGCTGCCCCCTAGGGATGGAATGGAGAACTTGGGGTCTCTTGAAAATGTTGAAGTTTGCTGCATCAGTGATGATGTGGGTATTGCTATAAATGCTCTTACATGATTTTAATAATAACTTCAAAATTAGTAGATCAAATACACCTAACCAGCAGTTCAATGGCTGCTGCATTACACACGTTTCTTTGTTAATATGGGGTGCCAAATGTCCAAAAAAGGAAGCTTTAACTGGCAAACGTGTCCTCGGCATACTTTGATTTTGCATAACATTA
Source organism: Dunckerocampus dactyliophorus (assembly GCF_027744805.1). Classification (NCBI taxonomy): domain Eukaryota; kingdom Metazoa; phylum Chordata; class Actinopteri; order Syngnathiformes; family Syngnathidae; genus Dunckerocampus; species Dunckerocampus dactyliophorus. The sequence goes on along the minus strand of NC_072819.1, from coordinate 48,860,447 downwards.
GCCTGAAATGTTGGTGAAAATCAGCGTCCTGTATTGCAGCTGCCACTGAAGGTGCAACCGAGTGAGATCAAATTGGCTATTGAAGTTCAAAATCTTGATTTGAAAGAGGATAGTTTTGGTTCAAAAGCACTTTTCACGTCAAACCCATCAGTCTCATCTGTCATCAACTCTTTGAAGGGTCATTCTCCTCCAAATACTCGCCAGGATGCTTTGTGTAAAATCACCATCTCCCATTTGTTTTTCTTTTCTTTTTTTTAAATCCAAACCTCTAAATCTGCTTTTTCTCCATCTTCCTCTCTACATCTCCCCCTGAGGGGTGAGTGGGTAGGATGTGACTGTTACAGTCATAATAAGTCGGTGGAAAGAGTCGGACATGGGAGCTGGACCTGAGGAGCCCTGCTGCTTCGCCCACCCTCTGATGACTTTACAATGAGACGTAAGCTCTTGGGTTCTCAAAGAACACACAAGATTGGTCGCAATATGGCGGCAGGTTTGAACTGTTTAAATGCACATTAAAAGTGTATCCATGGAGTCATTACTCCCACGCTGCAGGTCAGAAGCCTAATGGGATCTCAAGCTTCCTTCCTTTGGGAATACAAAAAGCCTACTGACGAGTTCAGCAGGCTGTAGGAGCCTCCGCCATCCGCCATCCGTCCATTGTATCATGGTTACCTCGTTGGGACTGTCTGACCATCTGTGGGCTACTTTATTACTTAAATAAGAGTCCACAGCAGTTTACGGAAGCAAAGGTTCAGCCAACGAAAATGTCATTTTGTAAAACAAAAAAAAAAAGAACACAATCAAATAATGGCATTCGCAGAATGGAAACAACATGGATCTGTAAGATTTTTCCATCCGGTGTTCAGTTGATGTGAAGTTGCCTACAATTACATCTTCACAGTATATATTTACACCGGAAATTCCAAAGTCAAATGCTCTGGGGGTTGTGCAATTTGGTATTAGACAAAAGAAAAAGACAACGCTCGAAAGATTAAGGAGTTTAAACTGCCGTCACAGACAACCATGCCTTTCTCACTGAAGCTGTGAAGTTCAATTCATTTTTTTGATGATGACACACTTTGACCCTGGAATGAGTTATTTATATTTTCATTTCCATTTCTTTTGGAATAATCCATTCTTCCATCCATTTTCGATACCACTTGTCCTCATTAGGGTCACAGGTAAACTGGAGCCTATCCCAGCTGATTTCAGGCAAGATGCGGGGTTCACCCTGGACTGGTTGCCAGCCAATCGCAGGATACGTCTGGACAAACAACCATTCACAGAACATGCAAACTCCACACAGAGATGTTCCAAAGGAGATCCACACCCAGATCTTCTGACTGTGCGGCCAACATGCTAACCACTAGGCCACCGTGCGGCCCTCTTCTTGAATAAATGGTTTCAGTTCAGCCCTGCACCCTGGCCGGGGCTCAAACCTGCATCCACAGATGCCCGCTAAATGAGAGTTAAGTTGAGCAGCGTTTGGTATAATGGACGCCAGCTGGTGCAGCTGTGCGAAAGGATGTTGGTAAACCTCACTCCCTGATGCCTTAAGTGTCGAGCTGGCCATCGAGTTGACAACTGGGGCTCTTGGCTTGATGCCTAGTGTTCTCGACTCGCACTCGGTAGACTGTGGTTTGAGCACCGGGTGTGCGCAGGGACGGACCAGGACAGCTTACATAGGCTAAAACAAGCTAAAGGTCCAGGCTGTTGTCCATTGCAGCTCTTAAGGCATCAGGGAATGAGGTTTACTAATGTACTTATTAAACAGCCACACCAGCTGGAATCCGTTACACTCAGCCCCCTAAACCTCACTTTCATTTAGGTCACAAATAAATGATAGTTAAGCTGAGCAGCAGTAGGTAACGAATGGTCAACTCATTGTCCGGCCGCAGCTCTTAGGGCATCAGGGACTGAGGTGTACCAACGTAGTTATCCGTTACCACCAGATGGACAATGTTTGGCCTTTGAAGTTTAATTGTAATCAGGAAGGCATTACAGAAAAGTTGCGATTTGTGTTGCCCGTTGTGTTGCCCGTTGTGCGACAGGAGTCTCTCAGATGAACATACAGTCTACATCCATGGCAGAGGTTGCTCTGTGGGCAAACCAGCAGCAGGAACGCAGACCGGTATCTCAAGGGCAGTGGGTTAGGAATCTCTACCCTGCTGCTTTTTTCCCCGTCTTTCTTGGAGCGGTGTTAAAACAACACAGCTCTTAAATTAGCTCCTTTATAGTTGAAGTTGTGCTCGTCTTCCTTTTCTCCCAACATGTGCTGCGGTCTCCAACTATGTTAAGCCAATTCAAACATCTAGGTGATGGAGAGGAGGCCCTGGGTTTAGCCGGACTTTGCTGGGAAATTGCCAGTTGACCCACTTTCCTCTTTGTTTCCTTGAACTCCAGCACCTTCACAAACAGATGTGGCCAGCATGATGCAACAGCTGATGCAGTTCAGACTTTTGCTTTCATGTCAACTCACGGTAGCCAATCATCTCTATATTTAAAAGTTGGTATGCATCTGCACCGCAGTGGATATTTTTTCCATCTATGATTGAGATGTAGTACATCCACGTATGCTCTAGGCGTGTGCATCAGGGTACCTCCTCTCTTCCTCTGAGGCACACTTGTCTTATTTTCCAAGCCTATTGATACTCAGTCACTCACAGGCTTCTGACCTACTGACCAAGAGCCGCGTCAGGCCCTCTGTCATCCACGTTAGTGACAGAATGAGGTTGCGACCTTGACACCCTGGCCAAAAGAATGCAGATGTCGAGAGCCACCTCAGAGGTTTTGTCCTCAACCCTCCTGTCAGTCTCCGGTTCTCCCATCAGTCATATCTACAGTATCTTGCCATCTGCAGCTAGGATTAGGAGTTGATTAAGTGTGTCCTTTTCTCATGAATGCAAGTAGGGACCCTGGCTTGGGCCCTGTCCACACGGAAACGTTACTGGGATTTTTTTGGGGCAGTTGAAAAAAACGTGCGTCCACGTGTCACATTAGTAAATCGTTGCATCCACACGGGAACAGATCGGCTTGTCACTTATGGTCACTGTCAGATTTTCCCACTCTGGAAGCTGTTTTCAAAGCATACAGTTTCAGGGCACCCAGAGCGTCAGTTCCGCGTGAATGAAAGGCTGAAACGATAAAATACTTTGCAGTTTTGACCTGAAAATGTTTCCATGTGGACAACCCCTTAGGGCCTGTCAGGAACGTTCCTGAGAACTTTTTTTTTTGGCAAAAAAAGTTGCGTCCACACTGTGTCGGATTAGTAAATTGTTGCATCCAGACGGGAAGAAATCACTAAGTGGAAACAATGTAATACACACGCACACCTACATGTGGCGCCGTGAAGGAACACATGGGCAGAAACACGTGGCACTATGATCAAATCACAGAAGAAGAAAGAAAGTCCGTCCACTTTTCAAGAATTCCGAGAAGAGTCGTTATGGAGTATAAGACAACAAAATATCAGGAGAATGTCGACTGGGGTGATTCATCTACGTTGAAATATTCAGATATTATGTTGGTTCACTTCTGGTCACATGACGGCGACAAGGACGCCACTCTGGAAGCGTTTAAAAGCAATTATCGGGATATGCCGATATCGTGCTTTTCCACGGAAATTAGCCGATTCTGATCGGTGGCAGGTCGATGGGAACACCCCTAATTAACACACTGCATCAGTCCAACTGTGTCCGTAACCTATTTTTATCACAAAACGTCCCTGGTAGCATGCTCTGAACTGGAAACTGGAACCAGATGACATCATCATAATTGTAAAACTATTGATAAAAAAAGCGTTTTGTGTTCACATTATTGGGTGTCCAGAACTGATTAATTGGCTTTGCATTATTTCATATGGAAATAATGTATTCAGTTAGAGTACATTTCGGTTTGTGTCAGACCTACCGGAACGGATAGCCAAGGTTCCACTATACTTGCATAAAAAATATGTCATTTTTAATATTAAAAAATGAACTGCACTGAAATGTTATGGGAAACAAAGCCTGCACTGCAAACTGGAAAGGCCTCAAATCCTGAATGACTCTTTTACATGAAGTATTTCTCAGTAACTGCTGCTGATGTTGCTGACTCACGTCGTTACAGGGCCCATGCTTCCCCTTAACGGCTTCAACTATTGTAATGGCTTTCCTGAACTTGCAACCCAACCTAATTGACGCCCACACCATTAAATTACTCTTTGCCACTTCTGTGCCCACGCCCTTGTCCACAGTTGGTCACGGCAACACTGGGAATAATCAAGGTCAGCGTATCTCACATCTGCAACCATATTCATGCCAGAACTTTCTGCATCACAAGTAGGAGTTACTCATTCCTCTATGAGCTAATTCAGGAAGGCAGGGTGGGTCGCATGGAAGCGGCACATCCTCACATTGGGAAGCAGGGTGACAAGTTCCCAGACATGGTGAAGTAAGGCTTCTTTCGCAACTGTCTATGAGATGACTGGTTGATTATCATTGTGTATGTACTGTATATCTGTGCAAATAGTGTGGATGCGAAGAGGCCAGATATGAGAGGGGTGCAAACAACATCCACATCCTCTCTGATGTACAAGTCAGCTGCTTCAGCAAACAACCAACCCCCGCCCCTAACTCTCCCAAAAAGAGGTCAAACTGGATTTATGCTGCATCCAGCTGATCAGGGTACTTTGTGTAAAGAGTAGATGTCCTCAAATCAAAAGGTTTCTTCTTGAAAAATATGTAACCATTGGGGTGATAACTCTCTTTAAAAACCATGGATATCAAAGTGAAAGGAATGGCAGAACGTTTGGGAGCTTTTAAACACGTGATGAAGCCATTTTGCATATGTAAGCAGAACCTGAGCAGGGCTCCTACATGCATGGTGTTTTGAACTGAATATTGCTGCTGATGAACTGAATATTGTCATTATCAATTTCACACCGATTAGCTCATGCTGGTTTGTGGACTTCTCGAGCGTCTTCAACTCTGTGCAACCTCATCTGATGGAGCGTGAGCTCTCTTTCCTGACTGACAGACAACAAAGGGTCAGAGTTAATGGTCACCTTAGCTCATTCAGGTCTGTTTCCACAGGGGCCCCACAGGGCGCTGTAAGGTTCACTATCTAACATCCATCGCAACCCACTGAACAAAATCATAACAATGAGCAGTAAAATAATCGGATTGGAGCGGGAATCACTCATCATGTATCATGTATTTATTGTGCTGGCAGGCTTTTTTCTCTTCTGTCCAATTTTGACTGTTAATTAATGGTTGATTGTTGGTATTTGTTGATTGCATGCGGTATATTGTGTTCTGTTTCTGGGTACATGAACTGTACACGCATTGATGCTCTGCACAAATGAAGTTGCTAACGGATAAATAAAGTTGTTAAGTAAGTAAGATCAGCCATACATTTAACTGCAGTTGACCTCCAATAAAATGACAACACAACACAAAGCTATCTCTCCATGCTTACCGGGTTGACCTCGACAACTTCTATTCTTGATCTTTTGTGCACCTCCACTACGTAAACTAGATCCATCCTACATGAGCAGCAGTGATGTGTGGTGAGCTTCATATATATATATCGGTACATATCGGTATTCGTCAAAAAAGTCAATATCGGACATCCCTACTTCTTAGTCCCATTTATTTATTTTTTTATGAACTGAAAAGCGTTTAGGGTCTTACTTTTTACTGGTATATAAAGTACATGCGCCCTATCCTCCAGGAAAATCTCTGTTACTTTGTTGTAAAAGTCTGATCACCTTCTGTTGAGTGTGGATATATAATCTTGGCGGTCAATTTCATGCATTCATTCAGCAGAGCATAAAAATATTTGTTTAGAATATGTTTGTGTATTTCAATAAATAAAGTTCAATACAGTTTCCTCTCTGTAGAAGGACGCCAGCGACAAGCACCTTCATGGTGAGGTGGAGTACTGCAGCGCCTCAGCGTATGACATTATGGTAGGCTCAGCTTGCGTATGCGGAGAGACTCGCCGCAGCTTCATCTTTGGTTTCTGCCACGTATTTGATCAGAAAATGTGCAAATCCAGCAATTTTTAGGAAAGAAATGTTCAAAACGATTGGAATCATCCATAAACAGGATAATTTCAGTGATGTTTGTACCTCTTGGCTGAAAAACCATCTACTGTGTTTTAGGCATGAATCAACAGGAACTCTACACCCAGTCCAGTAAATGATGTCATAGAAAGTGGCACAAGCAGGAAACAGACACAGGGTCACTCACCCACTTCCTCGTCACAAGAGAGTCCGAAAATGGCAACTAGAAGCATCAAGTGATTTTCCATCCTGCTGAAGTGCTGCAACTCAATTATGCGATTATGATAAAGATTTGCAATTTCTCTGTCACAAAACCTTCTATACAGTAATCCCTCGCCATTTCGCGCTTTGCGTGTCATGGCATGACTTTATATTTTTCAAAATATATATATTAATACATCATGCCGTTTCGTGTTTGAGTACAGCCTATTATTAATAAAAAATATATGCATTATATAAGCAAAATGAGCTAAATGAACTAAAATACAAATATAAGGCATTCAGAAGACGCATTCAGATATTGTGATGGTATGTAGTATTCCACACTGGTCACTAGGGGTCAGTAATGTTACTGTAATGTTTGGTAAGACACACAAGCACCAGACTTGATCACCAGAACAACAGGTTTTTAGGCAACAGGCCCAATAATAATCCCTAACACGGGCTACTATTGTGGCCATAACCCATGCCATGGCTAAACTCAATTCTAAACCCCTGACATCACTTCCTGTCTACACCCACACTAAGCTCCCCGATAGCACCGGAACACATTTTCAGCAACACACACAAGCACAAGTCTTATTTATGTCTTAAATGGCTGATTTTCTGTCTTTTATGTCTACTATATTAGGTACTATCCCTGTGCATGCGTGGGTTTTCTCCGGGTACTCCGGTTTCCGCCACATTCCAAAAACATGCATGTTCGGTTAATTGGTGAGTCTAAATTGCCCATAGGTATGAATGTGAGTGTGAATGGCTGTTTGTCTATATGTGCCCTGCCATTGGCTGGCGACCAGTCCAGGGCGCCTGTCGCCCGAAGTCAGCTGGGATAGGCTCCAGCATACCCCTGCAATCCTCATGAGGAGAAGCGGCCTAGAAAATGGATGGATGGATGAATATTAGGTACTACAAGTGTAAAGGTGACTACAGATAAGATAAGATATGCCTTTATTAGTCCCACAAGGGGAAATTCCAGGTTTACAGCAGCAAAAGTACAAGAGTACACAATAGCAGAGTACAAACGCACACAAGAGCAGAGAAAGTACAAAACCAAGGTACAAATCAAGAAGTTATATCCACTATTTACAGCTGTGTACATGTTGCTCAAGCCACAGGTTATTGCACGATTACTGCAAATAACTGTTACCGTTACAGAATTTTTGGAGCAGTTTTTGTTATGGAGTCTGACAGCTGCAGGAAGGAAAGACCTGTGATACCTCTCTTTCACACACATTGGATACAGGGGTTTTATATCATGTCTAGAGGGCTCTAAGAATGTTAAAAACTGTATTTAGAAGGTCGTGAACAGGTTTTCTATGCTTACTGCAAAAATATTGGATTCATAAATATGGAATCCTACTTCGCTGAACTTCACTAATCACAGTTGGGTCTCGAACCAATACCCATAGCGAAACGAAGGATTACTGGACTTTAAAGTTTGATGGATCCTTCCTGTGTAACCTTAAATTTAAAATTGTGTCAGGAAATACAGTAGAACGCCCTCCATGACATTTTTAAGTTCTGTAATTATTTGGGATTAAATTACAATTCAGTCCGGGAGCGTCATTTCTCATTGCAGGGTTTGATGATGATGACATACACGTTGTTGCTTCCTGTAAATAAGCACAGTGTAGTACACACTGAGTCTTGGTTGTATTTAAGGGTTCTTCTGTTGGAGGAGAGTTTTTCCTTGACTCTGTTGTCCAAGTGCTTGCTTGCAAGAAAGAAACTGAAGTCAAGAGCTTCCTGCTGTGGCTGGGTGGGGCCAAATTGCTGTTTCTGGGGGGGATGTTGATGGATGCTGATCACCTAAAATCACCCGACCTGACTGTCCTTTCTTCCTGCCTTTTAAGTACACACCGCCCAGCACAACACAACGGCACTGACGGGTGACTCTGTGTCACGTGACATCCCAACCCATTTGTCCGTAATCCAGGGCGGATGCATGTGGAGAGGAGGTGGGTGTATTTTCAGCAAAGGATACCCAGGCCCTTCCTCTTTTCTCCCTCTTCCTGCGGTTTTATGGCCTACTTACTGGTAGCAGACTTTCATCTGGCTATGAGAGGAGATCTCTGGCAGATCTGTTGCTGAGACAGCTCCGGGCTCCAGTTGGAAAAGTATCTCCAGCAGGGCTACTGTGCTGGACCGGATGGCCAAGAGGGGCGATTTAACACCCCTAGGGGGCCCATTAGGTGGGTCTGGTACAAAACACCGCAAGAGGACATGATAATATTTAGCAAAACGCTGGAAACAATACTCATTCATGATTTGTTCCGCATCAGAAAGTGTGATTAAATTAAGCTATACGTCATAACGACAAGAAATTCTGGATTTGACCACATGTTTGGTAAACTTGCGTTTAAGTTTTGGCCACAAACAGGCTGCACAAATAAATTCTGCTTAGGTCAGCTTTGCTGTTGCAAAAACAGATTTACTTTTTATGCAAGACGCTGGACACTCGATTTGCATGCAACTATAATCTCTTAATGGTCTTAGCACTCAGTACAGCGCAAGCAGATACAAGTACAGCACACCTGATTGTAATTATTACGCAATTAGACTTAATGGAGAATAGCAACGGCATCACACACACTGAACTGCTTTCCTCCTATACATTCTCTTATCATCCAATGCATGTGCTCGTATTTTCAAATAAAGAGGTGCCAATGAAGATACTACGATTGTGTGGGAAAATCCTCCTCACGTGACATGCTAAGTAAGCACTGCTGTGATCTGAAATACCTCAGTGTGAGTGTGTGTGAGAGAGAGAGACTTGGAGGAGGGACAGGAGGGGGGAAAAAAAAAGAAAATGGGGCAAAAGTCTGCGTCGCGCCCTGGATGTCATGCTGAGTTTGTTGTCGAGTCAAACACCACCAGGGGACGTGTATGCATGAGAAAGAGATCTGCGCTTGTGGGTCAAAGTGTGGGTGGCGGTACTCTCCCGCTCCAGCCAATTTCTCCTTTGTTTCCCTTGCATCAGTGAGATTTATCGTTTTGCAGATGCTCAGCTTGACTTTGATTAGCTGCTTTGTTTGGACGGAATGGGGTCAGCGTTAGTTTGTGCAACAATCTGCTATCCCTCTGACCCACACTCACAGATAAAGTGGATACAGTGGAATCTCGGTTTTAGCTGGCCTAGAGGAAGCATGTACACATTGAACAATAGGGGTCCCAGGATTGACCCCTGGGGAACCCCAGAGGTCATAGCCATTTGGTCTGAGACACAGTTACCAATTCCAACAAAGAACTTCCTGTCATCCAGATAGGACTTGAACCAGTTTAAAGCAGTACCAGAGATTCCCACCCAATTTTCTAACCTGTGTCATAATATTACATGGTCAACTGTGTCAAAGGGCGTGCTCAAAACTGAGACTTTACCTGCATCAGTGTCCAGACAGATATCATTTGTCCACCTTAATCAGAGCTGTCTCAGTGCTGTGGTGGTGCCTAAAGCCTGACTGGAAAGAATCAAACGCATTGTTACAGAGGAGACTGCAGGTGACTGTTTTGTCGGTGACAGGTCTCGAGTGTGTCAACTTGAGGTGTCCAGCTGGCTGCAGAATAGTTATTTGTGTTGTGAAAATGATTGAATTTTTTATACCTTGAACTTTGTCATGATAGAATATTGCAAACTCATTGCACTTAGATGCTGAAGTGAGTTGTAAGGGCAGTGAAACTGGAGGGTTTGTTCATCTGTTAACTGTAGCAAACAGTACACAAGAGTTGTTAACACAGTTGGTGATGATTTCAGAGAAATAACTCTCCCTTGTTCTTCGCAAGGTTTGGTTGAAAACACATAGCTTTTCTTTGTAAACCTAATGAAACTGAAGCTTTAGTGTTTCAATACTTTCAATAGTGTTCCTCACTCTTTTTATCAAACTTCTGGCTCTTGCAACTTTTTTGCAGATGTCCTAAGTTTTAAAAAAGCACACATTCCTCTAAGACTCAGAAATACGCAGTGTGCATGAACGCCTAATCAGCACATGCCGCTGTTCATGAAAGGAGGAAGAAGGGAGACGGATACGGAGTTGTTTATCATTCTGTGTGGGTTCTATGAACAAATAAATCACCCACACATACATAATAAAGATGACTTAAAGATTACCTGGCTTGAATCTGTCCCAAGTGTCCCAACTCTAAAAGAAACACAATTCTTTACTTACAGAGCCTGTGACACCAACGTGTGGATGTTTTGTTTGTGCACTTGACTAGTTTGCTAGACGCACTGTTTGGCCGCACTGTTTACGATAACCGAGACAGTGTACAGAAATCGAGATATATTTTTAGCAATACATTCTGTTGAAAACCGAATCATACAAAATTGTATCAAAATTTGCAGAACACTCGCTGGTCAATTGCCTAAGAAAACAAAGGTAGAAGGTCATGTGACTTGACAGCCAACACGATATGTTTTTCAGTTTTTTAAGTATTGGAAGATTATTGCTTGACAGGTTCCTGAATTTTGCAGGAATGGGAATGCGGCAGCTGCATCATACACTTTCCACACACATTTTCTAAAGTCAAGTCAACAGTTTTCATGCACTTTCAAGATATAGTTGATCTGTGCACTACTTGAAATGATATGTATTTATTATAGTCAAACGCTGTACGCTCCAGTTTTTGTATGATTCAATTTTCACCAAAATTTTGCCTCGGTTTTTGTACAACATTGCATTCTGTTTGCCCTGTACTGTATAGCGCCATGTTGCTGAGTCACTGTCACATCAGAATCACATCAACAGTGTAGTGAAGTCTGCATCAACAACAGTTCCATCTATTTGTCACTTATAACTACTTGAATGTGTTTTTTTCTGTGATTGTATTAAGACTTGATGATTTGTATATAAGATTTCCAGTAATCCCTCGTTTATTACTCGGTTAATTGGTTCAAGACCCGACGTGATCAGTGAATTTCCACAAAGTAGGATTCCTTTTTTCTAAATGGAATATTTTCATAGTTAGAGCATAGAACACCTGTTTATGAACCTCTAAATGCCCTTTTTTAACATTATTAGAACCCTCTAGACATGAAATAACACCCCTATAGTCACATTTACACTCATATTAGTCCTTTGTTCCTTTTTGACTTTTCTGTACAGTACTTCTTGCAGTGGCTATTGTTTCATTGATGTAACATTACTGACACCTAGTGACCAATATAGAATATTACATATCAGCACAACGTCTTCAAATGCCTCCTCTGAATACCAAATATTTATATTTTACTTCATTTTGCCATTTAATGATTGAAAATACTTAATTTAGACAGTCTGTAAAATTTGCTTAAATAAGCATATTTTTGGACTAATAATAGGCCGTATTCAACCATGAAAGAGCAATGATTTAGGAATTAATATGTTTTTCAAAAACCGTGATAGTAAAGCGGCAAAATGTTAAAGCGTGAAGTGGCGAGGGACGACCGTAAACACATAGAATCCATCCATACATCCACTTCATTCATATGTACACACAATGAATCTGTAGAACCCACACAACAGTACAAAAATGATCCCATGAAAAGTGATGGTGTTATAGTGAAGCATTTTCAATAATTTGAAGTATTGAGCATTTTTGTAAACTTGCCTGCTGTGCAGCTTGCTCATTTTTCTGCCTACTCTTGCTGTAGGAGTATTGTGCATCTCCTTCCCACTTTCCTCCGCCTTAGTCACAGAAGTGAGTCTGCAGAAATGAAGTCCAATCGAAATCAGATCACTTTTGTTTTTCTCTATTTTGGGAGTGGGGCGATTAGATTTCACCTTTTTTCCTTTCTTTTTTTCCTTTAACCACCCATCTTTCCAAATTGTCGTATTGGAAAAAATCCTGCACGTGGAGCGGGAGCCAGGAAAGTTGCTGAAGGCCCAGTCTGTTTTTATGGTATGCAGAGAGGCTAATTGGCTTTGCAGACAGCTTTTCCCCACACACGGCAAACAAACCCATCCAGGCTGTGACAGCTTCACTTAGCTTGGGAAAAAAGAGCGGGGTCAAAATAACTTCATCGACTCTAAGTGTTTTATGTGATCATATGTTGGTGTGATGGAGTGGGCAGACAGGTGGGAGGCCTCTGCAGTGAGTCACACAGACACACTTACAGCCCAAAAATATGCCTCAGCAGCTTCTGGAAAAACCAAGGTTCACATTTCAATATGATGCGCTTCCAAATAAAAGATGAAATGGGTCGAGATGCTATGCGAGTCTGCCGCTTGTCATTTTTGTCGGTCGTTGTGTTACTGCACTGTATGGAAATGCTTCAAACCCTTGAGACAAGGGAAGACATTTCCAAACCTCCCACGTGAAATGACATCACTCCTGATGGGAGACACTGAACTTCAGGCTACGTTTATTTCTGTCGGAACTAACATCTTAACTTCCTCTAGAAGATTTATTGTGGTGTAAGTGCGGTGAAAGATGTGAGCATGAGTGGCTGCAGCAATATGGGCAAAATATGGGCAAAACCGAGGGCATGTGTGGATCTGTCTGTAGACAAAGGCTACGTTGACACTGCAGGTCAATTCCGATTTTTTTGTTTTTGTTTGACCACAGTCTGATTTTTTTCATGTCAGTGTTGGTGTGTAGACATAAATCCAACATGTATCCAATCAACTGAAGTCTGAACAATCAGGTCGCATATATTTAGGGGGCTGACTTAGACCACGCTGGAGGGATTATGTCTCACAGCTGGCCTGGGAATGCCTTGTTGTCCTTCCGGTGGAACTGGAAAAGGTGGCCTGGGACCGGGAAATCTGGACTTCCCTACTGACACTGCTGCCCCCGCAACCCGGACAAGGATAAGTGAAAGAAAATGGATGGATGGATGGATGGATGGACGGACGGACGGATGGACATTTTCAAAACTGAAAAAAAAACTGAAAACTTTCTGAAAAGTCGTAATTTATTCCCAAGTGCACCTACACATGTCAGTGGTCCTACAGTTGTCAGTGCAGCCCTGCACACGCCAGGCTTGAACAGTCGACCACATAAGTCCACTGATTGATCGTTAAGTTGAGCAGCACAGCGGGCTAAAAGGAACAAGCTGTCAATCACTGCTGCACATTTTTTTGAGGCTTCAGATGCTTCAATATACTATCACAACCCCACTGGTTGGCATCCGTTACCCATGGACACAGTACACTAAGTCCCCAACTAACGAACACAATTGGTTCCAGACGACCGTTCTTATGTGGAATTGTTCTTAAGTAGGGGAAAAGGTCATATTAGCAATGATATAGGTACTACATGTACGTGTATACATATACAGTATATGCGTATGTATGTAAATATGAGTTTGGATGCAGTAGTAATATTAAATGAGGATAATTAATAAAAAAACAATAATAAAAATGATATAATACCTAATGATGAAAGTTATTTACCTTTGAAGAGGAGTGGTCGAGCATACGTCGTTGTGCTGGAGTTGGAGGAGGAGATATTGGAAAAAAAGTACAAATCGTCGTCGTTAGACTCTTCTAAAAGAGGTAGTGTTCTGTGGCTGGTGTAGAATTAAGCAGGCCTATTAACTCTTCATAAACTTTAATCACACGCTCTGTCCGGGTTGTATTATACAGCTAACAATGTAGCTTTCTCTCTCCTCCCCTCCTCCTCCTCTTGTTCTACCGCTGTTGGTCCCATTAGCAGTGTCACAGTGCCCTCTGCTGGTCAAGCATGTAGCAGTATAAATATGAACTTTATAAGGCAAAACACATGAAAATATAGACTAGTCGGCTTTGTTTGTATCTCCGAAAGTTCGCACGTCGGATGTTCGTTAGTAGGGGACTTAGTGTACTTAGGTTTGTTGTATTCTGTTGTAACATGTCAAATTAAAAAGGATTAAAACTTTTAAAAGTTTCTAAGCTATGTTTGCGGCTCCTGGCAATTTTTCTTTAGTGGGCAAGGGGGCAAAATGGCTCTTTCAATAGTAAAGGTTGCCGACCCCTGTCCTACCCAGAATCATTTGGTTAAGAAAATGTTGACTCCCGTTGCACAAAATCCTTGAAACTGCAACAAACATGTCAAGGAGAGCACAAACTGGGGCAATGTTTACTTCCACAAGCACAAGGCAATGAGTGTGACGTCATGTTTTGCGCATGTGTGTCACTTCCCGGACACACCGCCTTCAGGAGAAACTGTTCACATATAAGCGCTTGTCCCCAAAGACAAAGACTGCCGGCCCTTGTGACCTTGTTTCTTTAGATGCTATCGTGTATTAAAAAATCTTTAGGTTACTGGGGGTGTATTTGGGGAAGATGGTGAAGATTATAGGACATTAAAAAAGAAAGTACCTTTTCTGGAAACAAATGCCCATGTTTCAACATTGTTATGATGCTGTTTTGCCGACCCACTTGTCCTCTTTTCCCTCTTCCAGGCAGAGACTTTTTCCCCGAGGATGTGTGGTGAGGTTCAAGGCTGGTAAGGCACTGACTCATTTAATTAATATCGCTTGCTCATTAAGAGAATAACTAAATAAAGAATAGGATTATTCACTTTTGTTAAATATTTCGTTTTCAAATATGTCTTAGTCCCATGTATTTTTTTTTATTAACTGTAAAACATTTGTGGTGTTACTTTGTATGTGGTGTAACTGTCATCTACAGGTACAGCTAATCATTTGTTGTAAATGTCTGATTGTTCAAATTCATCCATTCATTCAGCCGAGCATAAAACATCTTTAATGGATTAAAGACATTTCACAGGCTGTAGAAAGTCACGGTGTATAATAAATGTTTCTGCAACATTATATTATTGGCGACATGCTGACAAACACAAGCTGGCAGGCGCCATCATCCAACTCAGTGTGCACTCAGACGGGAGGCAGTGATTGCGCACTAAGCCAAGAACAGACGCTCTGTGTGCAAAATTCAGTCATTTTGACTCAAGAAATTAAAAACGATGAGAAACATACAGAAAATATGTATAATAGAGTTCAATAGACACATAATATTTGTTTCATGTTATCATTATTATTTTTTTAATTTGAGGCTGTGCTACACCAGCCTCTTTTTGACTAAATAACTTCATCTGATTTAATGTTAGCAGACTTCCAACTCAGCTTGGACTTTGACTTCAATGACTCCGGACTTGGCACGGACTTTAGTCTGATGACTTCAAAATAGCTACAAAATTTCAAACCTATGACTTCGGACTTGACTCGACCTGTCTTGTCTTTACTTGAGATTTGATTCGAGACTTGGGATTAAAGACTTGTTTTTAAAGATTAAAGACCACTGACTTACTCCCTCCTCTGCTGAGCAGTTTACAAGGCTATTTAAGCCGTAACGCCATCATGGTCATCAAACACAGCCTTTAATGTGACTTGATGTCCACCCACGTTTTGCAGTTTGCTGATCTGCTAGAGGAGACGTGGCCCTGACCACCGGCTGCTTGACGCTCTTTCACATGATGCTCTTGCAGACACACAGTAAATCGCCTTACACATCCACGCACGCTGGATACATTTCCACTTAGACACGGCAGCGAAATGCCGACCTCAGCTATACACAGTTGTTTTTGTGCGGCGGCCTCGTTGTGGCCCGTGACCTCCTTTTTTTTTTCTAATTTGCAAAACGTGAACATATTTTCAAGGAAAAGCAGAGGACCTTGCCTGCAGAAAGAGGGTGAATAAACACATCTGAAACACCCACCAGCTTCTCCTTGCCTGTGTTTGTGTTTGATTCACGTCCTCCCCTTCCTATATACTGTGGCTCAATGTGCACGTTTGGCTGCTGGAGACTGACCCACTTGGCAAAACATCAACACTGTGGTTGTGGTGGAATAAAGACAGTATTCCTTACTCACAGGCTTGCACACTTCACACTCCGCCAGCAGGAACAATTTATAGGAAAACTGCAGCATTGTTCACCCTCCGAGTGGCTTTTCACTGATTCTTTCCACTTTGAACACAAAGATCCTCCACAGTTTGTTCAAAAGTAGACGCATGCTGCAAATGTCTGTCGAAAGCAACCCAAATATTGTGCCTCAATTGCCCTTGTCCTGTCCTTGTACAAGATTACTAGCAGAAGTCATAACTTATCATTTAGATTTCAGGAAGAAAATGTCTGTCACAAGTTGTGAAAATGTTGAAATCTGAGTGACCATAACTGAAAATACCTCTTGGGTCATACAATTCAGAGCTTCACCAAAAGTCTTGGAAAAAACACCTTTAAAGCTGAACAAAAAAGTCACAAGTCCAATTGCATGAGAATATGATGTGTGTGTATGTACAGTATGTATGAATATTAGGGGTGTCACGAGATCTCGCGTCACGTGTGTTTATTTAGTCCACTCACCTTGGTAGCACAAATGATATTGTTTTTACCTTCTAATGTGCTTCTTTTTACACTTGTATTTCATTAAAATGTAAAAATCCTGATGCATGGAGTCTTTGTGCGAGGCTCCAGTATGTGCTATGGCAGTGGTGTCCAAAGTGGGGCCTGGGGGCCATTTGCAGCCTCCGGCACATTCTAAAAATATACTTTAACAAGAAATTTTCAGCAAAAAAAAAGCAATGGCAAAAATGGAAAGATCAGCAGTAATTGTACAACTAAATATTAAGAAAAAAAATGTAATCTAACGAGAAAAATGAGGAAAAATAACATTTTCGTAGCAATTTGGCGTAGCAAAATGGTGAAATATGAAAGAAAAAAGGTGGGTTCTTTTATAAAAAAAAAAAAGTCATACTATCGAGACAAATAAAACAACAAATAAAGTTGTAATTTATGGGAAATTGGCTTGCGGAAAAAGTTGGGAATAAAGTCATAATTAAGAGAAGAAAATGAACAAGGAGATTAGTGGAAATAGTTGGAAAAATTTTAAACAACAGGAGAAATTGAGAAAACAGCTGTAATGTTACGAGTTCTAATGTCTAAATATTAAAAGCGGGAAGTTGTATTCTAAGGAGAAAAAAGGCCCAATTTTATGAGAATAAATTTGTAATATTATGAGGAAAAATAATGCCATTTTAGGAGCATAGAGTTGAAATATTGAAGAAAAAATGTTATTTTTTCAGTGTCGTAATACACAGGCCGCACGGTGGCCTAATGGTTACCATGTTGGCCACACACTCAGGAGATCTGAAAGATCTGGGTTCGAATTTCCGTTGGGCATCTCTGTGTGGAGTTTGCATGTTCTCCCCGTGCGTGTGTGGATTTTTTCCAGCTACTCTGGACTAAAGGTACTCCCCCATTCCAAAAAGGTTAAGTGGTGACTCTAAACTGCCCATCGGTTTGAATGTGAGTGTGAATGGTTGTTTGCCCTGCGATGGGCTGGCGCCAGTCCAGGGTGTACCCCGCTACGCTCCAGCACACCTCCGCGACCCTAATGAGGATTAAGCGGCACAGAAAATAAATGAATTAATAATATCATGAGAAACAAAATAGTAATAATAAAATAATTATTTTGGAAAATTAAGTTGGGGAAAAAAATATGCAACAATTATTTAAGAAGAAATTTGAAATATTTTGAAAAAAAAAAAAAAAAAAACACCAGAAGTGGGGGGAAAAAAGACCAAAGACCACAGTTCATACTAATAATAAACGTTTTCACTAAGTTATCACAAAGCTGAGAGGCAGTTTTTTTCGGTATGTGGCCCTCGGTGGAAAAACTTTGGACACTCCTGTGCTGTGGTCATCGGTGTGACCTGTATGACGATTAACGATGTTAAAATGTGACAACTTTTCCTGTACAGTTAATAATTGTTTTATAATGGCAACCCAATTAAATTAAATCGTGTTAAATACATAAATGGTCGGCTCGGGAGAATTAATGTGGAGCAAATGTTATTAGTTACTGAAATGTAATTAATATGCAATATTTGCAGGATTTCAAGGCCATGTTTAATTGGGTGATGATGTGAAAAAGTGCAGTGCAGATAGGCTGACTCAAATACATGCATGCTCGCAGAGTCTAGACACCCTGTTGTACCGGCAGACTCTGAGACATGTGGTAAAGTGCATACACAAACACACACTGCTTTCCGCCACCACATTTGCTCACAACTCTCGATGTGCACAGGGTGACCTGTCACTGTGTCAAATGAGCTGGCAAAGAGCAAAAACAAAAGGCGGAGAAGCAGTTCAACTCAACATCTATCAAAATGGGCCGAATGCTGCCCAACAAATCTTCCCTGGAGGAATGCAAACACTTAAAAATGATCAATGTGGGTCTTCTTGGAGACTCATAGATTTCCCTCCTGGCAAGAGCGGGTTTTGGCTCAATTGTGGCGGATGAGCACGCGCTTGGAGTCAGGAAAATAATACATCAACATTAGGCATATGCACATAAACAGTCACATCCACGTGCAGGGAGATTGGGTTTACCGAGGCACTCAGCCACGCTCTGTTATGATGTCTACAGTATGTGTGTCAACACAGTCCTCTCACTACACACATCTAATCCACTTTGAGCAAATATGCATGTGAAGTAGCTGGGCATAAGGCTGGGAAGGGAGGTTTAAAGGTATGCTTGGCTGAACCTTCCATTAAAGAGCAATATGATGAGCGCTACATAATAACTGGCCCAGGAACAAGGTCAAAACACAAGTGTGTGTGGGGGAGATTTACTGAAGCTACACTGGTGTGAAAAAGTGATTGCCCCTTAAACGTAATAAGTGGTTGGGCCACCCTAAGCAGCAACAGCTACAATTAAGCGTTTGTGGTAACTTGCTAGGAGTCTGTGGAGGAATTTTGGCCCAGTCATCTTTACAGAATTGTTGTCATTCAGCCACATTGGAGGCTTTTCCAGCATGAAGCTCATTTTTCAGGTCATGCCACAGCATCTCAATAGGATTCAGGTCAGGACTTGGACTAGGCCACTCCAAAGTCTTCATTTTGTTTTTCTTCAGCCATTCAGAGGTGGACTTGCTGGTGTGTTTTGGATCATTGTCCTGCTGCAGAACCCAAGTTGGTTTCAGCTTGAGGTCACCAACAGATGGCCGGACATTCTCCTTCAGCAGAATTCATGCTTCCATTTATCACAGCAAGTCTTCCAGGTCCTGAAGCAGCAAAACATCCCCAGACCATCACACTACCACCACCATATTTTACTGTTGGTATGATGTTCTTTTTCTGAAATGCAGAATTACCTTTACCCCAGATGTAATGGGACACACACCTTCCAAAAAGTTAAACCTTTGTCTCGTCAGACCACAGAGTATTTTCCCAAAGGTCTTGGGGATCATCAAGATGTTTTCTGGCAAAATTGAGACGAGCCTTAATGTTCCTTTTGTTCAGCAGTTGTTTTGGTCTTGGAACTCTGCCATGCAGGCCGTTTTTGCCCAGCGTCTTTCTTATGGTGGAGTCATGAACACTGACCTTAACTGAGGCAAGTGAGGCCTGCAGTCCTCTGGAAGTTGTTGTGGGGTCTTTTGTGACCTCTTGAATGAGTCATCGCTGCGCTCTTGGGGTCATTTTGGTTGGCCGGCCACTCCTGGGAAGGTTCACCACTCTTCCATGTTTTCTCCATTTCTGGATAAAGGCTCTCACTGTGGTTTGCTGGAGTCCCAGAGCTTTAGAAATGGCTTTATGACATTTTCCACACTGATCGATCTCAATTAATCTCAGTTAAGTTATATTATAACAGGTGGGACATCACTTTTTCACACAGGGCCATGTAGGTTTGGATTTTTTTCAGCTGTGTTGTCAATTTCTAAATATGTTTGATGATCTGAAACATTTAAGTGTGACAGAAAGGGGCCACACACTTTTTCACACCACTGTGTTATACACTTAGATGCCTTCTTCAGAGTGTTGCGTGATTACATAGTCGTCCACCACCGAGCTCCGTTTAAATCTGTCCCCTGTAAATGTGGAGAGGCACAAATTCCCATCTCTTACAGTAGGCCACATGCACGTGTACATTTGTAGGTCACTAGTGCGGGCTCCACTGGAGGAAAGAAAAAAACTACAGCTGTTTGTTGCAGTCACATGTGCCAAGTTTGTATTCGAGCCACCGCGTCCTCATTGGAAATTCCCATTGTGAACTTTCCACGGCATCAGTGCGACTGTTCCTGTGATTCACTCTGCAACATGCAGAAATGGGGCCACGGTTGAAAGAGTTTGGAAACAACTTCCAGCCAACGTTGGCTCAAAGTGAAACATGACGAACTTCTAAGCAGCTATATATCCTTGTCATTGTTCAAATATCTCGGAGAAAAGCCATAAAATACAGTTTTATTTATTTACCATTCATTTTGACCACAGTGAACATTACTTGGACTATTTTTTGAATGAATTGTTCCACCAGGGGTAGACTGGCCATCGGGAGTGTTCCTGGTAGACTGATTAACAATGGACCTTTTTTTTTATTTTATTGCTGTGCCTTGCCTTGGTAACTACAGCAACTTACTCTCCCAGGCCTGCCCTGAAGCCCATTGTTTGCTCATTTTGCACAAGGGGGTGCATTCTCTGCAAATGCGCATAGGAATCTTGGCACTTGACCAACCGTCATGCATATCATGTGTTCCTCACAAGAGCTCACGTCAAATCTCTTCAAAGGGTTGCCACTGCAACAGTATTTTGCTTCTTCTTTCGCTTTTAGTGGCTTTCTTGCAGCACTTATTCCAAGAAGAGAAGAATGAGATGATGAATATACATATGCTCCAGCTCAGAAAAAGTGCATAGATGGATGCATGAGTCTCACTTTGAGTCATTCTGTTTATTTCTATTGTGCAAGGTGGCACTCACCTATTACGATAAGACTTTATTACAAGTCTTCATTACAATAAGACTGCTTATCCTGTTTGCACGTCCCACCACTGCCCACTACTTCCAATCATGCCATATAAGGGGACATGTACAGCAAGTAAAAGAGTGTTTTTCCCTCATATGAGGTTGTCAAAATTCAAATATGTTAGATTTTTGTGTTAAGGAATACAGTCGTTCCTCATGTATCGTGTTTATCGTTAATTGGCTCCAGACCCGCAATTTAAATAGAATATTTTCGCAGTTAGAGCATAGAAAACCTGTTTACGACCTTCTAAATACAGTTTTTTTAATATCATTACAGCCCTCTAGACATGAAATAACACCCCTGTAGTCACCTTCACACTTGTATTACCCAATATAGCAGTGGTTTTGGTCTTGGAACTCTGCCATGCAGGCTGTTTTTGCCCAGTGTCTTTCTTATGGTGGAGTCATGAACACTTACCTTAACTGAGGCAAGTGAGGCCTGCAGTTCTTTGGATGTTGTTGTGGGGTCTTTTGTGACCTCTCGGATGAGTCGTCGCTGCGCTCTTGGGGTCATTTTGGTTGGCCGGCCACTCCTGGGAAGGTTCACCACCGTTCCATGTTTTCCACATTTGTGGATAATGGCTGCCACTGTGGTTGGCTGGAGTCCCAAAGCTTTAGAAATGGCTTTATAACCTTTTCCAGACTTATAGATCTCAATTAGTCTCAGTTATGTTATGT
The DNA here is from genome assembly GCF_027744805.1 of Dunckerocampus dactyliophorus. Classification (NCBI taxonomy): domain Eukaryota; kingdom Metazoa; phylum Chordata; class Actinopteri; order Syngnathiformes; family Syngnathidae; genus Dunckerocampus; species Dunckerocampus dactyliophorus. The sequence continues at coordinate 48,838,787 of NC_072819.1, read as the reverse complement.
TTTAACAGAAGGGACAATCACTTTTTCACACAGACCCATGTAGGTTTGGATTGTTTTTTTCCTCCCTTCATTAATAAAAAGTTTCTTTAAAAACTGCATTTTGTGTCCAGTTGTGTTGTCATTGACTAATATTTAAATTTGTTTGATGATCTGAAACATTTAAGTGTGACAAATTACGAAATCAGGAAGGGGGAGAACACTTTTTCACACCACTAAGATATATACTGTAGATATAAAATATTTTTGCCCTGTTAGGCTTTCGGGATACTTTTTAATGCAGTAGCCTCCTGTTTAAGTATTGTGGGGAGGGTTATCATTTAATACAATAAACCGACAAGCATTTGTTTAAAGCAAGCATTATTGAATTATTATAATATTAATTGCATCTTTTTAGGTTAAAGATATTATTTTTAAAAAGCCTACATCGCAGTGTATTTCATTTTAACGCTCGCTGTTGTAACAGCAACTGCACTTGAGAGAAAACAAAAAGCAAGCGTGTGAACGATAAGTGGAGACAAGGCTGTTTATCAAGCAACCATATGCCAACAATTACTCACAAGCCACATCCTTCCAATGCAACATATGAAGCTTCACGCTGGGAGAAGATACATCAAGACTGACAGCACCGCCACCAAGATGGAGGTGTTAACGCTGCAAATTTTATGTGTCTGTGCATACGTGTATTTTATGTGCCTGCTCGTGGAATTAGGCGCTAGCGATTGTTTTTATTGGTGTTCTGCTGAATGTAGAGCAGCTTTCGGGTTAACGAGACCCACGCCACCTCAACACACACACGCAGTCAGCAGGGTTTCCCCTCGGATTTTTTGAAGCTGTGGTGGTGGGCTGCATGGGAGGGCGGACGGCATATATTGCTTATGCATCTGCAACTTTCTTTTTTATTATGACAAATAACAATTTCTATGACTTCTATGTGAAAGTCTAAAATGTCGAGCCGATTTCGTCGAATAGTACTATGTCACTATTACAAAAGTACAACATTTTGTACTATTTGACTACTATTTGACACAAACCTAGATTTAATTTGATGCCTGTTTTAGGGTAATAGGAAAGCATGGGAAATTATTTGTTCTAGAATATATTTTTTTGTTCAAAATAACACAATTAACAAAATAAAATGACAAATTTAATATTTTTGTTATCAAAATCTGTCCTGTATAAACAATAATTGAGAGTCCAGGGCCATGGTAGTGTAGGTGTATCCACCTTGCAACACTACGAAAGCTACTTTACTTACGAAAAGAAAGGAGAGGTGATCTGTTTTTGTGTTTTATTTGACTGCCAACATTTTAATTCTACTTTATTCACAAAGCACATCTCCACTCAGTGTGCTCATTTGTCATTAAATACAGGTGTCATGTGTGAATAGAACACTTATACAAATACTAAGAGGTGGAGCAAATATTCTTTGGTGAACTGCTAAACATCAGCTGGTGGGCTACTCCTAGCTTACGAGCTACCTGTTGGAGACCCCTGTGATAGCATCACTATCTAAAGCTCGTGTTTTGAAGACAAGCCATAAGTATGATAATGATAACAAGAGAGCAAGATTAAGTGACACTTAAAAAAAAAAGTGATAGCCACTTGTAGCTCGCCCGTGGGACAAAAACGAGCTAGCTAGCTGCCACCAGAGAGGCAGTGAGAGTCAGGCAAAATGTGTAAACAAAGATGCCAGAAAGTCGAATGAGATTGAAACGTGAGCGATCACACACGGTGGCATAGATAGGATTAGCCTGTGACGAGCTGTTGTCAATTGACGACGCATTTTATGTACTGTCTTTCATTCTCGCAATGATAAGGAACAAAGTGAACATCAAAGACGGGTCGCATACTTTTATCTGGCCGCACACACGCAAGTGCCAACAGGCCAGGCAGGTGATTTATCAAAATAAAGCGCAGTGTAACACTTTTATTTTATTAAGCTAATTGTGGTCAATACGTGCGTAAAATAAGCTATATATCTAAGTAACATCCATTCATACAATATATTACTTAACATTTTCAAGTTTTAAAGTTGAAAAAAAAAACCTCACTTTTAACTTAATCAATACCAAAGACGTATTTGTACGTTTTTATAAACCCAAACGCCTGATCCCAACAACGTATTTATACGTCTTTTACGTTTTGTTTGCGAGAGAGGCAAAAAGAGGTGATGACGCAAATGGATTTCACTTCAGAGCAATTTGAAGCCATACAAACGGCCACGAGGTGGCAGAAGTGCATTTGATAAGAGCTCGGCAGGGACGGAAAAATCACACATGACAGGAAGGAGGAAGTGAGAGAGCGTGGAGAAGTGTAGCGTGCAGAAGGGGAGGCATTGTAGCGAAATTTTAACGCATGCACACATGCACGCACATGGTTCAGTTCCAAATGTGAAAATTGTAAATAGTTCATGGTGTTATATTTGTAAATAAATTGTTATTTTGATGTAAAACAGCCCTTTTTTGTGCTGTTTATGTTGTGGTGTAGTCGTTTTGATATTTGAGCTGTCACAAAAGCAAAAAAAAATGTGTGTCAAAGTGAAACTTGCTGTGTGCTTGAAATGTATCTTTTCACAAAAAGCTGGTTTTCTCCCTTTTCTGGTTGGGAACTGATATTTTCCTGAAACTTACCTACGTTCCACTGCTGATTACTAAAGAACAGAAAAAGGTCGGTTTTTCCTGATGAAAGACAGGAGTCTAATCTTTCTTTTGGTAGGTTCCATGTTTATATAGTCATAGAACACAATACTCTGTGTGCCTTGAAAGATTAGTCAAAATCCCCTGAAATGGCCGACACAGAACGGGTTGTCTGGGATTGAATGAGTTAAGGTGTGGCTGCTTTTATTTTGTCGAGGCGGTGCGCCAAGATCGATTATATGTAGAGGAAACCCTTGTCTGCCACCACCCAAAGCGCCGCCTGCTGCTATAAAGCTTCCAGTCTTATTGTATACAGTATATACTGTATATACAATATAAATTTAAAAAGACATTACGATTCGTCAGATGAACTGTACAATATCGTAAGTTAAGTATATTTACTCATATGATGCTCAGGGCTTTGCTGTAAGATGTAGTAAAGTACGTAAATAAGATCCAGGTCATCCACAAGGATGTTCCTGTACACATTAGATCATGCTAATAAACAATATTACCGCTAAATAAATATCCGTCAAATGACAATTTGAGCTTGGATGGGTAACACCAGCCAAAATGTGTTCAGTCTCATTTTGATTTCCCCACTTGCGTGAGAACCGTCACTCATAAAGATGCCACTTTCAAAGATGAACATCATTCTCTATTTACAATTTTCAATTTGGAAGATCTCAGCAGTGGTGCATCCTGCTGGCCCGCAGGCTCCTCGTGCCTGGTGTGAATTAGCAGGGCTGTCTGTGTGTAAATCAGCACTTGACACACTCAGTGGGAATCATGCATGAGCCAAAATTACAGAATGTTCTTTATTGGACCGATTCTAAAGGGCAGGACGCAAAAGTGTCCCAAACGTGCATGTTAGGATAGTTGGCAACTCAAAATTGTCCATAGGTGTGAATGAGCGTGTGAATGCTTACGTGTCATCTGCGATCGGCTGGTGTGCAGGCCAGGGTGAACGGTGAACGCCTTCCTCTCACCTCGCAAAAAGACATCTGGGATAGTCTCCAGCTTACATGAGCTATATGGAAAATGGAGGGATGGATGGACTCTGTGCTGTATTAAAGTACTGCAAATCATTAGTACTGTCCTACAAAGTACACTATGCTTGACATTCACATTAAGAGCTAAACTTGTAAAGGTCAAATTCTGGAATCGCCCCTAGGACACTCTGATAAGACAAATGAAGTAATTATGAAGGCGCTGTCAGAGTAGAGGGGAAGGGGCAATGGCGCTCTGAAGATGTATACTGCCCTCCAGTGGTCGGGAATCGTTTTGCATCATTACAAGGGAAATAACAGTTGTTTGCTAATGTCCAAAACTTGTCACATTATCTTTTCTAATGTAAAAATCCCATTTTCATCACTAAATCATTAAATTCATCATTAAATTCATGACGTAATTTAAATCAAAGCACAACCAAAGTGAAGTAAATGCAGCACAGGTGTCGACAATCATACATTATTAGAAGTGTGTCGGGTGCCGTGTCTTGATTAATGTCACCAGCAACACCCGTGGCTGCTGTTGAAAAGGCCATATGATAATTACAACACTAAACTCTATTTTAAGTCACGATTTCTTACCTGGATCGCTGAGACGCCAACAAATAGGATAGAAACACAAGGGTCAAGAAAGGCAACGTAAGCGTTTGGACAAAGCTGCTGTCGTGAACATGCATTCTTTCTCATGACCACTAGAGGGCGACTCCTCCTCTCGGGAAAACTCGTCCTCGGAGTGGGTGATACTGCAACTTTTTGTATCGATTCGATACCAAGAATGGGACATACTAGGGCTGTCAATGATTAAAAATTTTAATCCAATTAATCATAGTTTTCCATTTAATTAATCATGATCTATCACCATTTGCAACTGTGTGTGAATTTTTACTGTATTTTATGAACAAAAAGGCAGTTCATAAACAGCTCCAAATGAACTGAAAATTTAAGTCAAGCTAAAAGATAGCACACATGTCTGAAAATCTATTTGCCTAACACTAGCTTCTTTAATAGCAGCACAACATTTGAATCACACTTCAACCGTGATATTTTGAGCCATGACGAGTTGCGTTCAAAGACACCACGTAATTTAAGTTGATATAATTTTCTGGGTTTTCCGAGACATGATGCGGATGCGTTACTTATGGTAAAAATGTTCACGTAATTAATGAAATAAATTTACAACCCTAGTACATACATGGCCCGTATCGCCGTTAGCGATACTTTTTACTTGAAAAAAATGTTGAATGTTTTTGTCATTTTATCTTTTATTTATCACTCATTTTAATAATGAGGTAAAACACAGGACAAAGATTTGAGACAAACTAAGGTGGGTTCCAACTATTGTGGGATCACACTACTCAGCCTTCCTGGTAAGGTCTATTCAGGCTATTCAGGGGTTCTGGAGGGGAAGGAATTTTGGATTCAGGAGGAGCAGTGTGGTTTTCATCCTGGTTGTGGACCCGTGGACCAGCTCTACAGTCTCAGCAGGGTCCTTGAGGGTGCATAGGAGTTTGCCCACCTGGTCTACATGTGTTTTGTGGACTTGGAGATGGCATTCAACCGTGTTCCTTGAGGAATTCTGTGGGGAGTACTCCGGGAGAATGTAGTATCAGACCACCTAATTCAGGCTGTTTCGTTTCCTGTATGACCAGTGTCATAGTTTGGTTCACACTGCCGACAATAAGTTGGTCCAGTGTCCAGTGAGGGTTGGACTCTACCTAGGCTGCCCTTTGTCACCGATTCTGTTCTTTACTTTTATGGACAGAATTTCTAGGTGCAGCCAGGGCTTGAATGGGTTCCGGTTTGGTGGCTGCTGGATTGGGTCTCTGCTTTTTACAGACAATGTGGCCCTGCTGGCTTCATCGAGCCGTGACCTTCAACTCTCACTGGATCGGTTCTCATCCAAGTGTGAAGCGGCCGGGATGAAAATCAGCAGCTCCAAGTCCGAGTCCATGGTTCTCGCCCGGAAAAGGGTGGAGTGCCATCTCCGTGTCGGGGATGAGATCCTTCCCCAAGTGGAGGAGTTTAGGTACCTCGGGTCTTGTTCACGAGTGAGGGAAGGTTGGGACGCGAGATCGACTGGCAAATTGATGCGACGTCTGCGGTGATGCGGACTCTGCATCGGTCCGTTGTGGTGAAGAGGGAGCTGAGTCGAAAGGCAAAGCTTTTAATTTACCGGTCGATCTACAGTACGTTCCTACCCTCACCTATGGTCATGAGCTTTGGGTAGTGACCGAAAGGACAAGATTGTGGGTGCAAGCGGCCAAAATGAGTTTTCTCCGTGGGCTCTCCCGTAGAGATAAGGTGAGAAGCGCTGTCATCCGGGAGAAACTCGGAGTAGAACCGCTGCTCCTCCGCATTGAGAGGAGCCAGATGAGGTGGCTCAGGCATCTGGTCAGGATGCCTCCTGGGCGCCTCCCTGGGGAGGTGTTCAATGCACAGTCGACAAGTAGAAGGACTCGGGGAACACTCAGGGCACGTTGGAGAGACTATGTCTCTCAACTGGCCTGGGAACGCCTCGGGATCCACCAGGAGGAGCTGGACGAAGTAGCCGGGGAGACGGACGTCTGGGCTTCCCTGCTTAGGCTGCTGCCCCTGCGACCCGATCTTGGATAAGCGGTTGAAGATGCGTGGATGGAAAATTTTGCTACATTTTCACAGCCCCCCACATACAGTAACATTGGAAAAGATGGCCAAAGTTAGGTTCCTGTTTATTTTATTATGTATTCATTCATGACAAAATGGCCATGCTCATATAGAAACAATATGGTGACTTTTATTTGGCGTTCATCCATTTTCTTTTTAATTCTGTTCAGGGTCACATGGAAGCTGGACTCTTTAAATGTCAATTACAGCACTGATAAATGACCTGATGGAAAAATACCAGTGTTGATGAGGGTCAGATAGAGCATCAGAACATGTTTTGGTTTTTTGTTCTCCACAAATCTCATTAATAGCGTGATTTTAATTACTATAAACACAATCTGGTGTTGTTTGTCACATGGTTTGCTAAGTAAAACCTTTTCAACATAAAACTGTTGATTAGTCAGAGAGCCCACATTCCCATTGTGTCCATGTGGGCAGTACGAAACACTGATTGCATCTGTGCTGTCAACCACACTAGTTTGAGTAACTCGGTGTAGTCAATGCTATGTAACTTTTCATCATTTTGATGTATGGGTTTAAAAAGTTAAAAGAATGTGCATTACAAGGTAAGAATTGTCATTCCCGCAAAAATAAAATGGCCTTTAAAGTGAGCTTGGCGCCTGCAGGTGCACACAAACAGTTTACACTAATAACAATAGGATTGTTTCCTTCCATCTTCAATTTTAAAGGTAATTGACCCCATTTCTGCACAATATATCCTGCATTGAGCCCCGATACGAAACAGTGTTTTCCCTCGTCAGCCCGTGTGGGTGTGGGATGGCGTTGCGGGGGTGAGTGTTAAACCCCTATCTATTTGCTTTCCCCTCAAAGGGACTATTCGAAGAATGCCAGGAATTTCACTGATCCTGTTGTGTCCCAGTGTGGCTCACAGCTTTCCTGGCTGCTCACGTTCTGGGAACAACTGAGCTACCTGAAACTCAACACCGTCCGGCCACCCTGCCATGGGAAGTCGGACGGAAAAACCCTCAAGCCTCCCTTTAGGTGGAGGTTTAGCAAAATATCACCGCTCACCTGGGAATTCACTCAGGTTACGAGAGCGCGTGAAGAGTTTTATCTCCTGGTATCTTATCACAGAAATGCTAGATTTTAAAACCACACTTCCGTGATTATCTGCTGTTAGGTCACGATTTAGGGCACAGGTGTTCAAAATGCAGCTCGGGGCCATTTAGAGCCCGCAGCTGTTTTTTGATTGGCCCTTGCCACAGTCTAAAAATGCAACAACATTTTTAAAAAGAGTAGTAATTCTAAAGCATCAAGAATAGAATAGAATCAAAATATTAGTGTCATACTCCTGTCAGTCACTATACGGTAATCCCTCATTTAGAACGGTTAATTGGTTCCAGACCCGACTGTTATCAGTGAATTTTGGATTCCTTATTTATACATCAAATATTTTCATATTTAGAGCATAAAAAACCTGTTTACGACCTTCTAAATACTGTTTTTAACATTATTAGAGCCCTCTAGACATGAAATAACACCCCTATAGTCACCTTTACACTCCTATTACCCAATGTGGTAGACACAATGTGTGTTGCTGTAAACATGTTCCGGAGCCGATAAGGGGGTGGACCGGAAGTGACATTGAGGGTTCAGAGCTGAGTTTGGCTGCAACAGTAGCTTGTGTTATTGTGCAAGTTGTGAGATCATTCAAACCTGCAATAAGGGTCTGTTGCTCCAGCGATCAAGTCTGGTGCTTGTGTGTCTCACTGAACATTACAGTAACATTACTGACACCTGGTGACCAGTAGAGAATACTACATATCGTCGCAACGTCTTTGAATGCGTCTTCTGAATGCCTTACATTTGTATTTGTATTTTCATTTAAACATTTATGCTTGGTTTAGGCAGAAAAAAAAACAGTAAAATTTGAAGTTGAACTATTGTGGCAATAAAGTCATAATATGAGGAAAAGAAGTACATGGAGAAAGTTATTTGTGGATTAAAAAAAAAGCAAAAATGGCAAAATAAATGCCAAAAAGTAAAATGTAAGGAGAAAAAGTTCATACTAGTAAAAATACTATAGCTACCTGATTCCGCACAAGTCTCTCATTTTGTTCCCTTTCGTTTGAGAAACATTTCAAATGATTCCACCTTGGTGGGTGGTGAAACAGTTGGGATGGAGGGGTGTCGAGTAAGGCAGAAAGGCAGCAAAGGATTGTGGGTAGCCGTGGAGAGGCCAATGAGAGCCCTTTTAAGTAATTGCTGCTGGGCACCACCACCCACCATGGCTGCTCCTCCACCATCACCGTGGCAACAGCGGCTCTTGATGGGTGAAAATCCCGCGCTGTAAAGTGAGAGAGTGTGTGTGTGTGTGTGTGTGGGGGTGTTTGAGTCTTGAAAGCCAAACCCCACAATGGTGACCTTGGCACTGAGCTAAAAAGGAGAGAAACGTTTCAAGATACACTGGAATTAGAAATAGTTATAAGGAGAAACATCCAAGTAATCGTGTGTGTTGGTTCCCATTTCTCAGGGGTTGGATTTTTAAATATATTTGAAAAGCAAATATGTAAACAGACATTTACATTGGTATGAAAGAGTTCCTTCCTGATTTCATATTTTTTTGCATGTTTGCCACACTTAAACCTTTCAGATCATCAAACAAATTTAAATATCAGTCAATGACAATACAAGTGAACGCAAGATACAGTTTTTAAATGCAACGTCTTATTATTAAGGGAGACAAAAATCCAAAGCTACATGGCTCTGTTTGAAAAAGTGATTGCTAATAACTGGTTGGACCCCCCTTAGCAGCAACAACTGCAATCAATAACTTGCAATGAGTCTCTTACAGCGCTGTGGAGGAATTTTGGCCCACTCATTTTTGCAGAATTGTTGTCATTCAGCAACATTGAAGGGTTTTCCAGCACAAAGCGCCTTTTTAAGGTCATGCCACAGCATCTCAATAGGATTCAGGTCAGGACTTGGGCTAGGCCACTCCAAAGTCTTCATTTCGTTTTTCTTCAGCCATTCAGAGGTGGACTTGCTGGTGTGTTTTGGATCATTGTCCTGCTGCAGAACCCAAGTTGGTTTCAGCTTGATGTCACCAACAGATGGCCAGACATTCTCCTTCAGGATTGTTTGGTAGTCAGCAAAATTCATGGTTCATTTTATCACAGCAAGTCTTCCAGGTCCTGAAGCAGCAAAACAGCCCCAGACCATCACAGTACCACCACCATATTTTACTGTTTGTATAATGTTCTTTTTCTGAAATGCAGCGTTACTTTTACGCCAGATGTAATGGGACACACACCTTCCAAAAAGTTCAACTTTTACCACAGAGTATTTTCCCAAAGGTCTTGGGGATCATCAAGATGTTTTCTGTCAAAATTGAGACAAGCCTTAATGTTCTTTTTGTTCAGCAGTGGTTTTGGTCTTGGAACTCTGCCATGGCCGTTTTTGCCCAGCGTCTTTCTTATGGTGGAGTCATGAACACTGACCTAAACTGAGGCAAGTGAGGCCTGCAGTTCTTTGGAGGAAGTTGTTGTGGGGTCTTTTGTGACCTCTTGGATGAGTCGTCGCTGCGCTCTTGGGGTCGTTTTGGTTGGCCGGCCACTCCTGGGAAGGTTCACCACTGTTCCATGTTTTGGCCATTTGTGGATAATGGCTCTCACTGTGGTTGGCTGGAGTCCTAAAGCTTTAGAAATGGCTTTATAACCTTTTCCAGACTGATAGAGCTCAATTAATCTCAGGTAAGTTATGTTTTAACGGGGGGGCAATCACTTTTTCACACAGGGCCATGTAGGTTTGGATTTATTTTCTCCCTTAATATAGAAAGTTTCATTTAAAAACTTTATTTTGTGTTCAGTTGTGTTGTCATTGACTAATATTTAAATTAGTTTGATGATCTGAAACATTTAAGCGAGCAGACACTTTTTCACGCCACTGTTCATCATGCAACATTTTTTTGCAACTCAAAAAATAAACACAAGTAGATCATGTCTGCAGACCTCCAACAGGGTCGAAACATTTGTCTTAATCTTTTAAACCCGCCAGCCCCCAGTACAGGGGGCAGTGTAGTTGCATTTGTGTCGCTATGGTAACTGCTATGCAACGCTTGTATCAACACATACAGGCTATAGGTCCATGTAACCGGAAGAACTTTAGCTAAAAGCTCAACCCAAACTATTTTCAAAAAACAATTTAACAATTTAAATTCAAACCATGAGCACTTCATGTCGAGACCAGCAAATATGAATAATTTCATCAAACAACACAATAGCAAACACTTTGTCCTTCCAACAGTACAAGTATCTCTCCTCTACCACTAAAACGTACTGAACAAGCAAGTTGCGAAGATGTGTACATTTTCACATTTACAGTAGCCTTCAAGGTCTCCGTGTTTACTTTTACAGCAAGATCATTCATGTAGACTTTGCAGATGCCGAGGAAAACGTTATCGATTTTGATTATGCCTTGATTATGCCTTGATTATGTCTTCTTCTAGCAAGCCTCTCAAGCAAAGCGTTAAACAGGTCAAGATAAGGGAATGCACCAGTATCATTAAAGGATGTTGGATCATGTCGGTATCAGCCAGTGATGAGGTGCTCTATAGAGCAGCTCAGTATGTTTGCGGTGATGTCCATCCACACACACTGGCGTTTTAAAACTATTTCTGTCCACACGAACGCTCATTCTGCCTGCAGCTGTGGACTGTTAAGGGAATTTTACCCAATCAGACGAGTCGATGATGTCGTTTCCGTAGACGCACAATAACAAACATGGTGATTCACGGGAGAAGATTATGGACGATACATGTGGCTAGCGAAGCACTGTTACTTCTCGGCAGTTTATTCCACATGTTAGCAAACATGATTGAATATAAAACAGAAAATGGATGAAACATGTTCTTTATTAAAATAATGCAGATGTTGATTATCACACCACGCTGTGAAGGATAGTTCATTTCATCGGTCAAGACAGAACTCCATCGGCTGAGACGCTATCATTGCTGAAATAATTCTGTGTACGTTCTTGTTTAATTTCCTCCACGACAGTGCAGTAGTTATGTAGCACGACACAGGCGTACATGACAGGCAAGCTTTAAATGTGGGGGAAAAGCAGCTCAGTCAAACGCAAACACAATCCTTGTCATGCGAACATTCTCACACCATTATTCCAAAATAACGGCATGCTTGTTAAAGGTCTCCCACCAGATAAAGGTCCAATCGGGTCTTGTCCCAAATCGTCGTCGTTGGCCGGAGCATTGTAGCCGTTTTAGTTTTAGAGAGCAAAACAGCAGCGGCAGCGGCAGCGTCCTCCAAGGCCCATAATGGAAAAGTAGGCGTTTGTTTACTCTTAAACATTCTTAAAACCAGCATTATAATGTCTGTCATTGTACACATTAAATCAGGGGTGCCTGTTACGTCAAAGTATATGCTGAAGCTGGAGTTTTCCAAAGTCTTCACCCTGGCCGAAGTTTACCAAAAGCTTAGTTTTTAAAGGCAAAAACTTATGTGTTTAAAAAAAAGAACACACATTTGTGTGGACATAGCCTAAAACATTGATGGTGGAGGTGTTCCCCCTGGAAGCATGCCCAGCAATGCCTTAATGAGGGCGGGTAAGAGTGGTGGGCACTCGGGCTTCCAGCAGCCCTGGTATAGTGCGTGAAATCCAGCGGCCAAAACGGCGAGCCGGGGGGTCTTGGCTCTGGAGGTCACACTTTGCCAAACAACGCAGCGAAACGATGAAGGACATACACAAATGTATTCATGCAGACTGACCTGGTGTAAGAACACAGGTAGACATGCAGGAAGCACAAGTTTCATCTGCTACTTTCATAAGCTTACTGTTTGATCGCCTTGTTTTCAACAATTTCATGCCTTTATGCAACACACCATGCAAACTTACACAGCCGGAGCAAATCATTCCAGCGGCATGCGCTGATATTTGCATGAATCGGCCAAACATTGTACAAAGATACTGAGTTTGTATGTGGCTATACTGAATGCGTACCCCCCCAAACGTACGACAAGGGTTGCCTCTATTGGTCACACGGTTGCAACCCAGCAATAGCATCTCTAGTTTAAAATGAGACGGGCCAAAGATGCCTTCCTTGAAAAGATGTGATGAAAAACAGTCACGTTTATGGAAAAGATCATGCAGACGTGTAGATATGATGCATGCATGTTTGGTGTTTATTCATTGACCTGCCGATCCTCTCCCAGGTCATGTATTTCCGTTCAAATCAACGTGAGCTAAGCTGCCTTTCAAACCTCATTTCTTCCTCCCCTCTTATGCGTATTCAGGCACGAACGCTCAAATGATGCGACCTGCAGAAGTACCCGATGATTCCACCAATTTCCCCAACAACTTTCATCTGACATCCATAATGTTCCACCGCCTCAGATCCTGAAAACCATCAAGCCGCCTTCCTTTTCCTTTTCATCGCCCGCCACCTCCTCCTCCCCCTCCTCCTTCATCCTCCTCCTCACCACTTCCGCCCACACTCCACTTTTATTTACTCTTGGCCTGAGAGCGGGTGCTCATGTGCACGATTTTGTGTGTTTTTACATACATTTTCATTTTCGTGCGTGCTTTTTTTCCCTACTACTACCTTGGAATTTCTATATTTATGCTCGCGTGGGTTCTCGCCAGCTCCCTACCACAGCCCTGACACATGCATTGTGTGATTGACTGGCAATCTGTCCAGGGTGCACCCCGCCTCTCACAGCTGACATAAGCAGTGAAAAAAACGAAACGATAATTTGACATTGATATCAACCCCTGTCAAGCCGACTATTATGCTCAACCGCAGTGCATTTAATCATTGTTTCACTGGGAAAGCTTTGTGCGGGGCAATTGTTCATCGTTGGAAATACATTTCTCCCCTCTTCCGTAATATTTCAAGCAGTTGTCGTGGCGCAACAATTAATCAACCAATTTTTGCACAGCACAAAAACACTCTTCTCGTCAGCAGGACTGGCAACTGACTGTTGCCATGGCTCTTGCAAATCTGCCGACGCCTGGTCGTCAATGCCGTCGTGTTTGACAAAGATATTGTCTGGAACGATGATTCACTTCGCACTCAATACAAAGTGTGTTTGTGTGACCGTGTGTGTGTGTGTGTGTGTGTGTGTGTGTGTGTGTGTGTATGTGTGCAGGAATGCAGACTATTTGCTCACCCTATCAAGGGAAACAAGCATATGAAAGTTCAACAAAAATGTCTTTCTTGCAATAAAAGAGGATTAGCGGATTTGGCCGTCATAGTTCTGAGAGCCACGCACGTTATGGTCCAACCCGTTTGTTCTGAGCATCCAAAGTCATGTAGGGAATTCAAACAGAACAGGTGCCACTCTGTGACTCTGTGACGGACTTCAGACGTTCTCAGGATCTTGATATGAAATGTTTTCGTGTTGCAAAGGAGGCAGTGTGGCTACGCTGTGCCAGAATGCGCCCACGCGCCCCATGTGTTCCTCCGTGTTTGTCTACAACACAAGCTGCACACAGAAACACCTAATATCAAACCAAATTCATCCGCAGCTCATAGCTGAGTCTCAATAATGGAGTAACAGCGCAGAAAGTTCATTTCTGAACTTGCATGACGGCATTCAGTTGATATACTGTGTGAGTTAGCGCGAGGAGCAAAGGGAACAAACTAGAAATTGTAGAAATACAACGCCCTCCAGAAGTATTGCAATTCCTTTGTCTCTGCTGTAGACCGAAAGCATTTGGGTTTGATATCAAAAGATGAATATGAGACCAGAGAGCAACATTTTCAGCTTACTGTACACCTGGATCCCATGCACAACTTAGACGATAGCACCTTTTCTTTGAACCCACTCGCTTTTCATGCGAGCAAAAGTATTGGAACCAGTGGCGATTGCTCTAAGACTGCAAGGGAAGCTCAGCTTCCCCTAAAATGTCCCCCCCCCCAAAAAAAAGTGGTGAAATATGTACTGCTGTGTGTGCATTTCATTGACTAAATATGTGCTAGAATAGCTTCATCTTTTATTTATCACAGGTACCTGACACCACTTCCTTCTCATTCATCGGTGCTTTTAAAGAGTCGGACGCTGAGCGTCTACTGACTTTGATGTGGAAGTGGTCAAGTGGGTTGGACGGTTTGGACGGTCACTGGATAAATGCTGGGATTTGTCCCGCCCATCGGACGCGTAGCGTCTCTGGGGGTCTACGGGGCAGTGGGCTGGCCCGGACACTCGGCTTCTGCATGATGATTGGATGATCTGTCTAATCCATTCTTGATTGACAGTGACATGAGCGAATCAGCAATCTTAAAGTATAAACTTCCGCTGGAGCATTTTCCAAGTTTTTCATTCCGTTGTTCTGAAATGATCCAAAGACTTTACCGATCCCCAGCGACCTTGTCTTAGTTAAAAACGACTAGTGTTGTGTTTGCCGACTCTGTTCTGTCACTCTGTGGTTTCTTTCCCCAACGAGCAGCGGCAGCTGCGGAGCCACGAACCTGAAAGAAGATGAAAAATCAATCAGAACCATTGCACACACATTGGTCTTAGCCAGTACAACCAAGAAGAAAAAAACACTGGTGAACTAAGTGACAGAAGTCAAACAGGTAGACCAAGGAAAACATCAGCAGGTGATGACAAAAACATTGTGAGAGCTGTAAAGAAAGACCCTAAAACAACTGTTAGTGATATCAGCAACAACCTGCAGAGGACAGGAGTGAAGGTATCACTATCGACTGTTCATAGAAGACTTCATGAACAAAAGTACAATGGCTACCCCAGAAGATGCAAACCACTCATTAGCAAGAAGAGTAGGACGGCCAGGTTCGTGTGTCGTTCTGTTTGTCCTGCAACAAACCAAACGAGCATAAGTCTTATTTATGTCTTAAATGTCAAATTTTCTGTTATTATGTCTGCTATATTGTGTAATGCAAGTATAAAGGTGGCTATAGGGTTGTTATTTCATGTCTAGAGGGCTCTAATTGTCACGTCTCGGCTTTGGCATTGGGGATGCGAGAGATGAGACCTGATTACAGGTCAAAATCTATATTTATTAATTGTTGCTGCCATGCAGATACCAACAAAAGAGCGGTAGCATTAATTAACGCTCCGTAGACGCTCACGCTACCCGCTGAACTAAATAATCCAAAGCACAATTGACAGCAGGTGCGTGAGAACAGGAAGGTGAAACAGGAAACAGGTAAACCGGAAATAAGGCATCAGAGACTCATGGATCGTCACACTAATAATGTTAAAACCCATATTTTGAAGGTCGTCAACAGGTTTTCTATGCTCTAACTACAAAAATATTCCATTTCTAAATACGGAGTCCTACTTCACGGAAGTTCACTTATCATGGTCAATTCTGGAAGTAATTAACTGCGATAAACGAGGGATTACTGTGTTTTATAAAATGCAACACTTTGTCCTGATAAAAGTGGAGAATACAATTGTATAGAATGATTTTGTAAGGTGGCACGACAGGCAAAACAATCAGAAGCTGTTGTGAAAATACTGCGTTATTGTAACTTTATGCTCAAGTACCACTTCTTAGAGTCCAATGTTTTTTAGTCACATTGTTAGAAACCACAACAATTTGCGTTTGGGCACTAAAAATCCTTATTTGCCAAGAGGAATGATAATTATGCTGTAAATAAGAACCAGCATGACTTGAATGTGATCACACTGCTTGTTGTCTAATAGTAAACATACCACCGTCGAACATTCATTGATTTTGTTTCATCGAGGACGAAACGCTTACAGGAGATATTTTTGTCGGGTGGAGAATTTATTGATTCATTTGAGAGCACGTTTTTACAATGTGAGTCAACTGCCTGAAGCATAAATTCTTTCAAAGCATGAACTCATGTTCAAATGAATGTTGCTGCGTTCGACCCCCCACAATCCTGCTGCCCACATACAAGCACACACGCACACACACACACACACACACACCATGTGCAAGTGCGTACACACCTCCAGCGCTGGCATGCTCACACACCTACACAAGCTTGTGTGTGGAAGCAAATGCTGTTCATGCATGTCTCGCAGAGTGGAAGTATGCAGAGAGGATCTTTGATCTCAGTCAGGCACACAAGCAGCTCCTCTGCTGTTTACATTTGGCCTCCTGAGTGTGTTGACTTCTTGGCCTCTCATCAGATTCACTCGCAGGTTAAAGAGGCACAGGTTCCCATACAATTTCTGATTTGGAGTGTGGTTATTTTTGCACATGCACAATCCTGTAGCGTTGCGGGCTAAAATACAATTATCTGTGCATACATGCTTCTAGGGGCAGGCTTAATGCTTTTTGTTCATGTACAAGCCTGTATTGTAGCAGGCAAAACATGTACTGTATACGTTTGTCTTTAATAGATGACGTGCAGCGCGAGAGAGACAGAGTACGGAGGGCAAAACAAAGTTGCGCAAGACAAAAACGTGGGGATGTGGAGGCGAATGAGTGTGGACAACTACAGAGAGAAGGGGGGAGTGAGGCCTCTCTAGGAGGTCACTGAGTTTCTGGATCTCTGCTCCTTTTGTGCCACTGCACATTCCATAGCAACAATCTGACCAGTCAGCCAGGGAGCCGCAAAAATGAAAAGAAATATACAAAAGAAATGACTGGTCAAAACACATTCTAGGGAGTTCATCTTCTTGATCTTGAACATTACTGCCTGAAATGGAATCCCTGTTACTTCTCAAATTCTTGAATGTGCAGACACCTTAAACCACCAGGAAACAATACCATCACATTGACATCCTATACATTTCAGGGTGGCGGTGTTTTCCAGCTGATTTGTTTGCTGTAGAATTGGAGAAGACGAGTTTTCAGCATGTTCCAAAATAACCTCCCTTCCCAATCGCCTGTGGTGGTGGTGTCCAAAATCCTGTCATCTCCATGAAATCACAGTTCAAAACAGAAATAAAGACACATTTATTATGGCAGCCAAGCTTAAATGTGTGACTGAGGATGGAAGCAATTAAAGTAGTAGCGTAGTCAGTGTTGTGCCGTCAGAGCCAGCAAAGCCTTCTCTGCTGGCCTAAACGCTATCAAAAGCACTGACCTACATTTGCAACTTGAATCCTCGTATGAGTTTCATGAAATTCTATACATTTACTTCCAACAGTCTGTTACCTTCATTTCACAGTGTGTCTGCGTGTGTTACATTTTTTTTGTCAAGTCAGATTTCGGCTTCTCTGTGTTGCCATGCCGTCAGAATCAGGAGTGTTGGCCCATGTTACTTCAACACTGTTAGCAATGGGCTTGGTTCTGTCACAAAACTGATTTCAGGTTGCCTCCCAGGGCTCTAGCTGGCCCACGTCAATATCTTCCTGTTGTCTGATTGGTTCATCAGAGCAAAATAAAGCCAAGTTCAACTAGCAGAACTGTAGTCTGTAGCCCACAATGGCTGACGGAGGAGGAGCAATTGACTTGTCGGACATGCTTAACTCATTCAATCCGTCCATTTTAGACGATTTTAACGGATCTTTCAAGGCACACAGAATATTGTGTTCTACGGCTATATAAACATGGAACCTACGAAAAGAAATACTGGACTCCCGTATTTCATCAGACAAAACAAAGTTTGCTTCTACGATATTCCGTTCTTTAGTAATCAGTAGTAGTAAGTTTCAGGAAAACGAGTACACCAACATAAACAATACAAAAAAGGGTTTTACATCAAAATAATAATTTATTTACAAATATAACACCATGAACTATTTACAATTTTTCACATTTGCAACTGAACTACGCGCGTGCGTGTGCATGTGTTAAAATGTCTCTACAATGCGTACACTACACTACACACTACACTCCTCCACGCTCTCTCACTTCCTCCTTCCTGTCACATGTGATTTGTCCGTTAACATGATCCCTGCCAAGCTCTTACCAAATGCACTTCTGCCACCTTGTGGCCGTTTTTATGGCTTAAAAGTGCTCTGAAGTGGAGAGTTGCATCATCACCTCTTTTTGCCTCTCGTGCAAAAAAACGTAAAAGACGTACAAATACTTCGTTGGGATCGGGCGTTCGGGTTTATAAAAACTTATAACTACGTCCTTGGTATTGAACGAGTTAAAGTGCCCGTGACACCAAAAAACATGTTAATCTTATTTCTGCTGTGAAAAATAACATTGAATGGCATATTTCCTGTTTTAGATGTGTGCTCAAATATTGAAATATTTACCATTTAAAAAAAAAAGTGTGCCAAGGTGGCAGTACGTCATGCTCCATAGTAGCCAAACTAGTGCTCATGGCAGCTAATGCAGTGCTAATTCCTAACTAACACCGTAGCTCGGCGGCTAAGTGGTATCTGTTGTGGCTATCACCGAATAATAGTATCATTAGATCATTAGAATATCATTAGAATAATAGTATGGGCTTTCATTACAGTGCCCTGCGATTGGCTGGAGACCGGTCCAGGGTGTCCCCTACTCTCGCCCGAAGTCAGCTGGGACTAGACTCCAGCATACCCGCGGCCCTAGTGAGGATAAGCGGCATAGAAAATGAATGGATGGATGGAGGGTTTCATTCCAGGCTAAATAAGCACTGGTCTTTTATTTTCCAGTTGTCACTTACAGTAAAAAAAAAAAAAAAAACTTGTGGCAATTATTGTGTGTGTTATATCATAGTTATCACAACACAATATCAGTGAATATTATTATTCTGTAATTGTTATGAATGTCACTTTCTTGGCTTTTCTGTGAGTTCATGGCTGCATGCGTTTGAAATTTGGCTCCCGGAACGCATTCTGGAAGTGATGTCATCGGTGCCAAGATGGCATTGGTTCCAAAAACTCGCTGGGGACGTGTCAAAATCAACATAGTCATTAAAGTGAACCCATTATTCATTCACTCCTCAGTCACACACTTGTTGCTGTTTACATGGCTAATGGTTACTGCTAACATTCCGGTTACGATACGGTTATTTGACTGCATGCAATAACACTTTTGAAAAAACTGAATTTGCTCATATTCCGGTTTTTAAAAACTCATATATTACACTTGGGTTACTCCTTTTCTAAACCGGATATTGGGTCATGTATACGCCTATCGGGATATCCCGATCGAAAGGAGCATTCATTTGTGTTCTGCGCATGTTCTGTTCGAAAGGAATCTTGGGTGTTTGGTAGGAACTACTTGCAAACACGCCGACACGTAAAACCCCACACTTTTGAAGCAAGGGGGAAACAAGCCACCTTGTTAGTGTGGTGAAAGACAGGAACATTATGTCTTTTATAGACGGTAGAAAGTACCGCGATAGCGAAATCTATCAGAAGGTGAGCGAGAAGTTACGCAAAACAGGGTTTGTATGAATGCACCTTCAAAGTGTCCGAGGGCTCCGGTGGATGTAGCATGGATATGGATGGCACAACTCAGGCTCTGGTTCCTATTTCTTCACGTTCTCGCCTTCCATTAATGGAGAAAGTGGGACAGAATCGTGGTTATCTGTGGTTAGCTGTCCTAATCACAGAGTTTGAAGATGGCGTCCACGTGTATGGGAGGTCTGCATCAACAATAAGTTCCATCCTGGGGAAGGAAGGAGAAATCAAGGAACATTAAACACAACATTAACAAACGGACGATGCTTTTGATGTGTTGTGGTGTCACGACAGTGTGACGTGTTGTTCCGCTGTGTTTTAAACAATTCAACTTTGTGGGAATAGTTGAAGGAAGGCCCTGTTCTTTCATCAAGATGTGGAATGGATGAGAACTGCACCGCACGCACACACAGCCTCCCCCTTATAACCGCAAACATAATGGCAATGCTCCCCTTAATAACAAGTTTTGGGACATATCCAAATGAGTTGCAAAATAAAGCAGATTTGCTTTTCAGAAAAATGCCTCTTAAAGCTGCGGCAAACAAGCACTTGGCAGAATTTTACAAGTGAACCGTCACTCACTTGCTTAATGCATTTCCTGGTGCGCCAGAGTCAGGGAGTTCACTGGTGTTCCTGTTGGTAATTTGAAATATAATTACCCATAATTTCAGAGTGCTTCACAACCCTGACACCTACAGTACATCCCCCCCCCCCAATCTTTCTTTCTCACTGGCATTTTTTCCCTCTGCATGAAGGATTGTCTATTTTCCACCTCCACACTTTTATTTTTCCCTCCACGCTGTCCCCAACGTAACCTACAGTATGTAAATGATTTGGGCTCAGGCAGTCAGATGCGCTACAGAGAGGTTGTATTCGGGATACCAGACATCGTTTTCCACACGTGTATGAAATAGCAGGTCCACGTTCAGCACCTGTGTGCAAAGGGGGAGTCAGAAATCCGTATCTTACGTGTTACAACTGAATGCACCATGTAGCCTACGTGGTGATCCGTTCTATTACTTTCTATCACTGCGACCGGAGTAACAGGTGGATAAATCTCTGTGTTAAAGCCTGAAAAACAACAGGTGATGTATGCGCGTGTGTGGGTTTTTTTTTTTTTTTCAGGTGGGCACACACTCAAACACACACGCACAGACTCAAATGATGCGTAGGTGTATGCGGTGGTCAAGTGATGATCCACTGTGGAGGCTGAGCGCTCTGGAGAGTGGTGTGTGTGGGTTGGAAGCCTCCTCTCCTCCCGGTCATACACACACACACACACACGGGGGGGTGGAGGCAACCAAGCTCTCAGTGATCAGTGGAGTGGTTGCGAGCCTCAACAGAGGTGCAGAGAGAAGAAGGCTGGAAGCGAAGAGAGGAGGAAGAAAACCCAAAGTCTGACGAGATAGCGGCGAGAGGGGAGATGAGAGTGGCAGCGTCTGGGGGTTGCCCCGGGTTTTTGGAGCCTCAACGCTGCCCGGTAAGCGCTTGGTATCTCTGCATGCACTTGTGCGCCCATTTGTATGCCATGTGTGTCCCTCGTGCCGCCCATGCTTGCGCGTCGCTGCAGAGAGAGCAGCAGCAGGTGTGTAGACCTTGCGGGCTTCCATTGCAGACAGCCCGTTTTCTGTTCAATTAAAAACAGTCTCCTTGCGGCACTGCTGCTGCAGAATGTGTCCATTCAGACTGAGCGTGAGTGTGTGAAGGGTGGGGAAATCACTATCGTGGGGAAGGAGGGAGGAAATGCCAATCTGCAGCTGCCGTTGCATGTGCATGGATTGTGTGTTTTCTGTGAAATGTCACATTGTGCAGTGGGAGGGCTTGACAGGGACGTCTGGCATTGTTCCATCACATCATCTCGAATTTGGAACATTATGCACTCCACTTGTGTCGATAACACTCGAAAACTGACATTTTAGAGCAAAATGATAACTTACTGATCACCAAACAGGCAAACATTTTCTTGGCTTTTTCACTCAGGTTGTTATGAATTGATGTATTTTGTGGTCTTTATCATCAATTCATATGTACACCGTTTCGTGGTTTGCAGTGATGGAGAACTCACAGCTCCAATACGGTATTTGCTCACCTTAATGGAGATATACAAGCAAATATTAGAACAATCTCTCACTGTGCCACTGCAGACTACAGCCACAATAAGAAAATATGATGTTAAATCAACACCTTGATACGTCACAGTCTTTATAAACATTTTGGCACAGCGCTTGTATTATGAGTCAGTGCTCATCATTTTGGGATAGTGGTGCATTAAGGCACTAAATCATATATTTCTATGCATGGGAAAACACTTGTACTGTGGTTATGGTTTCATTTATTTTGAACGTGCATACAGTTTGCATGGAATGCTTCATGTTATTTCATTGTCATGGGGGATGGGGGGGGGAGTCGTAGCCTTCATTTCTAACCAGTTTATCAGCACCAGTGAGCTTTGTTTCCAGCATTGCTAAACTTTGTGTCAATGTGAAAAAAATAAAAGAAATAAATCAAATTACCTTCCTGACATATATACTGTATGCACGTGTCATCTCAGTAAATGAGAGTGCTTTTGAAAAGTTCATTTCAAAAGTGAAAGTGTCAGATTCTATGGATTCACTGCACGCAGCACGAAATATCTGAAGAATATGTTTCTTCGTTTCTTACAAATGTTGATGACTACAGCTCGCCGCAGGGGTGGCCCGCGTCACATAGTAGAAATAAAGTTAACCCCCCCCCCAAAAAAACACAGAAATAATACAGCAAAATGCACAATGTAGAGAGAAACAGATGAAATGCTCATACTAATGCCTGATTTACCTCATGTATGGAACACACACATATATATACAGTATATATATATATATATATATATATACACAGTTAATAATAACATAACAGATGTGGTGGGGGGGATCTTTGATATTTTTATATATTTATTTTACTGTGTAAAAAGATTTTTTTTTAATTTATACAAAAATATATAAAAATATCTACATGACTTTGATATTTATATATTTTTTATTGTCTATAAAGACTAAAAAAGAAAATTATGTATATACATATAAATATTAAAAATATATAAACATGTTTGTCAGTATGGGTCATGAAGTGCTGGACAATACTGGATATCAGGAAGAAAGACAAACGTGAACAATATTAAACCAAAAAACAGCAAAAATGGGAACAAAAGAGAAATATCACATTTAAAATAAGATATAAACACGTGAAAGTGCCACACACACATCCTTTTTTTTTAGTATGCAACCCTTGGGGGAGAAAGTTCACATCTTATAAAACCCCCAAATTCTGTATCCGACTCTCATCAGCAAACTTGCTGCGCCTTTTGTTGTCTTTTAGCCTGAATTGAATTCCTCAACTCAAATGACGTTTGCAAGCTATTCTCATTTATTGAGATGCACCTGTAAATGTTTCATAGAGTCCCACCTATTTAGTCATGTGATACCACTGATCTCGTCTCCGATCCGATACTGAGTAAAAGTCAGGCTGATATCGGCGACACTGAAAACTTTGCAAATTCACCTAATGTGCCTGGTAGATTTGAAAAAGCAGTGTATTTCATATTATCGCATAAAGAATACAATACATGAATTATTCATATCAATAAATTACTAGTTTTATAATTAATTTAAGTAATTTATCAATTTATTTTATGTATTTTGAGGCAGCGGGGTGATATACAACAAGAGAAAACCAAGGGGGCGGTGCGTACATTATAGCGATCTAATGTGGCTTGTTTATGATGCGTTGTGTAAAACCAAGACAGTCAAAACATCAAATTAAATTTACCAGAAGAATGTAATAAATTAACAAGGGAAAAAAATTGTAAATTAATGAGAAAAAAGTCATAAATTAACGAGAAAAAAGTCGTACATTTTATGAGAATAAAGTTGTTAAATTCCGAGAAAAAAATCTTACACTTACGAGAAAATACATTTTAAATTTGCAAGAATAAAGTCGTAAATTAACGGGGAAAAAAACGTGTAAATTAACGAGAAAAAAAGTCTTGCATTTACGAGAATAAAGTTGTAAATCTGCAAGAAAAACGCCGTGAATTAACGGGGGGGAGTAGTAAATTAACAAAAAAAAGTCAGAAATGTACAAGAAAAAAGTTGCAAATTTACAAAAAAAACTTGTACATTTACGATAATAAAGTTGTAAATTTACAAGAACAAAGGTTGTAAATTAACAAGAAAAAAGTCACAAATTTACGAGAATAAAGTTGTAAATTTACAACAAAAAAGTCGTAAATTAACAAGAAAAAAAGTTGTAAATTTTTTAGAATAAAAAGTCATAATATTACCTTTGACCAAGTGCAAAGGTCACATAAGTCCCCCCTTTTCATAGCTGTCTCAGGCAATGCCTGTTACGACGGCGTATTAAAATAATCAGAGATTTCGAGAATAAAGTCGTACATTCACGAGAAAGAATATTACGAGAAAAAGTCGTAAAAAAAACGTGTTGCTTTATGTTACCAAACGGTAACCTTATTTACAAATGCATTTTTATTTTATTTTTTTTATTTTAGCAGTTATTATGGTTGGGTACCCCTGTTTTAAACAATAAGAATAAAATAAGAAAAATAATAAAACCGTTAAAAGAAATGATTAATTATTAAGAATGAAAGAATGAAAACTTTATTCATGCTTTATTTAGTCCGTTTATGATCGGTCAACATTACCTCTACTGACTGAACTGTCGAAAGTATTGCGATTCTGATTTGAGAATCGTTTTCAGAGAGCTGGTATCGGAAGTATCGATCCCCACATCACTGGGTCAGTGACCTCATGGTGGTTCGTAGTTAAACTCACTTAAACACTTAAACCGTGAGGTCCGCGGGCCGCCGTTTGTGCAACCAATGCAGGCGGCAGCTAAAGAGTCCTATGGTTTCATGGAAGCAGTGCAGGCTGACACACACTCACTCGCGCACACACAAACACACAAACACACACACACAAACACACAAACACACACAGGACTTGCGGCCAGCGTCGTCGGTAAGTGCAACTATGTTTTTACTCTCACACGTAACGCAAGTAAGGAAAGATGTTGCTGCACAAAGAGAAAAGTTCAACTCTTCTATCTTGCTCGTCTGCATTTTGACCACACTGCTCCCGCGGGATTGCACAACGCGACGCATGAACAAACTAAAAAAAAAAAAATCGAATTTACGTTGTTCTTGTTGTTTTCTATCCTCCACTCGTGTCGGTTGATTTGTCTTCTCTCTGGCCGAAAGCAACTTCAAAGACTTCGGTCACGCTTTGCTTCGACCACGCGGCTCCTCTCCGTGAAGGACGTTGGTGCCGCGTGCCTCAAATTCCTTTCATCTGCAATCCACTGTGGTTTATTGTCACAAACGTGCATTGTCACTTACTCATCACCGTATTTTTTCATGTTTTAACACCTTACGTGTCTCGCTTCTGTGTGGGCCAGCCTGCATTGGGGGGGGGGGGGGGGGGGGGGGGGGCATGCGCAAAGCGTGTGGTCCACAACCCACACACGCACACTCTAAAAAGACAAGCACACATTCGTAACGACCCTTCCTTGCAAAAACAATTAGACTTCCTGTTATTTCAAATTAAGAGAAAAAAACCCAACACCTTTTAACACTTCAGGATTTGTCACTTTATGCTGCATGGAAAAATAGATATATTTAGGCTTACTCTTATAACGACAGCTACCTAGCGCTAACATAAATGTTTGTATAGTTTGTTTTTTATCATTGCAGGGTGTCCAAACTTTTTCCAAGGGCTGCATTCTGAAAAATCAACGACCACATTTGAATAAAAAAAAAAATCTGAGATTTTGAGAATAGAGTGGTAAATTAACAAGACAAAGACTTGTGAATTTACGAGAAAAAATCGTAATATTCCGTGTCATCGTGTCAAACGATAGAGAGAAAAATTAGGGCTACATTGGAGAAAAAAATCGCAGATTTTGAGAACAAAACTGCAAATTAACGAGAAAAAAAGTTACAGATTTACAGGGAAAAAGTCATAGATTTACGAGAAAAAAGTAGTAATATTGACGTGTCATCGTGTCACACCATAGAGGGAAAAATTAGGGCCACATTAAAAAAAAATCAGAGATTTCAAGAACAAAGTCGTAAATTAACAAGAAAAAATGTTACAAACTTACGGGAAAAAGTTGTAAATTTACGAGAAAAAAGTCGTAATATTTACGTGTCATCGTGTCACACCATAGAGGGAAAAATTAGGGCCACATTGAAAAAAAATCTGAGATTTCCAGAATAAAGTAGTAAATTTACGAGAAAAAAGTTGTAAATGTACGAGAAAAAGTTGTAAATTTACGAGAATAAAGTCGTTATATTATGAGAATAACATCGTAAATTTCTGAGAATAAAGTCGTAATATTACATGTCATCGTGTCAAACGATAGAGGGAAAAATTAGGGCTACATTGGAGAAAAAAATCGCAGATTTTGAGAACAAAACTGCAAATTAACGAGAAAAAAAAATTACAGATTTACAGGGAAAAAGTCATTGATTTCCGAAAAAAAAAGTAGTAATATTGACGTGTCATCGTGTCACACCATAGAGGGAAAAATTAGGGCCACATTGAAAAAAAATCTGAGATTTCCAGAATAAAGTAGTAAATTTACGAGAAAAAAGTTGTAAATGTACGAGAAAAAAGTTGTAAATTTACAAGAATAAAGTCGTTATATTATGAGAATAACATTGTAAATTTCTGAGAATAAAGTCGTAATATTACGTGTCATCGTGTCATACGATAGAGGGAAAAATTAGGGCTACATTGAAAAAAAAAAATCAGAGATTTTGAGAATAAAGTCGTAAATTAACGAGAAAAAAAGTTGCTAATTTACGAGAATAAAGTCGTAGTATTACATGTCATACGTGTCGGAGGAAAAAAGAGAACAGCTTTTAGGGAAGGATGTGAACTTTCCTCTTTAGAACGTGGCGGCATAATTAAAAAAAACGTTTTAAAAAAAAGTTAATAAATAAATAAATAAATAAAATAGAACGTGACGGCGCGAACCAGAGCAGTTGAGCATTTAGCATTTAGATTAGCACAGCTAGCCCTTCTTGCTTCCGCCTTCCTTGCCCCGCCCCCTCCTCATGCCCAAAGTCCCCCCCTTTCATAGCTGTCTCAGGCAATGACTGTAACATAAAGTTACGAGTTTTTTCTCGTAAAAGTAGGACTTTATTCTCGTAAATGTACAACTTTTAATACTCTGTCGTAACAGGCATTGCCTGAGACCCGAGAGCTATGAAGCTATGAAAAGTGGGTACTATCTGACTTTTGGTCTTGGGCGAAGGTAATATTGCGATTTTTTTCTCTCGTAAATTGCTGACTTTATTCTTGTAAATTTACGACTTTTTTCCTTGTAGATGTACAACTTTATTCTGAAAATTTCCGATTTTTTTTTTCAATGTGACCCTAATACTCTGTCGTATGACTTTATGCTGCATGGAAAAATATATACTGTATAGTTCATTTTACCCTTATAACGACACAAACAACTACCTAGCACGAATATAAATGTTTGCATAGTTGAATAGTTTGTTATCATTGCGGAGTGTCCAAAATGTTTCCACCTAGGGCTGCATTCTGAAAAATCAAAAGATGCAAGGGGGCCGCTTGAACTCATTCAATCTCAGCCATTTTTCAAAATTCAATTCCTTCAGTATCGGACATTTTAGACGATTTTGCCTGATTTTTCAAGGCGCACAGAATATTGTCTTCTATGGCTATATAAACATGGAACCTACCAAAAGAAAGATCATCTGTTCTTTAGTAATCAGCAGTAGAACATACTTTAGGTAAGTTTCAGGAAAATATCAGTTCCTGACTAAAGCAGCTTTTTGTGAAAAGATACATTTCAGGCATAAGTTTCACTTTGACACATTTTTTTTTTTTTTTGCTTTTGTGACATCTCAAATATCTCAACAACTGCACCACAACATAAACAACACAATTTTTTTTTTTTTTTTTTTACATCAAAATACATTACTTTTTACAAATATAACACCTTGAACTATTTACTATTTTCACATTTGGAACCAAACTGCATGTGTGCACGCGTGCGTGCCCGCCTGTGTGCAAGTGCATGCGTGGAAATTTCCCTACAATGCCTAACCTTCTGCACGCTACACTTCTCCACGCTCTTCCACTTCCTCCTTGCTTTAACACATGCAAATGAGCTCTTATCAAATGCACTTCTGCCACCTTGTGGCCGTTTTTATGTCTTGAAACTGCTTGAACAGTGACATCTGTTAGTGTGCACTTGCATCACCACCTCTTTTTGCCTCTCGCGCAAAAAAACATAAAAGACGTATGAATACATCTTTTGACGTATATATGCGTCTTTTGTACTGAATGGGTTAATATGCAAAAACATATTTTTTTATTTGATAAAAAGGCTGTATTGTTGTATTTTTCCCATTCTTGCTTTTTTTTGTTTGTTTAACTATGTTCAATATTCGCTTTCTTACCGATATCCATTACACCGATATTGTTCAGCACTTCATTATCGATACCGATTTTTATTTTTTTTTACTGTGATGCCGCTGGATGCAACACTGCTTGTGCAAAATAAGACAAATACTGCAACCGACGACACAAGTAAAAATGGCAGATTTATTGTAAACATTTTGTCTCAACCAAATAGTCATTAAAAAAAATCCTGACCAATAGTCAACAGTGATAAAATGTCCTACTACCAACAGCGATGGTGCAATTTCGAAAACTGTACATTTGTATGTTGCACAAACATCCGCATAAGAACAAAGTACGAAACTCTGCACTGCGTATGAGGGTCTGGAGAGGCGAAGGAGGGGGAAAGTCTTCTTGCATGCGAGAACCCATGACCTGGCGGGGTGGAGGGTGGGGTCACATTCCTCGCCTTCCTCTTTTCGTTAACCGAATTATTGGAGCTGCCGACATGATGTCGTTTCACATGATGACCAGTTGATGCATTCGATCCGGAGAAAAGTGGTCAGATGACCTCAGCCCTGGATTAGAAAGTGAAAAGTTGTGGACTTGCTACTTGCTGTAGCGGGGGCAAGCCTGTGGCAAAATGAGCCGGCACTTTTTCTCTAATTGCTGCAACAATTAATCGATGATTAATCGACTATCCAATTCAGCAACAGGTATTTTGGTATTTAATTAATCGTCTTTTGATAAATATCCTCTCATATTGACCTCTCAAATGTGAATTTTGGTGTTTTTCCATAGCCATCGATGAAAGGAGACCTATTGTGGTTGTGTTTTAAGATATTCACACACATCAGCTTTGACTCATTGAAAACAGTGATTGACATTTTGCCTCTTTTCTGATGTTTTGTGTGCCAGACCACTAACTAGCTTCATATTGGTTCGGTCCGTCTACGGATGGGGTGTCCAAAGTGCGGTCCGGGGACTATTCTTTTTAGTCGTGCGGCACATTCTTAAAATCTAATTTCACAAGAAAACAAAAACAACAACAACCAAACGAAAAGCAGTCATTTTACAAGCAAAAAGTCAAACGATTAAGAGAAAAAAGTTCTGATCCAACAAGAAGAAGCCATCATTTTCAGTGTTTTCAGGAGTTTCAGTGGCAGATTACTATCACTGCCCTGCTCAACCGAAAGACTGAGCAGGTCATTCCCCCCCCCCCCCCCCCCACCCCCCCCCCCCCCCCACCCCCCCACCCCCACGCCAGACTTTTAGACTTTAGTCTTTTCATGGTCTCTGACACGATGAGGCTGCGTTTCACTTTCATGCTGCCAAAATCTGGAACAGCCTTCCAGAAGATGTGCGTGTGACAACTGAAAGTATTTTATCTGCACTCTTCATTTTTAATTAGGGTTTTGTTTTTTTTAATCAAAGGATTTATGGAATTTTATGTCATGATTTTAGAATGATTTTATGATTTTATGGAGTGATTTTACCCTTCTCTTCTGGAAAGCACTTTCAACGACCTTGTGTACGAATGGCGCTCGATATAAATAAACTTGCCTTGCCTCGCCATTTGCGGCCCACGACCCGTTTATTTTTGGCCCGCGGCAAATTGGAGAAGTGAAATGAAACCCTTAAAAAAACAGCAAAAATGAGGAAAATAGAGGCAGTGTCGACAAAAAAGCTGAAAAGATGATCCCAATACATTTTTTTTAACCTTTTTATAAAATGTAAAGTTTGGACACCTCTGTCTCGGCATATCTAAACTTGTTGGTTTTCAAAATAACAAAGAGGCCCTTTCATCCTTACATTTTTGAGCGTGAAAAGTTTGGACACGCCTGGTCTAGGGTCTTATCGATCACTCGATTAATCGAAACAACAAGCTTCATTTGTTAACTGCAGCCGTAGGTTGCATGTTGCAGTGTTTGTGAAACACGTTCACGGTAAAGGAAGCATCATGCGTTCATTACTTGACATTAGTCTGAGGTTTGAGAGCGGCTGCCAATATCGGTATCGGTTGATGTCGCAATCGGCCATTGTGGAGCAAATCTACTTTGAAATATTCCTAAGGAAAATGCTGCGGGCGCCGATAATAAATATGTCACAGCTGATTTGCATGAAAGAGCCCTGCATGTTCCTCTGCGTTCCCGTCTAAACCGCAATCAGCCCACTTGCTAACCACGATTACTATGATGAACTGATTGTCAGATTATACCACCAAAATGGTTTTAGCACGCATCTGCATAATTGCGCTCGGCATATCTGCACCCGTGGGCTCGCGGCTGCCATTAGCCGCCGCGCAAAAAGTGAGAGATTGAGAAGCGGGAAAGTGTGTGCCAAGCGAGTGGGCGTTATGATTATGTACAAGTGGAATCTGTCAGTATTTGGTGGAAATGTAGCAAGCGTTCTTTTGTCGCTGGCGCACGAGGATGTGCTGAGGAAGGTTGCATCCGGGGTCGGGGGGGGGGGGGGGGGGGGGGGGGGGTCGGCCAGTCACATGTATGAATAACTGCCGAGGAATGTTTGACAAAGCAGCGACTCGTGCAAGAAGACATGTCCAAAATGACACAAGTCTCCGAGTTTTTTTTTTACCTTAAGCATGAAGGGGTGCCCTCTTGGCATCGCTTGGCCAAGGTCACATGACCAACACATGCGCTGTCAGCTGAACTCAGCTTCCTAAATTGCGGGAAGAAGTGCACATTTTCAAGCGACTGGAGGCAGCGAGCAGCGCATCGCTCGTGCAGGTCGCTCTTCCCCTCCGTCCTCCTCTTCCTTCCATCACTGCTCATGCCTTGAAAGCAGGCCAACATCCCACACACCCACGCGCACAAATCCACGCTGTGCCATGTATTTTTCCTCCCCCCGTCCGAACCGCACTTTGTACTAATTGCGTGCCGTTTCCATGGCAACAGGTAGCAACACTTTTCGGTAAGCTCATGCCTCCCGGTAAGTACATTCTCCGACTGAGGCAACGACCAGTGATTTGCGATATTACAAGTAATGCAACAATGTCCCGACGCCCTCTGACCGCCTCATTGAAATCAAACGTGCACTAAATTGTGAAGAAAACCATCCAGCTGCAGTAAATGGGGCCACTTTGGCCACGTTGAAGACGCTAAAAGCATTCCGGTGTTGGTCAATATATGATCAACAGATAAGATGACGAAGCACATTAGTCCAGTTTATATGCCGCTTGTCCTTGGGTATGCTGGAGCCTATTCCAGCTGACTTGGTACTCTCTGGACCGGTCCCACATACAGACAAAACCACTTACACCTGTGGGCAATTTAGAGTCTCCAATTAATCTAACATGCATATTTTGTGGGGGGAGAAAACGTGCAAGCTCCAAATACAGACGCTGAAACAGATAAGAACGTAATCTCATGACTGTGTGGCCAACAAGCTAACCACAAGCCACCGTGCGGCCGCAAATTGGTATTTAAAAATGAAAAAATAAATAAATAATATATATATAAATGTAATGTCTGCCGGGGGGGTGGGGGCATTTAATAAATAAACAAAATATATAAAATTTTAAAAAATTATATAAAGTGTGTATATAAAGTGTATATAAAGTGTTTTTTGCATGCTTGTCACACTTAATTGTTTCAGATCATCCAACTAATTTAAATATGAGTCAATGACAACACACGTTAACACAAAATGCAGTTTTTAAATGACGCTTTTTATTATTAAAGGAGTAAAAAAAACAAAGCTACATGGCCCTGTGTGAAAAAGTGATTGCCCCCTATAGCTAATAAGTGGTTGGGCCCCCCTTAGCAGCAACAACTGCAATCAAGCGTTTGCGATAACTTGCAATGAGTCTCTTACAGCGCTGGGGAGGAATTTTGCAGAATTGTTGTCATTCAGCCACATTGGAGGGTTTTCCAGCATCAAGTGCCTTTTTAAGGTCATGCCACAGCATCTCAATAGGATTCAGGTCAGGACTTTGACTAGGCCACTCCAAAGTCTTCATTTTGTTTTTCTTCAGCCATTCAGAGGTGGACTTGCTGGTGTGTTTTGGATCATTGTCCTGCTGCAGAACCCAAGTTGCTTTCAGCTTGAGGTCACCAACAGATGGCTGGACATTATCCTTCAGCATTTTTTGGTAGACAGCAGGATTCATGCTTCCATTTATTACAGCAAGTCTTCAAGGTCCTGAAGCAGCAAAACAGCCCCAGACCATCACACTACCACAACCATATTTTTACTGTTGTTATGATGTTCTTTTTCTGAATTGTGACGTTCCTTTTACGCCAGATATAATGGGACACACACCTATTTCCCAAAGTATTGGGGAGGTCTTGGGGATCATCAAGATGTTTTCTGGCAAAATTGAGAGGAACCTTAATGTTCTTTTTGTTCAGCAGTGGTTTTGGTCTTGGAACTCTGCCATGCAAGCCGTTTTTGCCCAGTGTCTTTCTTATGGTGGAGTCATGAACACTGACCTTAACTGAGGCAAGTGAGGCCTGCAGTTCTTTGGATGTTGTTGTGGGGTCTTTTGTGACCTCCTGGATGAGTTGTCGCTGCACTCTTGGGGTCATTTCAGTTAGCCGGCCACTCCTGCGAAGGTTCACCACTGTTCCATGTTTTGGCCATTTGTGGATAATGGCTCTCACTGTGGTTCGCTGGAGTCCCAAAGCTTTAGAAATGGCTTTTCTAGATTGATAGAGCTCAACCACTTTTTCACACAGGGTCATGTAGGTTAGGATTGTTTTTCTCCTTTAATAATAAAAAGTTTCATTGATAAACTGCATTTTGTGTTCATTTGTGTTGTCATTGACTAATATTTAAATTTGCTTGATGATCTGAAACATTTAAGTGCGACAAAAATGCAAAAAAATTGGAAATCAGGAAGGGGGCAAACACTTTTTCACGCGACTGTATGTTGCTCCATTTTTTCTCCTTTAGCAGTTTTGTCGGCTTCCGATATACCGATACTGTCCAGCACTTTATCAAATATTGACAAATATTGCCATATGCTATACAATTAAAAGTGACATATTTATTTTAAATATTTTGTCTCAACAGTGATACAATTTGGAATTCTGAAAATTTCTATGTTGAACAAACGTCCAGATAAGAGCAAAGAAAAGTAGTAAGAAAGTAAGTAAACATTGTGGGAACATACTGAGCTGCAAGCTTTGTTGCTCTGTGGAGCACGACGCAGTCGGAGGAGGTCTCACTCTGCCGATATTATCAGACATCCCCAGTGTAATTTAATTTCTACAATGTGTGGCTAACATTACTAGTAATATGTAATAATGTATCTTTAATAATGTATTTTATTTTCAGACAACGCCGAGGGCCAATGAAAAACAGCTGTGAGCGGAAAGTGGCCCCTGAGCTGCAGTTTGGACACCCGTAACCTAAATGATCTTCAAGGGGCAGGCAATAAATCTGAAATAGCCATTAAAATAATGACTGCTAATAGTCGTAAACAACAGTGCACTCTGTACTAATTACAATCAATGCAGTGCACAGAGTATGGTCTTAGAATGTGACAAACTACCGCAACATGACCCCGAGTTTTTTATGAATGGGCAGCAGGAAGTGCTCCCATTGGCGGAGAGGCACGACCAATCAGGGGCAAACATTTGCAACTGGGAGTGTATGAATGGAAGAGTTAACAGGTCAGATATTTTTAGCAGTGCGTGCGTGTGTGTCGCTATACATAGCTGTGGGAATTGCAGACGGACAATTGTCCAAATTAGAATTAGCAGTCAGGACCACCTGTCTGCTCCTCGCCCAGGCGGAAACACCGGAGCAGGCGGAGCTGATATGGCAGGACGGAAGGAAGGAAGGAAGGAAGGAAGATTCTGAAGGAAGGAAGGGGGGGGGACGGAGGTCACAGATCACTTTGCTGGTTTCTTCTCTTGCTGTCTGTGTCCTTCACAGGGACACAGGGAGACATTGTTAGTGGTGAGCTGGGGGGGTGTCTGGGCCAAGCAGAGTTCACATACCTCCCTGCTGGATCACTGCCAGATCTTACAAAGCATATAGGTGGAAGATATAGGAGGAGAGCATTTCAAAGGGCCATTGCATTATGAAAGGTTGTGTAAAGTTGACTGTGTCTTTACGCTATTTCAGCCTGTGCATGTTAGGATATGTCCACCAAAAGTGATTGCCGTCTTCTTTTTCCAGGGTTCCTGCAAGGCACCACACAGAAGAAGGATGCGCTCGCCTGCGCACCACCGGAACTGATAACGCAGGACTATTTATTTACAGTCTTCTCCATATTGCTGCGCGATAGTTTCTCAGCTGCGACATCCACTGAAGCTCCAGCACGCGATGACCCTCCTCTTCAAGCGTGGAGCTCTTTTACGGGATGTCCAGCGCTTGCTCAGTAGTCAGTGTAGATCCTGTCGGGCTGGCAGCAGCTACATCTGGCTACTGGGTCTCCGTCGGCCTCCGTGTTGCTCAAAGGTGGATCTACACGACACATTTGGATGTGGAGGGACTAAATGAGTACGTTCTGGACCTGGCATACAGTGTAGGACTCTGTGTGTGTCAGTCTACAGCTACATTGTCTGCTGGGTTTCAGGATTTACTCCACAGTAGACCTTTGTCAGCGCGTGTGTTGCCATTTTGCTGTTAAATACAATCTAAGACAAGCAGAGACCATTGCAGGTAATTTGACAACTTTGTGTTTATTGACTCATAAAACATTCTTCAAACAATAAAACAATTTTAAATGTCCGTTTCTGTACAATGCTTGCTAAGCAATTTTATTTATATATAGAAAATGTAAGAGGGGTTGTGTTAAAATGACAAAACCCCTTCAAATTTAATGGCAGGTACTCTGGAAAAAAATAACAGCATTCCATCAACAAATATTTTCAAGCAATAAATATGTATTTATAAATAGTGTAAATTTACATCGAGATTAGAAACACAATGAAACAATCACAAATTAAACTTTTATTTCATAAGTCTATGTGCAACCCATTTTCTTTGTGACTTGGCTAGTACATTTTTACTATTTTTTTTCCTTTTTTTTAACTAAGAAATAAAACAGTTTGGAAAAAAATAAAAAAAACAAGACAAAGAAAACAAAAGCTGTGAAAGGATAACTAAAAAAACAAAACAATCACCTACACTCTGCACATTACAATTTTTTTGTGGAGATTTTGTCGAGCGGCAAAATGACTATCTAGCGTAAGACAGAGAGCAGTTAGGCTAGCGCTCCTTAGGAGGACAAACCCAAGAAATTGGGGCAATGAGTTAAAACAAATCAGAAGTCAAAGCCAGTGAGCAGAAGAGAAGGCGAGAAAAAGGGGGGCAGGAAGGTGGTGAAGTCAGTAGTCTTTTACGGGTGGTGTAGCCAGTTCTGGACAGTCAACAAGTATCTACAAAACATTTCATCACACATTAAAAGAGACGCTCCTCCCTCATCCTTCTGCTCCCAAACATTTTTGATTGAGTCCTCCGTTGAAACGGGCTGAACTATTGTCACTAGAGAGGGAGACAGAGTCCTATGAGCAAGCTCGGTGCTGCCCCCATCTGGTGGGAGGCCCTGTGCGCCAAACAGGTTGCATAGACAGACGCAGCCGCCTCAGCCTCCAGCCGTCGCTATGGAGACCTGCCATGCGGGGAGGGGGCGGTGGCGAAGGTGGAGAGACGGCCTTGGCGTTCCTGAATATCAGAAAGGGGTCCGTGTACGTGGATGCGGTTTCTTAAGTTTTTAAATTGGCTTCACGGTTCCACTGCAGAAGAAATGGGTCTCCTAATGTCAAGATGAAGATGAATGAAGAGGAGGGGCCTGTGGGAAGGTGATGAGAAAGGATTAGACAGGATCAAGATAGCAGATGGAGGGGATGATCAAACAAGCATGCAATATATACGCAATTTTATGACAGAAACAAGAAGAGCTTTCATAATTTGTGTTTCTTGTACGTACAGTGCTACCTTGGCTTTCGTTTTTGAAAATGATTGCCATAAATGTGTCAGTTATCGTACAGACAAACAGTGCATCTACCAAACAAAGCATCCACATGTTGGCGACTCAGTTAGGGACGTCTGGATCGGGATCGGCTTTTGATGACGGGATGACATCGGCATCCGCCACGAGATGGTGCCCATCCGGTTGCCGTATCACGTTCGTAACTCTGGGCGACACTCCAACACGGTAGGTGCGGTAATGTGCCTCAAAGCTGGTTGCCACTCGACTCCCGCCACCCGCAAGAAGAAGAAAACGCAACACCACCGTGCAGACATGACCACGGTGAAGTTGGTTTCACGTTGGACGTCGGATATTCGGCTTCGTAGCTACAGCAGTAGTTCCCCCTCACTGTGCCCGGACTGCTGTCATTGTGCGGGGAGCTCGCACGGGAAGTGCTGCTCTAACTGCTGGTTGTTTATACCAGGGACCGCCAATAAACAATAAAATCGTGTTGAGTTTGTTAAAAAAATATATATATACACAGTAGTACCTCGCATAACATAAACCTCCTTTTACATAAATTCCACTGAACATAAAGAATTTATGTAAAGTTTTTGCTTGTATTACAGAAGAAATCCCATATAACAAAGTGTCAAGTCAGTGCAAGTCTTTTTTTTTCCCCAATCAACTTTATTAATGCCTCAAGTCAGTGCAAGTGCAGACTAACACTTTGTGACGCCTTCTGACGCATCACGCTCTCATTGGCTGATTTTCGGGGCACCGCCGCTCTCATCTCATTGGCTGAGTTATACAGCACGTACGTGAGTTTGTG
Organism: Dunckerocampus dactyliophorus; assembly: GCF_027744805.1. Taxonomy (NCBI): domain Eukaryota; kingdom Metazoa; phylum Chordata; class Actinopteri; order Syngnathiformes; family Syngnathidae; genus Dunckerocampus; species Dunckerocampus dactyliophorus. Next base: position 48,802,087 of record NC_072819.1, on the reverse strand, counting down.
TGAGAGACAAGCTTGTCCCTTCAAACTCCTTCCTCTTCGTAGTCGCCCTTAAACTAACTTAAACAATTAAGTTAAGTTACAAATTACAATTTTGCACACAGCATTAGCGTGTAGTGCGTGTGTGTTTGTCTGTGAGCCCAGATGACTCTTAGACTCTTTGAGTCGTATTTCGACTCAGGCTAGTCCTCCTCCTCCTCCCTGCCTCCACTTGCGCTCCTGATCAAGACATCTCGTGAACGGTAGGATTGTTTTTGTTTTTCAGTTATATTAATTTACAGTAATCTTATTTATTACCTTACTTTATATTGGAATCTTACTCTACTATGTTTATGCTAATGTTTTCTTATATTTTCCCACCATATTTGGTGGACTTTGATTATTTTGAAGTGCCAAAGGGGTGAGTTTGGGAAGATCTTGGAACGGATTATGCTATTTACATGTATTTTACGCTTCGTATAACATAAAAACCCTATCACGTAAAGGTTCTCGGAACGGATTATTTACGTTGTAGGGGCGTCTACTGTATATATAAATATACACTAAGTCCCCTACTAATGAACATCCGACGTGCGAACACTCGCAGATACGAACACAAGCCGACTGGTCTATTTTTTCATGTGTTTTGCCCATAATTATTTATATTTAAGTCCATATTTCACATGCTTGACCAGTAGAGGGCCCTGTGACACTGCTAATGGGACCAACAGGCGATTAAGACCAGTGGGAGGATACTGAAGAAAAGCTAAATTTTAGCTGTGCATGCAACCCGGCACAGCTTGTGATTAAAGTTATGAAGAGTTAATAGGCCTGCTTATAATTCTACACCACCCACAGAACACTACCTCTTTTAGAAGAGTCTAATGACGACGATTTGTCCTTTTTTCAATATCTCTGCCTCCTCCTCCTCCACCACCAACGACGTGTGCTCGACCACTCCTCTTCAAAGGTAAATAACATTTATCATTACGTATTATATCATTTTTATTGTTTTTTTTTTATTAATTATCCTCGTTTAATATTACTACTGCATCCAAACTCATATTTACATACATACACATATACTGTATATGTATACACGTACATGTAGTACCTATATCATTGGTATTATTACCTTTTCCCCTACTTAAGAACGATTCGACTTAAGAACGGTCGTCTGGAACCAATTGTGTTCGTTTAGTTGGAGACTTAGTGTGTATATGTATGTATATATATATATATATATTTTCTACATATATATATTCTACATATATTCTACATATATATATATATTCACACCACAAATTGATCTATAACCACGTCAAATGATTAGTCCTACCCTAAATGTATTTCGCACACCCATTTTTTCCAATTTTGTCTTTTATTGGATGAACTTTTATTGGATTGGGGACTTGACTCACAGAGGCTTGTTTAAAAAAAACAAACCAAACTTTAGTTGCATTATTTTTAATGCTTTGAAGAGCTATTTTTATAACCATTTTTGTCTAATTGAAACGAGTTTGTTTTGTTTCGGAATTACTTCCACCAAGGAGCTTATGTTTTTGCTGCTGTTTATCTGTGTTAATAAAATAACTTTTTCAGGAATTGTCAGAAATGGGATATGGAAGAACTGATTACATTTTGGGTTGATCCGGATCACCGTCTGGATCCATGATTTGTTTTCTTTTTTATTTAAGGATTCTTTAACATTGCGAGATAAAACCATTTTTGGCATTTGTGCATATAACTCCACAAAAAATGGTCAGAAAACTTGGGGGAAAAATACAGGACTTGTTTCCTAGAGGTTGTACAAAATATCAAAGACTGATCCAGATAATGGAATAATTCCTGATTCTATGATCCAGAATATCCAAAAATAGGGGACCTTTGGAATTTTCATCTTAGGAAGACCATGCAACAAACACGATTGTGTACAGCCAAGACACTGTGGAATCTGGAGTGTGCCAACAGATTTGTTGCATCTCCAAAAGCTATGGAGCTAGGTCCAGAAGAAACCACTATTACGGAAAATGCAATTTTTGTGAACTACTACTGAACTAATATTGATATCATTATGAATCCTATTGCTAACGCTATCTTTTCATGGTCACGGAATCGAAATATGTACATCAAATAAATGTAGGACTAATATTTATGGTGTGCTTGCGCTCTCCAAATGCTTCACTAGTTCATTTTTGTTCCAATTTTTGCTTTATTGTTACATAAATAAAGCCATATAAACAATAACAATTTGTTATAATTAGCTTTTTACATTACAAATTAATTTTACAAGCACTTTGATAGGAAATAAGAAACTTAAGCAACAAAAATATCTGAGGCGCCATTTGGGAGCCAGAAGAGCCGTCTCTTTTTAGACAGCTGAGCCAAAAGAGCTGGTTTTCTACAATGAGCCGAACATCCCATCACCAATTCAGAAATGTTTTTCAACTCAGACTGAGATATTAGTGCCTGGAGTCCATCTTGAGATCAATCTGCAGACTTACTAATGTGAACTGGTCATAGACCTGCATGAGGTCATCCATCCTGTGCTGCTCCAGCACCACAAAGTCGTCCAGCGTGGCACTGCCTTTCCGGGCACAGTCCTGGCAGTGAACCACATGCTGCTTCTTGGACAGGAGCTCGCGGCGCACAAACAACAGGTTGAACACCTCCACCTGTGGAGAATGCATCAGACAAACACGGAAATTGGCATCACTCAAATTTAACAGTATCAACTCATTCGCACACAGGCTAGATAATTGGGTATTCTAGTCATGTCCTCGATGTTCTGAATTTATTATATGGTTCTAAGAAACTCCTGAAAGGAATACAGCTGGTTACAAAAAAGTTCCGTCCTACGACGTATTGTAAATCAAACTTAATATAAGTCGGAATTTGTATCTAAATTAACACTTAGGTCACTCAAACTGCACAGAGAACACATGAAGGACATAAAAAACACTAAACACAAGAATTAAATAAGACTAATGAAACCCCCCCCACTATTCTGCTTAGTTATTACTGTTGCTTTAAGAGCAGCTCCTTTAACATGCTCAAGGATACTGTCGCGACCTGGCAGTGTACGTGAAGTGTTAAGAGTTTTATGAGGGAGGACGGCTGCTTGCAGAGAAGATAGTTGAGTTTGCTGATGTTGTTTTAGTGTAGTTGCGGCTGACAGTAGCCCGTTTTGTTTCTGCAATCAAGGGACTGTTGAACGATCACCCCCTCGTCATCCTTACATCTGGGTAGACGTTACAATACCATCTTCATCCTTAATGATAGTCGCGACAGTCTAATGTTGTAATGCTGTGACGAGTTCTCGTGTGATGGGCGCCACACACGGGAGGCGACGTCGCCTCTACTCCATTTTTCATTTTCAGCGAAACCTGCGCGATGGGGCAATTATCATAGTCACCGTCCAGCAAAGAGACACGCGAAATTTGTGCGTTTGAAAGGTTGTGCCCGTGCATGTCATCGAAGTTGAAAAATGTTCAAGTTTTCGTCGCTGTTGCCCGGACGAGGCCCAAATCAGGGGGAATTTCATGGATCGACCAATGAGCGGACGGGATGCTAATCAGTACGCTCTCGCAGGTAAACATGGGAGGAAAAAGTGATGCTTGCAGTGTCAGATTTCCAGGAGGTATCTGACATTTCTTTAAAAAAAAAAAAAAGAAAGAATATAGATTTAAAGAAAACAGCAGCGCATGGGAACATTTATGTAAGTTTATCTTCAATACTAGCAAGAGTACTCTATCAACACCGGCCGCTTTTCTTCTTCGATACCCCCAAATTCCCTCCACATCTGACAGCCAATCAAAACTGTGGGAGACTCGTACAATTCGCTTTGGATGTGAACGCGTCACTCACCGGTATAGCTGGTCACAGCTGCTCGTCGCCTCCCGTATGCAGGGTTTGCTACGCATTAGCGATGAATTTCGCCAATCCCAGTTGTTTGTCGCCTCCCGTGTGTGGGCGCCCATGAGCCTCATGTTTACGGACCCAAATTAAGTTTTAATTCATTTAAGGGAGTGCGTTCGTAACCACGAAATGCAGTGCAAAGACGACCGCCTGTACGGGGAACCGTGAATCGAACATGCAACCATAGAGTTGAGTAATGACCGCTGCACCAGAAGGTTGGTGATGTAAAATCAAACATTGAAACAAGTACCACACATAGGTCAGAAGCAGAATGCGCAGTGAGTTACCAACCTCACAGATGGTGCAGTAATGGGCTGGTTCATCTCTGGTTCTGGGCCTCAGAACTGTTTCTTTACCAGCTGTTGCCAAGGCTTCCTTCACCCACTGACACTGCTTTAGTGTCCGCAACAAACAGTACCTGTGAAGAATGTGTCAGACGGGAAGGTTCCGGTGAGAAAAAAAACAAAACAAAAAGCATTTAACTGTAGTGCAGTAAAGTGTGAAAGACTGTGACTCACTTGATCATCTCAAACAGCTTGTGATCAGACACCTTTATGTTGCGTGCCATGTTCCAGGAGAGGTGCACCATAGGAACCATAGATTTCACACTTTGGAGCTTATTCCACTCGTAACGCTCCACAGCCAACTTGTATTGATAGGCTAAAAAAAAAATCATGGCAAGCAATTTGCAGTGTGCTAAAATATACCGTACATTCATGCAACTACATGTACGTGAAGCGATGGCTCCCAGTAACACCTGCTGGCTTTTGTTGAAGTTGAATCCATTAAGTGTAAACAAACCAGTATACTTAAATGAAAACTACAATTTTTAAGACAATCCTTATGTGAGACAAGAACACACGTCTTTCTCTTTTCTGTGCGTTCTAACACAGCTAAAAAGAAGCAGCTAATTAATGCATGTAATGGGACACGCATATCCGCCTACAAAGCCCGCTGTTAAAACGCCTCCAACAAGGTGTTATGGTTTTATATAATGGACATGCTGTAACAAGTACATTTATGATAACATGTAGGAACTTCCTTCGTGGGCGCATTGAAAGCGTTAGCTTTTCCAAACTCAAAAACAAAACCACAGCGGCAGTGGCGGCAGCTCCGATATGTAGCGTAAGCTTTCGGCAATGGCCTGAGGCGTTGTGAGCGAGTGTGTGGTCAAGCCAGTCGCTAGCCGGTGTGATGTGGTGAGGTGTCACTACGCCTGTAACATAGTTCTTTGGTGTAACGATGTCAATGCCAATAATAACAATGTTGCTGTAGCTTGGTTAATATGCATGCTGCATTATGTAAAGGCCGTGCTGCTGGAGGTTTTTCCAAAGGCTTTATAAGCAGAATAGTTGCGCCCCATTCTTAGCTGCCTCTTTTTAGCCGTTTTATATCTTTAGAACGAACAGTAAAGTGAAAGACGTGTGTTCATGATAGGCAAAATAAAAAAAAAAATAAGTGCATTTTCCTTTAAGATGGAAATGTGTTTGTTGTGTCACAAAGTACAATGAGGACATAGAAGCCAATCAGCCAAAAAGGTCAATCAGCTGGAAAGCTCAGTAAGAAGCATCACAAATGCCATTCTAAAAGGTCACAATAATAGACAAGTTTTTGCTCACCACGGTTGCAAACTCAGCTTGAGCTTCTCGCTTTGTTTAAAATACACATACAAATTGATGTCTCTGTTCGTACCTGTGAGCGGCCCGACGTTCCAGGCGATGTTGTTGCACCAGCCGATGGCCTGTACCCAGTGGACAGTGCCTGTGTTGAGCCACACCAGGTCGCCTGGACGCTGGATGAAGCGATACACGGGAACGTCAGCCTCATACAGGTCTTCCAGGTTTGGCCACCATGAGCCCATCAAGAAGTTGATGTTGTTCCTGGCGGCGACAGAGAGAGAGGTACAAATTGACAGATTGATGCTCCTGTTGGTGGTGACACTCACTTGCCGAGAATGGGACCTTACTTTTCACAGAAGTTGCTCATCACCCCCCAGTAGGCCTCTGGTACCGCGAACCATTCACAATCTCCAGGCCCAATGTTGATGTTGACTGCGCAGAAGTTGTTGTGCTCCTGGTGACCTGCAGGGGTTCGAGAGAAAAATAATAATAATAAAAAAAACTCCTCACTGACCAAAATACCCACTCCAATCCTGGCAGAACGACTACAAATCCACTTAAGTTCACGAACCAGGAATTCGGCTCCCTGGGACCTTCATGTATAGCTGAACAGTGTTCATTCCTAGGATGGTGTGTCCCACGTGGCTCAGCAGGTTGCCGGCTGACACAACACGGGCAAATGCTGGCAGTTTACTAAGTTCCTGCAGTTGCTGCTTCCACCTGGTGGGGAAAGACGACAGGGCCTTTTAAGGACAATCAGATTCAACACAGCAACAAACCAGCTGGTCAAGCGAGAGCCACACTCACTTCCTTTCATCCGACACGTCAATGTTAGTTCCAAACTTAATGTGCTTTAAGGGTCCTCTTCTTTTGCGCGCAACGCTGAAACAAAGACAGTGAGACATCTTTAATGAGGCTGCTGCTTAACAACAACATATACTGTAGAACCCAGGAGAGGTTCCTTGTACCTCTCTGCTACAGGCTCTGTGTCAGAGGGTTCCTTTAGTGCCTTCTTCTCATTTTCCTCCTGAAAAGAGACATTTGCAATCACTCATGCAATGTCACCTTACAAATATAATCTTTAGTGGATGTACTGGTCTGTCACTCACCCGTAGAGACTCCTGGAAGGAAGCAGCCTGATACTGTGCATACTTGGCGATCGTCGTGTGGGCCCGTGCACTTTCACAGCGCCACATTTTCTTTGTGCCCGTCACGTCCCAGTTCTCATCTGCGGGTTGTGAGAGCTGCGTCCACACCTCCACCAAGTGCTCTGGGTTGGCCTCAACCAATGTCTTTGTGGAGAACAGGCCCAGGTCTGCAGACACAGCGGTTAAAATCTTGATGAGAACTACGAGAACTAAAGTTCTTCAGCAGCCTGGCTTCACGCAGCATGTTATAGAGCGATGGCGGTCCCTACCCAGTTTGAGTGCTCCAGCCAGTCCTCTAATGACAGTGACGGGGTTGGAGGGATTTGTGCAGAACTGGTGCAAAGGCGGGAAGAAAGCATCTCGCTTGTTCTCCAACTGGTCCGCAGACAGGAAAACAAACAAACAAAAAAAGAGTGTCAGTAGTACATACGTTTAAAAATACTGCCTTCAGCTGAGGAGAGAGCAGTCACAGGTCACATGACAGCTCTCTGCCACTCACATAGATGCTGGGGGTCGGGGGGTTGAGCTTGTCTTTGGGCAGGGCTGGCGTGGGAGCAGGTGGCAGCCTCGGCGGAGGGCACTTGTCGAGGAGGATGCTGCTGTTAGAAAGCCCATTCTTTCCCAGGTTTCTGTACACAGATTGGCATGAGTGACAAAATCATGTCAGGGTACAATTGTGTAAGTTACATTATGATAATTTTGGAATAATTGTGAAAATATTCCTGTTGTTGGTTGCTTAATCATTGAATTTATGATGAAGTCCAAAACAATGTATTTAGTGAAACTAATAAACGCCCACGTGACACAGAATATCTGCATAGCAACAAGATGGCCTGGCAGTTATGTAACTGCTTCTGATGCATCAGCTTCTCTAAAATGCCACTAGAGGGCGCCATCAGCAAAACAAACCTTGCAGCCTAGCGTTTGGCTCACCTGCAGGCCTTGAGCACGTCTGTGGAGCTGGGGTAGATTGACACGGACGATGACGATGACGACGATGACGTGGAGGAGCCATGGGGAGGAGTGGCCTTGAGACCAGTGAAAGTGGGTGGCTCAGCCTTCAGCGGGCTTTGAGAGTCCTCAGAGATCCCCCCTTTGCCGTTACCGTTAATGGCCAGTGCTGTTGATGTAGTTGTGGCGGGACTGTGGCTGCCTGTCTGGGTGTGTTCTGAGGATTTGGGGGAGGGCGTGGCCGTGGACATGGCAGAGATAGGTGAGGAGGCAGCTGAGCTTCCCTGTGCGTGGGGGGTAGAGGGGAGGGCAGCGGGATGGATGTTGTTGACTTTGTTGGGAGATGTCGTGGATGCAGTCCCTTCTGTCTTTCCCACGCTCCCCTCGGATGCCCCCGCCAGCAGGGCAGATAGTCTAGGATTGTCTGCGCTAAGGCTCTGCTTCTCACCACCTTCTGCCACCTTGCCGCCCTTCCCCGGGGGGATGTGATTGGCCAGGCCGTCGGACTGGACTGCTTTGCCGTCAGTGGATGACAGCGGTGACGGCGTCTTTCCCTCTGAACTGCCATTACCGAGGGATGCGGTTGCTGTGACAAGGGTGGCTGCAGTGTTGCCATCTTTGGTAGCGGACACACCGGGTACTGCCCCACTTGAGGTAGAGGACGGGGGAAGGGAGGGAGGGGATGGTAGGTGGTTGTGTGCTGGCTGTTGCTGAGTCGCCGCAGCGTTGGTGGAATGTCCAACCTGATTGTTGGGGTGAAAGGGGGGAATGGAGTTCGGGGTCTGCGGGTGAGAGGCGGTTCCCTCGGTACTGGAGTCCACAAGAGGAACAGACCGCTTCTGGAGCACCTGAAGGAGGAGAGCAGCTGATGAAGAACCAACATTAAAAATAATATGCAAGAATGATATTTATGGCAACATAATGCAGAATTTACTGCAACTTGCAGGCAACAATTTCCATTTTCCGCTAAACATTGACGAGAAAGCACTTTGTCAGGTAATAGCAGCACAGTAGTACGAGTGCAATAGTCATGACATGCTTTGTACATGCAGTCACTGGTAGTGTATTAGTTAACATAGCTGACTTTTCTGCAGATGGCATGGGATCAGTCCCCAATCGCTCTTTCATGGCGTGATTTTGCTTCGATCGTCCACCTTCAGCAGTAACATACACCGAGCCACCGCTTGGTCTCTTTCTCTCTCATTTGGGTCTATAATGTACACTCGCGACGGAATGCACATGTAATTACATAATACCGCATGAAATGACATATTAAAAAGGGTGTTGCGATACACTCAGCTCATGAGACCAGACGATACACGACGTTGGGTTCACGAGATGGTATTTTAACATACTTTTAAGAAAGCAAAATGACAACATACAGGACTAGACAAACTTTGATTCGACTGAGTCACAAAACTATGCATGTATATTTTAAAATGTTGTATAACTTTGCATGCAAGACCCAAGCATGATACTTTCACCTGTTCAACTTTTTTTTCCTCCCGACACATGTAAAATAGACTGCAGTAGATTAGTTTTATGTTAAAGCTGAAAGAACTTCAATTCTCATGATGCTTAGAGGTACCAGGGAGTAGTGAAACAGACGCCGGTATCACACGCTTTGATAGAAGTCATATGCAGCAATCGTATTTCGATCTGACAAATCTTAAGTAAGTTTCATCAAGTCCAGAATCACTACAGCTTGTGCTTGGACATTAACCGAATAAAAGACAGGTCATGAGTGAGTGATGCTGGGAACACAGAGGCAGGTTGCATTGCAAGGTTTATAGTGTGTGCAAAGCACTTAATGTGCGATTCCAATCCTGCCTCGCGCACTGCCACTTCCATAGTGCTGTACATATACTATCATTCACAGTAGAGATGCCACAGTTCTCAGTCTGATAGACTTCTGGCTGACCTGTTCCGCGAGACAAGTTTCTCTAAACGAGATCTTGTGATACTACTACATATTACATTCTAAGAACATGTAATGGCCTCAGTTTTTATTTAAAATAATCCCTCATTTATCATAGACAAATCAGTTCCAGACCCGACCGTGAACACCGAATTTCTGTGACGTAGAATTCCTTATTTATAAATCAAATATTTTCGTAGTACAATATCTGTTTACCATCTAGAGCGACACTTCGAAATCCAAGGCGTGAGGTATTACTGTACTATCTTTTAGCACTTTTTACAATCTAGCAGACACCCTTTATATTGGACGGAATGATTATGTCACAGTCCTAAAGAGCAAAAGTATGACGTGACAGTTGAGCGAATCACTTGCAGAGAGCGAAGGACTTGCCTGAGAGGAGTTAAGGTGCAGGGCCGGATGTGGCGTGGCGTCCTGTGTTTGCGTGCTTGTGCAGGTGTGAGGTAGCAGTGCTGCGTCGCCGCTGCCGGCAGGTTGCAGGTAAGGCACATCTCCATTGGGTCCCATTGCCGTGGGCCCCGGCTGATTATTATTATTACTACTACTACTGTTGTTACTACTACTGTTGCTTTCACCCGAGGGGAGGGATTCTGAGTGTCCGTGTACCCCGGGGCCCACAGGCCCATTCGCCAGAGATTGAGGGGGGCACAGTGGCCGATGAGGTCCCAGATGGGGCCGCATGGGATGGAGGCTAGGGTTAGGGGATGGGAGGGAATTGGCAGTTGGGCCATTGGGGAGGGAGGGCCGCACCTGACCTCCTGATGCATTCTGCCGCATCTGTAAGTGGAATTTGGGGGGTGGGGGTGGAGGGTGGGGGGATAACCACAGTGAAATCTTGATTAATGCAAGTATACAAGACAGGACTACTTTACACCAGCGCCTCAGCAGGAGATGTTTTTGCTGCATATGCATTCACAAGCCATCCTTTTTTACCTGGTGCTGCTGCATCATGGCAAACTGAGCTTCTAGCTGCTCCAACATCTGCAGCTGCGGGGGCCTCAGACTGGCTCGATTGCTCCGCAGCTGTTCCAATAACTACAGACGACAGATAAATAAACAGTCCATGTAAAAGCAGAAAGCAGAAGTGGTCTCAGGAAGAACATAAAAGTGCAGATACCAACCTGTAACCTTTGTGGGGAGAGGCACCAGTTGGGAACAGGCTGCTGCACTGGATTACTGGCCCAGGAATCTCCCTGATTATAATGAACGCAATAATACATGTAAGGTGAAAAAAGGGGCAGGTAAAAAAAAAAAAAAAACAAAAAAACAAAAACACACACACACACACACACACACACACACACACACACACACACACACACTGACCTGACCATGACCATGAGCTTTTACCTTGGCGGGGCTAGACGCTCGCTTCCTCTTGGCTGGGCAGGACTGGTCCTCTGTTTGGCCTAGTGCGGCCACGTGAGGAGGCAGAGACTGACCTGAACCACCACCCTCTGCAGTGTGGTTGGGTTTACAGGCCTGGAGGAGGACAGGGAGAAGGGGAAGCGAAGGCAAAATGAAACAAAAGGAGGAGTAAAAAGTTGGAGGTGTTAATGTAATAAAAGATCGTTGAAGAATAGTTCGGAAGGTGCGAAGCGCAGAAAGACAGACAAGTGAAAGAGAATTGATAAGTGGGAAATCGTGGTGGACAAATACAATGAAGAAACATTGTTATGGCAAGGCGAGAGGAAAAGCAAAGCCAAGCAGAGGATTGAGAGTAAGACAAACAGAAAATACAAATCTGAGTATTGTTGGCATGTAAATAGTGTCATTAGAACATGTTTAACTGGGGCACACTGGTTATTACAGGATCATGCTATGTTTAACTAAAGCATCGCATGCCAAAGCAACCCCGGGGAGAAGGATGGGTGCTACTTCCTGTCAAACACGGCAGCACACAACGTTAGAGCTGCTGCAAGGACTAAATTCCAAAGTAATGGGTTCAACAGTGTATTAAAGTACTACAGCTAGGGGTGTCCAATTGTTATCTGTCCACTATCAGCAAAAAAATAAAAATAAAAATAATTTAAAAAAAAACAGGTATCGGATCATATCGGCCTGCATCTGAAATTTCTGATAAACACTCCAAGATACAACCATTCCATTCCATACGCCGCTCCAGCACTTCTATCCAGCATGCAGAACCCATGTGATCACAACAGCAAGCATGGGCTACCATGTTTAGCAAGGAGCAGGAGTGATGTCGACTGTGTGGCAGTGTTTTTTTTGTTGAAGTCCGACAAAAGTTGTTGCAGCTGAGTGCAAAACTTGTCATGCACAAGTTTCCCGTGGTGGCACAGAACCGGGGAAGTTTATTACGACCGGCCTCATAACGCAATTTAAGCAGCATCGGAGAACACGGCATGATAATTTTTGCAAGACCATGGCTCCCTCAAACCACCAACGCTTTCCAAAACATTTACAAAGCGTGACAAACTCCCAACCGGACGACAAAAAGCTATTAGTTACAACGGGATAGCCCGTCGCTAGTGAGTAATGCTGTGTTTAAATGATTAATGCAGGACCTCGAGCCTTGTTTACATGTGGATCAAACAAGTAAATGGATCAGTTTTCCCTCACACTGTTGCTGACTATTGCTCTGAGTAATATCACTTAATCAAGCCATTTCTAATACTCGATATTACAAAACAAGCAATAAATGTATTATGATGCTGATAACGGCCGATACTCGAAGCTGCAGTATAGGTATTGTATCAGAATTGAAAAAGTTATCAGGACACCCCTAACTACAGCATCCCTACAAAAGAGCATACATCAGCAGTGTTTTGTAAAATCTTCTACAGATGCCAAACCATAGAAAACGACACAGTATGAATATAAAAAGTAAAATAATTCAGGATAACTCATCTGACCCAGTGAAACACCTTGGTAGACATATGGAAGCTCATTCAAAAACACCATGTCGATCATGCATGACCAAGTACAAACTACTTCAACTTTCTACTGTGAAACAGGCGGAGATGAATAAGAGATGATGGAACGCTAGGGGGCGATAGAGAGAAACTGAACGCAGCACAACCTCATTCATGGCAGTGACCTGCGGTCAAAAGGCAGAGAGTGTGAGATTTATGAAGGCTTCTGCTTGACTTGTTTGAAAAGACGAATGTGTACGAATGAGGAGAGGTTTTCCCCTTTAACGCGGATTTGTCAGATTTGTCAAAGTGTGCGGCTCTAATGCCTTGTTGTAATACCAGCGTGATAAGGTGGTGGGAGTGGAGAGCTTAGCGTTTAACTTGAGCCGCGAAAGATGGGTGAAGTCGAGTGACTACTGGAAAGAAAGGGGGTGGGGGGCTGAGTAACACTTGGCTAGACGCTCTCCTCATGCAAATAAGGGGCACTGTGGCCTGCATATTTGAATATGCTATCTTAATACGTTTTTAGAAGAGATGTCTTCAAGCAGTGGCAGAAAGAAACAATTTGTGCGGTTGCAAAGCACTGTAGGAGGTGTAGTTCAAGCACAAGTGTTACCCATTGGTGTGCCCAACAGTGCATGTGTTGACCTGCAGGAGTGTCGGCGTGTACATTAGGATTATGTGTTTTGAGCGTCTCGGGTCAAAAGGGGAGGGATCTGGTCTCTCACCTGCTGTGACGCACTGCTCAGGCCTCCCTGCCTGGAGGTGAGCTCAGCCGGGATTGGTAGACTCCATGCCTCCTCAATAAGAGGGAGCATTTTACTTTTACTCTGAGGGCTACTGAGCTGGGGGTTACTCAACTGAGCCTAGGGGAATGGAAAACGACGTGAAAAAACAAAAAAAAAAAAAGAAAAGAATAAAAAACACAAAAGGCTTCTTTGCAAAAAAAAAAAAAAGCTAAAAAAAAAAAACAAACCAAAACAAAAAAATGATGACCTTAAAGTAAAAAAAAGATCAGCAATGATACATTTTACAGCACAAGTGAAGCTGGTTTGCCAAGTGAGCTGCTTGGCCATGAGTGAACAGCGTGACTTAAACAAGGAGGTATCTGAATGACACTCAACAACAATAATCCCAAGCATGGCATTTTAGGACAAGCCTCCGCTGTGCTTGTCTTAATGCTTACTGGTGGAAATGTGACATTGCCTCATGCACATGTGAAGGGAAATGACACTTGCTTGTAGGAAAAAGTGCAGATGAGGGGATGCCAACAGGTTGCTTGCTCATAAGGTCCCTTGAAGGTAAATGGCTCCTAAATATTTCCCACGGTGTTGCAGTAGGGACTACATTGTGTTACAACTAACTTACTTATTAATATTTTACTTCCTTTTTTGGTAAGGCCTCAGGATGTCTGGCCTTACCATGTTATTCTGACATTGTTACAAGCTACATGATTAAATATTACATTACACTGACTTGTCCACAGTAGCAGTGTCCAACTAAGTGGGTATGCGCAAGTGACAGCAACAAGCGTTGGATTTCTAGAGACGTTCACTATCGCTGCACACCTCTCTCTCTCCACTCACCTGCAGGCATTTGATTCGGTGGGTCAACACAGCGGCATTGGTGCACGCCTTGCTGCGTGTGGCGTTGACGTAGCACTTGATGGCGTCGTGCGGCTGGTTGCACGACTCATACAGTGTGCCCAGGTCCATCCAGGCGGCGGCGTGGCTGTGATCCAGCTGCACGGCGCAAATGTACGCCTGCAACGCATCCATGGGCTGGTTCTGCTGCTGGTACAACACTCTGGGTGGAAGACAAAGGTGTGAGATGCAGGGAGTGTAGGTGATGTGTGCAAAACGTCGCTGTCCAATGAAAGTAATTTAAGTCCACTTCACTGTGTCACATGATATCCAAGTTTAATCGGTCTTCCATGTACTGTCACTGCATGATTCAAGACTCATAATTAAGCCACATTTACACTTGCACACATTTTTGCCTCACAGTAGTACGCAGTTTTGCGTGTCTCATTCACAAAAATAAGTTAACATTTCCACCACCTCTTGAAGCAAGTTTGGGGGGGAATTCTCAAGCACTTTTTGGAGCCTTGTGAAGTTCTGTTAACAACTCAAAATGCCCACAGCGGCATCTTCTAGTCAGCAATTCCTCTCCCACACTGTCCATGCTTTCTTTTTTTCTAGTTTATGCCTTCTTCCTGCTTTTTCTGCAGCTGCATCATAATATAGACATACTTTTTCTTTAATGCAATGAGAGCTTCTGCTCTGGAGTACAACATCTGGTAGGTCCCTTGCAAATAGAAAAATTCATGAAGCTAGGGGGTGATATGCCGGCTGTAGCATGGCGTATACGGGACAAAGTGTGACCAAATAATGCCACCACTGCTTCACGGATGTGGGAAGCGGTGTTGACTTAGGTGTAAATACGTCATACGGGCGTGTGGCATTTTGTGCCAATGTGCACAATTTACAGTCACAAATTGCTCGCCTAATGTGTAACCTGTGCGCAAACTAGTCTTCACGCTTTTCAGGCGTGTCCTGCCACGGCGAACTGCGGGATAATGCGAAGGCAAAAGTATAAACACCACTTTATCAGGCAGTGTATTAGGGAAAAACAACAACACATTTTTGCATTCTGATGTCTGCTTAAAAATACAAACATATACTTTAAAAAGTGTTGGTGACATACAAAGCTTTCATTGGACATCAACAATAAATGTAATGGAACAAAAGTCTTGATTCAAACAAATGAGTTGTTACCCTATTGAGCACCAGGTATCGGCGCTGGCCTCAGATTTATCAATGGATTGCCGATAGGAGATGAAGGCATCCTGGACCTTTCCAATACTTGAGTAGCACCTGCACGAGAAATCTCCAGGTTAATATTTCAAATATAGTAACAAAAACTACCAGAAAAGCTGAACCGCTTTGAGTCGGCATCTCTTCATTCATTTTCTGCTTCTTATTCTGTTACAGATCATTGATGAGCTGGAGCGGATCCCAGCTGACTTTGGATGAGAAGCATGGTACACCCTGGACTGGTCGCCAGACAATCACAGTGCACATTCAGACACACAACCATTTACACTCATATACATACTGCACCCAATAGCAATTTAAAGTCTCCAATGAATCAAACATACATGTTTGTGCACTGTGAAGGGAAAAACTGAGTGTCCAGACAAAAGTTCATCCAAGCACAGGACACTGAATCACCTTGCACCAAAACGCACCACTGTGCTGTCCAGGTCATGGGACGAGGACATGCATTTACTTTCTTAATGAGCAACAATACAGAGCATGACAAGCAAGACACATACCTGCCCAGGAAGTACCACGACTGCCCAGAGTTGGGGTCTGCCTCCAGAGATTTTTGCAGACACTGGATGGCATAGCTGTCCCTGTTGGCTTTATCACCAAGCTGCTCCACCATATGATGCATCCAGCCTTGGGCAACAAAAAGTAGCCATTTAAAGTCTGTCAACTGTACACCACAGATAGATTAAAAAAGTGGCGAATGTTGAGAAGTGTCTTACCAAGCTGCTGCAGAGTAGTGGCCTTCACCTGTGCAGTAAGATCTTCTGTCTGCAGAAGGCTTTCATAGGCCTCCTTGGCAGCCCGGTATCTCTTCTGGATGGGAGAAGCAGCACAACAAGTACAGAAAGTATTGAGTATCTGTCTTTGCCATTATTTCCTGGTACAACAACAAAACAAACCAATCATCTTCCTCCTTACCTACGCCATTAAATAATGCTTAAATGCATAATGCATAAAGCCGACAATTCTACGCACACACGCGTTGTGACACGGCACAACGCACATAAGTCAGGAAGCGGTGCTGCTCAAGTATAAGCGACATTACTTCTCTACTGAGAGAAACCATCAGCATACAAAAGAGGGGACGGCAGAATTTCTTGTTTCCGTGGCAACCCCGTCGATCGGCTCGGAATAATCTCCTATCCCCTCCCGCATTTGCCACCCACTCACACACACACCACGCTCCCTGCTTTCATTTGTTAGCACTTGACAAAAACAAGAGAAAAAAGGGCTTTTCCTGCAACTTCACAGGGTTACCGTATAAAAGCTTTACAGTGTAGTAATGCTGCATTCTGCAAAATGTGGCAGCTCTACGCTGCAGTGAAAATAAGTGCAAAAGCAATGATTGTGTCCTTGGTAGAGGACAATAGCGAAAGACGAGCACTTACCTGAATCTCATATAAATGAGCAATGTGGAACTGAACTGCAGGAGGAAAGAAAACAGAGTTAGGTTATTAGACACTGAAGAGCATTTAAAGGAGGTAGTCGTCTTCTTCTCCCTCCTCCTCCTCTTTTGCACACTTTGCAAAGTTTTGCTACATTGTCAATAAACAGAAGCCCGATGTCGGCTTACGGAGAAGTCGGGTGGTGGCGCACCCGGCAGCACCTATCAGTGTGTGGAGCGCTGCACTGATGATCTAAGCTGCCTGAGTGACTCTCGGCAGATAGAGCGAGGAAGAGGAGAGAGACGGGAAGAAAGACAGGGGCTGCCCTTGCCTTGTGTGTGTGCCTGAGACACACAAGCAGGCAAAGGGAAACGGTGAAAGGCTGGGCTAAAATGGATATCGTTGTCTCCAAGGTAACACAAAGCAGGTGGGGGAGATGAGGCATCTACGAGTTTTCTAACAATATTCTAACCAGCTGCAACCCCAGCAGCAGACTGCTCCCAGGCCAGAGAAAACAATCCTGCTCTGTGTTTAACACAACTTATACTTTCATTATTTTTGTGAATGTGAAAATGCTGCTGTCGTATTTACAGACCATGAAATCCATCACCAGAAAGTCCAATTAGAAAATGAGGACTTACTTTCAGCTTTGGACAAAGTGCAGGGATTGGAGTCAATCAAAGCTAGCTGAAAATGCTGTGAGAGAAAATCAAGGGCAGACTTTAGGAAAGCTTAGTTCACAGTCTTGGCAAATTTAGGGGTGTGCCTACCTTTAGGCTCGACTCATAGTCTGTGTTGACTTTGAACATGAGACCCAGGCGAAGGTGGATCTCCTTGGCGCGGGAGAAGCCCGGGTCAATGTACAACACTTCCTGGAATGCTTTGATCGCCCTGGTGGAGGGAAGAACGATGGAGAAAAGCAAGACAGCTTTCAGAAAATGCTGTGAATTTCAACAATAAAACGCACACGCAGCAGCTGAGGTTGGTGCTTAAAGCAGGGGTGGGGAAAACTGCGGCCCGCGGGTCACGTCAGGCCCGCCAGGCTTCTTAATCTGGCCCACCTGGCGCTTCCAACATCCTTTTTTTTTTTTTTTTAAACATTTAACATTGAAGCTGTATCCGGCGACTTGACTTGCGGTGCTATTGTGGCACACTTGAGTCGTACAGGAAATAGATGCAATCTGTAGCTTGTGCAAAAAGATGACCCAAACAACACGACACATCAACACACAAGTGACGCACAACGTAACCTACCTACTGCATCATGTGGGCATACAAATAAATATCTAGCCAAAATACCCATGCCAAAATTACACCCATATAGCTTGTGGCACTCAACATTTTTGCTGCATTTTTGCTTGATTGCTAAATATGTTGAGGAGGTCGTCAGGGAAGTAAACAATGAGGGACGTTAACATACAGTACACTTGATAGCAAATGTTAAATGTTAATAGCTCAAATTGTTGTGGCCGCTGAACTACCCAGCATGCCTTGCAGGCACTTGTAAATAACAATTTAAAGTTATGTGCAATGTTTACTGCTTAGCTGTTTATCACTCACGTAGTAGTAGTAGTTCATTATGACAGACATTAACTTGCTGTGGATGTGTTATGTTTTCGTTTTGTTGCACCGTGAATAAGTGTGTTGTTCTCTTTGATGACCAACCATATATGGGCAGCCCATCGGCCAAATTTTTTTTAACCCAATGTGGCCCACGAGTCAGAAAGTTTGCACACCGCAAGCTTGAAGTGTCCCTGGCATGATTCATCAACTTTGCTTAAATATGTTACATATTGTTTGTAATTTTGTTCTACATTGTTCGATTTTTGAAAGCGAACTGTTAATTTGCAAAAATTATATTCATAGTTCATGGCGCCAGCCAAGACAAACTAGCCCTCGCTGTTCAGTCTCGTTTCCGGACGTCATCGGGGTGACACCTCTCAGCTAAAGCAGAGGAAACAAACTCTTCTTGAGGTAAATTGCCGACTTGGTTCAGTATATTTTTCATCAAAATAGTAGTCACGCCAAAGGGTTGTGTTACTGCTGGATGTGCACAATATCCGAGTCATACTGCAAGTTCGTTTTCTTTTCCAAAAGAGGAAGGTTT
This sequence comes from Dunckerocampus dactyliophorus, assembly GCF_027744805.1. Taxonomy (NCBI): domain Eukaryota; kingdom Metazoa; phylum Chordata; class Actinopteri; order Syngnathiformes; family Syngnathidae; genus Dunckerocampus; species Dunckerocampus dactyliophorus. The sequence continues at coordinate 48,783,334 of NC_072819.1, read as the reverse complement.
AAGACAAAATGGACGAAGAAAGCACAGAGGAAGAGAGTCAGATGAAAGCCCACCTCGAGCTCTTTTTCTTTTCAGCAATAATGTCACTAATGACTGCTTTGAAGGAACACCTTTACAAGAAGCATTTGGCTTGACAGTACGGTATGAACACATTTTGAAAAATAAGGCTATTCCGCCAGCGGAATAGGACCGGCCGGTACACAGGAGACAAGAACGATTACTATGTCAAAGTTGCCCCAGGACAGAGCAAGTCATGTCTCGTTTACATAATGTATTCAGGACACTAGTTCACCATAGCGACAAGTAAGCATGTCACGATAAATTTTGCTGGACGATAATTGCCCTCAAATGATTGTCGATAATGGATAGTATTAAGATTTTTGGGACCGTTTTTTCATTAATTATATGGCATAATAATGCAAGTACATCATCAATCCATCAATTTTCTATGACGCTTCTCCTCATTAGGGTTGCGGGGGTACGCTGGAGCCTATCCCAGCTGACTTCGGGCGACAGGTGGGGTACACCCTGGACTGGTCATCAGCCAATCGCAGGGCACATACAGACAAACAACCATTCACACTCACATTCATACCTATGGACAATTTAGAGTCGCCAATTAAACTAACATGCATGTTTTTGGAATGTGGGAGGAAACTGGATTACCCGGAGAAAACGCACGCACGCACCCATGCACGCACGCACATGCAAACTCCACACAGAAATGCCCAAGCGGAGATTCGAACCCGATCTCCTGACTGTGAGGCCAACATGCTAACCACTAGACCAGCAAGTACATCATATCAAAATAAACAAATGTCTCAAGAGCAAAATAAAAAAAAAATTAAAATTAAAAAAAATTCAACAAGAGATAAAATTGGGGGAAAATGAGCATGCAAAATACTTTGAGTAGGACTCATCATTTGAAATGGTTATATAACAGTTCATGGGTTGCTTTACAGGGCCGCACGGTGGTCTAGTGGTTAGCACGTTGGCCAACACAGTAACAGCTTGGAGATCGGGAAGACCTGGGTTCGATTCTCCCCTGGGCATTTCTGTGTGGAGCATGTTCTCCTCGTGTGTGCGTGGGTTTTCTCCGGCTTCCTCCCACATTCCAAAAACATGCAGATGAGGTTAATTGGCGACTCTAAATTGTCCATAGGTGTGAGTGTGAATGGTTGTTTGTCTATATGTGCCCTGCGATTGGCTGGCAACCAGTCCAGGGTGTACCCTGCCTGTTGCCCCACGATATTTCAATATTTTGCTTTTTTTTTTTTTAAACAAACTCTCAACGCAATAGTAATTTATTGACGGTCCCTAACCAGTGATTAGTGTGACACTTCCCGTGCGAGCTCCGCACCAGTGAGGGGGAACTACCGCTGTTGCTACAGAGCGGAATATTCAACTGCCAGCGTGAAATGAACAATAATTTGTACGGGTGGATGTACGTTTTTTTGGCACTCCTTCAACTCAACTAAATTGGACTGGTGTGAGATCACAGAAAAAGAAGAAAGCGAGAGAGGCCATGTTTTCCACTCTCTTGCCTGGTAGCTTAGCTCCCTCCCAGCGAGCTAGCTAGTTAGCATGCTAGCTCAGTGTGTGTTTACTTTTGGCTTCCGAAAGTCTTTGTCCTATCGTCTCTGAGAGGCCGACACCCGTGTTGTGCCGCGGGGGATACAGGCTGTCCCTAGTATAAACAACAACGTCCCGTGCCAGCTCCCGGCACCATGACATAGCAGTCCGGGCACAGTGAGGGGGAACTACCGCTGTTGCTATGAAGCCGAATATTCAAATGCCAATGTGAAATTAACAGACGAAAATTCAACGTGAAACCAAGTTCACCACAGTGCAGAGTGAACCCTCTTGACATCCATCCTGTGCGGTAACGAGAGAGACAAACACGCATGCACATGTCAATTTATCGAAGCTGGCAAAATTGACTTTTTTCTTTTTTAATCATTCGATTAAACAAGGCTGCAAAGCATTATACATGTTATATAAACATTTTTTCACATCGATATATTGACGGTGGGGGGCGGAGGCGATTGTGACAGTGACAAATATGAAATAAATCAGGCTATAAAGATCCCTTTACGCTCATTAATAAAGTGATTTAAAACAATACAATTCAAGCAACTCCAGAGTAATTTACACTTACCATTCTTTGTTTTGAAGGAAACTAATCATCTCCATGTCCTTACGCTTAAATCCATGTTCTAAAAGTTTTCTATTTCATCTCCAAGTGTTTCTCCCTTCATTCCTCCTCACACTATCGACAACATTGCTCAAATTTTCGCAATATTCACTGTAAACATCCCCTGTCTCGTACACCGCTATGTTTGTGTAGCTGAATGATAGCACTCATACGTAAGCAAAGTTGACAAATTATGTCAGCGACCCTTTAAAAACTGTGTAATAACTATTAAAACGAGGCAAACAGCAGATGTGAGGACTCCGAAGACCAGAGGCTAGGCGGAAAACTAGCTAGCTAGCTGCTGCCAGTGAGGTACAGTGACGTCCAGGCAAAATGTGTAAACAAAGATGCCAGAAAAGCCAAACGACAATGAGATGGAAAGGTGAGCACATGCTGGCATCGACAGGCTGAGCCTGTTACAAACTGTTGTCAATTGACTCAACAATTTTTCATTATCGTGGTAAAAAGGGACAAAATGGTGAAGCATAGTGGTGACATCATGCTGTGGGGATGTTTTTCCATCAGCAGGAATTGGTGGACCAGTCAGATTAGAGGGAAAGATGAATTGCAGCAATGTACTGTACAGAGAAATACTGGCTCAAAACCTGCTCCAGAGCGCCCTTGACCTCAGACCGGGGTGACGGTTCATCTTTTAGCAGGACAACGAACTGAAACACATGGCCAAGATAGCAAAGGTGGCTTGAGGACATCTGTGAAATGTCCTTGAGTGGCCTACACAGCAGACTTGAATCCCATTGAACACCTCTGAAGCGATGTGAAAATGGCTATACTTGGGCCTGTCATGATAATCAAGAAATCGATAAAAAAAAAAAGGTTAATAATTACGACACCCTTGATAAATTGAAATGTGCATGTATGCGTGTGTTTCATCTGCTTGTCTCTCTGTGCCACACAGGCTGGATGACAAGGGGGTTCACTCTGCATCTGTCTGCGCTTTGGTTATACAGTGGAATGAACGGAGAGAACTGGCATTAGCCAATAAACATTGACAGCTGAATAGAGCGCTATTGCTTTACCCATCAATGATGCTCAACTATGGCTTCACTCTGCAGCGTTTAGCTGTTTTACACCGTCACTGTGTTGTGATCGCACCAGTTCATGCAAATTTGAATAACAGGAATAAATGAACAGCTAAAAGTGCTCATGACACAAAAAACACATGCTAATCTTCTTTCCGCCGTGAAAAATAACACTGAAAGGCGTATTTCCTGTGTTAGATGTGTGCTTGAATATTTACCTTTTTTTTTTTTTTTTTTTTTTTACATTTTTGTTACTTCTACTGGGTCTGGATGAGGCGGAGCAAGTGATGTCTAAAACGGACAGTCCCACGCTGAAGTGCTAATGCGACACTAATTCCTAACTGATGCGCTAGATAGGCGGCTAATGTGGTATTTGTTGTGGCTATCACTGCCAGTAAAACATACTGTATACTCCTCGCAACCCTATTAGTGAATGTTATTGTTGTGAATATGTCACTTTCTTCGCGTGCGTTCATACCTGTGTTTCCACCTGGTTGCCGGTGTCACCCACATTTGTTCTTGAAGTGAATTGCTGCCACATCTTGATGTTGATCTGTCAGTTTCAGTAAGTAAATCCATTTTTTTAAAATTTTATTGTTATTATTATTATTATTATTTTTTTACTATTTTAGGAATCTTAGAATAACAGTATGGGATTTCATTCCAGGGCTAAACAAGCAGCGATCGCTGGTCACTGATCTTTTATTTTGCAGGTGTCTTGTGTTACTTACTGACAGTCAAGGAAACATACTTGTGGCCATTATTTTGTGTGTATTATCACAACACAATATCTGTGAATGCTATTATTGTGTTATTGTTGTGAATATGCCACTTTCTTGGCTTCGCTGCCAGTTCATGGCTGCATGTGTTTGAATCTGGTTCCCGGAATGTGTTCTGGCTGGGCAGTGTGTACAAACCATGTCAAAATCACCACTTCATTTAACGCCTATTTCATAGCTGTTTATCCATGACAACAGTATGACAAATATGTTTTATTAAACAAGTACTTTCATTTTGTTATTGTCCCCCCCCAACACTTTTTTTTGGTGCCATGACCACTTTAACGTTACTTTTACCTTCATTGAAGACGTGACTGTTCCCAAAGACATGATGTGGCAGCGAGATCAACACTGACGCCACCTTTGTACCTTTGTGTTTTGTCATGAGTTATTTCTTGAATTCAGTAGCGTTTCTCACCTTCTCTATCAAATGCTGGCACTTGCATCTGTTTGTGGCTCCATTTTGGGTTATTGAGGGGTTTATACATCTTAAGTGTTCATTTTTCCCCGTTCAGTCATCATTTATATGATGAATTTATATTTGGAATTGCTTTCTGCATGTAAAGCTAGAATTTTAAAACATCCACTGTATATTGTGTGCACTCTCTCAACCTGCATCAATTCACACTGTGGTTCTGTCAGACACCTCCCGGATTTTGTAATGTTTCAATTGTGCCAATTCTCTCAAATCCAACTAAAAAAACGACCAAGCACCCGCCACTGTCCCGCACATTTTGGCCAATCCAATTTGTCCTTGACTAGCGCTCAAACGCGCATGTCACCTGCCTAAGTGGGCGTAAACAACGTGCAGTGTGTGTGATCTTCAGGATTGGGAGCGGCTGCCGTATAACGTTCGGAACTCTGGGCCACACTCCAACATGGCAGGTGCGGCAATACGCCTCAAAGCTGGTTGTCACTCGACTCCCGCCACCCGCAAGAACAAGAAAACGCAGCACCATCATGCAGACATGTCTGCAAAACGAAATGGCGGCGAAAAACCTTGGAAACTCTTGTTCCGGAGTGTGAATGGAAGCTAAGCGGGGTTAGCTCAGATTAGCAGAGCATGCTAATACAGTTGTATGTGTGCATGACTCAGGCTGGATAAGTATACAGTGTTTTCACCATGCTGTCTGTTACCACTTTAATGTAGGGACCGTTTTATAATGTAAGGACCATTTTACAATGCTTACTGACAACGTGCAGATTCTGAGTGGAAAAAAGACGAGAGGCACATTCATTCTTGCACCCAGCTCGTATCAGCCGTCACTTATCATTCTCAACATATACAACACGCTTTCAGCCTTCAAAATAAGAGCACTCTGTCACATTTTTCTAATTGTGTCAAAAAAAAAAAAAAAAAAAAAAAAAAGAGTGTCATGATAATATCTTACATTAATAACGCAATTGGAGTTGCATCTGTGACTACATCTTCCTTAATCACAAGCACGGGCATTACAGCTTGTTGAAGATTTTGTAGCAATGTGTGCTGAAGCTGACATCCCCTTAGAAACGTTAGCCAAGCCACATCCATTTCTCAATTACTGGACAAAATGGGCCACTGATGTATTGCATCAATAAATATAAGGATTTTTGCATTTAATTACTGGACATTTTATTCGCTAACCCAAAGAGCACACACTTTGTGCTGGTCATTGGATAATGGGAAAAGGTAAGAAAGAGAAATCTTTTAAAAAAATGTATACGGAAAAAATGGAATTTGGAAGAAAAAAAAGACGCATTTCATAGGGCCCTAAGAGACTTTGCAAAAAAAAAAAAAAATCATATATATTCTAAAATCACACCACAAATTGGATCTATAACTATGTCAAATGATTAGTCCTACCCTAAAAGTATTTTGCATGGCCGTTATTTCCAATTTTATCTTTTATTGGATATTTTTGTGGATTAGGAACCTGACTCTCAGAGGTTTGCCACAAAAGTCAAACAATATTGTTGGTCATGCTGTGTAATAAAAAAAGCAAAATCTTCAAAATCATGTTCGTAATAAAAGCTTATTATTAAAAAAAGAGAGAGAGAAAAAAAAATCTGATTGGAAGCCAAAAAATGCAGATCAAAACATCTCTGATAAGCATAAATCTTTTTTTTTTTTTTAACTACAAAAGCTTTTCTTTTATTCTCTGTCATGTGAAGGGTGAGATATCATTTTTAGTCTTTCCTCACAGCAGGGGTCGCCAACCTGTTGATCTCCATGAACCAGTCAATCATGAAAATATTAAGAAAAATAAAAGTATTACCGCATCAGTGCCCTCCATGACAGGAGAGTTACCAACAGGCAAGCATTTTGACCACTCAACACGCCCATACGCCTCTCTGCTCCCCACGCACGCAACCCGCAAGCCCCAGCCTGGAGCCCAGTCGGTTAAACCTGACCGGTAGATGCAAGCGCACGCTACACCAGCTCACCTCGCCCTGCAACGTGCACCTTGTGCGGATCGTTAGGGCTGACTGTTGACACTGGCCGGCCCCTTTCTCTTTAGCCACCATTGCTCGCCCGTGACACTAAAAGCCAACAAGCCAAATAGAGTTGTGGTTTGCTCACAGAGCCGACGCCGCACGCCCAACCCCCCCAAGATCACACAAGCAGTGGTGGCCAAAGTGCGGCCCGGGCCACAATCCGCTGCACATGGCTCACTCATTTGTCGTTGCTTAATTGCAGGGGGTTCATTAATTACCTGTCAACAAATTTCCCTACTATAATGACACACAGGGAAAATCACAACAATTTATTGCAACTTTCACTTTCTCCCACAATTTGATCACATCAAACACTGGGAAAAAAAACACTGCAACTTCCTTCTAAACTCTCGCCAGATCAGGCATCTGAAAAAAAAGGCCCGCAAGATCCTAAGGGGGCCTGGTAAATTGCTGTTAATGTTCAAAAATGTGCTCTGCACTTGAGTTTCATATGCACATTAAGCATATTTTGTTAGAGTTGTTGAAATTTGATTTGAAAAAGGTTACAAAGAACGGTCAAAACATTGATACGTTAATAAAATCACAAGCTGATACAACGTTATTGAAAAACACGTGCCTTTAAAGAGTATTTTAAAAAACTGCTACAAAACCAGGCGTTTTAGGCCACAGCAATCACAAAAAAGCCAGCAGAATCCTGGAAGGTCTGATAAATGATCACATGCGACACTACTCACCACTGAAAGGCGTTGTAGTGGAAGTAGACCATTCCCAAACCATATAGAAAGGCAGCATTCTGAGTGAGATTAAAAGACTTTTATTGAGACAAATAAAATACAAAAATAGTCTCATCATCACTACAAGCATAAGATGTGCTGTGGAGAATGTGAGCGTACAGTAGCTGTGCTGGCTTACCTTCCAGTAGTCTGGCTGTAAACTGTAGTACCTCTGGTATGCCGATAATGCTGTCATTGGAAGAGAAGAGGAAGGGGTTTAGAGGAACCAAAGGGCAGGTAAGGAAGCCATAGATGCCAGTCAAGCTGCCGACGGGCCTGGTGCTCACCTTTTGGGTAATCCTCCAAAAGGAGGTTGAAGTGACCAAGCTGGCAGAACACTTCAGGCTCTACTTTGCCCTCCGCCTTGAGGATGAGCGAATCGTAGCAGCGGACAGCCTGGGGAGAAAAAACAAGAAGCCTATGGACACCACGAACCATCACGTCAGTCACGTATACATACACGGTGCTCGGTGGCGGCGGAAAAAGCATGTCTGCAATATGCAAATAAGCAACTGGAACAGAAGCTACACCAGAAAGCGTAATGTCATGCTAAACACAAAATTATTTTGCCACACGACATAGGAATATGTCCCAAAAGTACCTCCAAAAGTCCCATCCAGAAACTTCCTGCCTACAATGCACAGTACAAAGCCAATGGAGGACCTTCATTATTTAGTGACAGAACCTTGAAGCAGCCACATGGAATGTTGGCTAGTGCAAATGTCACTGTACTACGCTACAGTAGGTCGGGCAGCTATTGTTTCGCATTATTGCTCAACCAATGTCTTTTTGCACGGCTGTGGGCTTTATTACAAGTCTGTTAATTATAGATGTCCTGGAACAATGCTTTAGTTCCGTGTCAGGTGCATTTGGAATGGTCTATGTCAGCTTGCAGGCTGTTTTACCTGAAAATAAGTAATAAATTGTCTTATTTTTTTTTCTGCAAAGGGCGGAAAACTAGTTACAGCACACGCAGTGGACGAATACATGCTGGACGCTGCAAGGATGCAGTGTGTACTCGTCTCGTGCACCTCGCATGAATAGTTTGCCTCATTGAAAGCTACACGGAGTGGATACCGTCACTTATTAATTAGCTCTTTGCACTTGATTGCGTCTCCCAAGCATAAGAGAGGCCCTTCTGGTGGGAATGCGCAGAGAAAAAGAAAAGCCACGACCAGCAGCCAGGAGAAACACACGCCAATACTGGCTGCAATTGTGGTATTAAACGTTTGACTATCACGACCATCATTAAGAATAAAAATCGTATCCTTCAGCATGTTAAAGCATCTGCTCCTATGAAAGTGACAGTAATAACTAAGCAGCACAGTAGTCTTGTTATTTTATTTGTTCTCCTGCCTCTTCGACTTTCTCCTCCCAATAAGCCACAGAGTAAAAGGAGCTGTTACTTGCATTTATTTTTTTTATTACTATATGTTATGTCATTCATGTGTTCTGTGTACACTAAGACTTGGGAGTTAATTTAGGGATACAGTAATCCTTCGTTTATTGTGGTTAATTGGCTCCAGGCGCGACCGAGACAAGATCATTTCCTCGAAGTAGGAGTCCTTATTTACAAACGGAATATTTTCATAATTATAGCATATAAAACTAGTTTACGAGCTTCTAAATACGTTTTTTAACATTATTAGAGCCCTCTAGGCATAAAATTACACCCCTACAGTCACCTTTACACACATATTACCCAATAAAGTACACATAATGAGAAAATAAGATATGTCAGACAAATAAGACTCGTGTGTGTTGCTGTAAATGTGTTCAGGTGCTCAGGGAGTTGAGTTGGGGCGGACAGGAAGTGACGTCAGGGGTTCAGAGTTGAGTTTGAGCTCGGCGTGGGTTATGGCCGCAACACTAGCCCGTCTTAGGGATTAGTGTCTGTTGTGAGGTAACGCAAACATGCAATAAAACACTGTTGTTGATCAAGTCTGATGCTTGTGTGTCTCACCGAACATTACAGTAACGTTACTGACATCTGGTAACCAGTGTACAATACTACATGTCATCACGTTTTTGAATGAGTCTTCTGAATTCCTGATATGTATTTTACTACATTCAGCCATTTGATGCGTTGCAATGCTTAATTTAGACAAAAAAATACATAAAATTTTCCGTATTCAACCACAAAACAGTACTGTTTAGCAACTCATTCAATAGAAAGACGTATTTAGATGTTTTGTTTTTTTTTGCACAAGCGTCAAGAAGAGGTGATGCTACTCAGCACCACTGTAGAGCGATTTTAAACCATAAAAACGGCAACTAGGTGGCAGAAGTGCATGTGATAAGAGCTCGGCAGCGCTCATAACGGTGCAGGAAACACAGAAGAGAGGAAGGAGGAAGTTGGAGAGCACGGAGGAGTGTAGTGTGCAGAAAGTTACCATTGTCGGGAAAGTTTAACGCATACAAACTCGCACACACGCAAGCAAACACGTGCACATATGTAGTTGAGTTCCAAATGTGAAAACTGTAAATAGTTCATAGTGTTATATTTGTAAATAAATTATTTTGATGTAAAACAACTCCTTTTTTGCGTTGTTTATGTTGGTATAGTCGTTTAGATATTTGAGCTGTCACAAAAGCAAATGAATATTTGTGTCAACATGAAAGTTATGCTTGAAATGTATCTTCACAAAAAATCTGTTTTCCCTTTTCTTGTTGGGAACTGATATTTTCCTGAAACTTACCTTTGTTCTACTGCTGATTACTAAAGAACGGAAAAAGGTATAACCAAACTTTTTTTTTCCCCCTGATGAAAGACGAGAGTCTAATCTTTCTTTTGGCAGGGTCCATGTTTATATAACCATAGAACACAATATACTGTGTGCCTTGAAAGATCGGTCAAAATCGTCTTAAACGGCCGGTACTGATGGGGCTGTCTTTTGAAATGGCTGAGATTGAATGAGTTCATATATTTTCAAAAACGCTACAGTGAAGCCCCGCTAAGTGCGAAGTGGCGAGGGATTGCTGTAATTTTAGGTATAAAAGGTCAGACTTACACCAAACCTTGACTTACATCGCTGTGTATAGCAACGGAACTTGTAACCCGAGGACCACCTGTGCATTGCTCAAGGGTACTTCAACAGGAAGTAAGGAGAGTACCTTGTGCAATTGATTTCCGTTCAAATAAGGCATGCTTTGACATAGGTTAGCAGTGACACTCTGTTCAACGGGCCCGGTAGAACAGGCAGCTGCAGAGGGACCAGAATGTTCCTGCTCCGTGTCCGAACACAGACGTGCCACATAGGAAACACAATCAACAAATTCTGTTTTTTTTTTGTTTGTTTGTTTGTTTTTATAAATCATTGTTGACTGGAAAGAGGATGAGTTTTGCACCAGCTAGTGGACTAATCACTCGAGCTCGTTGACAGTTATTCTGACAAGGTTTCCTGTAGGCCCATGTGCAGCAACATGAGCAGTCAGCACATCCTTGGTATCCTACACCACCTAGCGAGCATATTCATTGATGGCTCCTTAAAAGTGAGCATCACCTTTGCACACATGCAGCAATTGAAAGACCCGGCGCAAAAAAATATCGTTTGCGCCCGATTAGCTCAATAGTGCGCTGGGTGTGGGTGTGCTTGTTTCAAACGAAGCTTTACTACAGAAAAGGCAGACAAGGGAAAACGTAAACAAAAAGGACCCTGGAACGAAAATGGCTACACAAGTAAAACATCCTAATGCACAGCAGAGCCCAACAAATACACGATTTCACCACACCAAAGTGATGCGATGTAACACATCAAACCAGTGCCAGTCCGCCATGCCCCCGCCATCTTGGACAGCCATTATTAAATGTTATTTGCAACGTTTGTCAACGTAGAACCCATCTGGAACGCGGTGCATTCGTTGTAGCAATTGTGTTGTTTTGGCAGGAAAAACGTCAAAAGAAATGCACTTTTATATGGAAGCAGCCAATGTGTTTCGTGAACGTGCATCAATGTAATCCGACGAGGAACACAACACAGTGTGTTATGCGTATATACGTGACAGAGAACCTCCAAAGGAAGACGTTCGACTTTCCTGTAATGGCAGAACAACGTTTCCAGAGGCGAACGCATTGCACAAAACGGCGACGACGTTGTGTTGTGGTGGTACGAATCAGCAGGTCCATACAGACACGCAGATATTATTCTACAAATAGCGTACTGTGGTTCAAAACACAAACACTGCTAAGCAACTGGCAAGGTACACCCTGAAGGCACTTCTAAGCAGGACACCTCGACGAGAGTGACCGCAGGTGCAAGGGGCTCTGATCACCGGATGAGGGGAGCTAACTAGCAAGCTAGCATGCTAACAGAGCCTAGCTGGCCTTGTTCGCCTCTGCGAGAGGGCCGCTTGCATGCAAGCTGGCTAGCCGCTTTGGGGACTGATTCCCTGCCGTGCAATATACTTGATGTGCCGAGCTCAACCCCGGAGACAAGCGTGCAGCTTCAGTCGCACAGTGCATCCAAGTAAATTCGCTACCTTCATCAACAAGGCCTTCGTTCTGGCGCCATCTTCATGGAGCTTCTGAAATCCAAACAGTGAGCTGCAAGCAAAAAGACAACATAGGTGGCTCGATGTTAGTTGCGGGTTACCTCGTTTAAAATCTCCACTTGCAAGGAATGAAAACGATTTAATTTCACGTTACACGCAAAGACAATATCCCCACCTGTCAACCCCGGCCAAGCTGTCCCTCTCCTGGGCTGTCAGTGTCGGAAAGTCCTCCTCTGTTTCACTCGCTTTTCCCGCCGCCATTTTCTTTTCCTCATCACCACCAGAAGCCGAGGCGAGACTCCGAGCAGCAGCGCAGGCAGCAACGGCGACAGACACACTGCACGATTGCATGGAAAATCACAACGCAGAGATGATCGGTTTGCTCCACCGAATCAAACAGGGGGAACCGAAGGAAAGCAAGCGATTAAAAAAACTTTTCCCCCAGCTTGAAAAGATGCGATTCGATGTAGTAAATCCTTTCGGGGGGGGACAGAAGCGCTCCGCGGGCAGATCCTCAAACGTCACATTTTCCTCCTCAAAGTGACTGCATGCCTTAGCTCAAATGCGACCATCGAAATACATCATCCAGTAAGTGAATATTCCACAATTAAACGCCTTTCGTGCGAGAAGATATAAAGTTGTTTTAATTGTGTCACCGAAGCGAACCCACGCGCCGCGGTAGCCACGCCCTCGCCTCTTGTTTATCCAATCAAATCTCGTGGATCTTACCATATGACTTCCCTGACACAGCTCCTCTTATCTGAAACAATTTTCATAATTTCTTTGCAAACCAGTAATGTAATGTCATATAACTTTTCATTAAGTAAAACCCACAAGTCTTCTATCAGAATGCCCTTATAACACGAATTTGTTGCCACGTAAAAACCCACGTGACTCAAAAGTGAATTCTGGTAGCCAGGACATCCATCCTTCCAACCATCGCTCATTTCGTTGAGCTATATTGAAGCATTTTTAACTGACGTGGCAGAGCGTCATCATGTGGGCGTGGCTTAGCATTGTCAACATCCTGTTAACGTAACCCTGCCCCTCCAAAATGGCGACCGTGGACCAGAGGGAAGGTTAGAAATGTTGTTTATTGGAACTACCGATGGCATTGCTCTTATCAGACACCTGCTGAACATTTTACTCTCTAAAGTAGATATTTATCAGACGCCTCCCATTGCCGTTCGATAATGCCATATGTCGCCATGAAATATCTGTTTATAGCCATTTGACGATGGCTTGCAAATATTGGCGCCTGTATTTTTTGGTCACTTATGGGTCATGTACTGTCTGCCAGTTCCGCATGATTCCGTTACGATGAAGTCAATATGCACTGCCACGATCATTTGTTGTCGATTTAATATTTCTACCAATTCGCCTCAACAGGCCAAGAAGAGCCCGAGAGTGATGAGGAGGTGTACGAGGTGGTGGACCTGACAGAATATGCTCGGAGGCATCAGTGGTGGAGCAGGGTGTTTGGAAACAACTCAGGCCCGATAGCTGAGAAGTACTCTGTGGCTACCCAACTCATGATGGGAGGCCTGACAGGCTGGTAAGCATCAGAAGAAAAAGTTCAACACAGTCTCAGTTTTGAACAACAGCATAGAGCAGCTGGAATAGGCTCCAGCTCTGGATGCCAAGGGTCATGGTCATAGTTTATTTGTTTAGGACATGCTTAAAAGAAAACTGCACTTTTTAAAAAATTTTGCCCATCAATCCTTATGTGAAACATGAACACACGTTTTTCTTTTCTGTGCGTTCTAAAGCTATAAAAACAGATAAAAAGAAGCAGCCATCAAAGCATCTAATGGGACACACCTATTCTGCCTAGAAAGCTGGCTATTAAAACATCTCCAAAAACCTCCCAACATTTTATATTGATGCTGTAACCATGTAGTGACAGGCACATTGATTATAACATGTGACACTTACAGTATTTTGCTGTATTTTGGTCATTTTAAGCATTAGCGGACCTTCCTACCCGGGCGCATTGATTTCACATCGCAACATGGACAGGAACGCCGACACCTAGCGTTAACTTATCCAAACTCAAAAACACAGCAGCAGTGGCTGCAGTTCAAATATGTAGCGTTACCTTTCGGTAGTGGCCTGACGCACTGTGAGACACTCGGCCAAACTAGTCGCGAGCCGGCTAGAAGCTAGCCGGTGTGGTGTGGCAAGGCGTCACCCTGCCAGTAAAGTCGTTCTCTGGCGTAACAACGTTAAAGGGATACTTTGACATGAAGCTGTATGACATCCCCATCAGCAGTGTAGTACATCAACAGTGACTTAAATATCAGGAGAACGTCGACTGAGGTGAGTCATGTCCGTCGAAATATTCAGACATTATGTTGGCTTGTCTTCAAAGCTCATTTCTGGTCACGTGACGGTGACGAGGCGGCGGTGGGTCGGTGAAATTCAACTAATCTGTTCCAGACACCCAAAAATATGATCACAAAACAAATTTTATAGAGACAAATTTTTATTTGAATGTGAACAATGTGATATAATTATAAGTGATGAGATGAACATTTAATGTAATTTTTTTACCTTTTATTGAGGACTCTTGTTGGCGCACATGGAGAGGGTGGAGGTGAGGGGACGCCATCTTCATACATTGCGATGAGTGTTTTCTTGACTTCAATAGTGTTTATCGCCCTCTGTATTAAATTGCTGGCACTCGCAAATTTCTTTGGACCCATGGCGGGTTATTTAGCAGTCTAACTAAAAAAAAAATGGACGGACAGTGAGTCAGCAATGTTCAGGGCGCTTTGTTTGGGCACTTGATTTTATGGAACAATACAGTACAGGGCTAGTTTGTACGATACACAATGACGACAAATATGAGGCATTCAAAAGACGTGATATGAAGTGTAATACATCATATGTGACTTGTTTGCGCCTTTAAAGGGATAGTTTGGATTTTTTGACATGAAGTTGTATGGCATCCGCATCAGCAGTGTAGTCCCCCAACTTGGTCTCCTGAGTCCTCAGTCGGATTTCGATGATGAAGAACGCAGTTCCGCTTAGTTGCTGGGGCCATTTAAGTAAAGAGTTTGGCTTCTCAAAACAATGCATTCAAAAGAGTTATACGTGACAAAAATGGCTTCTCAAAAAACAAAAAAAATCAGACCTCACAAAAAGCTCAGCGTTATATTTGTCTCCCGCCGTATGCGTCCGAACTCCACACGCCTGTGCATTCATGTGCATGTGATGAAGACACTCACACCTTCTTCCGCCATGGAACACATGCGTAAACAAGACGGCCGCGGCGCTCTGTTGCGGAAGAAGAGAGGTATTACCACGAGTGTTTTCATCACATACACATGAACGCATAGGAGACAGTGCGCAGGGATACGGCACAAGACAAATATAACGGCAAGCGTTTTGTGAGGTCTGCATTTTTGTGATGCAAATGTATTCATCTCTTGAACGCATATTGTTTTGAGAAGCCAAACTCCTTACTTAAATGTCTCCAGCAACTAAGCGGAACTACATTCGTCATCACCGAAATCCGACCAGAACTGGACTCAGGAGACCAAGTGTGTGTGTGTGTGTGTGTGTGTGTGTGTGTGTGTGTGTGTGTGTGTGTGTGTGGGGGGGGGGGGGGGGGGGGGGGGGGTCACTGTTATTGGACTACACTGCTGATGGGATGTCATACAATTTTAAAAAATCCGAACTATCCCTTTAAGAAGCGGGGCCTGGGAAGTGACATGTGTGACGTCAGTTGGCTTGAGTTGACTCTGTAGAGAGTGGTCGACAGCAGCTCCTGTGTGAATTTTAACTTAATGTGTTCTCTGCTTTTTAATAAATCGATTGAAGTGCATCGTGAGTTGTATTCTCCACTGGCCACTAGGTGTCAGTAATGTTACACTGATAAGACAGTCACCAGTAAGGGAGGTTATTTCATGTCTAGAGGTCTGTAATAATGATAAAAAAAACATATTTAGAGGGTCATAAACAGGTTTTCTAGGGTCTAATTATGAATATATTCCATTTATTAATATTGAGTCCTACTTTTTTCCACGTCAGGCCTGGAACCAAGTAACCGCGATAAACGAGGGACATGTACATGCCTCTGCTGTTGAGATGAATAATTAATACAGTAATTGTTAAATTGCATGTTTTTTGTATTGTTCCTGCGTGTAGTAAGGGCAGTTGTCGGTATGATTGAAAACTAGATAAGTGATCGACCCCGATCTGTGTCATCATTGTCGGGTGACAATATTGTACTATTATGACCATATATTATCATAATATTGTATGTTATGATGATAAACTGGACTGGGAAAATAAAGCATCTATCCATCGATACATAAGTCATGTGCTTCCTTGGCGATGTTTTGGTTTAATTCATTTTGAACATGCATACAGTTACACTGGAGTACACCACATACAGTACTATGATTCACAGTTCCATATGTCCAAAAAAGGAGTAGGAAGAAGCAAAGCTTATTTATTCATACCCCCTATCCGTTTCACATCAATTGCAATACATTTGTTCACCTTCTGTATTCCAATGTACTCTTTGCCAATTGTAAACATATACTGTAGGAAAATGATAAAGCAATATAACAGTGTGGTGCAATGAGAGTCAAGGTTAATAATTACTGTGAGGAAATTGCAGTATACGACAGACTGAATGATCAAATTAATGGATAATGGTTAGTAGTTGAAAGAGACGTAGTTGGATAATGAGTGAGTACAGTCAATGTACTCACCAGAAATGAAGAGTTAGTAAATGCAGGCGTGCTTGGACATAGCATTGTATGTACACAGTGGTTCAGGGTTCTTGTCCTTTGTCCTTGTACTTTGGAAACATCAACTGCTTGTACTGTTTCTTGAAATCACTAATTTTAGTGCATTGCTTGAGTTCCTTACTCAATCCGTTCCATAATTTCATTCCACATACTGAAATGTTGAAGGTTTTTAGCTTTGTTCTTGTATACAGACCCTTTCCAAAAAATTAGAATATCATGGAAAAGTTTATTTATTTACATAATTCCATTCAAAAAGTACAATTTTCATAGATTACATATTCAGGCCCCACAATTTAAAAGATGTCAAGTATTTATTTGTTAATTTTTATATAATTTTGGCTTCCAGCTCATAAAACCCACAAAAACAGGAATTCAAAAAGTTAGAATACTGTGAAGAAATCACCATTTACCTCTCCGCTTTTGCAGGAAAAAAGAAGAAAGATATAAGGATTACATCAAAACACTCAAAATATGGTACTTTCAAAACGATATGTCAATCTTCAGTACTTGGTTGGGAATCCCTTTGCCTTAATCACTGCCTCAATGCGCCGTGGCATTGAGGCAATCAGCCTTTGGGAGTTATGGAAGCCCCTGATTTCCTTGATTTCCTTTTTTGTTTTTGGGTCTGTTGCCCCTCATTTTCCTCTTGATTATACTCCATGAATTCTCAATGGGGTTTAGAGCCCACGAGTTGGCTGTCCAGTCAAGCACTGTGACAGCATGGGCATCAAACCAGGTTTTGGTGCTTCTGGTGGCAGGTCCTGCTGGAAGAGGAAATCTGAATCTCCATACAGATCCTCAAGTCCTCTCAAACATTCTGGTAGACTGTTGCGCTGACCTTGGATTTAAGAAAGCAGAGTTTACCAACACCTGCAGCGGACATTGCACGCCAAATTATGACTGACTGTGGATATTTCACACTGGACCTCAAGCAGCTTGGGTTGTGTTCCTAACCAGTCTTCCTCCAAACCCTTGGACGTTGATTCCTGAATGAAAGGCACACTTTGCTTTAATGGGAAAAGAGGACCATGGACCACTGGTCAATGTCTGGTGCAGATGTTGGTAAACTCTGCTTTCTTAAATCCAAGGTCAGTCGACCAGAATGTTTTAGAGGACATCATGATTCCTTCTGCTGAGGAGCTGTATGGAGATGCAGATTTCATCTTCCAGCAGGTCCTGGCCCCTGCCCATACCACCCTGAGCACCAAAACCCGGTTTGATGCCCATGCCGTTACAGTGCTTGACTAGCCAGCCAACTTGCCAGATCTAAACCCCATTGAGAATTCATGGGGTATTATCAAGAGGAAAATGAGGGGCACCGGACCCAAAAACAAAGAAGAGCTGACAGCAAGCATCAAGGAAATCTGGGCTTCCATAACTCCCAGCCAATGCCACAGGCTGATCCAAGCAGTGATTAAGGCAAAGGGATTCCCAACCAAGTTTTGAAAGTACCATATTTTGATTGATTTGATGTGATCCTTTCCCTGCGATTGGCTGGCGACCAGTCCAGGGTGTAGCCAACCGCTCGCCCGAAGTTAGCTGGGATAGGCTCCAGCATACCGCTGCGACCCTAATGAGGATAAGCGGCATAGAAAATAGATGGATGGATGGATGATGTCATCCTTATTTGAGAAGTAAATGGTGATTTCTTCACAGGATTCTAATTTTTTGAATTCCCGTTTTTGTGGGTTTTATGAGCTGCAAGCTAAAATTATCTCAAAATAAACAAATACTTTGTTTAAATTGTGGGCCCTGAATCTAAAATAAAGTTTAACTTTTTGAATGGAATTATGGAAATAAACTTGTCCATGATATTGAAATTGTTTGGAAGGGGTCTGTCTAAGTGTTTTTAAGTCGAATCTTTCCCTAAGGTCATATTTCTCCTCTCTTGTTGGGAGGAATTGTATGACATTTTGCCGTAGCAGGTTATTGTATGCTGGCCTTGCGTTTTGTTAAGGTTTTTATGCATGTTTCCTTTCGACAAAGCTATTTTTTTGGTGAACTTTATGATGATGACAGGTCACGATCATGTCATTCATGCATGTGCTGCTCCAACTCGTCCGCTCAGCACATCATTTGCAATTAAATCTGATCCTGATCCCACTGAGGACAAGTTATATAGAAAATTGATATTTTTTCAAACCTGCAAATCAAAATAACACAAAATATGCGCCAGTAATTCAGTTTCTCTGGGAGTCGGGGCCGTGGTTCCATCCCAACCATTGTGCCACACTTTGGAAACCCCTGGCATAGAGTGTATGTTGCCTTGTATTTATTTATTTGTCTGTCACCCTCTCAATGTGTGCAGGTGTGCTGGTTACGTCTTCCAGAGAGTTGGGAAGGTCGCGGCAACCGCCGTCGGCGGAGGGTTTCTACTTTTACAGGCGAGAGACACTCACACTTTACGGACCATGAATATGGGCATCAAGTGTTATCCTGTGCTTGCTGCACAGCCAGGCGGATGCCACGCCAGTAATATTTCTAGTAATGATGGTACATCACCATTGGTGTTTACGTTTTTAAATATGAAAAAAATGGGGCGCAGCAACTACTTAGATTTACCAGGAAAACTTGACTGCCTTGCTTTTCAAATTCCAAATTCTCTTCCCACTCAGATCGCCAATCACAGTGGCTACGTGCAGGTGGACTGGAAGAAAGTGGAGAAGGACGTGAACAAAGCAAAGAAACACCTGAAGAAGAAAGCGAACAAAGCAGCCCCTGAATTAAACACATTCATTGAGGAGGTAAAGGTATCAGTAATGAAGTTCACTATTCCTGTCCTCCTTACTATTGTGTGATTGAATGGCTGGCTTTCCGCCACAAACAAGAAAACACTGCCACCTATTGGACTAACAGGTACATTGCACCCGTCAGCTGTGCTGTTGCAGGTCTCATAAATACAAGCTTTGCACCTATGCAGAGTATATTTTTGAAACTAAACAGCATCCTCCAATATTTCTTTACCCTTCTACTGTACTTAGTTTCTGCCTCAACCCTTCTAAGTTGACACACATTCTCTCCCCTATAATGCAGGCCACAGATTTTATAAAGAGGAACATTGTCCTGTCCAGCGGCTTTGTCGGAGGATTCTTCCTGGGTTTGGCCTCGTAGAAGCCACTACCTGCACCGTGTGTTACGTCACTACATAGATTGCTTTCATCCCCCTTAGTACTGCTGTTTTCCCTGTGTGCATTGATCAGTGGGATTCTTTTGAATATTAAATATATGATGCACGGCGTATCAGTGGTAAACATTTACATTTGTAAATGACTACACTACTCTTTCATTGTGTGTGTGTGAGAAATGCTGGATTGTACTCCTCACTTTGGGCTCAGTGATGCATGTCTATTCTAATGTATTTCTGTAGTAGGCGCTGATCACAGATTGGTATGCTAACACGGCTGTAATGACAGGTAGCAGTTTAAAGCCTCTTGGCTACACTGATGGCCGAATGAGACGGATATGGAGTATATAGTACAAGACATACCTTAAAATGTGATTACAAATATTCATTGTAACAGTCTTGAACGTTACTGTGCCAACAATATTACGTGTATTTATATTTTTTTTTACTTAAAACATGTCAATGCAGTGTGATGGCAGAATGAGAATCTGACCAGGCTCCCTCATGCATTTAGTAGTGTGCACACCAGCGCTGGTCACTTTACTCACCAATACGTTTTTATTGGTTTGCCTTATTTTATTGGTACCTACAGTGGTGTGAAAAAGTGTTTGCCCCTTTCTGATTTCTTTCTTTTTTTTTTTTTGCATGTTTGTCACACTTAAATGTTACAGATCATCAAACAAATTTAAATCTTAGTCAATGACAACACAACTGAACAGAAAAGGAAGTTTTGAAATGAAACTTTTTATTATAAAGTGGGGGAAAAAAATCCAAAGCTACATGTCCCTGTGTGAATAAGTGATTGCCCCCTAAACCTAATAATGATTGGGGCCCCCCTTAGCAGGAACAACTGCAATCAAGCATTTGTGATAACTTGCAATGAGTCTCTTACAGCGCTGGGGAGGAATTTTGGCCCACTCCTCTTTGCAGAATTGTTGTCATTCAGCCACATTGGAGGGTTTTCCAGCATGAAGCGCCTTTTTAAGGTCATGCCACAGCATCTCAATAGGATTCAGGTCAGGACTTGGACTAGGCCACTCCAAAGTCTTCATTTGGTTTTTCTTCAGCCATTCAGAGGTGGACTTGCTGGTGTGTTTTGGATCATTGTCCTGCTGCAGAACCCAAGTTGGTTTCAGCTTGAGATCACCAACAGATGGCCGGACATTCTCCTTCAGCAGAATTCATGCTTTCATTCAAATCTTCCAGGTCCTGAAGCAGCAAAACAGCCCCAGACCATCACACTACCACCACCATATTTTACTGTTGCTATGATGTTCTTTTTCTGAAATGCTGCGTTACTTTTACGCCAGTTGTAATGGGACACACACCTTCCAAAAAGTTCAACTTTTGTCTCGTCAGACCACAGAGTATTTTCCCAAAGGTCTTGGGGATCATCAAGATGTTTTCTGGAAAAATTGAGACGAGCCCTAATGTTCTTTTTTTCAGCAGTGGTTTTGGTCTTGGAACGCTGCCATTTGTGACCTCTTGGATGAGTTGGGGGGTGGGGGTGGGGTCATGTAGGTTTGGATTTCCCCCCCTCCCTTTATATAAAGTTTTATTTAAAAACTGCATTTTGTGTTCACTTGTGTTGTCATTGACTAATATTTAAATTAGTTTGATCGTCTCAAACATTTAAGTGTGACAAACATGCATAAAAAGAACTCAGGAAGGGGGCAAACTCTATATCAGGTTCTTGTATGTGTTGCCATGATTTTGTTCCCTTAACATTTTTGACAGCTGTATACAATTTGTTGGGTTACTTATTTTGGATTCTTGCAGGTTTTTTTTTTTACAGAACATAAATTAAAGGATTTGCCAAGAGTTGTCCGGATTAAAGAATATCACATTGTTTGGTTGTTTACTTTTGTGAAAGTCAAGAATACAAGGGTGTAAATTTTGTAACCAAATGAGTAAAAATTTGTTTTTATTGTAATGATAAAATGACAAAAACAAGCAGCTGCAAATGAATATACAGTTGTGCAAAAGTCTTAGGCCACTGGAATGTCATGCAGCATAGCACACCTCCAAGCCCAAGCTGTTAGGAAAAGTGAAAGGAATATTAGTGAAGAGACATATTTGTTCATTATCAGGCTACTTCCTGGTTTGTGAATGAAGTAGAAGACATGGCATGGCAAAAACTACAATTGTAGGTGATGTGTGGTTCCATTCGGGCCTCAAATAGTTAATTCCTGTATCTGCATGTTTGTCTAAATCCTCACCAAAATGTGATGGGTTCTCATCACTGTCCCATATGCACCATCAGTGGCCTGTGGCTCTGGAAAATAGTAAAAGTTTTTTTTTTTTTTTTTTGGTGGTGCCCCAAATCTGTGAAAAAGGTTTTGTCTTCTTCAGCTATCTGTACTTCTACTTAGTTGTGCTATGTGAGCTCTGTGAACATGTCATTAAAATGAGTAATTACAACATCACAGCTAGTGGTGGCCAAAGACTTTTGCACAGCACTATTTGTATATAGACTGTACATAGGCCAACATATATGAAATAGACGAGGTGTCTCCAACTTTTTTTCTTCTGAGAAGTACTTTTACAAACTAAAATGCCTACCCAAACAAACCGAACAAGCTTGTTTTGCCATTGGTGCTCACATCTTGTATTAAAACATCAGCAATGTTTTGTTCATCTGCATCTTGTATTCTCGGGGTTCCTATGGATTTGACATTTCAACATTCCATACTTTTTCCTAGACTCCCCCCAGTCAGTAAATAGGTGTCTCATTCTGCAACAATAATCAATTAAAATTTAATCGACAACTACTTCATTAATGGGAATTTGATTTAAACATAAAAATAAATATCCTAGATTTCCGCCTCTCAAATGTGAATACTTTTCCAGTTCTTTAGTCATCCATGAAAGCAGACATACTATCTTTGTATAAGAGTAGGGCTGTCCTACCTAGTTATGGGGCATGAACTGATTCCAAGAAAACCCGAACAGTCCTGCTGTGATCGATTCGATGCTCTAGAATACAACGACGTGGATGAATGACAATATTCACATGGCTATGACAGCTATACATGGCTTTCATCACTATTCCTGTTACTTTGACAAAAAGAAAGGAGAGGTGAGCTATAGTGGTGTGAAAAAGTGATTGCCCCCTAAACCTAATAACTGGTTGGGCCACCCTTAGCAGCAACAACTGCAATCAAAACTTGCTGGTGTGTTTTGCATCATTGTCCTGCTGCTGGCAAAATGGAGACGAGCCTTAATGTTCTTTTTGTTCAGCAGTGGTTTTGGTCTTGGAAGTTTGCCAAGCAGGCTGTTTTTGCCCAGCGTCTTTCTTATGGTGGAGTCATGAACACTGACCTTAACTGAGGCAAGTGAGGCCTGCAGTTCTTTGGATGTTGTTGTGGGGTCTTTTGTGACCTCTTCGACGTCACTGCGCTCTTGGGGTCACTGTGGTTGGCCGGCCGCTCCTGGGAAGGTTCACCACTGTTCCGTGTTTTCGCCATTTGTGGATAATGGCTCTCACTGTGGTCCGCTGGAGTCCCAAAGCTTTAGAAACGGCTTTAACCTTTTCCAGACTAGGGGCAATCACTTTTTCCACACAGGGCCATGTAGGTTTGAATGTTTTTTTCTCCCTTAATAATAAAAAGTTTCATTTAAAAACTGCATTTCGTTTTCAGTTGTGTTGTCAATGACTAATATTTACATTTGTTTGATGATGTGAAACATTTAAGTGTTACAAACATGCAAAAAAAAAAAAAAAAATCAGAAAGGGGGCAAACAGTTTTTCAAAACACTGTACATCGACAGAACCCTCCCCTTTCAGCACCATGTCAACCAGGTAACCTGAACTGCTTTCTTCCACCTAAAAAACATTGCCTGTCTTCGGCCTTCCCTCTCTCCTTCTGTTGCTGAAACTCTTATCCACGCCTTCATCACCACCAGACTCGACTACTGCAAGAGCATCTTCTACGGCCTCCCATGCAAAACCCTCCTTAGACTTCAGTAAAATTCTGAACTCCGCTGCCTGCCTACTCAAACGCACCCTCCGTGACCAGATCACCCCCGTCCTTCAAAACCTCCACTGGCTCCTAATTCCATACCGCATGCAGTTTCAAATTCTTCTACTCACTTTAAAAGCTCTACATAACCTGGCCCCCCGCCTACCTCACTGATCTTCTCCTTTTCCACTCCCCAACACCCCCTCTGCTCCTGACGCCAACCTCCTGTCACCACCCTCAATGGCCAAGCACCAGAGCCTACAGCTTCGCTGCCCCCTCCCTCTCAAACGCCTTCTGCAGTTTCTTGAAAAGCGCTTTTAAATAAGATGCGTTATCATTTAATCACAGCCTTAACGACAGCTTGAGGATTTTTTTTGTAGGTGCACGTCAGGTTACGCACTGAGACTGAACAAGGAACCCAAAACCGGCGAAACCCAACAAAATGCCTACCTGAGAGCAGCCAAGTGTACAAGCGTATTCACATGCAGTGTACAAAAAATGCGTGTATGTTGGCGGGCCTGCGCGCGGGAATTCAATTCCTACTTCACTAAAAGTTTGTGGGTGTTTTTCCCCACTCACTGAAATGTCCATCTATTAAATATTTGCAGCAACTAACCACAATGTCTTTTACCATCTGCGTGTTTCTTCAAATAGGCATTTTGAGGAGGGCGCACTCGGTCAGCAGCGTCAGCATGGTAGTCATGTATTTGCTGTTGGAAAACTGAAACAGAAAGCAGACACAACAAAAGTTAGTCTCCTCTGTGTTTTTAATGAAAATCCTGTCTGGGATGAAGGTACCTTGATCTTGCCGCTACATTTGGCTGTGCCCAGCGCCGTGGACACAGAACTCAGGCTCCCGGCTGATAGATCCACCCTGAAGTGTCGGTAGAAGTGGCACATGAGTCCCCTCATGAGCCTCATCACCTCCTCAATGTCGATACTGTCCTGTTCTTTCATCATTTCCTGTGAATCCCTTCTCACGCTGCACCACAGCTGCCAGGCATCAATGGGATCGACAGAATAGGTGACCCGTAGCAGCGGCACCACTGGAAGAGTCCACATCATTTTGAGTTGCTGGATGTCGGACTCCGCGTGGCAGTTGGTCCAAAGTGCCACCAACCACTGCAAGCTCGTGTGGCTTATATCCAACGGTGCAAAGCAACAGTCAAAATTCCTCTGGAACCACGATTTGACCAAAGCGGCGAGAGCTTCCGTCCCGCTGCTGCCAAATAGGGGCAGACAAATAAAATCTTTTGGAAGCGAGTTAATGTAATCGGGGCTGCCATTGATACATGTTAGCCAGCCTTTCCATACTTCCTTCTGCAGCTCATCCTGCCTTGCAAACAGCGGCTTAGAATAAATCTGCAGGGTGAGGGAAGAGGGAAGGGGACATCCATAAAATGACAACTGTCTGAGCATCTCCTACAAAAAACTGTCCCACACTCACCTGTATTAAGACAGTCTCAGGATCAAGTTCTGTCTGGGCCATCCCCTGAACCACAGAGAAAGATACTCTGAGGCTCAGTGCTCCTTCCACCCCCACCCCCAGGCCTTGCTGCTTTTCTGCTGTCAGATACGCAGAGAGCTGCCGGGCGTAGCTCTTCAGTTGAGTGTAACAGAACTGGTAGAGGGGTGTGATGCAGGACAGCTGCCACTCTGTTTTCATCAGTGAGGCCAGCTGCTGGGCGTCCACCTTATCCTGTGACGAGTATAGAGGATGGGTATGACGACCATTCTGTGTTCCTATCATCAAGCAGCACGTGACTTTGGTTAGGGATGGCTCACCACGATATTGTGCAACTTCGGTGCTTTTCTGATGGTGTTGAGCCGCCGTGATGTCATCGCTGGCGTGAAGCAGAGACGTGAAGCTGCCCCTAAACAGCTGCGGTATGACTGCCGACAGCTCCTGCTTTTACTCCTCCTCTGGGCAACACTATTGAGGGGTGTCCTTGTTGCGCTACAAACCAGGCAGTTTCATGATTTCTCTGCACCACTTGAAACCTCAGCAAACGTACACATGGCGCTAACATTTGAATGCACACCCACTGTCTTCCTGCTCTGCCTTTGCAAGCCACGCCCCCACGTAACACACACGCATGCACATTAGTTATGTTTGTTGTCTGCTAAAAAGCGATTTGACAGACTTTAGCTTCTCACGTTAGCTATCACTGAATGTATAGCCTATCACATCCAGACTATGACTCCAAAGTGTAGGGTCGCTTCTTGCTACGCAAGTCATCTTATTCAGCCCGCAGATTTTTTTTTAAACAAATATAAAGATACATTTATTTGCTCAAATTGTTCTTTTAAAACACGTGCCAGCCGGTGGTGTCTTATTTTTTTTCGTTTTCGACAGCACATTTAAGTCTCAAATAAAAAAAAATCCTCACCGGTATTGCAGTTGACAATGGCGACGGTATCCACGCTTGAGAAACTCAACATGCTATTCTACTAACTTAGCAACTTAGGCATTACGGTACAATAGAAGACGCAACACACACGCCCTGACATACTGTGCATCCCATTGTTCAAAACACCGTCTCTCGACAAACAAACGTTCCCTAACGCCGTATTAGGTCAGCTCTGGAAATGCACGAAATGGCACATACTCGTTTAGCAAACCAATGTATTTGTTTACTTCTGAAAACATGAGATTACCTGTTCTGGTGGGGATCCATATTTTCCATTTCGACAGCGCCGGAAGCAGGTTTGAACACCGCGCTTTCTCATGTGTCCACGCGCTCAAATGCACCAATCACAGCAGTCCAAACCGGAAGTAGGCTATATAGTGCACATTTTATAACTAAATATGAAATGTTGTCAATTGCGCCTTGTCGGCAAGAGCGATTTAGTTGATTCAGACATTTTTGGCAGTTTCCTACAGTTTTTCAAACACTATATTACACAAACCTCCAACATCTCTCCTCCTTCCTGAAGACACTGGTGGTCCAACGTTTTTCGACATTTCATTCATCCACTTAATTGCCACATTTACATTTCTATGTGGCTATAAAATATTATATATGATATCCACTATTAGCGCAAGTGCACTATTTGAATCAGATCTCGTGGAACGTTTATACTGCATTGATGACCACATCAAGAGCCAATCAAATTGCCAATTACTACCAGTGGGTATACACTACGGGTGAGTGATACTGCAAATTTAGGTGTCGATTCGACAGCTAGTGAATACAGGGCCGGTACTGACGATACCGATACTTTTTGCTTTGAAGATTTTCAAGATGGCTGAATGATTTCGTCTTTAATTTGTTGATCATTATCACAATCTAAAAAAAATATAGGAAAAGCAACAAAAAATATATTTTTAAACAATTGAGGAACATACAGTATACAAATACCACAATGAACAATATAAACAAAAAAATACAGTTATTACCTTTTATTACATACAATTGTTTTTGCAAAATAAAGCCAGTAATGCAAAAATAAGTAAACAAAAGCAAAAACTACAACTGGCTCTCATTCAAATCTTTTGGATTTTTGCTCCCAAAACCTTCCAATGTCTTATCCCCTCACTTTGGAAACAATATATACATACAGTATATGACAGTACCAACATTGTAACAACATGTAACATAACAAAAAACATATATTTCTGAAACTAGACGTAAAACGGTGTATAAAAATATCAATCTGATTAAACCAGTATTGGTCCGATACTGACTAACCTTGGTGTCAAAATTGTCGATGTTTGAGTCAATCCGCCCACCGCTAGTGTAAATCACCAGTGGACGCGAGCAGAGGGGATGCAGCGCCATCCTGCAGATGAGCTTCTTCCTCGGTTACTTTATAAATGAAGACTCGTACGATTCAACTTATATTTCAGACTCACAATACTTGAGAAGGAGCTGACATGATATTTGCTGGAAGCCATGTATACCTGGCTTGTTAGTGTTGAATGCTATGTAATATAACGCCGTAACATTTCCCCCAAATAAACATTTTTTTCGAGGAACCTCCCTTTGGACCTATGGGAATTAGGGGACCGTTGTCAGGATAGCCCCTGTGACTAAGGATTATTAAAAAGGGCGACAGTTTTTGTTTATTAAAACTATGTTGGTACTGACAGACACTTGGCTAAATGCTGTATTTTACAAAAGCTGTATAGAAGCGATGGGGAAAAGGTGACGTAAGATAGGGAGCTGCAGGAATTCTAGCGCATGCGCAGACCTAATGACGCGGGATGGATGGAACCGTTGCCTGGAATTCAGACGCCTTGTGAACGCCATCTTGGCTCTAATGTCAGTAAAACATGAAATAGGGATCAGGTCACAAGACGCCATTTTGGCTCACCAGCTTCCTGGCCGACAGATTTGTGGAACTCGGAGGGACCATCATCCGACTAGCGGTGGATGTAACGTTCTGGGTGTTGGATACAATTTCAGCGTTCACAAGCCACACGAGGCGCACCCGACGGCGTTGTCACTGACATGAACGTGGATGTCTTGCATTCGAGTTCGACAAGGCTGGATTATCCATACATAAGAGACAGTATGGTGGGTTAAGCCGTTTGAGGTACTGGGCGTACACAGCGCAATCAACACAGGAGCAAACCGGCCATTCTGGCGTCAGCTATCCCAGTAACCCAGAAAGTCAGGCGTTTTTGATACCACCATTAGCTCGCGGTGAAGCTTAGCTCCTTGGTATGGACTGGAAGACTTGGCGGATGACAAATACTTTGCACTAATAATGCTGACCCGAATCATGCAATTGTTTCCCCGCAAAGGAGGAAAATCTCCACCCCCTGCGGTCTGGTCTGTGGTTACTGTTCAGCTAGCCCGCTAGCGAGCTAGCCAGCCCGCTCAGCACCAGAGAAGGTGGGGTGGGCGAACTTGGACTCTGGAGTGACCACTGCTCTTCTTTTCACTGTAATTGAGGCTTACACATTACCAGGTGTCAACGATTTGTGATAATACGAGCCCGTGCACACCCTTAACTGTTGCAAAGGGGCTATCTCTGCAGAGAGCATCCCCCTTTACCTTTAAACCATGGCGGACGACGACGTGCTCTTCGAGGATGTCTACGAACTGTGTGAAGTGATTGGCAAGTGAGTACTGACACATGTTCACATCTCTTGTTTGTAACTAGTGCACGTTATTCCTTCCACAACAGTTGGGTGTTGACTTAGTCTGGCTTCTGGAGTCTGGAATCTCTTTATGTTCAGTGACATCACTGCGTCTGACATTCACTTTATACCCAAACAGTGTGAAAATGCACCAGAATCATGTGGGGTCCAGTGACACGTGATTCCAATGCTTAGTTTGCAATTGCAAATGCAGAGGGGTGGAGGTCTTTACTTGTCAGAGGAGACACACGAAAATAACTGTGAAGTAACAAATGGGTTTTCAAAACATCAGATCCAAGGCGCCAAAACACCACAGTGTGTTGATGCTGCATGGTGGTAGTTGGCCCAGGCCAGGGACAGTTTTCGTGGTTAATTGGAAATTAATGATGGGCAATCTTGATTCGCACTAACATGCAATCTAATTTCAAAATGAAAACAACATTTTACACAAGGAGCTGCATTGCAAACACTTACATTTTACTCAAGGACTGACACTGTTGTTGGCATGATGGCCTCCTCACTGTACCTGTCCCCCGGTGATCCTCGCCGGCTAGGGCGAGTTGGCGTCACTGCCTTGGGTTTACCTACCGGCGAGCCTCACTCAGTATGTTTACGTACTGAATTATGCATGAATTGGGTTGAAACCAGCTTTTAGATCATGTTTGACTTTTAACATACTGTTAGAAGTGATTATTACATTTTTTAGAATCAGTCTATTAGCTCAGTGCATTTTCAGTCCAACACATTCTCATAGAAGGCTTTCTTGACACAGACACTCACATAGCACAATTATAGAGTTGCACAACACGCACAGTGACCCATGGGAAAATACGGACCCAGTGATGGCCCAATGACCAATTAAAGTGAACGGGAAATATAATAATAACATACAACCATGCTCGCGGGCCGATCGCAGCGGCAGTTTGCGGGCGTAATTACTCAGTTACGTCACTCAAAATGAGCCAATGAAACGTAAGAAAAGTTGAAAAAAGTGACTGGACGGACCAGATTATGTTCATTGTTCCAGAATCCGGTGCCAAACCGCTGTGTCTCGTATGCTCTGAAACTGTAGCGCTGGTCAAAATGTGATGCGACATTAGCTGACCAAGCGCAGGCCATTCGAGTGGAAGTATCCACCGAAGTCTAACGTGAGAGCACGGATAATAACGTAGCTTGCAGCCCGGTATGAAAATTCTACTGGAGTCGTAACACATTCATCTACAGTACAGCATTGTGCAAATGAGTGTTCACTAAGGATTGTACGGATATTGGAGCAAAACAAAAAATCTTTCACAGGCGGGAGAGTTGTGAAGGAGTGCTTTTGCTGCAAGCGACCTTACTCAAAGGCAAACAAAAAGAGGAATTGTGGGACAAAATCACGCAAATCCCAATGTCAGCTACAACAACAACAGGAAAATGTGAAACTTTAAGAGAATGTACTGTTTCAGCTTTTCTGTGAAGGCGACACTTGTCAAATTGTTGTTGTTTAATATTATTTTTCTGAGGAACCGGAGCAGTTTTATTTAACTTAAAAAAAGAAAAGCCTCTTGTGTTTATTGCATTGTTTGTACAGTCAAACAAGTTTTATTATTTATGTGAAATTTGGTCCCGTTTTCTTTTAAACGCAATTTAGGTGCAAGATAATTGTGTTGTATTGAAACAATAGGGAGGTGTGCAGAATGTAATGTGCAGTTTCATTACATTCGATAGTCATACAAGCTAGTCTGATGCAATTAAAGACAAAATGAGGCTTGGTTCTTCGCTGTGAAAAAAAAAAAATGCATAAACTGACCTTATTCCATTTTAAAGGAAAACTGCACTTTTTTTGGAATGTTGCCCATAATCTACAATCCTTATGTGAAACATGAACACATGTTCCTTTCCCTTTCTGTGCATTCTAATGAGAGAAAACAAGTTGATATGAGCCAGCTAACAATGCACGTCATGGGCTGTACCCATTTCGACTATGAAGCCCTTTTTAAAAACCCTCTAACAATGTTTTATTGCTTTATATACATGCTGTGATCATGCATTAACAAGTACATTGATGATCACATGCAACACTTACAATATCTTGCCGTATTTTGATGATAAAACATTACCGAAACTTAGTTTCTAGGCACATTGATTTCACATAGCCCCATGTAGCTAATGCTACCTCCGTCAGCAACGCAGACACTTACAATGCCCGCTCTCATTAGGATGGCTTCCAACGCAAGACTTGTGCTCCAGTCCTCAGGTAAAAAATGCTGACAGCAAACGAGCATCTTGTTGAGTCTTTGCAGCGAAATTGAGAGCCAGTAGTATCCACCCTTCCGTCTGTTCGGTTGCAGTGGCTTGAGGCGTTGTGAGTGACGCTGAGACGAGCGAGGCGTCTTGTTACTCCGCCAGATAAATATAATAAATTTTTTTATATATAATTTTTTGTGTTAACAATAACAATATCGCTGTAGCTTGGTTGGTATACAGTTCAGTTTTGTAAATGGAACACTGATTGCTGTTTTTTGTTGTTTTTTTTTTTGTCAGGGCTGTGGCGTCAAAATAGGTACCTCCTATGGCGTGAATTGCTGGCTGAAAGAAATGTGTGTTCATGTTTGACATATGAATTGTGAATGATGGGCAAAATTCCCAAAAAAGGGCAGTTTTCCTTTAGACCCCTGCCATAGAGGCATTGTTCGCACTCGCACAAGCTTAACTCTCACTTCTACACAAGCTTAAGTTTAACTTAACTTAAGCTTAGCTTTCTACAGGGACGAGGCAGCTGCAAAATTCCCTCCGTGCACTTTCAGTCTGGGCTCTTCATCCATCTTCCTTGTTGATGGAGAGTCCATCGCTGTAACCAAATATATTGCTGTTATTTTTCGACACAGGCTAAAACCTTTTTATATTGTGTTATCATTGACTACTTCTCTGATAGCAATGCGGTCCAAAGAACCAGGAAGAAAGGCAGGGGTCTCAAACTCGCGGCTTGACATGGAAGATTGGTGTCAGTGCAGCCCGTAAAGCCCGTAAATGATGGGAACCGGCATCACTCCCAATACTTGTTGCCGCCCAGCTTCACCCAGACTCTACCTCCAGTGGCCCGAGACTAAATTGATTTTGAGACCCTTGGGTTACACCAACAGAAAGACAAAGTCAAGATACAGAAGCTGAAATAAGGTAATATTTTTAAGTATAAAGGATACAATGAAAACCTACTTGTTTAATAGGTGGCATAATGTTCTCGAAGACGACACTTGTAATACGTGAGATGACGTCTGAACGCATCCTGGTGGGTAGAAACGTATCAGTGTGTATTTTAACACCAAAATTTCATTTATGTGTTCACAGTCGAATCAAAATAGACTGAAAATCATATGTGTGTATTTAGTTAGTCAGTGATAAGTAGACAACAACAATAGCGGCGGTAGATCACAACCATCATTCATCATACGTTTAATGTAAAGTAGGACTGACAAGTAACATATCATCCATAAATTAAAAAGAATTCACTGCATTGCTGAAAGTTTGTATTTAAATAGTCAAAGCATTCCATCACAGTGGCGATTTATGTAGGAGCACCATAACCACAAGAACCAAAGCAGATGCCGTTTAAAGACACATTATAGCCTTAACGGCCACACGCAAGAGTTATAACTTAGACTGACGGCTTCTGCGAGCGACTGCTACTAGTATGTAGCATTTGCTTCCTTTTGTCACATAGCTAAACAAGATGAGATGACCACAATCGCCCCCTTGCGTTTTGGCGGCGCACAGCGTTTGGCCAACTATTGCATTAGAGAGAGTGCGCGTAAACGGGGACTTAACAT
Organism: Dunckerocampus dactyliophorus; assembly: GCF_027744805.1. Lineage (NCBI taxonomy): Eukaryota > Metazoa > Chordata > Actinopteri > Syngnathiformes > Syngnathidae > Dunckerocampus > Dunckerocampus dactyliophorus. The sequence continues at coordinate 48,750,874 of NC_072819.1, read as the reverse complement.
AGAAGTGTGAAAATTTGAGAAACCAAACTATTTCGCAAATCCTGACTATTTTAGTGCATGCAAACATACTGACTGGCCGTCATTCATCAGCTAATGGTACACATTAATTGAGACAATTCACTGCAGGTCTACAGTAAGGATTACTCCGTATCCTAAAATTTGGTTTCCTTGGTCGCTAATTAATGGCCTGGAAAATGGCCTTGCACTTCCACTAACTGACTCATCCATGGAGTTGGAAAAGAGGAGACAAGAGTCGGCTGGGGTATCTTATGCATTTGTAAAGAAGTAAGGCGCAGAAAAGTCTTCGAAATCCTGTGTCCAATCCTGTCAGTTCTTTTGTGAGATTGCAGTTGATGGATCACTGCGTTGAGTCCCGGTATCTTGGGATGTGTTGCAGGAAGAAGAGAGGGATCATTTTTCCTTGAGTCCAGATGTGTGAGGGGAAGGCAGTCTCTAGCCAGATCAATGGAGATGAGCAGAGCAGGGAGTGGGATGGCCCTGAGGCTGAGGATATAAATAATGTCAGAAGGCAATGACAGCAGCACAGTGCCGTCTCCCGATTTTGTTTTCAACCTCCGTCAGTTCCCTCACCACTTGTTGATAGCAAGGACAATGAAAACCCGAGTCAATGGAAAGTCCTCATTTCCTCGATGCTCGGTGGTTCTTCTTCTTATCATTATTATTGTTATAAAATTAGCTTGAGGCCAGTTTGATTCTCTCTTCCAGGTTGTTTGTGTCTCGTGCTTGGTGGAGTAGATGCTGCATGTCAATGCAAAATTCTTCTCTGGTCCCACTGGCCCTACTCGCACAATGGCCGATCAAGCATGTCAGGTGTCATGTTGTCTTGTGACAACATTAAACTGCAATGAAAGACAACACCGGATGTTTGGATGCGGCATAGGTCAAGCACAGTGTAGCAACATAATGCTGCTATCTCAGCCTTGCATTCGAGCGATTATAGTTGGGTTGATATGTTGGCAGAAGTATCGTAAATTCCGGTGTATAAGCCGCACCTACTAAATTTAGAGGAAAAAACAGACTTGCACATATACATAAAATGGCATCTCACACTCACAACAAGCCTGTTAACCCATTGGAAACTACAGGAGGTCAGTATGTATAGCAGTATAAAAATATAACAGTCTGACTCACGGCGTCATCTAATGAAGAACACCAAGCTAATCACACAGCAACTTAGCTCTCAAAAGGTGTACCTCCAGAAATATACAAATATGTACCAGTGCGAGTTTAAAATGAAAGAAAAAAACATTTTAAAGTTTTCCCATAATGCATTTAGTCTGAGCAAACATTTCATCGGAGGACAAGGGGCATAGAAAGTGGATGGATGGCACTACAATGCTGCCTCTGTCCACCAGAGGGAGGCAGAGGAGCCCAGCGGGAGGCTGACATCATTGCAGCGAATGAATGCGTTCCAAAGAATGCGTTGCTCAGACGCAATGCATTGTGGGAGGGCTTTAAAAGAGTTGTTTTTTGTCCTTTTACATTTGTATCGGTGCATGTTCGTATATTTCTGAGGTACACCTTTTGAGTGCTAAGTTGCTGTGTGATTAGTTTTGATGTTCTTCATTAGATGACACCGTGAGTCAGACTGTTATATTGTTATACTGTTATAGATACTGACCTGCTGCAATGTAAAACGGGTTGGCAGGCTTGTTGTGAGTGCACTGATAGCTCGTGATTGGTTCCTGCCGAGCTTTCCTCACTGACTTGGGAGCGGCACAGTATTTAAACAATTACTAATAGTTCTGAAGTAAAGGAGGTGTCGCGAGATTAGAATTTAGCCATAGATTAGCCGCACCGCTGTATAAGCTGCAGGGTTCAAAGTTTAAGAAAAAAGTAGCGGTTTGTACACCAGAATTTACGGTAATTATAAGTTGTTCTTTCACGCCTGTGGCATGTTTTTGTCAGCACGAGGGTGCTCATGTCAAATCTCAAAATCTCAAATCAATGACATTGGCGTTCAAAAACAAAAACAAAAAAGAGCCCGCTGTCTGTTTACGAAACAGAGGGTCGCAGTTAGCATCCTGCAGTGGACCAGAATAATTGCATTTGGTTGACAGGAGAGACAATGCATAGTCTATGTGTCTTTGTTGGTAATCATGCTTGGTAGTTTGGCTATCCAAAAGTATGGCAGCCACGTTTGACCACACTGCACTGGGTTAGGCGAGCTACAGTGACGAAGAGCAAAATGCTGCTCTAAGCAAATATGAGTTGTTTTTTTTCAGGAGTGGAGTCCTCCAAACGTTGAGTCTGCATTTGCACATGTTCCATCTGTTGAGGCCAGAAAAACAGGACCTCAAGGACTTCAAACAAAAGCATCCCCATGTCCAGCACAGCTGTTTGCAACAAAAATGCCTGTCATCCAGTCTTTGATTTGGGGGCAACCGAGTAGAAAAGGGACCTCCTGCAATGATTCGTTCAATTCAGGCGAGTGTTTGATGGCTGCTGTTGTCCGGATGCGAGTGGTGTGTGTGGGCGTTTTGTACGAGCCCACAGCTGCGGTGATGTCTGCATGACATGCGGCCTCTCCGCTGTCTCAGAAACACTTTCTGTCGTATGCTTGCCTTTTTGATTCCTGTAATAGCCTGTGGGCATGACTAGATGCCAGTTCTTTCATATGATTACAAAAATTACAGATTTATTTTTAAATTATTGACCAAACCGCGGACACTCATAGCCCATCCCCCTCCTGCTTGCACTCTGCTGCCCCGTTTGTGAATTCAGTCTTGATGTGTTTTTCAGCAGTGAAAAGCAGGATTCCAAATGGGACTGAAGCATGAAATGAGGCAGTGTTACTTAATTTCTTCATGGTGGTATTGAGTTATATTGTTACATATCAGATATGGCTGCAGCATTTGCATCTTCTGTCAGTCTTCTCGCTCGCTTATAGCCTCAGTTTTAAACCTCCATGCAATGGGAAACACATCTGCTATAGCACTTCAACGCATGTTGTTTACATGGATGAGAGAGAAACAGTAATGCAGTGTTTTGCAGACATTCATTTATCTGTGTGGTTGCCCGCCACAAATAAATTCAGATGGCCAGCAATAGCCTTTTTTATTATTTTTTTTTTTTTATAGCATGTAGCTGTTGCCCCTCGTGCTTAATAAACACATTATCACATTATCATTTGTGTAGTTTGTTGTTACAACGCCGTACAGTAGATGGCATCGTGGTTCTGCTTGTTAACACACCTCATATGCACCTGGTCTGCCAGGGAATAAGAAGACGTGACATCATGAACTCATTCAATACTAGTTATACATTTTTATCAACCCAAACACCAGACAAATGTATGGAATCGAGAGCACCTGTTAAAAAGCCATTACAAAGCATCAAACAGGTATTTGAAACTGCTGGTGCCTCTGAAGTCCCATGAACTTCAAGGTGTAGGATTCTCCAGAGGCTTGCAGAGGCTGCATGAACCTACTATTTGGCCACCCCTAACCAATATTCACAAGCAGAAATGCTTGCAGTGGGCCAACAAATACATGGAGATGAGTTTTCAAACAATCCTGTTGACTGATGAGGGCCGTTCAACCTTCGGTGGTCCGGATGGCTGAAGTAGAGTATGGCCAATGCATCTCAACAAGGCTGTGATGCCAGCAAGGAGGTGACTGAGTCATGTTTTGGATTGGAATCATTGGGAGAGAGCTGTTAGGCCTTTTATGGTCATTGAAGGTGTGAAAATGACCTCAGCAAAGTATGTAGAGTGTCTGACTGACCACTTTCGTTCATGGTACAATATGAAGAGCCGTACCTTCTGTAGCAAAACCACCTTCATGCCTCACAAAGCACCATCTCATGATGCAAAGAATACCTACCTCTCTGTCATTGGCTTTTATGGGCATAAAAGAGAGAAACTCATGGTTTGGATCCTATGGAGCATTGTCAGTCAAAAAGTCTGTGAGGTTGGGAGACAGATCACAACAAAACAGCAGCTGTAGGAGGCTACTCTGACATCTTACAAAGAAATTCAAGCAGAAACGCTCCTAAAACTCCAACTCCAAAGTTCAATGTCAGAATTGTGAAGGTTATATCAAAGGAGGGATCTTATGTTAACATGTAACTTGGCCTGTTAAAATGTTAGTGATTTAAATAGCTTTTGCTTTCAGTAAAAGTCACAAAAGCAAAAAATATTTGTTTCAAAGTGGAAGTTACACTTGAAATGTATCTTTTCACAAAAAGCTGGTTTTCTCTCTTTTCTAGTCGGAAACTGATATTTTCCTGAAACTTGCCTATGTTATACTGCTGATTACTAAAGAACAGAAAAAGGTAGACACAAAAATGTTTTATTTCCAGATGAAAGACGGGAGTCTAATCTTACTTTTGGTAGGGTCCATGTTTTTATTCTGTGCGCCTTGAAAGATCAGTCAAAATCGGCTAAAATGGCCGGCACTGAAGGGGTTGTCTTTTGAACAATGGCTGGGATGAAATGAGTAAATCCATTCCAGAAGGTTCGAGTCAAACCGGTGTGTTTTATAAGGGGCGCGCATGCGCGTCTACCACTACTACAATGTAGTTTGATAGTAAATAACTCCACAAGAATCGGCTGTCAGCCTTGATGTGTCAGCTGCAACACAGTTATGTTAGGAAGCACAACTTTGCAATGTCCGCCACCACCTTTTCCGCATATACTGCAACCATTGGTAGGTCTCCCTAGCTCATGTCTCTATAAATAATGTTTTTATTTTAATCTTTACAACTGCACCGAATACCACTGCTCTGTAATTCCCCTTGGCATCAGCATGGAGAGGCTTCCATGTGCCAACCTACCACATGGCTGTTGGCATATTATCATGACCACATGTGCGATGACTGCGTATACACGCAAATGAATAGGTGTCTGATTAACCGTGTGCGTTTTACAGGGGACCCTTCAGTGTGGTTCGCCGCTGCATCAATAGGGACACAGGCCAGCAGTTTGCTGTAAAGATCGTTGATGTGGCCAGTTTCACCTCCAGCCCCGGCCTCAGCACTGAAGGTGAGAAAGCATGCAGATCTTCTAGCCATGTTTGTATGTAAACCTTGAGCCTTGTGCACCTGGATCAGCAGATGGGCAGGGTTTATACAATCATGACATGAGAGCGCAGTAAATTGCCTGAAATGTTCCTCTGAAGTCTTATTTGGAAGTGGACTTTTATGCATGACTGTTAATATTAGATAGGTTGTAGGGCCATGACGTAATTAATGTGCTATGTTTTCTTTTTTTTTTTTTTTTTTTTTTTTTTTTTTTGCTTTGTCACGCCGTCGACCATGACTATGATCATAGATTGTTGAATGTGTGCTAGTGAGGGTGTTGGCGCTTGTCATGTACCATCTGTGATACCCCCGTCAGGGATTAGCTCGGCAGCCAGTAACAGCAAGAGAAGGAAATGAGCCCCGGGAGGAGAAATGATAACTGTGAGTGAAGATGAACAGTCAGTGTTTGTGCACCGCTCCAGTCTGAAATTAACATAAATATTGTGATGATTCCAAGGTCGTCTGTACGTAAAGTATAAATCAAAAAGTGCCAAACATGGGGCAAAAAAAGACAATGTGGGCCTCCGCCTCATTTCATTTGTACGTTTCGATGAGCAGCTCTTGATGGAATTTGGTGATTTGGATTCCCTTAAACTCTGTGGCACCCCCGGTAGCCACCCGGTCCTTGCATGGACACTGGGCCACATTGTCTTCAAGAATGAGGACAAGTTTAAAGGGGAGACACAAAATGGGAGAGGCGGCATTATTCTGCCCAGTTGCATAACGACCCCGGTCTGGCACTACGCCCAAATCACTGGACTGACTGATGAAGTCTCCTCTATGTTTTGCTTTCGTATCATGCAGCGAGCACAGACAAGGTTTGTAACTGTATCACTCATGAGGACATGATGAAGGTGGACTTGTGTTTTTGAAGTGATTTTAATGGTGTTCCGACTGCTCTTGGTTGCCGATGTGTCACATCACAAACGTGTGGCACCCATCTTTCCTCCTCCATTCTGAGTATAAGGGAGGGGCTGCAAGGGGTCACTATGTCTATTCATTGCATGCATTGTCTATGACTATGCATTCTTTACTTGTGTACATACTTGTGTATCTTGCTTGCTGCTGTAACAGATGAATTTCCCTGCTGTGGGATTAATAAAGTACTACTACTACTACTACTACTACTAAGTACATGCTGTTTAATGCTCTCTAGTGGTTCGAATCACGAATTGTGGGCCCTTTGGAAAAAAAAACACACACACAATCAGGAGCCCTTAGAATTGTCCAAATTTTTCCCCTCTGTACAGCACCCCTGCTTCAAATAGCAAAGTTTTCCTCAACGTGAAATCAAGACGTTTCATAAACAAGCATAAATATCTCATCATATCATCTGGTGTTATGTTGTCACACTGAATTGCATTATTATTAATGTGGAGCATTTACATTAGGGCTGGGCGATATGGACCTTATTATTGTTGTTGTTGTTATTATTATTATTATTATTATTATTATTTTTAAAAATAATAACCTTTTATTTAACCAGATAAAAACCTGTTGAGATCAGGATCTGTCACAAGGGTGACCTGGCCAAGAGGTCAGCTGCACACGTCACACGTGGTAAATGTACAAATCTAAGCGGTGACAAGACACAATGTATATGAATACACATACTTTGTAAAGTGCAGGTATTTTGTGCCAAATACATGAAAGCTATTTAAAAACAAAGGCACTGTTCTGTGGTCTCACGCTGTTTGTTCAACAGCAAGGGCCGAAAGGCTCCAAAAGGGATGGACCTTAGCATGTACCACACCATTTTTGGGCTGTATCACGATATGACGATATAATTAAATTCAGCAGAGTCTTGGATTAAAAACTACAATCCTTACCGCATGTAATTAAATACGCTTGTCTTAAATTGTAAAGCACATTTATTGATTTATTGGTAAGAAACTGTGCAATACAGCAAGTGCATTTAGTGTCTACCAAACTAGATCAATGCAAAGTATTCAGAATTCAAGTATACATTTTAGTAGCAATTGCAAAACAGTAGTACAGCTAAATAATATGATGCCGTTGTTTACTTTTCTTGTCTTAAGGAAGACCATGCTGGCTGACCCTGTCTCACGCTTCATGACGCACTCTTTGTACTCAACTCTGTGTTTGCGCTTGACACGGTAGAACAAATTTGTCGTGGTCCCACCTTTTGCCGTCACCGTTGCTTTGGAAACTTTGCATATTATGGTCTCTTGCTCCACATCTGCTCTATGGAAACCAAACCACTTCCACATTACAGAGTCTATAGTCTTCGCTTCTCCTCCGCCTTCAGCCCATGCTCATTTTCTCTTTTGTTGTCTCTGCTCTGCATTTCTCCGGTGACATGGACCATGTTGTGGTAGACGTGAGGCGCCAATGCGTCAATACAGTGCGCCGCGGCGCGCACTCACAGGAAAAACACGTCATCAGCTCTTGCTTTTTTTCGTTTAAAATGATCATTTATACCGGTATCAGTCATTTTCTTATCATTGGAAGAATTTATATCGGTACATCAGTATATACAAATTATCCCTCAACCCTAATTTACATCATTAGACTTTAGTTAAATGCTTACATTTTGTTTAACCATTGTGAATATGTGTATTTTGGCCTTAAGTCATTCGTTTGCAAAGTCCACAGTGTCGTGCCTCTTAACTTGAAAGCACTTGAGGACTGTAATGATGCGGCATTGCTAACGAAGGCTCATTTCCTGTCTCATTTGTCAGATCTGAAGCGGGAGGCCAGCATCTGTCACATGCTGAAACATGCTCACATCGTGGAGCTGCTGGAGACGTACAGCTCTGATGGCATGCTGTACATGGTCTTTGAATTGTAAGTGTCAGCATCACCCGCATGTTAAATTATAGAAATGAATGTAATAAGCAATACATTGTAATTTCTCAGATTATTTTTTACGTGAAAAGTGAATTGGTTCAGTGTTTGTTTTTACTAAAATATTTTTGTGATGTGTTTTTTTTCATGTAATAGGTGGACCATGATGATTAAAAATGCCAATTGAAAATCTACTGGTCTGCTGCAATGTAATTTCCAATGTGGTCACAGTTCATTTGCTTGCTATCGCAGCTATTATTACAGTGCCTGGTCGAAGTGCTGTCCGATGGGGGTTGTTTTTATGCATTCTGCCCTGAACGGGGAATAACTCGATCTGTGCTTTTAATAGTTTGCCGGCAATCATCGATCAAAACCTAAACGTAACCACACTAATCTCGTCTCACTTGTAGTATGGACGGAGCTGACCTCTGTTTTGAAATTGTGAAGAGAGCCGATGCTGGGTTTGTGTACAGTGAGGCTGTGGCCAGGTAAGAGTCTCGTTATTTCACTTTTATACACTGTCAGTACACATCTTTAATCATCTATATCTGTTATTTCTATTCTGTTTGACACAGCCACTACATGCGGCAGATTTTGGAGGCACTTCGCTACTGTCACGACAACAACGTGATTCACCGTGATGTCAAGGTGAGACTACGTGAATCGTTACCCAATTGTGTGCGTTTAACATAACGCACTTTGAAAAATACAATCGGGATTTGTTACATTAGTTTTAAGCAGTAATTCCCATTAAACAACTGTAGAGATTAAACAACTAATTTATGTAAGAAACACAGCAGTCCAGAATGTTTATTGATTGACACAGCAGACACTTGACCACTACAACGATGGTGTACAGTACGGTTGGTTTCTCAGCTTAACAAGAACACTTGAATTTGTCAGCACATGTACAGTATATTAACTCATTCAAGCCAAAGATGTTTTTATACATTTTTATAATCCCGAACACCCGATCCCAACATCGTATGTATAAGTCTTTTACAGTTTTTTGCGCGAGAGGCAAAAAGAGTTGATGATGCAACCCTCGACTAATGCATTAACATTTCAGAGCACTCTTAAACCACAAAAACGGCCACAAGGTAGCAGAAGTGCATTTGATGAGAGCTCTGCAGGGATCATGTCAATGGCAGAATCACACATGACAGGAAGGAGGAAGTGAGAGAGCGTGGAGGAGTGTAATGTGCAGAAGGTTACGGATTGGAGGGAAATTTTAGCGCGTGCCCACAAATGCACACTCATAGTTCAGTTCCAAATGTGAAAATAGTAAATAGTTCATGGTGTTATATTTGTAAATAAATTGTTATTTTTTTAGTCGGGAACTGATATTTTCCTGAAACTTACCTACGTTCTACTGCTGATTACTAAAGAACAGAAAAAGGTAGAAACAAACTTTTTTTTTCTAATGAAAGACAGGAGTCTATTCTTTCTTTTGGTAGTTCCATATTTATATAGCCATAGAACACAATATTCTGTGTGCCTTGAAAGATTAGTCAAAATCATCAGTTGACTGATGCGTTCATATTGTGGGCCACAACTCAGTCTACACTCGGTAAAGTCAAAGGTACTGAAGGCCTTCGGAACTCTGTTGTTGAGCTGTTGGACGTGGCCTCGTTGAGATAGGAAATCCGGCTGCCAAGTTGGTGTTTAAGGGTGTGGAGAGCAGTTTTACGCACTGAGCCAGACAAAAGAAAGTACATAACAGGATCCAAACAGCTGTTGAAAGCTGAGAATAACAGCATGACCTCGTTGATGCTGTCTACCAGTTGCAACTTGTCACAGGACATTGTGGTATTAAGCTGTGATAGAATGTAGAAGGGCCGGAAGGTATGGTAAGGAGCGAAGCAAAGAGTGAACAGGAAGAGGACAAAGAAGGATTTCTTTGCAGTACGTTCGTATCTTTGTGCATTGGGGAGTTCCGGCTTGTCGCGGGACACCTTTATTAACCGGTGTGCGATCTTTGCGTAGGACGCTACGAGCATGAGGAATACGAGCCAGAACAATGCCACCAACACGATATTGAAGTAGGCTTTCCCTCTAGCGAGATTCCGTGGCTTGAATTGGAAGCATTTGTCATTGTCCTCTTTGTCCTCCGCTGTAGCAATCATCGCGACCAGCGCCACTAGTGACACGACCCACAGCGCTCCGCATGCCAACCAACTCCACGGCCATCTGTACCCCGTTAGTCTCGTCCTCGAGCCTCTCCTCATTCTGCCCTTCCCCTGGAACCTCAAGTAGCGGTCCAGGCTGATAAGCCCCAGTAGTATAATGCTAATATACATGTTCATGTAGAACAGGTTCCCCACCAGCTTGCAGGCCACATGTCCCAGTAGCCAGCGGTTTCCATTCATGTGGTAGAAAATCCGGAAGGGTAGACAAGCCAGGAGGACCAGGTCTGCCACTGCACAGTTGATGAGAAACACACGCACAGAGTTGCGCCTGTTGTGAATGAAAAGGAAGACCCACAAAGCAAAGAGGTTACCCACTAGGCCAAGGAGGAACAACATGGAATAGAAAATGGGTAGCAGCAGGTGAAGTGCTGCGTCGTCAAAGGAGCACGCAGCCGGCTTCGGAGGGATCGTGGAGAGGATCGGAATGGCGGATGTTTGAGGAAACGTGGCTGAGAGTGAGAATGCAGAACTGTGACTAGGAGTGGTATTGAGCGACACTATGGACTGCAGAGATGAGTCGGAAGAGCCGTTCATGTTGTTCGACGGGTGGTGTCCTCGGGATGCACCAGATTCTGTGGAATTCAAACACAGTTGTGAGGTATCTTTCTGTTTGGAGGTTCTTCCCACAGTCCCAATGGTGGTCCACAAAGCTACTACTCTGACTACTACTACTAAGAAAATAAAATGTAGTTCATTCAAACATGCAAAATTTACCGAGCAGTGCAGCACATATTTACACTTTCACAATTCAAAATGTCCGAAAAGGCAGAGCTTATTTCATCCTACCCCTTCTCTGTTACTGATAGTTATTCACGTTGTATTTTTAACATGGATCACTTTACATGTTTTTCTTAAGGTAAATGAAATGAATGAAACTGTTTGCTAGAACAGCTTGAGCTTGCAGATAGCTTGTTCAGTGATCATGAATAAGAGGTGAGAAAATAAAAAATAGACAGTAGTAAATACGGAATAGAACTTGATAAAATAAAACAGAAGTTGACAGAACCTTGTACGGTAATGAATAATACATGTTGAATGGTAATAATGACTTATTTGTGACATATCTAACATCATACAATGAAAGGATAGATAAACAAACATGCGTGTTGTCCATCAAACTGACCTAACAATTACATCATGAAGTAACCTGATCAGTGCCTTATTCATCGACAAGGAATAATCTGTCTTTTTAGTTAATAAGATAAAAAGAAGCGGAAAAGAAGAAGAAGAAGAAGGAATAATATTAGAAGTAAACAGTTGGTTGACTGCAATTCTGGGTTATACTGCTTGATGTTTGAATTTTGGGATGTTGCCTTTACTGACTATTATAAGCATTATTTACACAGTTATTGGTGAATAATTCTAGAACTCTCACGCTTTGTGTTTTTGATCGGGAACGCTGTTAAACAACTCTGAAGGGTGAACTCACGGCCGTGTCTTGTTCATGGCTTGACATTGATGGGCGAGTAATGTCTAGGTTGAGCTGAAAAGGCCGCTCAACTGTACTTGGTGTCAATTACATGTCTTGAAGTATGACAGCGCAATATCAGCCACATATTCTTCAATTTTGTATGAAAGGAACACTTACCATCAATGTTTTACATCCAGTCCAGTGTGCTTTCCTCCACAAAACCTTAAAAAAAAAAACAAAAACAAGAATGTTTTGAAAAGGGATGCAAGGAATGCAAGAACGTTTTTCCCGTTGTGTTGCTATCTATGTGCACCTTTCGCTTCCACCATTCAGAGTCCCACTGAGTTGTGCACACTTCTCAACTCTGGCCTCTTGTCGCACTCTTCTCAGTCCGTTTGCTTGAGTTCCCTCTTGTCACTCTCGCTGCAGTGACTGAAGTCTGTGCCCTCCTTTATTTTCTCTCTGTCTCTCTCTCTCTCGCTCTGAAAAACTGGAGATAATCTGCATGCAATTATGTAAATGTCACATTTTTGTGAAACCTCTTAAAGAATGCTGATTGTCTCCACTTCAATAATTTATTGACTTAATTTAATTTAGTTTAAGTTTAATTTCCAATACAGAATGATGGTGGTGCGTAACAGCAACTTTAACAAAATATTGTCAATGTTCTAAAGTGTAGTATTACTAAATGTAACAAATGAATGCTCCCGTGTGTTTGTCCGTGTGTAGCCTCACTGTGTGCTGCTAGCCTCGAAGGAGAATTCTGCTCCAGTCAAGCTGGGAGGCTTTGGAGTGGCGATACAGCTTGGAGAGTCGGGGCTGGTTGCTGGAGGTATACTGACATTGTAAACTTCTTTCTTCTTTATCCTGTCACTTTTGACAAATGCTTCTCGAAGCTCACATCTAGCTGTGCTCTTTTCAGGTCGTGTCGGCACTCCCCACTTCATGGCTCCAGAAGTTGTCAAGAGAGAGCCATATGGCAAACCAGTGGACGTGTGGGGATGTGGGGTTATCCTTTTCATCCTTCTGTCTGGCTGCCTGCCTTTCTACGGCACAAAGGATCGCCTTTTTGAGGCCATCATTAAGGGCAAATACAAGGTAGGTATTTTTTCTGTGGGCCCCTGATGGATGAGGGTATTTTGCCTGTGAGAGTAGAGTACGCAGACTGAGATGATGGTGGTGATTATTTCCCCCACATGACTAATCTGTGGCAGATGCAATCACAACAGGATGTCTAGTTTCTTCCGGGAAACCAGTTGCCCGTACCCCTTTTCCATTGTGACAGTTCCATTGCTGGTTTCCACACTTCCACCACTTTGCTGATCTTCAGTGGCCACCAGCAGAACCACAGCCAGAATAAAATGGTCCTTGAGCCCTGTATACATATGCCATGTAGAATGGCAGGTAGAGCATTTAGTTATGAGGCCCCTCTGTTACGGAACCATCTCCCTAACTCAATCCGGGGGGCAGACACCCGATCTCAACCTAACCGATCGAGACAGACGGCCGTGCCATGGAGCCTGTCTCAATTCAAACTTCGACCTTAAATCACTGAAGATGGTACATTTGTATAATCCCTCCCTGGAAAAAGAACGGTACAAATAAGTCAACATTAACATGACATCGAGTGAGTATGTGAATTTCTTACTGCAACTGTAGTAGACTGCGTTCCAAATTATTATGCAAATACGATTTTAGTGTCATAAACTTAAAATGTTTTGTTTTTCAATGAAATTAATGGATTGCATTGTGTCTTGGGGCCCTTTGGATGACTGATATCAATCTCGGATAACTGTCATCATTAGTTTGCCAGGTGAGCTCAATTAAAGGAGGATGTTCCATCCTATTAATCATGCCACAGATTTCAAGCAATATGGGAAAGAAACAAGATCTCTGCTGACAAAAAAGCGTCAAATATTGCAATGCCAGGGATAAGGCATGAAAACATTCACAAATTCACAAAAACCTTCGTACAGTGAAGAAATTTGTGGCTGATTGAAATGACAGCCGGGATTGTGCTGATAAAGGCATCAAGAGAAAGGTTTCTGCCATAAAAATGTATTGAATGAAGAGAGCACCTGCTAAAAAGCCATTACAAAGCATCAAACAGGTATTTGAAGGTGCTGGTGCCTCTGAAGTCCCATGAACCTCAAGGATTCTCCAGAGGCTAGCAGTTCTGCATGAACCTACTATTAAGCCACCCCTAACCAATACTCACAAGCAGAAACGCTTGCAGTGGGCCAACAAATACATGGAGATGTATTTTCAGACAATCCTGTTTACTGACGAGGGCCGTGCAACCTTGGGTGGTCCGGATGGATGAAATAGAGGATGGCCAGCATATCTCAACAAGGCTGTGATGTCAGCAAGGAGGTGGCTGAGTCATGTTTTGGATTTTAATGATTGGGAGAGAGCTCGTAGGCCCTTTATGGTCATTGAAGGTGTGAAAATGATCTCAGCAAAGTACAGTACATCTCATGATGCAAAGAATACCTACCTCTCTGTCATTGGCTGTTATGGCATAAAAGGAGAGAAACTCATGGTTTGGAACCTATGGAGCATCGTCAGTCAAAAAGTCTGAGGTTGGGAGGCAGATCACAACGAAACAGCAGCCATGGGAGGCTATTCTGACATCTTGCAAAGAAATTCAAGCGGAAACACTCCAAAAACTCCCAAGTTCAATGTAGGAATTGTGAAGGTTATATCAAAGAAGGGATCTTATGTTAACATGTAACTTGGCCTGTTAAAATGTTAAATAAATATGTATCAATAAATATCAATAAATGACCATTTTCGGTTCTTAACAACCAGTGAAATGCTTTGCAACTCTGTTGTGCATAATAATGTGGAATATAGTGTTATCATTGGGAGGTTTTTTCAATAACATTCAAATTGTACTTGATGACTGTAATTTATATTGACTATTTAGCAAAATCAGAGAACAATATATGTTGCATAATAATTTGGAACACAGTGTATATGATTTATACGTTACATATTTACTGAAACTCTACTTTCAACATTTCTCAACAGTTTATAGCTTCTTAAGTAGTTTAGGAGGACAAGCTTTGCACTATTCTTCATTCTAAACGTGACACCAACAACAGCTCCAATGGCAATGCTTGTGTGTGTGTGTGTGTGTGTGAGAACAGATGAACCCACGTCAGTGGGCCCACATCTCAGAGAGTGCCAAAGACCTGGTGAGGCGTATGCTGATGCTAGACCCTGCAGAGAGGATCACTGTTTACGAGGCTCTCAACCATCCTTGGCTGAAGGCAAGATTGCACACTTTGAGACGTGGTTATGTCACGGGTGCACGCGCTAATGCTGTTTGTACTGGCATAGGAAAGGGACAGGTACGCCTACAAGATCCACCTGCCTGAAACGGTGGAACAGCTGAGAAAATTCAACGCAAGGAGGAAGTTGAAGGTCAGCACCTTGTTGAGAGTAGCCCTCTGTGTCAGTGATGAGGAGTGAATGTGTCCAGTCTTCTCCACTGGCCCTTTCCAAGCTTTGCCGTCTCTCATCACTGTGTGCCAGGGTGCAGTGCTGGCTGCTGTATCAAGTCACAAGTTTAATTCCTACTACGGAGACCCTCCTGAGGAACTACATGACTTTTCAGAAGACCCAACCTCCTCAGGTGAATGTTCTAAGACTGCTTTTTTTTTTTTTTTTTTTTTTTAGAGGATAGGCATTTTCTTCGGGTTTTACAATCTTATTGTTTTAGCCAGGAACATTTACATGCACAGTCCTTATAAGTGATATTTATGTACTGTAAGCGAATTTCAGCCAATTTCAAGGCAGTTCCTTCAATGCCAATAAAACAATAAAATGTGAGGGTCCATCGTAGCAAGGCCAGTATGCAGCCAAGACTTTTGTCTGAGGCAAAAGGGAAGTTGTAACTTTTACGAGCGCTGTCTCTGTGCTATGATGCATTCCAAGTCATCAAATACATCTTTGTTGTGTAAAAAGTGCCAACTGCTTTTTAAAGAAAGTGATCACAGGCTGTCTGGGTAGATCTTCCTGTTTCTGTGGCATCTGATATCAGCCTCACAAACCAGTCTCAGCAAGAAGTCTCACTTCCTTCTAAAAGACAGCTGCAGGGTGCACACACACACACACACCAGTAACACATGCAATTAACACAGTATTAGCAGCGTTTTATTTTTTAATTTTTAAAATATGAAATGCTCATTAAGATGTCCGATTCATCAGCTGGAGACAGGTTCTACTTTGCTGAATGTGGAGCCAAATATTCCTCCATGCAGTCGGGCACGGTTTGCTGAGTCATCCAGTGGCGCTTCCTGGTTCCTGGTCGGTCGTTGTAGTCGGCGGTCCCAGACATTCTGCTGGCCTTAGTGCATGATTGCAGAATCTTCCTAGCCTATTAATAGGCTGTGCTGCTTCTGCTGATTGTTAGTTTTCCTCTCTGCTGCTGCCGCTGCTCTTCCTATCATCTTTACTCTGTATTCATATACAGACCCTTTCCAAAAAATTAGAATGTCATGGAAAAGTTGTTTAATTTCCATAATTCCATTCAAAAAGTTAAACTTTCATAGATTATAGATTCAGGGCCCACAGTTTAAATGATTTCAAGTATTTATTTGTTTATTTTTACATATTTTGGGCTTCCAGCTCATTAAACCCACGAAAACAGGAATTCAAAAAATTAGAATACTGTGAAGAAATCAGCCCAAATTTTGCAGGGCATGAATTGAACTGAGTGTCACACACTAATCACCTCTAAAGTCAAATCACCTGCACAGGCTTCCCCAGGTGTCATTAAATTGCTTCAGTTTGGTTCAATTGTCTCAGTTGGGTTCAATATGGGGAAGACTGCAGACATGACAACTGGCCAGAAGACCATTATTGATACCCTCCATAGGATCGGTAAGCCACAAAAGTTCATAGCTAAGGAGGCTGGTTGTTCACAGAGTGCTGTGTCCAAGCATATCAATGGAAAGTCTAGAGGAAGGGCAAAATGTGGCAGGAGAAGATGCACCAGCAAAAGAGATGACCGTGGGCTTCAGCGGATTATCAAACAGGGAAGATTCAAGAATCTGGCAGAGATCCAGAAAGAGTGGAATGAGTCGGGAGTCACAGCTTCAAAAACCACCACATTCAGACGCATCCGGGAGATGGGCTACAACTGTCGGGTTCCTCGGGTCAAGCCACTTCTGAACCTGAGCCAACGTAGGAAGCGTCTCCACTGGGCCAAGGAGAAGAAGGACTGGACTGTTGGCCAATGGTCCAAGGTCCTCTTTTTCCATGAAAGTAAAGTGTGCCTTTCATTTGGGAATCAAGGTCCAAGGGTTTGGAGGAAGACGGGTGAGGAACAGAATCCAAGCTGCCTGAGGTCCAGTGTGAAATATCCACAGTCCGTCATGATTTGGGGTGCAATGTCCGGAGCAGGTGTTGGTAAACTCTGCTTTCTTAAATCCAAGGTCACCGCAACAGTCTACCAGAATGTTTTAGAGGACTTCATGATTCCTTCTGCTGAGGATCTGTATGGAGATGCAGATTTCATCTTCCAGCAGGACCTGGCCCCTGCCCATACCGCCAGAAGCACCAAAACCTGGTTTGATGCCCATGCCATCACAGTGCTTGACTGGCCAGCCAACTCACCGGACCTAAACCCCATTGAGAATCTATGGGGTATTCTCAAGAGGAAAATGAGGGGCGTCAGACCCAACAACAAAGAAGAGCTGATTCCCAGCCAAGTATTGAAGATTGACATATCGTTTTGAAAGTACCATATTTTGATTGATTTGATGTGATCCTAATTTCTTTCTTTTTTTTTCCTGCAAAAACTGAGACGTAAATGGTGATTTCTTCACAGTATTCAAATTTTTTGAATTCCTGTTTTCGTGGGTTTTATGAGCTGGAAGCCCAAATTACATAAAAATAAACAAATAAACACTTGAAATCGTTTAAATTGTGTTCTTGATAAATTCCAGTCTGGTTTTAGATTCCGACATAGCACTGAGTCGACGCTGTTAAAGGTGCACAATGACATTGCCCTGTCTGTTGATGCTGGGAATCCTGCTGTGTTGGTGCTGCTGGACCTCACAGCGGCCTTTGATACAGTTGACCATGCAGTCCTTGTATCCCGCCTAGAGCGCTGTGTCGGTATCCAAGGCATTGCTCTCCAGTGGTTTAGGTCATACCTGGCTAATAGGAGCTTCTCCGTTATGATCGGTGACCTCTGCTCCTCCCATGCGTCCCTCTCGTGCAGGGTGCCACAGGGATCCATCCTTGGCCCTGTTCTGTTTTCTCTGTATTTATTACCCCTGGGTTCAATTTTGGAAAGACATAATTTGTCTTTTCATCTCTATGCTGACGACCTGCAGATATATCTGCCTATTAGACCCACTGACAATACTGCTCCCACTAGGCTGCTCGATTGTATTACTGACGTAAAGCAGTGGCTGGATCAGAACTTTCTACATTTAAATGACAGCAAAACAGAGTGTATTTTATTTGGTATGTCACCAACATTACACACTGTTGCAGCGAATTTCATCTCTCTGGCCCCCTTTTTTAAACCTGATGTCAAAAATCTTGGGGTCATATTCGATAGTGGACTTAAATTCGACAAACAGATTAGCTCTGTCATTAGGACGAGCTTCTTTCAGCTCCGTCTTCTGGCTAAAGTGAAGCCTTTTTTAGGTCAGCAGGATCTTGAGAAAGCGATCCATGCTTTCATCAGCACAAGACTGGACTACTGCAACGCACTTTACGTTGGCCTGAGCCAGACCTCAATTTCGCATCTGCAGTTGGTCCAGAACGCTGCTGCCCGGTTTTTAACAAACACGCCCAGACGTGAGCACATCACCCCGGTGCTGTCATCACTCCACTGGCTTCCAGTTCGTTTTAGAATCGATTTTAAAATTTTAGTATTTGTTTTTAATGCCATTAACGGCCTTGCTCCGTCGTACTTGTCGGAGCTTTTAACTATCCGCAATCACGGCAGGGCCCTCCGTTCCTCGGGACAGCTTCTGTTAGAAGTCCCACGGGCAAAATACAAACAGTGGGGCGAACGCTGTTTCTCCGTCGCTGCTCCCAGACTGTGGAACAAACTGCCCACTGACATTCGCACCACTACTGAAGTCGGCCTTTTTAAATCGAAATTGAAAACTCATTTTTTTAGACAGGCGTTCAACACCGACTAGGGCGGTCTTGTATTTTATGCATTTTTAGTTCTTGTTGACTCCCATTTTATGTACTTTTAAAGGCTTTTAGCACTCTGCAGCACTGAAGCATTTTCTTATAGAGTTTTTATTCTGTGTTTACTTTGTGTTTATGTTTTATGCTGTGTTCTTATGTTTTGTCTTATTGTGAAGCACTTTGGGAGCCCGTGGGCTATTGTAAAGCGCTATATAAATAAACTTTGATTGATTGATTGATTGACATCGTTTAAATTGTGGCCCTGAATCTATAATCTATGAAAGTTTAACTTTTTGAATGGAATTATGGAAATTAAACAACTTTTCCATGACATCCTAATTTTTTGGAAAGGGTCTGTACATCGACTTTAAACTTTTCTGTCTTTTGTGAAGTCAATCTGTGGCTGTGTATCTTTTCTCTAATGTCTGTCTCTCTATTTTTTCTGCTGCATTGCTCCTAGGACTGCTCGCTGCAGAAAGTATGTATTCCCCTTCCCCCCGATCTTTTGACCCTTGATGCGTGATATCCTCATGTGTCCCGTCACTGGCTTTTTAGTTGCATTAGCGTTAGATAATGTAGGGCCCTGTCGTTTGTGTCCCCCTCTGTCTCTTTTCCTTTTTAAGAAATGCTTCGATGAAGTGTGTGCATTTCTTCAGTATTTATCTCCTTGAGATGAGGACAATCAAACATGTATAACAAAAATGACAAGTAAAAAAAACACAACTCAGAGCAAAATGACAATAGGGCTGTTGGATTACATTGTAAACATACTTTCAGGTATGTTAGCCAACTGTGTGAAAGTGAACCATCCTCTTGACTGTATGACTTTGTGAACTGACTTTCTTCCGATGTCATATTGATACCACTGCCACTGTTTCTCTGGTTTTGCTGCATGCGCGGGCGATGCAGCAGGTACTTGGGGTTAAATCGTTTCGGAATGTTTACCTTTTTGTGTGTCTTGTTGTTGGTGATGGTGACTTTGCCTGTAGTGTGATTGTGTTTGTCCTCTTTTCCTGTTTGTTGTGTAATTGTTTTTGTGGGTACATGTGCCATGATCAGTGTTTGCATTTTGTGCAGTGTTAAGTGTTTGCAGGGATGGCTCTGTGTACTTGTCAGAGTGTGTGCAGTACAGTTTATCTTTGAGCGACCGACTTTCTTTGCATTTTTCTTCCAAAGGGGCAGTATCGCAGGTTTTGGATAGCCTTGAAGAGATTCATGCTTTGACGGACTGTAGCGAGAAAGATATGGACTTTCTCCACAGTGTATTCCAGGATCAGCATCTCCACACCCTGTTGGATGTGAGTATACCTTCCGACTTCTGTCCCGTATAGACCAAAATGGCAGATTGACAGTGACTTGCGGTCAGGGGAGGCAGGATTGACAATGAAAAAAGCCTGTCAGAATGGCACACCCCCCCCCTCCCCCCCCCCCCAAAAAAAACAAAAAAACAAATAATAACATGAAATATTAATACAGTAATCCTTTATCACGGTTAATTGCTTCCAGACCCGACCACGTTAAGTGAATTTTGGCAAAGTAGGATTTCGTATTTGTAGTGGTTATATTTTTGTAGTTAGAGGATAGAAAACCAGTTTACGACCTTCTGAATACGGTTTCAACTCGGGATGGTCCGATCGATCCGATCGGCCCATTGCCGTAAAAACAAGCATGTGATCAGCCGTTCAAAGCCACAAAAAAATCACATGCCGTGCTGCGGCAAACACTAAATGTGTGCTGTGTCAAGTAGGGTTGCCAACACCCATATCGAGCCACACAGCCAGATCTAAAACACAAATGTTTCGTAATTTTCAGTAAGCCTGGATAAAAGAGGACGGTGTATTTATATTTTATTGTTAGTCTATTGCTACTCTTTTTGTGTAAAATGAAGTGGATTATCTTACAATTCTTCGAGTAAATTGAAGTAATTGATAAGCCAACTGTGTTGCCGTTATTTTGATGAAATGATGGCAAATTTTTAATGAACATACCAAGAATCAAGTTAATTTTTTTGTCTCTCCTGTGAGGTTATGCTTTTTTCTGACAGCATTTTACCACATCATATGGAACTGTGACACAAATTAGACGATGACGTCCTCCAGCGACTTCTAGGACAGCCAATGGCTACTTTTCTTACTGAAAAGTTTGCAACAGTGGCGGCAGCTACAGTAGCTAAGCTCTAGCTAGGCTAGCTAGCTAGAGTGATCCGTGTAGCTTCTTGTCTTCGGAGTCCAAATGTGATTTTTTATTTTTTTTTTTCTTCCCCACAGTGACATTTTGTTTTTAAAACAAACAAGCAGTGCGGTTATTTCGGAGCTTGTTTTTGTCCCAAGGGAAAGCTACAAAGGGGATATCACGTTCATCTGGTTCAGCTGTCACTGAACAATTTGGCTTTCTTGTTGTCATTATGTTAATTATGTCTTGTCCTCAAAACACTATCTGTGTGTGGTTGATATTGAAAGATAATTATTTTTATTATTTTATTATGTAAACTTCATCTTAACTAAAAAAATAAATTGAACAATTTACTTCCCACGTATTCGTATTACAGTACTCCAGTGACGTTGAGGCTTCAGAGTTGAGTTTTAGTTTGGTACGGGTTATTATTGTGTCTGTCGTGAGATAATTCAAACCTGAAATAAAAGCCGGTTGTTCCGGTGATCAAGTCTGGTACTTGTGTCTCACCACACATTACAGTAATATTACTAATAATGAGGGACCAGTGTAGAATGTTACTTATCATCAATATTACATTTTTAAATGCATTTTCTGAATGCCTTATATTTGTATTTTAGCTAATTTTGCAGTTTTTATGCTTGAAAACGCTTAATTTAAGCAGAAAATACCAAACATTTGCTTAAATATGCATTTTTTAAATATTTGTTTTGACTACTAATAGGCCGTATTCAACCATGAAACAGCATGATTTATTAATTTATATATTTTTTGAAAAGTGTGGCTTAAATGTGCTGCTGTTTGTGTTGCAGTTGTATGACAAAATCAACACCAGGTCATCTCCACAGATTCGAAATCCTTCCAGTGATGGAGTGCAGCGAGCCAAAGAAGTAAGCTTCATGCAAGCCTCAAATGATGAACATGAACATGTTGTTGTGTGTCTTGGTGTCAGCGCTATTAATCACGGCTTTATCATTTCCTCTGCAGGTACTGGAAACAATCTCCTGTTATCCAGACAACGCAGAGGCGAAGGAGCTGAGGAGGATCCTTACACAGCCACACTTCATGGTGACACACAAACACACACATACAGTGGCGTGAATAAGTGTTTGCCCTCTTCCTGAGTCCTTATTGGTTTGCATGTTTACACACTTAAATGTTTCAGATCATCAAACAAATTTAAATATTAGTCAACGACAACACAACTGAACATGAAATGCAGTTTAAAAAAAAATATATATATAAAAAAAAAAAATATATATATATATATATATATATATATATATATAACTAAGGGAGAAAGAAATCCAAACTACATGACCCTGTGTGAAAAAGTGATTGCCCCTCCCTGTTAAAACATAACTTAAGTGAGATTAATTAATTAACGTTGAAAAGGTTATAAAGCCATTTCCAAAGCTGTGGGACTCTAGCAAACTACAGTGAGAGCCATTATCCACAAATGGCCAAAACATGGAACAGTGGTGAACCTTCCCAGGAGTGGCCGACCAACCAAAATGACCCCAAGAGCGCCGCCACAACTCATCTAAGAGGTCAAAAAACACAAGACAACAACATCCAAAGAACTGCAGGCTTCACTTGCCTCAGTTAAGGTCAGTGTTCATGACTTCACCATAAGAAAGACGCTGGGCAAAAACAGCCTGCATGGCAGAGTTCCAAGACCAAAACCACTGCTGAACAAAAAAAAAAGTAAGGCTTGTTTCAATTTTGCCAGAAAACATCTTGATGATCCCCAAGACCTTTGGGAAAATACTCTGTGGTTTGATGAGACAAAAGTTAAACTTTTTGGAAGGTGTGTCCCATTACATCTGATGTAAAAGTAACACCACATTTCAGAAAAAGAACATCATACCAACAGTAAAATATGGTGGTGGTAGTGTGATGGTTGGGGGCTGTTTTGCTGCTTCAAGACCTGGAAGACTTGCTGTGATAAATGGAAGCATGAATTCTGCTGAAGGAGAATGTTCGGCCATCTGTTGGTGATCTCAAGCTGAAAGCAACTTGGGTTCTGCAGAAGGACAATGATCCAAAACACACCAGCAAGTCCACCTCTGAATGGCTGAAGAACAACAAAACAAAGACTTTGGAGTGGCCTAGTCAAAGTCCTGACCTGAATTCTATTGAGATGCTGTGGCATGACCTTAAAAAGGCGCTTCATGCTCGAAAAGCCTCCAATGTGGCTGAATGACAACAATTCTGCAAAGATAAGTGGGACAAAATTTGTTCCACAACGCTGGAAGAGACTCATTGCAAGTTGATTGCAGTTGTTGCTGCTAAGGGGGGCACAGCCAGTTATTAGGTTTAGGGGGCAATCACTTTTTCACACAGGGCCATGTTGCTTTGGATTATTGTATTTTATTATTATTATTTTTATTTTCCTTAATAATAAAAAAAAACTGCATTTAAAAACTGCATAATAGATAATGTAGGACCCTGTTGTTTATCGTTTGCATCTATCTATATCTATTTAAAAACTGCATTTTGTGTTCAGTGTTGCTGTCATTGACTAATGTTTAAATTTGTTTGATGATCTGAAACATTTAAATGTGACAAACATGCAAAAAAATAAGACATCATCTTTTAATATGATTGACAGGTGTCATTATTATTTGCTTTGTGTGTGCGTGCGGCCGTGCATGTAGTTACAAGCTGTTGTGTCAGAAGTAAGGGGCTGTTAAGAATCCGTATAACTCTTCTGGCCGCAAAGCTGCTTAGCACCTGAGCTGCGTGATCGAGGTTAGGAGTAGAAACGCGTGGAGACAGAAGTCATGACAGAAAGTCTATTGTCGAGTGGATTGTTTCATCTGACGGGCCTCTCGGCTGAAACACAACCGGGGAAAATATTATGGACTGACTCAGAGGATGAAGACTGAGGCACGAGGGTTTCATGTTGAAGGTGGGCTATTTTTTATAATCTTTCTGTGCTGCAGTGTTTCATGGAATGCATAGCTGAAAGTTTGTAGGTTATTGTGTGAATGCTTATCAAGCATTCACACATGTCATTTATTTTTGATTTAAGGTCCAAACAGTTAAGTGTTTCCGTTTGTTTGAAGTACACTATTGTGACACACTTTTGGTCTGGTTTTATCCAATTAGCCCACATTGCCTTGTGGTCTCAGGCACACTACTTGTTTCACACATGCTGGCGTAATACGTAATCCTGCTGTATAGTTCTGGCAAGTGCTCCAGAGTGTTTCATCAGATTTGGAGTTGTCAGCTTTCCTTGAGTATGCAAGTTAGAAATTCATTGTTGATTGTTTGCACATAAACAATCGCTTTCTTCTTTCACGTTCATGTTTGTCTAAACTGAAATGCTTTAAAAAGAGGCAGCAGCAAGCATGCTGCTGTACCGACGGGCACATGTGAGCACTTGGCTACGGCAGCCACTGTAGTAGACGTGTTTGTAAAAACATACAATGGGTCAGTGACATGTTGAGTGGCCTCGGAGGATTAG
Organism: Dunckerocampus dactyliophorus; assembly: GCF_027744805.1. Taxonomy (NCBI): domain Eukaryota; kingdom Metazoa; phylum Chordata; class Actinopteri; order Syngnathiformes; family Syngnathidae; genus Dunckerocampus; species Dunckerocampus dactyliophorus. The sequence goes on along the minus strand of NC_072819.1, from coordinate 48,726,612 downwards.
TGTAAGCCACACTCTTTAAAGCCCTCCACTGACACACATACTGTAATGGTGCATGTGCTGTTCTTTAGCTCAGCATTAATGCTTTTAGTGTGACCGGGTTTCCGTGTTGGCACTCAGGCTCTGCTGCAGACCCACGATGTGGTGGCCCATGAAGTTTACAGCGACGAGGCGCTGAGGGTGACCCCGCCGCCGACTTCCCCTTACCTGAACGGAGACTCGCCAGACAGCACCAACGGTGACATGGACCTTGAGAACGTTACCAGAGTTCGCCTAGTGCAGTTCCAGAAGAACACAGACGAGGCCATGGTGTGCAGATACACACACACACACACACACACACACACACACAAAAACACCTGATATGAAAGCATCGTAAAAGTAAAATGACAAACACATGCTTCGACCTTGGCCATAGCTGCATTCACCTCAGCCACTTCACAAGAAAAAATACATCTCTCTGACCTGCTGCTTGTCTTCCACAGGGCATTACTCTTAAAATGAACGAGCTCAACCACTGCATCGTAGCCAGAATCATGCACGGTGGAATGATTCATCGACAAGGTCAGCTCCCGTTTTATTTTATTTGCTCGTATCATGTCATGCATATGGGCTCATTTTTTTTGGCCTCTGCTTTAGGGACTTTGCATGTAGGAGATGAAATCAGAGAGATTAATGGCATCAGTGTCGCCAATCAAACTGTAGAACAGCTCCAAAAAATGCTGGTAAGTAAGCGAGTTACATTTTGTACCCCTTACCCCTTCAGTCAGTTGACCTGAAGCCATCTTACCCCCAAATTCTCCACACTTAAAAAAAGCATAAAAAACATGGTCTGCAACAACATGGCGTACAAAGAATAATCAGTAAAATAATGCAAGTAATATTACTGAATAATAGTGAAGACAAAGGCACATAACTTACAGAAGTCAATATGGACGTTAACTCAATACAAGGTTTATTACGGAGCTCAAAGGACATGAGCTACAATAGCATGGGATTATGCACCAAACAAAAATCAAATTATTTATTTATTAGGGACAATACATATTAATGGTCATCTGCAACCAATACGGACGTTAAAATGCTAGATTATAGCACAATTGCTAGTTTCCATCTGTAGTCCCCAGGGAAAATAACAAATAAAACAATCAACAAAATGAAAACAATGCACAATAAACAAGAAAAGACAAAAATAAACACAGAACATTAAAAAGGCTAAAAAAAATGCTACAGTTGGTCACAGACCTTTTGAGATTGGTTTTGAAGATTAGCACAGGGTTAAGAAAAATACTAAACCTCACCTCTATGCGTTTCCGCACAGCGTTCACATTTGTGAACAAGGAGGAGGTGAAAGGAAGAATAGAAAATACACGTCTGTCTGTGCAGCGTCGGAGAAAGCCGTACACATGGGCTGTCTGCGTCACCCTGCACACAACTATAGCGTGTTCAAGGACAGCTGAACAAAGTGGCCGCAACGCCCGAAAAGATGCATTATTAGTAGGGCTAATAGCACGTTAACAGCAGTAATGAATCACTAGTCAATCACTTTTTCACACAGAGCCATGTAGGTTTAGATTTTTTATGCTTTCACTAATATGAATGTGTGACAGATGTGTATTTTCTATTCTTCCTTTCACCTTGTGCTTGTTCACAAATGTTAATGCAGTGCATAAATGCATAGAGGTTAGGTTTAATAATATTATCTTTGCGCTGCTGTGCATTTTTGCTTTGTGCATAATCTCATGCTATATGTTCTCATATGTCCATTTGGCTCAGTAATAAGCCTCGTATTGAATTAATGTGCAATTAAGTGTGCAGGAGTATGGGGTAGGTACATGACTTCCAGTCAGATGTCTGAAGGCGTACGCGACTGTGAAAAGTTTAGGAACCACTCGGCTAGAGCGTGGACTCTTTCCTTAAATGTTTCATGTCAAATTCATGTTTGGAGTGTTTGTCATTGATATCCACAGAGAGAGATGAGGGGAAGCATCACGTTCAAGATTGTACCAAGTTACAGGTCCCAGTCCAAGTCTTGTGAGGTAAGTCTTGGTAGAACCATTACCGGGTCTGTTCACACACCTTTGTATGTGGGCTAAAGAAAACAAAATCATGAGAAAGTTTGTGTTGCAGAAAGAGTCACCAGATTTATCTCAACATTCGGCTGCGAATGGTCATGCAAGCGTCACCAGTTCCATCCTGGTACGTGTTCCTACCCAGTCAACTGCCTTAATTCATGTAATCTAGCTCAAGTAACATCAAAATTCTAAGTGTAGTAAGTGGATAAAAAAGTAAATTGAAGTACCGTAAATTCTGGTGTATAAGCCGTGCCGGTGTATAAGCCGCACACGTTCACATCATAGAATGACATATTGTGGCGCATAAATACGTCAGAATTATTAATCATTCATACCTGATTCCCTTACAAAAAACAACTGGAATCTAGGAAACTTCACCTCAACTGTCCAGCATCCTAGTATTTATTTCACATTCACACTGGTTGAATTTTTTGGCTAAAAAGTTACTGGATCGATTTAAAGTTACTGAATCGTTTCGCATCGTATAGTTCTAAATGAACCAATATTGTCCTTGAATCGTATCGGCAACCACGAATCGTGATGTGAATGGAATCGTTATTAAAACGAATCGTTACAGCCCTAGTATTGGTACATGTTTGTATATTTCTGAGGTATACTTTTGGGAGTGTTAAGTTGCTATGTGATGGATTTAATGTTGTTCTCAGTAAGATGACACAGTGAGTCAGTTGTTATACTGTTATATAGAATGACCTCCTACGATGTCCAATGGGTTGACAAGCTCATTTTGAGTGCGCTGATAGCTCGTGATTGGCTCCTGCCAAAGAAAGAGCTATCGTTTCCTCACTGACTCGCGAGCGGCACAGTATTTAAACGATTAGTAGGAGTTCTGAAGTAAAGGAGATGTCACGAGATTAGAATTTAGCCATAGATTAGCCGCACCGCTGTACAAAGCCACACGGTTCAAAGTTTAAGAAAAAAGTTGCGGCTTATACGCCGGAATTTATGGTATTAGTAAGTAGGAGGGCTGTCAATATTCACAAGACTATATTGGTTCTCCAATAGGATCTACCAGCAACAATTCAGCCCAAAGGTCGTCAGGTGAGTTTTATGGCAGGCCTCCAGTCATCTTCTGCTTTTGTGTCCGCAAGAACTGCTAATAGGACCAACTTACTGTCTTCTAATGTGCATGTATGTGCATCTACCATAACCATTACTGTACTACATTTCTTTAACTCTCGTCTTGGACTCATGACATTGAGCCTTAGCTTGATGGCGCTTAAGGCTCCCATGAAAATTTGAATACCACGTGTTTGGAAGGCTATAGTGGCTTGACAAGTAAAGGAACCTAATGAACAGCAGTTTGTCTGTCACATCTTCACCTGTAAATGCGATCCTCAGTACAGTAATCCCTTCTTTATCTCCGTCAATTGCTTCCAGACCTGACTGTGATAAGTGAATTTCCGCAAAGTAGGATTCTTTATTTATAAATGGAATATTTTCGTAGTTAAAGCAAAGAAAACCTCTTTAGGACCTTCTAAATACGGTATTTAAGATTATTAGAGACCTCTAGACATGAAATAACTGCCCAAGAGTCATATTTCTACTCCTGTGACCCAATATAGTAGATTTTTTTTTCCATTCCATTGTATTTTCTTCCACTTATCCGGGTCCGGGTCACGGGGGCAGCAGTCTCAGTCGGACTTCCTCGTCCCCGGCCACCTCTTCCAGTTCCACTGGGAGGACCCCAAGGTGTTCCCAGGCTAGCTGTGAGACATAATCCCTCCAGTGTGTCCTAGGCCTGCCCCGGGGCCTTCTCCCGGGAACATAGAACGACCTGTAAATTCTGACCTCAGGCTCCAACCTTCCCTCGCTCGTGAACAAGACCCTGAGATATAGTGAACTTAATACAGAAAACAGACTTGTGTGTGTACATTACAGTAACATTACTGACACCTAGTTACCAGTGGACGATACTACACAGTATCTACATGAGTGCCTTATATTTGTATTTTAGTAAAAAAAAAAAAATACATAACATAACAAAATACATAACATTTGCTTAAATATGCATATTTCTGGACTAGTAGTAGGCCGTATTCAACCATGAGTTAGCATGATTTAGTAATAAACTTTTGAAAGACCGTGATAGAGTGAAGCTTGAAGTGGCGAGGGATTACTGTGCATTGCATTTGTGAGCAGCATGATTAACGTAACCATGCTCAAAGGTGACATGCACACATTACCGACAATATCATATGTCAAATGTGCAGTTGAGTGAGTCCCTCAGCACACCTTGTGTTTGTGTCCCACAGCGTATTCTGTTGCATGATTTATGTGTAAGTGTGTGATACTCTCAACCCCATAGATCTCCAGACCTGCTATCAAGGACAAATTGTCCATCAAGGTAAGATGTCTCCTAGAGGAACCCTGTAGAAGTAGATCCAGCCTCACCCCACCCCTGTCACAAAGCACTGCCCCTCACCATAGTGATACAGTATGTGTGCCCCATCAGTCAGCTGGTAGGCTGCATTCTAGCTACACTTCTGTTTCCTTTGCCGCCGTCACATT